>NC_140579.1:405567482-406767482 GCF_964204655.1 Triturus cristatus | reverse complement strand
CATTCTGACCAGGGCCTTGCGTTTAGCTCTAGGGCTTACAACGAGGCCATGGGAAGTTTGGGTGTAGCATTGCGGTACTCATCTCCATACCATCCCTAGGGAAATTCGGTAGGGGACAGAAAAAAACAAGACTTAAAGCAATCTTTAACAGCTAGAGTATTAGGCACGGGCGAAAGTTGGGTAAAACATCTCTATGGAGTCCAGCGGGCTCTCATTAACATGCCAAGAAGTTCTTTTAGGGGGGGTCACTCCATATGAGATCCTATTTGGGACAAGAATGTGGGTACCTGATCTTGATTGTGAAGGCGCAGTGGAAAATTAAAAACTGTTGACATCCATGACCGTTTGGCTGTTTTACAGGAACTAAATGAAACCAGGATAAAACAAAGTAATGTTCACCTGAAGCAGACCACCACTGGGGAAGCCAGAAAAAAGGAGAAAAGTTTTGTCTCAATTGACCTAATCAAACCACACTATGTGGCCGATACTAAGCAGTACGCCACGTGGACTCCAAATTAGCAGACACTCTCCTCGCGCTACAATTCAAGAAGTTCAAACAGAAAGACTCATCACGTTTGAAGAGCCTCCTGGACGGAATGAAGGACTATGCAACAATGCTATGGAACTCGTTCCTCTTGAACCTGAAGTTCAACTTCAAAATCAAACTCAACAAAATGGCACCCAAATTGCTATTCGACCAAATACAGATGTCTACATCAACATGCCTCGAAAAGAGCAAACAACGATTTCAACAAATCCTGATGCAATTCTAACAATTGATCGAACTGCTTCTGGCTAGTTCATAAACTTTGATATGTTTTCTTTGGATCCAAGTGAACCAGAAACGACGCCAGCCCAAAAATCACGCAAGCAGCAAGTTAAAGACCTTCTGAACTTTCTCAAAAAGACTTACCTGGTATCACCGTGGGTAGAACTATGGATGATTACCGGGGTATTTTTCTTTCTTTTCTGGCTAGGTTTAGTGAGTTAAAAAAAAAAATGTAAATATCTTTTTATTAACATTGCTCACAATATCATACAGTTCAGGACAATATTCATATAGCATGTGGTGGAATGACATTTCACAATACAATGGGAGGCTAACATAGACACAGGTGGGATTATCAATACTTATAGATCTAGCCCTGGTCTGCCCCACAATGCCCTGTATTTCTTCCAAGGCCCCCAGACTTTTATCCACTTCTTTATGCAACCCCATGACTTATAAATAGTTTCTTCAGCTCTCTGGCACCAATCTGGATCCCGCACCCACTGGTCCCACTGTGGGGGCGCCTGCGCCCCCTAGCCACTTGCAATATTCCTTTTTTTTTTTTTTTTTTTCTCGCTTTGATCATTTTATTCGGGCCTTCAAGGAGGTGCCAAAGTGCCTTAAAAAGGTTAGGGAATGTGCATAAACTCACCAAAAAAACAGGAAAATTGCTTCACGTTAGACCATGTAAAACCACGTTATAATTTTAACAGCAAGAGAACATGCTCATCATAATTCGGGCCCTACAAATTATTATTATTTTTTTTTTTTTTTTCGTTTCTAAAACCTTTATTAACATAAAGGGACAATACAGGCAGAATCACCCTCCCAATGCGAAGGCACAGCTCCGCATGCATGCAGTTGAGGGCGCTCTTACACAGCCATTTAGCCGACATCCCAGGGGACCGGCGGCATTACTACATACCGAACGGAAAGAAACCCCCAGCATGATCACTACGCCGGCCAGGGCCGTGTCTCCCCCCATACCCTATAGGAGCGAGCGCGCGCTGGGCAGGAGATCCCATGCGCCAGTCTCATTCCGCCAATCTGCCATCTCCCCTGTATGTTCCAACCTTATCGCTAACCCCCCCCACCCCACCCACCACACACGCACTGTCTTCTCCCATGTCTCTGCAGTATCCGCACGCTTCCATCATCTCGCCATCCCGGCGTCCCCAGCCCAAACGTCCTCCCTCAGTCGGTCCACATTTATCCTGGCAGCCCACACACCCCAACGTGAGCCATTCGCGGAGCCAACCCAGTCAAACTAGGAACTTATCTATCCGCACACTCCGCATGCAGCCCCCTCTCCCACTCTGTGTGACGGGGAGCCTCAAAGGCGCACTTCCGCGGTGCCCTGATCATATCCAGTGTCCCCCACCGCAGCTGAGTGTCCACCGGGTTCGACACTCTGTGTCCCTCCCTAACCATCCAACTCAGGGTCCCCAGGTGCCAGCGTCACTCTGTACAGCCCCCAAAAGTTCTTGGGGACGGCTTTTAGGTGGTAGCAGTTCACTGTATATCTCCGCCTGTGTGCTGCAATACAACATGTCGCTGGCCCATCGCTTTTTAGTGGGTAATGGTCCTCTCATCCAGCAAATCGCCACAACTCTCCTGCCTATCAGCAGTGCAATGTCTGCCAGGCGGCGCAATGCCGGCGGGAGGGGTCTGGAGTACCCCAACAATGCCAAAGCTGGGCTAGGGAGGATCTCCACCTCCAGTATCTTACTAAGCTCTCGGAAGACCTCCGCCCAGTACCTGGCTACCCTCAGACAGTACCAGGCCATGTGCATGAAATCCGCCACTGGGTAGTGGCAGCGCTCACACTCCGTGGATTGGCGCAGCCCGTACCTATGCAATCGCTCCGGGGTATAATATACACGCTGCAAGAATTTGAAATGCACCAATCTGTGTCGGCCGTTAGCCATAGCCGGCCCCAAGAGGGCCGAGAACGCACCGCGCACTCTATGGAACTGAAAACGTTGTAGGGGCGTGGGAGCCGGCAACGGCGAGCCAATCCTGTCCCACGTCCTGGCCACGCCGTCTACGAACAAATCCTCCATCCGTAAAATGCCCAGCTGACTCAGCGCCCGTATCACACTCTTGTCTCTTAGCGGGGGGAGCCACACCGCCCACTCCACCGGCAGCAACGGGAAGTACAGGATCGCGCAGCCCCGGGCCTTCGCTAACTCCCGCCAAGCATGAGTCGTGGCCTTACTTGCAATATTCCTTTTTGCCACCCCTGCTGCCATTGCCAGCCAGATCTCATTATGTCTGGACCAGTCTGTGGCCCCTTTAATCATCATTAACAGCCACCTAGGCTCCAGTGGGACCGGAGAACTCACTGCCGCTGCCATTGTGTCCACAACTTTAGCCCAGAAGGCCACTATCTCTGGGCATTCCCACAGGATATGGAAGAATGTGCCTGCTCCTCTATATCCCCTTGCACATAGGGCCGATTGGCTTCTTCCCCAGGCATATAGATGAGTACGGGGGTAATACACCCGGTGTAGAATTTTTAGCTGCACCAACCTGAACATGACTCGAATTGCAAATTCACGGGGGCTCTGTAGTGCATCCTGCCAGTCGTCGTCCTCCAGGGCCCCTATGTCTCCCTCCCAACTCTCCCGCAGGAACACTAGGGGGTCAGGCAGGTTGTTAATAAGTTTACGAAAAATTGTGGAGGTGGGTTTTCCCACAATGGGATCAAGGAGAAGTCTGTCCTCCATAGGGGAATATTCCGGGATTGACGTGACACCCCACATATGTGAACGCAGAGCATGAGTAAGACATATGTAGTGGTAATGTTGTGTGTCATTTAGGTCATATTCTTTTTGAAGATAGTCGAAAGGTCGAGGGGCATCTCCTTTCCATACGTCACCTAAATACTCAATGCCTATCAGTTTCTGGCACCTTGGCGTGAGTTTCCCTTCCACTTTTTGCTGATGTGCCTCATGTGTTTTGTTGGTGTTAGCTGCTCAGGGCACTGTGCCACTGCTAATCAGTGCCACAGTGCAAGTGCTCCCTTTGGTAAAATGTATACGTTGATTGGTTTCCATGTTTGGCTTATTTGGTTTACTATCAGCCCCTAGTAAAGTGCACCAGGAGTGCCAGGGCTTGTAACGCAAATGCTGCTGGTGGGCTCGCAGCACTGGTTGTGCCACCCACAGAAGCGGCCTAGTAAGATGTGCCTAGGGTCTGCCATTGGTCTGGTACTGTTGCGCTGACTGCGCAAGTGCACCCACTTGCCAGTCCCTAAACCTTCCCTTAACTACACATTAGTCACCCCTCTGGTAGGCCCAAGGGCAGGGTGCATTGTAGGCATAAGGTAGGACATGCCCTGATGTGTGTGGCATGTCTTAAAAGTGAATTACAGCCATTTTCGTTTTTCACTATTGAAGGCTACCTGCTCTCCATAGGCCAGAATGGGCTGCTGGAATTACTACGCGCTGTAATCCCAGTGGACTCATAGAGCATGGTAGAATATCAAGTTTAGTATGCCTGAATAAAATACTTCTTTTAGTAAAGTTTATTTTAATATCCTGTGTTTGTAAATACTACTTTTAGAAAGTTAGTATTTACTGACCTGGCCATTTCAGTCCACCTCTGCTATGTGTGTGTGTTCTGCCTAGTAACAGTAAGGAGCAGGGCTGGGGAGTTCCAGGAGACAGGCTGGCTGCCAGGTGGTGGGTAGAGAGATTACGCCAGGATGAGTGGGAGGAGTACACCTTGACTCTGAATAGACCTGTGCTCTGCCACCACAATGCCGGCTCCGCCCCCTGCTGCTGAGAGCCGGGCCTGCCTGGGAGCTGCCGACGTCCGTCCAAGGCCCCGCATCGTCCCAAGTCATTGCCAGGTATTTGTGCCCCCCCGCACTGGAAAGTGCGCACCGCGGATCTGAAGGTCCATCCCGCTGAGACCCGCTCTGCACAGAACCTGACTTTAAGCATTATCGAATAGAACTTATGAACCCGAAAAGTATTGTGTGCCTCGCGAAACGTTATTAACGGTCTTGTACTTAAGCCTGCAAAAGAAAATATTTTCATAAAGCCTACGTATTTTTATAAACCTTGACTGGTGTCCCTCTGTGGTGCTACTGATATGTTTACTGTGTGTATGCCTTCAAATGCTTAACTGTATAACGCCAGGGGATTAGCCTTGTCTGCTCGCGCCACGCAACCTTAAGGGTGAGCAGGGGTTATTCTTAGAGGGAATCCTACGCCCTGACTAGAAGTGAAGGGTCCCTGCTTGTCGCTGGTCCTTACCAACGCCAACCAGGGGTTCCCATTTCTAACATTGGAGGCAGCGGTGAGGATTTTTCGAATTTGCATTTGGAGTTTATACACAGTGAATAATTAGTCGCCACGTAGTGAGTTCAGACCAAATAACGCAGCCACATACTGTTGCTCTTTTCTGTTGCTTTGCCAAGAACCCCCCGTTTTTGAATCAAGCCTGGCTCCAAGCCTGCAGAGAAAGCGCCATCCATAGTCCTTAGTGTAAGTTACACGGAAGACTTGGAGTGGGATGAAGAGAAACTGGAAAGCTATACAGTAGCCCAGCTGAAAGGCTTTTGCAACAAATTTGGAATATCCAAAACTGGATTTAGGCACAAAGCTCAATACTTAAAGGCGCTGAGGGCCTGGATTGAATCAAGGGGTACACCTGGGGAGGTGGTACCAGGAGAACCAGCCGACAGTGTCCATAGTTTTGGCAGAGGCCTGTCGCCAGAGGAGCTGGCAGACAGACAGGCCACAAGAAAGCAAGAAGTCACATTGGCAAAGCTGAAATTAAATGGCCAATTGGAGCTAGAGAGCAAGAAAATGGCTCTTGAATAAAGAAGAATGGAGTATGACCTGAAAATGAGTGAGCTGGAGCTAAAGGCCAAAAGTTTGGAAAACCCTCCCTCTGGTGGCAGCGCAACGCCGGTGCAGGTAGAGTCAAGGGTGTACATGCCAAAAGATTTAGTTAAGGAATACTTTAAGAATGACGACATAGGGCAATGGTTCAAGGCCTATGAGGTAGCCATGTCTTCCCACCGGGTCCCTGAGAAAGATTGGGGAGCGGGGTTGTGGGGGTGGTTCCTCATTGAGGGGCGGGACACACTTTTAGATTTGCCCTCTGATGTCTACAATTCTTACCCCCACATGAAGGAAGCTTTAATGAATAGATATGGGCTCACTCCTGAATTATATAGACAGAGGTTCAGGGGGTGTACCAAGATTGCGGGGAGTACGTATGTGGAGTATGTAACCTTTTTCTGCAGAGCACTGGATGGCTGGGTGAAGGGTAGCAAAGTAGATGATTACCAAGGTCTCTTTGATTTAATTGCATGGGAGCACTTGTCGCTTAATTGTTTTCCTGAGCTACGCCAACACCTGATAGATAGCAAGCTGACTAACCCTAGGAAGCTTGCTGAAGAGGCGGACCGCTGGGTCAGCACCAGGGTCCACAAGGGTCAAGTGGGAGACTCCGCCAAGGGTGGGCAGGGTCCCCAGCAGAAGAGTGGGGGGGACAGGGGAAAACAGAAAGGGTTTCCAAAAGGCCCCCAAAGTAATACCCAAGGGAACCAGCAGAAAGGTTCTCAGCCTCCCCCACCCCCGAAGCCGACAGGGGCCCCGACAGATAAACCTGTTCCCAAGGGGCCCACTCAATGTTATAAATGTGGTGAACTAGGTCACTTTGCCAGTGGTCCCAAGTGTCGCCAGTATGTGAAACCAGCTCCCACTGGTGCTCTACCAAAGCACGTGGCTACAGTAGCCTTTGGGGAGGAGGTAGAAGTCCCAGGTGGGTGGGACCACGTCCAGCTGACCTTAGTCTCACTAGGAGACAGGGAGATGGTCCCTAACGCCGACTTGCCCTCTAACACTAAGAAATATGGGCAAGTGGTGATCGTCAATGGGAAGAAGGTAGAGGCTTTTCGAGACACAGGCGCCAGTGTGACAGCAGTGCGGCAGCACCTGGTATCTCAAGAGCAGGTTGTACCCCATGCCTATTGTCGGGTTGTCAATGCTGACAACACAGAGAGTCATTGTCCAATGGCTCAAGTTCCCTTTGAGTGGGGGGTCTCTGGTACTCTGAAAGTCGCTATTAGAACTGCCATGCCTGTAGACTGTCTCCTAGGGAATGACTTGGAGAGCTCCCCTTGGGAAAAGGTGGAGAAGACAGCTCACCTGCGGATGGTGGGTTTGCCTGACTGGGCGTGCGTGACCACCCGGTCAATGGCAGCCAGTAGGGGTGTTGAAGGGACCCTGGAGCCTGAGGGAGAGGCCCAGGAAACGGCTTTAGGGAGAGGGCGCAGAAGGCACGGGAAACCGGCCCCTAAAGTTCCCACGGCCCAGGAGGAAGCAGACCTTGAGGGGGATGCCCTGGAGCCTAGCCTACCAGGAAACAGATAGCCGAACTGGGGGACATGCCTGAGCTGACCCATTGGCAGCAAGAAGGAGGCCCCACCAGGGAGGAATTCTGCAGGGAGCAGAAAGAGTGCCCCTCTCTTGTGGGTAAGCGGCAGCAGGCTGCAGCCCAGGCCAATGGTGATCAGTCCAGTACTCACTTAATCTACTGGGAGAACGACCTCCTGTACTCAGAGCCTAAGGTTGCTGAACCTGGGTCAGCCCGTGCGCTGGTGGTATCCCAGAAGTTCAGAGGCTTCCTACTGGGGCTGGCTCACGACGTTCCATTAGCAGGGCATTTGGGGCAGGACAAGACCTTTGAAAGGCTTGTCACCCACTTTTATTGGCCTCAAATGCGCAGGAGTTCTGACACTCACAGCAAGGCATGCCAGACTTGCCAGGCAAGTGGCAAGAGTGGAAGGAAGCTGAAAGCTCTACTCCAACCTTTCCCTGTGGTCAGTACCCCATTCCAGCGAGTGAGGATTGACATTGTGGGGCCACTGGACCCCAAGACAGCCATGGGCAACAGGTTTATCCTGGTCTTGGTGGACCATGCCACCCGGTACCCTGAAGCCATCCCTCTGAGGACAGTGACGGCCCCCGTGGTGGGACGGGCACTGATGGGAATTTTCTCATGAGTAGGATTCCCTCTTTAGGTGGTGTCCGACAGGGGGACCAATTTCATATCGAAATATATGAAATCCCTTTGGCAAGAGTGTGGTGTGACACACAAGTTCACCACCCCTTACCATCCCCAAGGAAATGGGTTGGTTGAGAGATTCAACCGAACCCTAAAGGGCATGATTATGGGTCTTGAGGAACCCATGAGGCGTAAGTGGGATGTCCTCTTACCATGCCTTCTCTTTGCATACCGTGAGTTGCCACACAAGTCTCTGGGGTTCAGTCCCTTTGAGCTTCTGTATGGCCACCCAGTACGAGGACCTCTTAGTCTGGTCAAGGAAGGTTGGGAGCAATCTCCCAGGAAACCTCCCCAGAATGTATACAGTTACATGCTGGCCTTCCGGAACCAGACTCGGCATTTCAGGTAACTTGCTGAGGCAAACCTGGAAGCCAGCCAGGAGGAAATGAAGCGGTGGTACGACCAGAACGCCACTCTGGTTGAGCTTCAACCTGGTCAAAAGGTATGGGTCCTGGCCCCGGTGGAGCCTTGTGCACTCCAGGACAAGTGGACAGGACCCTTTGAGATTGTGGAGCGCAAGAGTTCTGTCACCTACTTGGTGGACTTGCAGTCTCCTAGGAACCCCTTGAGGGTCCTCCATGTCAATCGACTGAAGCCCCACTTGGAGAGGTCCGAAGTGGGCATGCTCTTGGCCACAGATGATGGGACGGAGGAGGAGTCGGAGCCTCTTCCTGACCTCCTGGTAGCCTCAGAGCGAGACGGGTCAGTGGATGGAGTTAACCTCTCACCCACCCTGACCCCTGAGCAACAGGATGACTGCCACCAGCTGCTGGGGCAGTTTCCTGACCTGTTCTCCCTGGTGTCACAGATTGGTGCGTCCATGATGTGGACACAGGAGACAGCTTGCCTGTGAAGCACAAAGCTTACAGAGTAACTGACAGGGTCAGAGCCTGCATCAAAGAGGAGGTCTCAAAGATGCTTGCTCTCTGGGTGGTTGAGTCCTCCAGCAGTCCTTGGGCCAGCCCAGTGGTCTTGGTCCCAAAGGCTGCAACGCTGGGTGCCACACCCGAACTCCGGTTCTGTGTGGACTACAGAGGACTCAATTCGGTCACCAAGACTGACGCGCACCCCATCCCCAGAGCTGATGAGCTCATCGATCGGTTAGGGGCTGCACGTTTGATTTGACGTCTGGGTACTGGCAGATCGCCTTAACTGATGGGGCCAAAGAGAGGTCAGCATTCTCCACACCAGATGGGCATTTCCAGTTCCGGGTTATGCCATTTGGGATGAAGAATGCCCCTGCCACCTTCCAGAGGTTGGTCAACCAGGTGTTGGCTGGGCTGACCGAGTTCAGCGCCGCCTACCTGGATGACATCGCAGTGTTCAGTGGCACATGGAAAGAACACCTGCAACATCTCTGGGAAGTGTTGATGGCACTGCGCAAGGCAGGCCTCACGATCAAGGCAAGCAAGTGTCAGATCGGGCAGGGTTCCGTGGTGTACTTGGGACACCAAGTGGGGAGCGGCCAGGTGGCGCCCCTACAACCCAAGATTGAAACCATCCTGGCTTGGGAGTCCCCAAAGACCCAGACAGAGGTGAGGGCCTTTTTAGGACTCACAGGGTACTACAGGAGGTTTGTCAAGGGGTATGGCAGCATCGTTGCCCCCTTGACAGAGCTGACTTCGAAGAAGCAGCCCAGAAAAGTGATATGGACTGACACCTGTCAGAAGGCTTTTGACACTCTGAAGACTGCCATATGCACGGCGCCCGTGCTCTTGGCTCCTGACCTCTCCAAAGAATTCCTAGTGCAGACAGACGCATCAGAGCATGGTGTAGGGGCTGTTCTCTCACAGATGACTGAGGAGGGCTGGGACCAACCTGTAGCCTTCATTAGTAGGAGGTTACTTCTACGGGAACAAAGGTGGAGTGCAATCGAGCGAGAAGCATTTGCTGTGGTCTGGGCGCTGAAGAAGCTAAGACCCTACTTGTTTGGGTCTCACTTCCGGGTTCAGACCGACCACAGGCCCCTCAGATGGTTGATGCAAATGAGGGGTGAGAACCCAAAACTGTTGAGGTGGTCCATCTCCCTACAGGGTGTGGACTTTACGGTGGAGCATCGCCCTGGCACAGATCATGCCAATGCTGACGGTCTGTCCAGGTTTTTCCGCCTTAGTGAAGAGGAACTCCCTGGGGTAGGGTAGTTCCCCCCACATTTCAGCTGGAGGGGACACGTGTTAGAACTGGCACCTTGGCGTGAGTTTCCCTTCCACTTTTTGCTGATGTGCCTCATGTGTTTTGTTGGTGTTAGCTGCTCAGGGCACTGTGCCACTGCTAATCAGTGCCACAGTGCAAGTGCTCCCTTTGGTAAAATGTATACGTTGATTGGTTTCCATGTTTGGCTTATTTGGTTTACTATCAGCCCCTAGTAAAGTGCATCAGGAGTGCCAGGGCTTGTAACGCAAATGCTGCTGGTGGGCTCGCAGCACTGGTTGTGCCACCCACAGAAGCGGCCTTGTAAGATGTGTCTAGGGTCTGCCATTGCAGAACCTGCGTGCAGTCTGGTACTGTCGCGCTGACTGCGCAAGTGCACCCACTTGCCAGTCCCTAAACCTTCCCTTAACTACACATTAGTCACCCCTCTGGTAGGCCCAAGGGCAGGGTGCATTGTAGGCATAAGGTAGGACATGCCCTGATGTGTGTGGCATGTCTTAATAGTGAATTACAGCAATTTTCGTTTTTCACTATTGAAGGCTACCTGCTCTCCATAGGCCAGAATGGGCTGCTGGAATTACTACGCGCTGTAATCCCAGTGGACTCATAGAGCATGGTAGAATGTCAAGTTTAGTATGCCTGAACTCAGAATAATAAAATACTTCTTTTAGTAAAGTTTATTTTAATATCCTGTGTTTGTAAATACTACTTTTAGAAAGTTAGTATTTACTGACCTGGCCATTTCAGTCCGCCTCTGCTATGTGCGTGTGTTCTGCCTAGTAACAGAAAGGAGCAGGGCTGGGGAGTTCCAGGAGACAGGCTGGCTGCCAGGTGGTGGGTAGAGAGTTTACACCAGGATGGGTGGGAGGAGTACACCTTGACTCTGAATAGACCTGTGCTCTGCCACCACAATGCCGGCTCCACCCCCTGTGGAGCAGCTGATGTCTCTGCGCTGCTGCTGAAAGGAAAGAGCAGACTCACCACAACAAAGTGCTCCAGAACTGGACTGAGCCAGGCCCAGGCCCCCTGGCGACAGAGAACAAAAGAAACTTGCTATAAAAGAAGGAGCCCTGCTCCTAAGAAATCAGATCCTGTTTACGCCAAGAAGAAACTCTGCCTGAAGAGGAGGACCTGGGAAAGCTACATGGAGGACTACTGTCTCTAAGCCTGAAAGACTGGCCTGTGGTGGGTGCCTTGCTGCAAGAAGGAGAGGAAAAGACTGAGAAAGACTTTTGAATCAACTTGTGCTTTGTGAACAATCTCCAAGGGCTTGCTTGTGAACTTGCCCCCTGAACTGAGCCCCAGGACCATTGGGCTCTCCCCCCCTTCAAAAACAAGCTGCTTGACTGCCTGTGCTCGTGCCCCGCTGTCGCCGCTGCCGAGTGTGCCTTGCAACCTTTTGTTTTGCCCTGAAGTGCCTCGAGTCCGTGCTGGTGCCGCCCGACCCTGCGTGCCACCGCTGAGTAAGCCGTCGCTTGCACTGTGTCCCGCTGATGCCGCCCTGCACCTGACTCGCTCTCCCCTTCACGACTAAGCCGCATCGACACGGCCGACAGCCGCCACGACCTCGCATTGCAGTTGGAGAGACGACAAGCGCCCCTGTGCCCTGTGTTTCACCCCCCGAGGCAGCGCCGCACCCGAGAAGCCAACTCGTACGTTGTACAGGTTGCTGAGTGCCGCCTCACTGCCCCGGAGGAAGCCGCCTCATGACGAAAGGAATCCCCCATCCCGGACTTTGCCGCAGCCTGACTCTGCCGCAGCCCCTCCGGAGGTCCCGCCCCAACGCCCCGCATCGCGGCGCTGCTGAGAGCCGGACCTGCCTGGGAGCTGCCGACGTCCGTCCAAGGCCCCGCATCAACCCAAGTCATTGCCAGGTATTTGTGCCCCCCCGCACTGGAAAGTGCGCACCGCGGATCTGAAGGTCCGTCCCGCTGAGACCTGCTCTGCACAGAACCTGACCTTAAGCATTATCGAAGAGAACTTATGAACCCGAAAAGTATTGTGTGCCTCGCGAAACGTTATTAACGGTCTTGTACTTAAGCCTGCAAAAGAAAATATTTTCATAAAGCCTACGTATTTTTATAAACCTTGACTGGTGTCCCTCTGTGGTGCTACTGATATGTTTACTGTGTGTATGCCTTCAAATGCTTAACTGTATAACGCCTGGGGATTAGCCTTGTCTGCTCGCGCCACGCAACCTTAAGGGTGAGCAGGGGTTATTCTTAGAGGTAATCCTACGCCCTGACTAGAAGTGAAGGGTCCTTGCTTGTCACTGGTGCTTACCAACGCCAACCAGGGGTTCCCATTTCTAACAGTTTCCATCCCCTAAAGCCAGTCAATCGGGTCACCACTGGCAACTGATCCCTAAACCATAACGGGGTTCTGCCTGTCAGGGAATCTTTCCAGCCCAAGAATTGATTTGCCTCCCTCCAGTATTGGATCACCACTCCTGTGTGCGATGGCAGGTCCCTTCGTGGCCTCTTCGTGTAAAGGAGAGGTTCGTAGTTTTCCCCCGGCATGACCCATCTGTCGACTCTATAGGCCGGTTCCAACCCTGCCGCATATACCCAGTCGTTAACCACTTGCAGCTGTGACACCCAGTAGTATAGTTGAACGTCAAGGAGGGCCAACTCCCCATCGTACACCCCCCTCGTCAATTTGCGCAGCGCTATCCTTGGGTTGCCTCCCTCCCAGAGCAGTGTTCGTAGTGCCTGAGAGATCCGCTTTAATACCCCATTGGGAACCGGGTATGGCGTATTATGTAAGATATACAGGAGCCTCAGCAGAGCCAGCATTTTAAACATTGCAGCCCGCCCCAGAAGGGAAAGCAGTAGTGACCTCCAGTGGCTTACGTCTGTCCGCAAACGCATCAGTTGGGGTTCCAGGTTCCTAGTAAAGAACTCTGCTCTATCTCTGGTGATGTAGACCCCCAGGTACCTTAACCCGCTTTCCACGACTGAGGCAGGACACCCAGTCGGAACCCTGGGGGGGGGGGGACCCAAGAGCGGGTAGATCACTGATTTTGCCCAGTTGATTGTGTAGCCTGAGTAACTACCGAACAGTTCAAAGAGATGGAGCGCCTGCGCTATCGAATGATAAGGTCTGGCCATATACAAAACAACATCATGCTCTCCATGCCACTGGAATCAAGCTATCCGCTCTTCCCACTCATCGGTCAACACCAGTGGGTGACAAATGCAAAAAAAACAATTGATGGACAGAATGCAAAACAATGTCATACATTCACCCCAGTACAAAGATCTGGGCCTAAATCCATTGTTTTTTTGCTCACCATGCCATTCAGTTTGAACCCAGCCATATGCAAATCAGTCTTGACCCTGTGCCTCATGGAACAGTCCAGCCCAAACTGCCAAGCCAGGTCCTCCCTAAACTGGAAACCAGCATCCTAGGACCGGTTTTGGGGTTTCACCCCTCTTCAGCCAGGATAGCTTGATTCCAGTGGCATGGAGAGCACGGAACGCACGTCTAGGAATACCCATCCCAGTCGGGGTGACAAATGCAAAAACAACAATTGATGGACAGAATGCAGAACAATGTCATACATTCACCCCAGTACAGAGATCTGGGTCTAAATCCATTGTTTATTTGCTCACCATGCCATTCCAGTTTGAACCCAGCTATATGCAAATCAGTCTTGACCCTGTGCCTCATGGGAACAGTCCAGCCCGAACTGCCAAGCCAGGTCCTCCTTGGGTTGGAAGCAAGCATCCTAAGACCGGTTTTGGGGTTTCACCCCTCTTCAGCCATGATAGCTTGATTCCACTGGCGTAGAGGGCATGGGACCCACGTCTAGGCATACCCGTCCCACTCGGGGTGACAAATGCAAAAACAACAATTGATGGACAGAATGCAGAACAATGTCATACATTCACCCCAGTACAGAGAACTGGGCCTAGATCCATAGTTGTTTTGCTTACCATGCCATTCCAGTTTGAACCCAGCCATATGCAAATCAGTCTTGACCCTGTGCCTCATGGGAACAGTCCAGCCCGAACTGCCAAGCGAGGTCCTCCCTGAACTGGAAACAAGCATCCTAGGACGTTTCGGAATTTCACCCCTCTTCAGCCAGGATAGCGTGATTCCAGTGGCATGGAGAGGACGGGACCCACGTCTAAGCGTACCCGTTCCACTCGGCGTGACAAATGAAAAAACAACAATTGATAGACAGAATGCAGAACAATGTCATACATTCACCCCAGTACAGAGATCTGGGCCTAAATCCATCGTTTTTTTGCTCACCATCCAATTCCAGTTTGAACCCAGCCATATGCAAATCAGTCTTGACCCTGTGCCTCATTGGAACAGTCCAGCCCAAACTGCCAAGCCAGGTCCTCCCTGGACTGGAAACCAGCATCCTAGGACCGGTTTCGGGGTTTCACCCCTCTTCAGCCAGGATAGCTTGATTCCAGTGGCATGGATAGCACGGAACCCACGTCTAGGAATACCCGTCCCACTTGAGGTGACAAATGCAAAAACAACAATTGATGGACAGAATGCAGAACAATGTCATACATTCACCCCAGTACAGAGATCTAGGCCTAAATCCATAGTTTTTTTGCTTACCATGCCATTCCAGTTTGAATCCAGCCATATGCAAATCAGTCTTGAACCTGTGCCTCATGAGAACACTCCAGCCCGAACTGCCAAGCCAGGTCCTCCCTGGACTGAAAACAAGCATCTTAGGACCGGTTTCGGAGTTTCACCCCTGTACAGCCAGGATAGCTTAATTCCAGTGGCATGGGGATCACGTGACCCACGTCTAGGCATACCCGTCCCACTCGGGGTGACAAGTGCAAAAACAATTGATGGACAGAATGCAGAACAATGTCATACATTCACCCCAATACAGAGATCTGGGCCTAGATCCATAGGTTTTTTGCTTACCATGCCATTCCAGTTTGAACCCAGCCCTATGCAAATCAGTCTTGACCCTGTGCCTCATGGGAACAGTCCAGCCCGAACTGCCACGCGAGGTCCTCCCTGGCCTGGAAACAAGCATCCTAGGACGTTTCGGAATTTCACCCCTCTTCAGCCAGGATAGCGTGATTCCAGTGGCATGGAGAGGACGGGACCCACGTCTAAGCGTACCCGTCCCACTCGGCGTGACAAATGAAGAAACAACAATTGATGGACAGACTGCAGAACAATGTCATACATTCACCCCAGTACAGAGATCTGGGCCTAAATCCATCGTTTTTTTGCTCACCATCCAATTCAAGTTTGAACCCAGCCATAAGCAAATCAGTCTTGACCCTGTGCCTCATTGGAACAGTCCAGCCCAAACTGCCAAGCCAGGTCCTCCCTGGACTGGAAACCAGCATCCTAGGACCGGTTTCGGGGTTTCACACCTCTTCAGCCAGGATAGCTTGATTCCAGTGGCATGGATAGCACGGAACCCACGTCTAGGAATACCCGTCCCACTCGAGGTGACATATGCAAAAACAACAATTGATGGACAGAATGCAGAACAATGTCATACATTCACACCAGTACAGAGATCTGGACCTAAATCCATAGTTTTTTTGCCTACCATGCCATTCCAGTTTGAACCCAGCCATGTTTAAATCAGTCTTGACCCTGTGCCTCATGGGGACAGTCCAGCCTGAACTGCCAAGCCAGGTTCTCCCTGGACTGGAAACAAGCATCCTAGGACCGGTTTCGGAGTTTCACCCCTCTTCAGCCAGGATAGCGTGATTCCAGTGGCATGGAGAGCACGGGACCCAAGTCTAAGCATACCCGTCCCACTCGGCATGACAAATAAAAAAACAACAATTGATGGACAGAATGCAGAACAATATCATACATTCACCCCAGTACAGAGATCTGGGCCTAAATCCATCGTTTTGTTGCTCACCATGCCATTCCAGTTTGAACCCAGCAATATGCAAATCAGTCTTGACCCAGTGCCTCATGGGGACAGTCCAGCCCGAACTGCCAAGCCAGGTTCTCCTGGGACTGGAAACAAGCATCCTAGGACAGGTTTCGGGGTTTCACCCCTCTTCAGCCAGGATAGCTTGATTCCAGTGGCATGGAGAGCACGGAACGCACGTCTAACAATACCCGTCCCAGTCGGGGTGACAAATGCAAAAACAACAATTGATGGACAGAATGCAGAACAATGTCATACATTGACCCCAGTACAGAGATCTGGGCCTAAATCCATTGTTTATTTGCTCACCATGCCATTCCAGGTTGAACCCAGCCATATGCAAATCAGTCTTGACCCTGTGCCTCATGGGAACAGTCCAGCCCGAACTGCCAAGCCAGGTCCTCCCTGGGTTGGAAAAAAGCATCCTAGGACCGGTTTCGGAGTTTCACCCCTCTTCAGCCACGATAGCTTGATTCCAGTGGCATAGAGAGCACGGGACCCACGTCTAGGCATACCCGTCCCACTCGGGGCGACAAATGCAAAAACACAAATTGATGGACAGAATGCAGAACAATGTCATACATTCACCCCAGTACAGAGATCTGGGCCTAAATGCATCGTGTTTTTTGCCCACCATGCCATTCCAGTTTGAACCCATCCATATGCAAATCAGTCTTGACCCTGTGCCTCATGGGAACAGTCCAGCCCGAACTGCCAAGCCAGGTCCTCCCTGGACTGAAAACAAGCATCTT
Source organism: Triturus cristatus (assembly GCF_964204655.1). Taxonomy (NCBI): domain Eukaryota; kingdom Metazoa; phylum Chordata; class Amphibia; order Caudata; family Salamandridae; genus Triturus; species Triturus cristatus. The sequence continues at coordinate 406,750,831 of NC_140579.1, read as the reverse complement.
AGGACCGGTTTCGGAGTTTCACCCCTGTACAGCCAGGATAGCTTAATTCCAGTGGCATGGGGAGCACGTGACCCACGTCTAGGCATACCCGTCCCACTCGGGGTGACAAATGCAAAAACAATTGATGGACAGAATGCAGAACAATGTCATACATTCACCCCAATACAGAGATCTGGGCCTAGATCCATAGTTTTTTTGCTTACCATGCCATTCCAGTTTGAACCCAGCCATATGCAAATCAGTCTTGACACTGTGCCTCATGGGAACAGTCCAGCCCGAACTGCCACGCAAGGTCCTCCCTGGCCTGGAAACAAGCATCCTAGGACGTTTCAGAATTTCACCCCTCTTCAGCCAGGATAGCGTGATTCCAGTGGCATGGAGAGGACGGGACCCACGTCTAAGCGTACCCGTCCCACTCGGCGTGACAAATGAAGAAACAACAATTGATGGACAGACTGCAGAACAATGTCATACATTCACCCCAGTACAGAGATCTGGGCCTAAATCCATCGTTTTATTGCTCACCATCCAATTCAAGTTTGAACCCAGCCATAAGCAAATCAGTCTTGACCCTGTGCCTCATTAGAACAGTCCAGCCCAAACTGCCAAGCCAGGTCCTCCCTGGACTGGAAACCAGCATCCTAGGACCGGTTTCGGGGTTTCACCCCTCTTCAGCCAGGATAGCTTGATTCCAGTGACATGGATAGCACGGAACCCACGTCTAGGAATACCCGTCCCACTCGAGGTGACATATGCAAAAACAACAATTGATGGACAGAATGCAGAACAATGTCATACATTCACACCAGTACAGAGATCTGGACCTAAATCCATAGTTTTTTTGCCTACCATGCCATTCCAGTTTGAACCCAGCCATATTTAAATCAGTCTTGACCCTGTGCCGCATGGGAACAGTCCAGCCCGAACTGCCAAGCGAGGTCCTCCCTGGACTGGAAACAAGCATCCTAGGACCGGTTTCGGGGTTTCACCCCTCTTCAGCCAGGATAGCTTGATTCCAGTGGCATGGAGAGCACGGGACCCAAGTCTAAGCATACCCGTCCCACTCGGCATGACAAATAAAAAAACAACAATTGATGGACAGAATGCAGAACAATATCATACATTCACCCCAGTACAGAGATCTGGGCCTAAATCCATCGTTTTGTTGCTCACCATGCCATTCCAGTTTGAACCCAGCAATATGCAAATCAGTCTTGACCCAGTGCCTCATGGGGACAGTCCAGCCCGAACTGCCAAGCCAGGTTCTCCTGGGACTGGAAACAAGCATCCTAGGACAGGTTTCGGGGTTTCACCCCTCTTCAGCCAGGATGGCTTGATTCCAGTGGCATTGAGAGCACGGAACGCACGTCTAACAATACCCGTCCCAGTCGGGGTGACAAATGCAAAAACAACAATTGATGGACAGAATGCAGAACAATGTCATACATTGACCCCAGTACAGAGATCTGGGCCTAAATCCATTGTTTATTTGCTCACCATGCCATTCCAGGTTGAACCCAGCCATATGCAAATCAGTCTTGACCCTGTGCCTCATGGGAACAGTCCAGCCCGAACTGCCAAGCCAGGTCCTCCCTGGGTTGGAAAAAAGCATCCTAGGACCGGTTTCGGAGTTTCACCCCTCTTCAGCCACGATAGCTTGATTCCAGTGGCATAGAGAGCACGGGACCCACGTCTAGGCATACCCGTCCCACCCGGGGCGACAAATGCAAAAACACAAATTGATGGACAGAATGCAGAACAATGTCATACATTCACCCCAGTACAGAGTTCTGGGCCTAAATGCATCGTGTTTTTTGCTCACCATGCCATTCCAGTTTGAACCCATCCATATGCAAATCAGTCTTGACCCTGTGCCTCATGGGAACAGTCCAGCCCGAACTGCCAAGCCAGGTCCTCCCTGGACTGGAAACAAGCATCCTAGGACCGGTTTAGGGGTTTCACCCCTCTTCAGCCAGGATAGCTTGATTCCAGTGGCATGGCGAGCACGTGACCCACGTCTAGGCATACCCGTCCCACACGGGGTGATAAATGCACAAACAACAATTGATGGACAGAATGCAGAACAATGTCATACATTCACCCCAGTACAGAGATCCGGGCCTAAATCCATCGTGTTTTTTGCTCACCATGCCATTCCAGTTTGAATCCAGCCATATGCAAATCAGTCTTGAACCTGTGCCTCATGGGAACAGTCCAGCCCGAACTGCCAAGCCAGGTCCTCCCTGGACTGAAAACAAGCATCCCAGGACCGGTTTCGGAGTTTCACCTCTCTTCAGCCAGGATAGCTTAATTCCAGTGGCATGGGGAGCACGTGACCCACGTCTAGGCATACCTGTCCCACTCGGGGTGACAAATGCAAAAACAATTGATGAACAGAATGCAGAACAATGTCATACATTCACCCCAGTACAGAGATATGGGCCTAAATCCATAGTTTTTTGCTCACCATGCCATTCCAGTTTGAACCCAGACATATGCAAATCAGTCTTGACCCTGTGCCTCACGGGAACAGTCCAGCCCGAACTGCCAAGCCAGGTCCTCCCTGGACTGGAAACCAGCATCCTAGGACCGGTTTCGGGGTTTCACCCCTCTTCAGCCAGGATAGCTTGATTCCAGTGACATAGAGAGCACGGAACCCACGTCTAGGAATACCCGTCCCACTCGGGGTGACAAATGCAAAAACAACAATTGATGGACATAATGCAGAACAATGTCATACATTCACCCCAGTACAGAGATCTGGGCCTAAATCCATTGTTTATTTGCTCACCATCCAATTCCAGTTTGAACCCAGCCATATGCAAATCAGTCTTGACCCTGTGCCTCATTGGAACAGTCCAGCCCAAACTGCCAAGTCAGGTCCTCCCTGGACTGGAAACCAGCATCCTAGGACCGGTTTCGGGGTTTCACCCCTCTTCAGCCAGGATAGCTTGATTCCAGTGGTATGGATAGCACGGAACCCACGTCTAGGAATACCCGTCCCACTTGAGGTGACAAATGCAAAAACAACAATTGATGGACAGAATGCAGAACAATGTCATACATTCACCCCAGTGCAGAGATCTAGGCCTAAATCCATAGTTTTTTTGCTTACCATGCCATTCCAGTTTGAATCCAGCCATATGCATATCAGTCTTGAACCTGTGCCTCATGAGAACAGTCCAGCCCGAACTGCCAAGCCAGGTCCTCCCTGGACTGAAAACAAGCATCTTAGGACCGGTTTCGGAGTTTCACCCCTGTACAGCCAGGATAGCTTAATTCCAGTGGCATGGGGAGCACGTGACCCACGTCTAGGCATACCCGTCCCACTCGGGGTGACAAATGCAAAAACAATTGATGGACAGAATGCAGAACAATGTCATACATTCACCCCAATACAGAGATCTGGGCCTAGATCCATAGTGTTTTTGCTTACCATGCCATTCCAGTTTGAACCCAGCCATATGCAAATCAGTCTTGACCCTGTGCCTCATGGGAACAGTCCAGCCCGAACTGCCACGCGAGGTCCTCCCTGGCCTGGAAACAAGCATCCTAGGACGTTTCGGAATTTCACCCCTCTTCAGCCAGGATGGCGTGATTCCAGTGACATGGAGAGGACGGGACCCACGTCTAAGCGTACCCGTCCCACTCGGCGTGACAAATGAAGAAACAACAATTGATGGACAGACTGCAGAACAATGTCATACATTCACCCCAGTACAGAGATCTGGGCCTAAATCCATCGTTTTTTTGCTCACCATCCAATTCAAGTTTGAACCCAGCCATAAGCAAATCAGTCTTGACCCTGTGCCTCATTGGAGCAGTCCAGCCCAAACTGCCAAGCCAGGTCCTCCCTGGACTGGAAACCAGCATCCTAGGACCGGTTTCGGGGTTTCACCCCTCTTCAGCCAGGATAGCTTGATTCCAGTGGCATGGATAGCACGGAACCCACGTCTAGGAATACCCGTCCCACTCGAGGTGACATATGCAAAAACAACAATTGATGGACAGAATGCAGAACAATGTCATACATTCACACCAGTACAGAGATCTGGACCTAAATCCATAGTTTTTTTGCCTACCATGCCATTCCAGTTTGAACCCAGCCATATTTAAATCAGTCTTGACCCTGTGCCGCATGGGAACAGTCCAGCCCGAACTGCCAAGCGAGGTCCTCCCTGGACTGGAAACAAGCATCCTAGGACCGGTTTCGGAGTTTCACCCCTCTTCAGCCAGGATAGCGTGATTCCAGTGGCATGGAGAGGACGGGACCTACGTCTAAGCATACCCGTCCCACTCGGCGTGACAAATGAAAAAACAACAATTGATGGACAGAATGCAGAACAATATCATAGATTCACCCCAGTACAGAGATCTGGGCCTAAATCCATCGTTTTTTTGCTCACCATGCCATCCCACTTTGAACCCAGCGACATGCAAATCAGTCTTGACCCTGTGCCTCATGGGGACAGTCCAGCCTGAACTGCCAAGCCAGGTTCTCCCGGGACTGGAAACAAGCATCCTAGGACCGGTTTCGGGGTTTCACCCCTCTTCAGCCAGGATAGCTTGATTCCAGTGGCATGGAGAGCACGGGACCCAAGTCTAAGCATACCCGTCCCACTCGGCATGACAAATAAAAGCACAATTATTGATGGACAGAATGCAGAACAATATCATACATTCACCCCAGTACAGAGATCTGGGCCTAAATCCATCGTTTTGTTGCTCACCATGCCATTCCAGTTTGAACCCAGCAATATGCAAATCAGTCTTGACCCAGTGCCTCATGGGGACAGTCCAGCCCGAACTGCCAAGCCAGGTTCTCCTGGGACTGGAAACAAGCATCCTAGGACAGGTTTCGGGGTTTCATCCCTCTTCAGCCAGGATAGCTTGATTCCAGTGGCATGGAGAGCACGGAACGCACGTCTAACAATACCCGTCCCAGTCGGGGTGACAAATGCAAAAACAACAATTGATGGACAGAATGCAGAACAATGTCATACATTGACCCCAGTACAGAGATCTGGGCCTAAATCCATTGTTTATTTGCTCACCATGCCATTCCAGGTTGAACCCAGCCATATGCAAATCAGTCTTGACCCTGTGCCTCATGGGAACAGTCCAGCCCGAACTGCCAAGCCAGGTCCTCCCTGGGTTGGAAAAAAGCATCCTAGGACCGGTTTCGGAGTTTCACCCCTCTTCAGCCACGATAGCTTGATTCCAGTGGCATAGAGAGCACAGGACCCACGTCTAGGCATACCCGTCCCACTCGGGGCGACAAATGCAAAAACACAAATTGATGGACAGAATGCAGAACAATGTCATACATTCACCCCAGTACAGAGATCTGGGCCTAAATGCATCGTGTTTTTTGCTCACCATGCCATTCCAGTTTGAACCCATCCATATGCAAATCAGTCTTGACCCTGTGCCTCATGGGAACAGTCCAGCCCGAACTGCCAAGCCAGGTCCTCCCTGGACTGGAAACAAGCATCCTAGGACCGGTTTAGGGGTTTCACCCCTCTTCAGCCAGGATAGCTTGATTCCAGTGGCATGGCGAGCACGTGACCCACGTCTAGGCATACCCGTCCCACACGGGGTGATAAATGCACAAACAACAATTGATGGACAGAATGCAGAACAATGTCATACATTCACCCCAGTACAGAGATCCGGGCCTAAATCCATTGTGTTTTTTGCTCACCATGCCATTCCAGTTTGAATCCAGCCATATGCAAATCAGTCTTGAACCTGTGCCTCATGGGAACAGTCCAGCCCGAACTGCCAAGCCAGGTCCTCCCTGGACTGGAAACCAGCATCCTAGGACCGGTTTCGGGGTTTCACCCCTCTTCAGCCAGGATAGCTTGATTCCAGTGACATAGAGAGCACGTGACCCACGTCTAGGCATACCTGTCCCACTCGGGGTGACAAATGCAAAAACAATTGATGAACAGAATGCAGAACAATGTCATACATTCACCCCAGTACAGAGATATGGGCCTAAATCCATAGTTTTTTGCTCACCATGCCATTCCAGTTTGAACCCAGCCATATGCAAATCAGTCTTGACCCTGTGCCTCACGGGAACAGTCCAGCCCGAACTGCCAAGCCAGGTCCTCCCTGGACTGGAAACCAGCATCCTAGGACCGGTTTCGGGGTTTCACCCCTCTTCAGCCAGGATAGCTTGATTCCAGTGACATAGAGAGCACGGAACCCACGTCTAGGAATACCCGTCCCACTCGGGATGACAAATGCAAAAACAACAATTGATGGACATAATGCAGAACAATGTCATACATTCACCCCAGTACAGAGATCTGGGCCTAAATCCATTGTTTATTTGCTCACCATGCCATTCCAGTTTGAGCCCAGCCATATACAAATCAGTCTTGAACCTGTGCCTCATGGGAACAGTCCAGCCCGAACAGCCAAGCCAGGACCTCCCTGGGTTGGAAACAAGCCTCCTGGGACCGGTTTTGGGGTTTCACCCCTCTTCAGCCAGGATAGCTTAATTCCAGTGGCATGGAGAGCACGGGACCCACGTCTAGGAATACCCGTCCCACTCAGGGTGACAAATGCAAAACCAACAATTGATGGACAGAATGCAGAACAATGTCATACATTCACCCCAGTACAGAGATCTGGGCCTAAATCCATTGTTTATTTGCTCACCATGCCATTCCAGTTTGAACCCAGCAATATGCAAATCAGTCTTGACCCTGTGCCTCATGGGGACAGTCCAGCCCGAACTGCCAAGCCAGGTTCTCCCGGGACTGGAAACAAGCATCCTAGGACCTGTTTCGGGGTTTCACCCCTGTTCAGCCAGGATAGCTTGATTCCAGTGGCATGGAGAGCACGGGACCCACGTCTAGGAATACTCTTCCCACTCAGGGTGACAAATGCAAAAACAACAATTGATGGACAGAATGCAGAACAATGTCATACATTCACCCCAGGACAGAGATCTGGGCCTAAATCCATCGTTTTTTTTCTTACCATGTCATTCCAGTTTGAACCCAGCCATATGCAAATCAGTCTTGACCCTGTGCCTCATGGGAACAGTTCAGCCAGAACTACCAAGCCAGGTCCTCCCTGGACTGGAAACAAGCATCCTAGGACCGGTTTCGGGGTTTCACCCCTCTTCAGCCAGTATAGCTTGATTCAAGTCGCATGGAGAGCACGGGACCCACGTCTAGGCATACCCGTTCCACTCGGGGTGACAAATGCAAAAACAACAATTGATGGACAGAATGTAGAACAATGTCATACATTCACCCCAGTACAGAGATCTGGGCGTAAATCCATCCTTTTTTTGCTCACCATGCCAATCCAGTTTGAACCCAGCCATATGCTAATCAGTCTTGACCCTGTGCCTCATGGGAACAGTCCAGCCCGAACTGCCAAGTCAGGTCCTCCCTAGACTGGAAACAAGCATCCTAGGACCGGTTTTGGGGTTTCACCCCTCTTCAGCCAGACTTGCTTGATTCCAGTGGCATGGAGACCACAGAACCCACATCTAGGCATACCCCCGTCCCACTTGGGGTGACAAATGCAAAAACAACAATTGATGGACAGAATGCAAAACAATGTCATACATTCACCCCAGTACTGGACCTAAATCCATCGTTTTTTTGCTCACCATGCCATTCCAGTTTGAACCCAGCCATATGCATATTAGTCTTGACCCTGTGCCTCATTGGAACAGTCCAGCCCAAACTGCCAAGCCAGGTCCTCCCTTGACTGGAAACCAGCATCCTAGGACCAGTTTCGGGGTTTCACCCCTCTTCAGCCATGATAGCTTGATTCCAGTGGCATGGAGACCACTGAACGCACGTCTAGGCATACCCGTCCCACACGGGGTGATAAATGCAAAAACAACAATTGATGGACAGAATGCAGAACAATGTCCTACATTCACCCCAGTACAGAGATCTGGGCCTAAATCCATTGTTTATTTGCTCACCATGCCATTCCAGTTTGAACCCAGCAATATGCAAATCAGTCTTGACCCTGTGCCTCATGGGGACAGTCCAGCCCGAACTGCCAAGCCAGGTTCTCCCGGGACTGGAAACAAGCATCCTAGGACCTGTTTCGGGGTTTCACCCCTGTTCAGCCAGGATAGCTTGATTCCAGTGGCATGGAGAGCACGGGACCCACGTCTAGGAATACCCTTCCCACTCAGGGTGACAAATGCAAAAACAACAATTGATGGACAGAATGCAGAACAATGTCATACATTCACCCCAGGACAGAGATCTGGGCCTAAATCCATCGTTTTTTTTCTTACCATGTCATTCCAGTTTGAACCCAGCCATATGCAAATCAGTCTTGACCCTGTGCCTCATGGGAACAGTTCAGCCAGAACTACCAAGCCAGGTCCTCCCTGGACTGGAAACAAGCATCCTAGGACCGGTTTCGGGGTTTCACCCCTCTTCAGCCAGTATAGCTTGATTCAAGTCGCATGGAGAGCACGGGACCCACGTCTAGGCATACCCGTTCCACTCGGGGTGACAAATGCAAAAACAACAATTGATGGACAGAATGTAGAACAATGTCATACATTCACCCCAGTACAGAGATCTGGGCGTAAATCCATCCTTTTTTTGCTCACCATGCCAATCCAGTTTGAACCCAGCCATATGCTAATCAGTCTTGACCCTGTGCCTCATGGGAACAGTCCAGCCCGAACTGCCAAGTCAGGTCCTCCCTAGACTGGAAACAAGCATCCTAGGACCGGTTTTGGGGTTTCACCCCTCTTCAGCCAGACTTGCTTGATTCCAGTGGCATGGAGACCACAGAACCCACATCTAGGCATACCCCCGTCCCACTTGGGGTGACAAATGCAAAAACAACAATTGATGGACAGAATGCAAAACAATGTCATACATTCACCCCAGTACTGGACCTAAATCCATCGTTTTTTTGCTCACCATGCCATTCCAGTTTGAACCCAGCCATATGCATATTAGTCTTGACCCTGTGCCTCATTGGAACAGTCCAGCCCAAACTGCCAAGCCAGGTCCTCCCTTGACTGGAAACCAGCATCCTAGGACCAGTTTCGGGGTTTCACCCCTCTTCAGCCATGATAGCTTGATTCCAGTGGCATGGAGACCACTGAACGCACGTCTAGGCATACCCGTCCCACACGGGGTGATAAATGCAAAAACAACAATTGATGGACAGAATGCAGAACAATGTCCTACATTCACCCCAGTACAGAGATCTGGGCCTAAATCCATTGTTTATTTGCTCACCATGCCATTCCAGTTTGAACCCAGCAATATGCAAATCAGTCTTGACCCTGTGCCTCATGGGGACAGTCCAGCCCGAACTGCCAAGCCAGGTTCTCCCGGGACTGGAAACAAGCATCCTAGGACCTGTTTCGGGGTTTCACCCCTGTTCAGCCAGGATAGCTTGATTCCAGTGGCATGGAGAGCACGGGACCCACGTCTAGGAATACCCTTCCCACTCAGGGTGACAAATGCAAAAACAACAATTGATGGACAGAATGCAGAACAATGTCATACATTCACCCCAGGACAGAGATCTGGGCCTAAATCCATCGTTTTTTTTCTTACCATGTCATTCCAGTTTGAACCCAGCCATATGCAAATCAGTCTTGACCCTGTGCCTCATGGGAACAGTTCAGCCAGAACTACCAAGCCAGGTCCTCCCTGGACTGGAAACAAGCATCCTAGGACCGGTTTCGGGGTTTCACCCCTCTTCAGCCAGTATAGCTTGATTCAAGTCGCATGGAGAGCACGGGACCCACGTCTAGGCATACCCGTTCCACTCGGGGTGACAAATGCAAAAACAACAATTGATGGACAGAATGTAGAACAATGTCATACATTCACCCCAGTACAGAGATCTGGGCGTAAATCCATCCTTTTTTTGCTCACCATGCCAATCCAGTTTGAACCCAGCCATATGCTAATCAGTCTTGACCCTGTGCCTCATGGGAACAGTCCAGCCCGAACTGCCAAGTCAGGTCCTCCCTAGACTGGAAACAAGCATCCTAGGACCGGTTTTGGGGTTTCACCCCTCTTCAGCCAGACTTGCTTGATTCCAGTGGCATGGAGACCACAGAACCCACATCTAGGCATACCCCCGTCCCACTTGGGGTGACAAATGCAAAAACAACAATTGATGGACAGAATGCAAAACAATGTCATACATTCACCCCAGTACTGGACCTAAATCCATCGTTTTTTTGCTCACCATGCCATTCCAGTTTGAACCCAGCCATATGCATATTAGTCTTGACCCTGTGCCTCATTGGAACAGTCCAGCCCAAACTGCCAAGCCAGGTCCTCCCTTGACTGGAAACCAGCATCCTAGGACCAGTTTCGGGGTTTCACCCCTCTTCAGCCATGATAGCTTGATTCCAGTGGCATGGAGACCACTGAACGCACGTCTAGGCATACCCGTCCCACACGGGGTGATAAATGCAAAAACAACAATTGATGGACAGAATGCAGAACAATGTCCTACATTCACCACAGTACAGAGATCTGGGCCTAAATCCATCGTTGTTTTGCTCACCATGCCATTCCAGTTTGAACCCAGCCATATGCAAATCAGTCTTGACCCTGTGCCTCATTGGAACAGTCCAGCCCAAACTGCCAAGCCAGGTCCTCCCTGGACTGAAAACCAGCATCCTAGGACCGGTTTCGGGGTTTCACCCCTCTTCAGCCAGGATAGCTTGATTCCAGTGGCATAGAGAGCACGGAACCCACGTCTAGGAATACCCGTCCCACTCGGGGTGACAAATGCAAAAACAACAATTGATGGACAGAATGCAGAACAATGTCATACATTCACCCCAGTACTGAGATCTGGGCCTAAATCCATTGTTTATTTGCTCACCATGCCATTCCAGCTTGAGCCCAGCCATATGCAAATCAGTCTTGACCCTGTGCCTCATGGCAACAGTCCAGCCCGAACAGCCAAGCCAGGTCCTCCCTGGGTTGGAAACAAGCATCCTAGGACCGGTTTCAGGGTTTCACCCCTCTTCAGCCAGGATAGCTTGAATCCAGTGGCATGGAGAGCACGGGACCCACGTTTAGGCATACCCGTCCCACTCGGGGTGACAAATGCAAAAAAAACAATTGATGAACAGAATGCAGAACAATGTCATAAATTCACCCCAGTACAGAGATCTGGGCCTAAATCTATCGTTTTTTTGCTTAACATGCCATTCCAGTTTGAACCCAGCCATATGCAAATCAGTCTTGACCCTGTGCCTCATGGGAAAAATCCAGCCTGAACTGCCAAGCGAGGTCCTCCCTGGACTGGAAACAAGCATCCTAGGACCGGTTTCGGGGTTTCACCCCTCTTCAGCCAGGATAGCTTGATTTCAGTGGCATGGAGAGCATGGGACCCACGTCTCAGCATACCCGTCCCACTCGGCATGACAAATGAAAAAACAACACTTGATGGACAGAATGCAGAACAATGTCATACATTCACCTCAGTACAGAGATCTGGGCCTAAATCCATTGTTTTTTTGCTCACCATGCCATTCCAGTTTGAACCCAGCGATATGCAAATCAGTCTTGACCCTGTGCCTCATGGGGACAGTCCAGCCCGAACTGCCAAGCCAGGTTCTCCCTGGACTGGAAACAAACATCCTAGGACCGGTTTCGGGGTTTCACCCCTCTTCAGCCAGGATAGCTTGATTCCAGTGGCATGGAGAGCACGGGACCCACGTCTAAGCATACCCGTCCCACTCGGCGTGACAAATGAAAAAACAAGAATTGATGGATAGAATGCAGAACAATGTCATACGTTCACCCCAGTACAGACATCTGGGCCTAGATCCATAGTTTTTTTGCTTACCATGCCATTCCAGTTTGAACCGAGCCATATGCAAATCAGTCTTGACCCTGTGCCTCATGGGAACAGTCCAGCCCGAACTGCCACGCGAGGTCCTCCCTGGCCTGGAAACAAGCATCCTAGGACGTTTCGGAATTTCACCCCTCTTCAGCCAGGATAGCGTGATTCCAGTGGCATGGAGAGGACGGGACCCACGTCTAAGCAAACCCGTCCCACTCGGCGTGACAAATGAAGAAACAACAATCGATGGACAGACTGCAGAACAATGTCATACATTCACCCCAGTACAGAGATCTGGGCCTAAATTCATCGTTTTTTTGCTCACCATCCAATTCCAGTTTGAACCCAGCCATATGCAAATCAGTCTTGATCCTGTGCCTCATTGGAACAGTCCAGCCCAAACTGCCAAGCCATGTCCTCCCTGGACTGGAAACCAGCATCCTAGGACCGGTTTCAGGGTTTTACCCCTCTTCAGCCAGGATAGCTTGATTCCAGTGGCATGGATAGCATGGAACCCACGTCTAGGAATACCCGTCCCACTCGAGCTGACAAATGCAAAAACAACAATTGATGGACAGAATGCAGAACAATGTCATACATTCACACCAGTACAGAGATCTGGACCTAAAACCATAGTTTTTTTGCTGACCATGCCATTCCAGTTTGAACCCAGCCATATGCAAATCAGTCTTGACTCTGTGCCTCATGGGAACAATCCAGCCCGAACTGCCAAGCGAAGTCCTCCCTGGACTGGAAACAAGCATCCTAGGACCGGTTTCGGTGTTTCACCCCTCTTTAGCCAGGATAGCGTGATTCCAGTGGCATGGAGAGAACGGGACCCATGTCTAAGCATACCCGTCCCACTCGGCGTGACAAATGAAAAAACAACAATTGATGGACAGAATGCAGAACAATGTCATAGATTCACCCCGTACAGAGATCTGGGCCTAAATCCATCGTTTTTTTGCTCACCATGCCATTCCACTTTGAACCCAGCGACATGCAAATCAGTCTTGACCCTGTGCCTCATGGGGACAGTCCAGCCTGAACTGCCAAGCCAGGTTCTCCCAGGACTGGAAACAAGCATCCTAGGACCGGTTTCGGGGTTTCACCCCTCTTCAGCCAGGATGGCTTGATTCCAGTGGCATGGAGAGCACGGGACCCAAGTCTAAGCATACCCGTCCCACTCGGCATGACAAATAAAAAAACAACAATTTTTGGACAGAATGCAGAACAATGTCATACATTCACCCCAGTACAGAGATCTGGGCCTAAATCCATCGTTTTGTTGCTCACCATGCCATTCCAGTTTGAACCCAGCAATATGCAAATCAGTCTTGACCCTGTGCCTCATGGGGACAGTCCAGGCCGAACTGCCAAGCCAGGTTCTCCTGGGACTGGAAACAAGCATCCTAGGACCGGTTTCGGGGTTTCACCCCTCTTCAGCCAGGATAGCTTGATTCCAGTGGCATGGAGAGCACGGAACGCACGTCTAACAATACCCGTCCCAGTCAGGGTGACAAATGCAAAAACAACAATTGATGGACAGAATGCAGAACAATGTCAAACATTGAGCCCAGTACAGAGATCTGGGCCTAAATCCATTGTTTATTTGCTCACCATGCCATTCCAGGTTGAACCCAGCCATATGCAAATCAGTCTTGACCCTGTGCCTAATGGGAACAGTCCAGCCCGAACTGCCAAGCCAGGTCCTCCCTGGGTTGGAAAAAAGCATCCTAGGACCGATTTCGGAGTTTCACCCCTCTTCAGCCACGATAGCTTGATTCCAGTGGCATAGAGAGCACGGGACCCACGTCTAGGCATACCCGTCCCACTTGGGGCGAGAAATACAAAAACAAAAATTGATGGACAGAATGCAGAACAATGTCATACATTCACCCCAGTACAGAGATCTGGGCCTAAATGCATCGTGTTTTTTGCTCACCATCCCATTCCAGTTTGAACTCATCCATATGCAAATCAGTCTTGACCCTGTGCCTCATGGGAACAGTCCAGCCCAAACTGCCAAGCCAGGTCCTCCCTGGACTGGAAACAAGCATCCTAGGACCGGTTTAGGGGTTTCACCCCTCTTCAGCCAGGATAGCTTGATTCCAGTGGCATAGCGAGCACGTGACCCAAATCTAGGCATACCCGTCCCACACGGCGTGATAAATGCAAAAACAACAATTGATGGACAGAATGCAGAACAATGTCATACATTCACCCCAGTACAGAGATCTGGGCCTAAATCCATAGTTTTTTTGCTCACCATGCCATTCCAGTTTGAACCCAGCCATATGCAAATCAGTCTTGACCCTGTGCCTCATGGGAACAGTCCAGCCCGAACTGCCAAGCCAGGTCCTCCCTGGACTGGAAAGAAGCAACCTAGGACCAGTTTCGGGGTTTCACCCCTCTTCAGCCAGGATAGCTTGATTCCAGTGGAATGGAGAGCATGGCACCCACGTCTAGGCATACCCGTCCCACTCAGGGTGCCAAATGCAAAAACAACAATTGAGGAACAGAATTCAAAACAATGTCATACATTCACCCCAGTACAGAGATCTGGGCCTAAATCCATAGTTTTTTTGATCACCATGCCATTCCAGTTTGAACCCAGCCATATGCAAATCAGTTTTGACCCTGTGCCTCATTGGAACAGTCCAGCCCAAACTGCCAAGCCAGGTCCTCCCTGGACTGGAAACCAGCATCCTAGGACCGGTTTCGGGGTTTCACCCCTCTTCAGCCAGGATAGCTTGATTTCAGTGACATAGTGAGCACGGAACCCACGTCTAGGAATACCCGTCCCACTCGGGGTGACAAATGCAAAACAACAATTGATGGACGGAATGCAGAACAATGTCATACATTCACCCCAGTACAGAGATCTGGGCCTAAATCCATTGTTTATTTGCTCACCATGCCATTCCAGTTTGAGCCCAGCCATATGAAAATCAGTCTTGACCCTGTGCCTCATGGGAACAGTCCAGCCCGAACTGCCAAGCGAGGTCCTCCCTGGACTGGAAACAAGCATCCTAGAATCGGTTTCGGGGTTTCACCCCTCTTTAGCCAGGATAGCTTGATTCCAGTGGCATGGAGAGCACGGGACCCACTTCTAAGCATACCCGTCCCACTCGGCATGACAAATGAAAAAACAAGAATTGATGGACAGAATGCAGAACAATGTCATACATTCATCCCAGTACAGAGATCTGGGCCTTAATCCATCGTTTTTTAGCTCACCATGCCATTCCAGTTTGAACCCAGCAATATGCAAATCAGTCTTGACCCTGTGCCTCATGGGGACAGTCCAGCTCGAACTGCCAAGCCAGGTTCTCCCGGGACTGGAAACAAGCATCCTAGGACCGGTTTCGGGGTTTCACCCCTGTTCAACCAGTATAGCTTGATTCCAGTGGCATGGAGTGCACGGGACCCACGTCTAGGAATACCCTTCCCACTCGGGGTGACAAATGCAAAAACAACAATTTATGGACAGAATGCAGAACAATGTCATACATTCACCCCAGGACAGAGATCTGGGCCTAAATCCATCGTTTTTTTCTTACCATGTCATTCCAGTTTGAACCCAGCCATATGCAAATCAGTCTTGACCCTGTGCCTCATGGGAACAGTCCAGCCAGAACTGCCAAGCCAGGTCCTCCCTGGACTGGAAACAAGCATCCTAGGACCATTTCGGGGTTTCACCCCTCTTCAGCCAGGATAGCTTGATTCCAGTGGCATGGAGAGCACGGGACCCAAGTCTAAGCATACCAGTCCCACTCGGCATGACAAATAAAAAAACAACAATTGATGGACAGAATGCAGAACAATGTCATACATTCACCCCAGTACAGAGATCTGGGCCTAAATCCATCGTTTTGTTGCTCACCATGCCATTCCAGTTTGAACCCAGCAATATGCAAATCAGTCTTGACCCTGTGCCTCATGGGGACAGTCCAGGCCGAACTGCCAAGCCAGGTTCTCCTGGGACTGGAAACAAGCATCCTAGGACCGGTTTCGGGGTTTCACCCCTCTTCAGCCAGGATAGCTTGATTCAAGTGGCATGGAGAGCACGGAACGCACGTCTAACAATACCCGTCCCAGTCGGGGTGACAAATGCAAAAACAACAATTGATGGACAGAATGCAGAACAATGTCATACATTGAGCCCAGTACAGAGGTCTGGGCCTAAATCCATTGTTTATTTGCTCACCATGCCATTCCAGGTTGAACCCAGCCATATGCAAATGAGTCTTGACCCTGTGCCTAATGGGAACAGTCCAGCCCGAACTGCCAAGCCAGGTCCTCCCTGGGTTGGAAAAAAGCATCCTAGGACCGATTTCGGAGTTTCACCCCTCTTCAGCCACGATAGCTTGATTCCAGTGGCATAGAGAGCACGGGACCCACATCTAGGCATACCCGTCCCACTCGGGGCGACAAATACAAAAACAAAAATTGATGGACAGAATGCAGAACAATGTCATACATTCACCCCAGTACAGAGATCTGGGCCTAAATGCATCGTGTTTTTTGCTCACCATGCCATTCCAGTTTGAACCCATCCATATGCAAATCAGTCTTGACCCTGTGCCTCATGGGAACAGTCCAGCCCGAACTGCCAAGCCAGGTCCTCCCTGGACTGGAAACAAGCATCCTAGGACCGGTCTAGGGGTTTCACCCCTCTTCAGCCAGGATAGCTTGATTCCAGCGGCATGGCGAGCACGTGACCCACGTTTAGGCATACCCGTCCCACACGGGGTGATAAATGCAAAAACAACAATTGATGGACAGAATGCAGAACAATGTCATACATTCACCCCAGTACAGAGATCTGGGCCTAAATCCATAGTTTTTTTGCTCACCATGCCATTCCAGTTTGAACCCAGCCATATGCAAATCAGTCTTGACCCTGTGCCTCATGGGAACAGTCCAGCCCGAACTGCCAAGCCAGGTCCTCCCTGGACTGGAAAGAAGCAACCTAGGACCAGTTTCGGGGTTTCACCCCTCTTCAGCCAGGATAGCTTGATTCCAGTGGCATGGAGAGCATGGCACCCACGTCGAGGCATACCCGTCCCACTCGGGGTGACAAATGCAAAAACAACAATTGATGAACATAATTCAAAACAATGTCATACATTCACCCCAGTAGAGAGATCTGGGCCTAAATCCATAGGTTTTTTGCTCACCATGCCATTGCAGTTTGAACCTAGCCATATGCAAATCAGTCTTGACCCTGTGCCTCATTGGAACAGTCCAGCCCAAACTGCCAAGCCAGGTCCTCCCTGGACTGGAAACCAGCATCCTAGGACCGGTTTCGGGGTTTCACCCCTCTTCAGCCAGGATAGCTTGATTCCAGTGACATAGTGAGCACGGAACCCACGTCTAGGAATACCCGTCCCACTCGGGGTGACAAATGCAAAAACAACAATTGATGGACAGAATGCAGAACAATGTCATACATTCACCCCAGTACAGAGATCTGGGCCTAAATCCATTGTTTTTTTGCTCACCATGCCATTCCAGTTTGAACCCAGCGATATGCAAATCAGTCTTGACCCTGTGCCTCATGGGGACAGTCCAGCCCGAACTGCCAAGGCAGGTTCTCCCTGGACTGAAAACAAACATCATAGGACCGGTTTCGGGGTTTCACCCCTCTTCAGCCAGGATAGCTTGATTCCAGTGGCATGGAGAGCACGGGACCCACGTCTAAGCATACCCGTCCCACTCGGCGTGACAAATGAAAAAACAAGAATTGATGGATAGAATGCAGAACAATGTCATACGTTCACCCCAGTACAGAGATCTGGGCCTAGATCCATAGTTTTTTTGCTTACCATGCCATTCCAGTTTGAACCGAGCCATATGCAAATCAGTCTTGACCCTGTGCCTCATGGGAACAGTCCAGCCCGAACTGCCACGCGAGGTCCTCCCTGGCCTGGAAACAAGCATCCTAGGACGTTTCGGAATTTCACCCCTCTTCAGCCAGGATAGCGTGATTCCAGTGGCATGGAGAGGACGGGACCCACGTCTAAGCAAACCCATCTCACTCGGCGTGACAAATGAAGAAACAACAATTGATGGACAGACTGCAGAACAATGTCATACATTCACCCCAGTACAGAGATCTGGGCCTAAATCCATAGTTTTTATGCTCACCATCCAATTCCAGTTTGAACCCAGCCATATGCAAATCAGTCTTGACCCAGTGCCTCATTGGAACAGTCCAGCCCAAACTGCCAAGCCATGTCCTCCCTGGACTGGAAACCAGCATCCTAGGACCGGTTTCAGGGTTTCACCCCTCTTCAGCCAGGATAGCTTGATTCCAGTGGCATGGATAGCATGGAACCCACGTCTAGGAATACCCGTCCCACTCGAGCTGACAAATGCAAAAACAGCAATTGATGGACAGAATGCAGAACAATGTCATACATTCACACCAGTACAGAGATCTGGACCTAAATCCATAGTTTTTTTGCTGACCATGCCATTCCAGTTTGAACCCAGCCATATGCAAATCAGTCTTGACCCAATGCCTCATGGGAACGATCCAGCCCGAACTGCCAAGCGAAGTCCTCCCTGGACTGGAAACAAGCATCCTAGGATCGGTTTCGGTGTTTCACCCCTCTTCAGCCAGGATAGCGTGATTCCAGTGGCATGGAGAGGACGGGACCCACGTCTAAGCATACCCGTCCCACTCGGCGTGACAAATGAAAAAACAACAATTGATGGACAGAATGCAGAACAATGTCATAGATTCACCCCGTACAGAGATCTGGGCCTAAATCCATCGTTTTTTTCCTCACCATGCCATTCCACTTTGAACCCAGCGACATGCAAATCAGTCTTGACCCTGTGCCTCATGGGGACAGTCCAGACTGAACTGCCAAGGCAGGTTCTCTCGGGACTGGAAACAAGCATCCTAGGACCGGTTTCGGGGTTTCACCCCTCTTCAGCCAGGATAGCTTGATTCCAGTGGCATGGAGAGCACGGGACCCACGTCTAAGCATACCCGTCCCACTCGGCATGACAAACAAAAAAACAACAATTGATGGACAGAATGCAGAACAATGTCATACATTCACCCCAGTACAGAGATCTGGGCCTAAATCCATCGTTTTGTTGCTCACCATGCCATTCCAGTTTGAACCCAGCAATATGCAAATCAGTCTTGACCCTGTGCCTCATGGGGACAGTCCAGGCCGAACTGCCAAGCCAGGTTCTCCTGGGACTGGAAACAAGCATCCTAGGACCGGTTTCGGGGTTTCACCCCTCTTCAGCCAGGATAGCTTGATTCCAGTGGCATGGAGAGCACGAAACGCACGTCTATTAATACCCGTCCCAGTCGGGGTGACAAATGCAAAAACAACAATTGATGGACAGAATGCAGAACAATGTCATACATTGAGCCCAGTACAGAGATCTGGGCCTAAATCCATTGTTTATTTGCTCACCATGCCATTCCAGGTTGAACCCAGCCATATGCAAATCAGTCTTGACCCTGTGCCTAATGGGAACAGTCCAAACCGAATTGCCAAGCCAGGTCCTCCCTGGGTTGGAAAAAAGCATCCTAGGACCGATTTCGGAGTTTCACCCCTCTTCAGCCACGATAGCTTGATTCCAGTGGCATAGAGAGCACGGGACCCACGTCTAGGCATACCCGTCCCACTCGAGGCGACAAATACAAAAACAAAAATTGATGGACAGAATGCAGAACAATGTCATACATTCACCCTATTACAGAGATCTGGGCCTAAATGCATCGTGTTTTTTGCTCACCATGCCATTCCAGTTTGAACCCATCCATATGCAAATCAGTCTTGACCCTGTGCCTCATGGGAACAGTCCAGCCCGAACTGCCAAGCCAGGTCCTCCCTGGACTGGAAACAAGCATCCTAGGACCGGTTTAGGGGTTTCACCCCTCTTCAGCCAGGATAGCTTGATTCTAGTGGCATGGCGAGCATGTGACCCACGTCTAGGCATACCCGTCCCACACGGCGTGATAAATGCAAAAACAACAATTGATGGACAGAATGCAGAACAATGTCATACATTCACCCCAGTACAGAGATCTGGGCCTAAATCCATAATTTTTTTGCTCACCATGCCATTCCAGTTTGAACCCAGCCATATGCAAATCAGTCTTGACCCTGTGCCTCATGGGAACAGTCCAGCCCGAACTGCCAAGCCAGGTCCTCCCTGGACTGGAAAGAAGCAACCTAGGACCAGTTTTGGGGTTTCACCCCTCTTCAGCCAGGATAGCTTGATTCCAGTGGCATGGAGAGCATGGCACCCACGTCTAGAAATACCCGTCCCACTCGGGGTGACAAATGCAAAAACAACAATTGATGAACAGAATTCAAAACAATGTCATACATTCACCCCAGTACAGAGATCTGGGCCTAAATCCATAGTTTTTTTGCTCACCATGCCATTCCAGTTTGAACCCAGCCATATGCAAATCAGTCTTGACCCTGTGCCTCATTGGAACAGTCCAGCCCAAACTGCCAAGCCAGGTCCTCCCTGGACTGGAAACAAGCATCCTAGAATCGGTTTCGAGGTTTCACCCCTCTTTAGCCAGGATAGCTTGATTCCAGTGGCAAGGAGAGCACGGGACCCACATCTAAGCATACCCGTCCCACTCGGCGTGACAAATGAAAAAACAAGAATTGATAGACAGAATGCAGAACAATGTCATACATTCATCCCAGTACAGAGATCTGGGCCTTAATCCATCGTTTTTTAGCTCACCATGCCATTCCAGTTTGAACCCAGCAATATGCAAATCAGTCTTGACCCTGTGCCTCATGGGGACAGTCCAGCCCGAACTGCCAAGCCAGGTTCTCCCGGGACTGGAAACAAGCATCCTAGGAACGGTTTCGGGGTTTCACCCCTGTTCAACCAGTATAGCTTGATTCCAGTGGCATGGAGTGCACGGGACCCACGTCTAGGCATACCCGTTCCACTCGGGGTGACAAATGCAAAAACAACAATTGATGGACAGAATGTAGAACAATGTCATACATTCACCCCAGTACAGAGAGCTGGGCGTAAATCCATCCTTTTTTTGCTCACCATGCCAATCCAGTTTGAACCCAGCCATATGCTAATCAGTCTTGACCCTGTGCCTCATGGGAACAGTCCAGCCCGAACTGCTAAGTCAGGTCCTCCCTAGACTGGAAACAAGCATCCTAGGGCCGGTTTCGGGGTTTCACCCCTCTTCAGCCAGAATTGCTTGATTCCAGTGGCATGGAGACCACAGAACCCACATCTAGGCATACCCCCGTCCCACTTGGGGTGACAAATGCAAAAGCAACAATTTATGGACAGAATGCAGAACAATGTCATACATTCACCCCAGGACAGAGATCTGGGCCTAAATCCATCGTTTTTTTTCTTACCATGTCATTTCAGTTTGAACCCAGCCATATGCAAATCAGTCTTGACCCTGTGCCTCATGGGAACAGTCCAGCCAGAACTTCCAAGCCTGGTCCTCCCTGGACTGGAAACAAGCATCCTAGGACCGGTTTCGGGGTTTCACCCCTCTTCAGCCAGTATAGCTTGATTCCAGTCGCATGGAGAGCACGGGACCCACGTCTAGGCATACCCGTTCCACTCGGGGTGACAAATGCAAAAACAACAATTGATGGACAGAATGTAGAACAATGTCATACATTCACCCCAGTACAGAGAGCTGGGCGTAAATCCATCCTTTTTTTGCTCACCATGCCAATCCAGTTTGAACCCAGCCATATGCTAATCAGTCTTGACCCTGTGCCTCATGGGAACAGTCCAGCCTGAACTGCTAAGTCAGGTCCTCCCTAGACTGGAAACAAGCATCCTAGGGCCGGTTTCGGGGTTTCACCCCTCTTCAGCCAGAATTGCTTGATTCCAGTGGCATGGAGACCACAGAACCCACATCTAGGCATACCCCCGTCCCACTTGGGGTGACAAATGCAAAAACAACAATTGATGGACAGAATGCAAAACAATGTCATACATTCACCCCAGTACTGGGCCTAAATCCATCGGTTTTTTGCTCACCATGCCATTCCAGTTTGAACCCAGCCATATGCATATTAGTCTTGACCCTGTGCCTCATTGGAACAGACCAGCCCAAACTGCCAAGCCAGGTCCTCCCTGGACTGGAAACCAGCATCCTAGGACCAGTTTCGGGGTTTCACCCCTCTTCAGCCAGGATAGCTTGATTCCAGTGGCATGGAGAGCACTGAACGCACGTCTAGGCATACCAGTCCCATACGGGGTGATAAATGCAAAAACAACAATTGATGGACAGAATGCAGAACAATGTCCTTCATTCACCCCAGTACAGAGATCTGGGCCTAAATCCATCGTTTTTTTGCTGACCATGCCATTCCAGTTTGAACCCAGCCATATCCAAATCAGTCTTGACCCTGTGCCTCATTGGAACAGGCCAGCCCAAACTGCCAAGCCAGGTCCTCCCTGGACTGAAAACCAGCATCCTATGACCGGTTTCGGGGTTTCACCCTTCTTCAGCCAGGATGGCTTGATTCCAGTGGCATAGAGAGCACGGAACCCACGTCTAGGAATACCCGTCCCACTCGGGGTGACAAATGCAAAAACAACAATTGATGGACAGAATGCAGAACAATGTCATACATTCACCCCAGTACTGAGATCTGGGCCTAAATCCATTGTTTATTTGCTCACCATGCCATTCCAGCTTGAGCCCAGCCATATGCAAATCAGTCTTGACCCTGTGCCTCATGGGAACAGTCCAGCCCGAACAGCCAAGCCAGGTCCTCCTTGGGTTGGAAACAAGCATCCTAGGACCGGTTTCAGGGTTTCACCCCTCTTCAGCCAGGATAGCTTGATTTCAGTGGCATGGAGAGCATGGGACCCACGTCTCAGCATACCCGTCCCACTCGGCGTGACATTTGAAAAAACAACAATTGATGGACAGAATGCAGAACAATGTCATACATTCACCCCAGTACAGAGATCTGGGCCTACATCCATCGTTTTTTTGCTCACCATGCCATTCCAGTTTGAACCCAGCGATATCCAAATCAGCCTTGACCCTGTGCCTCATGGGGACAGTCCAGCCCGAACTGCCAAGCCAGGTTCTCCCTGGACTGGAAACAAGCATCCTAGGACCGGTTTCAGGGTTTCACCCCTGTTCAGCCAGGATAGCTTGATTCCAGTGGCATGGAGAGCACAGGACCCACGTCTAGGAATACCCTCCTCACTCGGGGTGACAAATGCAAAAACAACAATTGATGGACAGAACGCAGAAAAATGTCATACATTCACCCCAGTACAGAGATCTGGGCGTAAATCCATCCTTTTTTTGCTCACCATGCCATTCCAGTTTGAACCCAGCCATATGCAAATCAGTGTTGACCCTGTGCCTCATGGGAACAGTCCAGCCCGAACTGCCAAGCGAGGTCCTCCCTGGACTGGAAACAAGCATCCTAGGACCGGTTTCAGGGTTTCACCCCTCTTCAGCCAGGATAGCTTGATTCCAGTGGCATGGAGAGCACGGGACCGACGTCTAAGCATACCCGTCCCACTCGGCGTGACAAATGAAAAAACAACAATTGATGGACAGAATGCAGAACAATGTCATACATTCATCCCAGTACAGAGATCCGGGCCTAAATCCATTGTTTGTTTGCTCACCATGCCATTCCAGTTTGAACCCAGCAATATGCAAATCAGTCTTGACCTTGTGCCTCATGGGGACAGTCCAGCCCGAACTGCCAAGCCAGGTTATCCTGGGACTGGAAACAAGCATCCTAGGACCGGTTTCGGGGTTTCACCCCTCTTCAGCCAGTATAGCTTGATTCCAGTCGCATGGAGAGCACGGGACCCACGTCTAGGCATACCCGTTCCACTCGGGGTGACAAATGCAAAAACAACAATTGATGGACAGAATGTAGAACAATGTCATACATTCACCCCAGTACAGAGATCTGGGCGTAAATCCATCCTTTTTTTGCTCACGATGCCAATCCAGTTTGAACCCAGCCATATGCTAATCAGTCTTGACCCTGTGCCTCATGGGAACAGTCCAGCCCGAACTGCCAAGTCAGGTCCTCCCTAGACTAGAAACAAGCATCCTAGGACCGGTTTCGGGGTTTCACCCCTCTTCAGCCAGAATTGCTTGATTCCAGTGGCATGGAGACCACAGAACCCACATCTAGGCATACCCCCCGTCCCACTTGGGGTGACAAATGCAAAAACAACAATTGATGGACAGAATGCAAAACAATGTCATACATTCACACCAGTACTGGGCCTAAATCCATCGTTTTTTTGCTCACCATGCCATTCCAGTTTGAACCCAGCCATATGCATATTAGTCTTGACCCTGTGCCTCATTGGAACAGTCGAGCCCAAACTGCCAAGCCAGGTCCTCCCTGGACTGGAAACCAGCATCCGAGGACCACTTCCGGGGTTTCACCCCTCTTCAGCCAGGATAGCTTGATTCCAGTGGCATGGAGAGCACTGAACGCACGTCTAGGCATACCCGTCCCACACGGGGTGATAACTGCAAAAACAACAATTGATGGACAGAATGCAGAACAATGTCATACATTCACCCCAGGACAGAGATCTGGGCCTAAATCCATCATTTTTTTGCTTACCATGCCATTCCAGTTTGAACCCAGCCATATGCAAATCAGTCTTGACCCTGTGCCTCATGGGATCAATCCAACCTGAACTTCCAAGAGAGGTCCTCCCTGGACTGGAAACAAGCATCCTAGGACCGGTTTCGGGGTTTCACCCCTCTTCAGCCAGGATAGCTTGATTCCAGTGGCATGGAGAGCATGGGACCAACGTCTCAGCATACCCGTCCCACTCGACGTGACAAATGAAAAAACAACAATTGATGGACAGAATGCAGAACAATGTCATACATTCACCCCAGTACAGAGATCTGGGCCTAAATCCATCGTTTTTTTGCTCACCATGCCATTCCAGTTTGAACCCAGCAATGTGCAAATCAGTCTTGACCCTGTGCCTCATGGGGACAGTCCAGCCCAAACTGCCAACCCAGGTTCTTCCGGGACTGGAAACAAGCATCCTAGGACCGATTTCGGGGTTTCACCCCTCTTCAGCCAGGATAGCTTGATTCCAGTGGCATGGAGAGCACGGGACCCACGTCGAGGAATACCCTTCCCACTCGGGGTGACAAATGCACAAACAACAATTGATGGACACAATGCAGAAAAATGTCATACATGCACCCCAGTACAGAGATCTGGGCCTAAATCCATCTTTTTGTTTTTTACCATGCCATTCCAGTTTGAACCCAGCCATATGCAAATCAGTCTTCACCCTGTGCCTCATGGGAACAGTCCAGCCACCAGAATTGCCAAGCCAGGTCCTCCCTGGACTGGAAACAAGCATCCTAGGACCGGTTTCGCCGTTTCACCCCTCTTCAGCCAGGAAAGCTTGATTCCAGTCACATGGAGAGCACGGTCCCCACGTCTAGGCATACCCGTTCCACTCGGGGTGACAAATGCAAAAACAACAATTGATGGACAGAATGTAGAACAATGTCATACATTCACCGCAGTACAGAGATCTGGGCGTAAATCCATCGTTTTTTACTCACCATGCCAATCCAGTTTGAACCTAGCCATATGCAAATCAGTCTTGACCCTGTGCCTCATGGGAACAGTCCAGCCCGAACTGCCAAGCCAGGCCCTCTCTGGGCTGGAAACAAGCATCCTAGGACCAGTTTCGGGATTTCACCCCTCTTCAGCCAGGATAGCTTGATTCCAGTGGCATGGAGAGCACGGGACCCACGTCTAGGCATACCCGTCCCACTTGGGTGACAAATGCAAAAACAACAATTGATGAACAGAATGCAGAACAATGTCATACATTCTCCCCAGTACAGAGATCTGGGCCTAAATCCATCATTTATTTGCTTACCATGCCATTCCAGTTTGAACCCAGCCATAAGCAAATCAGTCTTGACCCTGTGCCTCATGGGAACAGTGCAGCCCGAACTGCCAAGCCAGGTTCTCCCGGGACTGGAAACAAGCATCCTAGGACCGGTTTCGGGGTTTCACCCCTCTTCAGCCAGGATAGCTTGATTCCAGTGGAATGGAGAGCACGGGACCCACGTCTAAGCATACCCGTCCCACTCGGCGTGACAAATGAAAAAACAAGAATTGATGGACAGAATGCAGAACAATGTCATACATTCATCCCAGTACAGAGATCTGGGCCTTAATCCATCGTTTTTTAGCTCACCATGCCATTCCAGTTTGAACCCAGCAATATGCAAATCAGTCTTGACCCTGTGCCTCATGGGGACAGTCCAGCCCGAACTGCCAAGCCAGGTTCTCCCGGGACTGGAAACAAGCATCCTAGAACCGGGTTCGGGGTTTCACCCCTCTTCAACCAGGATAGCTTGATTCCAGTGGGATGGAGAGCATGGGACCCACGTCTAAGCATACCCGTCCCACTCGGAATGACAAATGAAAAACAACAATTGATGGACAGAATGCAGAACAATGTCATACATTCATCCCAGTACAGAGATCTGGGCCTAAATCCATCGTTTTTTTCTTACCATGTCATTCCAGTTTGAACCCAGCCATATGCAAATCAGTCTTGACCCTGTGCCTCATGGGAACAGTCCAGCCAGAACTGCCAAGCCAGGTCCTCCCTGGACTGGAAACAAGCATCCTAGGACCGGTTTCGGGGTTTCACCCCTCTTCAGCCAGGATTGCTTGATTCCAGTGGCATGGAGAGCACGGGACCCAAGTCTAAGCATACCAGTCCCACTCGGCATGACAAATAAAAAAACAACAATTGATGGACAGAATGCAGAACAATGTCATACATTCACCCCAGTACAGAGATCTGGGCCTAAATCCATCGTTTTGTTGCTCACCATGCCATTCCAGTTTGAACTCAGCAATATGCAAATCAGTCTTGACCCTGTGCCTCATGGGGACAGTCCAGGCCGAACTGCCAAGCCAGGTTCTCCTGGGACTGGAAACAAGCATCCTAGGACCGGTTTCGGGGTTTCACCCCTCTTCAGCCAGGATAGCTTGATTCCAGTGGCATGGAGAGCACGGAACGCACGTCTAACAATACCCGTCCCAGTCGGGGTGACAAATGCAAAAACAACAATTGATGGACAGAATGCAGAACAATGTCATACATTGAGCCCAGTACAGAGAGCTGGGCCTAAATCCATTGTTTATTTGCTCACCATGCCATTCCAGGTTGAACCCAGCCATATGCAAATCAGTCTTGACCCTGTGCCTAATGGGATCAGTCCAGCCCGAACTGCCAAGCCAGGTCCTCCCTGGGTTGGAAAAAAGCATCCTAGGACCGATTTCGGAGTTTCACCCCTCTTCAGCCACGATAGCTTGATTCCAGTGGCATAGAGAGCACGGGACCCACGTCTAGGCATACCCGTCCCACTTGGGGCGGCAAATACAAAAACAAAAATTGATGGACAGAATGCAGAACAATGTCATACATTCACCCAAGTACAGAGATCTGAGCCTAAATGCATCGTGTTTTTTGCTCACCATGCCATTCCAGTTTGAACCCATCCATATGCAAATCAGTCTTGACCCTGTGCCTCATGGGAACAGTCCAGCCCGAACTGCCAAGCCAGGTCCTCCCTGGACTGGAAACAAGCATCCTAGGACCGGTTTAGGGGTTTCACCCCTCTTCAGCCAGGATAGCTTGATTCCAGTGGCATGGAGAGCATGGCACCCACGTCTAGGCATACCCATCCCACTCGGGGTGACAAATGCAAAAACAACAATTGATGAACAGAATTCAAAACAATGTAATACATTCACCCCAGTACAGAGATCTGGGCCTAAATCCATAGTTTTTTTGCTCACCATGCCATTCCAGTTTGAACCCAGCCATATGCAAATCAGTCTTGACCCTGTGCCTCATTGGAACAGTCCAGCCCAAACTGCCAAGCCAGGTCCTCCCTGGACTGGAAACCAGCATCCTAGGACCGGTTTCGGGGTTTCACCCCTCTTCAGCCAGGATAGCTTGATTCCAGTGACATAGTGAGCACGGAACCCACGTCTAGGAATACCCGTCCCACTCAGGGTGACAAATGCAAAAACAACAATTGATTTACAGAATGCAGAACAATGTCATACATTCACCCCAGTACAGAGATCTGGGCCTAAATCCATTGTTTTTTTGCTCACCATGCAATTCCAGTTTGAACCCAGCGATATGCAAATCAGTCTTGACCCTGTGCCTCATGGGGACAGTCCAGCACGAACTGCCAAGCCAGGTTCTCCCTGGACTGGAAACAAACATCCTAGGACCGGTTTCGGGGTTTCACCCCTCTTCAGCCAGGATAGCTTGATTCCAGTGGCATGGAGAGCACGGGACCCACGTCTAAGCATACCCGTCCCACTCGGCGTGACAAATGAAAAAACAAGAATTGATGGATAGAATGCAGAACAATATCATACGTTCACCCCAGTACAGAGATCTGGGCCTAGATCCATAATTTTTTTGCTTACCATGCCATTCCAGTTTGAACCGAGCCATATGCAAATCAGTCTTGACCCTGTGCCTCATGGGAACAGTCCAGCCCGAACTGCCACGCGAGGTCCTCCCTGGCCTGGAAACAAGCATCCTAGGACGTTTCGGAATTTCACCCCTCTTCAGCCAGGATAGCGTGATTCCAGTGGCATGGAGAGGACGGGACCCACGTCTAAGCAAACCCGTCTCACTCGGCGTGACAAATGAAGAAACAACAATTGATGGACAGACTGCAGAACAATGTCATACATTCACCCCAGTACAGAGATCTGGGCCTAAATCCATCGTTTTTTTGCTTACCATCCAATTCCAGTTTGAACCCAGCCATATGCAAATCAGTCTTGACCCAGTGCCTCATTGGAACAGTCCAGCCCAAACTGCCAAGCCATGTCCTCCCTGGACTGGAAACCAGCATCCTAGGACCGGTTTCAGGGTTTCACCCCTCTTCAGCCAGGATAGCTTGATTCCAGTGGCATGGATAGCACGGAACCCACGTCTAGGAATACCCGTCCCACTCGAGCTAACAAATGCAAAAACAACAATTGATGGACAGAATGCAGAACAATGTCATACATTCACACCAGTACAGAGATCTGGACCTGAATCCATAGTTTTTTTGCTGACCATGCCATTCCAGTTTGAACCCAGCCATATGCAAATCAGTCTTGACCCTGTGCCTCATGGGAACGATCCAGCCCGAACTGCCAAGCGAAGTCGTCCCTGGACTGGAAACAAGCATCCTAGGACCGGTTTCATGTTTCACCACTCTTCAGCCAGGATAGCGTGATTCCAGTGGCATGGAGAGAATGGGCCCCACGTCTAAGCATACCCGTCCCACTCGGCGTGACAAATGAAAAAACAACAATTGATGGACAGAATACAGAACAATGTCATAGATTCACCCCGTACAGAGATCTGGGCCTAAATCCATCGTTTTTTTCCTCACCATGCCATTCCACTTTGAACCCAGCGACATGCAAATCAGTCTTGACCCTGTGCCTCATGGGGACAGTCCAGACTGAACTGCCAAGCCAGGTTCTCCCGGGACTGGAAACAAGCATCCTAGGACCGGTTTCGGGGTTTCACCCCTCTTCAGCCAGGATAGCTTGATTCCAGTGGCATGGAGAGCACGGGACCCAAGTCTAAGCATACCCGTCCCACTCGGCATGACAAATAAAACAAGCATTGGCATAGCCAATAGGTCTCGCTTTTGGACCTTATAAGTATTTAGTTATGCAACTGTTGCATGGCTAAACACATATAAGGTCCCAAAAGCGAGACCTATTGGCTATGCCAATGCTTGTTATGTCTTTGTTTTACGCCCTTTCCTGTACTAATCTGTAGGAGAGGGAAAGCAACAAGGGTTGAATGCTGGCAGCCAGAACAAGGAGCATACCGAAGAATGATTTGGCATGAACTGCAGTTGTAAGCACTGGTTTGAAGCTATGGGTGTGTTGAGAGGTGTAGCGGGGGCAGGTGTAGTGATTGGTCTCGTGTAGCTACGAGACCTACAGGTCGGTGGTGTGATCTCTCCAGGCCGGCGCATGCCAGTCGTACACATACTTGCCATTTGAGTGGTGTATTGTTTTCGTGGAGTGAGTGGACGCCGTCTGCAAGGCTGTCGGCAGCGTCATTCAGTTCAAAGCAGGGGCGGCTCGCAGGTGGCGTGCGCTCCCGGCCCTCGGTTCATATGTGATGGAATATACATCAACCTTGTATCTACTCCAAGCTGCGCCCTGCCTCCTCATTACAGAAGGGAGGGCACACACTGCACCTGCCTCTTACCGCTCGCATTCGGTGAAGGGGAGAACATGTAAACAAAACCACCCTCTCAGCGCCCTCCCACGCCCCTTGAATTTCAGGTTTAGGTAAAGATGGCCGAGGCAGCACTGTACATTTCCTTACTGTTACAAAAGTCTACACCACAAATGTTATAAGCAAACATGCCATTTGTTAAATTACCAGAGATGTGCATTGCTTAATGTTTTTAGTAAATATCATCCGCAGCCGGTGGACCAGGAATAACTACAAAAATCACGTGGTAAAGCCTCTGGTACCCCTTTTAACCCCAACTAGCCATCGGCGTCCAAAGTCCTTTTAACTAATGAATATGATATGTTGGCAATAATTACTTGTTGATAGGGCTGTACTGAACAAGTCTGCATGTGCTATAAAGTCTACAGTTTGAGAGCAGGTTTGTTTCCCCATGCATTCCCTTGTAAGCCATAGTCTCTGTCCGGCCATCAAATGGTTTTTGCTGAGGTACTGGTCAAGCTCTCGGGAGGGGGGGGGTGGCGGGGGGTGGGGGTATTGGTGGTTGGTTGTGTCTGGTTAACAAGACACAGGTGGCCTACAGTATTTAGAGTTCAGCGCTGGGGGTGGGGGGTGGAGTTAGTGAATAGAAACCCTGAGTTTACCACCTGTAATTACGTCATCCAGCTTTCCATTGAAAGGGGAGGTGGAGGGGCGTTATTTGTTGACAATGGGCGCTTGACACAGTCTGTTATCAACTTGATTTATGGTCAGTTTGAGGCTGTGACTGAAGGGTTGTCGCCTCGGGAGTTATCTCGGATACCCTTAGGACCAAGGAAGTATTGCTCTTCTGGGGTGTGAAGTGCCAACCCCACTTCAACCGGAGCAGCACCCATCGTGCCCAGCTTGCCACCAGCTGGCGAAGTGACATATAACATACGGGCAGCCAGAATAAAGATTATTTCTCCAGCACGCACAATCCTGCGTACTTTAGCAGCGCGTGTTTAAGAGTCTATTTAAAGACCCATTCACTCGGAGATCTTGTTTGTGAAAATGATCCCCCTGCCTGTGAGTGAAACCGTGCGAGCAATGCAGCCTGCCGGGGGCTTTATTTTCAGATACATCTGCGCTCCTGTGTGCACAACAATTTGTATCATGAGACGCCGACAACCATGGTATGGACACCCGTGTCCTACACATTGCCTCAAGCGACGTAGCTGTTTGGCTCTTAAGAAATCCTGGGGCAGATTTATGTTAACTGGCGCATCCCTGCATATCAGCAGGGATGCGCCAATTATTATGCGCCACAGCTGCGCCACCATGGATGCGCCGCATTTATAATGCGGCGCACCATGGGGCAAAAACGGCACAGATGCGTGACGCATCTGTGCCGAAAAGTGGCGCATTGCTGGAGTTGCGTCGCAAGCGCGACGCAGCTCCAGCAATGTTCTGGGGGGCCCTATCTGTACAATGCTGCGTCAATCCTTACGCCTGCTTCAAGCAGGCGCAGGGTTTTGACGCAGCATGGGCCTAAAAGTGACTGAGTGAAATCTTTGGATTTCACTCAGCCACTTTTAGGAGGCGTTCCTGCACCGGAACGCCCCCACCTGCCCTGGAACGCCTACATGTGGCGCAGGGCTTTACAACGTGACGCATCTCCCAGATGCGTCACGTTGTAAATACCCCGTACCATGGCGCAGGATTTGCGCCGCTGCTGCGTCACAAAAGTGACGCAACGGCGGCGCAAAAGTGGCGCAAGTTCAACATAAATCTGCCCCCCTGTGCTTTATGAAAGGACTCATATGGCGCGCATCCGCAAAGGAAACTAGACTTGTATTGTATCCTACCGCAGGTGAAGACTTAAAGAACTTTTATTGTTAATCATTTAACTGCAAATTACGCAATTTCCCTGGTGATGCACCTACACTACCGACTCTGATATATGTGCGGTTATGAATTTAACAAAAATTATTAATTACCAGCCAAAAGAGAAACACAAAATATAGAAGCATAAGTGTATAGGTAATGTATATAATGTGCGTGGGTTTTCAAATTGATAATGATATTGGTTTGTGCTAAATTCTGTTCTCAGATTGTCTGCCCACATTGCATACTTAAAGTGCCGATGTGAGGAGAAGCCATAGCAAGGAGGGGAAGTACTTGTGCGAGGGTCCTAAAGAAGTGAGAGTATTGCTTTTACATCTGCGCCCCTTTTGCCATCAGGCTGTGGCTTTGTTTCTGCCAATTCAATGGAGACATGACCATACCTAAATCAAAGCACAAGGAAAATGCCAAGCAAAGACAAGCGCTTCGAACGGCTGCAGTATTTGTGTCGTTGCAGTGCGGGCAGCTGAATGTTTGTGTGCCTCGCGACATCATTAAAACAGGAAGGGAAGCAAAGACAGCCATTAAGTCACTTGAGCCAGTCCGAAGCAGAAACTAAACACGTGTTTGGCTTCCTTCAGGGTTGGGCAGGAATTTACGGGCTTCTGTGAAAATTTGACACATAACAACAGCAATGTGCTTTCTGTTTTTCTTTTCTCTAAAGTGTCATCCAGGCACAACTGCTCTGCAGTGCTTAAAACACAGTGATCCACACGAAAAAATATAGCAGCAGGATACAGTCCATGATCCTGCTTCAATATTTAAACGATAAAAGGCGCAGAACAGCAGATAAAACAAGCTTTGGAAACGCGGCCGCGAAAGTGAAAGTGATCGTGATTACGATCGCTACGGAGGAAAGACACATGGTGCTGCGCGCGTGCACTTTCACGTGCACTGTAGCTTTAGGCCACGGCAGCACTTTGAAAAGCCCAGATATAAAATGTCTCTTCGAGCCTTTGGCTCGCGAGACCTAAAAACAACAATTGATGGACAGAATGCAGAACAATGTCATACATTCACCCCAGTACAGAGATCTGGGCCTAAATCCATCGTTTTGTTGCTCACCATGCCATTCCAGTTTGAACTCAGCAATATGCAAATCAGTCTTTACCCTGTGCCTCATGGGGACAGTCCAGGCTGAACTGCCAAGCCAGGTTCTCCTGGGACTGGAAACAAGCATCCTAGGACCGGTTTCGGGGTTTCACCCCTCTTCAGCCAGGATAGCTTGATTCCAGTGGCATGGAGAGCACGAAACGCACGTCTAACAATACCCGTCCCAGTCGGGGTGACAAATGCAAAAACAACAATTGATGGACAGAATGCAGAACAATGTCATACATTGAGCCCAGTACAGAGATCTGGGCCTAAATCCATTGTTTATTTGCTCACCATGCCATTCCAGGTTGAACCCAGCCATATGCAAATCAGTCTTGACCCTGTGCCTAATGGCAACAGTCCAGCCCGAATTGCCAAGCCAGGTCCTCCCTGGGTTGGAAAAAAGCATCCTAGGACCGATTTCGGAGTTTCACCCCTCTTCAGCCACGATAGCTTGATTCCAGTGGCATAGAGAGCACGGGACCCACGTCTAGGCATACCCGTCCCACTCAGGGCAACAAATACAAAAACAAAAATTGATGGACAGAATGCAGAACAATGTCATACATTCACCCCAGTACAGAGATCTGGGCCTAAATGCATCGTGTTTTTTGCTCACCATGCCATTCCAGTTTGAACCCATCCATATGCAAATCAGTCTTGACCCTGTGCCTCATGGGAACAGTCCAGCCCGAACTGCCAAGCCAGGTCCTCCCTGGACTGGAAACAAGCATCCTAGGACGGGTTTAGGGGTTTCACCCCTCTTCAGCCAGGATAGCTTGATTCCAGTGGCATGGCGAGCACGTGACCCACGTCTAGGCATAAACGTCCCACACGGCGTGATAAATGCAAAAACAACAATTGATGGACAGAATGCAGAACAATGTCATACATTCACCCCAGTACAGAGATCTGGGCCTAAATCCATAATTTTTTTGCTCACCATGCCATTCCAGTTTGAACCCAGCCATATGCAAATCAGTCTTGACCCTGTGCCTCATGGGAACAGTCCAGCCCGAACTGCCAAGCCAGGTCCTCCCTGGACTGGAAAGAAGCAACCTAGGACCAGTTTCGGGGTTTCACCCCTCTTCAGCCAGGATACCTTGATTCCAGTGGCATGGAGAGCATGGCACCCACGTCTAGGCATACCCATCCCACTCGGGGTGACAAATGCAAAAACAACAATTGATGAACAGAATTCAAAACAATGTCATACATTCACCCCAGTACAGAGATCTGGGCCTAAATCCATAGTTTTTTTGCTCACCATGCCATTCCAGTTTGAACCCAGCCATATGCAAATCAGTCTTGACCCTGTGCCTCATTGGAACAGTCCAGCCCAAACTGCCAAGCCAGGTCCTCCCTGGACTGGAAACCAGCATCCTAGGACCGGTTTCGGGGTTTCACCCCTCTTCAGCCAGGATAGCTTGATTCCAGTGACATAGTGAGCACGGAACCCACGTCTAGGAATACCCGTCCCACTCGGGGTGACAAATGCAAAGACAACAATTGATGGACAGAATGCAGAACAATGTCATACATTCACCCCAGTACAGAGATCTGGGCCTAAATCCATTGTTTATTTGCTCACCATGCCATTCCAGTTTGAGCCCAGCCATATGCAAATCAGTCTTGACCCTGTGCCTCATGGGAACAGTGCAGCCCGAACTGCCAAGCGAGGTCCTCCCTGGACTGGAAACAAGCATCCTAGAATCGGTTTCGGGGTTTCACCCCTCTTCAGCCAGGATAGCTTGATTCCAGTGACATAGTGAGCACGGAACCCACGTCTAGGAATACCCGTCCCACTCGGGGTGACAAATGCAAAAACAAGAATTGATGGACTGAATGCAGAACAATGTCATACAATCATCCCAGTACAGAGATCTGGGCCTTAATCCATCGTTTTTTTAGCTCACCATGCCATTCCAGTTTGAACCCAGCAATATGCAAATCAGTCTTGACCCTGTGCCTCATGGGGACAGTCCAGCCCGAACTGCCAAGCCAGGTTCTCCCGGGACTGGAAACAAGCATCCTAGGACCGGTTTCGGGGTTTCACCCCTGTTCAACCAGTATAGCTTGATTCCAGTGGCATGGAGTGCATGGGACCCACGTCTAGGAATACCCTTCCCACTCGGGGTGACAAATGCAAAAACAACAATTTATGGACAGAATGCAGAACAATGTCATACATTCACCCCAGGACAGAGATCTGGGCCTAAATCCATCGTTTTTTTTCTTACCATGTCATTCCAGTTTGAACCCAGCCATATGCAAATCAGTCTTGACCCTGTGCCTCATGGGAACAGTCCAGCCAGAACTGCCAAGCCAGGTCCTCCCTGGACTGGAAACAAGCATCCTAGGACCGGTTTCGGGGTTTCACCCTTCTTCAGCCAGGATCGCTTGATTCCAGTGGCATAGAGAGCACGGAACCCACGTCTAGGAATACCCGTGCCACTCGGGGTGACAAATGCAAAAACAACAATTGATGGACAGAATGCAGAACAATGTCATACATTCACCCCAGTACTGAGATCTGGGCCTAAATCCATTGTTTATTTGCTCACCATGCCATTCCAGCTTGAGCCCAGCCATATGCAAATCAGTCTTGACCCTGTGCCTCATGGGAACAGTCCAGCCCGAACAGCCAAGCCAGGTCCTCCCTGGGTTGGAAACAAGCATCCTAGGACCGGTTTCAGGGTTTCACCCCTCTTCAGCCAGGATAGCTTGATTTCAGTGGCATGGAGAGCATGGGACCCACGTCTCAGCATACCCGTCCCACTCGGCGTGACATATGATAAAACAACAATTGATGGACAGAATGAAGAACAATGTCATACATTCACCCCAGTACAGAGATCTGGGCCTAAATCCATCGTTTTTTTGCTCACCATGCCATTCCAGTTTGAACCCAGCGATATCCAAATCAGCCTTGACCCTGTGCCTCATGGGGACAGTCCAGCCCGAACTGCCAAGCCAGGTTCTCCCTGGACTGGAAACAAGCATCCTAGGACCGGTTTCAGGGTTTCACCCCTGTTCAGCCAGGATAGCTTGATTCCAGTGGCATGGAGAGCCCGGGACCCACGTCTAGGAATACCCTCCTCACTCGGGGTGACAAATGCAAAAACAACAATTGATGCACAGAATGCAGAACAATGTTATACATTCACCCCAGGACAGAGATCTGGGCCTAAATCCATCGTTTTTTTCTTACCATGTTATTCCAGTTTGAACCCAGCCATATGCAAATCAGTCTTGACCCTGTGCCTCATGGGAACAGTCCAGCCAGAACTGCCAAGCCAGGTCCTCCCTGGACTGGAAACAAGCATCCTAGGACCGGTTTCGGGGTTTCACCCCTCTTCAGCCAGTATAGCTTGATTCCAGTCGCATGGAGAGCACGGGACCCACGTCTAGGCATACCCGTTCCACTCGGGGTGACAAATGCAAAAACAACAATTGATGGACAGAATGTAGAACAATGTCATACATTCACCCCAGTACAGAGATCTGGGCGTAAATCCATCCTTTTTTTGCTCACCATGCCAATCCAGTTTGAACCCAGCCATATGCTAATCAGTCTTGACCCTGTGCCTCATGGGAACAGTCCAGCCCGAACTGCCAAGTCAGGTCCTCCCTAGACTAGAAACAAGCATCCTAGGACCGGTTTCGCCGTTTCACCCCTCTTCAGCCAGGAAAGCTTGATTCCAGTCGCATGGAGAGCACGGTCCCCACGTCTAGGCATACCCGTACCACTCGGGGTGACAAATGCAAAAACAACAATTGATGGACAGAATGTAGAACAATGTCATACATTCACCGCAGTACAGAGATCTGGGCGTAAATCCATCGTTTTTTGCTCACCATGCCAATCCAGTTTGAACCTAGCCATATGCAAATCAGTCTTGACCCTGTGCCTCATGGGAACGGTCCAGCCCGAACTGCCAAGCCAGGTTCTCCCTAGACTGGAAACAAACATTCTAGGACCGGTTTCGGGGTTTCACCCCTCTTCAGCCAGGATAGCTTGATTCCAGTGGCGTGGAGAGCACGGGAACCACGTCTAGGCATACCCGTTCCACTCGGGGTGACCAATGCAAAAACAACAAGTGATGGACAGAATGCAGAACAATGTCATACATTCACCCCAGTACAGAGATCTGGGCCTAAATCGATAGTTTTTTTGCTCAACATGCCATTCCAGTTTGATCCAAGCCATGTGCAAAACAGTCTTGAGCCTGTGCCTCATGGGAACAGTCCAGCCCTAACTGCCAAGCCAGGCCCTCCCTGGGCTGGAAACAAGCATCCTAGGACCAGTTTCGGGATTTCACCCCTCTTCAGTCAGGATAGCTTGATTCCAGTGGCATGGAGAGCACGGGACCCACGTCTAGGCATACCCGTCCCACTTGGGTGACAAATGCAAAAACAACAATTGATGAACAGAATGCAGAACAATGTCATACATTCTCCCCAGTACAGAGATCTGGGCCTAAATCCATAATTTATTTGCTTACCATGCCATTCCAGTTTGAACCCAGCCATAAGCAAATCAGTCTTGACCCTGTGCCTCATGGGGACAGTCCAGCCCGAACTGCCAAGCCAGGTTCTCCCGGGACTGGAAACAAGCATCCTAGAACCGGGTTCGGGGTTTCACCCCTCTTCAACCAGGATAGCTTGATTCCAGTGGCATGGAGAGCATGGGACCCACGTCTAAGCATACCCGTCCCTCTCGGAATGACAAATGAAAAACAACAATTGATGGACATAATGCAGAACAATGTCATACATTCATCCCAGTACAGAGATCTGGGCCTAAATCCATTGTTTTTTTCTTACCATGTCATTCCAGTTTGAACCCAGCCATATGCAAATCAGTCTTGACCCTGTGCCTCATGGGAACAGTCCAGCCAGAACTGCCAAGCCAGGTCCTCCCTGGACTGGAAACAAGCATCCTAGGACCGGTTTCGGGGTTTCACCCCTCTTCAGCCAGGATTGCTTTTTTCCAGTGGCATGGAGAGCACGGGACCCAAGTCTAAGCATACCAGTCCCACTCGGCATGACAAATAAAAAAACAACAATTGATGGACAGAATGCAGAACAATGTCATACATTCACCCCAGTACAGAGATCTGGGCCTAAATCCATCGTTTTGTTGCTCACCATGCCATTCCAGTTTGAACCCAGCAATATGCAAATCAGTCTTGACCCTGTGCCTCATGGGGACAGTCCAGGCCGAACTGCCAAGCCAGGTTCTCCTGGGACTGGAAACAAGCATCCTA
Source organism: Triturus cristatus (assembly GCF_964204655.1). Taxonomy (NCBI): domain Eukaryota; kingdom Metazoa; phylum Chordata; class Amphibia; order Caudata; family Salamandridae; genus Triturus; species Triturus cristatus. The sequence goes on along the minus strand of NC_140579.1, from coordinate 406,712,456 downwards.
GGACCGGTTTCGGGGTTTCACCCCTCTTCAGCCAGGATAGCTTGATTCCAGTGGCATGGAGAGCACGGAACGCAAGTTTAACAATACCCGTCCCAGTCGGGGTGACAAATACAAAAACAAAAATTGATGGACAGAATGCAGAACAATGTCATACATTCACCCCAGTACAGAGATCTGAGCCTAAATGCATCGTGTTTTTTGCTCACCATGCCATTCCAGTTTGAACCCATCCATATGCAAATCAGTCTTGACCCTGTGCCTCATGGGAACAGTCCAGCCCGAACTGCCAAGCCAGGTCCTCCCTGGACTGGAAACAAGCATCCTAGGACCGGTTTAGGGGTTTCACCCCTCTTCAGCCAGGATAGCTTGATTCCAGTGGCATGGAGAGCATGGCACCCACGTCTAGGCATACCCGTCCCACTCGGGGTGACAAATGCAAAAACAACAATTGATGAACAGAATTCAAAACAATGTCATACATTCACCCCAGTACAGAGATCTGGGCCTAAATCCATAGTTTTTTTGCTCACCATGCCATTCCAGTTTGAACCCAGCCATATGCAAATCAGTCTTGACCCTGTGCCTCATTGGAACTGTCCAGCCCAAACTGCCAAGCCAGGTCCTCCCTGGACTGGTATCCAGCATCCTAGGACCGGTTTCGGGGTTTCACCCCTCTTCAGCCAGGATAGCTTGATTCCAGTGGCATGGAGAGCACGGGACCCACGTCTAGGCATACCCGTCCCACTTGGGTGACAAATGCAAAAACAACAATTGATGAACAGAATGCAGAACAATGTCATACATTCTCCCCAGTACAGAGATCTGGGCCTAAATCCATCATTTATTTGCTTACCATGCCATTCCAGTTTGAACCCAGCCATAAGCAAATCAGTCTTGACCCTGTGCCTCATGGGAACAGTGCAGCCCGAACTGCCAAGCCAGGTTCTCCCGGGACTGGAAACAAGCATCCTAGGACCGGTTTCGGGGTTTCACCCCTCTTCAGCCAGGATAGCTTGATTCCAGTGGAATGGAGAGCACAGGACCCACGTCTAAGCATACCCGTCCCACTCGGCGTGACAAATGAAAAAACAAAAATTGATGGACAGAATGCAGAACAATATCATACATTCATCCCAGTATAGAGATCTGGGCCTAAATCCATCGTTTTTTTGCTCACCATGCCATTCCAGTTTGAACCCAGCAATATGCAAATCAGTCTTGACCCTGTGCCTCATGGGGACAGTCCAGCCCGAACTGCCAAGCCAGGTTCTCCCGGGACTGGAAACAAGCATCCTTGGACCGGTTTCGGGGTTTCACCCCTCTTCAGCCAGGATAGCTTGATTCCAGTGGCATGGAGAGCACGGAACGCACGTCTAGGAATACCCGTTTCAGTCGGGGTGACAAATGCAAAAACAACAATTGATGGACAGAATGCAGAACAGTGTCATACATTGACCCCAGAACAGAGATCTGGGCCTAAATCCATTGTTTATTTGCTCACCATGCCATTCCAGGTTGAACCCAGCCATTTGCAAATCAGTCTTGACCCTGTGCCTCAGGGGAACAGTCCAGCCCGAACTGCCAAGCCAGGTCCTCCCTAGACTGGAAAGAAGCATCCTAGGACCAGTTTCGGAGTTTCACCCCTCTTCAGCCAGGATAGCTTGATTCCATTGGCATGGGGAGCACGTGACCCACGTCTAGGCATACCCGTACCACTCGGGGTGACAAATGCAAAAAACAACAATTGATGGACAGAATGCAGAACAATGTCATTCATTCACCCCAGTACAGAGATCTGGGCATAAATCCATCGTGTTTTTTGCTCACCATGCCATTCCAGTTTGAACCCAGCCTTATGCAAATCAGTCTTGACCCTGTGCCTCATGGGAACAGTCCAGCCCGAACTGCCAAGCCAGGTCCTCCCTGGACTGGAAACAAGCATCCTAGGACCGGTTTAGGGGTTTCACCCCTCTTCAGCCAGGATAGCTTGATTCCAGTGGCATAGCGAGCACGTGACCCACGTCTAGGCATACCCGTCCCACACGGGGTGATAAATGCAAAAACAATTGATGGACAGAATGCAGAACAATGTCATACATTCACCCCAGTACAGAGATCTGGGCTTAATCCATCGTGTTTTTTGCTCACCATGCCATTCCAGTTTGAACCCAGCAATAGGCAAATCAGTCTTGACCCTGTGCCTCATGGGAACAGTCCAGCTCGAACTGCCAAGCCAGGTCCTCCCTGGACTGAAAACAAGCATCCTAGGACCGGTTTCGGAGTTTCACCCCTCTTCAGCCAGGATAGCTTGATTCCATTGGCATGGGGAGCACGTGACCCACGTCTAGGCATACCCGTCCCACTCGGGGTGACAAATGCAAAAACAACAATTGATGGACAGAATGCAGAACAATGTCATAAATTGACCCCAGTACAGCTATCTGGGCCTAAATCCATTGTTTATTTGCTCACCATAACATTCCAGGTTGAACCCAGCCATGTGCAAATCAGTCTTGACCCTGTGCCTCATGTGAACAGTCCAACCCGAACTGCCAAGCCAGGTCCTCCCTAGACTGGAAAGAAGCATCCTAGGACCAGTTTCGGAGTTTCACCCCTCTTCAGCCAGGATAGCTTGATTCCATTGGCATGGGGAGCACGTGACCCACGTCTAGGCATTCCCGTCCCACTCGGGGTGACAAATGCAAAAACAACAATTGATGGACAGAATGCAAAACAATGTCATACATTCACCCCAGTACAGAGATCTGGGCCTAAATCCATCGTTTTTTTGCTCACCATGCCATTCCAGTTTGAACCCAGCAATATGCAAATCAGTCTTGACCTTGTGCCTCATGGGGACAGTCCAGCCCGAACTGCCAAGCCAGGTTCTCCTGGGACTGGAAACAAGCATCCTAGGACCGGTTTCGGGGTTTCACCCCTGTTCAGCCAGGATAGCTTGATTCCAGTGGCATGGAGAGCACGGGACCCACGTCTAGGAATACCCTTCCCACTCGGGGTGACAAATGCAAAAACAACAATTGATGCACAGAATGCAGAACAATGTCATACATTCACCCCAGGACAGAGATCTGGGCCTAAATCCATCGTTTTTTTCTTACCATGTTATTCCAGTTTGAACCCAGCCATATGTAAATCAGTCTTGACCCTGTGCCTCATGGGAACAGTCCAGCCAGAACTGCCAAGCCAGGTCCTCCCTGGACTGGAAACAAGCATCCTAGGACCTGTTTCAGGGTTTCACCCCTCCTCAGCTAGTATAGCTTGATTCCAGTTGCATGGAGAGCACAGGACCCACGTCTAGGCATACCCGTTCCACTCGGGGTGACAAATGCAAAAACAACAATTGATGGACAGAATGTAGAACAATGTCATACATTCACCCCAGTACAGAGATCTGGGCGTAAATCCATCCTTTTTTTGCTCACCATGCCAATCCAGTTTGAACCCAGCCATATGCTAATCAGTCTTGACCCTGTGCCTCATGGGAACAGTCCAGCCCGAACTGCCAAGTCAGGTCCTCCCTAGACTAGAAACAAGCATCCTAGGACCGGTTTCGGGGTTTCACCCCTCTTCAGCCAGAATTGCTTGATTCCAGTGGCATGGAGACCACAGAACCCACATCTAGGCATACCCCCCGCCCCACTTGGGGTGACAAATGCAAAAACAACAATTGATGGACAGAATGCAAAACAATGTCATACATTCACACCAGTACTGGGCCTAAATCCATCGTTTTTCTGCTCACCATGCCATTCCAGTTTGAACCCAGCCATATGCATATTAGTCTTGACCCTGTGCCTCATTGGAACAGTCGAGCCCAAACTGCCAAGCCAGGTCCTCCCTGGACTGGAAACCAGCATCCTAGGACCACTTTCGGGGTTTCACCCCTCTTCAGCCAGGATAGCTTGATTCCAGTGGCATGGAGAGCACTGAACGCACGTCTAGGCATACCCGTCCCACACGGGGTGATAACTGCAAAAACAACAATTGATGGACAGAATGCAGAACAATGTCATACATTCACCCCAGGACAGAGATCTGGGCCTAAATCCATTGTTTTTTTGCTTACCATGCCATTCAAGTTTGAACCCAGCCATATGCAAATCAGTCTTGACCCTGTGCCTCATGGGAACAATCCAGCCTGAACTTCCAAGCAAGGTCCTCCCTGGACTGGAAACAAGCATCCTAGGACCGGTTTCGGGGTTTCACCCCTCTTCAGCCAGGATAGCTTGATTCCAGTGGCATGGAGAGCATGGGACCCACGTCTCAGCATACCCGTCCCACTCGGCGTGACAAATGAAAAAACAACAATTGATGGACAGAATGCAGAACAATGTCATACATTCACCCCAGTACAGAGATCTGGGCCTAAATCCATCGCTTTTTTGCTCACCATGCCATTCCAGTTTGAACCCAGCAATGTGCAAATCAGTCTTGACCCTGTGCCTCATGGGGACAGTCCAGCCCTAACTGCCAACCCAGGTTCTTCCGGGACTGGAAACAAGCATCCTAGGACCGATTTCGGGGTTTCACCCCTCTTCAGCCAGGATAGCTTGATTCCAGTGGCATGGAGAGCACGGGACCCACGTCTAGGATTACCCTTCCCACTCGGGGTGACAAATGCAAAAACAACAATTGATGGACAGAATGCAGAAAAATGTCATACATGCACCCCAGTACAGAGATCTGGGCCTAAATCCATCTTTTTGTTTTTTACCATGCCATTCCAGTTTGAACCCAGCCATATGCAAATCAGTCTTCACCCTGTGCCTCATGGGAACAGTCCAGCCGCCAGAACTGCCAAGCCAGGTCCTCCCTGGACTGGAAACAAGCATCCTAGGACCGGTTTCGCCATTTCACCCCTCTTCAGCCAGGAAAGCTTGATTCCAGTCGCATGGAGAGCACGGTCCCCACGTCTAGGCATACCCGTTCCACTCGGGGTGACAAATGCAAAAACAACAATTGATGGACAGAATGTAGAACAATGTCATACATTCACCGCAGTACAGAGATCTGGGCGTAAATCCATCGTTTTTTTGCTCACCATGCCAATCCAGTTTGAACCTAGCCATATGCAAATCAGTCTTGACCCTGTGCCTCATGGGAAAGGTCCAGCCCGAACTGCCAAGCCAGGTTCTCCCTAGACTGAAAACAAGCATTCTAGGACCGGTTTCGGGGTTTCACCCCTCTTCAGCCAGGATAGCTTGATTCCAGTGGCGTGGAGAGCACGGGAACCACGCCTAGGCATACCCGTTCCACTCGGGGTGACCAATGCAAAAACAACAAGTGATGGACAGAATGCAGAACAATGTCATACATTCACCCCAGTACAGAGATCTGGGCCTAAATCGATAGTTTTTTTGCTCACCATGCCATTCCAGTTTGATCCAAGCCATGTGCAAAACAGTCTTGACCCTGTGCCTCATGGGAACAGTCCAGCCCGAAATGCCAAGCCAGGCCCTCCCTGGGCTGGAAACAAGCATGCTAGGACCGGTTTCAGGGTTTCACCCCGCTTCAGCCAGGATAGCTTGATTCCAGTGGGATAGAGAGCACGGAACCCATGTCTAGGAATACCCGTCCCACTCAAGGTGACAAATGCAAAAACAACAATTGATGGACAGAATGCAGAACAATGTCATACATTCAACCCAGTACAGAGGTCTGGGTCTAAATCCATTGTGTATTTGCTCACCACGCCATTCCAGTTTGAGCCCAGCCATATGCAAATCAGTCTTGACCCTGTGCCTCATGGGAACAGTCCAGCCCGAACAGCCAAGCCAGGTCCTCCCTGGGTTGGAAACAAGCATCCTAGGACCAGTTTCTGGATTTCACCCCTCTTCAGCCAGGATAGCTTGATTCCAGTGGCATGGAGAGCACGGGACCCACGTCTAGGCATACCCGTCCCACTTGGGTGACAAATGCAAAAACAACAATTGATGAACAGAATGCAGAACAATGTCATACATTCTCCCCAGTACAGAGATCTGGGCTTAAATCCATCATTTATTTGATTACCATGCCATTCCAGTTTGAACCCAGCCATAAGCAAATCAGTCTTGACCCTGTGCCTCATGGAAACAGTGCAGCCCGAACTGCCAAGCCAGGTTCTCCCGGGACTGGAAACAAGCATCCTAGGACCGGTTTCGGGGTTTTACCCCTCTTCAGCCAGGATAGCTTGATTCCAGTGGAATGGAGAGCACGGGACCCATGTCTAAGCATACCCGTCCCACTCGGCGTGACAAATGAAAAAACAAAAATTGATGGACAGAATGCAGAACAATGTCATACATTCATCCCAGTACAGAGATCTGGGCCTAAATCCATCGTTTTTTTGCTCACCATGCCATTTCAGTTTGAACCCAGCAATATGCAAATCAGTCTTGACCCTGTGCCTCATGGAGACAGTCCAGCCCGAACTGCCAAGCCACGTTCTCCCGGGACTGGAAACAAGCATCCTAGGACCGGTTTCGGGGTTTCACCCCTCTTCAGCCAGGATAGCTTGATTCCAGTGGCATGGAGAGCACGGAACGCACGTCTAGGAATACCCGTTCCAGTCGGGGTGACAAATGCAGAAACAACAATTGATGGACAGAATGCAGAACAGTGTCATACATTGACCCCAGTACAGAGATCTGGGCCTAAATCCATTGTTTATTTGCTCACCATGCCATTCCAGGTTGAACCCAGCCATTTGCAAATCAGTCTTGACCCTGTGCCTCAGGGGAACAGTCCAGCCCGAACTGCCAAGCCAGGTCCTCCCTGGGTTGGAAACAAGCATCCTAGGACCGGTTTCGGGGTTTCACCCCCCTTCAGCCAGGATAGCTTGATTCCAGTGGCATAGAGAGCACGGGACCCACGTCTAGCCATACCCGTACCACTCGGGGTGACAAATGCAAAAAACAACAATTGATGGACAGAATGCAGAACAATGTCATACATTCACCCCAGTACAGAGATCTGGGCCTAAATCCATTGTGTTTTTTGCTCACCATGCCATTCCAGTTTGAACCCAGCCTTATGCAAATCAGTCTTGACCCTGTGCCTCATGGGAACAGTCCAGCCCGAACTGCCAAGCCAGGTCCTCCCTGGACTGGAAACAAGCATCCTAGGACCGGTTTAGGGGTTTCACCCCTCTTCAGCCAGGATAGCTTGATTCCAGTGGCATAGCGAGCACGTGACACACGTCTAGGCATACCCGTCCCACACAGGGTGATAAATGCAAAAACAACAATTGATGGACAGAATGCAGAACAATGTCATACATTCACCGCAGTACAGAGATCTGGGCCTAAATCCATTGTGTTTTTTGCTCACCATGCCATTCCAGTTTGAACCCAGCCATATGCAAATCAGTCTTGACCCTGTGCCTCATGGGAACAGTCCAGCCCGAACTGCCAAGCCAGGTCCTCCCTGGACTGGAAAGAAGCATCCTAGGACCAGTTTCGGGGTTTCAACCCTCTTCAGCCAGGATAGCTTGATTCCAGTGGCATGGAGAGCATCGCACCCACGTCTAGGCATACCCGTCCCACTCGGGGTGACAAATGCAAAAACAACAATTGATGGACAGAATGCAAAACAATGTCATACATTCACCCCAGTACAGAGATCTGGGCCTATATCCATCGTTTTTTTGCTCACCATGCCATTCCAGTTTGAACCCAGCCATATGCAAATCAGTCTTGACCCTGTGCCTCATGGGAACAGTCCAGCCCGAACAGCCAAGCCAGATCCTCCCTGTGTTGGAAACAAGCATCCTAGGACCGGTTTTGGGGTTTCACCCCTCTTCAGCCAGGATAGCTTGATTCCAGTGGCATAGAGAGCACGGAACCCATGTCTAGGAATACCCGTCCCACTCAAGGTGACAAATGCAAAAACATCAATTGATGGACAGAATGCAGAACAATGTCATACATTCACCCCAGTACAGAGGTCTGGGTCTAAATCCATTGTTTATTTGCTCACCACGCCATTCCAGTTTGAGCCCAGCCATATGCAAATCAGTCTTGACCCTGTGCCTCATGGGAACAGTCCAGCCCGAACAGCCAAGCCAGGTCCTCCCTGGGTTGGAAACAAGCATCCTAGGACCAGTTTCTGGATTTCACCCCTCTTCAGCCAGGATAGCTTGATTCCAGTGGAATGGAGAGCACGGGACCCACGTCTAGGCATACCCGTCCCACTTGGGTGACAAATGCAAAAACAACAATTAATGAACAGAATGCAGAACAATGTCATACATTCATCCCAGTACAGAGATCTGGGCCTAAATCCATCGTTTTTTTGCTCACCATGCCATTCCAGTTTGAACCCAGCAATATGCAAATCAGTCTTGACCCTTTGCCTCATGGGGCAGTCCAGCCCGAACTGCCAAGCCACGTTCTCCCGGGACTGGAAACAAGCATCCTAGGACCGGTTTCGGGGTTTCACCCCTCTTTAGCCAGGATAGCTTGATTCCAGTGGCATGGAGAGCACGGAACGCACGTCTAGGAATACCCGTTCCAGTCGGGGTGACAAATGCAAAAACAACAATTGATGGACAGAATGCAGAACAGTGTCATACATTGACCCCAGTACAGAGATCCTGGCCTAAATCCATTGTTTATTTGCTCACCATGCCATTCCAGGTTGAACCCAGCCATTTGCAAATCAGTCTTGACCCTGTGCCTCAGGGGAGCAGTCTAGCCCGAACTGCCAAGCCAGGTCCTCCCTGGGTTGGAAACAAGCATCCTAGGACCGGTTTCGGGGTTTCACCCCCCTTCAGCCAGGATAGCTTGATTCCAGTGGCATAGAGAGCACGGGACCCACGTCTAGCCATACCCGTACCACTCGGGGTGACAAATGCAAAAAACAACAATTGATGGACAGAATGCAGAACAATGTCATACATTCACCCCAGTACAGAGATCTGGGCCTAAATCCATCGTGTTTTTTGCTCACCATGCCATTCCAGTTTGAACCCAGCCTTATGCAAATCAGTCTTGACCCTGTGCCTCATGGGAACAGTCCAGCCCGAACTGCCAAGCCAGGTCCTCCCTGGACTGGAAACAAGCATCCTAGGACCGGTTAAGGGGTTTCACCCCTCTTCAGCCAGGATAGCTTGATTCCAGTGGCATAGCGAGCACGTGACACACGTCTAGGCATACCCGTCCCACACAGGGTGATAAATGCAAAAACAACAATTGATGGACAGAATGCAGAACAATGTCATACATTCACCCCAGTACAGAGATCTGGGCCTAAATCCATCGTGTTTTTTGCTCACCATGCCATTCCAGTTTGAACCCAGCCATATGCAAATCAGTCTTGACCCTGTGCCTCATGGGAACAATCCAGCCCGAACTGCCAAGCGAGGTCCTCCCTGGACTGGAAACAAGCATCCTAGGACCAGTTTAGGGGTTTCACCCCTCTTCAGCCTGGATAGCTTGATTCCAGTGGCATAGAGAGCACGTGACCCACGTCTAGGAATACCCGTCCCACTCGGGGTGACAAATGCAAAAACAACAATTGATGGACAGAATGCAGAAAAATGTCATACATGCACCCCAGTACAGAGATCTGGGCCTAAATCCATCTTTTTGTTTTTTACCATGCCATTCCAGTGTGAACCCAGCCATATGCAAATCAGTCTTCACCCTGTGCCTCATGGGAACAGTCCAGCCACCAGAATTGCCAAGCCAGGTCCTCCCTGGACTCGAAACAAGCATCCTAGGACCGGTTTCGCCGTTTCACCCCTCTTCAGCCAGGAAAGCTTTATTCCAGTCGCATGGAGAGCACGGTCCCCACGTCTAGGCATACCCGTTCCACTCGGGGTGACAAATGCAAAAACAACAATTGATGGACAGAATGTAGAACAATGTCATACATTCACCGCAGTACAGAGAGCTGGGCGTAAATCCATCGTTTTTTGCTCACCATGCCAATCCAGTTTGAACCTAGCCATATGCAAATCAGTCTTGACCCTGTGCCTCATGGGAACGGTCCAGCCCGAACTGCCAAGCCAGGTTCTCCCTAGACTGGAAACAAACATTCTAGGACCGGTTTCGGGGTTTGACCCCTCTTCAGCCAGGATAGCTTGATTCCAGTGGCGTGGAGAGCACGGGAACCACGTCTAGGCATACCCGTTCCACTCGGGGTGACCAATGCAAAAACAACAAGTGATGGACAGAATGCAGAACAATGTCATACATTCACCCCAGTACAGAGATCTGGGCCTAAATCGATAGTTTTTTTGCTCAACATGCCATTCCAGTTTGATCCAAGCCATGTGCAAAACAGTCTTGAGCCTGTGCCTCATGGGAACAGTCCAGCCCGAACTGCCAAGCCAGGCCCTCCCTGGGCTGGAAACAAGCATCCTAGGACCAGTTTCGGGATTTCACCCCTCTTCAGCCAGGATAGCTTGATTCCAGTGGCATGGAGAGCACGGGACCCACGTCTAGGCATACCCGTCCCACTTGGGTGACAAATGCAAAAACAACAATTGATGAACAGAATGCAGAACAATGTCATACATTCTCCCCAGTACAGAGATCTGGGCCTAAATCCATCATTTATTTGCTTACCATGCCATTCCAGTTTGAACCCAGCCATAAGCAAATCAGTCTTGACCCTGTGCCTCATGGGAACAGTGCAGCCCGAACTGCCAAGCCAGGTTCTCCCGGGACTGGAAACAAGCATCCTAGGACCGGTTTCGGTGTTTCACCCCTCTTCAGCCAGGATAGCTTGATTCCAGTGGAATGGAGAGCACGGGACCCACATCTAAGCATACCCGTCCCACTCGGCGTGACAAATGAAAAAACAAGAATTGATGGACAGAATGCAGAACAATGTCATACATTCATCCCAGTACAGAGATCTGGGCCTTAATCCATCGTTTTTTAGCTCACCATGCCATTCCAGTTTGAACCCAGCAATATGCAAATCAGTCTTGACCCTGTGCCTCATGGGGACAGTCCAGCCGAACTGCCAAGCCAGGTTCTCCCGGGACTGGAAACAAGCATCCTAGAACCGGGTTCGGGGTTTCACCCCTCTTCAACCAGGATAGCTTGATTCCAGTGGCATGGAGAGCATGGGACCCACGTCTAAGCATACCCGTCCCTCTCGGAATGACAAATGAAAAACAACAATTGATGGACAGAATGCAGAACAATGTCATACATTCATCCCAGTACAGAGATCTGGGCCTAAATCCATCGTTTTTTTCTTACCATGTCATTCCAGTTTGAGCCCAGCCATATGCAAATCAGTCTTGACCCTGTGCCTCATGGGAACAGTCCAGCCAGAACTGCCAAGCCAGGTCCTCCCTGGACTGGAAACAAGCATCCTAGGACCGGTTTCGGGGTTTCACCCCTCTTCAGCCAGGATTGCTTGATTCCAGTGGCATGGAGAGCACGGGACCCAAGTCTAAGCATACCAGTCCCACTCGGCATGACACATAAAAAAACAACAATTGATGGACACAATGCAGAACAATGTCATACATTCACCCCAGTACAGAGATCTGGGCCTAAATCCATCGTTTTGTTGCTCACCATGCCATTCCAGTTTGAACCCAGCAATATGCAAATCAGTCTTGACCCTGTGCCTCATGGGGACAGTCCAGGCCGAACTGCCAAGCCAGGTTCTCCTGGGACTGGAAACAAGCATCCTAGGACCGGTTTCGGGGTTTCACCCCTCTTCAGCCAGGATAGCTTGATTCCAGTGGCATGGAGAGCACGGAACGCACGTTTAACAATACCCGTCCCAGTCGGGGTGACAAATGCAAAAACAACAATTGATGGACAGAATGCAGAACAATGTCATACATTGAGCCCAGTACAGAGATCTGGGCCTAAATCCATTGTTTATTTGCTCACCATGCCATTCCAGGTTGAACCCAGCCATATGCAAATCAGTCTTGACCCTGTGCCGAATGGGAACAGTCCAGCCCGAACTGCCAAGCCAGGTCCTCCCTGGGTTGGAAAAAAGCATCCTAGGACCGATTTCGGAGTTTCACCCCTCTTCAGCCACGATAGCTTGATTCCAGTGGCATAGAGAGCACGGGACCCACGTCTAGGCATACCCGTCCCACTCGGGGCGGCAAATACAAAAACAAAAATTGATGGACAGAATGCAGAACAGTGTCATACATTGACCCCAGTACAGAGATCTGGGCCTAAATCCATTGTTTATTTGCTCACCATGCCATTCCAGGTTGAACCCAGCCATTTGCAAATCAGTCTTGACCCTGTGCCTCAGGGGAACAGTCCAGCCCGAACTGCCAAGCCAGGTCCTCCCTGGGTTGGAAACAAGCATCCTAGGACCGGTTTCGGGGTTTCACCCCCCTTCAGCCAGGATAGCTTGATTCCAGTGGCATAGAGAGCACGGGACCCACGTCTAGCCATACCCGTACCACTCGGGGTGACAAATGCAAAAAACAACAATTGATGGACAGAATGCAGAACAATGTCATACATTCACCCCAGTACAGAGATCTGGGCCTAAATCCATTGTGTTTTTTGCTCACCATGCCATTCCAGTTTGAACCCAGCCTTATGCAAATCAGTCTTGACCCTGTGCCTCATGGGAACAGTCCAGCCCGAACTGCCAAGCCAGGTCCTCCCTGGACTGGAAACAAGCATCCTAGGACCGGTTTAGGGGTTTCACCCCTCTTCAGCCAGGATAGCTTGATTCCAGTGGCATAGCGAGCACGTGACACACGTCTAGGCATACCCGTCCCACACAGGGTGATAAATGCAAAAACAACAATTGATGGACAGAATGCAGAACAATGTCATACATTCACCGCAGTACAGAGATCTGGGCCTAAATCCATTGTGTTTTTTGCTCACCATGCCATTCCAGTTTGAACCCAGCCATATGCAAATCAGTCTTGACCCTGTGCCTCATGGGAACAGTCCAGCCCGAACTGCCAAGCCAGGTCCTCCCTGGACTGGAAAGAAGCATCCTAGGACCAGTTTCGGGGTTTCAACCCTCTTCAGCCAGGATAGCTTGATTCCAGTGGCATGGAGAGCATCGCACCCACGTCTAGGCATACCCGTCCCACTCGGGGTGACAAATGCAAAAACAACAATTGATGGACAGAATGCAAAACAATGTCATACATTCACCCCAGTACAGAGATCTGGGCCTATATCCATCGTTTTTTTGCTCACCATGCCATTCCAGTTTGAACCCAGCCATATGCAAATCAGTCTTGACCCTGTGCCTCATGGGAACAGTCCAGCCCGAACAGCCAAGCCAGATCCTCCCTGTGTTGGAAACAAGCATCCTAGGACCGGTTTTGGGGTTTCACCCCTCTTCAGCCAGGATAGCTTGATTCCAGTGGCATAGAGAGCACGGAACCCATGTCTAGGAATACCCGTCCCACTCAAGGTGACAAATGCAAAAACATCAATTGATGGACAGAATGCAGAACAATGTCATACATTCACCCCAGTACAGAGGTCTGGGTCTAAATCCATTGTTTATTTGCTCACCACGCCATTCCAGTTTGAGCCCAGCCATATGCAAATCAGTCTTGACCCTGTGCCTCATGGGAACAGTCCAGCCCGAACAGCCAAGCCAGGTCCTCCCTGGGTTGGAAACAAGCATCCTAGGACCAGTTTCTGGATTTCACCCCTCTTCAGCCAGGATAGCTTGATTCCAGTGGAATGGAGAGCACGGGACCCACGTCTAGGCATACCCGTCCCACTTGGGTGACAAATGCAAAAACAACAATTAATGAACAGAATGCAGAACAATGTCATACATTCATCCCAGTACAGAGATCTGGGCCTAAATCCATCGTTTTTTTGCTCACCATGCCATTCCAGTTTGAACCCAGCAATATGCAAATCAGTCTTGACCCTTTGCCTCATGGGGCAGTCCAGCCCGAACTGCCAAGCCACGTTCTCCCGGGACTGGAAACAAGCATCCTAGGACCGGTTTCGGGGTTTCACCCCTCTTTAGCCAGGATAGCTTGATTCCAGTGGCATGGAGAGCACGGAACGCACGTCTAGGAATACCCGTTCCAGTCGGGGTGACAAATGCAAAAACAACAATTGATGGACAGAATGCAGAACAGTGTCATACATTGACCCCAGTACAGAGATCCTGGCCTAAATCCATTGTTTATTTGCTCACCATGCCATTCCAGGTTGAACCCAGCCATTTGCAAATCAGTCTTGACCCTGTGCCTCAGGGGAGCAGTCTAGCCCGAACTGCCAAGCCAGGTCCTCCCTGGGTTGGAAACAAGCATCCTAGGACCGGTTTCGGGGTTTCACCCCCCTTCAGCCAGGATAGCTTGATTCCAGTGGCATAGAGAGCACGGGACCCACGTCTAGCCATACCCGTACCACTCGGGGTGACAAATGCAAAAAACAACAATTGATGGACAGAATGCAGAACAATGTCATACATTCACCCCAGTACAGAGATCTGGGCCTAAATCCATCGTGTTTTTTGCTCACCATGCCATTCCAGTTTGAACCCAGCCTTATGCAAATCAGTCTTGACCCTGTGCCTCATGGGAACAGTCCAGCCCGAACTGCCAAGCCAGGTCCTCCCTGGACTGGAAACAAGCATCCTAGGACCGGTTAAGGGGTTTCACCCCTCTTCAGCCAGGATAGCTTGATTCCAGTGGCATAGCGAGCACGTGACACACGTCTAGGCATACCCGTCCCACACAGGGTGATAAATGCAAAAACAACAATTGATGGACAGAATGCAGAACAATGTCATACATTCACCCCAGTACAGAGATCTGGGCCTAAATCCATCGTGTTTTTTGCTCACCATGCCATTCCAGTTTGAACCCAGCCATATGCAAATCAGTCTTGACCCTGTGCCTCATGGGAACAATCCAGCCCGAACTGCCAAGCGAGGTCCTCCCTGGACTGGAAACAAGCATCCTAGGACCAGTTTAGGGGTTTCACCCCTCTTCAGCCTGGATAGCTTGATTCCAGTGGCATAGAGAGCACGTGACCCACGTCTAGGAATACCCGTCCCACTCGGGGTGACAAATGCAAAAACAACAATTGATGGACAGAATGCAGAAAAATGTCATACATGCACCCCAGTACAGAGATCTGGGCCTAAATCCATCTTTTTGTTTTTTACCATGCCATTCCAGTGTGAACCCAGCCATATGCAAATCAGTCTTCACCCTGTGCCTCATGGGAACAGTCCAGCCACCAGAATTGCCAAGCCAGGTCCTCCCTGGACTCGAAACAAGCATCCTAGGACCGGTTTCGCCGTTTCACCCCTCTTCAGCCAGGAAAGCTTTATTCCAGTCGCATGGAGAGCACGGTCCCCACGTCTAGGCATACCCGTTCCACTCGGGGTGACAAATGCAAAAACAACAATTGATGGACAGAATGTAGAACAATGTCATACATTCACCGCAGTACAGAGAGCTGGGCGTAAATCCATCGTTTTTTGCTCACCATGCCAATCCAGTTTGAACCTAGCCATATGCAAATCAGTCTTGACCCTGTGCCTCATGGGAACGGTCCAGCCCGAACTGCCAAGCCAGGTTCTCCCTAGACTGGAAACAAACATTCTAGGACCGGTTTCGGGGTTTGACCCCTCTTCAGCCAGGATAGCTTGATTCCAGTGGCGTGGAGAGCACGGGAACCACGTCTAGGCATACCCGTTCCACTCGGGGTGACCAATGCAAAAACAACAAGTGATGGACAGAATGCAGAACAATGTCATACATTCACCCCAGTACAGAGATCTGGGCCTAAATCGATAGTTTTTTTGCTCAACATGCCATTCCAGTTTGATCCAAGCCATGTGCAAAACAGTCTTGAGCCTGTGCCTCATGGGAACAGTCCAGCCCGAACTGCCAAGCCAGGCCCTCCCTGGGCTGGAAACAAGCATCCTAGGACCAGTTTCGGGATTTCACCCCTCTTCAGCCAGGATAGCTTGATTCCAGTGGCATGGAGAGCACGGGACCCACGTCTAGGCATACCCGTCCCACTTGGGTGACAAATGCAAAAACAACAATTGATGAACAGAATGCAGAACAATGTCATACATTCTCCCCAGTACAGAGATCTGGGCCTAAATCCATCATTTATTTGCTTACCATGCCATTCCAGTTTGAACCCAGCCATAAGCAAATCAGTCTTGACCCTGTGCCTCATGGGAACAGTGCAGCCCGAACTGCCAAGCCAGGTTCTCCCGGGACTGGAAACAAGCATCCTAGGACCGGTTTCGGTGTTTCACCCCTCTTCAGCCAGGATAGCTTGATTCCAGTGGAATGGAGAGCACGGGACCCACATCTAAGCATACCCGTCCCACTCGGCGTGACAAATGAAAAAACAAGAATTGATGGACAGAATGCAGAACAATGTCATACATTCATCCCAGTACAGAGATCTGGGCCTTAATCCATCGTTTTTTAGCTCACCATGCCATTCCAGTTTGAACCCAGCAATATGCAAATCAGTCTTGACCCTGTGCCTCATGGGGACAGTCCAGCCGAACTGCCAAGCCAGGTTCTCCCGGGACTGGAAACAAGCATCCTAGAACCGGGTTCGGGGTTTCACCCCTCTTCAACCAGGATAGCTTGATTCCAGTGGCATGGAGAGCATGGGACCCACGTCTAAGCATACCCGTCCCTCTCGGAATGACAAATGAAAAACAACAATTGATGGACAGAATGCAGAACAATGTCATACATTCATCCCAGTACAGAGATCTGGGCCTAAATCCATCGTTTTTTTCTTACCATGTCATTCCAGTTTGAGCCCAGCCATATGCAAATCAGTCTTGACCCTGTGCCTCATGGGAACAGTCCAGCCAGAACTGCCAAGCCAGGTCCTCCCTGGACTGGAAACAAGCATCCTAGGACCGGTTTCGGGGTTTCACCCCTCTTCAGCCAGGATTGCTTGATTCCAGTGGCATGGAGAGCACGGGACCCAAGTCTAAGCATACCAGTCCCACTCGGCATGACACATAAAAAAACAACAATTGATGGACACAATGCAGAACAATGTCATACATTCACCCCAGTACAGAGATCTGGGCCTAAATCCATCGTTTTGTTGCTCACCATGCCATTCCAGTTTGAACCCAGCAATATGCAAATCAGTCTTGACCCTGTGCCTCATGGGGACAGTCCAGGCCGAACTGCCAAGCCAGGTTCTCCTGGGACTGGAAACAAGCATCCTAGGACCGGTTTCGGGGTTTCACCCCTCTTCAGCCAGGATAGCTTGATTCCAGTGGCATGGAGAGCACGGAACGCACGTTTAACAATACCCGTCCCAGTCGGGGTGACAAATGCAAAAACAACAATTGATGGACAGAATGCAGAACAATGTCATACATTGAGCCCAGTACAGAGATCTGGGCCTAAATCCATTGTTTATTTGCTCACCATGCCATTCCAGGTTGAACCCAGCCATATGCAAATCAGTCTTGACCCTGTGCCGAATGGGAACAGTCCAGCCCGAACTGCCAAGCCAGGTCCTCCCTGGGTTGGAAAAAAGCATCCTAGGACCGATTTCGGAGTTTCACCCCTCTTCAGCCACGATAGCTTGATTCCAGTGGCATAGAGAGCACGGGACCCACGTCTAGGCATACCCGTCCCACTCGGGGCGGCAAATACAAAAACAAAAATTGATGGACAGAATGCAGAACAATGTCATACATTCACCCCAGTACAGAGATCTGAGCCTAAATGCATTGTGTTTTTTGCTCACCATGCCATTCCAGTTTGAACCCATCCATATGCAAATCAGTCTTGACCCTGTGCCTCATGGGAACAGTCCAGCCCGAACTGCCAAGCCAGGTCCTCCCTGGACTGGAAACAAGCATCCTAGGACCGGTTTAGGGGTTTCACCCCTCTTCAGCCAGGATAGCTTGATTCCAGTGGCATGGAGAGCATGGCACCCACGTCTAGGCATACCCGTCCCACTCGGGGTGACAAATGCAAAAACAACAATTGATGAACAGAATTCAAAACAATGTCATACATTCACCCCAGTACAGAGATCTGGGCCTAAATCCATAGTTTTTTTGCTCACCATGCCATTCCAGTTTGAACCCAGCCATATGCAAATCAGTCTTGACCCTGTGCCTCATTGGAACAGTCCAGCCCAAACTGCCAAGCCAGGTCCTCCCTGGACTGGTATCCAGCATCCTAGGACCGGTTTCGGGGTTTCACCCCTCTTCAGCCAGGATAGCTTGATTCCAGTGGCATGGAGAGCACGGGACCCACGTCTAGGCATACCCGTCCCACTTGGGTGACAAATGCAAAAACAACAATTGATGAACAGAATGCAGAACAATATCATACATTCTCCCCAGTACAGAGATCTGGGCCTAAATCCATCATTTATTTGCTTACCATGCCATTCCAGTTTGAACCCAGCCATAAGCAAATCAGTCTTGACCCTGTGCCTCATGGGAACAGTGCAGCCCGAACTGCCAAGCCAGGTTCTCCCGGGACTGGAAACAAGCATCCTAGGACCGGTTTCGGGGTTTCACCCCTCTTCAGCCAGGATAGCTTGATTCCAGTGGAATGGAGAGCACAGGACCCACGTCTAAGCATACCCGTCCCACTCGGCGTGACAAATGAAAAAACAAAAATTGATGGACAGAATGCAGAACAATGTCATACATTCATCCCAGTATAGAGATCTGGGCCTAAATCCATCGTTTTTTTGCTCACCATGCCATTCCAGTTTGAACCCAGCAATATGCAAATCAGTCTTGACCCTGTGCCTCATGGGGACAGTCCAGCCCGAACTGCCAAGCCAGGTTCTCCCGGGACTGGAAACAAGCATCCTTGGACCGGTTTCGGGGTTTCACCCCTCTTCAGCCAGGATAGCTTGATTCCAGTGGCATGGAGAGAACGGAACGCACGTCTAGGAATACCAGTTTCAGTCGGGGTGACAAATGCAAAAACAACAATTGATGGACAGAATGCAGAACAGTGTCATACATTGACCCCAGTACAGAGATCTGGGCCTAAATCCATTGTTTATTTGCTCACCATGCCATTCCAGGTTGAACCCAGCCATTTGCAAATCAGTCTTGACCCTGTGCCTCAGGGGAACAGTCCAGCCCAAACTGCCAAGCCAGGTCCTCCCTGGGTTGGAAACAAGCATCCTAGGACCGGTTTCGGGGTTTCACCCCCCTTCAGCCAGGATAGTTTGATTCCAGTGGCATAGAGAGCACGGGACCCACGTCTAGCCATACCCGTACCACTCAGGGTGACAAATGCAAAAAACAACAATTGATGGACAGAATGCAGAACAATGTCATACATTCACCCCAGTACAGAGATCTGGGCATAAATCCATCGTGTTTTTTGCTCACCATGCCATTCCAGTTTGAACCCAGCCTTATGCAAATCAGTCTTGACCCTGTGCCTCATGGGAACAGTCCAGCCCGAACTGCCAAGCCAGGTCCTCCCTGGACTGGAAACAAGCATCCTAGGACCGGTTTAGGGGTTTCACCCCCCTTCAGCCAGGATAGTTTGATTCCAGTGGCATAGCGAGCACGTGACCCACGTCTAGGCATTCCCGTCCCACACGGGGTGATAAATGCAAAAACAACAATTGATGGACAGAATGCAGAACAATGTCATACATTCACCCCAGTACAGAGATCTGGGCCTAAATCCATCGTTTTTTTGCTCACCATGCCATTCCAGTTTGAACCCAGCAATATGCAAATCAGTCTTGACCCTTTGCCTCATGGGGCAGTCCAGCCCGAACTGCCAAGCCACGTTCTCCCGGGACTGGAAACAAGCATCCTAGGACCGGTTTCGGGGTTTCACCCCTCTTTAGCCAGGATAGCTTGATTCCAGTGGCATGGAGAGCACGGAACGCACGTCTAGGAATACCCGTTCCAGTCGGGGTGACAAATGCAAAAACAACAATTGATGGACAGAATGCAGAACAGTGTCATACATTGACCCCAGTACAGAGATCCTGGCCTAAATCCATTGTTTATTTGCTCACCATGCCATTCCAGGTTGAACCCAGCCATTTGCAAATCAGTCTTGACCCTGTGCCTCAGGGGAGCAGTCTAGCCCGAACTGCCAAGCCAGGTCCTCCCTGGGTTGGAAACAAGCATCCTAGGACCGGTTTCGGGGTTTCACCCCCCTTCAGCCAGGATAGCTTGATTCCAGTGGCATAGAGAGCACGGGACCCACGTCTAGCCATACCCGTACCACTCGGGGTGACAAATGCAAAAAACAACAATTGATGGACAGAATGCAGAACAATGTCATACATTCACCCCAGTACAGAGATCTGGGCCTAAATCCATCGTGTTTTTTGCTCACCATGCCATTCCAGTTTGAACCCAGCCTTATGCAAATCAGTCTTGACCCTGTGCCTCATGGGAACAGTCCAGCCCGAACTGCCAAGCCAGGTCCTCCCTGGACTGGAAACAAGCATCCTAGGACCGGTTAAGGGGTTTCACCCCTCTTCAGCCAGGATAGCTTGATTCCAGTGGCATAGCGAGCACGTGACACACGTCTAGGCATACCCGTCCCACACAGGGTGATAAATGCAAAAACAACAATTGATGGACAGAATGCAGAACAATGTCATACATTCACCCCAGTACAGAGATCTGGGCCTAAATCCATCGTGTTTTTTGCTCACCATGCCATTCCAGTTTGAACCCAGCCATATGCAAATCAGTCTTGACCCTGTGCCTCATGGGAACAATCCAGCCCGAACTGCCAAGCGAGGTCCTCCCTGGACTGGAAACAAGCATCCTAGGACCAGTTTAGGGGTTTCACCCCTCTTCAGCCTGGATAGCTTGATTCCAGTGGCATAGAGAGCACGTGACCCACGTCTAGGAATACCCGTCCCACTCGGGGTGACAAATGCAAAAACAACAATTGATGGACAGAATGCAGAAAAATGTCATACATGCACCCCAGTACAGAGATCTGGGCCTAAATCCATCTTTTTGTTTTTTACCATGCCATTCCAGTGTGAACCCAGCCATATGCAAATCAGTCTTCACCCTGTGCCTCATGGGAACAGTCCAGCCACCAGAATTGCCAAGCCAGGTCCTCCCTGGACTCGAAACAAGCATCCTAGGACCGGTTTCGCCGTTTCACCCCTCTTCAGCCAGGAAAGCTTTATTCCAGTCGCATGGAGAGCACGGTCCCCACGTCTAGGCATACCCGTTCCACTCGGGGTGACAAATGCAAAAACAACAATTGATGGACAGAATGTAGAACAATGTCATACATTCACCGCAGTACAGAGAGCTGGGCGTAAATCCATCGTTTTTTGCTCACCATGCCAATCCAGTTTGAACCTAGCCATATGCAAATCAGTCTTGACCCTGTGCCTCATGGGAACGGTCCAGCCCGAACTGCCAAGCCAGGTTCTCCCTAGACTGGAAACAAACATTCTAGGACCGGTTTCGGGGTTTGACCCCTCTTCAGCCAGGATAGCTTGATTCCAGTGGCGTGGAGAGCACGGGAACCACGTCTAGGCATACCCGTTCCACTCGGGGTGACCAATGCAAAAACAACAAGTGATGGACAGAATGCAGAACAATGTCATACATTCACCCCAGTACAGAGATCTGGGCCTAAATCGATAGTTTTTTTGCTCAACATGCCATTCCAGTTTGATCCAAGCCATGTGCAAAACAGTCTTGAGCCTGTGCCTCATGGGAACAGTCCAGCCCGAACTGCCAAGCCAGGCCCTCCCTGGGCTGGAAACAAGCATCCTAGGACCAGTTTCGGGATTTCACCCCTCTTCAGCCAGGATAGCTTGATTCCAGTGGCATGGAGAGCACGGGACCCACGTCTAGGCATACCCGTCCCACTTGGGTGACAAATGCAAAAACAACAATTGATGAACAGAATGCAGAACAATGTCATACATTCTCCCCAGTACAGAGATCTGGGCCTAAATCCATCATTTATTTGCTTACCATGCCATTCCAGTTTGAACCCAGCCATAAGCAAATCAGTCTTGACCCTGTGCCTCATGGGAACAGTGCAGCCCGAACTGCCAAGCCAGGTTCTCCCGGGACTGGAAACAAGCATCCTAGGACCGGTTTCGGTGTTTCACCCCTCTTCAGCCAGGATAGCTTGATTCCAGTGGAATGGAGAGCACGGGACCCACATCTAAGCATACCCGTCCCACTCGGCGTGACAAATGAAAAAACAAGAATTGATGGACAGAATGCAGAACAATGTCATACATTCATCCCAGTACAGAGATCTGGGCCTTAATCCATCGTTTTTTAGCTCACCATGCCATTCCAGTTTGAACCCAGCAATATGCAAATCAGTCTTGACCCTGTGCCTCATGGGGACAGTCCAGCCGAACTGCCAAGCCAGGTTCTCCCGGGACTGGAAACAAGCATCCTAGAACCGGGTTCGGGGTTTCACCCCTCTTCAACCAGGATAGCTTGATTCCAGTGGCATGGAGAGCATGGGACCCACGTCTAAGCATACCCGTCCCTCTCGGAATGACAAATGAAAAACAACAATTGATGGACAGAATGCAGAACAATGTCATACATTCATCCCAGTACAGAGATCTGGGCCTAAATCCATCGTTTTTTTCTTACCATGTCATTCCAGTTTGAGCCCAGCCATATGCAAATCAGTCTTGACCCTGTGCCTCATGGGAACAGTCCAGCCAGAACTGCCAAGCCAGGTCCTCCCTGGACTGGAAACAAGCATCCTAGGACCGGTTTCGGGGTTTCACCCCTCTTCAGCCAGGATTGCTTGATTCCAGTGGCATGGAGAGCACGGGACCCAAGTCTAAGCATACCAGTCCCACTCGGCATGACACATAAAAAAACAACAATTGATGGACACAATGCAGAACAATGTCATACATTCACCCCAGTACAGAGATCTGGGCCTAAATCCATCGTTTTGTTGCTCACCATGCCATTCCAGTTTGAACCCAGCAATATGCAAATCAGTCTTGACCCTGTGCCTCATGGGGACAGTCCAGGCCGAACTGCCAAGCCAGGTTCTCCTGGGACTGGAAACAAGCATCCTAGGACCGGTTTCGGGGTTTCACCCCTCTTCAGCCAGGATAGCTTGATTCCAGTGGCATGGAGAGCACGGAACGCACGTTTAACAATACCCGTCCCAGTCGGGGTGACAAATGCAAAAACAACAATTGATGGACAGAATGCAGAACAATGTCATACATTGAGCCCAGTACAGAGATCTGGGCCTAAATCCATTGTTTATTTGCTCACCATGCCATTCCAGGTTGAACCCAGCCATATGCAAATCAGTCTTGACCCTGTGCCGAATGGGAACAGTCCAGCCCGAACTGCCAAGCCAGGTCCTCCCTGGGTTGGAAAAAAGCATCCTAGGACCGATTTCGGAGTTTCACCCCTCTTCAGCCACGATAGCTTGATTCCAGTGGCATAGAGAGCACGGGACCCACGTCTAGGCATACCCGTCCCACTCGGGGCGGCAAATACAAAAACAAAAATTGATGGACAGAATGCAGAACAGTGTCATACATTGACCCCAGTACAGAGATCTGGGCCTAAATCCATTGTTTATTTGCTCACCATGCCATTCCAGGTTGAACCCAGCCATTTGCAAATCAGTCTTGACCCTGTGCCTCAGGGGAACAGTCCAGCCCGAACTGCCAAGCCAGGTCCTCCCTGGGTTGGAAACAAGCATCCTAGGACCGGTTTCGGGGTTTCACCCCCCTTCAGCCAGGATAGCTTGATTCCAGTGGCATAGAGAGCACGGGACCCACGTCTAGCCATACCCGTACCACTCGGGGTGACAAATGCAAAAAACAACAATTGATGGACAGAATGCAGAACAATGTCATACATTCACCCCAGTACAGAGATCTGGGCCTAAATCCATTGTGTTTTTTGCTCACCATGCCATTCCAGTTTGAACCCAGCCTTATGCAAATCAGTCTTGACCCTGTGCCTCATGGGAACAGTCCAGCCCGAACTGCCAAGCCAGGTCCTCCCTGGACTGGAAACAAGCATCCTAGGACCGGTTTAGGGGTTTCACCCCTCTTCAGCCAGGATAGCTTGATTCCAGTGGCATAGCGAGCACGTGACACACGTCTAGGCATACCCGTCCCACACAGGGTGATAAATGCAAAAACAACAATTGATGGACAGAATGCAGAACAATGTCATACATTCACCGCAGTACAGAGATCTGGGCCTAAATCCATTGTGTTTTTTGCTCACCATGCCATTCCAGTTTGAACCCAGCCATATGCAAATCAGTCTTGACCCTGTGCCTCATGGGAACAGTCCAGCCCGAACTGCCAAGCCAGGTCCTCCCTGGACTGGAAAGAAGCATCCTAGGACCAGTTTCGGGGTTTCAACCCTCTTCAGCCAGGATAGCTTGATTCCAGTGGCATGGAGAGCATCGCACCCACGTCTAGGCATACCCGTCCCACTCGGGGTGACAAATGCAAAAACAACAATTGATGGACAGAATGCAAAACAATGTCATACATTCACCCCAGTACAGAGATCTGGGCCTATATCCATCGTTTTTTTGCTCACCATGCCATTCCAGTTTGAACCCAGCCATATGCAAATCAGTCTTGACCCTGTGCCTCATGGGAACAGTCCAGCCCGAACAGCCAAGCCAGATCCTCCCTGTGTTGGAAACAAGCATCCTAGGACCGGTTTTGGGGTTTCACCCCTCTTCAGCCAGGATAGCTTGATTCCAGTGGCATAGAGAGCACGGAACCCATGTCTAGGAATACCCGTCCCACTCAAGGTGACAAATGCAAAAACATCAATTGATGGACAGAATGCAGAACAATGTCATACATTCACCCCAGTACAGAGGTCTGGGTCTAAATCCATTGTTTATTTGCTCACCACGCCATTCCAGTTTGAGCCCAGCCATATGCAAATCAGTCTTGACCCTGTGCCTCATGGGAACAGTCCAGCCCGAACAGCCAAGCCAGGTCCTCCCTGGGTTGGAAACAAGCATCCTAGGACCAGTTTCTGGATTTCACCCCTCTTCAGCCAGGATAGCTTGATTCCAGTGGAATGGAGAGCACGGGACCCACGTCTAGGCATACCCGTCCCACTTGGGTGACAAATGCAAAAACAACAATTAATGAACAGAATGCAGAACAATGTCATACATTCATCCCAGTACAGAGATCTGGGCCTAAATCCATCGTTTTTTTGCTCACCATGCCATTCCAGTTTGAACCCAGCAATATGCAAATCAGTCTTGACCCTTTGCCTCATGGGGCAGTCCAGCCCGAACTGCCAAGC
This sequence comes from Triturus cristatus, assembly GCF_964204655.1. Lineage (NCBI taxonomy): Eukaryota > Metazoa > Chordata > Amphibia > Caudata > Salamandridae > Triturus > Triturus cristatus. The sequence continues at coordinate 406,687,214 of NC_140579.1, read as the reverse complement.
CACGTTCTCCCGGGACTGGAAACAAGCATCCTAGGACCGGTTTCGGGGTTTCACCCCTCTTTAGCCAGGATAGCTTGATTCCAGTGGCATGGAGAGCACGGAACGCACGTCTAGGAATACCCGTTCCAGTCGGGGTGACAAATGCAAAAACAACAATTGATGGACAGAATGCAGAACAGTGTCATACATTGACCCCAGTACAGAGATCCTGGCCTAAATCCATTGTTTATTTGCTCACCATGCCATTCCAGGTTGAACCCAGCCATTTGCAAATCAGTCTTGACCCTGTGCCTCAGGGGAGCAGTCTAGCCCGAACTGCCAAGCCAGGTCCTCCCTGGGTTGGAAACAAGCATCCTAGGACCGGTTTCGGGGTTTCACCCCCCTTCAGCCAGGATAGCTTGATTCCAGTGGCATAGAGAGCACGGGACCCACGTCTAGCCATACCCGTACCACTCGGGGTGACAAATGCAAAAAACAACAATTGATGGACAGAATGCAGAACAATGTCATACATTCACCCCAGTACAGAGATCTGGGCCTAAATCCATCGTGTTTTTTGCTCACCATGCCATTCCAGTTTGAACCCAGCCTTATGCAAATCAGTCTTGACCCTGTGCCTCATGGGAACAGTCCAGCCCGAACTGCCAAGCCAGGTCCTCCCTGGACTGGAAACAAGCATCCTAGGACCGGTTAAGGGGTTTCACCCCTCTTCAGCCAGGATAGCTTGATTCCAGTGGCATAGCGAGCACGTGACACACGTCTAGGCATACCCGTCCCACACAGGGTGATAAATGCAAAAACAACAATTGATGGACAGAATGCAGAACAATGTCATACATTCACCCCAGTACAGAGATCTGGGCCTAAATCCATCGTGTTTTTTGCTCACCATGCCATTCCAGTTTGAACCCAGCCATATGCAAATCAGTCTTGACCCTGTGCCTCATGGGAACAATCCAGCCCGAACTGCCAAGCGAGGTCCTCCCTGGACTGGAAACAAGCATCCTAGGACCAGTTTAGGGGTTTCACCCCTCTTCAGCCTGGATAGCTTGATTCCAGTGGCATAGAGAGCACGTGACCCACGTCTAGGAATACCCGTCCCACTCGGGGTGACAAATGCAAAAACAACAATTGATGGACAGAATGCAGAAAAATGTCATACATGCACCCCAGTACAGAGATCTGGGCCTAAATCCATCTTTTTGTTTTTTACCATGCCATTCCAGTGTGAACCCAGCCATATGCAAATCAGTCTTCACCCTGTGCCTCATGGGAACAGTCCAGCCACCAGAATTGCCAAGCCAGGTCCTCCCTGGACTCGAAACAAGCATCCTAGGACCGGTTTCGCCGTTTCACCCCTCTTCAGCCAGGAAAGCTTTATTCCAGTCGCATGGAGAGCACGGTCCCCACGTCTAGGCATACCCGTTCCACTCGGGGTGACAAATGCAAAAACAACAATTGATGGACAGAATGTAGAACAATGTCATACATTCACCGCAGTACAGAGAGCTGGGCGTAAATCCATCGTTTTTTGCTCACCATGCCAATCCAGTTTGAACCTAGCCATATGCAAATCAGTCTTGACCCTGTGCCTCATGGGAACGGTCCAGCCCGAACTGCCAAGCCAGGTTCTCCCTAGACTGGAAACAAACATTCTAGGACCGGTTTCGGGGTTTGACCCCTCTTCAGCCAGGATAGCTTGATTCCAGTGGCGTGGAGAGCACGGGAACCACGTCTAGGCATACCCGTTCCACTCGGGGTGACCAATGCAAAAACAACAAGTGATGGACAGAATGCAGAACAATGTCATACATTCACCCCAGTACAGAGATCTGGGCCTAAATCGATAGTTTTTTTGCTCAACATGCCATTCCAGTTTGATCCAAGCCATGTGCAAAACAGTCTTGAGCCTGTGCCTCATGGGAACAGTCCAGCCCGAACTGCCAAGCCAGGCCCTCCCTGGGCTGGAAACAAGCATCCTAGGACCAGTTTCGGGATTTCACCCCTCTTCAGCCAGGATAGCTTGATTCCAGTGGCATGGAGAGCACGGGACCCACGTCTAGGCATACCCGTCCCACTTGGGTGACAAATGCAAAAACAACAATTGATGAACAGAATGCAGAACAATGTCATACATTCTCCCCAGTACAGAGATCTGGGCCTAAATCCATCATTTATTTGCTTACCATGCCATTCCAGTTTGAACCCAGCCATAAGCAAATCAGTCTTGACCCTGTGCCTCATGGGAACAGTGCAGCCCGAACTGCCAAGCCAGGTTCTCCCGGGACTGGAAACAAGCATCCTAGGACCGGTTTCGGTGTTTCACCCCTCTTCAGCCAGGATAGCTTGATTCCAGTGGAATGGAGAGCACGGGACCCACATCTAAGCATACCCGTCCCACTCGGCGTGACAAATGAAAAAACAAGAATTGATGGACAGAATGCAGAACAATGTCATACATTCATCCCAGTACAGAGATCTGGGCCTTAATCCATCGTTTTTTAGCTCACCATGCCATTCCAGTTTGAACCCAGCAATATGCAAATCAGTCTTGACCCTGTGCCTCATGGGGACAGTCCAGCCGAACTGCCAAGCCAGGTTCTCCCGGGACTGGAAACAAGCATCCTAGAACCGGGTTCGGGGTTTCACCCCTCTTCAACCAGGATAGCTTGATTCCAGTGGCATGGAGAGCATGGGACCCACGTCTAAGCATACCCGTCCCTCTCGGAATGACAAATGAAAAACAACAATTGATGGACAGAATGCAGAACAATGTCATACATTCATCCCAGTACAGAGATCTGGGCCTAAATCCATCGTTTTTTTCTTACCATGTCATTCCAGTTTGAGCCCAGCCATATGCAAATCAGTCTTGACCCTGTGCCTCATGGGAACAGTCCAGCCAGAACTGCCAAGCCAGGTCCTCCCTGGACTGGAAACAAGCATCCTAGGACCGGTTTCGGGGTTTCACCCCTCTTCAGCCAGGATTGCTTGATTCCAGTGGCATGGAGAGCACGGGACCCAAGTCTAAGCATACCAGTCCCACTCGGCATGACACATAAAAAAACAACAATTGATGGACACAATGCAGAACAATGTCATACATTCACCCCAGTACAGAGATCTGGGCCTAAATCCATCGTTTTGTTGCTCACCATGCCATTCCAGTTTGAACCCAGCAATATGCAAATCAGTCTTGACCCTGTGCCTCATGGGGACAGTCCAGGCCGAACTGCCAAGCCAGGTTCTCCTGGGACTGGAAACAAGCATCCTAGGACCGGTTTCGGGGTTTCACCCCTCTTCAGCCAGGATAGCTTGATTCCAGTGGCATGGAGAGCACGGAACGCACGTTTAACAATACCCGTCCCAGTCGGGGTGACAAATGCAAAAACAACAATTGATGGACAGAATGCAGAACAATGTCATACATTGAGCCCAGTACAGAGATCTGGGCCTAAATCCATTGTTTATTTGCTCACCATGCCATTCCAGGTTGAACCCAGCCATATGCAAATCAGTCTTGACCCTGTGCCGAATGGGAACAGTCCAGCCCGAACTGCCAAGCCAGGTCCTCCCTGGGTTGGAAAAAAGCATCCTAGGACCGATTTCGGAGTTTCACCCCTCTTCAGCCACGATAGCTTGATTCCAGTGGCATAGAGAGCACGGGACCCACGTCTAGGCATACCCGTCCCACTCGGGGCGGCAAATACAAAAACAAAAATTGATGGACAGAATGCAGAACAATGTCATACATTCACCCCAGTACAGAGATCTGAGCCTAAATGCATTGTGTTTTTTGCTCACCATGCCATTCCAGTTTGAACCCATCCATATGCAAATCAGTCTTGACCCTGTGCCTCATGGGAACAGTCCAGCCCGAACTGCCAAGCCAGGTCCTCCCTGGACTGGAAACAAGCATCCTAGGACCGGTTTAGGGGTTTCACCCCTCTTCAGCCAGGATAGCTTGATTCCAGTGGCATGGAGAGCATGGCACCCACGTCTAGGCATACCCGTCCCACTCGGGGTGACAAATGCAAAAACAACAATTGATGAACAGAATTCAAAACAATGTCATACATTCACCCCAGTACAGAGATCTGGGCCTAAATCCATAGTTTTTTTGCTCACCATGCCATTCCAGTTTGAACCCAGCCATATGCAAATCAGTCTTGACCCTGTGCCTCATTGGAACAGTCCAGCCCAAACTGCCAAGCCAGGTCCTCCCTGGACTGGTATCCAGCATCCTAGGACCGGTTTCGGGGTTTCACCCCTCTTCAGCCAGGATAGCTTGATTCCAGTGGCATGGAGAGCACGGGACCCACGTCTAGGCATACCCGTCCCACTTGGGTGACAAATGCAAAAACAACAATTGATGAACAGAATGCAGAACAATATCATACATTCTCCCCAGTACAGAGATCTGGGCCTAAATCCATCATTTATTTGCTTACCATGCCATTCCAGTTTGAACCCAGCCATAAGCAAATCAGTCTTGACCCTGTGCCTCATGGGAACAGTGCAGCCCGAACTGCCAAGCCAGGTTCTCCCGGGACTGGAAACAAGCATCCTAGGACCGGTTTCGGGGTTTCACCCCTCTTCAGCCAGGATAGCTTGATTCCAGTGGAATGGAGAGCACAGGACCCACGTCTAAGCATACCCGTCCCACTCGGCGTGACAAATGAAAAAACAAAAATTGATGGACAGAATGCAGAACAATGTCATACATTCATCCCAGTATAGAGATCTGGGCCTAAATCCATCGTTTTTTTGCTCACCATGCCATTCCAGTTTGAACCCAGCAATATGCAAATCAGTCTTGACCCTGTGCCTCATGGGGACAGTCCAGCCCGAACTGCCAAGCCAGGTTCTCCCGGGACTGGAAACAAGCATCCTTGGACCGGTTTCGGGGTTTCACCCCTCTTCAGCCAGGATAGCTTGATTCCAGTGGCATGGAGAGAACGGAACGCACGTCTAGGAATACCAGTTTCAGTCGGGGTGACAAATGCAAAAACAACAATTGATGGACAGAATGCAGAACAGTGTCATACATTGACCCCAGTACAGAGATCTGGGCCTAAATCCATTGTTTATTTGCTCACCATGCCATTCCAGGTTGAACCCAGCCATTTGCAAATCAGTCTTGACCCTGTGCCTCAGGGGAACAGTCCAGCCCAAACTGCCAAGCCAGGTCCTCCCTGGGTTGGAAACAAGCATCCTAGGACCGGTTTCGGGGTTTCACCCCCCTTCAGCCAGGATAGTTTGATTCCAGTGGCATAGAGAGCACGGGACCCACGTCTAGCCATACCCGTACCACTCAGGGTGACAAATGCAAAAAACAACAATTGATGGACAGAATGCAGAACAATGTCATACATTCACCCCAGTACAGAGATCTGGGCATAAATCCATCGTGTTTTTTGCTCACCATGCCATTCCAGTTTGAACCCAGCCTTATGCAAATCAGTCTTGACCCTGTGCCTCATGGGAACAGTCCAGCCCGAACTGCCAAGCCAGGTCCTCCCTGGACTGGAAACAAGCATCCTAGGACCGGTTTAGGGGTTTCACCCCCCTTCAGCCAGGATAGTTTGATTCCAGTGGCATAGCGAGCACGTGACCCACGTCTAGGCATTCCCGTCCCACACGGGGTGATAAATGCAAAAACAACAATTGATGGACAGAATGCAGAACAATGTCATACATTCACCCCAGTACAGAGATCTGGGCCTAAATCCATCGTGTTTTTTGCTCACCATGCCATTCCAGTTTGAACCCAGCCATATGCAAATCAGTCTTGACCCTGTGCCTCATGGGAACAGTCCAGCTCGAACTGCCAAGCCAGGTCCTCCCTGGACTGAAAACAAGCATCCTAGGACCGGTTTCGGAGTTTCACCCCTCTTCAGCCAGGATAGCTTGATTCCATTGGCATGGGGAGCACGTGACCCACGTCTAGGCATACCCGTCCCACTCGGGGTGACAAATGCAAAAACAACAATTGATGGACAGAATGCAGAACAATGTCATACATTGACCCCAGTACAGCTATCTGGGCCTAAATCCATTGTGTTTTTTGCTCACCATGCCATTCCAGTTTGAACCCAGCCTTATGCAAATCAGTCTTGACCCTGTGCCTCATGGGAACAGTCCAGCTCGAACTGCCAAGCCAGGTCCTCCCTGGACTGGAAACAAGCATCCTAGGACCGGTTTAGGGGTTTCACCCCTCTTCAGCCAGGATAGCTTGATTCCAGTGGGATAGCGAGCACGTGACACACGTCTAGGCATACCCGTCCCACACAGGGTGATAAATGCAAAAACAACAATTGATGGACAGAATGCAGAACAATGTCATACATTCACCGCAGTACAGACATCTGGGCCTAAATCCATTGTGTTTTTTGCTCACCATGCCATTCCAGTTTGAACCCAGCCATATGCAAATCAGTCTTGACCCTGTGCCTCATGGGAACGATCCAGCCCGAACTGCCAAGCGAAGTCCTCCCTGGACTGGAAACAAGCATCCTAGGATCGGTTTCGGTGTTTCACCCCTCTTCAGCCAGGATAGCGTGATTCCAGTGGCATGGAGAGGACGGGACCCACGTCTAAGCATACCCGTCCCACTCGGCGTGACAAATGAAAAAACAACAATTGATGGACAGAATGCAGAACAATGTCATAGATTCACCCCGTACAGAGATCTGGGCCTAAATCCATCGTTTTTTTCCTCACCATGCCATTCCACTTTGAACCCAGCGACATGCAAATCAGTCTTGACCCTGTGCCTCATGGGGACAGTCCAGACTGAACTGCCAAGGCAGGTTCTCTCGGGACTGGAAACAAGCATCCTAGGACCGGTTTCGGGGTTTCACCCCTCTTCAGCCAGGATAGCTTGATTCCAGTGGCATGGAGAGCACGGGACCCACGTCTAAGCATACCCGTCCCACTCGGCATGACAAACAAAAAAACAACAATTGATGGACAGAATGCAGAACAATGTCATACATTCACCCCAGTACAGAGATCTGGGCCTAAATCCATCGTTTTGTTGCTCACCATGCCATTCCAGTTTGAACCCAGCAATATGCAAATCAGTCTTGACCCTGTGCCTCATGGGGACAGTCCAGGCCGAACTGCCAAGCCAGGTTCTCCTGGGACTGGAAACAAGCATCCTAGGACCGGTTTCGGGGTTTCACCCCTCTTCAGCCAGGATAGCTTGATTCCAGTGGCATGGAGAGCACGAAACGCACGTCTATTAATACCCGTCCCAGTCGGGGTGACAAATGCAAAAACAACAATTGATGGACAGAATGCAGAACAATGTCATACATTGAGCCCAGTACAGAGATCTGGGCCTAAATCCATTGTTTATTTGCTCACCATGCCATTCCAGGTTGAACCCAGCCATATGCAAATCAGTCTTGACCCTGTGCCTAATGGGAACAGTCCAGACCGAATTGCCAAGCCAGGTCCTCCCTGGGTTGGAAAAAAGCATCCTAGGACCGATTTCGGAGTTTCACCCCTCTTCAGCCACGATAGCTTGATTCCAGTGGCATAGAGAGCACGGGACCCACGTCTAGGCATACCCGTCCCACTCGGGGCGGCAAATACAAAAACAAAAATTGATGGACAGAATGCAGAACAATGTCATACATTCACCCTATTACAGAGATCTGGGCCTAAATGCATCGTGTTTTTTGCTCACCATGCCATTCCAGTTTGAACCCATCCATATGCAAATCAGTCTTGACCCTGTGCCTCATGGGAACAGTCCAGCCCGAACTGCCAAGCCAGGTCCTCCCTGGACTGGAAACAAGCATCCTAGGACCGGTTTAGGGGTTTCACCCCTCTTCAGCCAGGATAGCTTGATTCTAGTGGCATGGCGAGCATGTGACCCACGTCTAGGCATACCCGTCCCACACGGCGTGATAAATGCAAAAACAACAATTGATGGACAGAATGCAGAACAATGTCATACATTCACCCCAGTACAGAGATCTGGGCCTAAATCCATAATTTTTTTGCTCACCATGCCATTCCAGTTTGAACCCAGCCATATGCAAATCAGTCTTGACCCTGTGCCTCATGGGAACAGTCCAGCCCGAACTGCCAAGCCAGGTCCTCCCTGGACTGGAAAGAAGCAACCTAGGACCAGTTTTGGGGTTTCACCCCTCTTCAGCCAGGATAGCTTGATTCCAGTGGCATGGAGAGCATGGCACCCACGTCTAGAAATACCCGTCCCACTCGGGGTGACAAATGCAAAAACAACAATTGATGAACAGAATTCAAAACAATGTCATACATTCACCCCAGTACAGAGATCTGGGCCTAAATCCATAGTTTTTTTGCTCACCATGCCATTCCAGTTTGAACCCAGCCATATGCAAATCAGTCTTGACCCTGTGCCTCATTGGAACAGTCCAGCCCAAACTGCCAAGCCAGGTCCTCCCTGGACTGGAAACCAGCATCCTAGGTCCGGTTTCGGGGTTTCACCCCTCTTCAGCCAGGATAGCTTGATTCCAGTGACATAGTGAGCACGGAACCCACGTCTAGGAATACCCGTCCCACTCGGGGTGACAAATGCAAAAACAACAATTGATGGACAGAATGCAGAACAATGTCATACATTCGCCCCAGTACAGAGATCTGGGCCTAAATCCATTGTTTATTTGCTCACCATGCCATTCCAATTTGAGCCCAGCCATATGCAAATCAGTCTTGACCCTGTGCCTCATGGGAACAGTCCAGCCCGAACTGCCAAGCGAGGTCCTCCCTGGACTGGAAACAAGCATCCTAGAATCGGTTTCGAGGTTTCACCCCTCTTTAGCCAGGATAGCTTGATTCCAGTGGCAAGGAGAGCACGGGACCCACATCTAAGCATACCCGTCCCACTCGGCGTGACAAATGAAAAAACAAGAATTGATAGACAGAATGCAGAACAATGTCATACATTCATCCCAGTACAGAGATCTGGGCCTTAATCCATCGTTTTTTAGCTCACCATGCCATTCCAGTTTGAACCCAGCAATATGCAAATCAGTCTTGACCCTGTGCCTCATGGGGTCAGTCCAGCCCGAACTGCCTAGCCAGGTTCTCCCGGGACTGGAAACAAGCATCCTAGGACCGGTTTCGGGGTTTCACCCCTGTTCAACCAGTATAGCTTGATTCCAGTGGCATGGAGTGCACGGGACCCACGTCTAGGAATACCCTTCCCACTCGGGGTGACAAATGCAAAAGCAACAATTTATGGACAGAATGCAGAACAATGTCATACATTCACCCCAGGACAGAGATCTGGGCCTAAATCCATCGTTTTTTTTCTTACCATGTCATTCCAGTTTGAACCCAGCCATATGCAAATCAGTCTTGACCCTGTGCCTCATGGGAACAGTCCAGCCAGAACTGCCAAGCCTGGTCCTCCCTGGACTGGAAACAAGCATCCTAGGACCGGTTTCGGGGTTTCACCCCTCTTCAGCCAGTATAGCTTGATTCCAGTCGCATGGAGAGCACGGGACCCACGTCTAGGCATACCCGTTCCACTCGGGGTGACAAATGCAAAAACAACAATTGATGGACAGAATGTAGAACAATGTCATACATTCACCCCAGTACAGAGAGCTGGGCGTAAATCCATCCTTTTTTTGCTCACCATGCCAATCCAGTTTGAACCCAGCCATATGCTAATCAGTCTTGACCCTGTGCCTCATGGGAACAGTCCAGCCCGAACTGCTAAGTCAGGTCCTCCCTAGACTGGAAACAAGCATCCTAGGGCCGGTTTCGGGGTTTCACCCCTCTTCAGCCAGAATTGCTTGATTCCAGTGGCATGGAGACCACAGAACCCACATCTAGGCATACCCCCGTCCCACTTGGGGTGACAAATGCAAAAACAACAATTGATGGACAGAATGCAAAACAATGTCATACATTCACCCCAGTACTGGGCCTAAATCCATCGGTTGTTTGCTCACCATGCCATTCCAGTTTGAACCCAGCCATATGCATATTAGTCTTGACCCTGTGCCTCATTGGAACAGACCAGCCCAAACTGCCAAGCCAGGTCCTCCCTGGACTGGAAACCAGCATCCTAGGACCAGTTTCGGGGTTTCACCCCTCTTCAGCCAGGATAGCTTGATTCCAGTGGCATGGAGAGCACTGAACGCACGTCTAGGCATACCAGTCCCATACGGGGTGATAAATGCAAAAACAACAATTGATGGACAGAATGCAGAACAATGTCCTACATTCACCCCAGTACAGAGATCTGGGCCTAAATCCATCGTTTTTTTGCTGACCATGCCATTCCAGTTTGAACCCAGCCATATCCAAATCAGTCTTGACCCTGTGCCTCATTGGAACAGGCCAGCCCAAACTGCCAAGCCAGGTCCTCCCTGGACTGAAAACCAGCATCCTATGACCGGTTTCGGGGTTTCACCCTTCTTCAGCCAGGATGGCTTGATTCCAGTGGCATAGAGAGCACGGAACCCACGTCTAGGAATACCCGTCCCACTCGGGGTGACAAATGCAAAAACAACAATTGATGGACAGAATGCAGAACAATGTCATACATTCACCCCAGTACTGAGATCTGGGCCTAAATCCATTGTTTATTTGCTCACCATGCCATTCCAGCTTGAGCCCAGCCATATGCAAATCAGTCTTGACCCTGTGCCTCATGGGAACAGTCCAGCCCGAACAGCCAAGCCAGGTCCTCCTTGGGTTGGAAACAAGCATCCTAGGACCGGTTTCAGGGTTTCACCCCTCTTCAGCCAGGATAGCTTGATTTCAGTGGCATGGAGAGCATGGGACCCACGTCTCAGCATACCCGTCCCACTCGGCGTGACATTTGAAAAAACAACAATTGATGGACAGAATGCAGAACAATGTCATACATTCACCCCAGTACAGAGATCTGGGCCTACATCCATCGTTTTTTTGCTCACCATGCCATTCCAGTTTGAACCCAGCGATATCCAAATCAGCCTTGACCCTGTGCCTCATGGGGACAGTCCAGCCCGAACTGCCAAGCCAGGTTCTCCCTGGACTGGAAACAAGCATCCTAGGACCGGTTTCAGGGTTTCACCCCTGTTCAGCCAGGATAGCTTGATTCCAGTGGCATGGAGAGCACAGGACCCACGTCTAGGAATACCCTCCTCACTCGGGGTGACAAATGCAAAAACAACAATTGATGGACAGAACGCAGAAAAATGTCATACATTCACCCCAGTACAGAGATCTGGGCGTAAATCCATCCTTTTTTTGCTCACCATGCCATTCCAGTTTGAACCCAGCCATATGCAAATCAGTGTTGACCCTGTGCCTCATGGGAACAGTCCAGCCCGAACTGCCAAGCGAGGTCCTCCCTGGACTGGAAACAAGCATCCTAGGACCGGTTTCAGGGTTTCACCCCTCTTCAGCCAGGATAGCTTGATTCCAGTGGCATGGAGAGCACGGGACCGACGTCTAAGCATACCCGTCCCACTCGGCGTGACAAATGAAAAAACAACAATTGATGGACAGAATGCAGAACAATGTCATACATTCATCCCAGTACAGAGATCCGGGCCTAAATCCATTGTTTGTTTGCTCACCATGCCATTCCAGTTTGAACCCAGCAATATGCAAATCAGTCTTGACCTTGTGCCTCATGGGGACAGTCCAGCCCGAACTGCCAAGCCAGGTTATCCTGGGACTGGAAACAAGCATCCTAGGACCGGTTTCGGGGTTTCACCCCTCTTCAGCCAGTATAGCTTGATTCCAGTCGCATGGAGAGCACGGGACCCACGTCTAGGCATACCCGTTCCACTCGGGGTGACAAATGCAAAAACAACAATTGATGGACAGAATGTAGAACAATGTCATACATTCACCCCAGTACAGAGATCTGGGCGTAAATCCATCCTTTTTTTGCTCACCATGCCAATCCAGTTTGAACCCAGCCATATGCTAATCAGTCTTGACCCTGTGCCTCATGGGAACAGTCCAGCCCGAACTGCCAAGTCAGGTCCTCCCTAGACTAGAAACAAGCATCCTAGGACCGGTTTCGGGGTTTCACCCCTCTTCAGCCAGAATTGCTTGATTCCAGTGGCATGGAGACCACAGAACCCACATCTAGGCGTACCCCCCGTCCCACTTGGGGTGACAAATGCAAAAACAACAATTGATGGACAGAATGCAAAACAATGTCATACATTCACACCAGTACTGGGCCTAAATCCATCGTTTTTTTGCTCACCATGCCATTCCAGTTTGAACCCAGCCATATGCATATTAGTCTTGACCCTGTGCCTCATTGGAACAGTCGAGCCCAAACTGCCAAGCCAGGTCCTCCCTGGACTGGAAACCAGCATCCGAGGACCACTTCCGGGGTTTCACCCCTCTTCAGCCAGGATAGCTTGATTCCAGTGGCATGGAGAGCACTGAACGCACGTCTAGGCATACCCGTCCCACACGGGGTGATAACTGCAAAAACAACAATTGATGGACAGAATGCAGAACAATGTCATACATTCACCCCAGGACAGAGATCTGGGCCTAAATCCATCATTTTTTTGCTTACCATGCCATTCCAGTTTGAACCCAGCCATATGCAAATCAGTCTTGACCCTGTGCCTCATGGGATCAATCCAACCTGAACTTCCAAGAGAGGTCCTCCCTGGACTGGAAACAAGCATCCTAGGACCGGTTTCGGGGTTTCACCCCTCTTCAGCCAGGATAGCTTGATTCCAGTGGCATGGAGAGCATGGGACCAACGTCTCAGCATACCCGTCCCACTCGACGTGACAAATGAAAAAACAACAATTGATGGACAGAATGCAGAACAATGTCATACATTCACCCCAGTACAGAGATCTGGGCCTAAATCCATCGTTTTTTTGCTCACCATGCCATTCCAGTTTGAACCCAGCAATGTGCAAATCAGTCTTGACCCTGTGCCTCATGGGGACAGTCCAGCCCAAACTGCCAACCCAGGTTCTTCCGGGACTGGAAACAAGCATCCTAGGACCGATTTCGGGGTTTCACCCCTCTTCAGCCAGGATAGCTTGATTCCAGTGGCATGGAGAGCACGGGACCCACGTCGAGGAATACCCTTCCCACTCGGGGTGACAAATGCACAAACAACAATTGATGGACACAATGCAGAAAAATGTCATACATGCACCCCAGTACAGAGATCTGGGCCTAAATCCATCTTTTTGTTTTTTACCATGCCATTCCAGTTTGAACCCAGCCATATGCAAATCAGTCTTCACCCTGTGCCTCATGGGAACAGTCCAGCCACCAGAATTGCCAAGCCAGGTCCTCCCTGGACTGGAAACAAGCATCCTAGGACCGGTTTCGCCGTTTCACCCCTCTTCAGCCAGGAAAGCTTGATTCCAGTCACATGGAGAGCACGGTCCCCACGTCTAGGCATACCCGTTCCACTCGGGGTGACAAATGCAAAAACAACAATTGATGGACAGAATGTAGAACAATGTCATACATTCACCGCAGTACAGAGATCTGGGCGTAAATCCATCGTTTTTTACTCACCATGCCAATCCAGTTTGAACCTAGCCATATGCAAATCAGTCTTGACCCTGTGCCTCATGGGAACAGTCCAGCCCGAACTGCCAAGCCAGGCCCTCTCTGGGCTGGAAACAAGCATCCTAGGACCAGTTTCGGGATTTCACCCCTCTTCAGCCAGGATAGCTTGATTCCAGTGGCATGGAGAGCACGGGACCCACGTCTAGGCATACCCGTCCCACTTGGGTGACAAATGCAAAAACAACAATTGATGAACAGAATGCAGAACAATGTCATACATTCTCCCCAGTACAGAGATCTGGGCCTAAATCCATCATTTATTTGCTTACCATGCCATTCCAGTTTGAACCCAGCCATAAGCAAATCAGTCTTGACCCTGTGCCTCATGGGAACAGTGCAGCCCGAACTGCCAAGCCAGGTTCTCCCGGGACTGGAAACAAGCATCCTAGGACCGGTTTCGGGGTTTCACCCCTCTTCAGCCAGGATAGCTTGATTCCAGTGGAATGGAGAGCACGGGACCCACGTCTAAGCATACCCGTCCCACTCGGCGTGACAAATGAAAAAACAAGAATTGATGGACAGAATGCAGAACAATGTCATACATTCATCCCAGTACAGAGATCTGGGCCTTAATCCATCGTTTTTTAGCTCACCATGCCATTCCAGTTTGAACCCAGCAATATGCAAATCAGTCTTGACCCTGTGCCTCATGGGGACAGTCCAGCCCGAACTGCCAAGCCAGGTTCTCCCGGGACTGGAAACAAGTATCCTAGAACCGGGTTCGGGGTTTCACCCCTCTTCAACCAGGATAGCTTGATTCCAGTGGGATGGAGAGCATGGGACCCACGTCTAAGCATACCCGTCCCACTCGGAATGACAAATGAAAAACAACAATTGATGGACAGAATGCAGAACAATGTCATACATTCATCCCAGTACAGAGATCTGGGCCTAAATCCATCGTTTTTTTCTTACCATGTCATTCCAGTTTGAACCCAGCCATATGCAAATCAGTCTTGACCCTGTGCCTCATGGGAACAGTCCAGCCAGAACTGCCAAGCCAGGTCCTCCCTGGACTGGAAACAAGCATCCTAGGACCGGTTTCGGGGTTTCACCCCTCTTCAGCCAGGATTGCTTGATTCCAGTGGCATGGAGAGCACGGGACCCAAGTCTAAGCATACCAGTCCCACTCGGCATGACAAATAAAAAAACAACAATTGATGGACAGAATGCAGAACAATGTCATACATTCACCCCAGTACAGAGATCTGGGCCTAAATCCATCGTTTTGTTGCTCACCATGCCATTCCAGTTTGAACTCAGCAATATGCAAATCAGTCTTGACCCTGTGCCTCATGGGGACAGTCCAGGCCGAACTGCCAAGCCAGGTTCTCCTGGGACTGGAAACAAGCATCCTAGGACCGGTTTCGGGGTTTCACCCCTCTTCAGCCAGGATAGCTTGATTCCAGTGGCATGGAGAGCACGGAACGCACGTCTAACAATACCCGTCCCAGTCGGGGTGACAAATGCAAAAACAACAATTGATGGACAGAATGCAGAACAATGTCATACATTGAGCCCAGTACAGAGAGCTGGGCCTAAATCCATTGTTTATTTGCTCACCATGCCATTCCAGGTTGAACCCAGCCATATGCAAATCAGTCTTGACCCTGTGCCTAATGGGATCAGTCCAGCCCGAACTGCCAAGCCAGGTCCTCCCTGGGTTGGAAAAAAGCATCCTAGGACCGATTTCGGAGTTTCACCCCTCTTCAGCCACGATAGCTTGATTCCAGTGGCATAGAGAGCACGGGACCCACGTCTAGGCATACCCGTCCCACTTGGGGCGGCAAATACAAAAACAAAAATTGATGGACAGAATGCAGAACAATGTCATACATTCACCCAAGTACAGAGATCTGAGCCTAAATGCATCGTGTTTTTTGCTCACCATGCCATTCCAGTTTGAACCCATCCATATGCAAATCAGTCTTGACCCTGTGCCTCATGGGAACAGTCCAGCCCGAACTGCCAAGCCAGGTCCTCCCTGGACTGGAAACAAGCATCCTAGGACCGGTTTAGGGGTTTCACCCCTCTTCAGCCAGGATAGCTTGATTCCAGTGGCATGGAGAGCATGGCACCCACGTCTAGGCATACCCATCCCACTCGGGGTGACAAATGCAGAAACAACAATTGATGAACAGAATTCAAAACAATGTAATACATTCACCCCAGTACAGAGATCTGGGCCTAAATCCATAGTTTTTTTGCTCACCATGCCATTCCAGTTTGAACCCAGCCATATGCAAATCAGTCTTGACCCTGTGCCTCATTGGAACAGTCCAGCCCAAACTGCCAAGCCAGGTCCTCCCTGGACTGGAAACCAGCATCCTAGGACCGGTTTCGGGGTTTCACCCCTCTTCAGCCAGGATAGCTTGATTCCAGTGACATAGTGAGCACGGAACCCACGTCTAGGAATACCCGTCCCACTCAGGGTGACAAATGCAAAAACAACAATTGATTTACAGAATGCAGAACAATGTCATACATTCACCCCAGTACAGAGATCTGGGCCTAAATCCATTGTTTTTTTGCTCACCATGCAATTCCAGTTTGAACCCAGCGATATGCAAATCAGTCTTGACCCTGTGCCTCATGGGGACAGTCCAGCACGAACTGCCAAGCCAGGTTCTCCCTGGACTGGAAACAAACATCCTAGGACCGGTTTCGGGGTTTCACCCCTCTTCAGCCAGGATAGCTTGATTCCAGTGGCATGGAGAGCACGGGACCCACGTCTAAGCATACCCGTCCCACTCGGCGTGACAAATGAAAAAACAAGAATTGATGGATAGAATGCAGAACAATGTCATACGTTCACCCCAGTACAGAGATCTGGGCCTAGATCCATAATTTTTTTGCTTACCATGCCATTCCAGTTTGAACCGAGCCATATGCAAATCAGTCTTGACCCTGTGCCTCATGGGAACAGTCCAGCCCGAACTGCCACGCGAGGTCCTCCCTGGCCTGGAAACAAGCATCCTAGGACGTTTCGGAATTTCACCCCTCTTCAGCCAGGATAGCGTGATTCCAGTGGCATGGAGAGGACGGGACCCACGTCTAAGCAAACCCGTCTCACTCGGCGTGACAAATGAAGAAACAACAATTGATGGACAGACTGCAGAACAATGTCATACATTCACCCCAGTACAGAGATCTGGGCCTAAATCCATCGTTTTTTTGCTCACCATCCAATTCCAGTTTGAACCCAGCCATATGCAAATCAGTCTTGACCCAGTGCCTCATTGGAACAGTCCAGCCCAAACTGCCAAGCCATGTCCTCCCTGGACTGGAAACCAGCATCCTAGGACCGGTTTCAGGGTTTCACCCCTCTTCAGCCAGGATAGCTTGATTCCAGTGGCATGGATAGCACGGAACCCACGTCTAGGAATACCCGTCCCACTCGAGCTAACAAATGCAAAAACAACAATTGATGGACAGAATGCAGAACAATGTCATACATTCACACCAGTACAGAGATCTGGACCTGAATCCATAGTTTTTTTGCTGACCATGCCATTCCAGTTTGAACCCAGCCATATGCAAATCAGTCTTGACCCTGTGCCTCATGGGAACGATCCAGCCCGAACTGCCAAGCGAAGTCGTCCCTGGACTGGAAACAAGCATCCTAGGACCGGTTTCATGTTTCACCACTCTTCAGCCAGGATAGCGTGATTCCAGTGGCATGGAGAGAATGGGCCCCACGTCTAAGCATACCCGTCCCACTCGGCGTGACAAATGAAAAAACAACAATTGATGGACAGAATACAGAACAATGTCATAGATTCACCCCGTACAGAGATCTGGGCCTAAATCCATCGTTTTTTTCCTCACCATGCCATTCCACTTTGAACCCAGCGACATGCAAATCAGTCTTGACCCTGTGCCTCATGGGGACAGTCCAGACTGAACTGCCAAGCCAGGTTCTCCCGGGACTGGAAACAAGCATCCTAGGACCGGTTTCGGGGTTTCACCCCTCTTCAGCCAGGATAGCTTGATTCCAGTGGCATGGAGAGCACGGGACCCAAGTCTAAGCATACCCGTCCCACTCGGCATGACAAATAAAACAAGCATTGGCATAGCCAATAGGTCTCGCTTTTGGACCTTATAAGTATTTAGTTATGCAACTGTTGCATGGCTAAACACATATAAGGTCCCAAAAGCGAGACCTATTGGCTATGCCAATGCTTGTTATGTCTTTGTTTTACGCCCTTTCCTGTACTAATCTGTAGGAGAGGGAAAGCAACAAGGGTTGAATGCTGGCAGCCAGAACAAGGAGCATACCGAAGAATGATTTGGCATGAACTGCAGTTGTAAGCACTGGTTTGAAGCTATGGGTGTGTTGAGAGGTGTAGCGGGGGCAGGTGTAGTGATTGGTCTCGTGTAGCTACGAGACCTACAGGTCGGTGGTGTGATCTCTCCAGGCCGGCGCATGCCAGTCGTACACATACTTGCCATTTGAGTGGTGTATTGTTTTCGTGGAGTGAGTGGACGCCGTCTGCAAGGCTGTCGGCAGCGTCATTCAGTTCAAAGCAGGGGCGGCTCGCAGGTGGCGTGCGCTCCCGGCCCTCGGTTCATATGTGATGGAATATACATCAACCTTGTATCTACTCCAAGCTGCGCCCTGCCTCCTCATTACAGAAGGGAGGGCACACACTGCACCTGCCTCTTACCGCTCGCATTCGGTGAAGGGGAGAACATGTAAACAAAACCACCCTCTCAGCGCCCTCCCACGCCCCTTGAATTTCAGGTTTAGGTAAAGATGGCCGAGGCAGCACTGTACATTTCCTTACTGTTACAAAAGTCTACACCACAAATGTTATAAGCAAACATGCCATTTGTTAAATTACCAGAGATGTGCATTGCTTAATGTTTTTAGTAAATATCATCCGCAGCCGGTGGACCAGGAATAACTACAAAAATCACGTGGTAAAGCCTCTGGTACCCCTTTTAACCCCAACTAGCCATCGGCGTCCAAAGTCCTTTTAACTAATGAATATGATATGTTGGCAATAATTACTTGTTGATAGGGCTGTACTGAACAAGTCTGCATGTGCTATAAAGTCTACAGTTTGAGAGCAGGTTTGTTTCCCCATGCATTCCCTTGTAAGCCATAGTCTCTGTCCGGCCATCAAATGGTTTTTGCTGAGGTACTGGTCAAGCTCTCGGGAGGGGGGGGGTGGCGGGGGGTGGGGGTATTGGTGGTTGGTTGTGTCTGGTTAACAAGACACAGGTGGCCTACAGTATTTAGAGTTCAGCGCTGGGGGTGGGGGGTGGAGTTAGTGAATAGAAACCCTGAGTTTACCACCTGTAATTACGTCATCCAGCTTTCCATTGAAAGGGGAGGTGGAGGGGCGTTATTTGTTGACAATGGGTGCTTGACACAGTCTGTTATCAACTTGATTTATGGTCAGTTTGAGGCTGTGACTGAAGGGTTGTCGCCTCGGGAGTTATCTCGGATACCCTTAGGACCAAGGAAGTATTGCTCTTCTGGGGTGTGAAGTGCCAACCCCACTTCAACCGGAGCAGCACCCATCGTGCCCAGCTTGCCACCAGCTGGCGAAGTGACATATAACATACGGGCAGCCAGAATAAAGATTATTTCTCCAGCACGCACAATCCTGCGTACTTTAACAGCGCGTGTTTAAGAGTCTATTTAAAGACCCATTCACTCGGAGATCTTGTTTGTGAAAATGATCCCCCTGCCTGTGAGTGAAACCGTGCGAGCAATGCAGCCTGCCGGGGGCTTTATTTTCAGATACATCTGCGCTCCTGTGTGCACAACAATTTGTATCATGAGACGCCGACAACCATGGTATGGACACCCGTGTCCTACACATTGCCTCAAGCGACGTAGCTGTTTGGCTCTTAAGAAATCCTGGGGCAGATTTATGTTAACTGGCGCATCCCTGCATATCAGCAGGGATGCGCCAATTATTATGCGCCACAGCTGCGCCACCATGGATGCGCCGCATTTATAATGCGGCGCACCATGGGGCAAAAACGGCACAGATGCGTGACGCATCTGTGCCGAAAAGTGGCGCATTGCTGGAGTTGCGTCGCAAGCGCGACGCAGCTCCAGCAATGTTCTGGGGGGCCCTATCTGTACAATGCTGCGTCAATCCTTACGCCTGCTTCAAGCAGGCGCAGGGTTTTGACGCAGCATGGGCCTAAAAGTGACTGAGTGAAATCTTTGGATTTCACTCAGCCACTTTTAGGAGGCGTTCCTGCACCGGAACGCCCCCACCTGCCCTGGAACGCCTACATGTGGCGCAGGGCTTTACAACGTGACGCATCTCCCAGATGCGTCACGTTGTAAATACCCCGTACCATGGCGCAGGATTTGCGCCGCTGCTGCGTCACAAAAGTGACGCAACGGCGGCGCAAAAGTGGCGCAAGTTCAACATAAATCTGCCCCCCTGTGCTTTATGAAAGGACTCATATGGCGCGCATCCGCAAAGGAAACTAGACTTGTATTGTATCCTACCGCAGGTGAAGACTTAAAGAACTTTTATTGTTAATCATTTAACTGCAAATTACGCAATTTCCCTGGTGATGCACCTACACTACCGACTCTGATATATGTGCGGTTATGAATTTAACAAAAATTATTAATTACCAGCCAAAAGAGAAACACAAAATATAGAAGCATAAGTGTATAGGTAATGTATATAATGTGCGTGGGTTTTCAAATTGATAATGATATTGGTTTGTGCTAAATTCTGTTCTCAGATTGTCTGCCCACATTGCATACTTAAAGTGCCGATGTGAGGAGAAGCCATAGCAAGGAGGGGAAGTACTTGTGCGAGGGTCCTAAAGAAGTGAGAGTATTGCTTTTACATCTGCGCCCCTTTTGCCATCAGGCTGTGGCTTTGTTTCTGCCAATTCAATGGAGACATGACCATACCTAAATCAAAGCACAAGGAAAATGCCAAGCAAAGACAAGCGCTTCGAACGGCTGCAGTATTTGTGTCGTTGCAGTGCGGGCAGCTGAATGTTTGTGTGCCTCGCGACATCATTAAAACAGGAAGGGAAGCAAAGACAGCCATTAAGTCACTTGAGCCAGTCCGAAGCAGAAACTAAACACGTGTTTGGCTTCCTTCAGGGTTGGGCAGGAATTTACGGGCTTCTGTGAAAATTTGACACATAACAACAGCAATGTGCTTTCTGTTTTTCTTTTCTCTAAAGTGTCATCCAGGCACAACTGCTCTGCAGTGCTTAAAACACAGTGATCCACACGAAAAAATATAGCAGCAGGATACAGTCCATGATCCTGCTTCAATATTTAAACGATAAAAGGCGCAGAACAGCAGATAAAACAAGCTTTGGAAACGCGGCCGCGAAAGTGAAAGTGATCGTGATTACGATCGCTACGGAGGAAAGACACATGGTGCTGCGCGCGTGCACTTTCACGTGCACTGTAGCTTTAGGCCACGGCAGCACTTTGAAAAGCCCAGATATAAAATGTCTCTTCGAGCCTTTGGCTCGCGAGACCTAAAAACAACAATTGATGGACAGAATGCAGAACAATGTCATACATTCACCCCAGTACAGAGATCTGGGCCTAAATCCATCGTTTTGTTGCTCACCATGCCATTCCAGTTTGAACTCAGCAATATGCAAATCAGTCTTTACCCTGTGCCTCATGGGGACAGTCCAGGCTGAACTGCCAAGCCAGGTTCTCCTGGGACTGGAAACAAGCATCCTAGGACCGGTTTCGGGGTTTCACCCCTCTTCAGCCAGGATAGCTTGATTCCAGTGGCATGGAGAGCACGAAACGCACGTCTAACAATACCCGTCCCAGTCGGGGTGACAAATGCAAAAACAACAATTGATGGACAGAATGCAGAACAATGTCATACATTGAGCCCAGTACAGAGATCTGGGCCTAAATCCATTGTTTATTTGCTCACCATGCCATTCCAGGTTGAACCCAGCCATATGCAAATCAGTCTTGACCCTGTGCCTAATGGCAACAGTCCAGCCCGAATTGCCAAGCCAGGTCCTCCCTGGGTTGGAAAAAAGCATCCTAGGACCGATTTCGGAGTTTCACCCCTCTTCAGCCACGATAGCTTGATTCCAGTGGCATAGAGAGCACGGGACCCACGTCTAGGCATACCCGTCCCACTCAGGGCGACAAATACAAAAACAAAAATTGATGGACAGAATGCAGAACAATGTCATACATTCACCCCAGTACAGAGATCTGGGCCTAAATGCATCGTGTTTTTTGCTCACCATGCCATTCCAGTTTGAACCCATCCATATGCAAATCAGTCTTGACCCTGTGCCTCATGGGAACAGTCCAGCCCGAACTGCCAAGCCAGGTCCTCCCTGGACTGGAAACAAGCATCCTAGGACGGGTTTAGGGGTTTCACCCCTCTTCAGCCAGGATAGCTTGATTCCAGTGGCATGGCGAGCACGTGACCCACGTCTAGGCATAAACGTCCCACACGGCGTGATAAATGCAAAAACAACAATTGATGGACAGAATGCAGAACAATGTCATACATTCACCCCAGTACAGAGATCTGGGCCTAAATCCATAATTTTTTTGCTCACCATGCCATTCCAGTTTGAACCCAGCCATATGCAAATCAGTCTTGACCCTGTGCCTCATGGGAACAGTCCAGCCCGAACTGCCAAGCCAGGTCCTCCCTGGACTGGAAAGAAGCAACCTAGGACCAGTTTCGGGGTTTCACCCCTCTTCAGCCAGGATACCTTGATTCCAGTGGCATGGAGAGCATGGCACCCACGTCTAGGCATACCCATCCCACTCGGGGTGACAAATGCAAAAACAACAATTGATGAACAGAATTCAAAACAATGTCATACATTCACCCCAGTACAGAGATCTGGGCCTAAATCCATAGTTTTTTTGCTCACCATGCCATTCCAGTTTGAACCCAGCCATATGCAAATCAGTCTTGACCCTGTGCCTCATTGGAACAGTCCAGCCCAAACTGCCAAGCCAGGTCCTCCCTGGACTGGAAACCAGCATCCTAGGACCGGTTTCGGGGTTTCACCCCTCTTCAGCCAGGATAGCTTGATTCCAGTGACATAGTGAGCACGGAACCCACGTCTAGGAATACCCGTCCCACTCGGGGTGACAAATGCAAAGACAACAATTGATGGACAGAATGCAGAACAATGTCATACATTCACCCCAGTACAGAGATCTGGGCCTAAATCCATTGTTTATTTGCTCACCATGCCATTCCAGTTTGAGCCCAGCCATATGCAAATCAGTCTTGACCCTGTGCCTCATGGGAACAGTGCAGCCCGAACTGCCAAGCGAGGTCCTCCCTGGACTGGAAACAAGCATCCTAGAATCGGTTTCGGGGTTTCACCCCTCTTCAGCCAGGATAGCTTGATTCCAGTGACATAGTGAGCACGGAACCCACGTCTAGGAATACCCGTCCCACTCGGGGTGACAAATGCAAAAACAAGAATTGATGGACTGAATGCAGAACAATGTCATACAATCATCCCAGTACAGAGATCTGGGCCTTAATCCATCGTTTTTTTAGCTCACCATGCCATTCCAGTTTGAACCCAGCAATATGCAAATCAGTCTTGACCCTGTGCCTCATGGGGACAGTCCAGCCCGAACTGCCAAGCCAGGTTCTCCCGGGACTGGAAACAAGCATCCTAGGACCGGTTTCGGGGTTTCACCCCTGTTCAACCAGTATAGCTTGATTCCAGTGGCATGGAGTGCATGGGACCCACGTCTAGGAATACCCTTCCCACTCGGGGTGACAAATGCAAAAACAACAATTTATGGACAGAATGCAGAACAATGTCATACATTCACCCCAGGACAGAGATCTGGGCCTAAATCCATCGTTTTTTTTCTTACCATGTCATTCCAGTTTGAACCCAGCCATATGCAAATCAGTCTTGACCCTGTGCCTCATGGGAACAGTCCAGCCAGAACTGCCAAGCCAGGTCCTCCCTGGACTGGAAACAAGCATCCTAGCACCGGTTTCGGGGTTCCACCCTTCTTCAGCCAGGATCGCTTGATTCCAGTGGCATAGAGAGCACGGAACCCACGTCTAGGAATACCCGTGCCACTCGGGGTGACAAATGCAAAAACAACAATTGATGGACAGAATGCAGAACAATGTCATACATTCACCCCAGTACTGAGATCTGGGCCTAAATCCATTGTTTATTTGCTCACCATGCCATTCCAGCTTGAGCCCAGCCATATGCAAATCAGTCTTGACCCTGTGCCTCATGGGAACAGTCCAGCCCGAACAGCCAAGCCAGGTCCTCCCTGGGTTGGAAACAAGCATCCTAGGACCGGTTTCAGGGTTTCACCCCTCTTCAGCCAGGATAGCTTGATTTCAGTGGCATGGAGAGCATGGGACCCACGTCTCAGCATACCCGTCCCACTCGGCGTGACATATGATAAAACAACAATTGATGGACAGAATGAAGAACAATGTCATACATTCACCCCAGTACAGAGATCTGGGCCTAAATCCATCGTTTTTTTGCTCACCATGCCATTCCAGTTTGAACCCAGCGATATCCAAATCAGCCTTGACCCTGTGCCTCATGGGGACAGTCCAGCCCGAACTGCCAAGCCAGGTTCTCCCTGGACTGGAAACAAGCATCCTAGGACCGGTTTCAGGGTTTCACCCCTGTTCAGCCAGGATAGCTTGATTCCAGTGGCATGGAGAGCCCGGGACCCACGTCTAGGAATACCCTCCTCACTCGGGGTGACAAATGCAAAAACAACAATTGATGCACAGAATGCAGAACAATGTTATACATTCACCCCAGGACAGAGATCTGGGCCTAAATCCATCGTTTTTTTCTTACCATGTTATTCCAGTTTGAACCCAGCCATATGCAAATCAGTCTTGACCCTGTGCCTCAGGGGAACAGTCCAGCCAGAACTGCCAAGCCAGGTCCTCCCTGGACTGGAAACAAGCATCCTAGGACCGGTTTCGGGGTTTCACCCCTCTTCAGCCAGTATAGCTTGATTCCAGTCGCATGGAGAGCACGGGACCCACGTCTAGGCATACCCGTTCCACTCGGGGTGACAAATGCAAAAACAACAATTGATGGACAGAATGTAGAACAATGTCATACATTCACCCCAGTATAGAGATCTGGGCGTAAATCCATCCTTTTTTTGCTCACCATGCCAATCCAGTTTGAACCCAGCCATATGCTAATCAGTCTTGACCCTGTGCCTCATGGGAACAGTCCAGCCCGAACTGCCAAGTCAGGTCCTCCCTAGACTAGAAACAAGCATCCTAGGACCGGTTTCGCCGTTTCACCCCTCTTCAGCCAGGAAAGCTTGATTCCAGTCGCATGGAGAGCACGGTCCCCACGTCTAGGCATACCCGTACCACTCGGGGTGACAAATGCAAAAACAACAATTGATGGACAGAATGTAGAACAATGTCATACATTCACCGCAGTACAGAGATCTGGGCGTAAATCCATCGTTTTTTGCTCACCATGCCAATCCAGTTTGAACCTAGCCATATGCAAATCAGTCTTGACCCTGTGCCTCATGGGAACGGTCCAGCCCGAACTGCCAAGCCAGGTTCTCCCTAGACTGGAAACAAACATTCTAGGACCGGTTTCGGGGTTTCACCCCTCTTCAGCCAGGATAGCTTGATTCCAGTGGCGTGGAGAGCACGGGAACCACGTCTAGGCATACCCGTTCCACTCGGGGTGACCAATGCAAAAACAACAAGTGATGGACAGAATGCAGAACAATGTCATACATTCACCCCAGTACAGAGATCTGGGCCTAAATCGATAGTTTTTTTGCTCAACATGCCATTCCAGTTTGATCCAAGCCATGTGCAAAACAGTCTTGAGCCTGTGCCTCATGGGAACAGTCCAGCCCTAACTGCCAAGCCAGGCCCTCCCTGGGCTGGAAACAAGCATCCTAGGACCAGTTTCGGGATTTCACCCCTCTTCAGTCAGGATAGCTTGATTCCAGTGGCATGGAGAGCACGGGACCCACGTCTAGGCATACCCGTCCCACTTGGGTGACAAATGCAAAAACAACAATTGATGAACAGAATGCAGAACAATGTCATACATTCTCCCCAGTACAGAGATCTGGGCCTAAATCCATAATTTATTTGCTTACCATGCCATTCCAGTTTGAACCCAGCCATAAGCAAATCAGTCTTGACCCTGTGCCTCATGGGGACAGTCCAGCCCGAACTGCCAAGCCAGGTTCTCCCGGGACTGGAAACAAGCATCCTAGAACCGGGTTCGGGGTTTCACCCCTCTTCAACCAGGATAGCTTGATTCCAGTGGCATGGAGAGCATGGGACCCACGTCTGAGCATACCCGTCCCTCTCGGAATGACAAATGAAAAACAACAATTGATGGACATAATGCAGAACAATGTCATACATTCATCCCAGTACAGAGATCTGGGCCTAAATCCATTGTTTTTTTCTTACCATGTCATTCCAGTTTGAACCCAGCCATATGCAAATCAGTCTTGACCCTGTGCCTCATGGGAACAGTCCAGCCAGAACTGCCAAGCCAGGTCCTCCCTGGACTGGAAACAAGCATCCTAGGACCGGTTTCGGGGTTTCACCCCTCTTCAGCCAGGATTGCTTGATTCCAGTGGCATGGAGAGCACGGGACCCAAGTCTAAGCATACCAGTCCCACTCGGCATGACAAATAAAAAAACAACAATTGATGGACAGAATGCAGAACAATGTCATACATTCACCCCAGTACAGAGATCTGGGCCTAAATCCATCGTTTTGTTGCTCACCATGCCATTCCAGTTTGAACCCAGCAATATGCAAATCAGTCTTGACCCTGTGCCTCATGGGGACAGTCCAGGCCGAACTGCCAAGCCAGGTTCTCCTGGGACTGGAAACAAGCATCCTAGGACCGGTTTCGGGGTTTCACCCCTCTTCAGCCAGGATAGCTTGATTCCAGTGGCATGGAGAGCACGGAACGCAAGTTTAACAATACCCGTCCCAGTCGGGGTGACAAATACAAAAACAAAAATTGATGGACAGAATGCAGAACAATGTCATACATTCACCCCAGTACAGAGATCTGAGCATAAATGCATCGTGTTTTTTGCTCACCATGCCATTCCAGTTTGAACCCATCCATATGCAAATCAGTCTTGACCCTGTGCCTCATGGGAACAGTCCAGCCCGACCTGCCAAGCCAGGTCCTCCCTGGACTGGAAACAAGCATCCTAGGACCGGTTTAGGGGTTTCACCCCTCTTCAGCCAGGATAGCTTGATTCCAGTGGCATGGAGAGCATGGCACCCACGTCTAGGCATACCCGTCCCACTCGGGGTGACAAATGCAAAAACAACAATTGATGAACAGAATTCAAAACAATGTCATACATTCACCCCAGTACAGAGATCTGGGCCTAAATCCATAGTTTTTTTGCTCACCATGCCATTCCAGTTTGAACCCAGCCATATGCAAATCAGTCTTGACCCTGTGCCTCATTGGAACTGTCCAGCCCAAACTGCCAAGCCAGGTCCTCCCTGGACTGGTATCCAGCATCCTAGGACCGGTTTCGGGGTTTCACCCCTCTTCAGCCAGGATAGCTTGATTCCAGTGGCATGGAGAGCACGGGACCCACGTCTAGGCATACCCGTCCCACTTGGGTGACAAATGCAAAAACAACAATTGATGAACAGAATGCAGAACAATGTCATACATTCTCCCCAGTACAGAGATCTGGGCCTAAATCCATCATTTATTTGCTTACCATGCCATTCCAGTTTGAACCCAGCCATAAGCAAATCAGTCTTGACCCTGTGCCTCATGGGAACAGTGCAGCCCGAACTGCCAAGCCAGGTTCTCCCGGGACTGGAAACAAGCATCCTAGGACCGGTTTCGGGGTTTCACCCCTCTTCAGCCAGGATAGCTTGATTCCAGTGGAATGGAGAGCACAGGACCCACGTCTAAGCATACCCGTCCCACTCGGCGTGACAAATGAAAAAACAAAAATTGATGGACAGAATGCAGAACAATATCATACATTCATCCCAGTATAGAGATCTGGGCCTAAATCCATCGTTTTTTTGCTCACCATGCCATTCCAGTTTGAACCCAGCAATATGCAAATCAGTCTTGACCCTGTGCCTCATGGGGACAGTCCAGCCCGAACTGCCAAGCCAGGTTCTCCCGGGACTGGAAACAAGCATCCTTGGACCGGTTTCGGGGTTTCACCCCTCTTCAGCCAGGATAGCTTGATTCCAGTGGCATGGAGAGCACGGAACGCACGTCTAGGAATACCCGTTTCAGTCGGGGTGACAAATGCAAAAACAACAATTGATGGACAGAATGCAGAACAGTGTCATACATTGACCCCAGTACAGAGATCTGGGCCTAAATCCATTGTTTATTTGCTCACCATGCCATTCCAGGTTGAACCCAGCCATTTGCAAATCAGTCTTGACCCTGTGCCTCAGGGGAACAGTCCAGCCCGAACTGCCAAGCCAGGTCCTCCCTAGACTGGAAAGAAGCATCCTAGGACCAGTTTCGGAGTTTCACCCCTCTTCAGCCAGGATAGCTTGATTCCATTGGCATGGGGAGCACGTGACCCACGTCTAGGCATACCCGTACCACTCGGGGTGACAAATGCAAAAAACAACAATTGATGGACAGAATGCAGAACAATGTCATTCATTCACCCCAGTACAGAGATCTGGGCATAAATCCATCGTGTTTTTTGCTCACCATGCCATTCCAGTTTGAACCCAGCCTTATGCAAATCAGTCTTGACCCTGTGCCTCATGGGAACAGTCCAGCCCGAACTGCCAAGCCAGGTCCTCCCTGGACTGGAAACAAGCATCCTAGGACCGGTTTAGGGGTTTCACCCCTCTTCAGCCAGGATAGCTTGATTCCAGTGGCATAGCGAGCACGTGACCCACGTCTAGGCATACCCGTCCCACACGGGGTGATAAATGCAAAAACAATTGATGGACAGAATGCAGAACAATGTCATACATTCACCCCAGTACAGAGATCTGGGCTTAATCCATCGTGTTTTTTGCTCACCATGCCATTCCAGTTTGAACCCAGCCATAGGCAAATCAGTCTTGACCCTGTGCCTCATGGGAACAGTCCAGCTCGAACTGCCAAGCCAGGTCCTCCCTGGACTGAAAACAAGCATCCTAGGACCGGTTTCGGAGTTTCACCCCTCTTCAGCCAGGATAGCTTGATTCCATTGGCATGGGGAGCACGTGACCCACGTCTAGGCATACCCGTCCCACTCGGGGTGACAAATGCAAAAACAACAATTGATGGACAGAATGCAGAACAATGTCATAAATTGACCCCAGTACAGCTATCTGGGCCTAAATCCATTGTTTATTTGCTCACCATAACATTCCAGGTTGAACCCAGCCATGTGCAAATCAGTCTTGACCCTGTGCCTCATGTGAACAGTCCAACCCGAACTGCCAAGCCAGGTCCTCCCTAGACTGGAAAGAAGCATCCTAGGACCAGTTTCGGAGTTTCACCCCTCTTCAGCCAGGATAGCTTGATTCCATTGGCATGGGGAGCACGTGACCCACGTCTAGGCATTCCCGTCCCACTCGGGGTGACAAATGCAAAAACAACAATTGATGGACAGAATGCAAAACAATGTCATACATTCACCCCAGTACAGAGATCTGGGCCTAAATCCATCGTTTTTTTGCTCACCATGCCATTCCAGTTTGAACCCAGCAATATGCAAATCAGTCTTGACCTTGTGCCTCATGGGGACAGTCCAGCCCGAACTGCCAAGCCAGGTTCTCCTGGGACTGGAAACAAGCATCCTAGGACCGGTTTCGGGGTTTCACCCCTGTTCAGCCAGGATAGCTTGATTCCAGTGGCATGGAGAGCACGGGACCCACGTCTAGGAATACCCTTCCCACTCGGGGTGACAAATGCAAAAACAACAATTGATGCACAGAATGCAGAACAATGTCATACATTCACCCCAGGACAGAGATCTGGGCCTAAATCCATCGTTTTTTTCTTACCATGTTATTCCAGTTTGAACCCAGCCATATGTAAATCAGTCTTGACCCTGTGCCTCATGGGAACAGTCCAGCCAGAACTGCCAAGCCAGGTCCTCCCTGGACTGGAAACAAGCATCCTAGGACCTGTTTCAGGGTTTCACCCCTCCTCAGCTAGTATAGCTTGATTCCAGTTGCATGGAGAGCACGGGACCCACGTCTAGGCATACCCGTTCCACTCGGGGTGACAAATGCAAAAACAACAATTGATGGACAGAATGTAGAACAATGTCATACATTCACCCCAGTACAGAGATCTGGGCGTAAATCCATCCTTTTTTTGCTCACCATGCCAATCCAGTTTGAACCCAGCCATATGCTAATCAGTCTTGACCCTGTGCCTCATGGGAACAGTCCAGCCCGAACTGCCAAGTCAGGTCCTCCCTAGACTAGAAACAAGCATCCTAGGACCGGTTTCGGGGTTTCACCCCTCTTCAGCCAGAATTGCTTGATTCCAGTGGCATGGAGACCACAGAACCCACATCTAGGCATACCCCCCGCCCCACTTGGGGTGACAAATGCAAAAACAACAATTGATGGACAGAATGCAAAACAATGTCATACATTCACACCAGTACTGGGCCTAAATCCATCGTTTTTCTGCTCACCATGCCATTCCAGTTTGAACCCAGCCATATGCATATTAGTCTTGACCCTGTGCCTCATTGGAACAGTCGAGCCCAAACTGCCAAGCCAGGTCCTCCCTGGACTGGAAACCAGCATCCTAGGACCACTTTCGGGGTTTCACCCCTCTTCAGCCAGGATAGCTTGATTCCAGTGGCATGGAGAGCACTGAACGCACGTCTAGGCATACCCGTCCCACACGGGGTGATAACTGCAAAAACAACAATTGATGGACAGAATGCAGAACAATGTCATACATTCACCCCAGGACAGAGATCTGGGCCTAAATCCATTGTTTTTTTGCTTACCATGCCATTCAAGTTTGAACCCAGCCATATGCAAATCAGTCTTGACCCTGTGCCTCATGGGAACAATCCAGCCTGAACTTCCAAGCAAGGTCCTCCCTGGACTGGAAACAAGCATCCTAGGACCGGTTTCGGGGTTTCACCCCTCTTCAGCCAGGATAGCTTGATTCCAGTGGCATGGAGAGCATGGGACCCACGTCTCAGCATACCCGTCCCACTCGGCGTGACAAATGAAAAAACAACAATTGATGGACAGAATGCAGAACAATGTCATACATTCACCCCAGTACAGAGATCTGGGCCTAAATCCATCGCTTTTTTGCTCACCATGCCATTCCAGTTTGAACCCAGCAATGTGCAAATCAGTCTTGACCCTGTGCCTCATGGGGACAGTCCAGCCCTAACTGCCAACCCAGGTTCTTCCGGGACTGGAAACAAGCATCCTAGGACCGATTTCGGGGTTTCACCCCTCTTCAGCCAGGATAGCTTGATTCCAGTGGCATGGAGAGCACGGGACCCACGTCTAGGAATACCCTTCCCACTCGGGGTGACAAATGCAAAAACAACAATTGATGGACAGAATGCAGAAAAATGTCATACATGCACCCCAGTACAGAGATCTGGGCCTAAATCCATCTTTTTGTTTTTTACCATGCCATTCCAGTTTGAACCCAGCCATATGCAAATCAGTCTTCACCCTGTGCCTCATGGGAACAGTCCAGCCGCCAGAACTGCCAAGCCAGGTCCTCCCTGGACTGGAAACAAGCATCCTAGGACCGGTTTCGCCGTTTCACCCCTCTTCAGCCAGGAAAGCTTGATTCCAGTCGCATGGAGAGCACGGTCCCCACGTCTAGGCATACCCGTTCCACTCGGGGTGACAAATGCAAAAACAACAATTGATGGACAGAATGTAGAACAATGTCATACATTCACCGCAGTACAGAGATCTGGGCGTAAATCCATCGTTTTTTTGCTCACCATGCCAATCCAGTTTGAACCTAGCCATATGCAAATCAGTCTTGACCCTGTGCCTCATGGGAAAGGTCCAGCCCGAACTGCCAAGCCAGGTTCTCCCTAGACTGAAAACAAGCATTCTAGGACCGGTTTCGGGGTTTCACCCCTCTTCAGCCAGGATAGCTTGATTCCAGTGGCGTGGAGAGCACGGGAACCACGCCTAGGCATACCCGTTCCACTCGGGGTGACCAATGCAAAAACAACAAGTGATGGACAGAATGCAGAACAATGTCATACATTCACCCCAGTACAGAGATCTGGGCCTAAATCGATAGTTTTTTTGCTCACCATGCCATTCCAGTTTGATCCAAGCCATGTGCAAAACAGTCTTGACCCTGTGCCTCATGGGAACAGTCCAGCCCGAAATGCCAAGCCAGGCCCTCCCTGGGCTGGAAACAAGCATGCTAGGACCGGTTTCAGGGTTTCACCCCGCTTCAGCCAGGATAGCTTGATTCCAGTGGGATAGAGAGCACGGAACCCATGTCTAGGAATACCCGTCCCACTCAAGGTGACAAATGCAAAAACAACAATTGATGGACAGAATGCAGAACAATGTCATACATTCAACCCAGTACAGAGGTCTGGGTCTAAATCCATTGTGTATTTGCTCACCACGCCATTCCAGTTTGAGCCCAGCCATATGCAAATCAGTCTTGACCCTGTGCCTCATGGGAACAGTCCAGCCCGAACAGCCAAGCCAGGTCCTCCCTGGGTTGGAAACAAGCATCCTAGGACCAGTTTCTGGATTTCACCCCTCTTCAGCCAGGATAGCTTGATTCCAGTGGCATGGAGAGCACGGGACCCACGTCTAGGCATACCCGTCCCACTTGGGTGACAAATGCAAAAACAACAATTGATGAACAGAATGCAGAACAATGTCATACATTCTCCCCAGTACAGAGATCTGGGCTTAAATCCATCATTTATTTGATTACCATGCCATTCCAGTTTGAACCCAGCCATAAGCAAATCAGTCTTGACCCTGTGCCTCATGGAAACAGTGCAGCCCGAACTGCCAAGCCAGGTTCTCCCGGGACTGGAAACAAGCATCCTAGGACCGGTTTCGGGGTTTTACCCCTCTTCAGCCAGGATAGCTTGATTCCAGTGGAATGGAGAGCACGGGACCCATGTCTAAGCATACCCGTCCCACTCGGCGTGACAAATGAAAAAACAAAAATTGATGGACAGAATGCAGAACAATGTCATACATTCATCCCAGTACAGAGATCTGGGCCTAAATCCATCGTTTTTTTGCTCACCATGCCATTTCAGTTTGAACCCAGCAATATGCAAATCAGTCTTGACCCTGTGCCTCATGGGGACAGTCCAGCCCGAACTGCCAAGCCACGTTCTCCCGGGACTGGAAACAAGCATCCTAGGACCGGTTTCGGGGTTTCACCCCTCTTCAGCCAGGATAGCTTGATTCCAGTGGCATGGAGAGCACGGAACGCACGTCTAGGAATACCCGTTCCAGTCGGGGTGACAAATGCAGAAACAACAATTGATGGACAGAATGCAGAACAGTGTCATACATTGACCCCAGTACAGAGATCTGGGCCTAAATCCATTGTTTATTTGCTCACCATGCCATTCCAGGTTGAACCCAGCCATTTGCAAATCAGTCTTGACCCTGTGCCTCAGGGGAACAGTCCAGCCCGAACTGCCAAGCCAGGTCCTCCCTGGGTTGGAAACAAGCATCCTAGGACCGGTTTCGGGGTTTCACCCCCCTTCAGCCAGGATAGCTTGATTCCAGTGGCATAGAGAGCACGGGACCCACGTCTAGCCATACCCGTACCACTCGGGGTGACAAATGCAAAAAACAACAATTGATGGACAGAATGCAGAACAATGTCATACATTCACCCCAGTACAGAGATCTGGGCCTAAATCCATTGTGTTTTTTGCTCACCATGCCATTCCAGTTTGAACCCAGCCTTATGCAAATCAGTCTTGACCCTGTGCCTCATGGGAACAGTCCAGCCCGAACTGCCAAGCCAGGTCCTCCCTGGACTGGAAACAAGCATCCTAGGACCGGTTTAGGGGTTTCACCCCTCTTCAGCCAGGATAGCTTGATTCCAGTGGCATAGCGAGCACGTGACACACGTCTAGGCATACCCGTCCCACACAGGGTGATAAATGCAAAAACAACAATTGATGGACAGAATGCAGAACAATGTCATACATTCACCGCAGTACAGAGATCTGGGCCTAAATCCATTGTGTTTTTTGCTCACCATGCCATTCCAGTTTGAACCCAGCCATATGCAAATCAGTCTTGACCCTGTGCCTCATGGGAACAGTCCAGCCCGAACTGCCAAGCCAGGTCCTCCCTGGACTGGAAACAAGC
This sequence comes from Triturus cristatus, assembly GCF_964204655.1. Taxonomy (NCBI): domain Eukaryota; kingdom Metazoa; phylum Chordata; class Amphibia; order Caudata; family Salamandridae; genus Triturus; species Triturus cristatus. The sequence continues at coordinate 406,653,311 of NC_140579.1, read as the reverse complement.
ATCCTAGGACCGGTTTAGGGGTTTCACCCCTCTTCAGCCAGGATAGCTTGATTCCAGTGGCATGGAGAGCATGGCACCCACGTCTAGGCATACCCGTCCCACTCGGGGTGACAAATGCAAAAACAACAATTGATGGACAGAATGCAAAACAATGTCATACATTCACCCCAGTACAGAGATCTGGGCCTATATCCATCGTTTTTTTGCTCACCATGCCATTCCAGTTTGAACCCAGCCATATGCAAATCAGTCTTGACCCTGTGCCTCATGGGAACAGTCCAGCCCGAACAGCCAAGCCAGATCCTCCCTGTGTTGGAAACAAGCATCCTAGGACCGGTTTTGGGGTTTCACCCCTCTTCAGCCAGGATAGCTTGATTCCAGTGGCATAGAGAGCACGGAACCCATGTCTAGGAATACCCGTCCCACTCAAGGTGACAAATGCAAAAACATCAATTGATGGACAGAATGCAGAACAATGTCATACATTCATCCCAGTACAGAGATCTGGGCCTAAATCCATCGTTTTTTTGCTCACCATGCCATTCCAGTTTGAACCCAGCAATATGCAAATCAGTCTTGACCCTTTGCCTCATGGGGCAGTCCAGCCCGAACTGCCAAGCCACGTTCTCCCGGGACTGGAAACAAGCATCCTAGGACCGGTTTCGGGGTTTCACCCCTCTTTAGCCAGGATAGCTTGATTCCAGTGGCATGGAGAGCACGGAACGCACGTCTAGGAATACCCGTTCCAGTCGGGGTGACAAATGCAAAAACAACAATTGATGGACAGAATGCAGAACAGTGTCATACATTGACCCCAGTACAGAGATCCTGGCCTAAATCCATTGTTTATTTGCTCACCATGCCATTCCAGGTTGAACCCAGCCATTTGCAAATCAGTCTTGACCCTGTGCCTCAGGGGAGCAGTCTAGCCCGAACTGCCAAGCCAGGTCCTCCCTGGGTTGGAAACAAGCATCCTAGGACCGGTTTCGGGGTTTCACCCCCCTTCAGCCAGGATAGCTTGATTCCAGTGGCATAGAGAGCACGGGACCCACGTCTAGCCATACCCGTACCACTCGGGGTGACAAATGCAAAAAACAACAATTGATGGACAGAATGCAGAACAATGTCATACATTCACCCCAGTACAGAGATCTGGGCCTAAATCCATCGTGTTTTTTGCTCACCATGCCATTCCAGTTTGAACCCAGCCTTATGCAAATCAGTCTTGACCCTGTGCCTCATGGGAACAGTCCAGCCCGAACTGCCAAGCCAGGTCCTCCCTGGACTGGAAACAAGCATCCTAGGACCGGTTAAGGGGTTTCACCCCTCTTCAGCCAGGATAGCTTGATTCCAGTGGCATAGCGAGCACGTGACACACGTCTAGGCATACCCGTCCCACACAGGGTGATAAATGCAAAAACAACAATTGATGGACAGAATGCAGAACAATGTCATACATTCACCCCAGTACAGAGATCTGGGCCTAAATCCATCGTGTTTTTTGCTCACCATGCCATTCCAGTTTGAACCCAGCCATATGCAAATCAGTCTTGACCCTGTGCCTCATGGGAACAATCCAGCCCGAACTGCCAAGCGAGGTCCTCCCTGGACTGGAAACAAGCATCCTAGGACCAGTTTAGGGGGTTCACCCCTCTTCAGCCAGGATAGCTTGATTCCAGTGGCATAGAGAGCACGTGACCCACGTCTAGGAATACCCGTCCCACTCGGGGTGACAAATGCAAAAACAACAATTGATGGACAGAATGCAGAAAAATGTCATACATGCACCCCAGTACAGAGATCTGGGCCTAAATCCATCTTTTTGTTTTTTACCATGCCATTCCAGTGTGAACCCAGCCATATGCAAATCAGTCTTCACCCTGTGCCTCATGGGAACAGTCCAGCCACCAGAATTGCCAAGCCAGGTCCTCCCTGGACTCGAAACAAGCATCCTAGGACCAGTTTCGCCGTTTCACCCCTCTTCAGCCAGGAAAGCTTTATTCCAGTCGCATGGAGAGCACGGTCCCCACGTCTAGGCATACCCGTTCCACTCGGGGTGACAAATGCAAAAACAACAATTGATGGACAGAATGTAGAACAATGTCATACATTCACCGCAGTACAGAGAGCTGGGCGTAAATCCATCGTTTTTTGCTCACCATGCCAATCCAGTTTGAACCTAGCCATATGCAAATCAGTCTTGACCCTGTGCCTCATGGGAACGGTCCAGCCCGAACTGCCAAGCCAGGTTCTCCCTAGACTGGAAACAAACATTCTAGGACCGGTTTCGGGGTTTGACCCCTCTTCAGCCAGGATAGCTTGATTCCAGTGGCGTGGAGAGCACGGGAACCACGTCTAGGCATACCCGTTCCACTCGGGGTGACCAATGCAAAAACAACAAATGATGGACAGAATGCAGAACAATGTCATACATTCACCCCAGTACAGAGATCTGGGCCTAAATCGATAGTTTTTTTGCTCAACATGCCATTCCAGTTTGATCCAAGCCATGTGCAAAACAGTCTTGAGCCTGTGCCTCATGGGAACAGTCCAGCCCGAACTGCCAAGCCAGGCCCTCCCTGGGCTGGAAACAAGCATCCTAGGACCAGTTTCGGGATTTCACCCCTCTTCAGCCAGGATAGCTTGATTCCAGTGGCATGGAGAGCACGGGACCCACGTCTAGGCATACCCGTCCCACTTGGGTGACAAATGCAAAAACAACAATTGATGAACAGAATGCAGAACAATGTCATACATTCTCCCCAGTACAGAGATCTGGGCCTAAATCCATCATTTATTTGCTTACCATGCCATTCCAGTTTGAACCCAGCCATAAGCAAATCAGTCTTGACCCTGTGCCTCATGGGAACAGTGCAGCCCGAACTGCCAAGCCAGGTTCTCCCGGGACTGGAAACAAGCATCCTAGGACCGGTTTCGGTGTTTCACCCCTCTTCAGCCAGGATAGCTTGATTCCAGTGGAATGGAGAGCACGGGACCCACATCTAAGCATACCCGTCCCACTCGGCGTGACAAATGAAAAAACAAGAATTGATGGACAGAATGCAGAACAATGTCATACATTCATCCCAGTACAGAGATCTGGGCCTTAATCCATCGTTTTTTAGCTCACCATGCCATTCCAGTTTGAACCCAGCAATATGCAAATCAGTCTTGACCCTGTGCCTCATGGGGACAGTCCAGCCGAACTGCCAAGCCAGGTTCTCCCGGGACTGGAAACAAGCATCCTAGAACCGGGTTCGGGGTTTCACCCCTCTTCAACCAGGATAGCTTGATTCCAGTGGCATGGAGAGCATGGGACCCACGTCTAAGCATACCCGTCCCTCTCGGAATGACAAATGAAAAACAACAATTGATGGACAGAATGCAGAACAATGTCATACATTCATCCCAGTACAGAGATCTGGGCCTAAATCCATCGTTTTTTTCTTACCATGTCATTCCAGTTTGAGCCCAGCCATATGCAAATCAGTCTTGACCCTGTGCCTCATGGGAACAGTCCAGCCAGAACTGCCAAGCCAGGTCCTCCCTGGACTGGAAACAAGCATCCTAGGACCGGTTTCGGGGTTTCACCCCTCTTCAGCCAGGATTGCTTGATTCCAGTGGCATGGAGAGCACGGGACCCAAGTCTAAGCATACCAGTCCCACTCGGCATGACACATAAAAAAACAACAATTGATGGACACAATGCAGAACAATGTCATACATTCACCCCAGTACAGAGATCTGGGCCTAAATCCATCGTTTTGTTGCTCACCATGCCATTCCAGTTTGAACCCAGCCATAAGCAAATCAGTCTTGACCCTGTGCCTCATGGGAACAGTGCAGCCCGAACTGCCAAGCCAGGTTCTCCCGGGACTGGAAACAAGCATCCTAGGACCGGTTTCGGGGTTTCACCCCTCTTCAGCCAGGATAGCTTGATTCCAGTGGAATGGAGAGCACAGGACCCACGTCTAAGCATACCCGTCCCACTCGGCGTGACAAATGAAAAAACAAAAATTGATGGACAGAATGCAGAACAATGTCATACATTCATCCCAGTATAGAGATCTGGGCCTAAATCCATCGTTTTTTTGCTCACCATGCCATTCCAGTTTGAACCCAGCAATATGCAAATCAGTCTTGACCCTGTGCCTCATGGGGACAGTCCAGCCCGAACTGCCAAGCCAGGTTCTCCCGGGACTGGAAACAAGCATCCTTGGACCGGTTTCGGGGTTTCACCCCTCTTCAGCCAGGATAGCTTGATTCCAGTGGCATGGAGAGAACGGAACGCACGTCTAGGAATACCAGTTTCAGTCGGGGTGACAAATGCAAAAACAACAATTGATGGACAGAATGCAGAACAGTGTCATACATTGACCCCAGTACAGAGATCTGGGCCTAAATCCATTGTTTATTTGCTCACCATGCCATTCCAGGTTGAACCCAGCCATTTGCAAATCAGTCTTGACCCTGTGCCTCAGGGGAACAGTCCAGCCCAAACTGCCAAGCCAGGTCCTCCCTGGGTTGGAAACAAGCATCCTAGGACCGGTTTCGGGGTTTCACCCCCCTTCAGCCAGGATAGTTTGATTCCAGTGGCATAGAGAGCACGGGACCCACGTCTAGCCATACCCGTACCACTCAGGGTGACAAATGCAAAAAACAACAATTGATGGACAGAATGCAGAACAATGTCATACATTCACCCCAGTACAGAGATCTGGGCATAAATCCATCGTGTTTTTTGCTCACCATGCCATTCCAGTTTGAACCCAGCCATATGCAAATCAGTCTTGACCCTGTGCCTCATGGGAACAGTCCAGCTCGAACTGCCAAGCCAGGTCCTCCCTGGACTGAAAACAAGCATCCTAGGACCGGTTTCGGAGTTTCACCCCTCTTCAGCCAGGATAGCTTGATTCCATTGGCATGGGGAGCACGTGACCCACGTCTAGGCATACCCGTCCCACTCGGGGTGACAAATGCAAAAACAACAATTGATTGACAGAATGCAGAACAATGTCATACATTGACCCCAGTACAGCTATCTGGGCCTAAATCCATTGTGTTTTTTGCTCACCATGCCATTCCAGTTTGAACCCAGCCTTATGCAAATCAGTCTTGACCCTGTGCCTCATGGGAACAGTCCAGCCCGAACTGCCAAGCCAGGTCCTCCCTGGACTGGAAACAAGCATCCTAGGACCGGTTTAGGGGTTTCACCCCTCTTCAGCCAGGATAGCTTGATTCCAGTGGCATAGCGAGCACGTGACACACGTCTAGGCATACCCGTCCCACACAGGGTGATAAATGCAAAAACAACAATTGATGGACAGAATGCAGAACAATGTCATACATTCACCGCAGTACAGACATCTGGGCCTAAATCCATTGTGTTTTTTGCTCACCATGCCATTCCAGTTTGAACCCAGCCATATGCAAATCAGTCTTGACCCTGTGCCTCATGGGAACAGTCCAGCCCGAACTGCCAAGCCAGGTCCTCCCTGGACTGGAAAGAAGCATCCTAGGACCAGTTTCGGGGTTTCAACCCTCTTCAGCCAGGATAGCTTGATTCCAGTGGCATGGAGAGCATGGCACCCACGTCTAGGCATACCCGTCCCACTCGGGGTGACAAATGCAAAAACAACAATTGATGGACAGAATGCAAAACAATGTCATACATTCACCCCAGTACAGAGATCTGGGCCTATATCCATCGTTTTTTTGCTCACCATGCCATTCCAGTTTGAACCCAGCCATATGCAAATCAGTCTTGACCCTGTGCCTCATGGGAACAGTCCAGCCCGAACAGCCAAGCCAGATCCTCCCTGTGTTGGAAACAAGCATCCTAGGACCGGTTTTGGGGTTTCACCCCTCTTCAGCCAGGATAGCTTGATTCCAGTGGCATAGAGAGCACGGAACCCATGTCTAGGAATACCCGTCCCACTCAAGGTGACAAATGCAAAAACATCAATTGATGGACAGAATGCAGAACAATGTCATACATTCACCCCAGTACAGAGGTCTGGGTCTAAATCCATTGTTTATTTTCTCACCACGCCATTCCAGTTTGAGCCCAGCCATATGCAAATCAGTCTTGACCCTGTGCCTCATGGGAACAGTCCAGCCCGAACAGCCAAGCCAGGTCCTCCCTGGGTTGGAAACAAGCATCCTAGGACCAGTTTCTGGATTTCACCCCTCTTCAGCCAGGATAGCTTGATTCCAGTGGAATGGAGAGCACGGGACCCACGTCTAGGCATACCCGTCCCACTTGGGTGACAAATGCAAAAACAACAATTAATGAACAGAATGCAGAACAATGTCATACATTCATCCCAGTACAGAGATCTGGGCCTAAATCCATCGTTTTTTTGCTCACCATGCCATTCCAGTTTGAACCCAGCAATATGCAAATCAGTCTTGACCCTTTGCCTCATGGGGCAGTCCAGCCCGAACTGCCAAGCCACGTTCTCCCGGGACTGGAAACAAGCATCCTAGGACCGGTTTCGGGGTTTCACCCCTCTTTAGCCAGGATAGCTTTATTCCAGTGGCATGGAGAGCACGGAACGCACGTCTAGGAATACCCGTTCCAGTCGGGGTGACAAATGCAAAAACAACAATTGATGGACAGAATGCAGAACAGTGTCATACATTGACCCCAGTACAGAGATCCTGGCCTAAATCCATTGTTTATTTGCTCACCATGCCATTCCAGGTTGAACCCAGCCATTTGCAAATCAGTCTTGACCCTGTGCCTCAGGGGAGCAGTCTAGCCCGAACTGCCAAGCCAGGTCCTCCCTGGGTTGGAAACAAGCATCCTAGGACCGGTTTCGGGATTTCACCCCCCTTCAGCCAGGATAGCTTGATTCCAGTGGCATAGAGAGCACGGGACCCACGTCTAGCCATACCCGTACCACTCGGGGTGACAAATGCAAAAAACAACAATTGATGGACAGAATGCAGAACAATGTCATACATTCACCCCAGTACAGAGATCTGGGCCTAAATCCATCGTGTTTTTTGCTCACCATGCCATTCCAGTTTGAACCCAGCCTTATGCAAATCAGTCTTGACCCTGTGCCTCATGGGAACAGTCCAGCCCGAACTGCCAAGCCAGGTCCTCCCTGGACTGGAAACAAGCATCCTAGGACCGGTTAAGGGGTTTCACCCCTCTTCAGCCAGGATAGCTTGATTCCAGTGGCATAGCGAGCACGTGACACACGTCTAGGCATACCCGTCCCACACAGGGTGATAAATGCAAAAACAACAATTGATGGACAGAATGCAGAACAATGTCATACATTCACCCCAGTACAGAGATCTGGGCCTAAATCCATCGTGTTTTTTGCTCACCATGCCATTCCAGTTTGAACCCAGCCATATGCAAATCAGTCTTGACCCTGTGCCTCATGGGAACAATCCAGCCCGAACTGCCAAGCGAGGTCCTCCCTGGACTGGAAACAAGCATCCTAGGACCAGTTTAGGGGTTTCACCCCTCTTCAGCCAGGATAGCTTGATTCCAGTGGCCTAGAGAGCACGTGACCCACGTCTAGGAATACCCGTCCCACTCGGGGTGACAAATGCAAAAACAACAATTGATGGACAGAATGCAGAAAAATGTCATACATGCACCCCAGTACAGAGATCTGGGCCTAAATCCATCTTTTTGTTTTTTACCATGCCATTCCAGTGTGAACCCAGCCATATGCAAATCAGTCTTCACCCTGTGCCTCATGGGAACAGTCCAGCCACCAGAATTGCCAAGCCAGGTCCTCCCTGGACTCGAAACAAGCATCCTAGGACCGGTTTCGCCGTTTCACCCCTCTTCAGCCAGGAAAGCTTTATTCCAGTCGCATGGAGAGCACGGTCCCCACGTCTAGGCATACCCGTTCCACTCGGGGTGACAAATGCAAAAACAACAATTGATGGACAGAATGTAGAACAATGTCATACATTCACCGCAGTACAGAGAGCTGGGCGTAAATCCATCGTTTTTTGCTCACCATGCCAATCCAGTTTGAACCTAGCCATATGCAAATCAGTCTTGACCCTGTGCCTCATGGGAACGGTCCAGCCCGAACTGCCAAGCCAGGTTCTCCCTAGACTGGAAACAAACATTCTAGGACCGGTTTCGGGGTTTGACCCCTCTTCAGCCAGGATAGCTTGATTCCAGTGGCGTGGAGAGCACGGGAACCACGTCTAGGCATACCCGTTCCACTCGGGGTGACCAATGCAAAAACAACAAGTGATGGACAGAATGCAGAACAATGTCATACATTCACCCCAGTACAGAGATCTGGGCCTAAATCGATAGTTTTTTTGCTCAACATGCCATTCCAGTTTGATCCAAGCCATGTGCAAAACAGTCTTGAGCCTGTGCCTCATGGGAACAGTCCAGCCCGAACTGCCAAGCCAGGCCCTCCCTGGGCTGGAAACAAGCATCCTAGGACCAGTTTCGGGATTTCACCCCTCTTCAGCCAGGATAGCTTGATTCCAGTGGCATGGAGAGCACGGGACCCACGTCTAGGCATACCCGTCCCACTTGGGTGACAAATGCAAAAACAACAATTGATGAACAGAATGCAGAACAATGTCATACATTCTCCCCAGTACAGAGATCTGGGCCTAAATCCATCATTTATTTGCTTACCATGCCATTCCAGTTTGAACCCAGCCATAAGCAAATCAGTCTTGACCCTGTGCCTCATGGGAACAGTGCAGCCCGAACTGCCAAGCCAGGTTCTCCCGGGACTGGAAACAAGCATCCTAGGACCGGTTTCGGTGTTTCACCCCTCTTCAGCCAGGATAGCTTGATTCCAGTGGAATGGAGAGCACGGGACCCACATCTAAGCATACCCGTCCCACTCGGCGTGACAAATGAAAAAACAAGAATTGATGGACAGAATGCAGAACAATGTCATACATTCATCCCAGTACAGAGATCTGGGCCTTAATCCATCGTTTTTTAGCTCACCATGCCATTCCAGTTTGAACCCAGCAATATGCAAATCAGTCTTGACCCTGTGCCTCATGGGGACAGTCCAGCCGAACTGCCAAGCCAGGTTCTCCCGGGACTGGAAACAAGCATCCTAGAACCGGGTTCGGGGTTTCACCCCTCTTCAACCAGGATAGCTTGATTCCAGTGGCATGGAGAGCATGGGACCCACGTCTAAGCATACCCGTCCCTCTCGGAATGACAAATGAAAAACAACAATTGATGGACAGAATGCAGAACAATGTCATACATTCATCCCAGTACATAGATCTGGGCCTAAATCCATCGTTTTTTTCTTACCATGTCATTCCAGTTTGAGCCCAGCCATATGCAAATCAGTCTTGACCCTGTGCCTCATGGGAACAGTCCAGCCAGAACTGCCAAGCCAGGTCCTCCCTGGACTGGAAACAAGCATCCTAGGACCGGTTTCGGGGTTTCACCCCTCTTCAGCCAGGATTGCTTGATTCCAGTGGCATGGAGAGCACGGGACCCAAGTCTAAGCATACCAGTCCCACTCGGCATGACACATAAAAAAACAACAATTGATGGACACAATGCAGAACAATGTCATACATTCACCCCAGTACAGAGATCTGGGCCTAAATCCATCGTTTTGTTGCTCACCATGCCATTCCAGTTTGAACCCAGCAATATGCAAATCAGTCTTGACCCTGTGCCTCATGGGGACAGTCCAGGCCGAACTGCCAAGCCAGGTTCTCCTGGGACTGGAAACAAGCATCCTAGGACCGGTTTCGGGGTTTCACCCCTCTTCAGCCAGGATAGCTTGATTCCAGTGGCATGGAGAGCACGGAACGCACGTTTAACAATACCCGTCCCAGTCGGGGTGACAAATGCAAAAACAACAATTGATGGACAGAATGCAGAACAATGTCATACATTGAGCCCAGTACAGAGATCTGGGCCTAAATCCATTGTTTATTTGCTCACCATGCCATTCCAGGTTGAACCCAGCCATATGCAAATCAGTCTTGACCCTGTGCCGAATGGGAACAGTCCAGCCCGAACTGCCAAGCCAGGTCCTCCCTGGGTTGGAAAAAAGCATCCTAGGACCGATTTCGGAGTTTCACCCCTCTTCAGCCACGATAGCTTGATTCCAGTGGCATAGAGAGCACGGGACCCACGTCTAGGCATACCCGTCCCACTCGGGGCGGCAAATACAAAAACAAAAATTGATGGACAGAATGCAGAACAATGTCATACATTCACCCCAGTACAGAGATCTGAGCCTAAATGCATTGTGTTTTTTGCTCACCATGCCATTCCAGTTTGAACCCATCCATATGCAAATCAGTCTTGACCCTGTGCCTCATGGGAACAGTCCAGCCCGAACTGCCAAGCCAGGTCCTCCCTGGACTGGAAACAAGCATCCTAGGACCGGTTTAGGGGTTTCACCCCTCTTCAGCCAGGATAGCTTGATTCCAGTGGCATGGAGAGCATGGCACCCACGTCTAGGCATACCCGTCCCACTCGGGGTGACAAATGCAAAAACAACAATTGATGAACAGAATTCAAAACAATGTCATACATTCACCCCAGTACAGAGATCTGGGCCTAAATCCATAGTTTTTTTGCTCACCATGCCATTCCAGTTTGAACCCAGCCATATGCAAATCAGTCTTGACCCTGTGCCTCATTGGAACAGTCCAGCCCAAACTGCCAAGCCAGGTCCTCCCTGGACTGGTATCCAGCATCCTAGGACCGGTTTCGGGGTTTCACCCCTCTTCAGCCAGGATAGCTTGATTCCAGTGGCATGGAGAGCACGGGACCCACGTCTAGGCATACCCGCCCCACTTGGGTGACAAATGCAAAAACAACAATTGATGAACAGAATGCAGAACAATATCATACATTCTCCCCAGTACAGAGATCTGGGCCTAAATCCATCATTTATTTGCTTACCATGCCATTCCAGTTTGAACCCAGCCATAAGCAAATCAGTCTTGACCCTGTGCCTCATGGGAACAGTGCAGCCCGAACTGCCAAGCCAGGTTCTCCCGGGACTGGAAACAAGCATCCTAGGACCGGTTTCGGGGTTTCACCCCTCTTCAGCCAGGATAGCTTGATTCCAGTGGAATGGAGAGCACAGGACCCACGTCTAAGCATACCCGTCCCACTCGGCGTGACAAATGAAAAAACAAAAATTGATGGACAGAATGCAGAACAATGTCATACATTCATCCCAGTATAGAGATCTGGGCCTAAATCCATCGTTTTTTTGCTCACCATGCCATTCCAGTTTGAACCCAGCAATATGCAAATCAGTCTTGACCCTGTGCCTCATGGGGACAGTCCAGCCCGAACTGCCAAGCCAGGTTCTCCCGGGACTGGAAACAAGCATCCTTGGACCGGTTTCGGGGTTTCACCCCTCTTCAGCCAGGATAGCTTGATTCCAGTGGCATGGAGAGAACGGAACGCACGTCTAGGAATACCAGTTTCAGTCGGGGTGACAAATGCAAAAACAACAATTGATGGACAGAATGCAGAACAGTGTCATACATTGACCCCAGTACAGAGATCTGGGCCTAAATCCATTGTTTATTTGCTCACCATGCCATTCCAGGTTGAACCCAGCCATTTGCAAATCAGTCTTGACCCTGTGCCTCAGGGGAACAGTCCAGCCCAAACTGCCAAGCCAGGTCCTCCCTGGGTTGGAAACAAGCATCCTAGGACCGGTTTCGGGGTTTCACCCCCCTTCAGCCAGGATAGTTTGATTCCAGTGGCATAGAGAGCACGGGACCCACGTCTAGCCATACCCGTACCACTCAGGGTGACAAATGCAAAAAACAACAATTGATGGACAGAATGCAGAACAATGTCATACATTCACCCCAGTACAGAGATCTGGGCATAAATCCATCGTGTTTTTTGCTCACCATGCCATTCCAGTTTGAACCCAGCCTTATGCAAATCAGTCTTGACCCTGTGCCTCATGGGAACAGTCCAGCCCGAACTGCCAAGCCAGGTCCTCCCTGGACTGGAAACAAGCATCCTAGGACCGGTTTAGGGGTTTCACCCCCCTTCAGCCAGGATAGTTTGATTCCAGTGGCATAGCGAGCACGTGACCCACGTCTAGGCATTCCCGTCCCACACGGGGTGATAAATGCAAAAACAACAATTGATGGACAGAATGCAGAACAATGTCATACATTCACCCCAGTACAGAGATCTGGGCCTAAATCCATCGTGTTTTTTGCTCACCATGCCATTCCAGTTTGAACCCAGCCATATGCAAATCAGTCTTGACCCTGTGCCTCATGGGAACAGTCCAGCTCGAACTGCCAAGCCAGGTCCTCCCTGGACTGAAAACAAGCATCCTAGGACCGGTTTCGGAGTTTCACCCCTCTTCAGCCAGGATAGCTTGATTCCATTGGCATGGGGAGCACGTGACCCACGTCTAGGCATACCCGTCCCACTCGGGGTGACAAATGCAAAAACAACAATTGATGGACAGAATGCAGAACAATGTCATACATTGACCCCAGTACAGCTATCTGGGCCTAAATCCATTGTTTATTTGCTCACCATGCCATTCCAGGTTGAACCCAGCCATGTGCAAATCAGTCTTGACCCTGTGCCTCAAGTGAACAGTCCAACCCGAACTGCCAAGCCAGGTCCTCCCTAGACTGGAAAGAAGCATCCTAGGACCAGTTTCGGGGTTTCACCCCTCTTCAGCCAGGATAGCTTGATTCCATTGGCATGGGGAGCACGTGACCCACGTCTAGGCATACCCGTCCCACTCGGGGTGACAAATGCAAAAACAACAATTGATGGACAGAATGCAAAACAATGTCATACATTCACCCCAGTACAGAGATCTGGGCCTAAATCCATCGTTTTTTTGCTCACCATGCCATTCCAGTTTGAACCCAGCAATATGCAAATCAGTCTTGACCTTGTGCCTCATGGGGACAGTCCAGCCCGAACTGCCAAGCCAGGTTCTCCTGGGACTGGAAACAAGCATCCTAGGACCGGTTTCGGGGTTTCACCCCTGTTCAGCCAGGATAGCTTGATTCCAGTGGCATGGAGAGCACGGGACCCACGTCTAGGAATACCCTTCCCACTCGGGGTGACAAATGCAAAAACAACAATTGATGCACAGAATGCAGAACAATGTCATACATTCACCCCAGGACAGAGATCTGGGCCTAAATCCATCGTTTTTTTCTTACCATGTTATTCCAGTTTGAACCCAGCCATATGCAAATCAGTCTTGACCCTGTGCCTCATGGGAACAGTCCAGCCAGAACTGCCAAGCCAGGTCCTCCCTGGACTGGAAACAAGCATCCTAGGACCGGTTTCAGGGTTTCACCCCTCTCCAGCCAGTATAGCTTGATTCCAGTCGCATGGAGAGCACGGGACCCACGTCTAGGCATACCCGTTCCACTCGGGGTGATAAATGCAAAAACAACAATTGATGGACAGAATGTAGAACAATGTCATACATTCACCCCAGTACAGAGATCTGGGCGTAAATCCATCCTTTTTTTGCTCACCATGCCAATCCAGTTTGAACCCAGCCATATGCTAATCAGTCTTGACCCTGTGCCTCATGGGAACAGTCCAGCCCGAACTGCCAAGTCAGGTCCTCCCTAGACTAGAAACAAGCATCCTAGGACCGGTTTCGGGATTTCACCCCTCTTCAGCCAGAATTGCTTGATTCCAGTGGCATGGAGACCACAGAACCCACATCTAGGCATACCCCCCGTCCCACTTGGGGTGACAAATGCAAAAACAACAATTGATGGACAGAATGCAAAACAATGTCATACATTCACACCAGTACTGGGCCTAAATCCATCGTTTTTCTGCTCACCATGCCATTCCAGTTTGAACCCAGCCATATGCATATTAGTCTTGACCCTGTGCCTCATTGGAACAGTCGAGCCCAAACTGCCAAGCCAGGTCCTCCCTGGACTGGAAACCAGCATCCTAGGACCACTTTCGGGGTTTCACCCCTCTTCAGCCAGGATAGCTTGATTCCAGTGGCATTGAGAGCACTGAACGCAAGTCTAGGCATACCCGTCCCACACGGGGTGATAACTGCAAAAACAACAATTGATGGACAGAATGCAGAACAATGTCATACATTCACCCCAGGACAGAGATCTGGGCCTAAATCCATCGTTTTTTTGCTTACCATGCCATTCAAGTTTGAACCCAGCCATATGCAAATCAGTCTTGACCCTGTGCCTCATGGGAACAATCCAGCCTGAACTTCCAAGCAAGGTCCTCCCTGGACTGGAAACAAGCATCCTAGGACCACTTTCGGGGTTTCACCCCTCTTCAGCCAGGATAGCTTGATTCCAGTGGCATGGAGAGCACTGAACGCACGTCTAGGCATACCCGTCCCACACGGGGTGATAACTGCAAAAACAACAATTGATGGACAGAATGCAGAACAATGTCATACATTCACCCCAGGACAGAGATCTGGGCCTAAATCCATCGTTTTTTTGCTTACCATGCCATTCAAGTTTGAACCCAGCCATATGCAAATCAGTCTTGACCCTGTGCCTCATGGGAACAATCCAGCCTGAACTTCCAAGCAAGGTCCTCCCTGGACTGGAAACAAGCAACCTAGGACCGGTTTCGGGGTTTCACCCCTCTTCAGCCAGGATAGCTTGATTCCAGTGGCATGGAGAGCATGGGACCCACGTCTCAGCATACCCGTCCCACTCGGCGTGACAAATGAAAAAACAACAATTGATGGACAGAATGCAGAACACTATCATACATTCACCCCAGTACAGAGATCTGGGCCTAAATCCATCGCTTTTTTGCTCACCATGCCATTCCAGTTTGAACCCAGCAATGTGCAAATCAGTCTTGACCCTGTGCCTCATGGGGACAGTCCAGCCCTAACTGCCAACCCAGGTTCTTCCGGGACTGGAAACAAGCATCCTAGGACCGATTTCGGGGTTTCACCCCTCTTCAGCCAGGATAGCTTGATTCCAGTGGCATGGAGAGCACGGGACCCACGTCTAGGAATACCCTTCCCACTCGGGGTGACAAATGCAAAAACAACAATTGATGGACAGAATGCAGAAAAATGTCATACATGCACCCCAGTACAGAGATCTGGGCCTAAATCCATCTTTTTGTTTTTTACCATGCCATTCCAGTTTGAACCCAGCCATATGCAAATCAGTCTTCACCCTGTGCCTCATGGGAACAGTCCAGCCGCCAGAACTGCCAAGCCAGGTCCTCCCTGGACTGGAAACAAGCATCCTAGGACCGGTTTCGCCGTTTCACCCCTCTTCAGCCAGGAAAGCTTGATTCCAGTCGCATGGAGAGCACGGTCCCCACGTCTAGGCATACCCGTTCCACTCGGGGTGACAAATGCAAAAACAACAATTGATGGACAGAATGTAGAACAATGTCATACATTCACCGCAGTACAGAGATCTGGGCGTAAATCCATCGTTTTTTTGATCACCATGCCAATCCAGTTTGAACCTAGCCATATGCAAATCAGTCTTGACCCTGTGCCTCATGGGAATGGTCCAGCCCGAACTGCCAAGCCAGGTTCTCCCTAGACTGGAAACAAGCATTCTAGGACCGGTTTCGGGGTTTCACCCCTCTTCAGCCAGGATAGCTTGATTCCAGTGGCGTGGAGAGCACGGGAACCACGCCTAGGCATACCCGTTCCACTCGGGGTGACCAATGCAAAAACAACAAGTGATGGACAGAATGCAGAACAATGTCATACATTCACCCCAGTACAGAGATCTGGGCCTAAATCGATAGTTTTTTTGCTCACCATGCCATTCCAGTTTGATCCAAGCCATGTGCAAAACAGTCTTGACCCTGTGCCTCATGGGAACAGTCCAGCCCGAACTGCCAAGCCAGGCCCTCCCTGGGCTGGAAACAAGCATGCTAGGACCGGTTTCAGGGTTTCACCCCGCTTCAGCCAGGATAGCTTGATTCCAGTGGCATAGAGAGCACGGAACCCATGTCTAGGAATACCCGTCCCACTCAAGGTGACAAATGCAAAAACACCAATTGATGGACAGAATGCAGAACAATGTCATACATTCAACCCAGTACAGAGGTCTGGGTCTAAATCCATTGTGTATTTGCTCACCACGCCATTCCAGTTTGAGCCCAGCCATATGCAAATCAGTCTTGACCCTGTGCCTCATGGGAACAGTCCAGCCCGAACAGCCAAGCCAGGTCCTCCCTGGGTTGGAAACAAGCATCCTAGGACCAGTTTCTGGATTTCACCCCTCTTCAGCCAGGATAGCTTGATTCCAGTGGCATGGAGAGCACGGGACCCACGTCTAGGCATACCCGTCCCACTTGGGTGACAATTGCAAAAACAACAATTGATGAACAGAATGCAGAACAATGTCATACATTCTCCCCAGTACAGAGATCTGGGCTTAAATCCATCATTTATTTGATTACCATGCCATTCCAGTTTGAACCCAGCCATAAGCAAATCAGTCTTGACCCTGTGCCTCATGGAAACAGTGCAGCCCGAACTGCCAAGCCAGGTTCTCCCGGGACTGGAAACAAGCATCCTAGGACCGGTTTCGGGGTTTCACCCCTCTTCAGCCAGGATAGCTTGATTCCAGTGGAATGGAGAGCACGGGACCCATGTCTAAGCATACCCGTCCCACTCGGCGTGACAAATGAAAAAACAAAAATTGATGGACAGAATGCAGAACAATGTCATACATTCATCCCAGTACAGAGATCTGGGCCTAAATCCATCGTTTTTTTGCTCACCATGCCATTCCAGTTTGAACCCAGCAATATGCAAATCAGTCTTGACCCTGTGCCTCATGGGGACAGTCCAGCCCGAACTGCCAAGCCACGTTCTCCAGGGACTGGAAACAAGCATCCTAGGACCGGTTTCGGGGTTTCACCCCTCTTCAGCCAGGATAGCTTGATTCCAGTGGCATGGAGAGCACGGAACGCACGTCTAGGCATACCCGTCCCACACGGGGTGATAACTGCAAAAACAACAATTGATGGACAGAATGCAGAACAATGTCATACATTCACCCCAGGACAGAGATCTGGGCCTAAATCCATCGTTTTTTTGCTTACCATGCCATTCAAGTTTGAACCCAGCCATATGCAAATCAGTCTTGACCCTGTGCCTCATGGGAACAATCCAGCCTGAACTTCCAAGCAAGGTCCTCCCTGGACTGGAAACAAGCATCCTAGGACCACTTTCGGGGTTTCACCCCTCTTCAGCCAGGATAGCTTGATTCCAGTGGCATGGAGAGCACTGAACGCACGTCTAGGCATACCCGTCCCACACGGGGTGATAACTGCAAAAACAACAATTGATGGACAGAATGCAGAACAATGTCATACATTCACCCCAGGACAGAGATCTGGGCCTAAATCCATCGTTTTTTTGCTTACCATGCCATTCAAGTTTGAACCCAGCCATATGCAAATCAGTCTTGACCCTGTGCCTCATGGGAACAATCCAGCCTGAACTTCCAAGCAAGGTCCTCCCTGGACTGGAAACAAGCAACCTAGGACCGGTTTCGGGGTTTCACCCCTCTTCAGCCAGGATAGCTTGATTCCAGTGGCATGGAGAGCATGGGACCCACGTCTCAGCATACCCGTCCCACTCGGCGTGACAAATGAAAAAACAACAATTGATGGACAGAATGCAGAACACTATCATACATTCACCCCAGTACAGAGATCTGGGCCTAAATCCATCGCTTTTTTGCTCACCATGCCATTCCAGTTTGAACCCAGCAATGTGCAAATCAGTCTTGACCCTGTGCCTCATGGGGACAGTCCAGCCCTAACTGCCAACCCAGGTTCTTCCGGGACTGGAAACAAGCATCCTAGGACCGATTTCGGGGTTTCACCCCTCTTCAGCCAGGATAGCTTGATTCCAGTGGCATGGAGAGCACGGGACCCACGTCTAGGAATACCCTTCCCACTCGGGGTGACAAATGCAAAAACAACAATTGATGGACAGAATGCAGAAAAATGTCATACATGCACCCCAGTACAGAGATCTGGGCCTAAATCCATCTTTTTGTTTTTTACCATGCCATTCCAGTTTGAACCCAGCCATATGCAAATCAGTCTTCACCCTGTGCCTCATGGGAACAGTCCAGCCGCCAGAACTGCCAAGCCAGGTCCTCCCTGGACTGGAAACAAGCATCCTAGGACCGGTTTCGCCGTTTCACCCCTCTTCAGCCAGGAAAGCTTGATTCCAGTCGCATGGAGAGCACGGTCCCCACGTCTAGGCATACCCGTTCCACTCGGGGTGACAAATGCAAAAACAACAATTGATGGACAGAATGTAGAACAATGTCATACATTCACCGCAGTACAGAGATCTGGGCGTAAATCCATCGTTTTTTTGATCACCATGCCAATCCAGTTTGAACCTAGCCATATGCAAATCAGTCTTGACCCTGTGCCTCATGGGAATGGTCCAGCCCGAACTGCCAAGCCAGGTTCTCCCTAGACTGGAAACAAGCATTCTAGGACCGGTTTCGGGGTTTCACCCCTCTTCAGCCAGGATAGCTTGATTCCAGTGGCGTGGAGAGCACGGGAACCACGCCTAGGCATACCCGTTCCACTCGGGGTGACCAATGCAAAAACAACAAGTGATGGACAGAATGCAGAACAATGTCATACATTCACCCCAGTACAGAGATCTGGGCCTAAATCGATAGTTTTTTTGCTCACCATGCCATTCCAGTTTGATCCAAGCCATGTGCAAAACAGTCTTGACCCTGTGCCTCATGGGAACAGTCCAGCCCGAACTGCCAAGCCAGGCCCTCCCTGGGCTGGAAACAAGCATGCTAGGACCGGTTTCAGGGTTTCACCCCGCTTCAGCCAGGATAGCTTGATTCCAGTGGCATAGAGAGCACGGAACCCATGTCTAGGAATACCCGTCCCACTCAAGGTGACAAATGCAAAAACACCAATTGATGGACAGAATGCAGAACAATGTCATACATTCAACCCAGTACAGAGGTCTGGGTCTAAATCCATTGTGTATTTGCTCACCACGCCATTCCAGTTTGAGCCCAGCCATATGCAAATCAGTCTTGACCCTGTGCCTCATGGGAACAGTCCAGCCCGAACAGCCAAGCCAGGTCCTCCCTGGGTTGGAAACAAGCATCCTAGGACCAGTTTCTGGATTTCACCCCTCTTCAGCCAGGATAGCTTGATTCCAGTGGCATGGAGAGCACGGGACCCACGTCTAGGCATACCCGTCCCACTTGGGTGACAATTGCAAAAACAACAATTGATGAACAGAATGCAGAACAATGTCATACATTCTCCCCAGTACAGAGATCTGGGCTTAAATCCATCATTTATTTGATTACCATGCCATTCCAGTTTGAACCCAGCCATAAGCAAATCAGTCTTGACCCTGTGCCTCATGGAAACAGTGCAGCCCGAACTGCCAAGCCAGGTTCTCCCGGGACTGGAAACAAGCATCCTAGGACCGGTTTCGGGGTTTCACCCCTCTTCAGCCAGGATAGCTTGATTCCAGTGGAATGGAGAGCACGGGACCCATGTCTAAGCATACCCGTCCCACTCGGCGTGACAAATGAAAAAACAAAAATTGATGGACAGAATGCAGAACAATGTCATACATTCATCCCAGTACAGAGATCTGGGCCTAAATCCATCGTTTTTTTGCTCACCATGCCATTCCAGTTTGAACCCAGCAATATGCAAATCAGTCTTGACCCTGTGCCTCATGGGGACAGTCCAGCCCGAACTGCCAAGCCACGTTCTCCAGGGACTGGAAACAAGCATCCTAGGACCGGTTTCGGGGTTTCACCCCTCTTCAGCCAGGATAGCTTGATTCCAGTGGCATGGAGAGCACGGAACGCACGTCTAGGAATACCCGTTCCCGTCGGGGTGACAAATGCAGAAACAACAATTGATGGACAGAATGCAGAACAGTGTCATACATTGACCCCAGTACAGAGATCTGGGCCTAAATCCATTGTTTATTTGCTCACCATGCCATTCCAGGTTGAACCCAGCCATTTGCAAATCAGTCTTGACCCTGTGCCTCAGGGGAACAGTCCAGCCCGAACTGCCAAGCCAGGTCCTCCCTGGGTTGGAAACAAGCATCCTAGGACCGGTTTCGGGGTTTCACCCCCCTCCAGCCAGGATAGCTTGATTCCAGTGGCATAGAGAGCACGGGACCCACGTCTAGCCATACCCGTACCACTCGGGGTGACAAATGCAAAAAACAACAATTGATGGACAGAATGCAGAACAATGTCATACATTCACCCCAGTACAGAGATCTGGGCCTAAATCCATCGTGTTTTTTGCTCACCATGCCATTCCAGTTTGAACCCAGCCTTATGCAAATCAGTCTTGACCCTGTGCCTCATGGGAACAGTCCAGCCCGAACTGCCAAGCCAGGTCCTCCCTGGACTGGAAACAAGCATCCTAGGACCGGTTTAGGGGTTTCACCCCTCTTCAGCCAGGATAGCTTGATTCCAGTGGCATAGCGAGCACGTGACACACGTCTAGGCATACCCGTCCCACACAGGGTGATAAATGCAAAAACAACAATTGAAGGACAGAATGCAGAACAATGTCATACATTCACCCCAGTACAGAGATCTGGGCCTAAATCCATCGTGTTTTTTGCTCACCATGCCATTCCAGTTTGAACCCAGCCATATGCAAATCAGTCTTGACCCTGTGCCTCATGGGAACAGTCCAGCCCGAACTGCCAAGCCAGGTCCTCCCTGGACTGAAAACAAGCATCCTAGGACCGGTTTCGGAGTTTCACCCCTCTTCAGCCAGGATAGATTGATTCCAGTGACATGGGGAGCACGTGACCCACGTCTAGGCATACCCGTCCCACTCGGGGTGACAAATGCAAAAACAACAATTGATGGACAGAATGCAAAACAATGTCATACATTCACCCCAGTACAGAGATCTGGGCCTATATCCATCTTTTTTTTGCTCACCATGCCATTCCAGTTTGAACTCAGCCATATGCAAATCAGTCTTGACCCTGTGCCTCATGGGAACAGTCCAGCCCGAACAGCCAAGCCAGATCCTCCCTGTGTTGGAAACAAGCATCCTAGGACCGGTTTTGGGGTTTCATCCCTCTTCAGCCAGGATAGCTTGATTCCAGTGGCATAGAGAGCACGGAACCCATGTCTAGGAATACCCGTCCCACTCAAGGTGACAAATGCAAAAACATCAATTGATGGACAGAATGCAGAACAATGTCATACATTCACCCCAGTACAGAGGTCTGGGTCTAAATCCATTGTTTATTTTCTCACCACGCCATTCCAGTTTGAGCCCAGCCATATGCAAATCAGTCTTGACCCTGTGCCTCATGGGAACAGTCCAGCCCGAACAGCCAAGCCAGGTCCTCCCTGGGTTGGAAACAAGCATCCTAGGACCAGTTTCTGGATTTCACCCCTCTTTAGCCAGGATAGCTTGATTCCAGTGGCATGGAGAGCACGGGACCCACGTCTAGGCATACCCGTCCCACTCGGGGTGACAAATGCAAAAACAACAATTGATGGACAGAATGCAGAACAATGTCATACATTGACCCCAGTACAGATATCTGGGCCTAAATCCATTGTTTATTTGCTCACCATGCCATTCCAGTTGTAACCCAGCCTTATGCAAATCAGTCTTGACCCTGTGCCTCATGGGAACAGTCCAGCCCGAACTGCCAAGCCAGGTCCTCCCTGGACTGGAAACAAGCATCCTAGGACCGGTTTAGGGGTTTCACCCCTCTTCAGCCAGGATAGCTTGATTCCAGTGGCATAGCGAGCACGTGACACACGTCTAGGCATACCCGTCCCACACAGGGTGATAAATGCAAAAACAACAATTGAAGGACAGAATGCAGAACAATGTCATACATTCACCCCAGTACAGAGATCTGGGCCTAAATCCATCGTGTTTTTTGCTCACCATGCCATTCCAGTTTGAACCCAGCCATATGCAAATCAGTCTTGACCCTGTGCCTCATGGGAACAGTCCAGCCCGAACTGCCAAGCCAGGTCCTCCCTGGACTGAAAACAAGCATCCTAGGACCGGTTTCGGAGTTTCACCCCTCTTCAGCCAGGATAGCTTGATTCCAGTGGCATGGGGAGCACGTGACCCACGTCTAGGCATACCCGTCCCACTCGGGGTGACAAATGCAAAAACAACAATTGATGGACAGAATGCAAAACAATGTCATACATTCACCCCAGTACAGAGATCTGGGCCTATATCCATCTTTTTTTTGCTCACCATGCCATTCCAGTTTGAACCCAGCCATATGCAAATCAGTCTTGACCCTGTGCCTCATGGGAACAGTCCAGCCCGAACAGCCAAGCCAGATCCTCCCTGTGTTGGAAACAAGCATCCTAGGACCGGTTTTGGGGTTTCACCCCTCTTCAGCCAGGATAGCTTGATTCCAGTGGCATAGAGAGCACGGAACCCATGTCTAGGAATACCCGTCCCACTCAAGGTGACAAATGCAAAAACATCAATTGATGGACAGAATGCAGAACAATGTCATACATTCACCCCAGTACAGAGGTCTGGGTCTAAATCCATTGTTTATTTGCTCACCACGCCATTCCAGTTTGAGCCCAGCCATATGCAAATCAGTCTTGACCCTGTGCCTCATGGGAACAGTCCAGCCCGAACAGCCAAGCCAGGTCCTCCCTGGGTTGGAAACAAGCATCCTAGGACCAGTTTCTGGATTTCACCCCTCTTCAGCCAGGATAGCTTGATTCCAGTGGCATGGAGAGCACGGGACCCACGTCTAGGCATACCCGTCCCACTCGGGGTGACAAATGCAAAAACAACAATTGATGGACAGAATGCAGAACAATGTCATACATTGACCCCAGTACAGATATCTGGGCCTAAATCCATTGTTTATTTGCTCACCATGCCATTCCAGGTTGAACCCAGCCATGTGCAAATCAGTCTTGACCCTGTGCCTCATGTGAACAGTCCAGCCCGAACAGCCAAGCCAGGTCCTCCCTGGGTTGGAAACAAGCATCCTAGGACCAGTTTCTGGATTTCACCCCTCTTCAGCCAGGATAGCTTGATTCCATTGGCATGCTCAGCACGTGACCTACGTCTAGGCATACCCGTCCCACTCGGGGTGACAAATGCAAAAACAACAATTGATGGACAGAATGCAAAACAATGTCATACATTCACCCCAGTACAGAGATCTGGGCCTAAATCCATCGTTTTTTTGCTCACCATGCCATTCCAGTTTGAACCCAGCAATATGCAAATCAGTCTTGACCTTGTGCCTCATGGGGACAGTCCAGCCCGAACTGCCAAGCCAGGTTCTCCTGGGACTGGAAACAAGCATCCTAGGACCGGTTTCGGGGTTTCACCCCTGTTCAGCCAGGATAGCTTGATTCCAGTGGCATGGAGAGCACGGGACCCACGTCTAGGAATACCCTTCCCACTCGGGGTGACAAATGCAAAAACAGCAATTGATGCACAGAATGCAGAACAATGTCATACATTCACCCCAGGACAGAGATCTGGGCCTAAATCCATCGTTTTTTTCTTACCATGTTATTCCAGTTTGAACCCAGCCATATGCAAATCAGTCTTGTCCCTGTGCCTGATGTGAACAGTCCAACCCGAACTGCCAAGCCAGGTCCTCCCTAGACTGGAAAGAAGCATCCTAGGACCAGTTTCGGGGTTTCAACCCTCTTCAGCCAGGATAGCTTGATTCCAGTGGCATGGAGAGCATGGCACCCACGTCTAGGCATACCCGTCTCACTTGGGGTGACAAATGCAAAAACAACAATTGATGGACAGAATGCAAAACAATGTCATACATTCACCCCAGTACAGAGATCTGGGCCTATATCCATCGTTTTTTTGCTCACCATGCCATTCCAGTTTGAACCCAGCAATATGCAAATCAGTCTTGACCCTGTGCCTCATGGGGACAGTCCAGCCCGAACTGCCAAGCCAGGTTCTCCTGGGACTGGAAACAAGCATCCTAGGACCGGTTTTGGGGTTTCACCCCTCTTCAGCCAGGATAGCTTGATTCCCATGGCATGGAGAGCACGGGACCCACGTCTAGGCATACCCGTCCCACTCGGGGTGACAAATGCAAAAACAACAATTGATGGACAGAACGCAGAACAATGTTATACATTCACCCCAGTACAGAGATCTGGGCGTAAATCCATCCTTTTTTTGCTCACCATGCCATTCCAGTTTGAACCCAGCCATATGCAAATCAGTGTTGACCCTGTGCCTCATGGGAACAGTCCAGCCCGAACTGCCAAGCGAGGTCCTCCCTGGACTGGAAACAAGCATCCTAGGACCGGTTTCAGGGTTTCACCCCTCTTCAGCCAGGATAGCTTGATTCCAGTGGCATGGAGAGCACGGGACCGACGTCTAAGCATACCCGTCCCACACGGCGTGACAAATGAAAAAACAACAATTGATGGACAGAATGCAGAACAATGTCATACATTCATCCCAGTACAGAGATCTGGGCCAAAATCCATCGTTTTTTTGCTCACCATGCCATTCCAGTTTGAACCCAGCAATATGCAAATCAGTCTTGACCCTGTGCCTCATGGGGACAGTCCAGACCGAACTGCCAAGCCAGGTTCTCCAGAGACTGGAAACAAGCATCCTAGGACCGGTTTCGGGGTTTCACCCCTGTTCAGCCAGGATAGCTTGATTCCAGTGGCATGAAGAGCATGGGACCCACGTCTAGGAATATCCTTCCCACTCGGGGTGACAAATGCAAAAACAACAATTGATGCACAGAATGCAGAACAATGTCATACATTCACCCCAGGACAGAGATCTGGGCCTAAATCCATCGTTTTTTTCTTACCATGTTATTCCAGTTTGAACCCAGCCATATGCAAATCAGTCTTGACCCTGTGCCTCATGGGAAAAGTCCAGCCAGAACTGCCAAGCCAGGTCCTCCCTGGACTGGAAACAAGCATCCTAGGACCGGTTTCGGGGTTTCACCCCTCTTTAGCCAGTATAGCTTGATTCCAGTCGCATGGAGAGCACGGGACCCACGTCTAGGCATACCCGTTCTACTCGGGGTGACAAATGCAAAAACAACAATTGATGGACAGAATGTAGAACAATGTCATACATTCACCCCAGTACAGAGATCTGGGCGTAAATCCATCCTTTTTTTGCTCACCATGCCAATCCAGTTTGAACCCAGCCATATGCTAATCAGTCTTGACCCTGTGCCTCATGGGAACAGTCCAGCCCGAACTGCCAAGTCAGGTCCTCCCTACACTAGAAACAAGCATCCTAGGACCGGTTTCGGGGTTTCACCCCTCTTCAGCCAGAATTGCTTGATTCCAGTGGCATGGAGACCACAGAACCCACATCTAGGCATACCCCCCGTCCCACTTGGGGTGACAAATGCAAAAACAACAATTGATGGACAGAATGCAAAACAATGTCATACATTCACACCAGTACTGGGCCTAAATCCATCGTTTTTTTGCTCACCATGCCATTCCAGTTTGAACCCAACCATATGCATATTAGTCTTGACCCTGTGCCTCATTGGAACAGTCGAGCCCAAACTGCCAAGCCAGGTCCTCCCTGGACTGGAGACCAGCATCCTAGGACCAGTTTCGGGGTTTCACCCCTCTTCAGTCAGGATAGCTTGATTCCAGTGGCATGGAGAGCACTGAACGCACGTCTAGGCATACCCGTCCCACACGGGGTGATAACTTCAAAAACAACAATTGATGGACAGAATGCAGAACAATGTCCTTCATTCACCCCAGTACAGAGATCTGGGCCTAAATCCATCATTTTTTTGCTCACCATGCCATTCCAGTTTAAACCCAGCCATATGCAAATCAGTCTTGACCCTGTGCCTCATTGGAACAGTCCAGCCCAAACTGCCAAGCCAGGTCCTACCTGGACAGAAAACGAGCATCCTAGGACCGGTTTCGGGGTTTCACCCTTCATCAGCCAGGATAGCTTGATTCCAGTGGCATAGAGAGCACGGAACCCACGTCTAGGAATACCCGTCCCACTAGGGGTGACAAATGCAAAAACAACAATTGATGGACAGAATGCAGAACAATGTCATACATTCACCCCAGTACTGAGATCTGGGCCTAAATCCATTGTTTATTTGCTCACCATGCCATTCCAGCTTGAGCCCAGCCATATGCAAATCAGTCTTGACCCTGTGCCTCATGGGAACAGTCCAGCCTGAACAGCCAAGCCAGGTCCTCCCTGGGTTGGAAACAAGCATCCTAAGACCGGTTACAGGGTTTCACCCCTCTTCAGCCAGGATAGCTTGATTCCAGTGGCATGGAGAGCACTGAACGCACGTCTAGGCATACCCGTCCCACACGGCGTGATAACTTCAAAAACAACAATTGATGGACAGAATGCAGAACAATGTCATACATTCACCCCAGTACAGAGATTTGGGCCTAAATCCATTGGTTTTTTGCTCACCATGCCATTCCAGTTTGAACCCAGCAATATGCAAATCAGTCTTGACCCTGTGCCTCATGGGGACAGTCCAGACCGAACTGCCAAGCCAGGTTCTCCTGGGACTGGAAACAAGCATCCTAGGACCGGTTTCGGGGTTTCACCCCTGTTCAGCCAGGATAGCTTGATTCCAGTGGCATGAAGAGCATGGGACCCACGTCTAGGAATATCCTTCCCACTCGGGGTGACAAATGCAAAAACAACAATTGATGCACAGAATGCAGAACAATGTCATACATTCACCCCAGGACAGAGATCTGGGCCTAAATCCATCGTTTTTTTCTTACCATGTTATTCCAGTTTGAACCCAGCCATATGCAAATCAGTCTTGACCCTGTGCCTCATGGGAAAAGTCCAGCCAGAACTGCCAAGCCAGGTCCTCCCTGGACTGGAAACAAGCATCCTAGGACCGGTTTCGGGGTTTCACCCCTCTTTAGCCAGTATAGCTTGATTCCAGTCGCATGGAGAGCACGGGACCCACGTCTAGGCATACCCGTTCTACTCGGGGTGACAAATGCAAAAACAACAATTGATGGACAGAATGTAGAACAATGTCATACATTCACCCCAGTACAGAGATCTGGGCGTAAATCCATCCTTTTTTTGCTCACCATGCCAATCCAGTTTGAACCCAGCCATATGCTAATCAGTCTTGACCCTGTGCCTCATGGGAACAGTCCAGCCCGAACTGCCAAGTCAGGTCCTCCCTACACTAGAAACAAGCATCCTAGGACCGGTTTCGGGGTTTCACCCCTCTTCAGCCAGAATTGCTTGATTCCAGTGGCATGGAGACCAAAGAACCCACATCTAGGCATACCCCCCGTCCCACTTGGGGTGACAAATGCAAAAACAACAATTGATGGACAGAATGCAAAACAATGTCATACATTCACACCAGTACTGGGCCTAAATCCATCGTTTTTTTGCTCACCATGCCATTCCAGTTTGAACCCAGCCATATGCATATTGGTCTTGACCCTGTGCCTCATTGGAACAGTCGAGCCCAAACTGCCAAGCCAGGTCCTCCCTGGACTGGAAACCAGCATCCTAGGACCAGTTTCGGGGTTTCACCCCTCTTCAGTCAGGATAGCTTGATTCCAGTGGCATGGAGAGCACTGAACGCACGTCTAGGCATACCCGTCCCACACGGGGTGATAACTTCAAAAACAACAATTGATGGACAGAATGCAGAACAATGTCCTTCATTCACCCCAGTACAGAGATCTGGGCCTAAATCCATCATTTTTTTGCTCACCATGCCATTCCAGTTTAAACCCAGCCATATGCAAATCAGTCTTGACCCTGTGCCTCATTGGAACAGTCCAGCCCAAACTGCCAAGCCAGGTCCTCCCTGGACAGAAAACGAGCATCCTAGGACCGGTTTCGGGGTTTCACCCTTCATCAGCCAGGATAGCTTGATTCCAGTGGCATAGAGAGCACGGAACCCACGTCTAGGAATACCCGTCCCACTAGGGGTGACAAATGCAAAAACAACAATTGATGGACAGAATGCAGAACAATGTCATACATTCACCCCAGTACTGAGATCTGGGCCTAAATCCATTGTTTATTTGCTCACCATGCCATTCCAGCTTGAGCCCAGCCATATGCAAATCAGTCTTGACCCTGTGCCTCATGGGAACAGTCCAGCCTGAACAGCCAAGCCAGGTCCTCCCTGGGTTGGAAACAAGCATCCTAGGACCGGTTACAGGGTTTCACCCCTCTTCAGCCAGGATAGCTTGATTCCAGTGGCATGGAGAGCACGGGAACCACGTCTAGGCATACCTGTCCCACTCGGGGTGACAAATGCAAAAACAACAATTGATGGACAGAATGCGGAACAATGTCATACATTCACGCCAGTACAGAGATCTGGCCTAAATCCATCGTTTTTTTCTTACCATGTGATTCCAGTTTGAACCCAGCCATATGCAAATCAGTCTTGACCCTGTGCCTCATGGGAACAGTCCAGCCGCCAGAACTGCCAAGCCAGGTCCTCCCTGGACTGGAAACAAGCATCCTAGGACCGGTTTCGCCGTTTTACCCCTCTTCAGCCAGGAAAGCTTGATTCCAGTCGCATGGAGAGCACGGTCCCCACGTCTAGGCATACCCATTCCACTCGGGGTGACAAGTGCAAAAACAACAATTGATGGACAGAATGTAGAACAATGTCATACATTCACCGCAGTACAGAGATGTGGGCGTAAATCCATCGTTTTTTTGCTCACCATGCCAATCCAGTTTGAACCTAGCCATATGCAAATCAGTCTTGACCGTGTGCCTCATGGGAACGGTCCAGCCCGAACTGTCGAGCCAGGTTCTCCCTAGACTGGAAACAAGCATTCTTGGACCGGTTTCGGGGTTTCACCCCTCTTCAGCCAGGAAAGCTTGATTCCAGTGGCGTGGAGAGCACGGGACCCACGTCTAGGCATACCCGTTCCACTCGGGGTGACCAATGCAAAAACAACAAGTGATGGACAGAATGCAGAACAATGTCATACATTCACCCCAGTACAGAGATCTGGGCCTAAATCGATAGTTTTTTTGCTCACCATGCCATTTCAGTTTGAACCAAGCCATATGCAAAACAGTCTTGACCCTGTGCCTCATGGGAACAGTGCAGCACGAACTGCCAAGCCAGGTTCTCCCGGGACTGGAAACAAGCATCCTAGGACCGGTTTCGGGGTTTCACCCCTCTTCAGCCAGGATAGCTTGATTCC
Source organism: Triturus cristatus (assembly GCF_964204655.1). NCBI lineage: Eukaryota > Metazoa > Chordata > Amphibia > Caudata > Salamandridae > Triturus > Triturus cristatus. The sequence goes on along the minus strand of NC_140579.1, from coordinate 406,624,097 downwards.
AGTGGAATGGAGAGCACGGGACCCACGTCTAAGCATACCCGTCCCACTCGGCGTGACAAATGAAAAAACAAAAATTGATGGACAGAATGCAGAACAATGTCATACATTCATCCCAGTACAGAGATCTGGGCCTAAATCCATCGTTTTTTTGCTCACCATGCCATTCCAGTTTGAACCCAGCAATATGCAAATCAGTCTTGACCCTGTGCCTCATGGGAACAGTCCAGCCAGAACTGCCAAGCCAGGTCCTCTCTGGACTGGAAACAAGCATCCTAGGACCGGTTTCTGGGTTTCACCCCTCTTCAGCCAGGATAGCTTGTTTCCAGTCGCATGGAGCGCACGGGACCCACGTCTAGGCATACCCGTTCCACTCGGGGTGACAAATGCAAAAATAACAATTGATGCACAGAATGCAGAACAATGTCATACATTCACCCCAGGACAGAGATCTGGGCCTAAATCCATCGTTTTTTTCTCACCATGCCATTCCAGTTTGAACCCAGCCATATGCAAATCAGTCTTGACCCTGTGCCTCATTGGAACAGTCCAGCCCAAACTGCCAAGCCAGGTCCTCCCTGGTCTGAAAACCAGCATCCTAGGACCGGTTTCGGGGTTTCATCCCTCTTCAGCCAGGATAGCTTGATTCCAGTGGCATGGAGAGCACGGAACGCACGTCTAAGCATACCCGTCCCACACGGGGTGATGAATGCAAAAACAACAATTGATGGACAGAATGTAGAACAATGTCATACACTCACCCCAGTACAGAGATCTGGGCGTAAATCCATCCTTTTTTTGCTCACAATGTGTAACGCCCTGAACGTCTCAGGATCGTTTAACAGACACGACAATGAGGACGCAACCACTTGTGAAGGGTTAGTTCTTTTAATGAAGGCAAATAAAATACAAAGAACAAACAAAAGTTATAGTCACTGGAATCCTCCAGGCTAAGTACGTTACCAGCCCACAGCACGGATGGTCCTAACCGTCCTCTGCATATACGCCGATCCCGGCGTATGCCAACAGAGGGCAGAAATGAAATGGCCGACAATGCCAATCGGTAGGCTGTGAGGGGCACGAAGAGTGTTGGGGAGAATCGAGGAGTCAGGGAAACACCCAGCCGGGGTCTCTACCTGAAGGGAGCAGCCGCTCAACCTCTTCCTCAGACTGCACCGGGACGCGGAGTCACCTCCTGGTGATGCGTCACCGATTCCCCAATCACAAGCAAGAAGACTGAACCGAGAGCAGCCGCTCGATCGATCCTGTGGACTTCCGAGTCTGTAACGCGGCAAACACCTCCTGGTGTGCGTTACAGCTGGCAGTCCCTGTGTCTCTGGTCGGGCTGGGAGTTACGACTCCAACCAGCAAAAGCGCCACTGCGCTTGGACTCAGCCGAGTCAAAAAGCGAAGCTCAATGGTTGACCGGTAGAGCTTCCGGGTCCTTCACAGGTGACGATGGGGCAAGACACGGCCCAGGGAGTAACGACTCGACCTACCTCCGTTCTTGCCTTACTGGAGCACCACTCCGGAACACTGCTCTTCACGAAGCAGGTACGTCGGTGTAAACACAATATCCGACAGCCTTGTACCTCCCGGTTCCTCCCTTTATAGGGCGTGTTTTCCTTGAGTTATGTAACAGCTCTCCTGTTTACATAAGGGCGTGTTTCCCTTGAGTTATGTAACAGCTCTCCTGTTTACATAAGGGCGTGTTTCCCTTGAGTTATGTAACAGCTCTCCTGTTTACATAAGGGCGTGTTTCCCTTGAGTTATGTAACAGCTCTCCTGTTTACATAAGGGCGTGTTTCCCTTGAGTTATGTAACAGCTCTCCTGTTTACATAACCTCTCAACCGCTAAGCATCCTGGGAGATGTAGTCCGTTTTCGCTGGTTACCGTTTTCCTCCCCTCGTATGACAGGAATTCTTGACACAATGCCAATCCAGTTTGAACCCAGCCATATGCAAATCAGTCTTGACCCTGTGCCTCATGGGAACAGTCCAGCCCGAACTGCCAAGCCAGGTCCTCCCTAGACTGGAAACAAGCATCCTAGGACCGGTTTCGGGGTTTCACCCCTCTTCAGCCAGAATTGCTTGATTCCAGTGGCATGGAGACCACAGAACCCACATCTAGGCATACCCCCCGTCCCACTTGGGGTGACAAATGCAAAAACAACAATTGATGGACAGAATGCAAAACAATGTCATACTTTCACCCCAGTACAGAGATCTGGGCCTAAATCCATAGTTTTTTTGCTCACCATGCCATTCCAGATTGAACCCAGCCATATGCATATTAGTCTTGACCCTGTGCCTCATTGGAACAGTCCAGCCCAAACTGCCAAACCAGGTCCTCCCTGGACTGGAAACTAGCATCCTAGGACTGGTTTCGGGGTTTCATCCCTCTTCCGCCAGGATAGCTTGATTCCAGTGGCATGGAGAGCACGGAACGCACGTCTAGGCATACCCGTCCCACACGGGGTGATAAATTCAAAAACAACAATTGATGGACAGAATGCAGAACAATGTCATACATTCACCCCAGTACAGAGATCTGGGCCTAAATCCATTGTTTTTTTGCTCACCATGCCATTCCAGTTTGAACCCAGCCATATGCACATCAGTCTTGACCCTGTGCCTCATTGGAACAGTCCAGCCCAAACTGCCAAGCCAGGTCCTCCCTGGTCTGAAAACCAGCATCCTAGGACTGGTTTCGGGGTTTCACCCCTCTTCAGCCAGGATAGCTTGATTCCAGTGGCATAGAGAGCACGGAACCCACGTCTAGGAATACCCGTCCCACTCGGGGTGACAAATGCAAAAACAGCAATTGATGGACAGAATGCAGAACAATGTCATACATTCACCCCAGTACTGAGATCTGGGCCTAAATCCATTGTTTATTTGCTCACCATGCCATTCCAGCTTGAGCCCAGCCATATGCAAATCAGTCTTGACCCTGTGCCTCATGAGAACAATCCAGCCCGAACTGCCAAGCGATGTCCTCCCTGGACTGGAAACAAGCATCCTAGGACCGGTTTAGGGGTTTCACCCCTCTTCAGCCAGGATAGCTTGATTCCAGTGGCATAGAGAACACGTGACCCACGTCTAGGCATACCCGTCCCACTCGGGGTGACAAATGCAAAAACAACAATTGATGGACAGAATGCAGAACAATGTCATACATTCACCCCAGTACAGAGATCTGGGCCTAAATCCATCGTGTTTTTTTGCTCACCATGCCATTCCAGTTTGAACCCAGCCATTTGCAAATCAGTCTTGACCCTGTGCCTCATGGGGACAGTCCAGCCCGAACTGCCAAGCCAGGTTCTTCCGGGACTAGAAAAAAGCATCCTATGACCGATTTCGGGGTTTCACCCCTCTTCAGCCAGGATAGCTTGATTCCAGTGGCATGGAGAGCATGGCACCCACGTCTAGGCATACCCGTCTCACTCGGGGTGACAAATGCAAAAACAACAATTGATGGACAGAATGCAAAACAATGTCATACATTCACCCCAGTGCAGAGATCTGGGCCTAAATCCATCGTTTTTTTGCTCACCGTGCCATTCCAGTTTGAACCCAGCCATATGCAAATCAGTCTTGACCCTGTGCCTCATGGGAACAGTCCAGCCCTAACTGCCAAGCCAGGTCCTCCCTGAACTGGAAACAAGCATCCTAGGACCGGTTTTGTGGTTTCACCCCTCGTCAACCAGGATATCTTGATTCCAGTGGCGTGGAGAGCACGAGACCCACGTCTAGGCATACCCGTTCCACTCGGGGAGACAAATGCAAAAACAACAATTGATGGACAGAATGTAGAAAAATGTCATACATGCACCCCAGTACAGAGATCTGGGCCTAAATCCATCGTTTTTTTGCTCACCATGCCAATCCAGTTTGAACCTAGCCATATGCAAATCAGTCTTGACCGTGTGCCTCATGGGAACGGTCCAGCCCGAACTGCCAAGCCAGGTTCTCCCTAGACTGGAAACAAGCATTCTTGGACCGGTTTCGGGGTTTCACCCCTCTTCAGCCAGGATAGCTTGATTCCAGTCACGTGGAGAGCACGGGACCCACGTCTAGGCATACCCGTTCCACTCGGGGTGACCAATGCAAAAACAATAAGTGATGGACAGAATGCAGAACAATGTCATACATTCACCCCAGTACAGAGATCTAGGCCTAAATCGATAGTTTTTTTGCTCACCATGCCATTCCAGTTTGAACCTAGCCATATGCAAATCAGTCTTGACCGTGTGCCTCATGGGAACAGTGCAGCCCGAACTGCCAAGCCAGGTTCTCCTGGGACTGGAAACAAGCATCCTAGGACCGGTTTTGGGGTTTCACCCCTCTTCAGCCAGGATAGCTTGATTCCAGTGGAATGGAGAGCACGGGACCCACGTCAAAGCATACCCGTCCCACTCGGCGTGACAAATGAAAAAACAAAAATTGATGGACAGAATGCAGAACAATGTCATACATTCATCCCAGTACAGAGATCTGGGCCTAAATCCATTGTTTTTTTGCTCACCATGCCATTCCAGTTTGAACCCAGCAATATGCAAATCAGTCTTGACCCTGTGCCTCATGGGGACAGTCCAGCCCGAACTGCCAAGCCAGGTTTTTCCAGGACTAGAAAAAAGCATCCTAGGACCGATTTCGGGGTTTCACCCCTCTTCAGCCAGGATAGCTTGATTCCAGTGGCATGGAGAGCATGGCACCCACGTCTAGGCATACCCGCCCCACTCGGGGTGACAAATGCAAAAACAACAATTGATGGACAGAATGCAAAACAATGTCATACATTCACCCCAGTGCAGAGATCTGGGCCTAAATCCATCGTTTTTTTGCTCACCGTGCCATTCCAGTTTGAACCCAGCCATATGCAAATCAGTCTTGACCCTGTGCCTCATGGGAACAGTCCAGCCCTAACTGCCAAGCCAGGTCCTCCCTGAACTGGAAACAAGCATCCTAGGACCGGTTTTGTGGTTTCACCCCTCGTCAGCCAGGATATCTTGATTCCAGTGGCGTGAAGAGCACGAGACCCATGTCTAGGCATACCCGTTCCACTCGGGGAGACAAATGCAAAAACAACAATTGTTGGACAGAATGCATAAAAATGTCATACATGCACCCCAGTACAGAGATCTGGGCCTAAATCCATCTTTTTGTTTCTTACCATGCCATTCCAGTTTGAACCCAGCCATTAGCAAATCAGTCTTCACCCTGTGCCTCATGGGAACAGTCCAGCCGCCAGAACTGCCAAGCCAGGTCCTCCCTGGACTGGAAACAAGCATCCTAGGACCGGTTTCGCCGTTTCACCGCTCTTCAGCCAGGAAAGCTTGATTCCAGTCGCATGGAGAGCACGGTCCCCACGTCTAGGCATACCCGTTCCACTCGGGGTGACCAATGCAAAAACAATAAGTGATGGACAGAATGCAGAACAATGTCATACATTCACCCCAGTACAGAGATCTGGGCCTAAATCGATAGTTTTTTTGCTCACCATGCTATTCCAGTTTGAACCAAGCCATATGCAAAACAGTCTTGACCCTGTGCCTCATGGGAACAGTCCAGCCCGAACTGCCAAGCCAGGCCCTCCCTGGGCTGGAAACAAGCATGCTAGGACCGGTTTCAGGGTTTCACCCCGCTTCAGCCAGGATAGCTTGATTCCAGTGGCATAGAGAGCACGGAACCCATGTCTAGGAATACCCGTCCCACTCAAGGTGACAAATGCAAAAACAACAATTGATGGACAGAATGCAGAACAATGTCATACATTCACCCCAGTACAGAGATCTGGGTCTAAATCCATTGTTTATTTGCTCACCACTCCATTCCAGTTTGAGCCCAGCCATATGCAAATCAGTCTTGACCCTGTGCCTCATGGGAACAGTCCAGCCCGAACAGCCAAGCCAGGTCCTCCCTGGGTTGGAAACAATCATCCTAGCACCAGTTTCGGGATTTCACCCCTCTTCAGCCAGGATAGCTTGATTCCAGTGGCATGGAGAGCACGGGACCCACGTCTAGGCATACCCGTCCCACTCGGGTGACAAATGCAAAAACAACAATTGATGGACAGAATGCAGAACAATGTCATACATTCACCCCAGTACAGAGATCTGGGCCTAAATCCATTGTTTATTTGCTCACCATGCCATTCCAGCTTGAGCCCAGCCATATGCAAATCAGTCTTGACCCTGTGCCTCATTGGAACAATCCAGCCCGAACTGCCAAGCGATGTCCTCCCTGGACTGGAAACAAGCATCCTAGGACCAGTTTAGGGGTTTCACCCCTCTTCAGCCAGGATAGCTTGATTCCAGTGGCATAGAGAGCACGTGACCCACGTCTAGACATACCAGTCCCACTCGGGGTGACAAATGCAAAAACAACAATTGATGGACAGAATGCAGAACAATGTCATATATTCACCCCAGTACAGAGATCTGGGCCTAAATCCATCGTGTTTTTTTGCTCACCATGCCATTCCAGTTTGAACCCAGCCATTTGCAAATCAGTCTTGACCCTGTGCCTCATGGGGACAGTCCAGCCCGAACTGCCAAGCCAGGTTCTTCCGGGACTAGAAAAAAGCATCCTAGGACCGATTTCGGGGTTTCACCCCTCTTCAGCCAGGATAGCTTGATTCCAGTGGCATGGAGAGCATGGCACCCATGTCTGGGCATACCCGTCCCACTCGGGGTGACAAATGCAAAAACAACAATTGATGGACAGAATGCAAAACAATGTCATACATTCACCACAGTGCAGAGATCTGGGCCTAAATCCATCGTTTTTTTGCTCACCGTGCCATTCCAGTTTGAACCCAGCCATATGCAAATCAGTCTTGACCCTGTGCCTCATGGGAACAGTCCAGCCCTAACTGCCAAGCCAGGTCCTCCCTGAACTGGAAACAAGCATCCTAGGACCGGTTTTGTGGTTTCACCCCTCGTCAGCCAGGATATCTTGATTCCAGTGGCGTGGAGAGCACGAGACCCACGTCTAGGCATACCCGTTCCACTCGGGGAGACAAATGCAAAAACAACAATTGATGGACAGAATGCAGAAAAATGTCATACATGCACCCCAGTACAGAGATCTGGGCCTAAATCCATCTTTTTGTTTCTTACCATGCCATTCCAGTTTGAACCCAGCCATTAGCAAATCAGTCTTCACCCTGTGCCTCATGGGAACAGTCCAGCCGCCAGAACTGCCAAGCCAGGTCCTCCCTGGACTGGAAACAAGCATCCTAGGACCGGTTTCGCCGTTTCACCCCTCTTCAGCCAGGAAAGCTTGATTCCAGTCGCATGGAGAGCACGGTCCCCACGTCTAGGCATACCCATTCCACTCCGGGTGACAAATGCCAAAACAACAATTGATGGACAGAATGTAGAACAATGTCATACATTCACCGCAGTACAGAGATCTGGGCGTAAATCCATCGTTTTTTTGCTCACCATGCCATTCCAGTTTGAACCCAGCAATATGCAAATCAGTCTTGACCCTGTGCCTCATGGGGACAGTCCAGCCCGAACTGCCAAGCCAGGTTCTTCCAGGACTAGAAAAAAGCATCCTAGGACCGATTTCGGGCTTTCACCCCTCTTCAGCCAGGATAGCTTGATTCCAGTGGCATGGAGAGCATGGCACCCACGTCTAGGCATACCCGCCCCACTCAGGGTGACAAATGCAAAAACAACAATTGATGGACAGAATGCAAAACAATGTCATACATTCACCCCAGTGCAGAGATCTGGGCCTAAATCCATCGTTTTTTTGCTCACCGTGCCATTCCAGTTTGAACCCAGCCATATGCAAATCAGTCTTGACCCTGTGCCTCATGGGAACAGTCCAGCCCTAACTGCCAAGCCAGGTCCTCCCTGAACTGGAAACAAGCATCCTAGGACCGGTTTTGTGGTTTCACCCCTCGTCAGCCAGCATATCTTGATTCCAGTGGCGTGAAGAGCACGAGACCCACGTCTAGGCATACCCGTTCCACTCGGGGAGACAAATGCAAAAACAACAATTGATGGACAGAATGCAGAAAAATGTCATACATGCACCCCAGTACAGAGATCTGGGCCTAAATCCATCTTTTTGTTTCTTACCATGCCATTCCAGTTTGAACCCAGCCATTAGCAAATCAGTCTTCACCCTGTGCCTCATGGGAACAGTCCAGCTGCCAGAACTGCCAAGCCAGGTCCTCCCTGGACTGGAAACAAGCATCCTAGGACCGGTTTCGCCGTTTCACCCCTCTTCAGCCAGGAAAGCTTGATTCCAGTCCCATGGAGAGCACGGTCCCCACGTCTAGGCATACCCATTCCACTCCGGGTGACAAATGCCAAAACAACAATTGATGGACAGAATGTAGAACAATGTCATACATTCACCGCAGTACAGAGATCTGGGCGTAAATCCATCGTTTTTTTGCTCACCATGCCAATCCAGTTTGAACCTAGCCATATGCAAATCAGTCTTGACCGTGTGCCTCATGGGAACGGTCCAGCCCGAACTGCCAAGCCAGGTTCTCCCTAGACTGGAAACAAGCATTCTTGGACCGGTTTCGGGGTTTCACCCCTCTTCAGCCAGGATAGCTTGATTCCAGTGACGTGGAGAGCACGGGACCCACGTCTAGGCATACCCGTTCCACTCGGGGTGACCAATGCAAAAACAATAAGTGATGGACAGAATGCAGAACAATGTCATACATTCACCCCAGTACAGAGATCTGGGCCTAAATCGATAGTTTTTTTGCTCACCATGCCATTCCAGTTTGAACCAAGCCATATGCAAAACAGTCTTGACCCTGTGCCTCATGGGAACAGTCCAGCCCAAACTGCCAAGCCAGGTCCTCCCTGAACTGGAAACAAGCATCCTAGGACCGGTTTTGTGGTTTCACCCCTCGTCAACCAGGATATCTTGATTCCAGTGGCGTGGAGAGCACGAGACCCACGTCTAGGCATACCCGTTCCACTCGGGGAGACAAATGCAAAAACAACAATTGATGGACAGAATGTAGAAAAATGTCATACATGCACCCCAGTACAGAGATCTGGGCCTAAATCCATCGTTTTTTTGCTCACCATGCCAATCCAGTTTGAACCTAGCCATATGCAAATCAGTCTTGACCGTGTGCCTCATGGGAACGGTCCAGCCCGAACTGCCAAGCCAGGTTCTCCCTAGACTGGAAACAAGCATTCTTGGACCGGTTTCGGGGTTTCACCCCTCTTCAGCCAGGATAGCTTGATTCCAGTCACGTGGAGAGCACGGGACCCACGTCTAGGCATACCCGTTCCACTCGGGGTGACCAATGCAAAAACAATAAGTGATGGACAGAATGCAGAACAATGTCATACATTCACCCCAGTACAGAGATCTAGGCCTAAATCGATAGTTTTTTTGCTCACCATGCCATTCCAGTTTGAACCTAGCCATATGCAAATCAGTCTTGACCGTGTGCCTCATGGGAACAGTGCAGCCCGAACTGCCAAGCCAGGTTCTCCTGGGACTGGAAACAAGCATCCTAGGACCGGTTTTGGGGTTTCACCCCTCTTCAGCCAGGATAGCTTGATTCCAGTGGAATGGAGAGCACGGGACCCACGTCAAAGCATACCCGTCCCACTCGGCGTGACAAATGAAAAAACAAAAATTGATGGACAGAATGCAGAACAATGTCATACATTCATCCCAGTACAGAGATCTGGGCCTAAATCCATTGTTTTTTTGCTCACCATGCCATTCCAGTTTGAACCCAGCAATATGCAAATCAGTCTTGACCCTGTGCCTCATGGGGACAGTCCAGCCCGAACTGCCAAGCCAGGTTTTTCCAGGACTAGAAAAAAGCATCCTAGGACCGATTTCGGGGTTTCACCCCTCTTCAGCCAGGATAGCTTGATTCCAGTGGCATGGAGAGCATGGCACCCACGTCTAGGCATACCCGCCCCACTCGGGGTGACAAATGCAAAAACAACAATTGATGGACAGAATGCAAAACAATGTCATACATTCACCCCAGTGCAGAGATCTGGGCCTAAATCCATCGTTTTTTTGCTCACCGTGCCATTCCAGTTTGAACCCAGCCATATGCAAATCAGTCTTGACCCTGTGCCTCATGGGAACAGTCCAGCCCTAACTGCCAAGCCAGGTCCTCCCTGAACTGGAAACAAGCATCCTAGGACCGGTTTTGTGGTTTCACCCCTCGTCAGCCAGGATATCTTGATTCCAGTGGCGTGAAGAGCACGAGACCCATGTCTAGGCATACCCGTTCCACTCGGGGAGACAAATGCAAAAACAACAATTGTTGGACAGAATGCATAAAAATGTCATACATGCACCCCAGTACAGAGATCTGGGCCTAAATCCATCTTTTTGTTTCTTACCATGCCATTCCAGTTTGAACCCAGCCATTAGCAAATCAGTCTTCACCCTGTGCCTCATGGGAACAGTCCAGCCGCCAGAACTGCCAAGCCAGGTCCTCCCTGGACTGGAAACAAGCATCCTAGGACCGGTTTCGCCGTTTCACCGCTCTTCAGCCAGGAAAGCTTGATTCCAGTCGCATGGAGAGCACGGTCCCCACGTCTAGGCATACCCGTTCCACTCGGGGTGACCAATGCAAAAACAATAAGTGATGGACAGAATGCAGAACAATGTCATACATTCACCCCAGTACAGAGATCTGGGCCTAAATCGATAGTTTTTTTGCTCACCATGCCATTCCAGTTTGAACCAAGCCATATGCAAAACAGTCTTGACCCTGTGCCTCATGGGAACAGTCCAGCCCGAACTGCCAAGCCAGGCCCTCCCTGGGCTGGAAACAAGCATGCTAGTACCGGTTTCAGGGTTTCACCCCGCTTCAGCCAGGATAGCTTGATTCCAGTGGCATAGAGAGCACGGAACCCATGTCTAGGAATACCCGTCCCACTCAAGGTGACAAATGCAAAAACAACAATTGATGGACAGAATGCAGAACAATGTCATACATTCACCCCAGTACAGAGATCTGGGTCTAAATCCATTGTTTATTTGCTCACCACTCCATTCCAGTTTGAGCCCAGCCATATGCAAATCAGTCTTGACCCTGTGCCTCATGGGAACAGTCCAGCCCGAACAGCCAAGCCAGGTCCTCCCTGGGTTGGAAACAATCATCCTAGCACCAGTTTCGGGATTTCACCCCTCTTCAGCCAGGATAGCTTGATTCCAGTGGCATGGAGAGCACGGGACCCACGTCTAGGCATACCCGTCCCACTCGGGTGACAAATGCAAAAACAACAATTGATGGACAGAATGCAGAACAATGTCATACATTCACCCCAGTACAGAGATCTGGGCCTAAATCCATTGTTTATTTGCTCACCATGCCATTCCAGCTTGAGCCCAGCCATATGCAAATCAGTCTTGACCCTGTGCCTCATTGGAACAATCCAGCCCGAACTGCCAAGCGATGTCCTCCCTGGACTGGAAACAAGCATCCTAGGACCAGTTTAGGGGTTTCACCCCTCTTCAGCCAGGATAGCTTGATTCCAGTGGCATAGAGAGCACGTGACCCACGTCTAGACATACCAGTCCCACTCGGGGTGACAAATGCAAAAACAACAATTGATGGACAGAATGCAGAACAATGTCATATATTCACCCCAGTACAGAGATCTGGGCCTAAATCCATCGTGTTTTTTTGCTCACCATGCCATTCCAGTTTGAACCCAGCCATTTGCAAATCAGTCTTGACCCTGTGCCTCATGGGGACAGTCCAGCCCGAACTGCCAAGCCAGGTTCTTCCGGGACTAGAAAAAAGCATCCTAGGACCGATTTCGGGGTTTCACCCCTCTTCAGCCAGGATAGCTTGATTCCAGTGGCATGGAGAGCATGGCACCCATGTCTGGGCATACCCGTCCCACTCGGGGTGACAAATGCAAAAACAACAATTGATGGACAGAATGCAAAACAATGTCATACATTCACCACAGTGCAGAGATCTGGGCCTAAATCCATCGTTTTTTTGCTCACCGTGCCATTCCAGTTTGAACCCAGCCATATGCAAATCAGTCTTGACCCTGTGCCTCATGGGAACAGTCCAGCCCTAACTGCCAAGCCAGGTCCTCCCTGAACTGGAAACAAGCATCCTAGGACCGGTTTTGTGGTTTCACCCCTCGTCAGCCAGGATATCTTGATTCCAGTGGCGTGGAGAGCACGAGACCCACGTCTAGGCATATCCGTTCCACTCGGGGAGACAAATGCAAAAACAACAATTGATGGACAGAATGCAGAAAAATGTCATACATGCACCCCAGTACAGAGATCTGGGCCTAAATCCATCTTTTTGTTTCTTACCATGCCATTCCAGTTTGAACCCAGCCATTAGCAAATCAGTCTTCACCCTGTGCCTCATGGGAACAGTCCAGCCGCCAGAACTGCCAAGCCAGGTCCTCCCTGGACTGGAAACAAGCATCCTAGGACCGGTTTCGCCGTTTCACCCCTCTTCAGCCAGGAAAGCTTGATTCCAGTCGCATGGAGAGCACGGTCCCCACGTCTAGGCATACCCATTCCACTCCGGGTGACAAATGCCAAAACAACAATTGATGGACAGAATGTAGAACAATGTCATACATTCACCGCAGTACAGAGATCTGGGCGTAAATCCATCGTTTTTTTGCTCACCATGCCATTCCAGTTTGAACCCAGCAATATGCAAATCAGTCTTGACCCTGTGCCTCATGGGGACAGTCCAGCCCGAACTGCCAAGCCAGGTTCTTCCAGGACTAGAAAAAAGCATCCTAGGACCGATTTCGGGCTTTCACCCCTCTTCAGCCAGGATAGCTTGATTCCAGTGGCATGGAGAGCATGGCACCCACATCTAGGCATACCCGCCCCACTCAGGGTGACAAATGCAAAAACAACAATTGATGGACAGAATGCAAAACAATGTCATACATTCACCCCAGTGCAGAGATCTGGGCCTAAATCCATCGTTTTTTTGCTCACCGTGCCATTCCAGTTTGAACCCAGCCATATGCAAATCAGTCTTGACCCTGTGCCTCATGGGAACAGTCCAGCCCTAACTGCCAAGCCAGGTCCTCCCTGAACTGGAAACAAGCATCCTAGGACCGGTTTTGTGGTTTCACCCCTCGTCAGCCAGCATATCTTGATTCCAGTGGCGTGAAGAGCACGAGACCCACGTCTAGGCATACCCGTTCCACTCGGGGAGACAAATGCAAAAACAACAATTGATGGACAGAATGCAGAAAAATGTCATACATGCACCCCAGTACAGAGATCTGGGCCTAAATCCATCTTTTTGTTTCTTACCATGCCATTCCAGTTTGAACCCAGCCATTAGCAAATCAGTCTTCACCCTGTGCCTCATGGGAACAGTCCAGCCGCCAGAACTGCCAAGCCAGGTCCTCCCTGGACTGGAAACAAGCATCCTAGGACCGGTTTTGCCGTTTCACCCCTCTTCAGCCAGGAAAGCTTGATTCCAGTCGCATGGAGAGCACGGTCCCCACGTCTAGGCATACCCATTCCACTCCGGGTGACAAATGCCAAAACAACAATTGATGGACAGAATGTAGAACAATGTCATACATTCACCGCAGTACAGAGATCTGGGCGTAAATCCATCGTTTTTTTGCTCACCATGCCAATCCAGTTTGAACCTAGCCATATGCAAATCAGTCTTGACCGTGTGCCTCATGGGAACGGTCCAGCCCGAACTGCCAAGCCAGGTTCTCCCTAGACTGGAAACAAGCATTCTTGGACCGGTTTCGGGGTTTCACCCCTCTTCAGCCAGGATAGCTTGATTCCAGTGACGTGGAGAGCACGGGACCCACGTCTAGGCATACCCGTTCCACTCGGGGTGACCAATGCAAAAACAATAAGTGATGGACAGAATGCAGAACAATGTCATACATTCACCCCAGTACAGAGATCTGGGCCTAAATCGATCGTTTTTTTGCTCACCATGCCATTCCAGTTTGAACCAAGCCATATGCAAAACAGTCTTGACCCTGTGCCTCATGGGAACAGTCCAGCCCAAACTGCCAAGCCAGGCCCTCCCTGGGCTGGAAACAAGCATGCTAGGACCGGTTTCAGGGTTTCACCCCGCTTCAGCCAGGATAGCTTGATTCCAGTGGCATAGAGAGCACGGAACCCATGTCTAGGAATACCCGTCCCACTCAAGGTGACAAATGCAAAAACAACAATTGATGGACAGAATGCAGAACAATGTCATACATTCACCCCAGTGCAGAGATCTGGGCCTAAATCCATCGTTTTTTTGCTCACCGTGCCATTCCAGTTTGAACCCAGCCACATGCAAATCAGTCTTGACCCTGTGCCTCATGGGAACAGTCCAGCCCTAACTGCCAAGCCAGGTCCTCCCTGAACTGGAAACAAGCATCCTAGGACCGGTTTTGTGGTTTCACCCCTCGTCAGCCAGCATATCTTGATTCCAGTGGCGTGAAGAGCACGAGACCCACGTCTAGGCATACCCGTTCCACTCGGGGAGACAAATGCAAAAACAACAATTGATGGACAGAATGCAGAAAAATGTCATACATGCACCCCAGTACAGAGATCTGGGCCTAAATCCATCTTTTTGTTTCTTACCATGCCATTCCAGTTTGAACCCAGCCATTAGCAAATCAGTCTTCACCCTGTGCCTCATGGGAACAGTCCAGCCGCCAGAACTGCCAAGCCAGGTCCTCCCTGGACTGGAAACAAGCATCCTAGGACCGGTTTCGCCGTTTCACCCCTCTTCAGCCAGGAAAGCTTGATTCCAGTCGCATGGAGAGCACGGTCCCCACGTCTAGGCATACCCATTCCACTCCGGGTGACAAATGCCAAAACAACAATTGATGGACAGAATGTAGAACAATGTCATACATTCACCGCAGTACAGAGATCTGGGCGTAAATCCATCGTTTTTTTGCTCACCATGCCAATCCAGTTTGAACCTAGCCATATGCAAATCAGTCTTGACCGTGTGCCTCATGGGAACGGTCCAGCCCGAACTGCCAAGCCAGGTTCTCCCTAGACTGGAAACAAGCATTCTTGGACCGGTTTCGGGGTTTCACCCCTCTTCAGCCAGGATAGCTTGATTCCAGTGACGTGGAGAGCACGGGACCCACGTCTAGGCATACCCGTTCCACTCGGGGTGACCAATGCAAAAACAATAAGTGATGGACAGAATGCAGAACAATGTCATACATTCACCCCAGTACAGAGATCTGGGCCTAAATTGATAGTTTTTTTGCTCACCATGCCATTCCAGTTTAAACCAAGCCATATGCAAAACAGTCTTGACCCTGTGCCTCATGGGAACAGTCCAGCCCGAACTGCCAAGCCAGGCCCTCCCTGGGCTGGAAACAAGCATGCTAGGACCGGTTTCAGGGTTTCACCCCGCTTCAGCCAGGATAGCTTGATTCCAGTGGCATAGAGAGCACGGAACCCATGTCTAGGAATACCCGTCCCACTCAAGGTGACAAATGCAAAAACAACAATTGATGGACAGAATGCAGAACAATGTCATACATTCACCCCAGTGCAGAGATCTGGGCCTAAATCCATCGTTTTTTTGCTCACCGTGCCATTCCAGTTTGAACCCAGCCACATGCAAATCAGTCTTGACCCTGTGCCTCATGGGAACAGTCCAGCCCTAACTGCCAAGCCAGGTCCTCCCTGAACTGGAAACAAGCATCCTAGGACCGGTTTTGTGGTTTCACCCCTCGTCAGCCAGCATATCTTGATTCCAGTGGCGTGAAGAGCACGAGACCCACGTCTAGGCATACCCGTTCCACTCGGGGAGACAAATGCAAAAACAACAATTGATGGACAGAATGCAGAAAAATGTCATACATGCACCCCAGTACAGAGATCTGGGCCTAAATCCATCTTTTTGTTTCTTACCATGCCATTCCAGTTTGAACCCAGCCATTAGCAAATCAGTCTTCACCCTGTGCCTCATGGGAACAGTCCAGCCGCCAGAACTGCCAAGCCAGGTCCTCCCTGGACTGGAAACAAGCATCCTAGGACCGGTTTCGCCGTTTCACCCCTCTTCAGCCAGGAAAGCTTGATTCCAGTCGCATGGAGAGCACGGTCCCCACGTCTAGGCATACCCATTCCACTCCGGGTGACAAATGCCAAAACAACAATTGATGGACAGAATGTAGAACAATGTCATACATTCACCGCAGTACAGAGATCTGGGCGTAAATCCATCGTTTTTTTGCTCACCATGCCAATCCAGTTTGAACCTAGCCATATGCAAATCAGTCTTGACCGTGTGCCTCATGGGAACGGTCCAGCCCGAACTGCCCAGCCAGTTTCTCCCTAGACTGGAAACAAGCATTCTTGGACCGGTTTCGGGGTTTCACCCCTCTTCAGCCAGGATAGCTTGATTCCAGTGACGTGGAGAGCACGGGACCCACGTCTAGGCATACCCGTTCCACTCGGGGTGACCAATGCAAAAACAATAAGTGATGGACAGAATGCAGAACAATGTCATACATTCACCCCAGTACAGAGATCTGGGCCTAAATTGATAGTTTTTTTGCTCACCATGCCATTCCAGTTTAAACCAAGCCATATGCAAAACAGTCTTGACCCTGTGCCTCATGGGAACAGTCCAGCCCGAACTGCCAAGCCAGGCCCTCCCTGGGCTGGAAACAAGCATGCTAGGACCGGTTTCAGGGTTTCACCCCGCTTCAGCCAGGATAGATTGATTCCAGTGGCATAGAGAGCACGGAACCCATGTCTAGGAATACCCGTCCCACTCAAGGTGACAAATGCAAAAACAACAATTGATGGACAGAATGCAGAACAATGTCATACATTCACCCCAGTACAGAGATCTGGGTCTAAATCCATTGTTTATTTGCTCACCACTCCATTCCAGTTTGAGCCCAGCCATATGCAAATCAGTCTTGACCCTGTGCCTCATGGGAACAGTCCAGCCCGAACAGCCAAGCCAGGTCCTCCCTGGGTTGGAAACAATCATCCTAGCACCAGTTTCGGGATTTCACCCCTCTTCAGCCAGGATAGCTTGATTCCAGTGGCATGGAGAGCACGGGACCCACGTCTAGGCATACCCGTCCCACTCGGGTGACAAATGCAAAAACAACAATTGATGGACAGAATGCAGAACAATGTCATACATTCACCCCAGTACAGAGATCTGGACCTAAATCCATCATTTTTTTGCTTACCATGCCATTCCAGTTTGAACCCAGCCATATGCAAATCAGTCTTGACCCTGTGCCTCATGGGAACAGTGCAGCCCGAACTGCCAAGCCAGGTTCTCCCGGGACTGGAAACAAGCATCCTAGGACCGGTTTCGGGTTTTCACCCCTCTTCAGCCAGGATAGCTTGATTCCAGTGGAATGGAGAGCACGGGACCCACGTCAAAGCATACCCGTCCCACTCGGCGTGACAAATGAAAAAACAAAAATTGATGGACAGAATGCAGAACAATATCATACATTCATCCCAGTACAGAGATCTGGGCCTAAATCCATCGTTTTTTTGCTCACCATGCCATTCCAGTTTGAACCCAGCAATATGCAAATCAGTCTTGACCCTGTGCCTCATGGGGACAGTCCAGCCCGAACTGCCAAGCCAGGTGCTCCCGGGACTGGAAACAAGCATCCTAGGACTGGTTACGGGGTTTCACCCCTGTTCAGCCAGGATAGCTTGATTCCAGTGGCATGGAGAGCAGGGGACCCACGTCTAGGAATACCCTTCCCACTCGGGGTGACAAATGCAAAAACAACAATTGATGCACAGAATGCAGAACAATGTCATACATTCACCCCAGGACAGAGATCTGGGCCTAAATCCATCGTTTTTTTGCTCACCATGCCATTCCAGTTTGAACCCAGCAATATGCAAATCAGTCTTGACCCTGTGCCTCATGGGGACAGTCCAGCCCGAACTGCCAAGCCACGTTCTCCAGGGACTGGAAACAAGCATCCTAGGACCGGTTTCGGGGTTTCACCCCTCTTCAGCCAGGATAGCTTGATTCCAGTGGCATGGAGAGCACGGAACGCACGTCTAGGAATACCCGTTCCCGTCGGGGTGACAAATGCAGAAACAACAATTGATGGACAGAATGCAGAACAGTGTCATACATTGACCCCAGTACAGAGATCTGGGCCTAAATCCATTGTTTATTTGCTCACCATGCCATTCCAGGTTGAACCCAGCCATTTGCAAATCAGTCTTGACCCTGTGCCTCAGGGGAACAGTCCAGCCCGAACTGCCAAGCCAGGTCCTCCCTGGGTTGGAAACAAGCATCCTAGGACCGGTTTCGGGGTTTCACCCCCCTCCAGCCAGGATAGCTTGATTCCAGTGGCATAGAGAGCACGGGACCCACGTCTAGCCATACCCGTACCACTCGGGGTGACAAATGCAAAAAACAACAATTGATGGACAGAATGCAGAACAATGTCATACATTCACCCCAGTACAGAGATCTGGGCCTAAATCCATCGTGTTTTTTGCTCACCATGCCATTCCAGTTTGAACCCAGCCTTATGCAAATCAGTCTTGACCCTGTGCCTCATGGGAACAGTCCAGCCCGAACTGCCAAGCCAGGTCCTCCCTGGACTGGAAACAAGCATCCTAGGACCGGTTTAGGGGTTTCACCCCTCTTCAGCCAGGATAGCTTGATTCCAGTGGCATAGCGAGCACGTGACACACGTCTAGGCATACCCGTCCCACACAGGGTGATAAATGCAAAAACAACAATTGAAGGACAGAATGCAGAACAATGTCATACATTCACCCCAGTACAGAGATCTGGGCCTAAATCCATCGTGTTTTTTGCTCACCATGCCATTCCAGTTTGAACCCAGCCATATGCAAATCAGTCTTGACCCTGTGCCTCATGGGAACAGTCCAGCCCGAACTGCCAAGCCAGGTCCTCCCTGGACTGAAAACAAGCATCCTAGGACCGGTTTCGGAGTTTCACCCCTCTTCAGCCAGGATAGCTTGATTCCAGTGACATGGGGAGCACGTGACCCACGTCTAGGCATACCCGTCCCACTCGGGGTGACAAATGCAAAAACAACAATTGATGGACAGAATGCAAAACAATGTCATACATTCACCCCAGTACAGAGATCTGGGCCTATATCCATCTTTTTTTTGCTCACCATGCCATTCCAGTTTGAACCCAGCCATATGCAAATCAGTCTTGACCCTGTGCCTCATGGGAACAGTCCAGCCCGAACAGCCAAGCCAGATCCTCCCTGTGTTGGAAACAAGCATCCTAGGACCGGTTTTGGGGTTTCATCCCTCTTCAGCCAGGATAGCTTGATTCCAGTGGCATAGAGAGCACGGAACCCATGTCTAGGAATACCCGTCCCACTCAAGGTGACAAATGCAAAAACATCAATTGATGGACAGAATGCAGAACAATGTCATACATTCACCCCAGTACAGAGGTCTGGGTCTAAATCCATTGTTTATTTTCTCACCACGCCATTCCAGTTTGAGCCCAGCCATATGCAAATCAGTCTTGACCCTGTGCCTCATGGGAACAGTCCAGCCCGAACAGCCAAGCCAGGTCCTCCCTGGGTTGGAAACAAGCATCCTAGGACCAGTTTCTGGATTTCACCCCTCTTCAGCCAGGATAGCTTGATTCCAGTGGCATGGAGAGCACGGGACCCACGTCTAGGCATACCCGTCCCACTCGGGGTGACAAATGCAAAAACAACAATTGATGGACAGAATGCAGAACAATGTCATACATTGACCCCAGTACAGATATCTGGGCCTAAATCCATTGTTTATTTGCTCACCATGCCATTCCAGTTTGAACCCAGCCTTATGCAAATCAGTCTTGACCCTGTGCCTCATGGGAACAGTCCAGCCCGAACTGCCAAGCCAGGTCCTCCCTGGACTGGAAACAAGCATCCTAGGACCGGTTTAGGGGTTTCACCCCTCTTCAGCCAGGATAGCTTGATTCCAGTGGCATAGCGAGCACGTGACACACGTCTAGGCATACCCGTCCCACACAGGGTGATAAATGCAAAAACAACAATTGAAGGACAGAATGCAGAACAATGTCATACATTCACCCCAGTACAGAGATCTGGGCCTAAATCCATCGTGTTTTTTGCTCACCATGCCATTCCAGTTTGAACCCAGCCATATGCAAATCAGTCTTGACCCTGTGCCTCATGGGAACAGTCCAGCCCGAACTGCCAAGCCAGGTCCTCCCTGGACTGAAAACAAGCATCCTAGGACCGGTTTCGGAGTTTCACCCCTCTTCAGCCAGGATAGCTTGATTCCAGTGGCATGGGGAGCACGTGACCCACGTCTAGGCATACCCGTCCCACTCGGGGTGACAAATGCAAAAACAACAATTGATGGACAGAATGCAAAACAATGTCATACATTCACCCCAGTACAGAGATCTGGGCCTATATCCATCTTTTTTTTGCTCACCATGCCATTCCAGTTTGAACCCAGCCATATGCAAATCAGTCTTGACCCTGTGCCTCATGGGAACAGTCCAGCCCGAACAGCCAAGCCAGATCCTCCCTGTGTTGGAAACAAGCATCCTAGGACCGGTTTTGGGGTTTCACCCCTCTTCAGCCAGGATAGCTTGATTCCAGTGGCATAGAGAGCACGGAACCCATGTCTAGGAATACCCGTCCCACTCAAGGTGACAAATGCAAAAACATCAATTGATGGACAGAATGCAGAACAATGTCATACATTCACCCCAGTACAGAGGTCTGGGTCTAAATCCATTGTTTATTTGCTCACCACGCCATTCCAGTTTGAGCCCAGCCATATGCAAATCAGTCTTGACCCTGTGCCTCATGGGAACAGTCCAGCCCGAACAGCCAAGCCAGGTCCTCCCTGGGTTGGAAACAAGCATCCTAGGACCAGTTTCTGGATTTTACCCCTCTTCAGCCAGGATAGCTTGATTCCAGTGGCATGGAGAGCACGGGACCCACGTCTAGGCATACCCGTCCCACTCGGGGTGACAAATGCAAAAACAACAATTGATGGACAGAATGCAGAACAATGTCATACATTGACCCCAGTACAGATATCTGGGCCTAAATCCATTGTTTATTTGCTCACCATGCCATTCCAGGTTGAACCCAGCCATGTGCAAATCAGTCTTGACCCTGTGCCTCATGTGAACAGTCCAGCCCGAACAGCAAAGCCAGGTCCTCCCTGGGTTGGAAACAAGCATCCTAGGACCAGTTTCTGGATTTCACCCCTCTTCAGCCAGGATAGCTTGATTCCATTGGCATGCTCAGCACGTGACCTACGTCTAGGCATACCCGTCCCACTCGGGGTGACAAATGCAAAAACAACAATTGATGGACAGAATGCAAAACAATGTCATACATTCACCCCAGTACAGAGATCTGGGCCTAAATCCATCGTTTTTTTGCTCACCATGCCATTCCAGTTTGAACCCAGCAATATGCAAATCAGTCTTGACCTTGTGCCTCATGGGGACAGTCCAGCCCGAACTGCCAAGCCAGGTTCTCCTGGGACTGGAAACAAGCATCCTAGGACCGGTTTCGGGGTTTCACCCCTGTTCAGCCAGGATAGCTTGATTCCAGTGGCATGGAGAGCACGGGACCCACGTCTAGGAATACCCTTCCCACTCGGGGTGACAAATGCAAAAACAGCAATTGATGCACAGAATGCAGAACAATGTCATACATTCACCCCAGGACAGAGATCTGGGCCTAAATCCATCGTTTTTTTCTTACCATGTTATTCCAGTTTGAACCCAGCCATATGCAAATCAGTCTTGTCCCTGTGCCTCATGTGAACAGTCCAACCCGAACTGCCAAGCCAGGTCCTCCCTAGACTGGAAAGAAGCATCCTAGGACCAGTTTCGGGGTTTCAACCCTCTTCAGCCAGGATAGCTTGATTCCAGTGGCATGGAGAGCATGGCACCCACATCTAGGCATACCCGTCCCACTTGGGGTGACAAATGCAAAAACAACAATTGATGGACAGAATGCAAAACAATGTCATACATTCACCCCAGTACAGAGATCTGGGCCTATATCCATCGTTTTTTTGCTCACCATGCCATTCCAGTTTGAACCCAGCAATATGCAAATCAGTCTTGACCCTGTGCCTCATGGGGACAGTCCAGCCCGAACTGCCAAGCCAGGTTCTCCTGGGACTGGAAACAAGCATCCTAGGACCGGTTTTGGGGTTTCACCCCTCTTCAGCCAGGATAGCTTGATTCCCATGGCATGGAGAGCACGGGACCCACGTCTAGGCATACCCGTCCCACTCGGGGTGACAAATGCAAAAACAACAATTGATGGACAGAACGCAGAACAATGTTATACATTCACCCCAGTACAGAGATCTGGGCGTAAATCCATCCTTTTTTTGCTCACCATGCCATTCCAGTTTGAACCCAGCCATATGCAAATCAGTGTTGACCCTGTGCCTCATGGGAACAGTCCAGCCCGAACTGCCAAGCGAGGTCCTCCCTGGACTGGAAACAAGCATCCTAGGACCGGTTTCAGGGTTTCACCCCTCTTCAGCCAGGATAGCTTGATTCCAGTGGCATGGAGAGCACGGGACCGACGTCTAAGCATACCCGTCCCACTCGGCGTGACAAATGAAAAAACAACAATTGATGGACAGAATGCAGAACAATGTCATACATTCATCCCAGTACAGAGATCTGGGCCAAAATCCATCGTTTTTTTGCTCACCATGCCATTCCAGTTTGAACCCAGCAATATGCAAATCAGTCTTGACCCTGTGCCTCATGGGGACAGTCCAGACCGAACTGCCAAGCCAGGTTCTCCAGAGACTGGAAACAAGCATCCTAGGACCGGTTTCGGGGTTTCACCCCTGTTCAGCCAGGATAGCTTGATTCCAGTGGCATGAAGAGCATGGGACCCACGTCTAGGAATATCCTTCCCACTCGGGGTGACAAATGCAAAAACAACAATTGATGCACAGAATGCAGAACAATGTCATACATTCACCCCAGGACAGAGATCTGGGCCTAAATCCATCGTTTTTTTCTTACCATGTTATTCCAGTTTGAACCCAGCCATATGCAAATCAGTCTTGACCCTGTGCCTCATGGGAAAAGTCCAGCCAGAACTGCCAAGCCAGGTCCTCCCTGGACTGGAAACAAGCATCCTAGGACCGGTTTCGGGGTTTCACCCCTCTTTAGCCAGTATAGCTTGATTCCAGTCGCATGGAGAGCACAGGACCCACGTCTAGGCATACCCGTTCTACTCGGGGTGACAAATGCAAAAACAACAATTGATGGACAGAATGTAGAACAATGTCATACATTCACCCCAGTACAGAGATCTGGGCGTAAATCCATCCTTTTTTTGCTCACCATGCCAATCCAGTTTGAACCCAGCCATATGCAAATCAGTCTTGTCCCTGTGCCTCATGTGAACAGTCCAACCCGAACTGCCAAGCCAGGTCCTCCCTAGACTGGAAAGAAGCATCCTAGGACCAGTTTCGGGGTTTCAACCCTCTTCAGCCAGGATAGCTTGATTCCAGTGGCATGGAGAGCATGGCACCCACGTCTAGGCATACCCGTCCCACTTGGGGTGACAAATGCAAAAACAACAATTGATGGACAGAATGCAAAACAATGTCATACATTCACCCCAGTACAGAGATCTGGGCCTATATCCATCGTTTTTTTGCTCACCATGCCATTCCAGTTTGAACCCAGCAATATGCAAATCAGTCTTGACCCTGTGCCTCATGGGGACAGTCCAGCCCGAACTGCCAAGCCAGGTTCTCCTGGGACTGGAAACAAGCATCCTAGGACCGGTTTTGGGGTTTCACCCCTCTTCAGCCAGGATAGCTTGATTCCCATGGCATGGAGAGCACGGGACCCACGTCTAGGCATACCCGTCCCACTCGGGGTGACAAATGCAAAAACAACAATTGATGGACAGAACGCAGAACAATGTTATACATTCACCCCAGTACAGAGATCTGGGCGTAAATCCATCCTTTTTTTGCTCACCATGCCATTCCAGTTTGAACCCAGCCATATGCAAATCAGTGTTGACCCTGTGCCTCATGGGAACAGTCCAGCCCGAACTGCCAAGCGAGGTCCTCCCTGGACTGGAAACAAGCATCCTAGGACCGGTTTCAGGGTTTCACCCCTCTTCAGCCAGGATAGCTTGATTCCAGTGGCATGGAGAGCACGGGACCGACGTCTAAGCATACCCGTCCCACTCGGCGTGACAAATGAAAAAACAACAATTGATGGACAGAATGCAGAACAATGTCATACATTCATCCCAGTACAGAGATCTGGGCCAAAATCCATCGTTTTTTTGCTCACCATGCCATTCCAGTTTGAACCCAGCAATATGCAAATCAGTCTTGACCCTGTGCCTCATGGGGACAGTCCAGACCGAACTGCCAAGCCAGGTTCTCCAGAGACTGGAAACAAGCATCCTAGGACCGGTTTCGGGGTTTCACCCCTGTTCAGCCAGGATAGCTTGATTCCAGTGGCATGAAGAGCATGGGACCCACGTCTAGGAATATCCTTCCCACTCGGGGTGACAAATGCAAAAACAACAATTGATGCACAGAATGCAGAACAATGTCATACATTCACCCCAGGACAGAGATCTGGGCCTAAATCCATCGTTTTTTTCTTACCATGTTATTCCAGTTTGAACCCAGCTATATGCAAATCAGTCTTGACCCTGTGCCTCATGGGAAAAGTCCAGCCAGAACTGCCAAGCCAGGTCCTCCCTGGACTGGAAACAAGCATCCTAGGACCGGTTTCGGGGTTTCACCCCTCTTTAGCCAGTATAGCTTGATTCCAGTCGCATGGAGAGCACGGGACCCACGTCTAGGCATACCCGTTCTACTCGGGGTGACAAATGCAAAAACAACAATTGATGGACAGAATGTAGAACAATGTCATACATTCACCCCAGTACAGAGATCTGGGCGTAAATCCATCCTTTTTTTGCTCACCATGCCAATCCAGTTTGAACCCAGCCATATGCTAATCAGTCTTGACCCTGTGCCTCATGGGAACAGTCCAGCCCGAACTGCCAAGTCAGGTCCTCCCTACACTAGAAACAAGCATCCTAGGACCGGTTTCGGGGTTTCACCCCTCTTCAGCCAGAATTGCTTGATTCCAGTGGCATGGAGACCACAGAACCCACATCTAGGCATACCCCCCGTCCCACTTGGGGTGACAAATGCAAAAACAACAATTGATGGACAGAATGCAAAACAATGTCATACATTCACACCAGTACTGGGCCTAAATCCATCGTTTTTTTGCTCACCATGCCATTCCAGTTTGAACCCAGCCATATGCATATTAGTCTTGACCCTGTGCCTCATTGGAACAGTCGAGCCCAAACTGCCAAGCCAGGTCCTCCCTGGACTGGAAACCAGCATCCTAGGACCAGTTTCGGGGTTTCACCCCTCTTCAGTCAGGATAGCTTGATTCCAGTGGCATGGAGAGCACTGAACGCACGTCTAGGCATACCCGTCCCACACGGGGTGATAACTTCAAAAACAACAATTGATGGACAGAATGCAGAACAATGTCCTTCATTCACCCCAGTACAGAGATCTGGGCCTAAATCCATCATTTTTTTGCTCACCATGCCATTCCAGTTTAAACCCAGCCATATGCAAATCAGTCTTGACCCTGTGCCTCATTGGAACAGTCCAGCCCAAACTGCCAAGCCAGGTCCTCCCTGGACAGAAAACGAGCATCCTAGGACCGGTTTCGGGGTTTCACCCTTCATCAGCCAGGATAGCTTGATTTCAGTGGCATAGAGAGCACGGAACCCACGTCTAGGAATACCCGTCCCACTAGGGGTGACAAATGCAAAAACAACAATTGATGGACAGAATGCAGAACAATGTCATACATTCACCCCAGTACTGAGATCTGGGCCTAAATCCATTGTTTATTTGCTCACCATGCCATTCCAGCTTGAGCCCAGCCATATGCAAATCAGTCTTGACCCTGTGCCTCATGGGAACAGTCCAGCCTGAACAGCCAAGCCAGGTCCTCCCTGGGTTGGAAACAAGCATCCTAAGACCGGTTACAGGGTTTCACCCCTCTTCAGCCAGGATAGCTTGATTCCAGTGGCATGGAGAGCACTGAACGCACGTCTAGGCATACCCGTCCCACACGGGGTGATAACTTCAAAAACAACAATTGATGGACAGAATGCAGAACAATGTCATACATTCACCCCAGTACAGAGATTTGGGCCTAAATCCATTGGTTTTTTGCTCACCATGCCATTCCAGTTTGAACCCAGCAATATGCAAATCAGTCTTGACCCTGTGCCTCATGGGGACAGTCCAGACCGAACTGCCAAGCCAGGTTCTCCTGGGACTGGAAACAAGCATCCTAGGACCGGTTTCGGGGTTTCACCCCTGTTCAGCCAGGATAGCTTGATTCCAGTGGCATGAAGAGCATGGGACCCACGTCTAGGAATATCCTTCCCACTCGGGGTGACAAATGCAAAAACAACAATTGATGCACAGAATGCAGAACAATGTCATACATTCACCCCAGGACAGAGATCTGGGCCTAAATCCATCGTTTTTTTCTTACCATGTTATTCCAGTTTGAACCCAGCCATATGCAAATCAGTCTTGACCCTGTGCCTCATGGGAAAAGTCCAGCCAGAACTGCCAAGCCAGGTCCACCCTGGACTGGAAACAAGCATCCTAGGACCGGTTTCGGGGTTTCACCCCTCTTTAGCCAGTATAGCTTGATTCCAGTCGCATGGAGAGCACGGGACCCACGTCTAGGCATACCCGTTCTACTCGGGGTGACAAATGCAAAAACAACAATTGATGGACAGAATGTAGAACAATGTCATACATTCACCCCAGTACAGAGATCTGGGCGTAAATCCATCCTTTTTTTGCTCACCATGCCAATCCAGTTTGAACCCAGCCATATGCTAATCAGTCTTGACCCTGTGCCTCATGGGAACAGTCCAGCCCGAACTGCCAAGTCAGGTCCTCCCTACACTAGAAACAAGCATCCTAGGACCGGTTTCGGGGTTTCACCCCTCTTCAGCCAGAATTGCTTGATTCCAGTGGCATGGAGACCACAGAACCCACATCTAGGCATACCCCCCGTCCCACTTGGGGTGACAAATGCAAAAACAACAATTGATGGACAGAATGCAAAACAATGTCATACATTCACACCAGTACTGGGCCTAAATCCATCGTTTTTTTGCTCACCATGCCATTCCAGTTTGAACCCAGCCATATGCATATTGGTCTTGACCCTGTGCCTCATTGGAACAGTCGAGCCCAAACTGCCAAGCCAGGTCCTCCCTGGACTGGAAACCAGCATCCTAGGACCAGTTTCGGGGTTTCACCCCTCTTCAGTCAGGATAGCTTGATTCCAGTGGCATGGAGAGCACTGAACGCACGTCTAGGCATACCCGTCCCACACGGGGTGATAACTTCAAAAACAACAATTGATGGACAGAATGCAGAACAATGTCCTTCATTCACCCCAGTACAGAGATCTGGGCCTAAATCCATCATTTTTTTGCTCACCATGCCATTCCAGTTTAAACCCAGCCATATGCAAATCAGTCTTGACCCTGTGCCTCATTGGAACAGTCCAGCCCAAACTGCCAAGCCAGGTCCTCCCTGGACAGAAAACGAGCATCCTAGGACCGGTTTCGGGGTTTCACCCTTCATCAGCCAGGATAGCTTGATTCCAGTGGCATAGAGAGCACGGAACCCACGTCTAGGAATACCCGTCCCACTAGGGGTGACAAATGCAAAAACAACAATTGATGGACAGAATGCAGAACAATGTCATACATTCACCCCAGTACTGAGATCTGGGCCTAAATCCATTGTTTATTTGCTCACCATGCCATTCCAGCTTGAGCCCAGCCATATGCAAATCAGTCTTGACCCTGTGCCTCATGGGAACAGTCCAGCCTGAACAGCCAAGCCAGGTCCTCCCTGGGTTGGAAACAAGCATCCTAGGACCGGTTACAGGGTTTCACCCCTCTTCAGCCAGGATAGCTTGATTCCAGTGGCATGGAGAGCACGGGAACCACGTCTAGGCATACCTGTCCCACTCGGGGTGACAAATGCAAAAACAACAATTGATGGACAGAATGCGGAACAATGTCATACATTCACGCCAGTACAGAGATCTGGCCTAAATCCATCGTTTTTTTCTTACCATGTGATTCCAGTTTGAACCCAGCCATATGCAAATCAGTCTTGACCCTGTGCCTCATGGGAACAGTCCAGCCGCCAGAACTGCCAAGCCAGGTCCTCCCTGGACTGGAAACAAGCATCCTAGGACCGGTTTCGCCGTTTTACCCCTCTTCAGCCAGGAAAGCTTGATTCCAGTCGCATGGAGAGCACGGTCCCCACGTCTAGGCATACCCATTCCACTCGGGGTGACAAATGCAAAAACAACAATTGATGGACAGAATGTAGAACAATGTCATACATTCACCGCAGTACAGAGATGTGGGCGTAAATCCATCGTTTTTTTGCTCACCATGCCAATCCAGTTTGAACCTAGCCATATGCAAATCAGTCTTGACCGTGTGCCTCATGGGAACGGTCCAGCCCGAACTGTCAAGCCAGGTTCTCCCTAGACTGGAAACAAGCATTCTTGGACCGGTTTCGGGGTTTCACCCCTCTTCAGCCAGGAAAGCTTGATTCCAGTGGCGTAGAGAGCACGGGACCCACGTCTAGGCATACCCGTTCCACTCGGGGTGACCAATGCAAAAACAACAAGTGATGGACAGAATGCAGAACAATGTCATACATTCACCCCAGTACAGAGATCTGGGCCTAAATCGATAGTTTTTTTGCTCACCATGCCATTTCAGTTTGAACCAAGCCATATGCAAAACAGTCTTGACCCTGTGCCTCATGGGAACAGTGCAGCACGAACTGCCAAGCCAGGTTCTCCCGGGACTGGAAACAAGCAGCCTAGGACCGGTTTCGGGGTTTCACCCCTCTTCAGCCAGGATAGCTTGATTCCAGTGGAATGGAGAGCACGGGACCCACGTCTAAGCATACCCGTCCCACTCGGCGTGACAAATGAAAAAACAAAAATTGATGGACAGAATGCAGAACAATGTCATACATTCATCCCAGTACAGAGATCTGGGCCTAAATCCATCGTTTTTTTGCTCACCATGCCATTCCAGTTTGAACCCAGCAATATGCAAATCAGTCTTGACCCTGTGCCTCATGGGAACAGTCCAGCCAGAACTGCCAAGCCAGGTCCTCTCTGGACTGGAAACAAGCATCCTAGGACCGGTTTCTGGGTTTCACCCCTCTTCAGCCAGGATAGCTTGTTTCCAGTCGCATGGAGCGCACGGGACCCACGTCTAGGCATACCCGTTCCACTCGGGGTGACAAATGCAAAAATAACAATTGATGCACAGAATGCAGAACAATGTCATACATTCACCCCAGGACAGAGATCTGGGCCTAAATCCATCGTTTTTTTCTCACCATGCCATTCCAGTTTGAACCCAGCCATATGCAAATCAGTCTTGACCCTGTGCCTCATTGGAACAGTCCAGCCCAAACTGCCAAGCCAGGTCCTCCCTGGTCCGAAAACCAGCATCCTAGGACCGGTTTCGGGGTTTCATCCCTCTTCAGCCAGGATAGCTTGATTCCAGTGGCATGGAGAGCACGGAACGCACGTCTAAGCATACCCGTCCCACACGGGGTGATGAATGCAAAAACAACAATTGATGGACAGAATGTAGAACAATGTCATACACTCACCCCAGTACAGAGATCTGGGCGTAAATCCATCCTTTTTTTGCTCACAATGTGTAACGCCCTGAACGTCTCAGGATCGTTTAACAGACACGACAATGAGGACGCAACCACTTGTGAAGGGTTAGTTCTTTTAATGAAGGCAAATAAAATACAAAGAACAAACAAAAGTTATAGTCACTGGAATCCTCCAGGCTAAGTACGTTACCAGCCCACAGCACGGATGGTCCTAACCGTCCTCTGCATATACGCCGATCCCGGCGTATGCCAACAGAGGGCAGAAATGAAATGGCCGACAATGCCAATCGGTAGGCTGTGAGGGGCACGAAGAGTGTTGGGGAGAATCGAGGAGTCAGGGAAACACCCAGCCGGGGTCTCTACCTGAAGGGAGCAGCCGCTCAACCTCTTCCTCAGACTGCACCGGGACGCGGAGTCACCTCCTGGTGATGCGTCACCAATTCCCCAATCACAAGCAAGAAGACTGAACCGAGAGCAGCCGCTCGATCGATCCTGTGGACTTCCGAGTCTGTAACGCGGCAAACACCTCCTGGTGTGCGTTACAGCTGGCAGTCCCTGTGTCTCTGGTCGGGCTGGGAGTTACGACTCCAACCAGCAAAAGCGCCACTGCGCTTGGACTCAGCCGAGTCAAAAAGCGAAGCTCAATGGTTGACCGGTAGAGCTTCCGGGTCCTTCACAGGTGACGATGGGGCAAGACACGGCCCAGGGAGTAACGACTCGACCTACCTCCGTTCTTGCCTTACTGGAGCACCACTCCGGAACACTGCTCTTCACGAAGCAGGTACGTCGGTGTAAACACAATATCCGACAGCCTTGTACCTCCCGGTTCCTCCCTTTATAGGGCGTGTATTCCTTGAGTTATGTAACAGCTCTCCTGTTTACATAAGGGCGTGTTTCCCTTGAGTTATGTAACAGCTCTCCTGTTTACATAAGGGCGTGTTTCCCTTGAGTTATGTAACAGCTCTCCTGTTTACATAAGGGCGTGTTTCCCTTGAGTTATGTAACAGCTCTCCTGTTTACATAAGGGCGTGTTTCCCTTGAGTTATGTAACAGCTCTCCTGTTTACATAACCTCTCAACCGCTAAGCATCCTGGGAGATGTAGTCCGTTTTCGCTGGTTACCGTTTTCCTCCCCTCGTATGACAGGAATTCTTGACACAATGCCAATCCAGTTTGAACCCAGCCATATGCAAATCAGTCTTGACCCTGTGCCTCATGGGAACAGTCCAGCCCGAACTGCCAAGCCAGGTCCTCCCTAGACTGGAAACAAGCATCCTAGGACCGGGTTCGGGGTTTCACCCCTCTTCAGCCAGAATTGCTTGATTCCAGTGGCATGGAGACCACAGAACCCACATCTAGGCATACCCCCCGTCCCACTTGGGGTGACAAATGCAAAAACAACAATTGATGGACAGAATGCAAAACAATGTCATACATTTACCCCAGTACAGAGATCTGGGCCTAAATCCATAGTTTTTTTGCTCACCATGCCATTCCAGATTGAACCCAGCCATATGCATATTAGTCTTGACCCTGTGCCTCATTGGAACAGTCCAGCCCAAACTGCCAAACCAGGTCCTCCCTGGACTGGAAACTAGCATCCTAGGACTGGTTTCGGGGTTTCATCCCTCTTCCGCCAGGATAGCTTGATTCCAGTGGCATGGAGAGCACGGAACGCACGTCTAGGCATACCCGTCCAACACGGGGTGATAAATTCAAAAACAACAATTGATGGACAGAATGCAGAACAATGTCATACATTCACCCCAGTACAGAGATCTGGGCCTAAATCCATTGTTTTTTTGCTCACCATGCCATTCCAGTTTGAACCCAGCCATATGCACATCAGTCTTGACCCTGTGCCTCATTGGAACAGTCCAGCCCAAACTGCCAAGCCAGGTCCTCCCTGGTCTGAAAACCAGCATCCTAGGACTGGTTTCGGGGTTTCACCCCTCTTCAGCCAGGATAGCTTGATTCCAGTGGCATAGAGAGCACGGAACCCACGTCTAGGAATACCCGTCCCACTCGGGGTGACAAATGCAAAAACAGCAATTGATGGACAGAATGCAGAACAATGTCATACATTCACCCCAGTACTGAGATCTGGGCCTAAATCCATTGTTTATTTGCTCACCATGCCATTCCAGCTTGAGCCCAGCCATATGCAAATCAGTCTTGACCCTGTGCCTCATGGGAACAATCCAGCCCGAACTGCCAAGCGATGTCCTCCCTGGACTGGAAACAAGCATCCTAGGACCGGTTTAGGGGTTTCACCCCTCTTCAGCCAGGATAGCTTGATTCCAGTGGCATAGAGAACACGTGACCCACGTCTAGGCATACCCGTCCCACTCGGGGTGACAAATGCAAAAACAACAATTGATGGACAGAATGTAGAACAATGTCATACATTCACCCCAGTACAGAGATCTGGGCCTAAATCCATCGTGTTTTTTTGCTCACCATGCCATTCCAGTTTGAACCCAGCCATTTGCAAATCAGTCTTGACCCTGTGCCTCATGGGGACAGTCCAGCCCGAACTGCCAAGCCAGGTTCTTCCGGGACTAGAAAAAAGCATCCTATGACCGATTTCGGGGTTTCACCCCTCTTCAGCCAGGATAGCTTGATTCCAGTGGCATGGAGAGCATGGCACCCACGTCTAGGCATACCCGTCTCACTCGGGGTGACAAATGCAAAAACAACAATTGATGGACAGAATGCAAAACAATGTCATACATTCACCCCAGTGCAGAGATCTGGGCCTAAATCCATCGTTTTTTTGCTCACCGTGCCATTCCAGTTTGAACCCAGCCATATGCAAATCAGTCTTGACCCTGTGCCTCATGGGAACAGTCCAGCCCTAACTGCCAAGCCAGGTCCTCCCTGAACTGGAAACAAGCATCCTAGGACCGGTTTTGTGGTTTCACCCCTCGTCAACCAGGATATCTTGATTCCAGTGGCGTGGAGAGCACGAGACCCACGTCTAGGCATACCCGTTCCACTCGGGGAGACAAATGCAAAAACAACAATTGATGGACAGAATGTAGAAAAATGTCATACATGCACCCCAGTACAGAGATCTGGGCCTAAATCCATCGTTTTTTTGCTCACCATGCCAATCCAGTTTGAACCTAGCCATATGCAAATCAGTCTTGACCGTGTGCCTCATGGGAACGGTCCAGCCCGAACTGCCAAGCCAGGTTCTCCCTAGACTGGAAACAAGCATTCTTGGACCGGTTTCGGGGTTTCACCCCTCTTCAGCCAGGATAGCTTGATTCCAGTCACGTGGAGAGCACGGGACCCACGTCTAGGCATACCCGTTCCACTCGGGGTGACCAATGCAAAAACAATAAGTGATGGACAGAATGCAGAACAATGTCATACATTCACCCCAGTACAGAGATCTAGGCCTAAATCGATAGTTTTTTTGCTCACCATGCCATTCCAGTTTGAACCTAGCCATATGCAAATCAGTCTTGACCGTGTGCCTCATGGGAACAGTGCAGCCCGAACTGCCAAGCCAGGTTCTCCTGGGACTGGAAACAAGCATCCTAGGACCGGTTTTGGGGTTTCACCCCTCTTCAGCCAGGATAGCTTGATTCCAGTGGAATGGAGAGCACGGGACCCACGTCAAAGCATACCCGTCCCACTCGGCGTGACAAATGAAAAAACAAAAATTGATGGACAGAATGCAGAACAATGTCATACATTCATCCCAGTACAGAGATCTGGGCCTAAATCCATTGTTTTTTTGCTCACCATGCCATTCCAGTTTGAACCCAGCAATATGCAAATCAGTCTTGACCCTGTGCCTCATGGGGACAGTCCAGCCCGAACTGCCAAGCCAGGTTTTTCCAGGACTAGAAAAAAGCATCCTAGGACCGATTTCGGGGTTTCACCCCTCTTCAGCCAGGATAGCTTGATTCCAGTGGCATGGAGAGCATGGCACCCACGTCTAGGCATACCCGCCCCACTCGGGGTGACAAATGCAAAAACAACAATTGATGGACAGAATGCAAAACAATGTCATACATTCACCCCAGTGCAGAGATCTGGGCCTAAATCCATCGTTTTTTTGCTCACCGTGCCATTCCAGTTTGAACCCAGCCATATGCAAATCAGTCTTGACCCTGTGCCTCATGGGAACAGTCCAGCCCTAACTGCCAAGCCAGGTCCTCCCTGAACTGGAAACAAGCATCCTAGGACCGGTTTTGTGGTTTCACCCCTCGTCAGCCAGGATATCTTGATTCCAGTGGCGTGAAGAGCACGAGACCCATGTCTAGGCATACCCGTTCCACTCGGGGAGACAAATGCAAAAACAACAATTGTTGGACAGAATGCATAAAAATGTCATACATGCACCCCAGTACAGAGATCTGGGCCTAAATCCATCTTTTTGTTTCTTACCATGCCATTCCAGTTTGAACCCAGCCATTAGCAAATCAGTCTTCACCCTGTGCCTCATGGGAACAGTCCAGCCGCCAGAACTGCCAAGCCAGGTCCTCCCTGGACTGAAAACAAGCATCCTAGGACCGGTTTCGCCGTTTCACCGCTCTTCAGCCAGGAAAGCTTGATTCCAGTCGCATGGAGAGCACGGTCCCCACGTCTAGGCATACCCGTTCCACTCGGGGTGACCAATGCAAAAACAATAAGTGATGGACAGAATGCAGAACAATGTCATACATTCACCCCAGTACAGAGATCTGGGCCTAAATCGATAGTTTTTTTGCTCACCATGCCATTCCAGTTTGAACCAAGCCATATGCAAAACAGTCTTGACCCTGTGCCTCATGGGAACAGTCCAGCCCGAACTGCCAAGCCAGGCCCTCCCTGGGCTGGAAACAAGCATGCTAGGACCGGTTTCAGGGTTTCACCCCGCTTCAGCCAGGATAGCTTGATTCCAGTGGCATAGAGAGCACGGAACCCATGTCTAGGAATACCCGTCCCACTCAAGGTGACAAATGCAAAAACAACAATTGATGGACAGAATGCAGAACAATGTCATACATTCACCCCAGTACAGAGATCTGGGTCTAAATCCATTGTTTATTTGCTCACCACTCCATTCCAGTTTGAGCCCAGCCATATGCAAATCAGTCTTGACCCTGTGCCTCATGGGAACAGTCCAGCCCGAACAGCCAAGCCAGGTCCTCCCTGGGTTGGAAACAATCATCCTAGCACCAGTTTCGGGATTTCACCCCTCTTCAGCCAGGATAGCTTGATTCCAGTGG
The DNA here is from genome assembly GCF_964204655.1 of Triturus cristatus. Lineage (NCBI taxonomy): Eukaryota > Metazoa > Chordata > Amphibia > Caudata > Salamandridae > Triturus > Triturus cristatus. Next base: position 406,589,089 of record NC_140579.1, on the reverse strand, counting down.
CATGGAGAGCACGGGGCCCACGTCTAGGCATACCCGTCCCACTCGGGTGACAAATGCAAAAACAACAATTGATGGACAGAATGCAGAACAATGTCATACATTCACCCCAGTACAGAGATCTGGGCCTAAATCCATTGTTTATTTGCTCACCATGCCATTCCAGCTTGAGCCCAGCCATATGCAAATCAGTCTTGACCCTGTGCCTCATTGGAACAATCCAGCCCGAACTGCCAAGCGATGTCCTCCCTGGACTGGAAACAAGCATCCTAGGACCAGTTTAGGGGTTTCACCCCTCTTCAGCCAGGATAGCTTGATTCCAGTGGCATAGAGAGCACGTGACCCACGTCTAGACATACCAGTCCCACTCGGGGTGACAAATGCAAAAACAACAATTGATGGACAGAATGCAGAACAATGTCATATATTCACCCCAGTACAGAGATCTGGGCCTAAATCCATCGTGTTTTTTTGCTCACCATGCCATTCCAGTTTGAACCCAGCCATTTGCAAATCAGTCTTGACCCTGTGCCTCATGGGGACAGTCCAGCCCGAACTGCCAAGCCAGGTTCTTCCGGGACTAGAAAAAAGCATCCTAGGACCGATTTCGGGGTTTCACCCCTCTTCAGCCAGGATAGCTTGATTCCAGTGGCATGGAGAGCATGGCACCCATGTCTGGGCATACCCGTCCCACTCGGGGTGACAAATGCAAAAACAACAATTGATGGACAGAATGCAAAACAATGTCATACATTCACCACAGTGCAGAGATCTGGGCCTAAATCCATCGTTTTTTTGCTCACCGTGCCATTCCAGTTTGAACCCAGCCATATGCAAATCAGTCTTGACCCTGTGCCTCATGGGAACAGTCCAGCCCTAACTGCCAAGCCAGGTCCTCCCTGAACTGGAAACAAGCATCCTAGGACCGGTTTTGTGGTTTCACCCCTCGTCAGCCAGGATATCTTGATTCCAGTGGCGTGGAGAGCACGAGACCCACGTCTAGGCATACCCGTTCCACTCGGGGAGACAAATGCAAAAACAACAATTGATGGACAGAATGCAGAAAAATGTCATACATGCACCCCAGTACAGAGATCTGGGCCTAAATCCATCTTTTTGTTTCTTACCATGCCATTCCAGTTTGAACCCAGCCATTAGCAAATCAGTCTTCACCCTGTGCCTCATGGGAACAGTCCAGCCGCCAGAACTGCCAAGCCAGGTCCTCCCTGGACTGGAAACAAGCATCCTAGGACCGGTTTCGCCGTTTCACCCCTCTTCAGCCAGGAAAGCTTGATTCCAGTCGCATGGAGAGCACGGTCCCCACGTCTAGGCATACCCATTCCACTCCGGGTGACAAATGCCAAAACAACAATTGATGGACAGAATGTAGAACAATGTCATACATTCACCGCAGTACAGAGATCTGGGCGTAAATCCATCGTTTTTTTGCTCACCATGCCATTCCAGTTTGAACCCAGCAATATGCAAATCAGTCTTGACCCTGTGCCTCATGGGGACAGTCCAGCCCGAACTGCCAAGCCAGGTTCTTCCAGGACTAGAAAAAAGCATCCTAGGACCGATTTCGGGCTTTCACCCCTCTTCAGCCAGGATAGCTTGATTCCAGTGGCATGGAGAGCATGGCACCCACGTCTAGGCATACCCGCCCCACTCAGGGTGACAAATGCAAAAACAACAATTGATGGACAGAATGCAAAACAATGTCATACATTCACCCCAGTGCAGAGATCTGGGCCTAAATCCATCGTTTTTTTGCTCACCGTGCCATTCCAGTTTGAACCCAGCCATATGCAAATCAGTCTTGACCCTGTGCCTCATGGGAACAGTCCAGCCCTAACTGCCAAGCCAGGTCCTCCCTGAACTGGAAACAAGCATCCTAGGACCGGTTTTGTGGTTTCACCCCTCGTCAGCCAGCATATCTTGATTCCAGTGGCGTGAAGAGCACGAGACCCACGTCTAGGCATACCCGTTCCACTCGGGGAGACAAATGCAAAAACAACAATTGATGGACAGAATGCAGAAAAATGTCATACATGCACCCCAGTACAGAGATCTGGGCCTAAATCCATCTTTTTGTTTCTTACCATGCCATTCCAGTTTGAACCCAGCCATTAGCAAATCAGTCTTCACCCTGTGCCTCATGGGAACAGTCCAGCCGCCAGAACTGCCAAGCCAGGTCCTCCCTGGACTGGAAACAAGCATCCTAGGACCGGTTTCGCCGTTTCACCCCTCTTCAGCCAGGAAAGCTTGATTCCAGTCGCATGGAGAGCACGGTCCCCACGTCTAGGCATACCCATTCCACTCCGGGTGACAAATGCCAAAACAACAATTGATGGACAGAATGTAGAACAATGTCATACATTCACCGCAGTACAGAGATCTGGGCGTAAATCCATCATTTTTTTGCTCACCATGCCAATCCAGTTTGAACCTAGCCATATGCAAATCAGTCTTGACCGTGTGCCTCATGGGAACGGTCCAGCCCGAACTGCCAAGCCAGGTTCTCCCTAGACTGGAAACAAGCATTCTTGGACCGGTTTCGGGGTTTCACCCCCCTTCAGCCAGGATAGCTTGATTCCAGTGACGTGGAGAGCACGGGACCCACGTCTAGGCATACCCGTTCCACTCGGGGTGACCAATGCAAAAACAATAAGTGATGGACAGAATGCAGAACAATGTCATACATTCCCCCCAGTACAGAGATCTGGGCCTAAATCGATAGTTTTTTTGCTCACCATGCCATTCCAGTTTGAACCAAGCCATATGCAAAACAGTCTTGACCCTGTGCCTCATGGGAACAGTCCAGCCCAAACTGCCAAGCCAGGCCCTCCCTGGGCTGGAAACAAGCATGCTAGGACCGGTTTCAGGGTTTCACCCCGCTTCAGCCAGGATAGCTTGATTCCAGTGGCATAGAGAGCACGGAACCCATGTCTAGGAATACCCGTCCCACTCAAGGTGACAAATGCAAAAACAACAATTGATGGACAGAATGCAGAACAATGTCATACATTCACCCCAGTGCAGAGATCTGGGCCTAAATCCATCGTTTTTTTGCTCACCGTGCCATTCCAGTTTGAACCCAGCCACATGCAAATCAGTCTTGACCCTGTGCCTCATGGGAACAGTCCAGCCCTAACTGCCAAGCCAGGTCCTCCCTGAACTGGAAACAAGCATCCTAGGACCGGTTTTGTGGTTTCACCCCTCGTCAGCCAGCATATCTTGATTCCAGTGGCGTGAAGAGCACGAGACCCACGTCTAGGCATACCCGTTCCACTCGGGGAGACAAATGCAAAAACAACAATTGATGGACAGAATGCAGAAAAATGTCATACATGCATCCCAGTACAGAGATCTGGGCCTAAATCCATCTTTTTGTTTCTTACCATGCCATTCCAGTTTGAACCCAGCCATTAGCAAATCAGTCTTCACCCTGTGCCTCATGGGAACAGTCCAGCCGCCAGAACTGCCAAGCCAGGTCCTCCCTGGACTGGAAACAAGCATCCTAGGACCGGTTTCGCCGTTTCACCCCTCTTCAGCCAGGAAAGCTTGATTCCAGTCGCATGGAGAGCACGGTCCCCACGTCTAGGCATACCCATTCCACTCCGGGTGACAAATGCCAAAACAACAATTGATGGACAGAATGTAGAACAATGTCATACATTCACCGCAGTACAGAGATCTGGGCGTAAATCCATCGTTTTTTTGCTCACCATGCCAATCCAGTTTGAACCTAGCCATATGCAAATCAGTCTTGACCGTGTGCCTCATGGGAACGGTCCAGCCCGAACTGCCAAGCCAGGTTCTCCCTAGACTGGAAACAAGCATTCTTGGACCGGTTTCGGGGTTTCACCCCTCTTCAGCCAGGATAGCTTGATTCCAGTGACGTGGAGAGCACGGGACCCACGTCTAGGCATACCCGTTCCACTCGGGGTGACCAATGCAAAAACAATAAGTGATGGACAGAATGCAGAACAATGTCATACATTCACCCCAGTACAGAGATCTGGGCCTAAATTGATAGTTTTTTTGCTCACCATGCCATTCCAGTTTAAACCAAGCCATATGCAAAACAGTCTTGACCCTGTGCCTCATGGGAACAGTCCAGCCCGAACTGCCAAGCCAGGCCCTCCCTGGGCTGGAAACAAGCATGCTAGGACCGGTTTCAGGGTTTCACCCCGCTTCAGCCAGGATAGCTTGATTCCAGTGGCATAGAGAGCACGGAACCCATGTCTAGGAATACCCGTCCCACTCAAGGTGACAAATGCAAAAACAACAATTGATGGACAGAATGCAGAACAATGTCATACATTCACCCCAGTACAGAGATCTGGGTCTAAATCCATTGTTTATTTGCTCACCACTCCATTCCAGTTTGAGCCCAGCCATATGCAAATCAGTCTTGACCCTGTGCCTCATGGGAACAGTCCAGCCCGAACAGCCAAGCCAGGTCCTCCCTGGGTTGGAAACAATCATCCTAGCACCAGTTTCGGGATTTCACCCCTCTTCAGCCAGGATAGCTTGATTCCAGTGGCATGGAGAGCACGGGACCCACGTCTAGGCATACCCGTCCCACTCGGGTGACAAATGCAAAAACAACAATTGATGGACAGAATGCAGAACAATGTCATACATTCACCCCAGTACAGAGATCTGGACCTAAATCCATCATTTTTTTGCTTACCATGCCATTCCAGTTTGAACCCAGCCACATGCAAATCAGTCTTGACCCTGTGCCTCATGGGAACAGTGCAGCCCGAACTGCCAAGCCAGGTTCTCCCGGGACTGGAAACAAGCATCCTAGGACCGGTTTCGGGTTTTCACCCCTCTTCAGCCAGGATAGCTTGATTCCAGTGGAATGGAGAGCACGGGACCCACGTCAAAGCATACCCGTCCCACTCGGCGTGACAAATGAAAAAACAAAAATTGATGGACAGAATGCAGAACAATATCATACATTCATCCCAGTACAGAGATCTGGGCCTAAATCCATCGTTTTTTTGCTCACCATGCCATTCCAGTTTGAACCCAGCAATATGCAAATCAGTCTTGACCCTGTGCCTCATGGGGACAGTCCAGCCCGAACTGCCAAGCCAGGTTCTCCCGGGACTGGAAACAAGCATCCTAGGACTGGTTACGGGGTTTCACCCCTGTTCAGCCAGGATAGCTTGATTCCAGTGGCATGGAGAGCAGGGGACCCACGTCTAGGAATACCCTTCCCACTCGGGGTGACAAATGCAAAAACAACAATTGATGCACAGAATGCAGAACAATGTCATACATTCACCCCAGGACAGAGATCTGGGCCTAAATCCATCGTTTTTTTCTCACCATGCCATTCAAGTTTGAACCCAGCCATATGCAAATCAGTCTTGACCCTGTGCCTCATTGGAACAGTCCAGCCCGAACTGCCAAGCCAGGTCCTCCCTAGACTGGAAACAAGCATCCTAGGACCGGTTTCGGGGTTTCACCCCTCTTCAGCCAGAATTGCTTGATTCCAGTGGCATGGAGACGACAGAACCCACATCTAGGCACACCCTCCGTCCCACTTGGGGTGACAAATGCAAAAGCAACAATTGATGGACAGAATGCAAAACAATGTCATACATTCACCCCAGTACAGAGATCTGGGCCTAAATCCATCGTTTTTTTGCTCACAATGCCATTCCAGTTTGAACCCAGCCATATGCATATTAGTCTTGACCCTGTGCCTCATTGGAACAGTCCAGCCCAAACTGCCAAACCAGGTCCTCCCTGGACTGGAAACTAGCATCCTAGGACCGGTTTCGGGGTTTCATCCCTCTTCCGCCAGGATAGCTTGATTCCAGTGGCATGGAGACCACGGAACGCACGTCTAGGCATACCCGTCCCACACGGGGTGATAAATGCAAAAACAACAATTGATGGACAGAATGCAGAACAATGTCATACATTCACCCCAGTACAGAGATATGGGCCTAAATCCATCGTTTTTTTGCTGACCATGCCATTCCAGTTTGAACCCAGCCATATGCAAATCAGTCTTGACCCTGTGCCTCATTGGAACAGTCCAGCCCAAACAGCCAAGCCAGGTCCTCCCTGGTCTGAAAACCAGCATCCTAGGACCAGTTTCGGGGTTTCACCCCTCTTCAGCCAGGATAGCTTGATTCCAGTGGCATAGAGAGCACGGATCCCACGTCTAGGAATACCCGTCCCACTCGGGGTGACAAATGCAAAAACAGCAATTGATGGACAGAATGCAGAACAATGTCATACATTCACCCCAGTACTGAGATCTGGGCCTAAATCCATTGTTTATTTGCTCACCATGCCATTCCAGCTTGAGCCCAGCCATATGCAAATCAGTCTTGACCCTGTGCCTCATGGGAACAATCCAGCCCGAACTGCCAAGCGATGTCTTCCCTGGACTGGAAACAAGCATCCTAGGACCGGTTTAGGGGTTTCACCCCTCTTCAGCCAGGATAGCTTGATTCCAGTGGCATAGAGAGCACGTGACCCACGTCTAGGCATACCCGTCCCACTCGGGATGACAAATGCAAAAACAACAATTGATGGACAGAATGCAGAACAATGTCATACATTCACCCCAGTACAGAGATCTGGGCCTAAAGACATCGTGTTTTTTTGCTCACCATGCCATTCCAGTTTGAACCCAGCCATTTGCTAATCAGTCTTGACCCTGTGCCTCATGGGGACAGTCCAGCCCGAACTGTCAAGCCAGGTTCTTCCGGGACTAGAAAAAAGCATCCTAGGACCGATTTCGGGGTTTCACCCCTCTTCAGCCAGGATAGCTTGAATCCAGTGGCATGGAGAGCATGGCACCCACGTCTAGGCATACCCGTCCCACTCGGGGTGACAAATGCAAAAACAACAATTGATGGACAGAATACAAAACAATGTCATACATTCACCCCAGTGCAGAGATCTGGGCCTAAATCCATCGTTTTTTTGCTCACCGTGCCATTCCAGTTTGAACCCAGCCATATGCAAATCAGTCTTGACCCTGTGCCTCATGGGAACAGTCCAGCCCTAACTGCCAAGCCAGGTCCTCCCTGAACTGGAAACAAGCATCCTAGGACCGGTTTTGTGGTTTTACCCCTCGTCAGCCAGGATATCTTGATTCCAGTGGCGTGGAGAGCACGAGCCTCACGTCTAGGCATACCCGTTCCACTCGGGGAGACAAATGCAAAAACAACAATTGATGGACAGAATGCAGAAAAATGTCATACATGCACCCCAGTACAGAGATCTGGGCCTAAATCCATCGTTTTTTTGCTCACCATGCCAATCTAGTTTGAACCTAGCCATATGCAAATCAGTCTTGACCGTGTGCCTCATGGGAACGGTCCAGCCCGAACTGCCAAGCTAGGTTCTCCCTAGACTGGAAACAAGCATTCTTGGACCGGTTTCGGGATTTCACCCCTCTTCAGCCAGGATAGCTTGATTCCAGTGGCATGGAGAGCACGGGACCCACGTCTAGGCATACCCGTCCCACTCGGGTGACAAATGCAAAAACAACAATTGATGGACAGAATGCAGAACAATGTCATACATTCACCCCAGTACAGAGATCTGGACCTAAATCCATCATTTTTTTGCTTACCATGCCATTCCAGTTTGAACCCAGCCATATGCAAATCAGTCTTGACCCTGTGCCTCATGGGAACAGTGCAGCCCGAACTGCCAAGCCAGGTTCTCCCGGGACTGGAAACAAGCATCCTAGGACCGGTTTCGGGTTTTCACCCCTCTTCAGCCAGGATAGCTTGATTCCAGTGGAATGGAGAGCACGGGACCCACGTCAAAGTATACCCGTCCCACTCGGCGTGACAAATGAAAAAACAAAAATTGATGGACAGAATGCAGAACAATATCATACATTCATCCCAGTACAGAGATCTGGGCCTAAATCCATCGTTGTTTTGCTCACCATGCCATTCCAGTTTGAACCCAGCAATATGCAAATCAGTCTTGACCCTGTGCCTCATGGGGACAGTCCAGCCCGAACTGCCAAGCCAGGTTCTCCCGGGACTGGAAACAAGCATCCTAGGACCGGTTACGGGGTTTCACCCCTGTTCAGCCAGGACAGCTTGATTCCAGTGGCATGGAGAGCAGGGGACCCACGTCTAGGAATACCCTTCCCACTCGGGGTGACAAATGCAAAAACAACAATTGATGCACAGAATGCAGAACAATGTCATACATTCACCCCAGGACAGAGATCTGGGCCTAAATCCATCGTTTTTTTCTCACCATGCCATTCAAGTTTGAACCCAGCCATATGCAAATCAGTCTTGACCCTGTGCCTCATTGGAACAGTCCAGCCCGACCTGCCAAGCCAGGTCCTCCCTAGACTGGAAACAAGCATCCTAGGACCGGTTTCGGGGTTTCACCCCTCTTCAGCCAGAATTGCTTGATTCCAGTGGCATGGAGACGACAGAACCCACATCTAGGCATACCCTCCGTCCCACTTGGGGTGACAAATGCAAAAACAACAATTGATGGACAGAATGCAAAACAATGTCATACATTCACCCCAGTACAGAGATCTGGGCCTAAATCCATCGTTTTTTTGCTCACAATGCCATTCCAGTTTGAACCCAGCCATATGCATATTAGTCTTGACCCTGTGCCTCATTGGAACAGTCCAGCCCAAACTGCCAAACCAGGTCCTCCCTGGACTGGAAACTAGCATCCTAGGACCGGTTTCGGGGTTTCATCCCTCTTCCGCCAGGATAGCTTGATTCCAGTGGCATGGAGACCACGGAACGCACGTCTAGGCATACCCGTCCCACACGGGGTGATAAATGCAAAAACAACAATTGATGGACAGAATGCAGAACAATGTCATACATTCACCCCAGTACAGAGATCTGGGCCTAAATCCATCGTTTTTTTGCTCACCATGCCATTCCAGTTTGAACCCAGCCATATGCAAATCAGTCTTGACCCTGTGCCTCATGGGAACAGTCCAGCCCGAACTGCCAAGCCAGGCCCTCCCTGGGCTGGAAACAAGCATGCTAGGACCGGTTTCAGGGTTTCACCCCGCTTCAGCCAGGATAGCTTGATTCCAGTGGCATAGAGAGCACGGAACCCATGTCTAGGAATACCCGTCCCACTCAAGGTGACAAATGCAAAAACAACAATTGATGGACAGAATGCAGAACAATGTCATACATTCACCCCAGTACAGAGATCTGGGTCTAAATCCATTGTTTATTTGCTCACCACTCCATTCCAGTTTGAGCCCAGCCATATGCAAATCAGTCTTGACCCTGTGCCTCATGGGAACAGTCCAGCCCGAACAGCCAAGCCAGGTCCTCCCTGGGTTGGAAACAATCATCCTAGCACCAGTTTCGGGATTTCACCCCTCTTCAGCCAGGATAGCTTGATTCCAGTGGCATGGAGAGCACGGGACCCACGTCTAGGCATACCCGTCCCACTCGGGTGACAAATGCAAAAACAACAATTGATGGACAGAATGCAGAACAATGTCATACATTCACCCCAGTACAGAGATCTGGACCTAAATCCATCATTTTTTTGCTTACCATGCCATTCCAGTTTGAACCCAGCCACATGCAAATCAGTCTTGACCCTGTGCCTCATGGGAACAGTGCAGCCCGAACTGCCAAGCCAGGTTCTCCCGGGACTGGAAACAAGCATCCTAGGACCGGTTTCGGGTTTTCACCCCTCTTCAGCCAGGATAGCTTGATTCCAGTGGAATGGAGAGCACGGGACCCACGTCAAAGCATACCCGTCCCACTCGGCGTGACAAATGAAAAAACAAAAATTGATGGACAGAATGCAGAACAATATCATACATTCATCCCAGTACAGAGATCTGGGCCTAAATCCATCGTTTTTTTGCTCACCATGCCATTCCAGTTTGAACCCAGCAATATGCAAATCAGTCTTGACCCTGTGCCTCATGGGGACAGTCCAGCCCGAACTGCCAAGCCAGGTTCTCCCGGGACTGGAAACAAGCATCCTAGGACTGGTTACGGGGTTTCACCCCTGTTCAGCCAGGATAGCTTGATTCCAGTGGCATGGAGAGCAGGGGACCCACGTCTAGGAATACCCTTCCCACTCGGGGTGACAAATGCAAAAACAACAATTGATGCACAGAATGCAGAACAATGTCATACATTCACCCCAGGACAGAGATCTGGGCCTAAATCCATCGTTTTTTTCTCACCATGCCATTCAAGTTTGAACCCAGCCATATGCAAATCAGTCTTGACCCTGTGCCTCATTGGAACAGTCCAGCCCGAACTGCCAAGCCAGGTCCTCCCTAGACTGGAAACAAGCATCCTAGGACCGGTTTCGGGGTTTCACCCCTCTTCAGCCAGAATTGCTTGATTCCAGTGGCATGGAGACGACAGAACCCACATCTAGGCACACCCTCCGTCCCACTTGGGGTGACAAATGCAAAAGCAACAATTGATGGACAGAATGCAAAACAATGTCATACATTCACCCCAGTACAGAGATCTGGGCCTAAATCCATCGTTTTTTTGCTCACAATGCCATTCCAGTTTGAACCCAGCCATATGCATATTAGTCTTGACCCTGTGCCTCATTGGAACAGTCCAGCCCAAACTGCCAAACCAGGTCCTCCCTGGACTGGAAACTAGCATCCTAGGACCGGTTTCGGGGTTTCATCCCTCTTCCGCCAGGATAGCTTGATTCCAGTGGCATGGAGACCACGGAACGCACGTCTAGGCATACCCGTCCCACACGGGGTGATAAATGCAAAAACAACAATTGATGGACAGAATGCAGAACAATGTCATACATTCACCCCAGTACAGAGATATGGGCCTAAATCCATCGTTTTTTTGCTGACCATGCCATTCCAGTTTGAACCCAGCCATATGCAAATCAGTCTTGACCCTGTGCCTCATTGGAACAGTCCAGCCCAAACAGCCAAGCCAGGTCCTCCCTGGTCTGAAAACCAGCATCCTAGGACCAGTTTCGGGGTTTCACCCCTCTTCAGCCAGGATAGCTTGATTCCAGTGGCATAGAGAGCACGGATCCCACGTCTAGGAATACCCGTCCCACTCGGGGTGACAAATGCAAAAACAGCAATTGATGGACAGAATGCAGAACAATGTCATACATTCACCCCAGTACTGAGATCTGGGCCTAAATCCATTGTTTATTTGCTCACCATGCCATTCCAGCTTGAGCCCAGCCATATGCAAATCAGTCTTGACCCTGTGCCTCATGGGAACAATCCAGCCCGAACTGCCAAGCGATGTCTTCCCTGGACTGGAAACAAGCATCCTAGGACCGGTTTAGGGGTTTCACCCCTCTTCAGCCAGGATAGCTTGATTCCAGTGGCATAGAGAGCACGTGACCCACGTCTAGGCATACCCGTCCCACTCGGGATGACAAATGCAAAAACAACAATTGATGGACAGAATGCAGAACAATGTCATACATTCACCCCAGTACAGAGATCTGGGCCTAAAGACATCGTGTTTTTTTGCTCACCATGCCATTCCAGTTTGAACCCAGCCATTTGCTAATCAGTCTTGACCCTGTGCCTCATGGGGACAGTCCAGCCCGAACTGTCAAGCCAGGTTCTTCCGGGACTAGAAAAAAGCATCCTAGGACCGATTTCGGGGTTTCACCCCTCTTCAGCCAGGATAGCTTGAATCCAGTGGCATGGAGAGCATGGCACCCACGTCTAGGCATACCCGTCCCACTCGGGGTGACAAATGCAAAAACAACAATTGATGGACAGAATACAAAACAATGTCATACATTCACCCCAGTGCAGAGATCTGGGCCTAAATCCATCGTTTTTTTGCTCACCGTGCCATTCCAGTTTGAACCCAGCCATATGCAAATCAGTCTTGACCCTGTGCCTCATGGGAACAGTCCAGCCCTAACTGCCAAGCCAGGTCCTCCCTGAACTGGAAACAAGCATCCTAGGACCGGTTTTGTGGTTTTACCCCTCGTCAGCCAGGATATCTTGATTCCAGTGGCGTGGAGAGCACGAGCCTCACGTCTAGGCATACCCGTTCCACTCGGGGAGACAAATGCAAAAACAACAATTGATGGACAGAATGCAGAAAAATGTCATAAATGCACCCCAGTACAGAGATCTGGGCCTAAATCCATCGTTTTTTTGCTCACCATGCCAATCTAGTTTGAACCTAGCCATATGCAAATCAGTCTTGACCGTGTGCCTCATGGGAACGGTCCAGCCCGAACTGCCAAGCTAGGTTCTCCCTAGACTGGAAACAAGCATTCTTGGACCGGTTTCGGGATTTCACCCCTCTTCAGCCAGGATAGCTTGATTCCAGTGGCATGGAGAGCACGGGACCCACGTCTAGGCATACCCGTCCCACTCGGGTGACAAATGCAAAAACAACAATTGATGGACAGAATGCAGAACAATGTCATACATTCACCCCAGTACAGAGATCTGGACCTAAATCCATCATTTTTTTGCTTACCATGCCATTCCAGTTTGAACCCAGCCATATGCAAATCAGTCTTGACCCTGTGCCTCATGGGAACAGTGCAGCCCGAACTGCCAAGCCAGGTTCTCCCGGGACTGGAAACAAGCATCCTAGGACCGGTTTCGGGTTTTCACCCCTCTTCAGCCAGGATAGCTTGATTCCAGTGGAATGGAGAGCACGGGACCCACGTCAAAGTATACCCGTCCCACTCGGCGTGACAAATGAAAAAACAAAAATTGATGGACAGAATGCAGAACAATATCATACATTCATCCCAGTACAGAGATCTGGGCCTAAATCCATCGTTGTTTTGCTCACCATGCCATTCCAGTTTGAACCCAGCAATATGCAAATCAGTCTTGACCCTGTGCCTCATGGGGACAGTCCAGCCCGAACTGCCAAGCCAGGTTCTCCCAGGACTGGAAACAAGCATCCTAGGACCGGTTACGGGGTTTCACCCCTGTTCAGCCAGGACAGCTTGATTCCAGTGGCATGGAGAGCAGGGGACCCACGTCTAGGAATACCCTTCCCACTCGGGGTGACAAATGCAAAAACAACAATTGATGCACAGAATGCAGAACAATGTCATACATTCACCCCAGGACAGAGATCTGGGCCTAAATCCATCGTTTTTTTCTCACCATGCCATTCAAGTTTGAACCCAGCCATATGCAAATCAGTCTTGACCCTGTGCCTCATTGGAACAGTCCAGCCCGACCTGCCAAGCCAGGTCCTCCCTAGACTGGAAACAAGCATCCTAGGACCGGTTTCGGGGTTTCACCCCTCTTCAGCCAGAATTGCTTGATTCCAGTGGCATGGAGACGACAGAACCCACATCTAGGCATACCCTCCGTCCCACTTGGGGTGACAAATGCAAAAACAACAATTGATGGACAGAATGCAAAACAATGTCATACATTCACCCCAGTACAGAGATCTGGGCCTAAATCCATCGTTTTTTTGCTCACAATGCCATTCCAGTTTGAACCCAGCCATATGCATATTAGTCTTGACCCTGTGCCTCATTGGAACAGTCCAGCCCAAACTGCCAAACCAGGTCCTCCCTGGACTGGAAACTAGCATCCTAGGACCGGTTTCGGGGTTTCATCCCTCTTCCGCCAGGATAGCTTGATTCCAGTGGCATGGAGACCACGGAACGCACGTCTAGGCATACCCGTCCCACACGGGGTGATAAATGCAAAAACAACAATTGATGGACAGAATGCAGAACAATGTCATACATTCACCCCAGTACAGAGATCTGGGCCTAAATCCATCGTTTTTTTGCTCACCATGCCATTCCAGTTTGAACCCAGCCATATGCAAATCAGTCTTGACCCTGTGCCTCATTGGAACAGTCCAGCCCAAACTGCCAAGCCAGGTCCTCCCTGGTCTGAAAACCAGCATCCTAGGACCAGTTTCGGGGTTTCACCCCTCTTCAGCCAGGATAGCTTGATTCCAGTGGCATAGAGAGCACGGAACCCACGTCTAGGAATACCCGTCCCACTCGGGGTGACAAATGCAAAAACAGCAATTGATGGACAGAATGCAGAACAATGTCATACATTCACCCCAGTACTGAGATCTGGGCCTAAATCCATTGTTTATTTGCTCACCATGCCATTCCAGCTTGAGCCCAGCCATATGCAAATCAGTCTTGACCCTGTGCCTCATGGGAACAATCCAGCCCGAACTGCCAAGCGATGTCTTCCCTGGACTGGAAACAAGCATCCTAGGACCGGTTTAGGGGTTTCACCCCTCTTCAGCCAGGATAGCTTGATTCCAGTGGCATAGAGAGCACGTGACCCACGTCTAGGCATACCCGTCCCACTCGGGATGACAAATGCAAAAACAACAATTGATGGACAGAATGCAGAACAATGTCATACATTCACCCCAGTACAGAGATCTGGGCCTAAATACATCGTGTTTTTTTGCTCACCATGCCATTCCAGTTTGAACCCAGCCATATGCAAATCAGTCTTGACCCTGCGCCTCATTGGAACAGTCCAGCCCGAACAGCCAAGCCAGGTCCTCCCTGGGTTGGAAACAAGCATCCTAGGACCAGTTTCGGGATTTCACCCCTCTTCAGCCAGGATAGCTTGATTCCAGTGGCATGGAGAGCACGGGACCCACGTCTAGGCATACCCGTCCCACTCGGGTGACAAATGCAAAAACAACAATTGATGGACAGAATGCAGAACAGTGGCATAGAGAGCACGTGACCCACGTCTAGGCATACCCGTCCCACTCGGGGTGACAAATGCAAAAACAACAATTGATGGACAGAATGCAGAACAATGTCATACATTCACCCCAGTACAGAGATCTGGGCCTAAATCCATCGTGTTTTTTTGCTCACCATGCCATTCCAGTTTGAACCCAGCCATTTGCAAATCAGTCTTGACCCTGTGCCTCATGGGAACAGTCCAGCCCGAACTGCCAAGCCAGGTCCTCCCTGGACTGAAAACAAGCATCCTAGGACCGGTTTCGGAGTTTCACCCCTCTTCAGCCAGGATAGCTTGATTCCAGTGGCATGAGGAGCAAGTGACCCACGTCTAGGCATACCCGTCCCACTTGGGGTGACAAATGCAAAAACAATTGATGAACAAAATGCAGAACAATGTCATTCATTCACCCCAGTACAGAGATCTGTGCCTAAATCCATCATTTTTTTGCTTACCATGCCATTCCAGTTTGAACCCAGCCATATGCAAATCAGTCTTGACCCTGCGCCTCATTGGAACAGTCCAGCCCAAACTGCCAAGCCAGGTCCTCCCTGGTCTGAAAACCAGCATCCTAGGACCGGTTTCGGGGTTTCACCCCTCTTCAGCCAGGATAGCTTGATTCCAGTGGCATAGAGAGCACGGAACCCACGTCTAGGAATACCCGTCCCACTCGGGGTGACAAATGCAAAAACAGCAATTGATGGACAGAATGCAGAACAATGTCATACATTCACCCCAGTACTGAGATCTGGGCCTAAATCCATTGTTTATTTGCTCACCATGCCATTCCAGCTTGAGCCCAGCCATATGCAAATCAGTCTTGACCCTGTGCCTCATGGGAACAATCCAGCCCGAACTGCCCAGCGAGGTCCTCCCTGGACTGGAAACAAGCATCCTAGGACCGGTTTAGGGGTTTCACCCCTCTTCAGCCAGGATAGCTTGATTCCAGTGGCATAGAGAGCACGTGACCCACGTCTAGGCATACCCGTCCCACTCGGGGTGACAAATGCAAAAACAACAATTGATGGACAGAATGCAGAACAATGTCATACATTCACCCCAGTACAGAGATCTGGGCCTAAATCCATCATTTTTTTGCTTACCATGCCATTCCAGTTTGTACCCAGCCATATGCAAATCAGTCTTGACCCTGCGCCTCATTGGAACAGTCCAGCCCAAACTGCCAAGCCAGGTCCTCCCTGGTCTGAAAACCAGCATCCTAGGACCGGTTTCGGGGTTTCACCCCTCTTTAGCCAGGATAGCTTGATTCCAGTGGCATAGAGAGCACGGAACCCACGTCTAGGAATACCCGTCCCACTCGGGGTGACAAATGCTAAAACAGCAATTGATGGACAGAATGCAGAACAATGTCATACATTCACCCCAGTACTGAGATCTGGGCCTAAATCCATTGTTATTTGCTCACCATGCCATTCCAGCTTGAGCCCAGCCATATGCAAATCAGTCTTGACCCTGTGCCTCATGGGAACAATCCAGCCCGAACTGCCAAGCGAGGTCCTCCCTGGACTGGAAACAAGCATCCTAGGACCGGTTTAGGGGTTTCACCCCTCTTCAGCCAGGATAGCTTGATTCCAGTGGCATAGAGAGCACGTGACCCACGTCTAGGCATACCCGTCCCACTCGGGGTGACAAATGCAAAAACAACAATTGATGGACAGAATGCAGAACAATGTCATACATTCACCCCAGTACAGAGATCTGGGCCTAAATCCATCATTTTTTTGCTTACCATGCCATTCCAGTTTGTACCCAGCCATATGCAAATCAGTCTTGACCCTGCGCCTCATTGGAACAGTCCAGCCCAAACTGCCAAGCCAGGTCCTCCCTGGTCTGAAAACCAGCATCCTAGGACCGGTTTCGGGGTTTCACCCCTCTTCAGCCAGGATAGCTTGATTCCAGTGGCATAGAGAGCACGGAACCCACGTCTAGGAATACCCGTCCCACTCGGGGTGACAAATGCAAAAACAGCAATTGATGGACAGAATGCAGAACAATGTCATACATTCACCCCAGTACTGAGATCTGGGCCTAAATCCATTGTTTATTTGCTCACCATGCCATTCCAGCTTGAGCTCAGCCATATGCAAATCAGTCTTGACCACGTGCCTCATGGGAACAATCCAGCCCGAACTGCCAAGCGAGGTCCTCCCTGGACTGGAAACAAGCATCCTAGGACCGGTTTAGGGGTTTCACCCCTCTTCAGCCAGGATAGCTTGATTCCAGTGGCATAGAGAGCACGTGACCCACGTCTAGGCATACCCGTCCCACTCGGGGTGACAAATGCAAAAACAACAATTGATGGACTGAATGCAGAACAATGTCATACATTCACCCCAGTACAGAGATCTGGGCCTAAATGAATCGTGTTTTTTTGCTCACCATGCCATTCCAGTTTGAACCCAGCCATTTGCAAATCAGTCTTGACCCTGTGCCTCATGGGAACAGTCCAGCCCGAACTGCCAAGCCAGGTCCTCCCTGGACTGAAAACAAGCATCCTAGGACCGGTTTCGGAGTTTCACCCCTCTTCAGCCAGGATAGCTTGATTCCAGTGGCATGAGGAGCAAGTGACCCACGTCTAGGCATACCCGTCCCACTTGGGGTGACAAATGCAAAAACAATTGATGAACAAAATGCAGAACAATGTCATTCATTCACCCCAGTACAGAGATCTGTGCCTAAATCCATAGTTTTTTTGCTCACCATGCCATTCCAGTTTGAACCCAGCCATATGCAAATCAGTCTTGACCCTGTGCCTCATGGGAACAGTCCAGCCCGAACTGCCAAGCCAGGTCCTCCCTAGACTGGAAAGAAGCATACTAGGACCAGTTTCGGGGTTCCACCCCTCTTCAGCCAGGATAGCTTTATTCCAGTGGCATGGAGAGCATGGCACCCACGTCTAGGCATACCCGTCCCACTCGGGGTGACAAATGCAAAAACAACAATTGATGGACAGAATGCAAAACAATGTCATACATTCACCCCAGTACAGAGATCTGGGCCTAAATCCATTGTTTATTTGCTCACCATGCCATTCCAGTTTGAGCCCAACCATATGCAAATCAGTCTTGACCCTGTGCCTCATGGGAACAGTCTAGCCCGAACAGCCAAGCGAGGTCCTCCCTGGACTGGAAACAAGCATCATAGGACCGGTTTCGGGGTTTCACCCCTCTTCAGCCAGGATAGCTTGATTCCAGTGGCATGGAGAGCACGGGACCCACGTCTAAGCATACCCGTCCCACTCGGCGTGACAAATGAAAAAACAACAATTGATGGACAGAATGCAGAACAATGTCATACATTCATCCCAGTACAGAGATCTGGGCCTAAATCCATCATTTTTTTGCTCACCATGCCATTCCAGTTTGAACCCAGCAATATGCAAATCAGTCTTGACCCTGTGCCTCATGGGGACAGTCCAGCCCGAACTGCCAAGCCAGGTTCTCCTGGGACTGGAAACAAGCATCCTAGGACCGGTTTCGGGGTTTCACCCCTCTTCAGTCAGGATAGCTTGATTCCAGTCGCATGGAGAGCACGGGACCCACGTCTAGGCATACCCGTTCCACTCGGGGTGACAAATGCAAAAACAACAATTGATAGACAGAATGTAGAACAATGTCATACACTCACCCCAGTACAGAGATCTGGGCCTAAATCCATCGTTTGTTTGCTCACCATGCCATTCCAGCTTGAGCCCAGCCATATGCAAATCAGTCTTGACCCTGTGCCTCATTGGAACAATCCAGCCCGAACTGCCAAGCGATGTCCTCCCTGGACTGGAAACAAGCATCCTAGGACCAGTTTAGGGGTTTCACCCCTCTTCAGCCAGGATAGCTTGATTCCAGTGGCATAGAGAGCACGTGACCCACGTCTAGACATACCAGTCCCACTCGGGGTGACAAATGCAAAAACAACAATTGATGGACAGAATGCAGAACAATGTCATATATTCACCCCAGTACAGAGATCTGGGCCTAAATCCACCGTGTTTTTTTGCTCACCATGCCATTCCAGTTTGAACCCAGCCATTTGCAAATCAGTCTTGACCCTGTGCCTCATGGGGACAGTCCAGCCCGAACTGCCAAGCCAGGTTCTTCCGGGACTAGAAAAAAGCATCCTAGGACCGATTTCGGGGTTTCACCCCTCTTCAGCCAGGATAGCTTGATTCCAGTGGCATGGAGAGCATGGCACCCATGTCTGGGCATACCCGTCCCACTCGGGGTGACAAATGCAAAAACAACAATTGATGGACAGAATGCAAAACAATGTCATACATTCACCACAGTGCAGAGATCTGGGCCTAAATCCATCGTTTTTTTGCTCACCGTGCCATTCCAGTTTGAACCCAGCCATATGCAAATCAGTCTTGACCCTGTGCCTCATGGGAACAGTCCAGCCCTAACTGCCAAGCCAGGTCCTCCCTGAACTGGAAACAAGCATCCTAGGACCGGTTTTGTGGTTTCACCCCTCGTCAGCCAGGATATCTTGATTCCAGTGGCGTGGAGAGCACGAGACCCACGTCTAGGCATACCCGTTCCACTCGGGGAGACAAATGCAAAAACAACAATTGATGGACAGAATGCAGAAAAATGTCATACATGCACCCCAGTACAGAGATCTGGGCCTAAATCCATCTTTTTGTTTCTTACCATGCCATTCCAGTTTGAACCCAGCCATTAGCAAATCAGTCTTCACCCTGTGCCTCATGGGAACAGTCCAGCCGCCAGAACTGCCAAGCCAGGTCCTCCCTGGACTGGAAACAAGCATCCTAGGACCGGTTTCGCCGTTTCACCCCTCTTCAGCCAGGAAAGCTTGATTCCAGTCGCATGGAGAGCACGGTCCCCACGTCTAGGCATACCCATTCCACTCCGGGTGACAAATGCCAAAACAACAATTGATGGACAGAATGTAGAACAATGTCATACATTCACCGCAGTACAGAGATCTGGGCGTAAATCCATCGTTTTTTTGCTCACCATGCCATTCCAGTTTGAACCCAGCAATATGCAAATCAGTCTTGACCCTGTGCCTCATGGGGACAGTCCAGCCCGAACTGCCAAGCCAGGTTCTTCCAGGACTAGAAAAAAAGCATCCTAGGACCGATTTCGGGCTTTCACCCCTCTTCAGCCAGGATAGCTTGATTCCAGTGGCATGGAGAGCATGGCACCCACGTCTAGGCATACCCGCCCCACTCAGGGTGACAAATGCAAAAACAACAATTGATGGACAGAATGCAAAACAATGTCATACATTCACCCCAGTGCAGAGATCTGGGCCTAAATCCATCGTTTTTTTGCTCACCGTGCCATTCCAGTTTGAACCCAGCCATATGCAAATCAGTCTTGACCCTGTGCCTCATGGGAACAGTCCAGCCCTAACTGCCAAGCCAGGTCCTCCCTGAACTGGAAACAAGCATCCTAGGACCGGTTTTGTGGTTTCACCCCTCGTCAGCCAGCATATCTTGATTCCAGTGGCGTGAAGAGCACGAGACCCACGTCTAGGCATACCCGTTCCACTCGGGGAGACAAATGCAAAAACAACAATTGATGGACAGAATGCAGAAAAATGTCATACATGCACCCCAGTACAGAGATCTGGGCCTAAATCCATCTTTTTGTTTCTTACCATGCCATTCCAGTTTGAACCCAGCCATTAGCAAATCAGTCTTCACCCTGTGCCTCATGGGAACAGTCCAGCCGCCAGAACTGCCAAGCCAGGTCCTCCCTGGACTGGAAACAAGCATCCTAGGACCGGTTTCGCCGTTTCACCCCTCTTCAGCCAGGAAAGCTTGATTCCAGTCGCATGGAGAGCACGGTCCCCACGTCTAGGCATACCCATTCCACTCCGGGTGACAAATGCCAAAACAACAATTGATGGACAGAATGTAGAACAATGTCATACATTCACCGCAGTACAGAGATCTGGGCGTAAATCCATCGTTTTTTTGCTCACCATGCCAATCCAGTTTGAACCTAGCCATATGCAAATCAGTCTTGACCGTGTGCCTCATGGGAACGGTCCAGCCCGAACTGCCAAGCCAGGTTCTCCCTAGACTGGAAACAAGCATTCTTGGACCGGTTTCGGGGTTTCACCCCTCTTCAGCCAGGATAGCTTGATTCCAGTGACGTGGAGAGCACGGGACCCACGTCTAGGCATACCCGTTCCACTCGGGGTGACCAATGCAAAAACAATAAGTGATGGACAGAATGCAGAACAATGTCATACATTCACCCCAGTACAGAGATCTGGGCCTAAATCGATAGTTTTTTTACTCACCATGCCATTCCAGTTTGAACCAAGCCATATGCAAAACAGTCTTGACCCTGTGCCTCATGGGAACAGTCCAGCCCAAACTGCCAAGCCAGGCCCTCCCTGGGCTGGAAACAAGCATGCTAGGACCGGTTTCAGGGTTTCACCCCGCTTCAGCCAGGATAGCTTGATTCCAGTGGCATAGAGAGCACGGAACCCATGTCTAGGAATACCCGTCCCACTCAAGGTGACAAATGCAAAAACAACAATTGATGGACAGAATGCAGAACAATGTCATACATTCACCCCAGTGCAGAGATCTGGGCCTAAATCCATCGTTTTTTTGCTCACCGTGCCATTCCAGTTTGAACCCAGCCACATGCAAATCAGTCTTGACCCTGTGCCTCATGGGAACAGTCCAGCCCTAACTGCCAAGCCAGGTCCTCCCTGAACTGGAAACAAGCATCCTAGGACCGGTTTTGTGGTTTCACCCCTCGTCAGCCAGCATATCTTGATTCCAGTGGCGTGAAGAGCACGAGACCCACGTCTAGGCATACCCGTTCCACTCGGGGAGACAAACGCAAAAACAACAATTGATGGACAGAATGCAGAAAAATGTCATACATGCACCCCAGTACAGAGATCTGGGCCTAAATCCATCTTTTTGTTTCTTACCATGCCATTCCAGTTTGAACCCAGCCATTAGCAAATCAGTCTTCACCCTGTGCCTCACGGGAACAGTCCAGCCGCCAGAACTGCCAAGCCAGGTCCTCCCTGGACTGGAAACAAGCATCCTAGGACCGGTTTCGCCGTTTCACCCCTCTTCAGCCAGGAAAGCTTGATTCCAGTCGCATGGAGAGCACGGTCCCCACGTCTAGGCATACCCATTCCACTCCGGGTGACAAATGCCAAAACAACAATTGATGGACAGAATGTAGAACAATGTCATACATTCACCGCAGTACAGAGATCTGGGCGTAAATCCATCGTTTTTTTGCTCACCATGCCAATCCAGTTTGAACCTAGCCATA
This sequence comes from Triturus cristatus, assembly GCF_964204655.1. Lineage (NCBI taxonomy): Eukaryota > Metazoa > Chordata > Amphibia > Caudata > Salamandridae > Triturus > Triturus cristatus. The sequence continues at coordinate 406,567,078 of NC_140579.1, read as the reverse complement.
TGCAAATCAGTCTTGACCGTGTGCCTCATGGGAACGGTCCAGCCCGAACTGCCAAGCCAGGTTCTCCCTAGACTGGAAACAAGCATTCTTGGACCGGTTTCGGGGTTTCACCCCTCTTCAGCCAGGATAGCTTGATTCCAGTGACGTGGAGAGCACGGGACCCACGTCTAGGCATACCCGTTCCACTCGGGGTGACCAATGCAAAAACAATAAGTGATGGACAGAATGCAGAACAATGTCATACATTCACCCCAGTACAGAGATCTGGGCCTAAATTGATAGTTTTTTTGCTCACCATGCCATTCCAGTTTAAACCAAGCCATATGCAAAACAGTCTTGACCCTGTGCCTCATGGGAACAGTCCAGCCCGAACTGCCAAGCCAGGCCCTCCCTGGGCTGGAAACAAGCATGCTAGGACCGGTTTCAGGGTTTCACCCCGCTTCAGCCAGGATAGCTTGATTCCAGTGGCATAGAGAGCACGGAACCCATGTCTAGGAATACCCGTCCCACTCAAGGTGACAAATGCAAAAACAACAATTGATGGACAGAATGCAGAACAATGTCATACATTCACCCCAGTACAGAGATCTGGGTCTAAATCCATTGTTTATTTGCTCACCACTCCATTCCAGTTTGAGCCCAGCCATATGCAAATCAGTCTTGACCCTGTGCCTCATGGGAACAGTCCAGCCCGAACAGCCAAGCCAGGTCCTCCCTGGGTTGGAAACAATCATCCTAGCACCAGTTTCGGGATTTCACCCCTCTTCAGCCAGGATAGCTTGATTCCAGTGGCATGGAGAGCACGGGACCCACGTCTAGGCATACCCGTCCCACTCGGGTGACAAATGCAAAAACAACAATTGATGGACAGAATGCAGAACAATGTCATACATTCACCCCAGTACAGAGATCTGGACCTAAATCCATCATTTTTTTGCTTACCATGCCATTCCAGTTTGAACCCAGCCATATGCAAATCAGTCTTGACCCTGTGCCTCATGGGAACAGTGCAGCCCGAACTGCCAAGCCAGGTTCTCCCGGGACTGGAAACAAGCATCCTAGGACCGGTTTCGGGTTTTCACCCCTCTTCAGCCAGGATAGCTTGATTCCAGTGGAATGGAGAGCACGGGACCCACGTCAAAGCATACCCGTCCCACTCGGCGTGACAAATGAAAAAACAAAAATTGATGGACAGAATGCAGAACAATATCATACATTCATCCCAGTACAGAGATCTGGGCCTAAATCCATCGTTTTTTTGCTCACCATGCCATTCCAGTTTGAACCCAGCAATATGCAAATCAGTCTTGACCCTGTGCCTCATGGGGACAGTCCAGCCCGAACTGCCAAGCCAGGTTCTCCCGGGACTGGAAACAAGCATCCTAGGACTGGTTACGGGGTTTCACCCCTGTTCAGCCAGGATAGCTTGATTCCAGTGGCATGGAGAGCAGGGGACCCACGTCTAGGAATACCCTTCCCACTCGGGGTGACAAATGCAAAAACAACAATTGATGCACAGAATGCAGAACAATGTCATACATTCACCCCAGGACAGAGATCTGGGCCTAAATCCATCGTTTTTTTCTCACCATGCCATTCAAGTTTGAACCCAGCCATATGCAAATCAGTCTTGACTCTGTGCCTCATTGGAACAGTCCAGCCCGAACTGCCAAGCCAGGTCCTCCCTAGACTGGAAACAAGCATCCTAGGACCGGTTTCGGGGTTTCACCCCTCTTCAGCCAGAATTGCTTGATTCCAGTGGCATGGAGACGACAGAACCCACATCTAGGCACACCCTCCGTCCCACTTGGGGTGACAAATGCAAAAGCAACAATTGATGGACAGAATGCAAAACAATGTCATACATTCACCCCAGTACAGAGATCTGGGCCTAAATCCATCGTTTTTTTGCTCACAATGCCATTCCAGTTTGAACCCAGCCATATGCATATTAGTCTTGACCCTGTGCCTCATTGGAACAGTCCAGTCCAAACAGCCAAGCCAGGTCCTCCCTGGTCTGAAAACCAGCATCCTAGGACCAGTTTCGGGGTTTCACCCCTCTTCAGCCAGGATAGCTTGATTCCAGTGGCATAGAGAGCACGGATCCCACGTCTAGGAATACCCGTCCCACTCGGGGTGACAAATGCAAAAACAGCAATTGATGGACAGAATGCAGAACAATGTCATACATTCACCCCAGTACTGAGATCTGGGCCTAAATCCATTGTTTATTTGCTCACCATGCCATTCCAGCTTGAGCCCAGCCATATGCAAATCAGTCTTGACCCTGTGCCTCATGGGAACAATCCAGCCCGAACTGCCAAGCGATGTCTTCCCTGGACTGGAAACAAGCATCCTAGGACCGGTTTAGGGGTTTCACCCCTCTTCAGCCAGGATAGCTTGATTCCAGTGGCATAGAGAGCACGTGACCCACGTCTAGGCATACCCGTCCCACTCGGGATGACAAATGCAAAAACAACAATTGATGGACAGAATGCAGAACAATGTCATACATTCACCCCAGTACAGAGATCTGGGCCTAAAGACATCGTGTTTTTTTGCTCACCATGCCATTCCAGTTTGAACCCAGCCATTTGCAAATCAGTCTTGACCCTGTGCCTCATGGGGACAGTCCAGCCCGAACTGTCAAGCCAGGTTCTTCCGGGACTAGAAAAAAGCATCCTAGGACCGATTTCGGGGTTTCACCCCTCTTCAGCCAGGATAGCTTGATTCCAGTGGCATGGAGAGCATGGCACCCACGTCTAGGCATACCCGTCCCACTCGGGGTGACAAATGCAAAAACAACAATTGATGGACAGAATGCAAAACAATGTCATACATTCACCCCAGTGCAGAGATCTGGGCCTAAATCCATCGTTTTTTTGCTCACCGTGCCATTCCAGTTTGAACCCAGCCATATGCAAATCAGTCTTGACCCTGTGCCTCATGGGAACAGTCCAGCCCTAACTGCCAAGCCAGGTCCTCCCTGAACTGGAAACAAGCATCCTAGGACCGGTTTTGTGGTTTTACCCCTCGTCAGCCAGGATATCTTGATTCCAGTGGCGTGGAGAGCACGAGCCTCACGTCTAGGCATACCCGTTCCACTCGGGGAGACAAATGCAAAAACAACAATTGATGGACAGAATGCAGAAAAATGTCATACATGCACCCCAGTACAGAGATCTGGGCCTAAATCCATCGTTTTTTTGCTCACCATGCCAATCTAGTTTGAACCTAGCCATATGCAAATCAGTCTTGACCGTGTGCCTCATGGGAACGGTCCAGCCCGAACTGCCAAGCCAGGTTCTCCCTAGACTGGAAACAAGCATTCTTGGACCGGTTTCGGGATTTCACCCCTCTTCAGCCAGGATAGCTTGATTCCAGTGGCATGGAGAGCACGGGACCCACGTCTAGGCATACCCGTCCCACTCGGGTGACAAATGCAAAAACAACAATTGATGGACAGAATGCAGAACAATGTCATACATTCACCCCAGTACAGAGATCTGGACCTAAATCCATCATTTTTTTGCTTACCATGCCATTCCAGTTTGAACCCAGCCATATGCAACTCAGTCTTGACCCTGTGCCTCATGGGAACAGTGCAGCCCGAACTGCCAAGCCAGGTTCTCCCGGGACTGGAAACAAGCATCCTAGGACCGGTTTCGGGTTTTCACCCCTCTTCAGCCAGTATAGCTTGATTCCAGTGGAATGGAGAGCACGGGACCCACGTCAAAGCATACCCGTCCCACTCGGCGTGACAAATGAAAAAACAAAAATTGATGGACAGAATGCAGAACAATATCATACATTCATCCCAGTACAGAGATCTGGGCCTAAATCCATCGTTGTTTTGCTCACCATGCCATTCCAGTTTGAACCCAGCAATATGCAAATCAGTCTTGACCCTGTGCCTCATGGGGACAGTCCAGCCCGAACTGCCAAGCCAGGTTCTCCCGGGACTGGAAACAAGCATCCTAGGACCGGTTACGGGGTTTCACCCCTGTTCAGCCAGGATAGCTTGATTCCAGTGGCATGGAGAGCAGGGGACCCACGTCTAGGAATACCCTTCCCACTCGGGGTGACAAATGCAAAAACAACAATTGATGCACAGAATGCAGAACAATGTCATACATTCACCCCAGGACAGAGATCTGGGCCTAAATCCATCGTTTTTTTCTCACCATGCCATTCAAGTTTGAACCCAGCCATATGCAAATCAGTCTTGACCCTGTGCCTCATTGGAACAGTCCAGCCCGAACTGCCAAGCCAGGTCCTCCCTAGACTGGAAACAAGCATCCTAGGACCGGTTTCGGGGTTTCACCCCTCTTCAGCCAGAATTGCTTGATTCCAGTGGCATGGAGACGACAGAACCCACATCTAGGCATACCCTCCGTCCCACTTGGGGTGACAAATGCAAAAACAACAATTGATGGACAGAATGCAAAACAATGTCATACATTCACCCCAGTACAGAGATCTGGGCCTAAATCCATCGTTTTTTTGCTCACAATGCCATTCCAGTTTGAACCCAGCCATATGCATATTAGTCTTGACCCTGTGCCTCATTGGAACAGTCCAGCCCAAACTGCCAAACCAGGTCCTCCCTGGACTGGAAACTAGCATCCTAGGACCGGTTTCGGGGTTTCATCCCTCTTCCGCCAGGATAGCTTGATTCCAGTGGCATGGAGACCACGGAACGCACGTCTAGGCATACCCGTCCCACACGGGGTGATAAATGCAAAAACAACAATTGATGGACAGAATGCAGAACAATGTCATACATTCACCCCAGTACAGAGATCTGGGCCTAAATCCATCGTTTTTTTGCTCACCATGCCATTCCAGTTTGAACCCAGCCATATGCAAATCAGTCTTGACCCTGTGCCTCATTGGAACAGTCCAGCCCAAACTGCCAAGCCAGGTCCTCCCTGGTCTGAAAACCAGCATCCTAGGACCAGTTTCGGGGTTTCACCCCTCTTCAGCCAGGATAGCTTGATTCCAGTGGCATAGAGAGCACGGAACCCACGTCTAGGAATACCCGTCCCACTCGGGGTGACAAATGCAAAAACAGCAATTGATGGACAGAATGCAGAACAATGTCATACATTCACCCCAGTACTGAGATCTGGGCCTAAATCCATTGTTTATTTGCTCACCATGCCATTCCAGCTTGAGCCCAGCCATATGCAAATCAGTCTTGACCCTGTGCCTCATGGGAACAATCCAGCCCGAACTGCCAAGCGATGTCTTCCCTGGACTGGAAACAAGCATCCTAGGACCGGTTTAGGGGTTTCACCCCTCTTCAGCCAGGATAGCTTGATTCCAGTGGCATAGAGAGCACGTGACCCACGTCTAGGCATACCCGTCCCACTCGGGATGACAAATGCAAAAACAACAATTGATGGACAGAATGCAGAACAATGTCATACATTCACCCCAGTACAGAGATCTGGGCCTAAATACATCGTGTTTTTTTGCTCACCATGCCATTCCAGTTTGAACCCAGCCATATGCAAATCAGTCTTGACCCCGCGCCTCATTGGAACAGTCCAGCCCGAACAGCCAAGCCAGGTCCTCCCTGGGTTGGAAACAAGCATCCTAGGACCAGTTTCGGGATTTCACCCCTCTTCAGCCAGGATAGCTTGATTCCAGTGGCATGGAGAGCACGGGACCCACGTCTAGGCATACCCGTCCCACTCGGGGTGACAAATGCAAAAACAGCAATTGATGGACAGAATGCAGAACAATGTCATACATTCACCCCAGTACTGAGATCTGGGCCTAAATCCATTGTTTATTTGCTCACCATGCCATTCCAGCTTGAGCCCAGCCATATGCAAATCAGTCTTGACCCTGTGCCTCATGGGAACAATCCAGCCCGAACTGCCAAGCGATGTCTTCCCTGGACTGGAAACAAGCATCCTAGGACCGGTTTAGGGGTTTCACCCCTCTTCAGCCAGGATAGCTTGATTCCAGTGGCATAGAGAGCACGTGACCCACGTCTAGGCATACCCGTCCCACTCGGGATGACAAATGCAAAAACAACAATTGATGGACAGAATGCAGAACAATGTCATACATTCACCCCAGTACAGAGATCTGGGCCTAAATACATCGTGTTTTTTTGCTCACCATGCCATTCCAGTTTGAACCCAGCCATATGCAAATCAGTCTTGACCCCGCGCCTCATTGGAACAGTCCAGCCCGAACAGCCAAGCCAGGTCCTCCCTGGGTTGGAAACAAGCATCCTAGGACCAGTTTCGGGATTTCACCCCTCTTCAGCCAGGATAGCTTGATTCCAGTGGCATGGAGAGCACGGGACCCACGTCTAGGCATACCCGTCCCACTCGGGTGACAAATGCAAAAACAACAATTGATGGACAGAATGCAGAACAGTGGCATAGAGAGCACGTGACCCACGTCTAGGCATACCCGTCCCACTCGGGGTGACAAATGCAAAAACAACAATTGATGGACAGAATGCAGAACAATGTCATACATTCACCCCAGTACAGAGATCTGGGCCTAAATCCATCGTGTTTTTTTGCTCACCATGCCATTCCAGTTTGAACCCAGCCATTTGCAAATCAGTCTTGACCCTGTGCCTCATGGGAACAGTCCAGCCCGAACTGCCAAGCCAGGTCCTCCCTGGACTGAAAACAAGCATCCTAGGACCGGTTTCGGAGTTTCACCCCTCTTCAGCCAGGATAGCTTGATTCCAGTGGCATGAGGAGCAAGTGACCCACGTCTAGGCATACCCGTCCCACTTGGGGTGACAAATGCAAAAACAATTGATGAACAAAATGCAGAACAATGTCATTCATTCACCCCAGTACAGAGATCTGTGCCTAAATCCATCATTTTTTTGCTTACCATGCCATTCCAGTTTGAACCCAGCCATATGCAAATCAGTCTTGACCCTGCGCCTCATTGGAACAGTCCAGCCCAAACTGCCAAGCCAGGTCCTCCCTGGTCTGAAAACCAGCATCCTAGGACCGGTTTCGGGGTTTCACCCCTCTTCAGCCAGGATAGCTTGATTCCAGTGGCATAGAGAGCACGGAACCCACGTCTAGGAATACCCGTCCCACTCGGGGTGACAAATGCAAAAACAGCAATTGATGGACAGAATGCAGAACAATGTCATACATTCACCCCAGTACTGAGATCTGGGCCTAAATCCATTGTTTATTTGCTCACCATGCCATTCCAGCTTGAGCCCAGCCATATGCAAATCAGTCTTGACCCTGTGCCTCATGGGAACAATCCAGCCCGAACTGCCAAGCGAGGTCCTCCCTGGACTGGAAACAAGCATCCTAGGACCGGTTTAGGGGTTTCACCCCTCTTCAGCCAGGATAGCTTGATTCCAGTGGCATAGAGAGCACGTGACCCACGTCTAGGCATACCCGTCCCACTCGGGGTGACAAATGCAAAAACAACAATTGATGGACAGAATGCAGAACAATGTCATACATTCACCCCAGTACAGAGATCTGGGCCTAAATCCATCATTTTTTTGCTTACCATGCCATTCCAGTTTGTACCCAGCCATATGCAAATCAGTCTTGACCCTGCGCCTCATTGGAACAGTCCAGCCCAAACTGCCAAGCCAGGTCCTCCCTGGTCTGAAAACCAGCATCCTAGGACCGGTTTCGGGGTTTCACCCCTCTTCAGCCAGGATAGCTTGATTCCAGTGGCATAGAGAGCACGGAACCCACGTCTAGGAATGCCCGTCCCACTCGGGGTGACAAATGCAAAAACAGCAATTGATGGACAGAATGCAGAACAATGTCATACATTCACCCCAGTACTGAGATCTGGGCCTAAATCCATTGTTTATTTGCTCACCATGCCATTCCAGCTTGAGCCCAGCCATATGCAAATCAGTCTTGACCCTGTGCCTCATGGGAACAATCCAGCCCGAACTGCCAAGCGAGGTCCTCCCTGGACTGGAAACAAGCATCCTAGGACCGGTTTAGGGGTTTCACCCCTCTTCAGCCAGGATAGCTTGATTCCAGTGGCATAGAGAGCACGTGACCCACGTCTAGGCATACCCGTCCCACTCGGGGTGACAAATGCAAAAACAACAATTGATGGACAGAATGCAGAACAATGTCATACATTCACCCCAGTACAGAGATCTGGGCCTAAATGAATCGTGTTTTTTTGCTCACCATGCCATTCCAGTTTGAACCCAGCCATTTGCAAATCAGTCTTGACCCTGTGCCTCATGGGAACAGTCCAGCCCGAACTGCCAAGCCAGGTCCTCCCTGGACTGAAAACAAGCATCCTAGGACCGGTTTCGGAGTTTCACCCCTCTTCAGCCAGGATAGCTTGATTCCAGTGGCATGAGGAGCAAGTGACCCACGTCTAGGCATACCCGTCCCACTTGGGGTGAAAAATGCAAAAACAATTGATGAACAGAATGCAAAACAATGTCATACATTCACCCCAGTACAGAGATCTGGGCCTAAATCCATTGTTTATTTGCTCACCATGCCATTCCAGTTTGAGCCCAACCATATGCAAATCAGTCTTGACCCTGTGCCTCATGGGAACAGTCTAGCCCGAACAGCCAAGCGAGGTCCTCCCTGGACTGGAAACAAGCATCATAGGACCGGTTTCGGGGTTTCACCCCTCTTCAGCCAGGATAGCTTGATTCCAGTGGCATGGAGAGCACGGGACCCACGTCTAAGCATACCCGTCCCACTCGGCGTGACAAATGAAAAAACAACAATTGATGGACAGAATGCAGAACAATGTCATACATTCATCCCAGTACAGAGATCTGGGCCTAAATCCATCATTTTTTTGCTCACCATGCCATTCCAGTTTGAACCCAGCAATATGCAAATCAGTCTTGACCCTGTGCCTCATGGGGACAGTCCAGCCCGAACTGCCAAGCCAGGTTCTCCTGGGACTGGAAACAAGCATCCTAGGACCGGTTTCGGGGTTTCACCCCTCTTCAGTCAGGATAGCTTGATTCCAGTCGCATGGAGAGCACGGGACCCACGTCTAGGCATACCCGTTCCACTCGGGGTGACAAATGCAAAAACAACAATTGATAGACAGAATGTAGAACAATGTCATACACTCACCCCAGTACAGAGATCTGGGCCTAAATCCATCGTTTGTTTGCTCACCATGCCAATCCAGTTTGAACCCAGCCATATGCAAATCAGTCTTGACCCTGTGCCTCATGGGAACAGTCCAGCCCGAACTGCCAAGCCATGTCCTCCCTAGACTGGAAACAAGCATCCTAGGACCAGTTTCAGGGTTTCACCCCTCTTCTGCCAGAATTGCTTGATTCCAGTGGCATGGAGACCACAGAACCCACGTCTAGGCATACCCCCCGTCCCACTTGGGGTGACAAATGCAAAAACAACAATTGATGGACAGAATGCAAAACAATGTCATACATTCACCCCAGTACAGAGATCTGGGCCTAAATCCATCGTTTTTTTGCTCACCATGCCATTCCAGATTGAACCCAGCCATATGCATATTAGTCTTGACCCTGTGCCTCATTGGAACAGTCCAGCCCAAACTGCCAAACCAGGTCCTCCCTGGACTGGAAACTAGCATCCTAGGACCGGTTTCAGGGTTTCACCACTCTTCAGCCTGGATAGCTTGATTCCAGTGGCATGGAGAGCACGGAACGCACGTCTAGGCATACCCGTCCCACACGGGGTGATAAATGCAAAAACAACAATTGATGGACAGAATGCAGAACAATGTAATACATTCACCCCAGTACAGAGATCTGGGCCTAAATCCATCGTTTTTTTGCTCACCATGCCATTCCAGTTTGAACCCAGCCATATGCAAATCAGTCTTGACCCTGTGCCTCTTTGGAACAGTCCAACCCAAACTGCCAAGCCAGGTCCTCCCTGGTCTGAAAACCAGCATCCTAGGACCGGTTTCGGGGTTTCACACCTCTTCAGCCAGGATAGCTTGATTCCAGTGGCATAGAGAGCACGGAACCCACGTCTAGGAATACCCGTCCCACTCGGGGTGACAAATGCAAAAACAGCAATTGATGGACAGAATGCAGAACAATGTCATACATTCACCCCAGTACCGAGATCTGGGCCTAAATCCATTGTTTATTTGCCCACCATGCCATTCCAGCTTAAGCCCAGCAATATGCAAATCAGTATTGACCCTGTGCCTCATGGGAACAAACCAACCCGGACTGCCAAGCGAGGTCCTCCCTGGACTGGAAACAAGCATCCTAGGACCGGTTTAGGGGTTTCACCCCTCTTCAGCCAGGATAGCTGGATACCAGTGGCATGGGGAGCACGTGACCCACGTCTAGGCATACCCGTCCCACTCGGGGTGACAAATGCAAAAACAACAATTGATGAACAGAATGCAGAACAATGTCATTCATTCACCCCAGTACAGAGATCTGGGCCTAAATCCATAGTTGTTTTGCTCACCATGCCATTCCAGTTTGAACCCAGCCATATGCAAATCAGTCTTGACCCTGTGCCTCATGGGAACAGTCCAGCCCGAACTGCCAAGCCAGGTCCTCCCTGGACTGAAAACAAGCATCCTAGGACCCGTCCCACTCGGGTGACAAATGCAAAAACAACAATTGATGGACAGAATGCAGAACAATGTCATACATTCAATCAATCAATCAATCAAGGACATTTATAGAGCGCACTACTTACCCGTTGGGTCTCAAGGCGCTTAGGGAGGGGGGGTGCCGTTACTGCTCGAACAGCCAGGTTTTGAGCTTCTTCCTGAAGGAGAGGTGGTCTTGGGTCAGGCGCAGGTCGGCCGGGAGGGAGTTCCAGGTCTTGGCGGCCAGGTAGGAGAAGGACCTTCCTCCTGTTGTCGCTCTACGGATGCGTGGGATGGTGGCGAGGGCGTGGCTGGCTGAACGGAGGTGGCGTTTGGGAGCATAGAAGTTGATTCGGTTGTTGAGGTAGCTCGGGCCTTGGTCGTGTAGGGCTTTGTGTGCGTGGGTGAGGAGACGGAAGGTGATTCTTTTGTTGACGGGGAGCCAATGCAGGTCTCTCAGGTGTCCGGAGATGTGGCTGTTTCGTGGGATGTTGAGGATGAGTCTGGCTGAGGCGTTCTGGATCCGCTGGAGTCTGTTCTGGAGCTTGGCGGTGGTTCCGGCGTAGAGGGTGTTGCCGTAGTCCAGTCGGCTGGTGACGAGGGCCTGGGTGACGGTCTTCCTGGTCTCCGTGGGGATCCACCAGAAGATCTTCCGTAGCATGCGCAGGATGTTGAAGCACGGCGAGGAGACGGCGTTGACTTGTCTGGTCATGGAGAGGGAGGAGTCCAGCATGAAGCCCAGGTTGCGTGCGTGGTTTGTCGGTTTGGGTGCGGTGCCCAGGGCGGGGGGCCACCAGGAGTCGTCCCAGGCGGTGGGTGTGGAGCCCAGGATGAGGACCTCCGTCTTGTCTGAGTTCAGTTTCAGGCGGCTGGTCGTCATCCACTCGGCTACCTCCTTCATCCCTTCGTGCAGGTTGGCTCTGGCGGCGGCGGGGTCGTTGGTCAGGGAGAGGATCAGCTGGGTGTCGTCAGCGTAGGAGATTATGTTGAGGTTGTGTTGGTGTGCGATGGCCGCGAGGGGGCTCATGTAGACGTTGAAGAGGGTAGGGCTCAGCGAGGATCCTTGAGGGACGCCGCAGATGACTTCGGTGGCCTCTGACTTGTACGGTGGCAGGCGGACTCTCTGTGTTCTTCCGTCGAGGAAGGAGACGATCCATTCCAGTGCCTTCTCCTGGACTCCGACGTTGCTGAGGCGTTGCACTAGGGTGCGGTGGCAGACAGTGTCGAAGGCCGCGGAGAGGTCTAGGAGGATGAGGGCCGCTGTTTCTCCGTTGTCCATCAGGGCTCGGATGTCATCGGTGGCGGCGATGAGGGCGGTCTCGGTGCTGTGGTTGGCTCGGAAGCCGGACTGCGAGGGGTCGAGGGATCCGTTCGTCTCGAGGAAGGCGGCCAGCTGTTTGTTGACGGTCTTCTCGATGACTTTGGCTGGAAACGGGAGTAGCGAGATGGGGCGGTAGTTCTTGAGTTCGGTGGGGTCTGCTGTAGGTTTCTTGAGTAGAGCGCTGAGTTCGGCGTGCTTCCAGCTCTCGGGGAAGGTGGCGGTGTCGAAGGAGGTGTTGATAATGTCCCGCAGGTGGGGTGCGATGACAGCGTCGGCCTTGTTGTAGACGTGGTGAGGGCAGGGGTCAGTCGGAGATCCGGAGTGGACGGAGTTCATCATGCGGACGGTGTCTTCGGTGCTGATCGGAGTCTAGGCGCGGAGGGTGGTGGTGGGGGGTGTTGGTGCGGTCGTGACGTGCGTCGGATGGGTGCTGAAGCTGTTGTGTATGTCCGCGATCTTGTTGTCGAAGTAGGAGGCGAGGGAGTTGCAGAGGTCTTGCGAAGGGGTGATGTCGTTGTTTCCGGCGTTGGGGTTGGAGAGCTCTTTCACGATGTTGAAGAGTTCCTTGCAGTTGTGTGCGTTGTTGTCCAGCTGGTCCTTGAATGCAGTTTTCTTGGCGGCGCGGATCAGTACAGAGATCTGGGCCTAAATCCATCATTTTTTTGCTTACCATGCCATTCCAGTTTGAACCCAGCCATATGCAAATCAGTCTTGACCCTGTGCCTCATGGGAACAGTGCAGCCCGAACTGCCAAGCCAGGTTCTCCCGGGACTGGAAACAAGCATCCTAGGACCGGTTTTGGGGTTTCACCCCTCTTCAGCCAGGATAGCTTGATTCCAGTGGAATGGAGAGCACGGGACCCACGTCAAAGCATACCCGTCCCACTCGGCGTGACAAATGAAAAAACAAAAATTGATGGACAGAATGCAGAACAATGTCATACATTCATCCCAGTACAGAGATCTGGGCCTAAATCCATCGTTTTTTTGCTCACCATGCCATTCCAGTTTGAACCCAGCAATATGCAAATCAGTCTTGACCCTGTGCCTCATGGGGACAGTCCAGCCAGAACTGCCAAGCCAGGATCTCCCGGGACTGGAAACAAGCATCCTAGGACCGGTTTCAGGGTTTCACCCCTGTTCAGCCAGGATAGCTTGATTCCAGTGGCATGGAGAGCACGGGACTCACGTCTAGGAATACCCGTCCCACTCGGGGTGACAAATGCAAAAACAACAATTGATGCACAGAACGCAGAACAATGTCATACATTCACCCCAGGACAGAGATCTGGGCCTAAATCCATCGTTTTTTTCTCACCATGCCATTCCAGTTTGAACCCAGCCATATGCAAATCAGTCTTGACCCTGTGCCTCATTGGAACAGTCCAGCCCAAACTCCCAAGCCAGGTCCTCCCTGGTCTGAAAACCAGCATCCTAGGACCGGTTTCGGGGTTTCATCCCTCTTCAGCCAGGATAGCTTGATTCCAGTGGCATGGAGAGCACGGAACGCACGTCTAGGCATAACCGTCCCACACGGGGTGATGAATGCAAAAACAACAATTGATGGACAGAATGTAGAACAATGTCATACACTCACCCCAGTACAGAGATCTGGGCGTAAATCCATCCTTTTTTTGCTCACCATGCCAATCCAGTTTGAACCCAGCCATATGCAAATCAGTCTTGACCCTGTGCCTCATGGGAACAGTCCAGCCCGAACTGCCAAGCCAGGTCCTCCCTAGACTGGAAACAAGCATCCTAGGACAGGTTTCGGGGTTTCACCCCTCTTCAGCCAGAATTGCTTGATTCCAGTGGCATGGAGACCACAGAACCCACATCTAGGCATACTCCCCGTCCCACTTGGGGTGACCAATGCAAAAACAACAATTGATGGACAGAATGCAGAACAATGTCATACATTCACCCCAGTGCAGAGATCTGGGCCTAAATCCATCGTTTTTCTGCTCACCATGCCATTCCAGTTTGAACCCAGCCATATGCATATTAGTCTTGACCCTGTGCCTCATTGGAACAGTCCAGCCCAAACTGCCAAACCAGGTCCTCCCTGAACTGGAAACTAGCATCCTAGGACCGGTTTCGGGGTTTCATCCCTCTTCCGCCAGGATAGCTTGATTCCAGTGGCATGGAGACCACGGAACGCATGTCTAGGCATACCCGTACCACACGGGGTGATAAATGCAAAAACAACAATTGATGGACAGAATGCAGAACAATGTCATACATTCACCCCAGTACAGAGATCTGGGCCTAAATCCATCGTTTTTTTGCTCACCATGCCATTCCAGTTTGAACCCAGCCATATGCAAATCAGTCTTGACCCTGTGCCTCATTGGAACAATCCAGCCCGAACTGCCAAGCGAGGTCCTCCCTGGACTGGAAACAAGCATCCTAGGACCGGTTTAGGGGTTTCACCCCTCTTCAGCCAGGATAGCTTGATTCCAGTGGCATAAAGAGCACGTGACCCACGTCTAGGCATACCCGTCCCACTCGGGGTGACAAATGCAAAAACAACAATTGATGGACAGAATGCAGAACAATGTCATACATTCACCCCAGTACAGAGATCTGGGCCTAAATCCATCGTGTTTTTTTGCTCACCATGCCATTCCAGTTCGAACCCAGCCATTTGCAAATCAGTCTTGACCCTGTGCCTCATGGGAACAGTCCAGCCCGAACTGCCAAGCCAGGTCCTCCCTGGACTGAAAACAAGCATCCTAGGACCGGTTTCGGAGTTTCACCCCTCTTCAGCCAGGATAGCTTGATTCCAGTGGCATGAGGAGCACGTGACCCACGTCTAGGCATACCCGTCCCACTTGGGGTGACAAATACAAAAACAATTGATGAACAGAATGCAGAACAATGTCATTCATTCACCCCAGTACAGAGATCTGGTCCTAAATCCATAGTTTTTTTGCTCACCATGCCATTCCAGTTTGAACCCAGCCATATGCAAATCAGTCTTGACCCTGTGCCTCATGGGAACAGTCCAGCCCGAACTGCCAAGCCAGGTCCTCCCTAGACTGGAAAGAAGCATCCTAGGACCAGTTTCGGGGTTTCACCCCACTTCAGCCAGGATAGCTTGATTCCAGTGGCATGGAGAGCATGGCACCCACGTCTAGGCATACCCGTCCCACTCGGGGTGACAAATGCAAAAACAACAGTTGATGGACAGAATGCAAAACAATGTCATACATTCACCCCAGTACAGAGATCTGGGCCTAAATCCATTGTTTATTTGCTCACCATGCCATTCCAGTTTGAGCCCAACCATATGCAAATCAGTCTTGACCCTGTGCCTCATGGGAACAGTCCAGCCCGAACAGCCAAGCGAGGTCCTCCCTGGACTGGAAACAAGCCTCCTAGGACCGGTTTCGGGGTTTCACCCCTCTTCAGCCAGGATAGCTTGATTCCAGTGGCATGGAGAGCACGGGACCCACGTCTAAGCATACCCGTCCCACTCGGCGTGACAAATGAAAAAACAACAATTTATGGACAGAATGCAGAACAGTCATACATTCATCCCAGTACAGAGATCTGGGCCTAAATCCATCGTTTTTTTGCTCACCATGCCATTCCAGTTTGAATCCAGCAATATGCAAATCAGTCTTGACCCTGTGCCTCATGGGGACAGTCCAGCCCGAACTGCCAAGCCAGGTTCTCCTGGGACTGGAAACAAGCATCCTAGGACCGGTTTCGGGGTTTCACCCCTCTTCAGCCAGGATAGCTTGATTCCAGTGGAATGGAGAGCACGGGACCCACGTCAAAGCATACCCGTCCCACTCGGCGTGACAAATGAAAAAACAAAAATTGATGGACAGAATGCAGAACAATGTCATACATTCATCCCAGTACAGAGATCTGGGCCTAAATCCATCGTTTTTTTGCTCACCATGCCATTCCAGTTTGAACCCAGCAATATGCAAATCAGTCTTGACCCTGTGCCTCATGGGGACAGTCCAGCCCGAACTGCCAAGCCAGGTTCTCCCGGGACTGGAAACAAGCATCCTAGGACCGGTTTCGGGGTTTCACCCCTGTTCAGCCAGGATAGCTTGATTCCAGTGGCATGGAGAGCACGGGACTCACGTCTAGGAATACCCTTCCCACTCGGGGTGACAAATGCAAAAACAACAATTGATGCACAGAATGCAGAACAATGTCATACATTCACCCCAGGACAGAGATCTGGGCCTAAATCCATCGTTTTTTTCTCACCATGCCATTCCAGTTTGAACCCAGCCATATGCAAATCAGTCTTGACCCTGTGCCTCATTGGAACAGTGCAGCCCAAACTGCCAAGCCAGGTCCTCCCTGGTCTGAAAACCAGCATCCTAGGACCGGTTTCGGGGTTTCATCCCTCTTCAGCCAGGATAGCTTGATTCCAGTGGCATGGAGAGCACGGAACGCACGTCTAGGCATACCCGTCCCACACGGGGTGATGAATGCAAAAACAACAATTGATGGACAGAATGTAGAACAATGTCATACACTCACCCCAGTACAGAGATCTGGGCGTAAATCCATCCTTTATTTGCTCACCATGCCAATCCAGTTTGAACCCAGCCATATGCAAATCAGTCTTGACCCTGTGCCTCATGGGAACAGTCCAGCCCGAACTGCCAAGCCAGGTCCTCCCTAGACTGGAAACAAGCATCCTAGGACAGGTTTCGGGGTTTCACCCCTCTTCAGCCAGAATTGCTTGATTCCAGTGGCATGGAGAGCACGGAACGCACGTCTAGGCATACCCGTCCCACACGGGGTGATAAATGCAAAAACAACAATTGATGGACAGAATGCAGAACAATATCATACATTCACCCCAGTACAGAGATCTGGGCCTAAATCCATCGTTTTTTTGCTCACCATGCCATTCCAGTTTGAACCCAGCCATATGCAAATCAGTCTTGACCCTGTGCCTCATTGGAACAGTCCAGCCCAAACTGCCAAGCCAGGTCCTCCGTGGTCTGAAAACCAGCATCCTAGGACCGGTTTCGGGGTTTCACCCCTCTTCAGCCAGGATAGCTTGATTCCAGTGGCATAGAGAGCACGGAACCCACGTCTAGGAATACCCCTCC
The DNA here is from genome assembly GCF_964204655.1 of Triturus cristatus. NCBI lineage: Eukaryota > Metazoa > Chordata > Amphibia > Caudata > Salamandridae > Triturus > Triturus cristatus. Next base: position 406,550,093 of record NC_140579.1, on the reverse strand, counting down.
CACTCGGGGTGACAAATGCAAAAACAGCAATTGATGGACAGAATGCAGAACAATGTCATACATTCACCCCAGTACTGAGATCTGGGCCTAAATCCATTGTTTATTTGCTCACCATGCCATTCCAGCTTGAGCCCAGCCATATGCAAATCAGTCTTGACCCTGTGCCTCATGAGAACAATCCAGCCCGAACTGCCAAGCGAGGTCCTCCCTGGACTGGAAACAAGCATCCTAGGACGGGTTTAGGGGTTTCACCCCTCTTCAGCCAGGATAGCTTGATTCCAGTGGCATAGAGAGCACGTGACCAACGTCTAGGCATACCCGTCCCACTCGGGGTGACAAATGCAAAAACAACAATTGATGGACAGAATGCAGAACAATGTCATACATTCACCCCAGTACAGAGATCTGGGCCTAAATCCATCGTGTTTTTTTGCTCACCATGCCATTCCAGTTCGAACCCAGCCATTTGCAAATCAGTCTTGACCCTGTGCCTCATGGGAACAGTCCTGCCCGAACTGCCAAGCCAGGTCCTCCCTGGACAGAAAACAAGCATCCTAGGACCGGTTTCGGAGTTTCACCCCTCTTCAGCCAGGATAGCTTGATTCCAGTGGCATGAGGAGCACGTGACCCACGTCTAGGCATACCCGTCCCACTTGGGGTGACAAATGCAAAAACAATTGATGAACAGAATGCAGAACAATGTCATTCATTCACCCCAGTACAGAGATCTGGGCCTAAATCCATAGTTTTTTTGCTCACCATGCCATTCCAGTTTGAACCCAGCCATATGCAAATCAGTCTTGACCCTGTGCCTCATGGGAACAGTCCAGCCCGAACTGCCAAGCCAGGTCCTCCCTAGACTGGAAAGAAGCATCCTAGGACCAGTTTCGGGGTTTCACCCCACTTCAGCCAGGATAGCTTGATTCCAGTGGCATGGAGAGCATGGCACCCACGTCTAGGCATACCCGTCCCACTCGGGGTGACAAATGCAAAAACAACAATTGATGGACAGAATGCAAAACAATGTCATACATTCACCCCAGTACAGAGATCTGGGCCTAAATCCATTCTTTATTTGCTCACCATGCCACTCCAGTTTGAGCCCAACCATATGCAAATCAGTCTTGACCATGTGCCTCATGGGAACAGTCCAGCCCGAACAGCCAAGCGAGGTCCTCCCTGGACTGGAAACAAGCATCCTAGGACCGGTTTCAGGGTTTCACCCCTCTTCAGCCAGGATAGCTTGATTCCAGTGGCATGGAGAGCACGGGACCCACGTCTAAGCATACCCGTCCCACTCGGCGTGACAAATGAAAAAACAACAATTGATGGACAGAATACAGAACAATGTCATACATTCATCCCAGTACAGAGATCTGGGCCTAAATCCATCGTTTTTTTGCTCACCATGCCATTCCAGTTTGAACCCAGCAATATGCAAATCAGTCTTGACCCTGTGCCTCATGGGGACAGTCCAGCCCGAACTGCCAAGCCAGGTTCTCCTGGGACTGGAAACAAGCATCCTAGGACCGGTTTCGGGGTTTCACCCCTCTTCAGTCAGGATAGCTTGATTCCAGTCGCATGGAGAGCACGGGACCCACGTCTAGGCATACCCGTTCCACTCAGGGTGACAAATGCAAAAACAACAATTGATGGACAGAATGTAGAACAATGTCATACACTCACCCCAGTACAGAGATCTGGGCCTAAATCCATTGTTTGTTTGCTCACCATGCCAATCCAGTTTGAACCCAGCCATATGCAAATCAGTCTTGACCCTGTGCCTCATGGGAACAGTCCAGCCCGAACTGCCAAGCCAGGTCCTCCCTAGACTGGAAACAAGCATCCTAGGACCGGTTTCTGGGTTTCACCCCTCTTCTGCCAGAATTGCTTGATTCCAGTGGCATGGAGACCACAGAACCCACATCTAGGCATACCCCCCGTCCCACTTGGGGTGACAAATGCAAAAACAACAATTGATGGACAGAGTGCAAAACAATGTCATACATTCACCCCAGTACAGAGATCTGGGCCTAAATCCATCGTTTTTTTGCTCACCATGCCATTCCAGTTTGAACCCAGCCATATGCATATTAGTCTTGACCCTGTGCCTAATTGGTACAGTCCAGCCCAAACTGCAAAACCAGGTCCTCCCTGGACTGGAAATCAGCATCCTAGGACTGGTTTCAGGGTTTCACCACTCTTCAGCCAGGATAGCTTGATTCCAGTGGCATGGAGAGCACGGAACGCACGTCTAGGCATACCTGTCCCACACGGGGTGATAAATGCAAAAACAACAATTGATGGACAGAATGCAGAACAATGTCATACATTCACCCCAGAACAGAGATCTGGGCCTAAATCCATCGTTTTTCTGCTCACCATGCCATTCCAGTTTGAACCCAGCCATATGCAAATCAGTCTTGACCCTGTGCCTCATTGGAACAGTCCAACCCAAACTGCCAAGCCAGGTCCTCCCTGGTCTGAAAACCAGCATCCTAGGACCGGTTTCGGGGTTTCACACCTCTTCAGCCAGGATAGCTTGATTCCAGTGGCATAGAGAGCACGTGACCCACGTCTAGGCATACCCGTCCCACTCGGGGTGACAAATGCAAAAACAACAATTGATGGACAGAATGCAGAACAATGTCATACATTCACCCCAGTACAGAGATCTGGGCCTAAATCCATCGTGTTTTTTTGCTCACCATGCCATTCCAGTTCGAACCCAGCCATTTGCAAATCAGTCTTGACCCTGTGCCTCATGGGAACAGTCCAGCCCGAACTGCCAAGCCAGGTCCTCCCTGGACTGAAAACAAGCATCCTAGGACCGGTTTCGGAGTTTCACCCCTCTTCAGCCAGGATAGCTTGATTCCAGTGGCATGAGGAGCACGTGACCCACGTCTAGGCATACCCGTCCCACTTGGGGTGACAAATACAAAAACAATTGATGAACAGAATGCAGAACAATGTCATTCATTCACCCCAGTACAGAGATCTGGTCCTAAATCCATAGTTTTTTTGCTCACCATGCCATTCCAGTTTGAACCCAGCCATATGCAAATCAGTCTTGACCCTGTGCCTCATGGGAACAGTCCAGCCCGAACTGCCAAGCCAGGTCCTCCCTAGACTGGAAAGAAGCATCCTAGGACCAGTTTCGGGGTTTCACCCCACTTCAGCCAGGATAGCTTGATTCCAGTGGCATGGAGAGCACGGGACCCACGTCTAAGCATACCCATCCCACTCGGCGTGACAAATGAAAAAACAACAATTGATGGACAGAATGCAGAACAATGTCACACATTCATCCCAGTACAGAGATCTGGGCCTAAATCCATCGTTTTTTTGCTCACCATGCCATTCCAGTTTGAATCCAGCAATATGCAAATCAGTCTTGACCCTGTGCCTCATGGGGACAGTCCAGCCCGAACTGCCAAGCCAGGTTCTCCTGGGACTGGAAATAAGCATCCTAGGACCGGTTTCGGGGTTTCACCCCTCTTCAGTCAGGATAGCTTGATTCCAGTCGCATGGAGAGCACGGGACCCACGTCTAGGCATACCCGTTCCACTCAGGGTGACAAATGCAAAAACAACAATTGATGGACAGAATGTAGAACAATGTCATACACTCACCCCAGTACAGAGATCTGGGCCTAAATCCATCGTTTGTTTGCTCACCATGCCAATCCAGTTTGAGCCCAGCCATATGCAAATCAGTCTTGACCCTGTGCCTCATGGGAACAGTCCAGCCCGAACTGCCAAGCCAGGTCCTCCCTAGACTGAAAACAAGCATCCTAGGACCGGTTTCTGGGTTTCACCCCTCTTCTGCCAGAATTGCTTGATTCCAGTGGCATGGAGACCACAGAACCCACATCTAGGCATACCCCCCGTCCCACTTGGGGTGACAAATGCAAAAACAACAATTGATGGACAGAGTGCAAAACAATGTCATACATTCACCCCAGTACAGAGATCTGGGCCTAAATCCATCGTTTTTTTGCTCACCATGCCATTCCAGTTTGAACCCAGCCATTTGCAAATCAGTCTTGACCCTGTGCCTCATGGGAACAGTCCAGCCCGAACTGCCAAGCCAGGTCCTCCCTGGACTGAAAACAAGCATCCTAGGACCGGTTTCGGAGTTTCACCCCTCTTCAGCCAGGATAGCTTGATTCCAGTGGCATGGGGAGCACGTGACCCACGTCTAGGCATACCCGTCCCACTCGGAGTGACAAATGCAAAAACAATTGATGAACAGAATGCAGAACAATGTCATTCATTCACCCCAGTACAGAGATCTGGGCCTAAATCCATAGTTGTTTTGCTCACCATGCCATTCCAGTTTGAGCCCAGCCATATGCAAATCAGTCTTGACCCTGTGCCTCATGGGAACAGTCCAGCCCGAACAGCCAAGCCAGGTCCTCCCTGGGTTGGAAACAAGCATCCTAGGACCAGTTTCGGGATTTCACCCCTCTTCAGCCAGGATAGCTTGATTCCAGTGGCATGGAGAGCACGGGACCCACGTCTAGGCATACCCGTCCCACTCGGGTGACAAATGCAAAAACAACAATTGATGGACAGAATGCAGAACAATGTCATACATTCACCCCAGTACAGAGATCTGTGCCTAAATCCATCATTTTTTTGCTTACCATGCCATTGCAGTTTGAACCCAGCCATATGCACATCAGTCTTGACCCTGTGCCTCATGGGAACAGTGCAGCCCGAACTGCCAAGCCAGGTTCTCCCGGGACTGGAAACAAGCATCCTAGGACCGGTTTTGGGGTTTCACCCCTCTTCAGCCAGGATAGCTTGATTCCAGTGGAATGGAGAGCACGGGACCCACGTCAAAGCATACCCGTCCCACTCGGCGTGACAAATGAAAAAACAAAAATTGATGGACAGAATGCAGAACAATGTCATACATTCATCCCAGTACAGAGATCTGGGCCTAAATCCATCGTTTTTTTGCTCACCATGCCATTCCAGTTTGAACCCAGCAATATGCAAATCAGTCTTGACCCTGTGCCTCATGGGGACAGTCCAGCCCGAACTGCCAAGCCAGGTTCTCCCGGGACTGGAAACAAGCATCCTAGGACCGGTTTCGGGGTTTCACCCCTGTTCAGCCAGGATAGCTTGATTCCAGTGGCATGGAGAGCACGGGACTCACGTCTAGGAATACCCTTCCCACTCGGGGTGACAAATGCAAAAACAACAATTGATGCACAGAATGCAGAACAATGTCATACATTCACCCCAGGACAGAGATCTGGGCCTAAATCCATCGTTTTTTTCTCACCATGCCATTCCAGTTTGAACCCAGCCATATGCAAATCAGTCTTGACCCTGTGCCTCATTGGAACAGTCCAGCCCAAACTGCCAAGCCAGGTCCTCCCTGGTCTGAAAACCAGCATCCTAGGACCGGTTTCGTGGTTTCATCCCTCTTCAGCCAGGATAGCTTGATTCCAGTGGCATGGAGAGCACGGAACGCACGTCTAGGCATACCCGTCCCACACGGGGTGATGAATGCAAAAACAACAATTGATGGACAGAATGTAGAACAATGTCATACACTCACCCCAGTACAGAGATCTGGGCGTAAATCCATCCTTTATTTGCTCACCATGCCAATCCAGTTTGAACCCAGCCATATGCAAATCAGTCTTGACCCTGTGCCTCATGGGAACAGTCCAGCCCGAACTGCCAAGCCAGGTCCTCCCTAGACTGGAAACAAGCATCCTAGGACAGGTTTCGGGGTTTCACCCCTCTTCAGCCAGAATTGCTTGATTCCAGTGGCATGGAGAGCACGGAACGCACGTCTAGGCATACCCGTCCCACACGGGGTGATAAATGCAAAAACAACAATTGATGGACAGAATGCAGAACAATGTCATACATTCACCCCAGTACAGAGATCTGGGCCTAAATCCATCGTTTTTTTGCTCACCATGCCATTCCAGTTTGAACCCAGCCATATGCAAATCAGTCTTGACCCTGTGCCTCATTGGAACAGTCCAGCCCAAACTGCCAAGCCAGGTCCTCCGTGGTCTGAAAACCAGCATCCTAGGACCGGTTTCGGGGTTTCACCCCTCTTCAGCCAGGATAGCTTGATTCCAGTGGCATAGAGAGCACGGAACCCACGTCTAGGAATACCCCTCCCACTCGGGGTGACAAATGCAAAAACAGCAAATGATGGACAGAATGCAGAACAATGTCATACATTCACCCCAGTACTGAGATCTGGGCCTAAATCCATTGTTTATTTGCTCACCATGCCATTCCAGTTTGAGCCCAGCCATATGCAAATCAGTCTTGACCCTGTGCCTCATGAGAACAATCCAGCCCGAACTGCCAAGCGAGGTCCTCCCTGGACTGGAAACAAGCATCCTAGGACCGGTTTAGGGGTTTCACCCCTCTTCAGCCAGGATAGCTTGATTCCAGTGGCATAAAGAGCACGTGACCCACGTCTAGGCATACCCGTCCCACTCGGGGTGACAAATGCAAAAACAACAATTGATGGACAGAATGCAGAACAATGTCATACATTCACCCCAGTACAGAGATCTGGGCCTAAATCCATCGTGTTTTTTTGCTCACCATGCCATTCCAGTTCGAACCCAGCCATTTGCAAATCAGTCTTGACCCTGTGCCTCATGGGAACAGTCCAGCCCGAACTGCCAAGCCAGGTCCTCCCTGGACTGAAAACAAGCATCCTAGGACCGGTTTCGGAGTTTCACCCCTCTTCAGCCAGGATAGCTTGATTCCAGTGGCATGAGGAGCACGTGACCCACGTCTAGGCATACCCGTCCCACTTGGGGTGACAAATACAAAAACAATTGATGAACAGAATGCAGAACAATGTCATTCATTCACCCCAGTACAGAGATCTGGTCCTAAATCCATAGTTTTTTTGCTCACCATGCCATTCCAGTTTGAACCCAGCCATATGCAAATCAGTCTTGACCCTGTGCCTCATGGGAACAGTCCAGCCCGAACTGCCAAGCCAGGTCCTCCCTAGACTGGAAAGAAGCATCCTAGGACCAGTTTCGGGGTTTCACCCCACTTCAGCCAGGATAGCTTGATTCCAGTGGCATGGAGAGCATGGCACCCACGTCTAGGCATACCCGTCCCACTCGGGGTGACAAATGCAAAAACAACAGTTGATGGACAGAATGCAAAACAATGTCATACATTCACCCCAGTACAGAGATCTGGGCCTAAATCCATTGTTTATTTGCTCACCATGCCATTCCAGTTTGAGCCCAACCATATGCAAATCAGTCTTGACCCTGTGCCTCATGGGAACAGTCCAGCCCGAACAGCCAAGCGAGGTCCTCCCTGGACTGGAAACAAGCCTCCTAGGACCGGTTTCGGGGTTTCACCCCTCTTCAGCCAGGATAGCTTGATTCCAGTGGCATGGAGAGCACGGGACCCACGTCTAAGCATACCCGTCCCACTCGGCGTGACAAATGAAAAAACAACAATTTATGGACAGAATGCAGAACAGTCATACATTCATCCCAGTACAGAGATCTGGGCCTAAATCCATCGTTTTTTTGCTCACCATGCCATTCCAGTTTGAATCCAGCAATATGCAAATCAGTCTTGACCCTGTGCCTCATGGGGACAGTCCAGCCCGAACTGCCAAGCCAGGTTCTCCTGGGACTGGAAACAAGCATCCTAGGACCGGTTTCGGGGTTTCACCCCTCTTCAGCCAGGATAGCTTGATTCCAGTGGAATGGAGAGCACGGGACCCACGTCAAAGCATACCCGTCCCACTCGGCGTGACAAATGAAAAAACAAAAATTGATGGACAGAATGCAGAACAATGTCATACATTCATCCCAGTACAGAGATCTGGGCCTAAATCCATCGTTTTTTTGCTCACCATGCCATTCCAGTTTGAACCCAGCAATATGCAAATCAGTCTTGACCCTGTGCCTCATGGGGACAGTCCAGCCCGAACTGCCAAGCCAGGTTCTCCCGGGACTGGAAACAAGCATCCTAGGACCGGTTTCGGGGTTTCACCCCTGTTCAGCCAGGATAGCTTGATTCCAGTGGCATGGAGAGCACGGGACTCACGTCTAGGAATACCCTTCCCACTCGGGGTGACAAATGCAAAAACAACAATTGATGCACAGAATGCAGAACAATGTCATACATTCACCCCAGGACAGAGATCTGGGCCTAAATCCATCGTTTTTTTCTCACCATGCCATTCCAGTTTGAACCCAGCCATATGCAAATCAGTCTTGACCCTGTGCCTCATTGGAACAGTGCAGCCCAAACTGCCAAGCCAGGTCCTCCCTGGTCTGAAAACCAGCATCCTAGGACCGGTTTCGGGGTTTCATCCCTCTTCAGCCAGGATAGCTTGATTCCAGTGGCATGGAGAGCACGGAACGCACGTCTAGGCATACCCGTCCCACACGGGGTGATGAATGCAAAAACAACAATTGATGGACAGAATGTAGAACAATGTCATACACTCACCCCAGTACAGAGATCTGGGCGTAAATCCATCCTTTATTTGCTCACCATGCCAATCCAGTTTGAACCCAGCCATATGCAAATCAGTCTTGACCCTGTGCCTCATGGGAACAGTCCAGCCCGAACTACCAAGCCAGGTCCTCCCTAGACTGGAAACAAGCATCCTAGGACAGGTTTCGGGGTTTCACCCCTCTTCAGCCAGAATTGCTTGATTCCAGTGGCATGGAGAGCACGGAACGCACGTCTAGGCATACCCGTCCCACACGGGGTGATAAATGCAAAAACAACAATTGATGGACAGAATGCAGAACAATGTCATACATTCACCCCAGTACAGAGATCTGGGCCTAAATCCATCGTTTTTTTGCTCACCATGCCATTCCAGTTTGAACCCAGCCATATGCAAATCAGTCTTGACCCTGTGCCTCATTGGAACAGTCCAGCCCAAACTGCCAAGCCAGGTCCTCCGTGGTCTGAAAACCAGCATCCTAGGACCGGTTTCGGGGTTTCACCCCTCTTCAGCCAGGATAGCTTGATTCCAGTGGCATAGAGAGCACGGAACCCACGTCTAGGAATACCCCTCCCACTCGGGGTGACAAATGCAAAAACAGCAATTGATGGACAGAATGCAGAACAATGTCATACATTCACCCCAGTACTGAGATCTGGGCCTAAATCCATTGTTTATTTGCTCACCATGCCATTCCAGCTTGAGCCCAGCCATATGCAAATCAGTCTTGACCCTGTGCCTCATGAGAACAATCCAGCCCGAACTGCCAAGCGAGGTCCTCCCTGGACTGGAAACAAGCATCCTAGGACGGGTTTAGGGGTTTCACCCCTCTTCAGCCAGGATAGCTTGATTCCAGTGGCATAGAGAGCACGTGACCAACGTCTAGGCATACCCGTCCCACTCGGGGTGACAAATGCAAAAACAACAATTGATGGACAGAATGCAGAACAATGTCATACATTCACCCCAGTACAGAGATCTGGGCCTAAATCCATCGTGTTTTTTTGCTCACCATGCCATTCCAGTTCGAACCCAGCCATTTGCAAATCAGTCTTGACCCTGTGCCTCATGGGAACAGTCCTGCCCGAACTGCCAAGCCAGGTCCTCCCTGGACAGAAAACAAGCATCCTAGGACCGGTTTCGGAGTTTCACCCCTCTTCAGCCAGGATAGCTTGATTCCAGTGGCATGAGGAGCACGTGACCCACGTCTAGGCATACCCGTCCCACTTGGGGTGACAAATGCAAAAACAATTGATGAACAGAATGCAGAACAATGTCATTCATTCACCCCAGTACAGAGATCTGGGCCTAAATCCATAGTTTTTTTGCTCACCATGCCATTCCAGTTTGAACCCAGCCATATGCAAATCAGTCTTGACCCTGTGCCTCATGGGAACAGTCCAGCCCGAACTGCCAAGCCAGGTCCTCCCTAGACTGGAAAGAAGCATCCTAGGACCAGTTTCGGGGTTTCACCCCACTTCAGCCAGGATAGCTTGATTCCAGTGGCATGGAGAGCATGGCACCCACGTCTAGGCATACCCGTCCCACTCGGGGTGACAAATGCAAAAACAACAATTGATGGACAGAATGCAAAACAATGTCATACATTCACCCCAGTACAGAGATCTGGGCCTAAATCCATTCTTTATTTGCTCACCATGCCACTCCAGTTTGAGCCCAACCATATGCAAATCAGTCTTGACCATGTGCCTCATGGGAACAGTCCAGCCCGAACAGCCAAGCGAGGTCCTCCCTGGACTGGAAACAAGCATCCTAGGACCGGTTTCAGGGTTTCACCCCTCTTCAGCCAGGATAGCTTGATTCCAGTGGCATGGAGAGCAGGGGACCCACGTCTAAGCATACCCGTCCCACTCGGCGTGACAAATGAAAAAACAACAATTGATGGACAGAATACAGAACAATGTCATACATTCATCCCAGTACAGAGATCTGGGCCTAAATCCATCGTTTTTTTGCTCACCATGCCATTCCAGTTTGAACCCAGCAATATGCAAATCAGTCTTGACCCTGTGCCTCATGGGGACAGTCCAGCCCGAACTGCCAAGCCAGGTTCTCCTGGGACTGGAAACAAGCATCCTAGGACCGGTTTCGGGGTTTCACCCCTCTTCAGTCAGGATAGCTTGATTCCAGTCGCATGGAGAGCACGGGACCCACGTCTAGGCATACCCGTTCCACTCAGGGTGACAAATGCAAAAACAACAATTGATGGACAGAATGTAGAACAATGTCATACACTCACCCCAGTACAGAGATCTGGGCCTAAATCCATTGTTTGTTTGCTCACCATGCCAATCCAGTTTGAACCCAGCCATATGCAAATCAGTCTTGACCCTGTGCCTCATGGGAACAGTCCAGCCCGAACTGCCAAGCCAGGTCCTCCCTAGACTGGAAACAAGCATCCTAGGACCGGTTTCTGGGTTTCACCCCTCTTCTGCCAGAATTGCTTGATTCCAGTGGCATGGAGACCACAGAACCCACATCTAGGCATACCCCCCGTCCCACTTGGGGTGACAAATGCAAAAACAACAATTGATGGACAGAGTGCAAAACAATGTCATACATTCACCCCAGTACAGAGATCTGGGCCTAAATCCATCGTTTTTTTGCTCACCATGCCATTCCAGTTTGAACCCAGCCATATGCATATTAGTCTTGACCCTGTGCCTAATTGGTACAGTCCAGCCCAAACTGCAAAACCAGGTCCTCCCTGGACTGGAAATCAGCATCCTAGGACTGGTTTCAGGGTTTCACCACTCTTCAGCCAGGATAGCTTGATTCCAGTGGCATGGAGAGCACGGAACGCACGTCTAGGCATACCTGTCCCACACGGGGTGATAAATGCAAAAACAACAATTGATGGACAGAATGCAGAACAATGTCATACATTCACCCCAGTACAGAGATCTGGGCCTAAATCCATCGTTTTTCTGCTCACCATGCCATTCCAGTTTGAACCCAGCCATATGCAAATCAGTCTTGACCCTGTGCCTCATTGGAACAGTCCAACCCAAACTGCCAAGCCAGGTCCTCCCTGGTCTGAAAACCAGCATCCTAGGACCGGTTTCGGGGTTTCACACCTCTTCAGCCAGGATAGCTTGATTCCAGTGGCATAGAGAGCACGTGACCCACGTCTAGGCATACCCGTCCCACTCGGGGTGACAAATGCAAAAACAACAATTGATGGACAGAATGCAGAACAATGTCATACATTCACCCCAGTACAGAGATCTGGGCCTAAATCCATCGTGTTTTTTTGCTCACCATGCCATTCCAGTTCGAACCCAGCCATTTGCAAATCAGTCTTGACCCTGTGCCTCATGGGAACAGTCCAGCCCGAACTGCCAAGCCAGGTCCTCCCTGGACTGAAAACAAGCATCCTAGGACCGGTTTCGGAGTTTCACCCCTCTTCAGCCAGGATAGCTTGATTCCAGTGGCATGAGGAGCACGTGACCCACGTCTAGGCATACCCGTCCCACTTGGGGTGACAAATACAAAAACAATTGATGAACAGAATGCAGAACAATGTCATTCATTCACCCCAGTACAGAGATCTGGTCCTAAATCCATAGTTTTTTTGCTCACCATGCCATTCCAGTTTGAACCCAGCCATATGCAAATCAGTCTTGACCCTGTGCCTCATGGGAACAGTCCAGCCCGAACTGCCAAGCCAGGTCCTCCCTAGACTGGAAAGAAGCATCCTAGGACCAGTTTCGGGGTTTCACCCCACTTCAGCCAGGATAGCTTGATTCCAGTGGCATGGAGAGCACGGGACCCACGTCTAAGCATACCCATCCCACTCGGCGTGACAAATGAAAAAACAACAATTGATGGACAGAATGCAGAACAATGTCATACATTCATCCCAGTACAGAGATCTGGGCCTAAATCCATCGTTTTTTTGCTCTCCATGCCATTCCAGTTTGAATCCAGCAATATGCAAATCAGTCTTGACCCTGTGCCTCATGGGGACAGTCCAGCCCGAACTGCCAAGCCAGGTTCTCCTGGGACTGGAAATAAGCATCCTAGGACCGGTTTCGGGGTTTCACCCCTCTTCAGTCAGGATAGCTTGATTCCAGTCGCATGGAGAGCACGGGACCCACGTCTAGGCATACCCGTTCCACTCAGGGTGACAAATGCAAAAACAACAATTGATGGACAGAATGTAGAACAATGTCATACACTCACCCCAGTACAGAGATCTGGGCCTAAATCCATCGTTTGTTTGCTCACCATGCCAATCCAGTTTGAGCCCAGCCATATGCAAATCAGTCTTGACCCTGTGCCTCATGGGAACAGTCCAGCCCGAACTGCCAAGCCAGGTCCTCCCTAGACTGAAAACAAGCATCCTAGGACCGGTTTCTGGGTTTCACCCCTCTTCTGCCAGAATTGCTTGATTCCAGTGGCATGGAGACCACAGAACCCACATCTAGGCATACCCCCCGTCCCACTTGGGGTGACAAATGCAAAAACAACAATTGATGGACAGAGTGCAAAACAATGTCATACATTCACCCCAGTACAGAGATCTGGGCCTAAATCCATCGTTTTTTTGCTCACCATGCCATTCCAGTTTGAACCCAGCCATTTGCAAATCAGTCTTGACCCTGTGCTTCATGGGAACAGTCCAGCCCGAACTGCCAAGCCAGGTCCTCCCTGGACTGAAAACAAGCATCCTAGGACCGGTTTCGGAGTTTCACCCCTCTTCAGCCAGGATAGCTTGATTCCAGTGGCATGGGGAGCACGTGACCCACGTCTAGGCATACCCGTCCCACTCGGAGTGACAAATGCAAAAACAATTGATGAACAGAATGCAGAACAATGTCATTCATTCACCCCAGTACAGAGATCTGGGCCTAAATCCATAGTTGTTTTGCTCACCATGCCATTCCAGTTTGAGCCCAGCCATATGCAAATCAGTCTTGACCCTGTGCCTCATGGGAACAGTCCAGCCCGAACAGCCAAGCCAGGTCCTCCCTGGGTTGGAAACAAGCATCCTAGGACCAGTTTCGGGATTTCACCCCTCTTCAGCCAGGATAGCTTGATTCCAGTGGCATGGAGAGCACGGGACCCACGTCTAGGCATACCCGTCCCACTCGGGTGACAAATGCAAAAACAACAATTGATGGACAGAATGCAGAACAATGTCATACATTCACCCCAGTACAGAGATCTGTGCCTAAATCCATCATTTTTTTGCTTACCATGCCATTCCAGTTTGAACCCAGCCATATGCAAATCAGTCTTGACCCTGTGCCTCATGGGAACAGTGCAGCCCGAACTGCCAAGCCAGGTTCTCCCGGGACTGGAAACAAGCATCCTAGGACCGGTTTTGGGGTTTCACCCCTCTTCAGCCAGGATAGCTTGATTCCAGTGGAATGGAGAGCACGGGACCCACGTCAAAGCATACCCGTCCCACTCGGCGTGACAAATGAAAAAACAAAAATTGATGGACAGAATGCAGAACAATGTCATACATTCATCCCAGTACAGAGATCTGGGCCTAAATCCATCGTTTTTTTGCTCACCATGCCATTCCAGTTTGAACCCAGCAATATGCAAATCAGTCTTGACCCTGTGCCTCATGGGGACAGTCCAGCCCGAACTGCCAAGCCAGGTTCTCCCGGGACTGGAAACAAGCATCCTAGGACCGGTTTCGGGGTTTCACCCCTGTTCAGCCAGGATAGCTTGATTCCAGTGGCATGGAGAGCACGGGACTCACGTCTAGGAATACCCTTCCCACTCGGGGTGACAAATGCAAAAACAACAATTGATGCACAGAATGCAGAACAATGTCATACATTCACCCCAGGACAGAGATCTGGGCCTAAATCCATCGTTTTTTTCTCACCATGCCATTCCAGTTTGAACCCAGCCATATGCAAATCAGTCTTGACCCTGTGCCTCATTGGAACAGTCCAGCCCAAACTGCCAAGCCAGGTCCTCCCTGGTCTGAAAACCAGCATCCTAGGACCGGTTTCGGGGTTTCATCCCTCTTCAGCCAGGATAGCTTGATTCCAGTGGCATGGAGAGCACGGAACGCACGTCTAGGCATACCCGTCCCACACGGGGTGATGAATGCAAAAACAACAATTGATGGACAGAATGTAGAACAATGTCATACACTCACCCCAGTACAGAGATCTGGGCGTAAATCCATCCTTTATTTGCTCACCATGCCAATCCAGTTTGAACCCAGCCATATGCAAATCAGTCTTGACCCTGTGCCTCATGGGAACAGTCCAGCCCGAACTGCCAAGCCAGGTCCTCCCTAGACTGGAAACAAGCATCCTAGGACAGGTTTCGGGGTTTCACCCCTCTTCAGCCAGAATTGCTTGATTCCAGTGGCATGGAGAGCACGGAACGCACATCTAGGCATACCCGTCCCACACGGGGTGATAAATGCAAAAACAACAATTGATGGACAGAATGCAGAACAATGTCATACATTCACCCCAGTACAGAGATCTGGGCCTAAATCCATCGTTTTTTTGCTCACCATGCCATTCCAGTTTGAACCCAGCCATATGCAAATCAGTCTTGACCCTGTGCCTCATTGGAACAGTCCAGCCCAAACTGCCAAGCCAGGTCCTCCGTGGTCTGAAAACCAGCATCCTAGGACCGGTTTCGGGGTTTCACCCCTCTTCAGCCAGGATAGCTTGATTCCAGTGGCATAGAGAGCACGGAACCCACGTCTAGGAATACCCCTCCCACTCGGGGTGACAAATGCAAAAACAGCAAATGATGGACAGAATGCAGAACAATGTCATACATTCACCCCAGTACTGAGATCTGGGCCTAAATCCATTGTTTATTTGCTCACCATGCCATTCCAGCTTGAGCCCAGCCATATGCAAATCAGTCTTGACCCTGTGCCTCATGAGAACAATCCAGCCCGAACTGCCAAGCGAGGTCCTCCCTGGACTGGAAACAAGCATCCTAGGACCGGTTTAGGGGTTTCACCCCTCTTCAGCCAGGATAGCTTGATTCCAGTGGCATAGAGAGCACGTGACCAACGTCTAGGCATACCCGTCCCACTCGGGGTGACAAATGCAAAAACAACAATTGATGGACAGAATGCAGAACAATGTCATACATTCACCCCAGTACAGAGATCTGGGCCTAAATCCATCGTGTTTTTTTGCTCACCATGCCATTCCAGTTCGAACCCAGCCATTTGCAAATCAGTCTTGACCCTGTGCCTCATGGGAACAGTCCAGCCCGAACTGCCAAGCCAGGTCCTCCCTGGACAGAAAACAAGCATCCTAGGACCGGTTTCGGAGTTTCACCCCTCTTCAGCCAGGATAGCTTGATTCCAGTGGCATGAGGAGCACGTGACCCACGTCTAGGCATACCCGTCCCACTTGGGGTGACAAATGCAAAAACAATTGATGAACAGAATGCAGAACAATGTCATTCATTCACCCCAGTACAGAGATCTGGGCCTAAATCCATAGTTTTTTTGCTCACCATGCCATTCCAGTTTGAACCCAGCCATATGCAAATCAGTCTTGACCCTGTGCCTCATGGGAACAGTCCAGCCCGAACTGCCAAGCCAGGTCCTCCCTAGACTGGAAAGAAGCATCCTAGGACCAGTTTCGGGGTTTCACCCCACTTCAGCCAGGATAGCTTGATTCCAGTGGCATGGAGAGCATGGCACCCACGTCTAGGCATACCCGTCCCACTCGGGGTGACAAATGCAAAAACAACAATTGATGGACAGAATGCAAAACAATGTCATACATTCACCCCAGTACAGAGATCTGGGCCTAAATCCATTCTTTATTTGCTCACCATGCCATTCCAGTTTGAGCCCAACCATATGCAAATCAGTCTTGACCATGTGCCTCATGGGAACAGTCCAGCCCGAACAGCCAAGCGAGGTCCTCCCTGGACTGGAAACAAGCATTCTAGGACCGGTTTCGGGGTTTCACCCCTCTTCAGCCAGGATAGCTTGATTCCAGTGGCATGGAGAGCACGGGACCCACGTCTAAGCATACCCGTCCCACTCGGCGTGACAAATGAAAAAACAACAATTGATGGACAGAATACAGAACAATGTCATACATTCATCCCAGTACAGAGATCTGGGCCTAAATCCATCGTTTTTTTGCTCACCATGCCATTCCAATTTGAACCCAGCAATATGCAAATCAGTCTTGACCCTGTGCCTCATGGGGACAGTCCAGCCCGAACTGCCAAGCCAGGTTCTCCTGGGACTGGAAACAAGCATCCTAGGACCGGTTTCGGGGTTTCACCCCTCTTCAGTCAGGATAGCTTGATTCCAGTGGCATGGAGACCACAGAACCCACATCTAGGCATACCCCCCGTCCCACTTGGGGTGACAAATGCAAAAACAACAATTGATGGACAGAGTGCAAAACAATGTCATACATTCACCCCAGTACAGAGATCTGGGCCTAAATCCATCGTTTTTTTGCTCACCATGCCATTCCAGTTTGAACCCAGCCATATGCATATTAGTCTTGACCCTGTGCCTAATTGGTACAGTCCAGCCCAAACTGCAAAACCAGGTCCTCCCTGGACTGGAAATCAGCATCCTAGGACTGGTTTCAGGGTTTCACCACTCTTCAGCCAGGATAGCTTGATTCCAGTGGCATGGAGAGCACGGAACGCACGTCTAGGCATACCTGTCCCACACGGGGTGATAAATGCAAAAACAACAATTGATGGACAGAATGCAGAACAATGTCATACATTCACCCCAGTACAGAGATCTGGGCCTAAATCCATCGTTTTTCTGCTCACCATGCCATTCCAGTTTGAACCCAGCCATATGCAAATCAGTCTTGACCCTGTGCCTCATTGGAACAGTCCAACCCAAACTGCCAAGCCAGGTCCTCCCTGGTCTGAAAACCAGCATCCTAGGACCGGTTTCGGGGTTTCACACCTCTTCAGCCAGGATAGCTTGATTCCAGTGGCATAGAGAGCACGGAACCCACGTCTAGGAATACCCGTCCCACTCGGGGTGACAAATGCAAAAACAGCAATTGATGGACAGAATGCAGAACAATGTCATACATTCACCCCAGTACCGAGATCTGGGCCTAAATCCATTGTTTATTTGCCCACCATGCCATTCCAGCTTGAGCCCAGCCATATGCAAATCAGTATTGACCCTGTGCCTCATGGGAACAATCCAGCCCGGACTGCCAAGCGAGGTCCTCCCTGGACTGGAAACAAGCATCCTAGGACCGGTTTAGGGGTTTCACCCCTCTTCAGCCAGGATAGCTTGATTCCAGTGGCATAGAGAGCACGTGACCCACGTCTAGGCATACCCGTCCCACTCGGGGTGACAAATGCAAAAACAACAATTGATGGACAGAATGCAGAACAATGTCATACATTCACCCCAGTACAGAGATCTGGGCCTAAATCCATAGTTTTTTTGCTCACCATGCCATTCCAGTTTGAACCCAGCCATATGCAAATCAGTCTTGACCCTGTGCCTCATGGGAACAGTCCAGCCCGAACTGCCAAGCCAGGTCCTCCCTAGACTTGAAAGAAGCATCCTAGGACCAGTTTCGGGGTTTCACCCCACTTCAGCCAGGATAGCTTGATTCCAGTGGCATGGAGAGCACGTGACCCACGTCTAGGCATACCCGTCCCACTCGGCGTGACAAATGAAAAAACAACAATTGATGGACAGAATGCAGAACAATGTCATACATTCATCCCAGTACAGAGATCTGGGCCTAAATCCATCGTTTTTTTGCTCACCATGCCACTCCAGTTTGAACCCAGCAATATGCAAATCAGTCTTGACCCTGTGCCTCATGGGGACAGTCCAGCCCGAACTGCCAAGCCAGGTTCTCCTGGGACTGGAAACAAGCATCCTAGGACCGGTTTCGGGGTTTCACCCCTCTTCAGTCAGGATAGCTTGATTCCAGTCGCATGGAGAGCACGGGACCCACGTCTAGGCATACCCGTTCCACTCGGGGTAACAAATGCAAAAACAACAATTGATGGACAGAGTGCAAAACAATGTCATACATTCACCCCAGTACAGAGATCTGGGCCTAAATCCATCGTTTTTTTGCTCACCATGCCATTCCAGTTTGAACCCAGCCATTTGGAAATCAGTCTTTACCCTGTGCCTCATGGGAACAGTCCAGCCCGAACTGCCAAGCCAGGTCCTCCCTGGACTGAAAACAAGCATCCTAGGACCGGTTTCGGAGTTTCACCCCTCTTCAGCCAGGATAGCTTGATTCCAGTGGCATGGGGAGCACGTGACCCACGTCTAGGCATACCCGTCCCACTCGGGGTGACAAATGCAAAAACAATTGATGAACAGAATGCAGAACAATGTCATTCATTCACCCCAGTACAGAGATCTGGGCCTAAATCCATAGTTGTTTTGCTCACCATGCCATTCCAGTTTGAGCCCAGCCATATGCAAATCAGTCTTGACCCTGTGCCTCATGGGAACAGTCCAGCCCGAACAGCCAAGCCAGGTCCTCCCTGGGTTGGAAACAAGCATCCTAGGACAAGTTTCGGGATTTCACCCCTCTTCAGCCAGGATAGCTTGATTCCAGTGGCATGGAGAGCACGGGACCCACGTCTAGGCATACCCGTCCCACTCGGGTGACAAATGCAAAAACAACAATTGATGGACAGAATGCAGAACAATGTCATACATTCACCCCAGTACAAAGATCTGTGCCTAAATCCATCATTGTTTTGCTTACCATGCCATTCCAGTTTGAACCCAGCCATATGCAAATAAGTCTTGACCCTGTGCCTCATGGGAACAGTGCAGCCCGAACTGCCAAGCCAGGTTCTCCCGGGACTGGAAACAAGCATCCTAGGACCGGTTTTGGGGTTTCACCCCTCTTCAGCCAGGATAGCTTGATTCCAGTGGAATGGAGAGCACGGGACCCACGTCAAAGCATACCCGTCCCACTCGGCGTGACAAATGAAAAAACAAAAATTTATGGACAGAATGCAGAACAATGTCATACATTCATCCCAGTACAGAGATCTGGGCCTAAATCCATCGTTTTTTTGCTCACCATGCTATTCCAGTTTGAACCCAGCAATATGCAAATCAGTCTTGACCCTGTGCCTCATGGGGACAGTCCAGCCCGAACTGCCAAGCCAGGTTCTCCCGGGACTGGAAACAAGCATCCTAGGACCGGTTTCGGGGTTTCACCCCTGTTCAGCCAGGATAGCTTGATTCCAGTGGCATGGAGAGCACGGGACTCACGTCTAGGAATACCCTTCCCACTCGGGGTGACAAATGCAAAAACAACAATTGATGCACAGTGTTGGACTTGGCCCTTCTGGCAGGTTCACCCCTGAACTTTTTTGATTTTTACTGGTGACTTGGTGTGGTGATTGTTTGGTTTCTGCGCACTTTCCCTGTGTCCCAGGGTAAAGTGCGTGCGTGCTCTGAGTGCATGTGGTGAGATAGGCCTGCCCTCCCATAGGAATGCATGGGGAATGTATGTGTCCCTAGTAGTTCCTGATGCGTGGGGTGTGCAGGCCCGAGTTTGGTACGTGCGGACTCGTGGGAGTGAATGCTGCGCGATGATGTGTGCGGCGTGTATGTACCTAGTGTGGAAGTGCCACTTCTAGAAGTGGGCACTTCTGTGTGCAGTGTGTCTGTCGCGTGATTGGCTGGTCATGTCATGTGACGGGCTAGGGATTCCCCAGTGTCAGGATGAGTCACCCAGTGGTGAATGGGGAGATCAGCAGCTAGATGAGTGGGAGAGCCCACCTCTGCCCCCGGTACAACCTGAGGGGTTAAACCCTGGGTTGGAATGGCGTTCTAGGTGTACCCCTCGCCAGAGGAGGAGGAACCCTAGGAGAAGAGGTAGGGGGAGGAGAGCTTTCCCTGAGACTCCAGGTCCGCCTGAGGGTGTAGACCCTAGGCTGGAGAACCAGTGGCAGTCTAGTCCTGTCTTTCAGAGAGGAAGAGTGGAGAATGGCCGCTATGTGCCAGGGGTTACTACCCCCCACTCTGTGGTTGGGCAAAGACCAGTTGTTCCTACCTGCACCTCTGAATGTGTTTTTATGCGTCATGTGCCTTGTCCTTACACCGCTGAATGTATTTTAGGCATCATGTGTTTTCCTTCCCTACACCTCTGAATGTTATGCATCATGTGTTTATGTGCTTAGACCCCTACAGGTATAGTGATACTTAGGTGGTTGTTTTCTCCCTAGTACAGGTGGTGCTTGTGAGGTCCTGATTCCCTGCGCAATATTTTCCTAAGGTGGTTAGGGTTGCGTAGGTGGTACTTACCTGATACCAGTAGTGACTGGTTGTGTGCTAGGTGTAATTTTGTGCAACAGTAATTTTATTTCCTATGTTCCAAGTGCTATGTTCTAAGAGTGCTAATTCCGGACAGCGGTCCATGTGGCCCTGTCCCCTGTACATATAATCCCTTGTAAATTCTGCCCGTGCCTGTTGGCACATTGTAGAGTGTGTGTTTTTATCTAATGTGTTGTGTATAATACAAAGGCTATTTTTATAGAATACCTTGTGTGGAGTTTCCTTTGTGGTGGGCCTTGGGTGTTGTTGCTGGGTGCGCGCGCAAACGCTTTACACATCGCCTCAGAGATAAGCCTGTCTGCTCGTGCCAAGCTACCAAGGGGGTGAGCAGGGGTTATCTTTGGCGTGTAACTCCCCAGCCCTGACTAGAGTGGTGGTTTCTGTCTGGCTTTGGCGCAAGCCCTAGCCAACCAGAAATCGCCATTTCTAACACACAGAATGCAGAACAATGTCATACATTCACCCCAGGACAGAGATCTGGGCCTAAATCCATCGTTTTTTTCTCACCATGCCATTCCAGTTTGAACCCAGCCATATGCAAATCAGTCTTGACCCTGTGCCTCATTGGAACAGTCCAGCCCAAACTGCCAAGCCAGGTCCTCCCTGGTCTGAAAACCAGCATCCTAGGACCGGTTTGGGGGTTTCATCCCTCTTCAGCCAGGATAGCTTGATTCCAGTGGCATGGAGAGCACGGAACGCACGTCTAGGCATACCCGTCCCACACGGGGTGATGAATGCAAAAACAACAATTGATGGACAGAATGTAGAACAATGTCATACACTCACCCCAGTACAGAGATCTGGGCGTAAATCCATCCTTTATTTGCTCACCATGCCAATCCAGTTTGAACCCAGCCATATGCAAATCAGTCTTGACCCTGTGCCTCATGGGAACAGTCCAGCCCGAACTGCCAAGCCAGGTCCTCCCTAGACTGGAAACAAGCATCCTAGGACAGGTTTCGGGGTTTCACCCCTCTTCAGCCAGAATTGCTTGATTCCAGTGGCATGGAGAGCACGGAACGCACGTCTAGGCATACCCGTCCCACACGGGGTGATGAATGCAAAAACAACAATTGATGGACAGAATGCAGAACAATGTCATACATTCACCCCAGTACTGAGATCTGGGCCTAAATCCATTGTTTATTTGCTCACCATGCCATTCCAGTTTGAACCCAGCCATATGCAAATCAGTCTTGACCCTGTGCCTCATGGGAACAGTCCAGCCCGAACTGCCAAGCCAGGTCCTCCCTAGACTGGAAAGAAGCATCCTAGGACCAGTTTCGGGGTTTCACCCCACTTCAGCCAGGATAGCTTGATTCCAGTGGCATGGAGAGCATGGCACCCACGTCTAGGCATACCCGTCCCACTCGGGGTGACAAATGCAAAAACAACAATTGATGGACAGAATGCAAAACAATGTCATACATTCACCCCAGTACAGAGATCTGGGCCTAAATCCATTGTTTATTTGCTCACCATGCCATTCCAGTTTGAGCCCAACCATATGCAAATCAGTCTTGACCCTGTGCCTCATGGGAACAGTCCAGCCCGAACAGCCAAGCGAGGTCCTCCCTGGACTGGAAACAAGCATCCTAGGACCGGTTTCGGGGTTTCACCCCTCTTCAGCCAGGATAGCTTGATTCCAGTGGCATGGAGAGCACGGAACGCACGTCTAGGCATACCCGTCCCACACGGGGTGATAAATGAAAAAACAACAATTGATGGACAGAATACAGAACAATGTCATACATTCATCCCAGTACAGAGATCTGGGCCTAAATCCATCGTTTTTTTGCTCACCATGCCATTCCAGTTTGAACCCAGCCATATGCAAATCAGTCTTGACCCTGTGCCTCATTGGAACAGTCCAGCCCAAACTGCCAAGCCAGGTCCTCCCTGGTCTGAAAACCAGCATCCTAGGACCGGTTTTGGGGTTTCACCCCTCTTCAGCCAGGATAGCTTGATTCCAGTGGCATAGAGAGCACGGAACCCACGTCTAGGAATACCCTTCCCACTCGGGGTGACAAATGCAAAAACAGCAATTAATGGACAGAATGCAGAACAATGTCATACATTCACCCCAGTACTGAGATCTGGGCCTAAATCCATTGTTTATTTGCTCACCATGCCATTCCAGCTTGAGCCCAGCCATATGCAAATCAGTCTTGACCCTGTGCCTCATGGGAACAATCCAGCCCGAACTGCCAAGCGAGGTCCTCCTGGACTGGAAACAAGCATCCTAGGACCGGTTTATGGGTTTCACCCCTCTTCAGCCAGGATAGCTTGATTCCAGTGGCATAGAGAGCACGTGACCCACGTCTAGGCATACCCGTACCACTCGGGGTGACAAATGCAAAAACAACAATTGATGGACAGAATGCAGAACAATGTCATACATTCACCCCAGGACAGAGATCTGGGCCTAAATCCATTGTTTTTTTCTCACCATGCCATTCCAGTTTGAACCCAGCCATATGCAAATCAGTCTTGACCCTGTGCCTCATTGGAACAGTCCAGCCCAAACTGCCAAGCCAGGTCCTCCCTGGTCTGAAAACCAGCATCCTAGGACCGGTTTCGGGGTTTCATCCCTCTTCAGCCAGGATAGCTTGATTCCAGTGGCATGGAGAGCACGGAACGCACGTCTAGGCATACCCGTCCCACACGGGGTGATGAATGCAAAAACAACAATTGATGGACAGAATGTAGAACAATGTCATACACTCACCCTAGTACAGAGATCTGGGCGTAAATCCATCCTTTATTTGCTCACCATGCCAATCCAGTTTGAACCCAGCCATATGCAAATCAGTCTTGACCCTGTGCCTCATGGGAACAGTCCAGCCCGAACTGCCAAGCCAGGTCCTCCCTAGACTGGAAACAAGCATCCTAGGACAGGTTTCGGGGTTTCACCCCTCTTCAGCCAGAATTGCTTGATTCCAGTGGCATGGAGAGCACGGAACGCACGTCTAGGCATACCCGTCCCACTCGGGGTGACAAATGCAAAAACAACAATTGATGGACAGAATGCAAAAAAATGTCATACATTCACCCCAGTACAGAGATCTGGGCCTAAATCCATTGTTTAATTGCTCACCATGCCATTCCAGTTTGAGCCCAACCATATGCAAATCAGTCTTGACCCTGTGCCTCATGGGAACAGTCCAGCCCGAACAGCCAAGCGAGGTCCTCCCTGGACTGGAAACAAGCATCCTAGGACCGGTTTCGGGGTTTCACCCCTCTTCAGCCAGGATAGCTTGATTCCAGTGGCATGGAGAGCACGGGACCCACGTCTAAGCATACCCGTTCCACTCAGGGTGACAAATGAAAAAACAACAATTGATGGACAGAATACAGAACAATGTCATACACTCACCCCAGTACAGAGATCTGGGCCTAAATCCATTGTTTGTTTGCTCACCATGCCAATCCAGTTTGAACCCAGCCATATGCAAATCAGTCTTGACCCTGTGCCTCATGGGAACAGTCCAGCCCGAACTGCCAAGCCAGGTCCTCCCTAGACTGGAAACAAGCATCCTAGGACCGGTTTCTGGGTTTCACCCCTCTTCTGCCAGAATTGCTTGATTCCAGTGGCATGGAGACCACAGAACCCACATCTAGGCATACCCCCCGTCCCACTTGGGGTGACAAATGCAAAAACAACAATTGATGGACAGAGTGCAAAACAATGTCATACATTCACCCCAGTACAGAGATCTGGGCCTAAATCCATCGTTTTTTTGCTCACCATGCCATTCCAGTTTGAACCCAGCCATATGCATATTAGTCTTGACCCTGTGCCTAATTGGTACAGTCCAGCCCAAACTGCAAAACCAGGTCCTCCCTGGACTGGAAATCAGCATCCTAGGACTGGTTTCAGGGTTTCACCACTCTTCAGCCAGGATAGCTTGATTCCAGTGGCATGGAGAGCACGGAACGCACGTCTAGGCATACCCGTCCCACACGGGGTGATAAATGCAAAAACAACAATTGATGGACAGAATGCAGAACAATGTCATACATTCACCCCAGTACAGAGATCTGGGCCTAAATCCATCGTTTTTCTGCTCACCATGCCATTCCAGTTTGAACCCAGCCATATGCAAATCAGTCTTGACCCTGTGCCTCATTGGAACAGTCCAACCCAAACTGCCAAGCCAGGTCCTCCCTGGTCTGAAAACCAGCATCCTAGGACCGGTTTCGGGGTTTCACACCTCTTCAGCCAGGATAGCTTGATTCCAGTGGCATAGAGAGCACGGAACCCACGTCTAGGAATACCCGTCCCACTCGGGGTGACAAATGCAAAAACAGCAATTGATGGACAGAATGCAGAACAATGTCATACATTCACCCCAGTACCGAGATCTGGGCCTAAATCCATTGTTTATTTGCCCACCATGCCATTCCAGCTTGAGCCCAGCCATATGCAAATCAGTATTGACCCTGTGCCTCATGGGAACAATCCAGCCCGGACTGCCAAGCGAGGTCCTCCCTGGACTGGAAACAAGCATCCTAGGACCGGTTTAGGGGTTTCACCCCTCTTCAGCCAGGATAGCTTGATTCCAGTGGCATAGAGAGCACGTGACCCACGTCTAGGCATACCCGTCCCACTCGGGGTGACAAATGCAAAAACAACAATTGATGGACAGAATGCAGAACAATGTCATACATTCACCCCAGTACAGAGATCTGGGCCTAAATCCATAGTTTTTTTGCTCACCATGCCATTCCAGTTTGAACCCAGCCATATGCAAATCAGTCTTGACCCTGTGCCTCATGGGAACAGTCCAGCCCGAACTGCCAAGCCAGGTCCTCCCTAGACTTGAAAGAAGCATCCTAGGACCAGTTTCGGGGTTTCACCCCACTTCAGCCAGGATAGCTTGATTCCAGTGGCATGGAGAGCATGGCACCCACGTCTAGGCATACCCGTCCCACTCGGGGTGACAAATGCAAAAACAACAATTGATGGACAGAATGCAAAACAATGTCATATATTCACCCCAGTACAGAGATCTGGGCCTAAATCCATTGTTTATTTGCTCACCATGCCATTCCAGTTTGAGCCCAACCATAAGCAAATCAGTCTTGACCCTGTGCCTCATGGGAACAGTCCAGCCCGAACAGCCAAGCGAGGTCCTTTCTGGACTGGAAACAAGCATCCTAGGACCGGTTTCGGGGTTTCACCCCTCTTCAGCCAGGATAGCTTGATTCCAGTGGCATGGAGAGCACGGGACCCACGTCTAAGCATACCCGTCCCACTCGGCGTGACAAATGAAAAAACAACAATTGTTGGACAGAATGCAGAACAATGTCATACATTCATCCCAGTACAGAGATCTGGGCCTAAATCCATCGTTTTTTTGCTCACCATGCCATTCCAGTTTGAACCCAGCAATATGCAAATCAGTCTTGACCCTGTGCCTCATGGGGACAGTCCAGCCCGAACTGCCAAGCCAGGTTCTCCTGGGACTGGAAACAAGAATCCTGGGACTGGAAACAAGCATCCTAGGACCGGTTTCGGGGTTTCACCCCTCTTCAGTCAGGATAGCTTGATTCCAGTCGCATGGAGAGCACGGGACCCACGTCTAGGCATACCTGTTCCACTCAGGGTGACAAATGCAAAAACAACAATTGATGGACAGAATGTAGAACAATGTCATACACTCACCCCAGTACAGAGAGCTGGGCCTAAATCCATTGTTTGTTTGCTCACCATGCCAATCCAGTTTGAACCCAGCCATATGCAAATCAGTCTTGACCCTGTGCCTCATGGGAACAGTCCAGCCCGAACTGCCAAGCCAGGTCCTCCCTAGACTGGAAACAAGCATCCCAGGACCGGTTTCTGGGTTTCACCCCTCTTCTGCCAGAATTGCTTGATTCCAGTGGCATGGAGACCACAGAACCCACATCTAGGCATACCCCCCGTCCCACTTGGGGTGACAAATGCAAAAACAACAATTGATGGACAGAGTGCAAAACAATGTCATACATTCACCCCAGTACAGAGATCTGGGCCTAAATCCATCGTTTTTTTGCTCACCATGCCATTCCAGTTTGAACCCAGCCATATGCATATTAGTCTTGACCCTGTGCCTAATTGGTACAGTCCAGCCCAAACTGCAAAACCAGGTCCTCCCTGGACTGGAAACCAGCATCCTAGGACTGGTTTCAGGGTTTCACCACTCTTCAGCCAGGATAGCTTGATTCCAGTGGCATGGAGAGCACGGAACGCACGTCTAGGCATACCCGTCCCACACGGGGTGATAAATGCAAAAACAACAATTGATGGACAGAATGCAGAACAATGTCATACATTCACCCCAGTACAGAGATCTGGGCCTAAATCCATCGTTTTTCTGCTCACCATGCCATTCCAGTTTGAACCCAGCCATATGCAAATCAGTCTTGACCCTGTGCCTCATTGGAACAGTCCAACCCAAACTGCCAAGCCAGGTCCTCCCTGGTCTGAAAACCAGCATCCTAGGACCGGTTTCGGGGTTTCACACCTCTTCAGCCAGGATAGCTTGATTCCAGTGGCATAGAGAGCACGGAACCCACGTCTAGGAATACCCGTCCCACTCGGGGTGACAAATGCAAAAACAGCAATTGATGGACAGAATGCAGAACAATGTCATACATTCACCCCAGTACCATGATCTGGGCCTAAATCCATTGTTTATTTGCCCACCATGCCATTCCAGCTTGAGCCCAGCCACATGCAAATCAGTATTGACCCTGTGCCTCATGGGAACAATCCAGCCCGGACTGCCAAGCGAGGTCCTCCCTGGACTGGAAACAAGCATCCTAGGACCGGTTTAGGGGTTTCACCCCTCTTCAGCCAGGATAGCTTGATTCCAGTGGCATAGAGAGCACGTGACCCACGTCTAGGCATACCCGTCCCACTCGGGGTGACAAATGCAAAAACAACAATTGATGGACAGAATGCAGAACAATGTCATACATTCACCCCAGTACAGAGATCTGGGCCTAAATCCATAGTTTTTTTGCTCACCATGCCATTCCAGTTTGAACCCAGCCATATGCAAATCAGTCTTGACCCTGTGCCTCATGGGAACAGTCCAGCCCGAACTGCCAAGCCAGGTCCTCCCTAGACTTGAAAGAAGCATCCTAGGACCAGTTTCGGGGTTTCACCCCACTTCAGCCAGGATAGCTTGATTCCAGTGGCATGGAGAGCATGGCACCCACGTCTAGGCATACCCGTCCCACTCGGGGTGACAAATGCAAAAACAACAATTGATGGACAGAATGCAAAACAATGTCATATATTCACCCCAGTACAGAGATCTGGGCCTAAATCCATTGTTTATTTGCTCACCATGCCATTCCAGTTTGAGCCCAACCATATGCAAATCAGTCTTGACCCTGTGCCTCATGGGAACAGTCCAGCCCGAACAGCCAAGCGAGGTCCTCCCTGGACTGGAAACAAGCATCCTAGGACCGGTTTCGGGGTTTCACCCCTCTTCAGCCAGGATAGCTTGATTCCAGTGGCATGGAGAGCACGGGACCCACGTCTAAGCATACCCGTCCCACTCGGCGTGACAAATGAAAAAACAACAATTGATGGACAGAATGCAGAACAATGTCATACATTCATCCCAGTACAGAGATCTGGGCCTAAATCCATCGTTTTTTTGCTCACCATGCCATTCCAGTTTGAACCCAGCAATATGCAAATCAGTCTTGACCCTGTGCCTCATGGGGACAGTCCAGCCCGAACTGCCAAGCCAGGTTCTCCTGGGACTGGAAACAAGCATCCTAGGACCGGTTTCGGGGTTTCACCCCTCTTCAGTCAGGATAGCTGGATTCCAGTCGCATGGAGAGCACGGGACCCACGTCTAGGCATACCCGTTCCACTCGGGGTGACAAATGCAAAAACAATTGATGGACAGAATGTAGAACAATGTCATACACTCACCCCAGTACAGAGATCTGGGCCTAAATCCATTGTTTGTTTGCTCACCATGCCAATCCAGTTTGAACCCAGCCATATGCAAATCAGTCTTGACCCTGTGCCTCATGGGAACAGTCCAGCCCGAACTGCCAAGCCAGGTCCTCCCTAGACTGGAAACAAGCATCCTAGGACCGGTTTCTGGGTTTCACCCCTCTTCTGCCAGAATTGCTTGATTCCAGTGGCATGGAGACCACAGAACCCACATCTAGGCATACCCCCCGTCCCACTTGGGGTGACAAATGCAAAAACAACAATTGATGGACAGAGTGCAAAACAATGTCATACATTCACCCCAGTACAGAGATCTGGGCCTAAATCCATCGTTTTTTTGCTCACCATGCCATTCCAGTTTGAACCCAGCCATATGCATATTAGTCTTGACCCTGTGCCTAATTGGTACAGTCCAGCCCAAACTGCAAAACCAGGTCCTCCCTGGACTGGAAACCAGCATCCTAGGACTGGTTTCAGGGTTTCACCACTCTTCAGCCAGGATAGCTTGATTCCAGTGGCATGGAGAGCACGGAACGCACGTCTAGGCATACCCGTCCCACACGGGGTGATAAATGCAAAAACAACAATTGATGGAAAGATTGCAGAACAATGTCATACATTTACCCCAGTACAGAGATCTGGGCCTAAATCCATCGTTTTTCTGCTCACCATGCCATTCCAGTTTGAACCCAGCCATATGCAAATCAGTCTTGACCCTGTGCCTCATTGGAACAGTCCAACCCAAACTGCCAAGCCAGGTCCTCCCTGGTCTGAAAACCAGCATCCTAGGACCGGTTTCGGGGTTTCACACCTCTTCAGCCAGGATAGCTTGATTCCAGTGGCATAGAGAGCACGGAACCCACGTCTAGGAATACCCGTCCCACTCGGGGTGACAAATGCAAAAACAGCAATTGATGGACAGAATGCAGAACAATGTCATACATTCACCCCTGTACCGAGATCTGGGCCTAAATCCATTGTTTATTTGCCCACCATGCCATTCCAGCTTGAGCCCAGCCATATGCAAATCAGTATTGACCCTGTGCCTCATGGGAACAATCCAGCCCGGACTGCCAAGCGAGGTCCTCCCTGGACTGGAAACAAGCATCCTAGGACCGGTTTAGGGGTTTCACCCCTCTTCAGCCAGGATAGCTTGATTCCAGTGGCATAGAGAGCACGTGACCCACGTCTAGGCATACCCGTCCCACTCGGGGTGACAAATGCAAAAACAACAATTGATGGACAGAATGCAGAACAATGTCATACATTCACCCCAGTACAGAGATCTGGGCCTAAATCCATAGTTTTTTTGCTCACCATGCCATTCCAGTTTGAGCCCAACCATATGCAAATCAGTCTTGACCCTGTGCCTCATGGGAACAGTCCAGCCCGAACAGCCAAGCGAGGTCCTCCCTGGACTGGAAACAAGCATCCTAGGACCGGTTTCGGGGTTTCACCCCTCTTCAGCCAGGATAGCTTGATTCCAGTGGCATGGAGAGCACGGGACCCACGTCTAAGCATACCCGTCCCACTCGGCGTGACAAATGAAAAAACAACAATTGATGGACAGAATGCAGAACAATGTCATACATTCATCCCAGTACAGAGATCTGGGCCTAAATCCATCGTTTTTTTGCTCACCATGCCATTCCAGTTTGAACCCAGCAATATGCAAATCAGTCTTGACCCTGTGCCTCATGGGGACAGTCCAGCCCGAACTGCCAAGCCAGGTTCTCCTGGGACTGGAAACAAGCATCCTAGGACCGGTTTCGGGGTTTCACCCCTCTTCAGTCAGGATAGCTTGATTCCAGTCGCATGGAGAGCACGGGACCCACGTCTAGGCATACCCGTTCCACTCGGGGTGACAAATGCAAAAACAACAATTGATGGACAGAATGTAGAACAATGTCATACACTCACCCCAGTACAGAGATCTGGGCCTAAATCCATCGTTTGTTTGCTCACCATGCCAATCCAGTTTGAACCCAGCCATATGCAAATCAGTCTTGACCCTGTGCCTCATGGGAACAGTCCAGCCAGAACTGCCAAGCCAGGTCCTCCCTGGACTGGAAACAAGCATCCTAGGACCGGTTTCGCCATTTCACCCCTCTTCAGCCAGGAAAGCTTGATTCCAGTCGCATGGAGAGCACGGGCCTCACGTCTAGGCATACCCGTTCCACTCGGGGTGACAAATGCAAAAACAACAATTGATGGACAGAATGTAGAACAATGTCATACATTCACCCCAGTACAGAGATCTGGGCGTAAATCCATCCTTTTTTTGCTCACAATGCCAATCCAGTTTGAACCCAGCCATATGCAAATCAGTCTTGACCCTGTCCCTCATGGGAACCGTCCAGCCAGAACTGCAAAGCCAGGTCTTCTCTGGACTGGAAACCAGCATCCTAGGACCGGTTTCTGGGTTTCACCCCTCTTCAGCCAGGATAGCTTGATTCCAGTTGCATGGAGAGCACGGGACCCACGTCTAGGCATACCCGTTCTACACGGGGTGACAAATGCAAAAACAACAATTGATGGACAGAATGCAGAACAATGTCATACATTCACCCCAGTACAGAGATCTGGGCCTAAATCAATAGTTTTTTTGCTCACCATGCCATTCCAGTTTGAATCCAGCGATATGCAAATCAGTCTTGACCCTACGCCTCATGGGGACAGTCCAGCCTGAACTGCCAAGCCAGGTTCTCCCGGGACTGGAAACAAGCATCCTAGGACCGGTTTCAGGGTTTCACCCCTCTTCAGCCAGAATTGCTTGATTCCAGTGGCATGGAGAGCACGGGACCCACGTCTAGGAATGCCCTTCCCACTCGGGGTGACAAATGCAAAAACAACAATTGATGGACAGAATGCAGAACAATGTCATACATTCACCCCAGGACAGAGATATGGGCCTAAATCCATCGTTTTGTTTTCTTACCATGTTATTCCAGTTTGAACCCAGCCATATGCAAATCAGTCTTGACCCTGTGCCTCATGGGAACAGTCCAGCCAGAACTGCCAAGCCAGGTCCTCTCTGGACTGGAAACAAGCATCCTAGGACCGGTTTCTGGGTTTCACCCCTCTTCAGCCAGGATAGCTTGATTCCAGTTGCATGGAGAGCACGGGACCCATGTCTAGGCATACCCGTTCTACACGGGGTGACAAATGCAAAAACAACAATTGATGGACAGAATGCAGAACAATGTCATACATTCACCCCAGTACAGAGATCTGGGCCTAAATCCATAGTTTTTTTGCTCACCATGCCATTCCAGTTTGAATCCAGCGATATGCAAATCAGTCTTGACCCTATGCCTCATGGGGACAGTCCAGCCTGAACTGCCAAGCCAGGTTCTCCCGGGACTGGAAACAAGCATACTAGGACCGGTTTCAGGGTTTCACTCCTCTTCAGCCAGAATTGCTTGATTCCAGTGGCATGGAGAGCACGGGACCCACGCCTAGGAATACCCTTCCCACTCGGGGTGACAAATGCAAAAACAACAATTGATGGACAGAATGCAGAACAATGTCATACATTCAACCCAGTACAGAGATCTGGGCCTAAATCCATCTTTTTTGTTTCTTACCATGCCATTCCAGTTTGAACCCAGCCATATTCAAATCAGTCTTCACGCTGTGCCTCATGGGAACAGTCCAGCCAGAACTGCCAAGCCAGGTCCTCCCTGGACTGGAAACAAGCTTCCTAGGACTAGTTTCGCCGTTTCACCCCTCTTCAGCCAGGAAAGCTTGATTCCAGTCGCATGGAGAGCACGGGCCTCACGTCTAGGCATACCCGTTCCACTCGGGGTGACAAATGCAAAAACAACAATTGATGGACAGAATGTAGAACAATGTCATACATTCACCCCAGTACAGAGATCTGGGCCTAAATCCATCGTTTTTTTTCTTACCATGTTATTCCAGTTTGAACCCAGCCATATGCAAATCAGTCTTGACCCTGTGCCTCATGGGAACCGTCCAGCCAGAACTGCCAAGCCAGGTCCTCTCTGGACTGGAAACAAGCATCCTAGGACCGGTTTCTGGGTTTCACCCCTCTTCAGCCAGGATAGCTTGATTCCAGTTGCATGGAGAGCACGGGACCCACGTCTAGGCATACCCGTTCTACACGGGGTGACAAATGCAAAAACAACAATTGATGGACAGAATGCAGAACAATGTCATACATTCACCCCAGTACAGAGATCTGGGCCTAAATCCATCGTTTTTTTGCTCACCATGCCATTCCAGTTTGAACCCAGCAATATGCAAATCAGTCTTGACCCTGTGCCTCATGGGAACAGTCCATCCGAACTGCCATGCCAGGTCCTCCCTAGACTGGAAACAAGGATCCTAGGACCGGTTTCGGGGTTTCACCCCTCTTCAGCCAGAATTGCTTGATTCCAGTGGCATGGAGAGCACGGGACCCACGTCTAGGAATACCCTTCCCACTCGGGGTGACAAATGCAAAAACAACAATTGATGGACAGAATGCAGAACAATGTCATACATTCACCCCAGGACAGAGATCTGGGCCTAAATCCATCGTTTTGTTTTATTACCTTGTTATTCCAGTTTGAACCCAGCCATATGCAAATCAGTCTTGACCCTGTGCCTCATGGGAACAGTCCAGCCAGAACTGCCAAGCCAGGTCCTCTCTGGACTGGAAACAAGCATCCTAGGACCGGTTTCTGGGTTTCACCCCTCTTCAGCCAGGATAGCTTGATTCCAGTTGCATGGAGAGCACGGAACCCACGTCTAGGCATACCCGTTCTACACGGGGTGACAAATGCAAAAACAACAATTGATGGACAGAATGCAGAACAATGTCATACATTCACCCCAGTACAGAGATCTGGGCCTAAATCCATAGTTTTTTTGCTCACCATTCCATTCCAGTTTGAATCCAGCGATATGCAAATCAGTCTTGACCCTATGCCTCATGGGGACAGTCCAGCCTGAACTGCCAAGCCAGGTTCTCCCGGGACTGGAAACAAGCATCCTAGGACCGGTTTCGGGGTTTCACCCCTCTTCAGCCAGAATTGCTTGATTCCAGTGGCATGGAGAGCACGGGACCCACGCCTAGGAATACCCTTCCCACTCGGGGTGACATATGCAAAAACAACAATTGATGGACAGAATGCAGAACAATGTCATACATTCACCCCAGGACAGAGATCTGGGCCTAAATCCATCGGTTTTTTTTCTTACCATGTTATTCCAGTTTGAACCCAGCCATATGCAAATCAGTCTTGACCCTGTGCCTCATGGGAACAGTCCAGCCAGAACTGCCAAGCCAGGTCCTCTCTGGACTGGAAACAAGCATCCTAGGACCGGTTTCTGGGTTTCACCCCCTTCAGCCTGGATAGCTTGATTCCAGTCGCATGGAGAGCACGGGACCCACGTCTAGGCATACCCGTTCCACACGGGGTGACAAATGCAAAAAAAACAATTGATGGACAGAATGCAGAACAATGTCATACATTCACCCCAGTACAGAGATCTGGGCCTAAATCCATCGTCTTTTTTGCTCACCATGCCATTCCAGTTTGAACCCAGCCATATGCATATTAGTCTTTACTCTGTGCCTCATTGGAACAGTCCAGCCCAAACTGCCAAACCAGGTCCTCCCTGGACTGGAAACCAGCATCCTAGGACCAGTTTTGTGCTTTCACCCCTCGTCAGCCAGGATATCTTGATTCCAGTCGCATAGAGAGCACGGGACCCACGTCTAGGCATACCCGTTCCACACCGGGTGACAAATGCAAAAACAACAATTGATGGACAGAATGCAGAACAATGTCATACATTCACCCCAGTACAGAGATCTGGGCCTAAATCCATCGTTTTTTTGCTCACCATGCCATTCCAGTTTGAACCCAGCCATATGCAAATCAGTCTTGAACCTGTGCCTCATGGGGACAGTCCAGCCCGAACTGCCAAGCCAGGTTCTCCCGGGACTGGAAACAAGCATCCTAGGACCGGTTTCGGGGTTTCACCCCTGTTCAGCCAGGATAGCTTGATTCCAGTGGCATGGAGAGCACGGGACCCACGTCTAGGAATATCCTTCCCACTCGGAGTTACAAATGCAAAAACAACAATTGATGGACAGAATGCAGAACAATGTCATACATTCACCCCAGTATAGAGATCTGCCCTAAATCCATCGTTTTTTTGCTCACCATGCCATTCCAGTTTGAACCCAGCCATATGCAAAACAGTCTTGACCCTGTGCCTCATGGGAACAGTCCAGCCCGAACTGCCAAGCCAGGTCCTTCCTGGGCTGGAAACAAGCATGCAAGGACCGGTTTCAGGGTTTCACCCCTCTTCAGCCAGGATAGCTTGATTCCAGTGGCATGGAGAGCACGGGACACACGTCTAAGCATTCCCGTCCCACTCGGCGTGACAAATGAAAAAACAACAATTGATGGACAGAATGCAGAACAATGTCATACATTCACCCCAGTACAGAGATCTGGGCCTAAATCCATCGTTTTTTTGCTCACCATGCCATTCCAGTTTGAACCCAGCCATATGCAAATCAGTCTTGATACTGTGCCTTATGGGAACAGTCCAGCCCGAACTGCCAAGACAGGTCCTCCCTAGACTGGAAACAAGCATCCTAGGACCGATTTCGGGGTTTCAGCCCTCTTCAGCCAGAATTGCTTGATTCCAGTGGCATGGAGAGCACGGAACCGACATCCAGGCATACCCGTCCCACTCAGGGTGACCCATGCAAAAACAACAATTGATGGACAGAATACAGAACAATGTCATACATTCACCCCAGTACAGAGATCTGGGCCTAAATCCATCGTTTTTTTGCTCACCATGCCATTCCAGTTTGAACCATGCCATATGCAAATCAGTCTTGACCCTGTGCCTCATGGGAACAGTCCAGCCCTAACTGCCAAGCCAGGTCCTCCCTGAACTGGAAACAAGCATCCTAGGACCGGTTTTGTGGTTTCACCCCTCGTCAGCCAGGATATCTTGATTCCAGTGGTGTGGAGAGCACAAGACCCACGTCTAGGCATACCCGTTCCACTCGGGGTGACAAATGCAAAAACAACAATTGATGGACAGAATGCAGAACAATGTCATACATTCACCCCAGTACAGAGATCTGGGCCTAAATCCATAGTTTTTTTGCTCACCATTCCATTCCAGTTTGAATCCAGAGATATGCAAATCAGTCTTGACCCTATGCCTCATGGGGACAGTCCAGCCTGAACTGCCAAGCCAGGTTCTCCCGGGACTGGAAACAAGCATCCTAGGACCGGTTTCGGGGTTTCACCCCTCTTCAGCCAGAATTGCTTGATTCCAGTGGCATGGAGAGCACGGGACCCACGCCTAGGAATACCCTTCCCACTCGGGGTGACATATGCAAAAACAACAATTGATGGACAGAATGCAGAACAATGTCATACATTCACCCCAGGACAGAGATCTGGGCCTAAATCCATCGTTTTTTTTTCTTACCATGTTATTCCAGTTTGAACCCAGCCATATGCAAATCAGTCTTGACCCTGTGCCTCATGGGAACAGTCCAGCCAGAACTGCCAAGCCAGGTCCTCTCTGGACTGGAAACAAGCATCCTAGGACCGGTTTCTGGGTTTCACCCCCTTCAGCCCGGATAGCTTGATTCCAGTCGCATGGAGAGCACGGGACCCAC
Organism: Triturus cristatus; assembly: GCF_964204655.1. NCBI lineage: Eukaryota > Metazoa > Chordata > Amphibia > Caudata > Salamandridae > Triturus > Triturus cristatus. The sequence goes on along the minus strand of NC_140579.1, from coordinate 406,513,655 downwards.
GTCTAGGCATACCCGTTCCACACGGGGTGACAAATGCAAAAAAAACAATTGATGGACAGAATGCAGAACAATGTCATACATTCACCCCAGTACAGAGATCTGGGCCTAAATCCATCGTCTTTTTTGCTCACCATGCCATTCCAGTTTGAACCCAGCCATATGCATATTAGTCTTTACTCTGTGCCTCATTGGAACAGTCCAGCCCAAACTGCCAAACCAGGTCCTCCCTGGACTGGAAACCAGCATCCTAGGACCAGTTTCTGGGTTTCACCCCCTTCAGCCTGGATAGCTTGATTCCAGTCGCATGGAGAGCACGGGACCCACGTCTAGGCATACCCGTTCCACACGGGGTGACAAATGCAAAAAAAACAATTGATGGACAGAATGCAGAACAATGTCATACATTCACCCCAGTACAGAGATCTGGGCCTAAATCCATCGTCTTTTTTGCTCACCATGCCATTCCAGTTTGAACCCAGCCATATGCATATTAGTCTTTACTCTGTGCCTCATTGGAACAGTCCAGCCCAAACTGCCAAACCAGGTCCTCCCTGGACTGGAAACCAGCATCCTAGGACCAGTTTTGTGCTTTCACCCCTCGTCAGCCAGGATATCTTGATTCCAGTCGCATAGAGAGCACGGGACCCACGTCTAGGCATACCCGTTCCACACCGGGTGACAAATGCAAAAACAACAATTGATGGACAGAATGCAGAACAATGTCATACATTCACCCCAGTACAGAGATCTGGGCCTAAATCCATCGTTTTTTTGCTCACCATGCCATTCCAGTTTGAACCCAGCCATATGCAAATCAGTCTTGACCCTGTGCCTCATGGGGACAGTCCAGCCCGAACTGCCAAGCCAGGTTCTCCCGGGACTGGAAACAAGCATCCTAGGACCGGTTTCGGGGTTTCACCCCTGTTCAGCCAGGATAGCTTGATTCCAGTGGCATGGAGAGCACGGGACCCACGTCTAGGAATATCCTTCCCACTCGGAGTTACAAATGCAAAAACAACAATTGATGGACAGAATGCAGAACAATGTCATACATTCACCCCAGTATAGAGATCTGCCCTAAATCCATCGTTTTTTTGCTCACCATGCCATTCCAGTTTGAACCCAGCCATATGCAAAACAGTCTTGACCCTGTGCCTCATGGGAACAGTCCAGCCCGAACTGCCAAGCCAGGTCCTTCCTGGGCTGGAAACAAGCATGCAAGGACCGGTTTCAGGGTTTCACCCCTCTTCAGCCAGGATAGCTTGATTCCAGTGGCATGGAGAGCACGGGACACACGTCTAAGCAGTCCCGTCCCACTCGGCGTGACAAATGAAAAAACAACAATTGATGGACAGAATGCAGAACAATGTCATACATTCACCCCAGTACAGAGATCTGGGCCTAAATCCATTGTTTATTTGCTCACCATGCCATTCCAGTTTGAACCCAGCCATATGCAAATCAGTCTTGATACTGTGCCTTATGGGAACAGTCCAGCCCGAACTGCCAAGACAGGTCCTCCCTAGACTGGAAACAAGCATCCTAGGACCGATTTCGGGGTTTCAGCCCTCTTCAGCCAGAATTGCTTGATTCCAGTGGCATGGAGAGCACGGAACCGACATCCAGGCATACCCGTCCCACTCAGGGTGACCCATGCAAAAACAACAATTGATGGACAGAATACAGAACAATGTCATACATTCACCCCAGTACAGAGATCTGGGCCTAAATCCATCGTTTTTTTGCTCACCATGCCATTCCAGTTTGAACCATGCCATATGCAAATCAGTCTTGACCCTGTGCCTCATGGGAACAGTCCAGCCCTAACTGCCAAGCCAGGTCCTCCCTGAACTGGAAACAAGCATCCTAGGACCGGTTTTGTGGTTTCACCCCTCGTCAGCCAGGATATCTTGATTCCAGTGGTGTGGAGAGCACAAGACCCACGTCTAGGCATACCCGTTCCACTCGGGGTGACAAATGCAAAAACAACAATTGATGGACAGAATGCAGAACAATGTCATACATTCACCCCAGTACAGAGATCTGGGCCTAAATCCATAGTTTTTTTGCTCACCATTCCATTCCAGTTTGAATCCAGCGATATGCAAATCAGTCTTGACCCTATGCCTCATGGGGACAGTCCAGCCTGAACTGCCAAGCCAGGTTCTCCCGGGACTGGAAACAAGCATCCTAGGACCGGTTTCGGGGTTTCACCCCTCTTCAGCCAGAATTGCTTGATTCCAGTGGCATGGAGAGCACGGGACCCACGCCTAGGAATACCCTTCCCACTCGGGGTGACATATGCAAAAACAACAATTGATGGACAGAATGCAGAACAATGTCATACATTCACCCCAGGACAGAGATCTGGGCCTAAATCCATCGTTTTTTTTTCTTACCATGTTATTCCAGTTTGAACCCAGCCATATGCAAATCAGTCTTGACCCTGTGCCTCATGGGAACAGTCCAGCCAGAACTGCCAAGCCAGGTCCTCTCTGGACTGGAAACAAGCATCCTAGGACCGGTTTCTGGGTTTCACCCCCTTCAGCCCGGATAGCTTGATTCCAGTCGCATGGAGAGCACGGGACCCACGTCTAGGCATACCCGTTCCACACGGGGTGACAAATGCAAAAAAAACAATTGATGGACAGAATGCAGAACAATGTCATACATTCACCCCAGTACAGAGATCTGGGCCTAAATCCATCGTCTTTTTTGCTCACCATGCCATTCCAGTTTGAACCCAGCCATATGCATATTAGTCTTTACTCTGTGCCTCATTGGAACAGTCCAGCCCAAACTGCCAAACCAGGTCCTCCCTGGACTGGAAACCAGCATCCTAGGACCAGTTTCGGGGGATCACCCCTCTTCAGCCAGGATAGCTTGCTTCCAGTGGCATGGAGAGCACGGAACGCACGTCTAGGCATACCCATCCCACACGGGGTGATAAATGCAAAAACAACAATGGATGGACAGAATGCAGAACAATGTCATACATTCACCCCAGTACAGAGATCTGGGCCTAAATCCATCGTTTTTTTGCTCACCATGCCATTCCAGTTTGAACCCAGCCATATGCAAATCAGTCTTGACCCTGTGCCTCATGGGGACAGTCCAGCCCGAACTGCCAATCCAGGTTCTCCCGGGACTGGAAACAAGCATCCTAGGACCGGTTTCGGGGTTTCACCCCTGTTCAGCCAGGATAGCTTGATTCCAGTGGCATGAAGAGCACGGGACCCACGTCTAGGAATATCCTTCCCACTCGGAGTTACAAATGCAAAAACAACAATTGATGGACACAATGCAGAACAATGTCATACATTCACCCCAGTATAGAGATCTGCCCTAAATCCATCGTTTTTTTGCTCACCATGCCATTACAGTTTGAACCCAGCCATATGCAAAACAGTCTTGACCCTGTGCCTCATGGGAACAGTCCAGCCCGAACTGCCAAGCCAGGTCCTTCCTGGGCTGGAAACAAGCATGCAAGGACCGGTTTCAGGGTTTCACCCCTCTTCAGCCAGGATAGCTTGATTCCAGTGGCATGGAGAGCACGGGACACACGTCTAAGCATTCCCGTCCCACTCGGCGTGACAAATGCAAAAACAACAATTGATGGACAGAATGCAGAACAATGTCATACATTCACCCCAGTACAGAGATCTGGGCCTAAATCCATCTTTTTTGTTTCTTACCATGCCATTCCAGTTTGAACCCAGCCATGTGCAAATCAGTCTTCACCCTGTGCCTCATGGGAACAGTCCAGCCAGAACTGCCAAGCCAGGTCCTCCCTGGACTGGAAACAAGCATCCTAGGACCGGTTTTGCCGTTTCACCCCTCTTCAGCCAGGAAAGCTTGATTCCAGTCGCATGGAGAGCACGGGCCTCACGTCTAGGCATACCCGTTCCACTCGGGGTGACAAATGCAAAAACAACAATTGATGGACAGAATGCAGAACAATGTCATACATTCACCCCAGTACAGAGATCTGGGCCTAAATCCATTGTTTTTTTGCTCACCATGCCATTCCAGTTTGAATCCAGTGATATGCAAATCAGTCTTGACCCTATGCCTCATGGGGACAGTCCAGCCTGAACTGCCAAGCCAGGTTCTCCCAGGACTAGAAACAAGCATCCTAGGACCGGTTTCGGGGTTTCACCCCTCTTCAGCCAGGATAGCTTGATTGCAGTGGCATGGAGAGCACGGGACCCACGTCTAAGCATACCCGTCCAACTCGGCGTGACAAATGAAAAAACAACAATTGATGGACAGAACGCAGAACAATGTCATACATTCATCCCAGTACAGAGATCTGGGCCTAAATCCATCGTTTTTTTGCTCACCATGCCATTCCAGTTTGAACCCAGCAATATGCAAATCAGTCTTGACCCTGTGCCTCATGGGAACAGTCCAGCCCGAACTGCCATGCCAGGTCCTCCCTAGACTGGAAACAAGGATCCTAGGACAGGTTTCGGGGTTTCACCCCTCTTCAGCCAGAATTGCTTGATTCCAGTGGCATGGAGAGCACGGGACCCACGTCTAGGAATACCCTTCCCACTCGGGGTGACAAATGCAAAAACAACAATTGATGGACAGAATGCAGAACAATGTCATACATTCACCCCAGTACAGAGATCTGGGCCTAAATCCATCGTTTTTTTGCTCACCATGCCATTCCAGTTTGAACCATGCCATATGCAAATCAGTTTGACCCTGTGCCTCATGGGAACAGTCCAGCCCTAACTGCCAAGCCAGGTCCTCCCTGAACTGGAAACAAGCATCCTAGGACCGGTTTTGTGGTTTCACCCCTCGTCAGCCAGGATATCTTGATTTCAGTGGTGTGGAGAGCACGAGACCCACGTCTAGGCATACCCGTTCCACTCGGGGTGACAAATGCAAAAACAACAATTGATGGACAGAATGCAGAACAATGTCATACATTCACCCCAGTACAGAGATCTGGGCCTAAATCCATCGTTTTTTTGCTCACCATGCCATTCCAGTTTGAACCATGCCATATGCAAATCAGTCTTGACCCTGTGCCTCATGGGAACAGTCCAGCCCAAACTGCCAAGCCAGGTTCTCCCGGGACTGGAAACAAGCATCCTAGGACCGGTTTCGGGGTTTCACCCCTGTTCAGCCAGGATAGCTTGATTCCAGTGGCATGGAGAGCACGGGACCCACGTCTAGGAATATCCTTCCCACTCGGAGTTACAAATGCAAAAACAACAATTGATGGACAGAATGCAGAACAATGTCATACATTCACCCCAGTACAGAGATCTGGGCCTAAATCCATCGTTTTTTTGCTCACCATGCCATTCCAGTTTGAACCATGCCATATGCAAATCAGTCTTGACCCTGTGCCTCATGGGAACAGTCCAGCCCTAACTGCCAAGCCAGGTCCTCCCTGAACTGGAAACAAGCATCCTAGGACCGGTTTTGTGCTTTCACCCCTCGTCAGCCAGGATATCTTGATTCCAGTCGCATAGAGAGCACGGGACCCACGTCTAGGCATACCCGTTCCACACCGGGTGACAAATGCAAAAAAAACAATTGATGGACAGAATGCAGAACAATGTCATACATTCACCCCAGTACAGAGATCTGGGCCTAAATCCATCGTCTATTTTGCTCACCATGCCATTCCAGTTTGAACCCAGCCAAATGCATATTAGTCTTTACTCTGTGCCTCATTGGAACAGTCCAGCCCAAACTGCCAAACCAGGTCCTCCCTGGACTGGAAACCAGCATCCTAAGACCAGTTTCGGGGTTTCACCCCTCTTCAGCCAGCATAGCTTGCTTCCAGTGGCATGGAGAGCACGGGACACACGTCTAAGCATTCCCGTCCCACTCGGCGTGACAAATGAAAAAACAACAATTGATGGACAGAATGCAGAACAATGTCATACATTCACCCCAGTACAGAGATCTGGGCCTAACTCCATTGTTTATTTGCTCACCATGCCATTCCAGTTTGAACCCAGCCATATGCAAATCAGTCTTGATACTGTGCCTTATGGGAACAGTCCAGCCCGAACTGCCAAGACAGGTCCTCCCTAGACTGGAAACAAGCATCCTAGGACCGATTTCAGGGTTTCAGCCCTCTTCAGCCAGAATTGCTTGATTCCAGTGGCATGGAGAGCACGGAACCGACATCCAGGCATACCCGTCCCACTCAGGGTGACCAATGCAAAAACAACAATTGATGGACAGAATACAGAACAATGTCATACATTCACCCCAGTACAGAGATCTGGGCCTAAATCCATCGTTTTTTTGCTCACCATGCCATTCCAGTTTGAACCATGCCATATGCAAATCAGTCTTGACCCTGTGCCTCATGGGAACAGTCCAGCCCTAACTGCCAAGCCAGGTCCTCCCTGAACTGGAAACAAGCATCCTAGGACCGGTTTTGTGGTTTCACCCCTCGTCAGCCAGGATATCTTGATTCCAGTGGTGTGGAGAGCACGAGACCCACGTCTAGGCATACCCGTTCCACTCGGGGTGACAAATGCAAAAACAACAATTGATGGACAGAATGCAGAACAATGTCATACATTCACCCCAGTACAGAGATCTGGGCCTAAATCCATCTTTTTTGTTTCTTACCATGCCATTCCAGTTTGAACCCAGCCATATGCAAATCAGTCTTCACCCTGTGCCTCATGGAACAGTCCAGCCAGAACTGCCAAGCCAGGTCCTCCCTGGACTGGAAACAAGCATCCTAGGACCGGTTTCGCCGTTTCACCCCTCTTCAGCCAGGAAAGCTTGATTCCAGTCGCATGGAGAGCACGGGCCTCACGTCTAGGCATACCCGTTCCACTCGGGGTGACAAATGCAAAAACAACAATTGATGGACAGAATGTAGAACAATGTCATACATTCACCCCAGTACAGAGATCTGGGCCTAAATCCATCGTTTTTTTTCTTACCATGTTATTCCAGTTTGAACCCAGCCATATGCAAATCAGTCTTGACCCTGTGCCTCATGGGAACCGTCCAGCCAGAACTGCCAAGCCAGGTCCTCTCTGGACTGGAAACAAGCATCCTAGGACCGGTTTCTGGGTTTCACCCCTCTTCAGCCAGGATAGCTTGATTCCAGTTGCATGGAGAGCACGGGACCCACGTCTAGGCATACCCGTTCTACACGGGGTGACAAATGCAAAAACAACAATTGATGGACAGAATGCAGAACAATGTCATACATTCACCCCAGTACAGAGATCTGGGCCTAAATCCATCGTTTTTTTGCTCACCATGCCATTCCAGTTTGAACCCAGCAATATGCAAATCAGTCTTGACCCTGTGCCTCATGGGAACAGTCCAGCCCGAACTGCCATGCCAGGTCCTCCCTAGACTGGAAACAAGGATCCTAGGACCGGTTTCGGGGTTTCACCCCTCTTCAGCCAGAATTGCTTGATTCCAGTGGCATGGAGAGCACGGGACCCACGTCTAGGAATACCCTTCCCACTCGGGGTGACAAATGCAAAAACAACAATTGATGGACAGAATGCAGAACAATGTCATACATTCACCCCAGGACAGAGATCTGGGCCTAAATCCATCGTTTTGTTTTCTTACCATGTTATTCCAGTTTGAACCCAGCCATATGCAAATCAGTCTTGACCCTGTGCCTCATGGGAACAGTCCAGCCAGAACTGCCAAGCCAGGTCCTCTCTGGACTGGAAACAAGAATCCTAGGACCGGTTTCTGGGTTTCACCCCTCTTCAGCCAGGATAGCTTGATTCCAGTTGCATGGAGAGCACGGAACCCACGTCTAGGCATACCCGTTCTACACGGGGTGACAAATGCAAAAACAACAATTGATGGACAGAATGCAGAACAATGTCATACATTCACCCCAGTACAGAGATCTGGGCCTAAATCCATAGTTTTTTTGCTCACCATTCCATTCCAGTTTGAATCCAGCGATATGCAAATCAGTCTTGACCCTATGCCTCATGGGGACAGTCCAGCCTGAACTGCCAAGCCAGGTTCTCCCGGGACTGGAAACAAGCATCCTAGGACCGGTTTCGGGGTTTCACCCCTCTTCAGCCAGAATTGCTTGATTCCAGTGGCATGGAGAGCACGGGACCCACGCCTAGGAATACCCTTCCCACTCGGGGTGACATATGCAAAAACAACAATTGATGGACAGAATGCAGAACAATGTCATACATTCACCCCAGGACAGAGATCTGGGCCTAAATCCATCGTTTTTTTTTCTTACCATGTTATTCCAGTTTGAACCCAGCCATATGCAAATCAGTCTTGACCCTGTGCCTCATGGGAACAGTCCAGCCAGAACTGTCAAGCCAGGTCCTCTCTGGACTGGAAACAAGCATCCTAGGACCGGTTTCTGGGTTTCACCCCCTTCAGCCCGGATAGCTTGATTCCAGTCGCATGGAGAGCACGGGACCCACGTCTAGGCATACCCGTTCCACACGGGGTGACAAATGCAAAAAAAACAATTGATGGACAGAATGCAGAACAATGTCATACATTCACCCCAGTACAGAGATCTGGGCCTAAATCCATTGTCTTTTTTGCTCACCATGCCATTCCAATTTGAACCCAGCCATATGCATATTAGTCTTTACTCTGTGCCTCATTGGAACAGTCCAGCCCAAACTGCCAAACCAGGTCCTCCCTGGACTGGAAACCAGCATCCTAGGACCAGTTTCGGGGTTTCACCCCTCTTCAGCCAGGATAGCTTGCTTCCAGTGGCATGGAGAGCACGGAACGCACGTCTAGGCATACCCATCCCACACGGGGTGATAAATGCAAAAACAACAATTGATGGACAGAATGCAGAACAATGTCATACATTCACCCCAGTACAGAGATCTGGGCCTAAATCCATCGTTTTTTTGCTCACCATGCCATTCCAGTTTGAACCCAGCCATATGCAAATCAGTCTTGACCCTGTGCCTCATGGGGACAGTCCAGCCCGAACTGCCAAGCCAGGTTCTCCCGGGACTTGAAACAAGCATCCTAGGACCGGTTTCGGGGTTTCACCCCTGTTCAGCCAGGATAGCTTGATTCCAGTGGCATGGAGAGCACGGGACCCACGTCTAGGAATATCCTTCCCACTCGGAGTTACAAATGCAAAAACAACAATTGATGGACAGAATGCAGAACAATGTCATACATTCGCCCCAGTATAGAGATCTGCCCTAAATCCATCGTTTTTTTGCTCACCATGCCATTCCAGTTTGAACCCAGCCATATGCAAAACAGTCTTGACCCTGTGCCTAATGGGAACAGTCCAGCCCGAACTGCCAAGCCAGGTCCTTCCTGGGCTGGAAACAAGCATGCAAGGACCGGTTTCAGGGTTTCACCCCTCTTCAGCCAGGATAGCTTGATTCCAGTGGCATGGAGAGCACGGGAAACACGTCTAAGCATTCCCGTCCCACTCGGCGTGACAAATGAAAAAACAACAATTGATGGACAGAATGCAGAACAATGTCATACATTCACCCCAGTACAGAGATCTGGGCCTAAATCCATTGTTTATTTGCTCACCATGCCATTCCAGTTTGAACCCAGCCATATGCAAATCAGTCTTGATACTGTGCCTTATGGGAACAGTCCTGCCCAAACTGCCAAACCAGGTCCTCCCTGGACTGGAAACCAGCATCCTAGGACCAGTTTCGGGGTTTCACCCCTCTTCAGCCAGGATAGCTTGCTTCCAGTGGCATGGAGAGCACGGAACGCACGTCTAGGCATACCCATCCCACACGGGGTGATAAATGCAAAAACAACAATTGATGGACAGAATGCAGAACAATGTCATACATTCACCCCAGTACAGAGATCTGGGCCTAAATCCATCGTTTTTTTGCTCACCATGCCATTCCAGTTTGAACCCAGCCATATGCAAATCAGTCTTGACCCTGTGCCTCATGGGGACAGTCCAGCCCGAACTGCCAAGCCAGGTTCTCCCGGGACTTGAAACAAGCATCCTAGGACCGGTTTCGGGGTTTCACCCCTGTTCAGCCAGGATAGCTTGATTCCAGTGGCATGGAGAGCACGGGACCCACGTCTAGGAATATCCTTCCCACTCGGAGTTACAAATGCAAAAACAACAATTGATGGACAGAATGCAGAACAATGTCATACATTCACCCCAGTATAGAGATCTGCCCTAAATCCATCGTTTTTTTGCTCACCATGCCATTCCAGTTTGAACCCAGCCATATGCAAAACAGTCTTGACCCTGTGCCTAATGGGAACAGTCCAGCCCGAACTGCCAAGCCAGGTCCTTCCTGGGCTGGAAACAAGCATGCAAGGACCGGTTTCAGGGTTTCACCCCTCTTCAGCCAGGATAGCTTGATTCCAGTGGCATGGAGAGCACGGGACACACGTCTAAGCATTCCCGTCCCACTCGGCGTGACAAATGAAAAAACAACAATTGATGGACAGAATGCAGAACAATGTCATACATTCACCCCAGTACAGAGATCTGGGCCTAAATCCATCGTTTTTTTGCTCACCATGCCATTCCAGTTTGAACCATGCCATATGCAAATCAGTCTTGACCCTGTGCCTCATGGGAACAGTCCAGCCCTAACTGCCAAGCCAGGTCCTCCCTGAACTGGAAACAAGCAACCTAGGACCGGTTTTGTGGTTTCACCCCTCGTCAGCCAGGATATCTTGATTCCAGTGGTGTGGAGAGCACGAGACCCACGTCTAGGCATACCCGTTCCACTCGGGGTGACAAATGCAAAAACAACAATTGATGGACAGAATGCAGAACAATGTCATACATTCACCCAAGTACAGAGATCTGGGCCTAAATCCATCTTTTTTGTTTCTTACCATGCCATTCCAGTTTGAACCCAGCCATATGCAAATCAGTCTTCACCCTGTGCCTCATGGGAACAGTCCAGCCAGAACTGCCAAGCCAGGTCCTCCCTGGACTGGAAACAAGCATCCTAGGACCGGTTTTGCCGTTTCACCCCTCTTCAGCCAGGAAAGCTTGATTCCAGTCGCATGGAGAGCACGGGCCTCACGTCTAGGCATACCCGTTCCACTCGGGGTGACAAATGCAAAAACAACAATTGATGGACAGAATGCAGAACAATGTCATACATTCACCCCAGTACAGAGATCTCGGCCTAAATACATTGTTTTTTTGCTCACCATGCCATTCCAGTTTGAATCCAGCGATATGCAAATCAGTCTTGACCCTATGCCTCATGGGGACAGTCCAGCCTGAACTGCCAAGCCAGGTTCTCCCAGGACTAGAAACAAGCATCCTAGGACCGGGTTCGGGGTTTCACCCCTCTTCAGCCAGGATAGCTTGATTGCAGTGGCATGGAGAGCACGGGACCCACGTCTAAGCATACCCGTCCAACTCGGCGTGACAAATGAAAAAACAACAATTGATGGACAGAACGCAGAACAATGTCATACATTCATCCCAGTGCAGAGATCTGGGCCTAAATCCATCGTTTTTTTGCTCACCATGCCATTCCAGTTTGAACCCAGCAATATGCAAATCAGTCTTGACCCTGTGCCTCATGGGAACAGTCCAGCCCGAACTGCCATGCCAGGTCCTCCCTAGACTGGAAACAAGGATCCTAGGACAGGTTTCGGGGTTTCACCCCTCTTCAGCCAGAATTGCTTGATTCCAGTGGCATGGAGAGCACGGGACCCACGTCTAGGAATACCCTTACCACTCGGGGTGACAAATGCAAAAACAACAATTGATGGACAGAATGCAGAACAATGTCATACATTCACCCCAGTACAGAGATCTGGGCCTAAATCCATCGTTTTTTTGCTCACCATGCCATTCCAGTTTGAACCATGCCATATGCAAATCAGTCTTGACCCTGTGCCTCATGGGAACAGTCCAGCCCTAACTGCCAAGCCAGGTTCTCCCGGGACTGAAAAACAAGCATCCTAGGACCGGTTTCGGTGTTTCACCCCTTTTCAGCCAGGATAGCTTGATTCCAGTGGCATGTAGAGCACGGGACCCACGTCTAGGAATACCTTTCCCACTCGGGGTGACAAATGCAAAAACAACAATTGATGGACAGAATGCAGAACAATGTTATACATTCACCCCAGTACAGAGATCTGGGCGTAAATCCATCGTTTTTTTGCTCACCATGCCAATCCAGTTTGAACCCAGCCATATGCAAATCAGTCTTGACCCTGTGCCTCATGGGAACAGTCCAGCCCGAACTGCCAAGCCAGGTTCTCCCTAGACTGGAAACAGGCATCCTAGTACCGGTTTCAGGGTTTCACCCCTCTTCAGCCAGAATTAATTGATTCCAGTGGCATGGAGAGCACGGAACCCTCATCTAGGCATAACCGTCCCACTCAGGGTGACCAATGCAAAAACAACAATTGATGGACAGAATGCAGAACAATGTCATACATTCACCCCAGTGCAGATGTCTGGGCCTAAATCCATCGTGTTTTTTGCTCACCATGCCATTCCAGTTTGAACCCAGCCATATGCAAATCAGTCTTGACCCTGTGCCTCATTAGAACAGTCCAGCCCAAATTGCCAAGCCAGGTCCTCCCTGGACTGGAAACCAGCATCCTAGGACCGGTTTCGGGGTTTCACCCCTCTTCAGCCAGGATAGCTTGATTCCAGTGGCATAGAGAGCACGGAACCCACGTCTAGGAATACCCGTCCTACTCGGGGTGAAAAATGCAAAAACAACAATTGATGGACAGAGTGCAGAACAATGTCATACATTCACCCCAGTACAGAGATCTGGGCCTAAATCCATTGTTTATTTGCTCACCATGCCATTCCAGTTTGAGCCCAGCCATATGCAAATCAGTCTTGACCCTGTGCCTCATGGGAACAGTCCAGCCCGAACTGCCAAGCGAGGTCCTCCCTGGGTTGGAAACAAGCATCCTAGGACCGGTTTAGAGGTTTCACGCCTCTTCAGCCAGGATAGCTTGATTCCAGTGGCATGGAGAGCATGGCACCCACGTCTAGGCATACCCGTCCCACTTGGGGTGACAATTGCAAAAACAACAATTGATGGACAGAATGCAAATCAATGTCATGCATTCACCCCAGTACAGAGATCTGGGCCTAAATCCATCGTTTTTTTGCTCACCATGCCATTCCAGTTTGAACCCAGCCATATGCAAATCAGTCTTGACCCTGTGCCTCATTAGAACAGTCCAGCCCAAATTGCCAAGCCAGGTCCTCCCTGGACTGGAAACCAGCATCCTAGGACCGGTTTCGGGGTTTCACCCCTCTTCAGCCAGGATAGCTTGATTCCAGTGGCATAGAGAGCACGGAACCCACGTCTAGGAATACCCGTCCTACTCGGGGTGAAAAATGCAAAAACAACAATTGATGGACAGAGTGCAGAACAATGTCATACATTCACCCCAGTACAGAGATCTGGGCATAAATCCATTGTTTATTTGCTCACCACGCCATTCCTGTTTGAGCCCAGCCATATGCAAATCAGTCTTGACCCTGTGCCTCATGGGAACAGTCCAGCCCGAACTGCCAAGCCAGGTCCTCCCTGGGTTGGAAACAAGCATCCTAGGACCGGTTTAGAGGTTTCACCCCTCTTCAGCCAGGATAGCTTGAGTCCAATGGCATAGAGTGCACGGGACCCACGTCTAGTCATATCCGTACCACTCTGGGTGACAAATGCAAAAACAACAATTGATGGACAGAATGCAGAACAATGTCATACATTCACCCCAGTACAGAGATCTGGGCCTAAATCCATCGTGTTTTTTTGCTCACCATGCCATTCCAGTTTGAACCCAGCCATATGCAAATCAGTCTTGATCCTGTGCCTCATGGGGACAGTCCAGCCCGAACTGCCAAGCCAGGTTCTCCCGGGACTGGAAACAAGCATCCTAGGACCGGTTTCGGGGTTTCACCCCTCTTCAGCCAGGATAGCTTGATTCCAGTGGCATGGAGAGCACGGGACCCACGTCTAAGCATACCCGTCCCACTTAGCGTGACAAATGAAGAAACAACAATAGATGGACAGAATGCAGAACAATGTCATACAGTCATCCCAGTACAGAGATCTGGGCCTAAATCCATCATTTTTTTGCTCACCATGCCATTCCAGTTTGAACCCAGCGATATGCAAATCAGTCTCGACCCTGTGCCTCATGGCGACAGTCCAGCCCGAACTGCCAAGCCAGGTTCTCCCGGGAATGGAAACAAGCATCCTAGGACCGGTTTTGGTGTTTCACCCCTGTTCAGCCAGGATAGCTTGATTCCAGTGGCATGTAGAGCACGGGTCCCAAGTCTAGGAATACCCTTCCCACTCGGGGTGACAAATGCAAAAACAACAATTGATGGACAGAACGCAGAACAATGTTATACATTCACCCCAGTACAGAGATCTGGGTGTAAATCCATCGTTTTTTTGCTCACCATGCCAATCCAGTTTGAACCCAGCCATATGCAAATCAGTCCTCACCCTGTGGCTCATGGGAACAGTCCAGCCCGAACTGCCAAGCCAGGTTCTCCCTAGACTGGAAACAAGCATCCTAGTACCGGTTTCAGGGTTTCACCCCTCTTCAGCCAGAATTAGTTGATTCCAGTGGCATGGAGAGCACGGAACCCACAACTAGGCATAACCGTCCCACTCAGGGTGACCAATGCAAAAACAACAATTGATGGACAGAATGCAGAACAATGTCATACATTCACCCCAATACAGAGATCTGGGCCTAAATCCATCGTGTTTTTTGCTCACCATGCCATTCCAGTCTGAACCCAGCCATATGCAAATCAGTCTTGACCCTGTGCCTCATGGGAACAGTCCAGCCCGAACTGCCAAGCCAGGTCCTCCCTGGACTGGAAACAAGCATCCTAGGACCGGTTTCGGGGTTTCACCCCTCTTCCGCCAGGATAGCTTGATTCCAGTGGCATGGAGAGCACGTGACAAACGTCTAGGCATAGCCGTCCCACTCGGGGTGACAAATGCAAAAACAACAATTGATGGACGGAATGCAGAACAATGTCATACATTCATCCCAGTACAGAGATCTGGGCCTAAATCCATCGTTTTTTGCTCACCGTGCCATTCCCGTTTGAACCCAGCGATATGCAAATCAGTCTCGACCCTGTGCCTCATGGGGACAGTCCAGCCAGAACTGCCAAGCCAGGTTCTCCCGGGACTGAAAAACAAGCATCCTAGGACCGGTTTCGGTGTTTCACCCCTTTTCAGCCAGGATAGCTTGATTCCAGTGGCATGTAGAGCACGGGACCCACGTCTAGGTATACCCTTCACACTCGGGGTGACAAATGCAAAAACAACAATTGATGGACAGAATGCAGAACAATGTCATACATTCACCCCAGTACAGAGATCTGGACCTAAATCCATCGTTTGTTTGCTCACCATGCCAATCCAGTTTGAACCCAGCCATATGCAAATCAGTCTTGACCCTGTGCCTCATGGGAACAGTCCAGCCCGAACTGCCAAGCCAGGTCTTCCCTGGGCTGGAAACAAGCATCCTAGGACCGGTTTCGGGGTTGCAGCCCTCCTCAGCTAGGATAGATTGATTCTAGTGGCATGGAGAGCACGGGACCCACGTCTAGGCATACCCTTCCCACTCTGGGTGACAAATGCAAAAACAATTGATGGACAGAATGCAGAACAATGTCATACATTCACCCCAGTACAGAGATTTGGGCCTAAATCCATTGGTATTTTGCTCACCATGCCATTCCAGTTTGAACCCAGCCATTTGCAAATCAGTCTTGACCCGGTGCCTCATGGGAACAGTCCAGCCCGAACTGCCAAGCCAGGTACTCCCTGGGCTGGAAACAAGCATCCTAGGACCGGTTTCGGGTTTATACCCCTCTTCAGCCTGGATAGATGGATTCCAGTGGCATGGAGAGCACGGGACCCACGTCTAGGTATACCCTTCGCACTTGGGGTGACAAATGCAAAAACAAAAATTAATGGACAAAATGCAGAACTATGTCATACATCCACCCCAGTACAGAGATCTGGGCCTAAATCCATCGTTTTTTTGCTCACCATGCCATTACAGTTTGAACCCAGCCACATGCAAATCAGTCTTCATCCTGTTCCTCATGGGAACAGTCCAGCCCGAACCGCCAAGCCACGTCTTCCCTGGACTGGAAAAAAGCATCCTAGGACCAGTTTCGAAGTTTCACCCCTCTTCAGCCAGGATAGCTTGATTCCAGTGGCATGGAGAGCACGGGACCCACATCTAGGCATACCCGTCCCACTCGGGGTGACAAATGGAAAAACAACAATTCATGGACAGAATGCAGAACAATGTCATACATTCACCCCAGTCCAGAGATCTTGGCCTAAATCCATCGTTTTTTTGCTCACCATGCCATTCCAGTTTGAACCAAGCCATATGCAAATCAGTCTTCACCCTGTGCCTCATGGGAACAGTCCAGCTCGAACTGCCAAGCCAGGTCCTCCCTGGACTGAAAACAAGCATACTAGGACCGGTTTCGGGGTCTTACCCCTCTTCAGCCAGAATAGATTGATTCCAGTGGCATGGAGAGCACGGGACCCACGTCTAGGTATACCCTTCCCACTCGGGGTGACAAATGCAAAAACAACAATTGATGGACAGAATGCAGAACAATGCCATACATTCACCCCAGTACAGAGATCTGGACCTAAATCCATCGTTTGTTTGCTCACCATGCCAATCCAGTTTGAACCCAGCCATTGCAAATCAGTCTTGACCCTGTGCCTCATGGGAACAGTCCAGCCCGAACTGCCAAGCCAGGTCTTCGCTGGGATGGAAACAAGCATCCTAGGACCGGTTTCGGGGTTGCAGCCCTCTTCAGCTAGGATAGATTGATTCTAGTGGCATGGAGAGCACGGGACCCACGTCTAGGCATACCCTTCCCACTCTGGGTGACAAATACAAAAACAAAAACTAATGGACAAAATGCAGAACAATGTCATACATTCACCCCAGTACAGAGATCTGGGCCTAAATCCATCGTTTTTTTGCTCACCATGCCATTCCAGTTTGAACCCAGCCACATGCAAATCAGTCTTGACCCTGTGCCTCATGGGAACAGTCCAGCCCGAACTGCCAAGCCAGGTCCTCCCTTGACTGGAAAGAAGCATCCTAGGACCAGTTTCAAAGTTTCACCCCTCTTCAGCCAGGATAGCTTGATTCCAGTGGCATGGAGAGCACGGAACCCACGTTTAGGCATACCCGTCCCACTCGGGGTGACAAATGCAAAAACAATTGATGGACAGAATGCAGAACAATGTCATACATTCACCCCAGTACAGAGATTTGGGCCTAAATCCATTGGTATTTTGCTCACCATGCCATTCCAGTTTGAACCCAGCCATTTGCAAATCAGTCTTGACCCGGTGCCTCATGGGAACAGTCCAGCCCGAACTGCCAAGCCAGGTACTCCCTGGGCTGGACACAAGCATCCTAGGACCGGTTTCGGGTTTATACCCCTCTTCAGCCAGGATAGATGGATTCCAGTGGCATGGAGAGCACGGGACCCACGTCTAGGTATACCCTTCGCACTTGGGGTGACAAATGCAAAAACAAAAATTAATGGACAAAATGCAGAACTATGTCATACATTCACCCCAGTACAGAGATCTGGGCCTAAATCCATCGTTTTTTTGCTCACCATGCCATTACAGTTTGAACCCAGCCACATGCAAATCAGTCTTCATCCTGTTCCTCATGGGAACAGTCCAGCCCGAACTGCCAAGCCACGTCTTCCCTGGACTGAAAAAAAGCATCCTAGGACCAGTTTCGAAGTTTCACCCCTCTTCAGCCAGGATAGCTTGATTCCAGTGGCATGGAGAGCACGGGACCCACATCTAGGCATACCCGTCCCACTCGGGGTGACAAATGGAAAAACAACAATTCATGGACAGAATGCAGAACAATGTCATACATTCACCCCAGTCCAGAGATCTTGGCCTAAATCCATTGTTTTTTTGCTCACCATGCAATTCCAGTTTGAACCAAGCCATATGCAAATCAGTCTTGACCCTGTGCCTCATGGGAACAGTCCAGCTCGAACTGCCAAGCCAGGTCCTCCCTGGACTGAAAACAAGCATACTAGGACCGGTTTTGGGGTCTCACCCCTCTTCAGCCAGAATAGATTGATTCCAGTGGCATGGAGAGCACGGGACCCACGTCTAGGTATACCCTTCCCACTCGGGGTGACAAATGCAAAAACAACAATTGATGGACAGAATGCAGAACAATGTCATACATTCACCCCAGTACAGAGATCTGGACCTAAATCCATCGTTTGTTTGCTCACCATGCCAATCCAGTTTGAACCCAGCCATATGCAAATCAGTCTTGACCCTGTGCCTCATGGGAACAGTCCAGCCCGATCTGCCCAGCCAGGTCTTCGCTGGGATGGAAACAAGCATCGTAGGACCGGTTTCGGGGTTGCAGCCCTCTTCAGCTAGGATAGATTGATTCTAGTGGCATGGAGAGCACGGGACCCACGTCTAGGCATACCCTTCCCACTCTGGGTGACAAATACAAAAACAAAAACTAATGGACAAAATGCAGAACAATGTCATACATTCACCCCAGTACAGAGATCTGGGCCTAAATCCATCGTTTTTTTGCTCACCATGCCATTCCAGTTTGAACCCAGCCAGATGCAAATCAGTCTTGACCCTGTGCCTCATGGGAACAGTCCAGCCCGAACTGCCAAGCCAGGTCCTCCCTTGACTGGAAATAAGCATCCTAGGACCAGTTTCAAAGTTTCACCCCTCTTCAGCCAGGATAGCTTGATTCCAGTGGCATGGAGAGCACGGAACCCACGTCTAGGCATACCCGTCCCACTCGGGGTGACAAATGCAAAAACAATTGATGGACAGAATGCAGAACAATGTCATACATTCACCCCAGTACAGAGATTTGGGCCTAAATCCATTGGTTTTTTGCTCACCATGCCATTTCAGTTTGAACCCAGCCATTTGCAAATCAGTCTTGACCCGGTGCCTCATGGGAACAGTCCAGCCCGAACTGCCAAGCCAGGTACTCCCTGGGATGGAAACAAGCATCCTAGGACCGGTTTCGGGGTTATACCCCTCTTCAGCCAGGATAGATGGATTCCAGTGGCATGGAGAGCATGGGACCCACGTCTAGGTATACCCTTCGTACTTGGGGTGACAAATGCAAAAACAAAAATTAATGGACAAAATGCAGAACTATGTCATACATTCACCCCAGTACAGAGATCTGGGCCTAAATCCATCGTTTTTTTGCTCACCATGCCATTACAGTTTGAACCCAGCCACATGCAAATCAGTCTTCACCCTGTTCCTCATGGGAACAGTCCAGCCCGAACGGCCAAGCCATGTCTTCCCTGGACTGGAAAAAAGCATCCTAGGACCAGTTTCGAAGTTTCACCCCTCTTCAGCCAGGATAGCTTGATTCCAGTGGCATGGAGAGCACGGGACCCACATCTAGGCATACCCGTCCCACTCGGGGTGACAAATGGAAAAACAACAATTCATGGACAGAATGCAGAACAATGTCATACATTCACCCCAGTCCAGAGATCTTGGCCTAAATCCATCGTTTTTTGCTCACCATGCCATTCCAGTTTGAACCCAGCCATATGCAAATCAGTCTTGACCCTGTGCCTCATGGGAACAGTCCAGCCCGAACTGCCAAGCCAGGTCTTCCCTGGGCTGGAAACAAGCATCCTAGGACCGGTTTCGGGGTTGCAGCCCTCTTCAGCTAGGATAGATTGATTCTAATGGCATGGAGAGCACGGTACCCACGTCTAGGCGTACCCTTACCACTCTGGGTGACAAATACAAAAACAAAAACTTAATGGACAAAATGCAGAACAATGTCATACATTCACCCCAGTACAGAGATCTGGGCCTAAATCCATCGTTTTTTTGCTCACCATGCCATTCCAGTTTGAACCCAGCTACATGCAAATCAGTCTTGACCCTGTGCCTCATGGGAACAGTCCAGCCCGAACTGCCAAGCCAGGTCCTCCCTAGACTGGAAAGACGCATCCTAGGACCAGTTTCAAAGTTTGATCCCTCTTCAGCCAGGATAGCTTGATTCCAGTGGCATGGAGAGCACGGAACCCACGTCTAGGCATACCCGTCCCACTCGGGGTGACAAATGCAAAAACAACAATTGATGGACAGAATGCAGAACAATGTCATACATTCACCCCAGTACAGAGATCTGGACCTAAATCCATCGTTTGTTTGCTCACCATGCCAATCCAGTTTGAACCCAGCCATATGCAAATCAGTCTTGACCCTGTGCCTCATGGGAACAGTCCAGCCCGAACTGCCAAGCCAGGTCTTCCCTGGGCTGGAAACAAGCATCCTAGGACCGGTTTCGGGGTTGCAGCCCTCTTCAGCTAGGATAGATTGATTCTAGTGGCATGGAGAGCACGGTACCCACGTCTAGGCGTACCCTTCCCACTCTGGGTGACAAATACAAAAACAAAAACTTAATGGACAAAATGCAGAACAATGTCATACATTCACCCCAGTACAGAGATCTGGGCCTAAATCCATCGTTTTTTTGCTCACCATGCCATTCCAGTTTCAACCCAGCCACATGCAAATCAGTCTTGACCCTGTACCTCATGGGAACAGTCCAGCCCGAACTGCCAAGCCAGGTCCTCCCTAGACTGGAAAGACGCATCCTAGGACCAGTTTCAAAGTTTGACCCCTCTTCAGCCAGGATAGCTTGATTCCAGTGGCATGGAGAGCACGGAACCCACGTCTAGGCATACCCGTCCCACTCGGGGTGACAAATGCAAAAACAACAATTGATGGACAGAATGCAGAAAAATGTCATACATTCACCCCAGTACAGAGATCTGGGCCTAAATCCATCGTTTTTTTGTTCACCATGCCATTCCAGTTTGAACCAAGCCAAATGCAAATCAGTCTTGACCCTGTGCCTCATGGGAACAGTCCAGCCCGAACTGCCAAGCCAGGTCTTCCCTGGGCTGGAAACAAGCATCCTAGGACCGGTTTCGGGGTTGCAGCCCTCTTCAGCTAGGATAGATTGATTCTAGTGGCATGGAGAGCACGGGACCCACGTCTAGGCATACCCGTCCCACTCTGGGTGACAAATGCAAAAATAATTGATGGACAGAATGCAGAACAATGTCATACATTCACCCCAGTACAGAGATTTGGGCCTAAATCCATTGGTTTTTTGCTCACCATGCCATTCCAGTTTGAACCCAGCCATTTGCAAATCAGTCTTGACCCGGTGCCTCATGGGAACAGTCCAGCCCGAACTGCCAAGCCAGGTACTCCCTGGGCTGGAAACAAGCATCCTAGGACCGGATTCGGGGTTATACCCCTCTTCAGCCAGGATAGATGGATTCCAGTGGCATGGAGAGCACGGGACCCACGTCTAGGTATACCCTTCGCACTTGGGGTGACAAATGCAAAAACAAAAATTAATGGACAAAATGTAGAACTATGTCATACATTCACCCCAGTACAGAGATCTGGGCCTAAATCCATCGTTTTTTTGCTCACCATGCCGTTACAGTTTGAACCCAGCCACATGCAAATCAGTCTTCACCCTGTTCCTCATGGGAACAGTCCAGCCCGAACTGCCAAGCCACGTCTTCCCTGGACTGGAAAAAAGCATCCTAGGACCAGTTTCAAAGTTTCACCCCTCTTCAGCCAGGATAGCTTGATTCCAGTGGCATGGAGAGCACGGGACCCACATCTAGGCATACCCGTCCCACTCGGGGTGACAAATGGAAAAACAACAATTCATGGACAGAATGCAGAACAATGTCATACATTCACCCCAGTCCAGAGATCTTGGCCTAAATCCATCGTTTTTTTGCTCACCATGCCATTCCAGTTTTAACCCAGCCATATGCAAATCAGTCTTGACCCTGTGCCTCATGGGAACAGTCCAGCCCGAACTGCCAAGCCAGGTCTTCCCTGGACTGGAAACAAGCATCCTAGGACCGGTTTCGGGGTTGCAGCCCTCTTCAGCTAGGATAGATTGATTCTAATGGCATGGAGAGCACGGTACCCACGTCTAGGCGTACCCTTCCCACTCTGGGTGACAAATACAAAAACAAAAACTTAATGGACAAAATGCAGAACAATGTCATACATTCACCCCAGTACAGAGATCTGGGCCTAAATCCATCGTTTTTTTGCTCACCATGCCATTCCAGTTTGAACCCAGCCACATGTAAATCAGTCTTGACCCTGTGCCTCATGGGAACAGTCCAGCCCGAACTGCCAAGCCAGGTCCTCCCTAGACTGGAAAGACGCATCCTAGGACCGGTTTCGGGGTTTCACCCCTCTTCCGCAAGGATAGCTTGATTCCAGTGGCATGGAGAGCACGGAACCCACGTCTAGGCATACCCGTCCCACTCTGGGTGACAAATGCAAAAAAAATTGATGAACAGAATGCAGAACAATGTCATACATTCACCCCAGTACAGAGATCTGGGCCTAAATCCATCGTTTTTTTGCTCACCATGCCATTCCTGTTTGAACCCAGCCATATGCAAATCTGTCTTGACCCTGTGCCTCATTTATTTATTTATTTATTTAGAAGTTTATAAAGCGCACAGCTACCCCCGACGGGGGTGTCCCGGCGCTGACAACAAGAGAAATGAGAACGTCAGGGAAGGTGGAGACTGAGAAAAGCATGTGATTAAAGGCAAGAGAAGAACCAGGTCTTCAATTTCCTACGGAATATGGGTTCAGAAGACAAGAATCTGAGTTCCAATGGCAATCGATTCCAGAGCTTGGAGGTGGCTACGGCAAAGGCTCTGCCGCCAATACGTGTCAGACGGAATCGGGGGCAGAACATCAGGCGAAGATGGTTGGATCTGAGATTCCGGGAACTCTGGGAGAACCTCAGTCTGTGCCTTAAATATGCAGGGCCTCGACCATTAAGAGCTCTGAAGGCAAGAACAAGGGCTTTGAATTGAATTCGATATCTCACAGGCAACCAATGCAGCTTCGTCAGATAGGGTGAAATAGAATGGCGGTATGGGGTATTACAAATGAGCCTAGCCGCCGAGTTCTGTACTAGCTGTAAGCGGTTGATGAGATATGCAGGAGCCCCCATAAACAGACTGTTCGAGTAGTCCAGATGGGAAGTTATTAGAGCATGGACTACTGTTTTTCGGGACTCAAGAGGTAAGAAAGGAATGATTTTTTTAATCATTCTGAGTTTTCCGAAGCAGGAGGATACTACTTTATTGATTTGAGTTTTACAAGAAAGTGCTGTATCGAAGTGAAAACCCAAGTTGCGGGCAGCGTGAACTGGCGTAGGTGGAGGATTCAATTCAGAGGGCCACCAGGTGTTTGGAGGAATGGCAGCTTTTTGATTGAAAAAGAGGACCTCCGTTTTGTCTGCGTTTAGCTTTAGGTTATTAATAGACATCCAGGAGGCAATATTAGCTAGGCATTGGCGAAAATTAGCAAAAGAGCTGTCAGAGTGGTCCTTAAATGAGAACACAAGCTGCGTATCATCGGCGTAAAAGATCACTCTGACGCCCCAAGATTCGATCAGCTTTGCCAATGGCCTGAGATACACATTGAATAAAAGGGGGCTCAGGGCAGATCCTTGCGGCACCCCCCAAAGTAGTGGTTTCTGCATGGAAATAAAGGACCCTAGGGCAACCTGTTGGAATCTGCCCGACAAAAATGATTTCACCCAAGTCAAAGGGGTACCTCCTATGCCCACTTCCCGAAGACGATCAAGCAAAATGGCATGAGAGATGGTATCGAATGCTGCGGATAGGTCGAGGAGAACCAGCATGGCCTCCTCTCCTCTATCCACACATTCGCGAATTGATTCCGTTGCTTCAAGTAGGGCTGACTCAGTACTAAAATTTGGCCTGAATCCAGACTGGGTATCATAGAGCAGATTGTTTGTTTCTAGATATTCAGAAAGTTGCTCATGTACCGCCTTCTCTAGTACTTTTGCTGGTTTAGGGAGAAGTGAGATGGGTCGGTAATTGCCGAAACATGAAGGGTCAGCACCCGTTTTTTTTAGGATAGGTAACAGCATCGCGTATTTCCACGAGGAGGGAAAAATGCCTGATTGCAGGGAAGAATTCCAAATGACTAGCAAAGATTTAATTATAAGCGGGGCAATTTCATTCAGAATCCGTGCCGGGGCCGGGTCAAGCGGGGATCCAGATTTGCATTTAAGGAACAGAGACAAGGCTTTATCTTCTGACAAAGGTTTGAAAGAAGTAAATATTTCTACACACGCGGTGTCAAGCACATTGTTTGGAATAGATTGTATGGGGAACTGTTGAATAGTTGCTGTAATGTTCATGATTTTTTCATGAAAGAAATCTGACAGGCCATCGCTGAGTGACTGGCTAGGAATGACCGGAGCTGCCAAAACAGAGGGGTTTGCAAACTCCTTAACAATATCAAAGATGGCCTTGGTGGAGTTTTCAGCACTTTTGATTTTATCCGCATAGTACTGTTGCATGACTGTGCGTTTAAGTTTGTGAAACTCTTTGAGAGCGGATCTGTAGAGGTGTTTGGATTCTAGGTCGTAAAATCGACGCCAAGCGCGTTCCAATTTTTTACATTTACTTCTGCTATCACGTAGAAGCGTTGAAAACCAGGGGGCTGAGGGTTTAGAACGACGGGAAGAAAGAATCTGCATCGGGGCAATTTGTTCGATGGCGGCAGTAAGATCTTTGTTAAACATAGATGCCATTGCATTGAGATCATCCACAAGGGGATCAGAACTGCTCCTAAACAAATGTTCCAGGGTTAGACTGGTGACTTTATGCCATTTTCTGCCCTGATCTCTGATGGTAGGGTGCAGCTTAGGTGGATTAAAGCTGAATATTTCAAACGGAATCAGGTAATGGTCAGACCAAGTGAGGGGCATAGGTGTAAACACATTAAGATCAACCCAACTGGAGAAAATTAGATCAAGAGTATGTCCTGCCGAATGAGTGGGGCCTGTAACTTTTTGAGGAAGATTCAATCCTTGCATAGATTCTAAGAGGTTTATAGCGCGTGTACAATCAAGTACATCAACATGGTGATTGAAATCACCTAGTACCGTAAAATGTGGGTGTTTGAGAGAGAGGTCTGCAATGGATGCCAGGAGTGAAGACATTGCAGGCTGGGCAGTGTTAGGAGGACAGTATGCAAGAACGCCGGAAAAAATGGACGTAGAGACATCTAGAATAGAAAAATAGAGAGCCTCTATGGGTCCTAGATTGGGAATTTTCCTAGAGGTGATAGTTAAGTTATCCCGTAGAATAACAGCAATTCCACCACCAGTCTTGCCTCCCTCACGGCTAATACCCGTTAGGCGATAGCTAGGGGGCAAGGCCAGAGCAATGTCTGGATTGGAAGAGTCCTTGATCCATGTTTCAGTAAGAAAGAGTAAATCCCAAGACATCTCAGAGAGTAGGAGCCATATGTCACTTGAGTGGCACGGTAGCGAGCGACAATTCACTAAGCCGGCCTTGTAACAACGTGATAAAGTAGGAAGAGTGAGTGTGGGGGATTTATTACTTAAAAGAGAGAAGATACAATGCTTACATTTAAACTGAGGACGGGAGAGCAAGCCCAAGTTGCACCGTACCTGGGGGATGCACCCATTCTTATTCCAGGCCATAAGCTGTGATCTAGACCAGGTTAACCTTTGGGTAGAGTGGACACCGGCAGCATGCAAGGCCCCAGGCCCGGAGCTGGCGCGGACGGGCGCAGACGGGCTTGCCTTTGGCGAGCCTTCGGCGCGCCGCCGGCGCGCCCGCTGCGCCCGTCCGCTGCGCCTCCTCCAACATGGAACCATTTTATGCCTGAGTGGCGGGAGTGGCCGAGCACTAGACCGCTCGCGAGCACCTCGCTTCACCCAAGATGGCGCCTAAAGTCGGCTGCCCCCGTGATCAGCTACCGTGGAAGAGGAATCATAAAAATGAGGACAATGGATTCCCAGCACGAGCGAAGCAAGCAAGTAAGCTTTACAGAGTAAGGAACGATTTTTAACTATTTAAAAACAAACACAAACAGCTTAAAATCAATAGGGTGCAAGTGCAAATATAATTGAAAGCGCGTCACAAACACTACATACACTACTAAAAGGGTCCCGGCTTCCGCCTCAAGACCTTCCCATTAATCTGTATGTTGAGGAGTGAGGGAGCTTTTTTCGGGGTTTTTATGCCTGTGTGGCGGGAGTGGCCGAGCACTAGACCGCTCGCGAGCACCTCGCTTCACCCAAGATGGCGCCTAAAGTCGGCTGCCCCCGTGATCAGCTACCGTGGAAGAGGAATCATAAAAATGAGGACAATGGATTCCCAGCACGAGCGAAGCAAGCAAGTAAGCTTTACAGAGTAAGGAACGATTTTTAACTATTTAAAAACAAACACAAACAGCTTAAAATCATTGGAACAGTCCAGCCCAAACTGCCAAGCCAGGTCCTCCCTGGACTGGTATCCAGCATCCTAGGACCAGGTTCGGAGTTTCACCCCTCTTCAGCCAGGATAGCTTGATTCCGGTGGCATAGAGAGCATCTGAAACCACGTCTAGGAATACCCGTCCTACTCAGGGTGACAAATGCAAAAACAACAATTGATGGACAGAATGCAGAACAATGTCATACATTCACCCCAGTACAGAGATCTGGGCCTAAATCCATTGTTTATTTGCTCACCATGCCATTCCAGTTTGAGCCCAGCCATATGCAAATCAGTAATGACCCTGTGCCTCATGGAAACAGTCCAGCCCGAACTGCAAAACCAGGTCCTCCCTGGGTTGGAAACAAGGATCCTAGGACCGGAGAGCACGGAACCCACGTCTAAGCATACCCGTCCCACTCAGAGTGACAAATGAAAAAACAACAATTGATGGACAGAATGCAGAACAATGTCATACATTCACCCCAGTACAGAGAGCTGGGCCTTAACACATCGTTTTTTTGCTCGCCATGCCATTCCAGTTTGAACCCCGCGATATGCAAATCAGTCTTGACCCTGTGCCTCACGGGGACAGTCCAGCCCGAACTGCCAAGCCAGGTTCTCCCGGGACTGGAAACAAGCATCCTAGGACCGGTTTCGTGGTTTCACCCCTTTTCAGCCAGGATAGCTTGATTCCAGTGGCATGGAGAGCACGGGACCCACGTCTAAGCATACCCGTCACACTCGGGTGACAAATGCAAAAACAATTGATGAACAGAATGCAGAACAATGTCATACATTCACCCCAGTACAGAGATCTGGGCCTAAATCCATCGTTTTTTTGCTCACCATGCCATTCCTGTTTGAACCCAGCCATATGCAAATCAGTCTTGACCCTGTGCCTCATTGGAACAGTCCAGCCCAAACTGCCAAGCCAGGTCCTCCCTGGACTGGTATCCAGCATCCTAGGACCGGTTTCGGGGTTTCACCCCCCTTCAGCCAGGATAGCTTGATTCCGGTGGCATAGAGAGCACGGAACCCACGTCTAGGAATACCCGTCCTACTCAGGGTGACAAATGCAAAAACAACAATTGATGGACAGAATGCAGAACAATGTCATACATTCACCCCAGTACAGAGATCTGGGCCTAAATCCATTGTTTATTTGCTCACCATGCCATTCCAGTTTGAGCCCAGCCATATGCAAATCAGTAATGACCCTGTGCCTCATGGAAACAGTCCAGCCCGAACTGCAAAGCCAGGTCCTCCCTGGGTTGGAAACAAGGATCCTAGGACCGGAGAGCACGGAACCCACGTCTAAGCATACCCGTCCCACTCAGAGTGACAAATGAAAAAACAACAATTGATGGACAGAATGCAGAACAATGTCATACATTCACCCCAGTACAGAGAGCTGGGCCTTAACACATCGTTTTTTTGCTCGCCATGCCATTCCAGTTTGAACCCCGCGATATGCAAATCAGTCTTGACCCTGTGCCTCATGGGGACAGTCCAGCCAGAACTGCCAAGCTAGGTTCTCCCGGGACTGGAAACAAGCATCCTAGTACCGGTTTCAGGGTTTCACCCCACTTCAGACAGAATTAATTGATTCCAGTGGCATGGAGAGCACGGAACCCACATCTAGGCATAACCGCCCCACTCAGGGTGACCAATGCAAAAACAACAATTGATGGACAGAATGCAGAACAATGTCATACATTCACCCCAGTACAGAGATCTGAGCCTAAATCCATTGTGTTTTTTGCTCGCCATGCCATTCCAGTTTGAACCCAGCCATATGCAAATCAGTCTTGACCCTGTGCCTCATGGGAACAGTCCAGCCCGAACTGCCAAGCCAGGTCCACCCTGGACTGGAAACAAGCATCCTATGACCGGTTTCGGGGTTTCACCCCTCTTCCGCCAGGATAGCTTGATTCCAGTGGCATGGAGAGCACGTGACAAACGTCTAGGCATACCCGTCCCACTCGGGATGACAAATGCAAAAACAATTGATGAACAGAATGCAGAACAATGTCATACATTCACCCCAGTACAGAGATCTGGGCCTAAATCCATCGTTTTTTTGCTCACCATTCCATTCCAGTATGAACCCAGCCATATGCATATCAGTCTTGACCCTGTGCCTCATGGAAACAGTCCAGCCCAAACTGCCACGCCAGGTCCTCCCTGGACTGGAAACAAGCATCCTAGGACCAGTTTCGGGGTTTCACCCCTCTTCAGCCAGGATAGCTTGATTCCAGTGGCATGGAGAGCATGGCACCCACGTCTAGGCATACCCGTCCCACTTGGGGTGACAAATGCAAAAACAACAGTTGATGGACGGAATGCAGAACAATGTCATACATTCATCCCAGTACAGAGATCTGGGCCTAAATCCATAGTTTTTTTGCTCACCATGCCATTCCCATTTGAACCCAGCTATATGCAAATCAGTCTCGACCCTCTGCCTCATGGGGACAGTCCAGCCAGAACTGCCAAGCCAGGTTCTCCCGGGACTGAAAAACAAGCATCCTAGGACCGGTTTCGGTGTTTCACCCCTTTTCAGCCAGGATAGCTTGATTCCAGTGGCATGTAGAGCACGGGACCCACGTCTAGGAATACCCTTCCCACTCGGGGTGAAATTGCAAAAACAACAATTGATGGACAGAATGCAGATTAATGTTATACATTCACCCTAGTACAGAGATCTGGGCGTAAATCCATCGTTTTTTTGCTCACCATGCCAATACAGTTTGAACCCAGCCATATGCAAATCAGTCTTGACCCTGTGCCTCATGGGAACAGTCCAGCCCGAACTGCCAAGCCAGGTTCTCCCTAGACTGGAAACAGGCATCCTAGTACCGGTTTCAGGGTTTCACCCCTCTTCAGCCAGAATTAATTGATTCCAGTGGCATGGAGAGCACGGAACCCTCATCTAGGCATAAACGTCCCACTCAGGGTGACCAATGCAAAAACAACAATTGATGGACAGAATGCAGAACAATGTCATACATTCACCCCAGTGCAGAGATCTGGGCCTAAATCCATCGTGTTTTTTGCTCACCATGCAATTCCAGTTTGAACCCAGCCATATGCAAATCAGTCTTGACCCTGTGCCTCATGGGAATAGTCCAGCCCGAACTGCCAAACCAGGTCCTCCCTGGACTGGAAACAAGCATCCTAGGACCGGTTTCGGGGTTTCACCCCTCTTCCGCCAGGATAGCTTGATTCCAGTGGCATGGAGAGCACGTGACAAACGTCTAGGCATACCCGTCCCACTCGGGATGACAAATGCAAAAACAATTGATGAACAGAATGCAGAACAATGTCATACATTCACCCCAGTACAGAGATCTGGGCCTAAATCCATCGTTTTTTGCTCACCATGCCATTCCAGTTTGAACCCAGCCATATGCATATCAGTCTTGACCCTGTGCCTCATGGGAACAGTCCAGCCCAAACTGCCAAGCCAGGTCCTCCCTGGACTGGAAACAAGCATCCTAGGACCAGTTTCGGGGTTTCACCCCTCTTCAGCCAGGATAGCTTGATTCCAGTGGCATGGAGAGCATGGCACCCACGTCTAGACATACCCGTCCCACTTGGGGTGACAAATGCAAAAACAACAATTGATGGACAGAATGCAAATCAATGTCATGCATTCACCCCAGTACAGAGATCTGGGCCTAAATCCATCGTTTTTTTGCTCACCATGCCATTCCAGTTTGAACCCAGCCATATGCAAATCAGTCTTGACCCTGTGCCTCATTAGAACAGTCCAGCCCAAATTGCCAAGTCAGGTCCTCCCTGGACTGGAAACCAGCATCCTAGGACCGGTTTCGGGGTTTCACCCCTCTTCAGCCAGGATAGCTTGATTACAGTGGCATAGAGAGCACGGAACCCACGTCTAGGAATACCCGTCCTACTCGGGGTGAAAAATGCAAAAACAACAATTGATGGACAGAGTGCAGAACAATGTCATACATTCACCCCAGTACAGAGATCTGGGCCTAAATCCATTGTTTATTTGCTCACCACGCCATTCCTGTTTGAGCCCAGCCATATGCAAATCAGTCTTGACCCTGTGCCTCATGGGAACAGTCCAGCCCGAACTGCCAAGCCAGGTCCGCCCTGGGTTGGAAACAAGCATCCTAGGACCGGTTTAGAGGTTTCACCCCTCTTCAGCCAGGATAGCTTGAGTCCAATGGCATAGAGTGCACGGGACCCACGTCTAGTCATATCCGTACCACTCTGGGTGACAAATGCAAAAACAACAATTGATGGACAGAATGCAGAACAATGTCATACATTCACCCCAGTA
This sequence comes from Triturus cristatus, assembly GCF_964204655.1. NCBI lineage: Eukaryota > Metazoa > Chordata > Amphibia > Caudata > Salamandridae > Triturus > Triturus cristatus. The sequence goes on along the minus strand of NC_140579.1, from coordinate 406,482,945 downwards.
CAGAGATCTGGGCCTAAATCCATCGTGTTTTTTTGCTCACCATGCCATTCCAGTTTGAACCCAGCCATATGCAAATCAGTCTTGATCCTGTGCCTCATGGGGACAGTCCAGCCCGAACTGCCAAGCCAGGTTCTCCCGGGACTGGAAACAAGCATCCTAGGACCGGTTTCGGGGTTTCACCCCTCTTCAGCCAGGATAGCTTGATTCCAGTGGCATGGAGAGCACGGGACCCACGTCTAAGCATACCCGTCCCACTTAGCGTGACAAATGAAGAAACAACAATTGATGGACAGAATGCAGAACAATGTCATACATTCATCCCAGTACAGAGATCTGGGCCTAAATCCATCATTTTTTTGCTCACCATGCCATTCCAGTTTGAACCCAGCGATATGCAAATCAGTCTCGACCCTGTGCCTCATGGCGACAGTCCAGCCCGAACTGCCAAGCCAGGTTCTCCCGGGAATGGAAACATGCATCCTAGGACCGGTTTCGGTGTTTCACCCCTGTTCAGCCAGGATAGCTTGATTCCAGTGGCATGTAGAGCACGGGTCCCAAGTCTAGGAATACCCTTCCCACTCGGGGTGACAAATGCAAAAACAACAATTGATGGACAGAATGCAGAACAATGTTATACATTCACCCCAGTACAGAGATCTGGGTGTAAATCCATCGTTTTTTTGCTCACCATGCCAATCCAGTTTGAACCCAGCCATATGCAAATCAGTCCTCACCCTGTGCCTCATGGGAACAGTCCAGCCCGAACTGCCAAGCCAGGTTCTCCCTAGACTGGAAACAAGCATCCTAGTACCGGTTTCAGGGTTTCACCCCTCTTCAGCCAGAATTAGTTGATTCCAGTGGCATGGAGAGCACGGAACCCACAACTAGGCATAACCGTCCCACTCAGGGTGACCAATGCAAAAACAACAATTGATGGACAGAATGCAGAACAATGTCATACATTCACCCCAGTACAGAGATCTGGGCCTAAATCCATCGTGTTTTTTTGCTCACCATGCCATTCCAGTTTGAACCCAGCCATATGCAAATCAGTCTTGATCCTGTGCCTCATGGGGACAGTCCAGCCCGAACTGCCAAGCCAGGTTCTCCCGGGACTGGAAACAAGCATCCTAGGACCGGTTTCGGGGTTTCACCCCTCTTCAGCCAGGATAGCTTGATTCCAGTGGCATGGAGAGCACGGGACCCACGTCTAAGCATACCCGTCCCACTTAGCGTGACAAATGAAGAAACAACAATTGATGGACAGAATGCAGAACAATGTCATACATTCATCCCAGTACAGAGATCTGGGCCTAAATCCATCATTTTTTTGCTCACCATGCCATTCCAGTTTGAACCCAGCGATATGCAAATCAGTCTCGACCCTGTGCCTCATGGCGACAGTCCAGCCCGAACTGCCAAGCCAGGTTCTCCCGGGAATGGAAACATGCATCCTAGGACCGGTTTCGGTGTTTCACCCCTGTTCAGCCAGGATAGCTTGATTCCAGTGGCATGTAGAGCACGGGTCCCAAGTCTAGGAATACCCTTCCCACTCGGGGTGACAAATGCAAAAACAACAATTGATGGACAGAATGCAGAACAATGTTATACATTCACCCCAGTACAGAGATCTGGGTGTAAATCCATCGTTTTTTTGCTCACCATGCCAATCCAGTTTGAACCCAGCCATATGCAAATCAGTCCTCACCCTGTGCCTCATGGGAACAGTCCAGCCCGAACTGCCAAGCCAGGTTCTCCCTAGACTGGAAACAAGCATCCTAGTACCGGTTTCAGGGTTTCACCCCTCTTCAGCCAGAATTAGTTGATTCCAGTGGCATGGAGAGCACGGAACCCACAACTAGGCATAACCGTCCAACTCAGGGTGACCAATGCAAAAACAACAATTGATGGACAGAATGCAGAACAATGTCATACATTCACCCCAATACAGAGATCTGGGCCTAAATCCATCGTGTTTTTTGCTCACCATGCCATTCCAGTTTGAACCCAGCCACATGCAAATCAGTCTTGACCCTGTTCCTCATGGGAACAGTTCAGCCCGAACTGCCAAGCCAGGTCCTCCCTGGACTGGAAACAAGCATCCTAGAACCGGTTTCGGGGTTTCACCCCTCTTCCGCCAGGATAGCTTGATTCCAGTGGCATGGAGAGCACGTGACAAACGTCTAGGCATACCCGTCCCACTCGGGATGACAAATGCAAAAAAAATTGATGAACAGAATGCAGAACAATGTCATACATTCACCCCAGTACAGAGATCTGGGCCTAAATCCATCGTTTTTTTGCTCACCATGCCATTCCAGTTTGAACCCAGCCATATGCATATCAGTCTTGACCCTGTGCCTCATGGGAACAGTCCAGCCCAAACTGCCAAGCCAGGTCCTCCCTGGACTGGAAACAAGCATCCTAGGACCAGTTTCGGGGTTTCACCCCTCTTCAGCCAGGATAGCTTGATTCCAGTGGCATGGAGAGCATGGCACCCACGTCTAGGCATACCCGTCCCACTTGGGGTTACAAATGCAAAAACAACAATTGATGGACAGAATGCAAATCAATGTCATGCATTCACCCCAGTACAGAGATCTGGGCCTAAATCCATCGTTTTTTTGCTCACCATGCCATTCCAGTTTGAACCCAGCCATATGCAAATCAGTCTTGACCCTGTGCCTCATTAGAACAGTCCAGCCCAAATTGCCAAGCCAGGTCCTCCCTGGACTGGAAACAAGCATCCTAGGACCAGTTTCGGGGTTTCACCCCTCTTCAGCCAGGATAGCTTGATTCCAGTGGCATGGAGAGCATGGCACCCACGTCTAGACATACCCGTCCCACTTGGGGTGACAAATGCAAAAACAACAATTGATGGACAGAATGCAAATCAATGTCATGCATTCACCCCAGTACAGAGATCTGGGCCTAAATCCATCGTTTTTTTGCTCACCATGCCATTCCAGTTTGAACCCAGCCATATGCAAATCAGTCTTGACCCTGTGCCTCATTAGAACAGTCCAGCCCAAATTGCCAAGCCAGGTCCTCCCTGGACTGGAAACCAGCATCCTAGGACCGGTTTCGGGGTTTCACCCCTCTTCAGCCAGGATAGCTTGATTCCAGTGGCATAGAGAGCACGGAACCCACGTCTAGGAATACCCGTCCTACTCGGGGTGAAAAATGCAAAAACAACAATTGATGGACAGAGTGCAGAACAATGTCATACATTCACCCCAGTACAGAGATCTGGGCCTAAATCCATTGTTTATTTGCTCACCACGCCATTCCTGTTTGAGCCCAGCCATATGCAAATCAGTCTTGACCCTGTGCCTCATGGGAACAGTCCAGCCCGAACTGCCAAGCCAGGTCCTCCCTGGGTTGGAAACAAGCATCCTAGGACCGGTTTAGAGGTTTCACCCCTCTTCAGCCAGGATAGCTTGAGTCCAATGGCATAGAGTGCACGGGACCCACGTCTAGTCATATCCGTACCACTCTGGGTGACAAATGCAAAAACAACAATTGATGGACAGAATGCAGAACAATGTCATACATTCACCCCAGTACAGAGATCTGGGCCTAAATCCATCGTGTTTTTTTGCTCACCATGCCATTCCAGTTTGAACCCAGCCATATGCAAATCAGTCTTGACCCTGTGCCTCATGGAAACAGTCCAGCCCGAACTGCAAAGCCAGGTCCTCCCTGGGTTGGAAACAAGGATCCTAGGACCGGAGAGCACGGAACCCACGTCTAAGCATACCCGTCCCACTCAGAGTGACAAATGAAAAAACAACAATTGATGGACAGAATGCAGAACAATGTCATACATTCACCCCAGTAAAGAGAGCTGGGCCTTAACACATCGTTTTTTTGCTCGCCATGCCATTCCAGTTTGAACCCCGCAATATGCAAATCAGTCTTGACCCTGTGCCTCATGGGGACAGTCCAGCCAGAACTGCCAAGCTAGGTTCTCCCGGGACTGGAAACAAGCATCCTAGTACCGGTTTCAGGGTTTCACCCCACTTCAGCCAGAATTAATTGATTCCAGTGGCATGGAGAGCACGGAACCCACATCTAGGCATAACCGTCCCACTCAGGGTGACCAATGCAAAAACAACAATTGATGGACAGAATGCAGAACAATGTCATACATTCACCCCAGTACAGAGATCTGGGCCTAAATCCATCGTTTTTTTGCTCACCATTCCATTCCAGTTTGAACCCAGCCATATGCATATCAGTCTTGACCCTGTGCCTCATGGAAACAGTCCAGCCCAAACTGCCACGCCAGGTCCTCCCTGGACTGGAAACAAGCATCCTAGGACCAGTTTCGGGGTTTCACCCCTCTTCAGCCAGGATAGCTTGATTCCAGTGGCATGGAGAGCATGGCACCCACGTCTAGGCATACCCGTCCCACTTGGGGTGACAAATGCAAAAACAACAGTTGATGGACGGAATGCAGAACAATGTCATACATTCATCCCAGTACAGAGATCTGGGCCTAAATCCATCGTTTTTTTGCTCACCATGCCATTCCCGTTTGAACCCAGCGATATGCAAATCAGTCTCGACCCTGTGCCTCATGGGGACAGTCCAGCCAGAACTGCCAAGCCAGGTTCTCCCGGGACTGAAAAACAAGCATCCTAGGACCGGTTTCGGTGTTTCACCCCTTTTCAGCCAGGATAGCTTGATTCCAGTGGCATGTAGAGCACGGGACCCATGTCTAGGAATACCCTTCCCACTCGGGGTGAAATTGCAAAAATAACAATTGATGGACAGAATGCAGATTAATGTTATACATTCACCCTAGTACAGAGATCTGGGCGTAAATCCATCGTTTTTTTGCTCACCATGCCAATACAGTTTGAACCCAGCCATATGCAAATCAGTCTTGACCCTGTGCCTCATGGGAACAGTCCAGCCCGAACTGCCAAGCCAGGTTCTCCCTAGACTGGAAACAGGCATCCTAGTACCGGTTTCAGGGTTTCACCCCTCTTCAGCCAGAATTAATTGATTCCAGTGGCATGGAGAGCACGGAACCCTCATCTAGGCATAAACGTCCCACTCAGGGTGACCAATGCAAAAACAACAATTGATGGACAGAATGCAGAACAATGTCATACATTCACCCCAGTGCAGAGATCTGGGCCTAAATCCATCGTGTTTTTTGCTCACCATGCAATTCCAGTTTGAACCCAGCCATATGCAAATCAGTCTTGACCCTGTGCCTCATGGGAACAGTCCAGCCCGAACTGCCAAGCCAGGTCGTCCCTGGACTGGAAACAAGCATCCTAGGACCGGTTTCGGGGTTTCACCCCTCTTCCGCCAGGATAGCTTGATTCCAGTGGCATGGAGAGCACGTGACAAACGTCTAGGCATACCCGTCCCACTCGGGATGACAAATGCAAAAACAATTGATGAACAGAATGCAGAACAATGTCATACATTCACCCCAGTACAGAGATCTGGGCCTAAATCCATCGTTTTTTTGCTCACCATGCCATTCCAGTTTGAACCCAGCCATATGCATATCAGTCTTGACCCTGTGCCTCATGGGAACAGTCCAGCCCAAACTGCCAAGCCAGGTCCTCCCTGGACTGGAAACAAGCATCCTAGGACCAGTTTCGGGGTTTCACCCCTCTTCAGCCAGGATAGCTTGATTCCAGTGGCATGGAGAGCATGGCACCCACGTCTAGGCATACCCGTCCCACTTGGGGTGACAAATGCAAAAACAACAGTTGATGGACAGAATGCAAATCAATGTCATGCATTCACCCCAGTACAGAGATCTGGGCCTAAATCCATTGTTTTTTTGCTCACCATGCCATTCCAGTTTGAACCCAGCCATATGCAAATCAGTCTTGACCCTGTGCCTCATTAGAACAGTCCAGCCCAAATTGCCAAGCCAGGTCCTCCCTGGACTGGAAACCAGCATCCTAGGACCGGTTTCGGGGTTTCACCCCTCTTCAGCCAGGATAGCTTGATTCCAGTGGCATAGAGAGCACGGAACCCACGTCTAGGAATACCCGTCCTACTCGGGGTGAAAAATGCAAAAACAACAATTGATGGACAGAGTGCAGAACAATGTCATACATTCACCCCAGTACAGAGATCTCGGCCTAAATCCATTGTTTATTTGCTCACCACGCCATTCCTGTTTGAGCCCAGCCATATGCAAATCAGTCTTGACCCTGTGCCTCATGGGAACAGTCCAGCCCGAACTGCCAAGCCAGGTCCTCCCTAGGTTGGTAACAAGCATCCTAGGACCGGTTTAGAGGTTTCACCCCTCTTCAGCCAGGATAGCTTGAGTCCAATGGCATAGAGTGCACGGGACCCACGTCTAGTCATATCCGTACCACTTAGCGTGACAAATGAAGAAACAACAATTGATGGACAGAATGCAGAACAATGTCATACATTCATCCCAGTACAGAGATCTGGGCCTAAATCCATCATTTTTTTGCTCACCATGCCATTCCAGTTTGAACCCAGCGATATGCAAATCAGTCTCGACCCTGTGCCTCATGGCGACAGTCCAGCCCGAACTGCCAAGCCAGGTTCTCCCGGGAATGGAAACATGCATCCTAGGACCGGTTTCGGTGTTTCACCCCTGTTCAGCCAGGATAGCTTGATTCCAGTGGCATGTAGAGCACGGGTCCCAAGTCTAGGAATACCCTTCCCACTCGGGGTGACAAATGCAAAAACAACAATTGATGGACAGAATGCAGAACAATGTTATACATTCACCCCAGTACAGAGATCTGGGTGTAAATCCATCGTTTTTTTGCTCACCATGCCAATCCAGTTTGAACCCAGCCATATGCAAATCAGTCCTCACCCTGTGCCTCATGGGAACAGTCCAGCCCGAACTGCCAAGCCAGGTTCTCCCTAGACTGGAAACAAGCATCCTAGTACCGGTTTCAGGGTTTTACCCCTCTTCAGCCAGAATTAGTTGATTCCAGTGGCATGGAGAGCACGGAACCCACAACTAGGCATAACCGTCCCACTCAGGGTGACCAATGCAAAAACAACAATTGATGGACAGAATGCAGAACAATGTCATACATTCACCCCAATACAGAGATCTGGGCCTAAATCCATCGTGTTTTTAGCTCACCATGCTATTCCAGTTTGAACCCAGCCACATGCAAATCAGTCTTGACCCTGTTCCTCATGGGAACAGTCCAGCCCGAACTGCCAAGCCAGGTCCTCCCTGGACTGGAAACAAGCATCCTAGGACCGGTTTCGGGGTTTCACCCCTCTTCCGCCAGGATAGCTTGATTCCAGTGGCATGGAGAGCACGTGACAAACGTCTAGGCATACCCGTCCCACTCGGGGTGACAAATGCAAAAACAACAATTGATGGACGGAATGCAGAACAATGTCATACATTCATCCCAGTACAGAGATCTGGGCCTAAAACCATCGTTTTTTTGCTCACCGTGCCATTCCCGTTTGAACCCAGCGATATGCAAATCAGTCTCGACCCTGTGCCTCATGGGGACAGTCCAGCCAGAACTGCCAAGCCAGGTTCTCCCGGGACTGAAAAACAAGCATCCTAGGACCGGTTTCGGTGTTTCACCCCTTTTCAGCCAGGATAGCTTGATTCCAGTGGCATGTAGAGCACGGGACCCACTTCTAGGAATACCCTTCCCACTCGGGGTGACAAATGCAAAAACAACAATTGATGGACAGAATACAGAACAATGTTATACATTCACCCCAGTACAGAGATCTGGGCGTAAATCCATCGTTTTTTTGCTCACCATGCCAATCCAGTTTGAACCCAGCCATATGCAAATCAGTCTTGACCCTGTGCCTCATGGGAACAGTCCAGCCCGAACTGCCAAGCCAGGTTCTCCCTAGACTGGAAACAGGCATCCTTGTACCGGTTTCATGGTTTCACCCCTCTTCAGCCAGAATTAATTGATTCTAGTGGCATGGAGAGCACGGAATCCTCATCTAGGCATAACCGTCCCACTCAGGGTGACCAATGCAAAAACAACAATTGATGGACAGAATGCAGAACAATGTCATACATTCACCCCAGTGCAGAGATCTGGGCCTAAATCCATCGTGTTTTTTGCTCACCATGCCATTCCAGTTTGAACCCAGCCATATGCAAATCAGTCTTGACCCTGTGCCTCATGGGAACAGTCCAGCCCGAACTGCCAAGCCAGGTCCTCCCTGGACTGGAAACAAGCATCCTAGGACCGGTTTCGGGGTTTCACCCCTCTTCCGCCAGGATAGCTTGATTCCAGTGGCATGGAGAGCACGTGACAAACGTCTAGGCATACCCGTCCCACTCGGGATGACAAATGCAAAAAAAATTGATGAACAGAATGCAGAACAATGTCATACATTCACCCCAGTACAGAGATCTGGGCCTAAATCCATTGTTTTTTTGCTCACCATGCCATTCCAGTTTGAACCCAGCCATATGCATATCAGTCTTGACCCTGTGCCTCATGGGAACAGTCCAGCCCAAACTGCCAAGCCAGGTCCTCCCTGGACTGGAAACAAGCATCCTAGGACCAGTTTCGGGGTTTCACCCCTCTTCAGCCAGGATAGCTTGATTCCAGTGGCATGGAGAGCATGGCACCCACGTCTAGGCATACCCGTCCCACTTGGGGTTACAAATGCAAAAACAACAATTGATGGACAGAATGCAAATCAATGTCATGCATTCACCCCAGTACAGAGATCTGGGCCTAAATCCATCGTTTTTTTGCTCACCATGCCATTCCAGTTTGAACCCAGCCATATGCAAATCAGTCTTGACCCTGTGCCTCATTAGAACAGTCCAGCCCAAATTGCCAAGCCAGGTCCTCCCTGGACTGGAAACCAGCATCCTAGGACCGGTTTCGGGGTTTCACCCCTCTTCAGCCAGGATAGCTTGATTCCAGTGGCATAGAGAGCACGGAACCCACGTCTAGGAATACCCGTCCTACTCGGGGTGAAAAATGCAAAAACAACAATTGATGGACAGAGTGCAGAACAATGTCATACATTCACCCCAGTACAGAGATCTGGGCGTAAATCCATTGTTTATTTGCTCACCATGCCATTCCAGTTTGAGCCCAGCCATATGCAAATCAGTCTTGACCCTGTGCCTCATGGGAACAGTCCAGCCCGAACTGCCAAGCCAGGTCCTCCCTGGGTTGGAAACAAGCATCCTAGGACCGGTTTAGAGGTTTCACCCCTCTTCAGCCAGGATAGCTTGAGTCCAATGGCATAGAGTGCACGGGACCCACGTCTAGTCATATCCGTACCACTCTGGGTGACAAATGCAAAAACAACAATTAATGGACAGAATGCAGAACAATGTCATACATTCACCCCAGTACAGAGATCTGGGCCTAAATCCATCGTGTTTTTTTGCTCACCATGCCATTCCAGTTTGAACCCAGCCATATGCAAATCAGTCTTGACCCTGTGCCTCATGGGGACAGTCCAGCCCGAACTGCCAAGCCCGGTTCTCCCGGGACTGGAAACAAGCATCCTAGGACCGGTTTCGGGGTTTCACCCCTCTTCAGCCAGAATAGATTGATTCCAGTGGCATGGAGAGCACGGGACCCACGTCTAGGTATACCCTTCACACTCGGGGTGACAAATGCAAAAACAACAATTGATGGACAGAATGCAGAACAATGTCATACATTCACCCCAGTACAAAGATCTGGACCTAAATCCATCGTTTGTTTGCTCACCATGCCAATCCAGTTTGAACCCAGCCATATGCAAATCAGTCTTGACCCTGTGCCTCATGGGAACAGTCCAGCCCGAACTGCCAAGCCAGGTCTTCCCTGGGCTGGAAACAAGCATCCTAGGACCGGTTTCGGGGTTGCAGCCCTCCTCAGCTAGGATAGATTGATTCTAGTGGCATGGAGAGCACGGGACCCACGTCTAGGCATACCCTTCCCACTCTGGGTGACAAATACAAAAACAAAAATTAATGGACAAAATGCAGAACAATGTCATACATTCACCCCAGTACAGAGATCTGGGCCTAAATCCATCGTTTTTTTGCTCACCATGCCATTCCAGTTTGAACCCAGCCACATGCAAATCAGTCTTGACCCTGTGCCTCATGGGAACAGTCCAGCCCGAACTGCCAAGCCAGGTCCTCCCTTGACTGGAAAGAAGCATCCTAGGACCAGTTTCAAAGTTTCACCCCTCTTCAGCCAGGATAGCTTGATTCCAGTGGCATGGAGAGCACGGAACCCACGTCTAGGCATACCCGTCCCACTCTGGGTGACAAATGCAAAAACAATTGATGGGCAGAATGTAGAACAATGTCATACATTCACCCCAGTACAGAGATTTGGGCCTAAATCCATTGGTATTTTGCTCACCATGCCATTCCAGTTTGAACCCAGCCATTTGCAAATCAGTCTTGACCCGGTGCCTCATGGGAACAGTCCAGCCCGAACTGCCAAGCCAGGTACTCCCTGGGCTGTAAACAAGCATCCTAGGACCGGTTTCGGGTTTATACCCCTCTTCAGCCAGGATAGATGGATTCCAGTGGCATGGAGAGCACGGGACCCACGTCTAGGTACACCCTTCGCACTTGGGGTGACAAATGCAAAAACAAAAATTAATGGACAAAATGCAGAACTATGTCATACATTCACCCCAGTACAGAGATCTGGGCCTAAATCCATCGTTTTTTTGCTCACCATGCCATTACAGTTTGAACCCAGCCACATGCAAATCAGTCTTCATCCTGTTCCTCATGGGAACAGTCCAGCCCGAACTGCCAAGCCACGTCTTCCCTGGACTGGAAAAAAGCATCCTAGGACCAGTTTCGAAGTTTCACCCCTCTTCAGCCAGGATAGCTTGATTCCAGTGGCATGGAGAGCACGGGACCCACATGTAGGCATACCCGTCCCACTCGGGGTGACAAATGGAAAAACAACAATTCATGGACAGAATGCAGAACCATGTCATACATTCACCCCAGTCCAGAGATCTTGGCCTAAATCCATCGTTTTTTTGCTCACCATGCCATTCCAGTTTGAACCATGCCATATGCAAATCAGTCTTGACCCTGTGCCTCATGGGAACAGTCCAGCTCGAACTGCCAAGCCAGGTCCTCCCTGGACTGAAAACAAGCATACTAGGACCGGTTTCAGGGTCTCACCCCTCTTCAGCCAGAATAGATTGATTCCAGTGGCATGGAGAGCACGGGACCCACGTCTAGGTATACCCTTCCCACTCGGGGTGACAAATGCAAAAACAACAATTGATGGACAGAATGCAGAACAATGTCATACATTCACCCCAGTACAGAGATCTAGACCTAAATCCATCGTTTGTTTGCTCACCATGCCAATCCAGTTTGAACCCAGCCATATGCAAATCAGTCTTGACCCTGTGCCTCATGGGAACAGTCCAGCCCGAACTGCCAAGCCAGGTCTTCGCTGGGATGGAAACAAGCATCCTAGGACCGGTTTCGGGGTTGCAGCCCTCTTCAGCTAGGATAGATTGATTCTAGTGGCATGGAGAGCACGGGACCCACGTCTAGGCATACCCTTCCCACTCTGGGTGACAAATACAAAAACAAAAACTAATGGACAAAATGCAGAACAATGTCATACATTCACCCCAGTACAGAGATCTGGGCCTAAATCCATCGTTTTTTTGCTCACCATGCCATTCCAGTTTGAACCCAGCCACATGCAAATCAGTCTTGACCCTGTGCCTCATGGGAACAGTCCAGCCCGAACTGCCAAGCCAGGTCCTCCCTTGACTGGAAAGAAGCATCCTAGGACCAGCTTCAAAGTTTCACTCTCTTCAGCAGGGATAGCTTGATTCCAGTGGCATGGAGAGCACGGAACCCATGTCTAGGCATACCCGTCCCATTAGGGGTGACAAATGCAAAAACAATTGATGGACAGAATGCAGAACAATGTCATACATTCACCCCAGTACAGAGATTTGGGCCTAAATCCATTGGTTTTTTGCTCACCATGCCATTCCAGTTTGAACCCAGCCATTTGCAAATCAGTCTTGACCCGGTGCCTTATGGGAACAGTCCAGCCTGAACTGCCAAGCCAGGTACTCCCTGGGCTGGAAACAAGCATCCTAGGACCGGTTTCGGGGTTATACCCCTCTTCAGCCAGGATAGATGGATTCCAGTGGCATGGAGAGCATGGGACCCACGTCTAGGTATACCCTTTGTACTTGGGGTGACAAATGCAAAAACAAAAATTAATGGACAAAATGCAGAACTATGTCATACATTCACCCCAGTACAGAGATCTGGGCCTAAATCCATCGTTTTTTTGCTCACCATGCCATTACAGTTTGAACCCAGCCACATGCAAATCAGTCTTCACCCTGTTCCTCATGGGAACAGTCCAGCCCGAACTGCCAAGCCACGTCTTCCCTGGACTGGAAAAAAGCATCCTAGGACCAGTTTCGAAGTTTCACCCCTCTTCAGCCAGGATAGCTTGATTCCAGTGGCATGGAGAGCACGGGACCCACATCTAGGCATACCCGTCCCACTCGGGGTGACAAATGGAAAAACAACAATTCATGGACAGAATGCAGAACAATGTCATACATTCACCCCAGTCCAGAGATCTTGGCCTAAATCCATCGTTTTTTTGCTCACCATGCCATTCCAGTTTGAACCCAGCCATATGCAAATCAGTCTTGACCCTGTGCCTCATGGGAACAGTCCAGCCCGAACTGCCAAGCCAGGTCTTCCCTGGGCTGGAAACAAGCATCCTAGGACCGGTTTCGGGGTTGCAGCCCTCTTCAGCTAGGATAGATTGATTCTAATGGCATGGAGAGCACGGTACCCACGTCTAGGCGTACCCTTCCCACTCTGGGTGACAAATACAAAAACAAAAACTTAATGGACAAAATGCAGAACAATGTCATACATTCACCCCAGTACAGAGATCTGGGCCTAAATACATCGTTTTTTTGCTCACCATGCCATTCCAGTTTGAACCCAGCCACATGCAAATCAGTCTTGACCCTGTGCCTCATGGGAACAGTCCAGCCCGAACTGCCAAGCCAGGTCCTCCCTAGACTGGAAAGACGCATCCTAGGACCAGTTTCAAAGTTTGATCCCTCTTCATCCAGGATAGCTTGATTCCAGTGGCATGGAGAGCACGGAACCCACGTCTAGGCATACCCGTCCCACTCGGGGTGACAAATGCAAAAACAACAATTGATGGACAGAATGCAGAACAATGTCATACATTCACCCCAGTACAGAGATCTGGACCTAAATCCATCGTTTGTTTGCTCACCATGCCAATCCAGTTTGAACCCAGCCATATGCAAATCAGTCTTGACCCTGTGCCTCATGGGAACAGTCCAGCCCGAACTGCCAAGCCAGGTCTTCCCTGGGCTGGAAACAAGCATCCTAGGACCGGTTTCGGGGTTGCAGCCCTCTTCAGCTAGGATAGATTGATTCTAGTGGCATGGAGAGCACGGTACCCACGTCTAGGCGTACCCTTCCCACTCTGGGTGACAAATACAAAAACAAAAACTTAATGGACAAAATGCAGAACAATGTCATACATTCACCCCAGTACAGAGATCTGGGCCTAAATCCATCGTTTTTTTGCTCACCATGCCATTCCAGTTTCAACCCAGCCACATGCAAATCAGTCTTGACCCTGTACCTCATGGGAACAGTCCAGCCCGAACTGCCAAGCCAGGTCCTCCCTAGACTAGAAAGACGCATCCTAGGACCAGTTTCAAAGTTTGACCCCTCTTCAGCCAGGATAGCTTGATTCCAGTGGCATGGAGAGCACGGAACCCACGTCTAGGCATACCCGTCCCACTCGGGGTGACAAAGGCAAAAACAACAATTGATGGACAGAATGCAGAACAATGTCATACATTCACCCCAGTACAGAGATCTGGGCCTAAATCCATCGTTTTTTTGTTCACCATGCCATTCCAGTTTGAACCAAGCCAAATGCAAATCAGTCTTGACCCTGTACCTCATGGGAACAGTCCAGCCCGAACTGCCAAGCCAGGTCTTCCCTGGGCTGGAAACAAGCATCCTAGGACCGGTTTCGGGGTTGCAGCCCTCTTCAGCTAGGATAGATTGATTCTAGTGGCATGGAGAGCACGGGACCCACGTCTAGGCATACCCGTCCCACTCGGGGTGACAAATGCAAAAACAATTGATGGACAGAATGCAGAACAATGTCATACATTCACCCCAGTACAGAGATTTGGGCCTAAATCCATTGGTTTTTTGCTCACCATGCCATTCCAATTTGAACCCAGCCATTTGCAAATCAGTCTTGACCCGGTGCCTCATGGGAACAGTCCAGCCCGAACTGCCAAGCCAGGTACTCCCTGGGCTGGAAACAAGCATCCTAGGGCCGGTTTCGGGGTTATATTCCTCTTCAGCCAGGATAGATGGATTCCAGTGGCATGGAGAGCACAGGACCCACGTCTAGGTATACCCTTCGCACTTGGGGTGACAAATGCAAAAACAAAAATTAATGGACAAAATGCAGAACTATGTCATACATTCACCCCAGTACAGAGATCTGGGCCTAAATCCATCGTTTTTTTGCTCACCATGCCATTACAGTTTGAACCCAGCCACATGCAAATCAGGCTTCACCCTGTTCCTCATGGGAACAGTCCAGCCCGAACTGCCAAGCCACGTCTTCCCTGGACTGGAAAAAAGCATCCTAGGACCAGTTTCAAAGTTTCACCCCTCTTCAGCCAGGATAGCTTGATTCCAGTGGCATGGAGAGCACGGGACCCACATCTAGGCATACCCGTCCCACTCGGGGTGACAAATGGAAAAACAACAATTCATGGACAGAATGCAGAACAATGTCATACATTCACCCCAGTCCAGAGATCTTGGCCTAAATCCATCGTTTTTTTGCTCACCATGCCATTCCAGTTTGAACCCAGCCATATGCAAATCAGTCTTGACCCTGTGCCTCATGGGAACAGTCCAGCCCGAACTGCCAAGCCAGGTCTTCCCTGGGCTGGAAACAAGCATCCTAGGACCGGTTTCGGGGTTGCAGCCCTCTTCAGCTAGGATAGATTGATTCTAATGGCATGGAGAGCACGGTACCCACGTCTCGGCGTACCCTTCCCACTCTGGGTGACAAATACAAAAACAAAAACTTAATGGACAAAATGCAGAACAATGTCATACATTCACCCCAGTACAGAGATCTGGACCTAAATCCATCGTTTTTTTGCTCACCATGCCATTCCAGTTTGAACCCAGCCACATGCAAATCAGTCTTGACCCTGTGCCTCATTGGAACAGTCCAGCCCAAACTGCCAAGCCAGGTCCTCCCTAGACTGGAAAGACGCATCCTAGGACCAGTTTCAAAGTTTGATCCCTCTTCAGCCAGGATAGCTTGATTCCAGTGGCATGGAGAGCACGGAACCCACGTCTAGGCATACCCGTCCCACTCGGGGTGACAAATGCAAAAACAACAATTGATGGACAGAATGCAGAACAATGTCATACATTCACCCCAGTACAGAGATCTGGACCTAAATCCATCGTTTGTTTGCTCACTATGCCAATCCAGTTTGAACCCAGCCATATGCAAATCAGTCTTGACCCTGTGCCTCATGGGAACAGTCCAGCCCAAACTGCCAAGCCAGGTCTTCCCTGGGCTGGAAACAAGCATCCTAGGACCGGTTTCGGGGTTGCAGCCCTCTTCAGCCAGGATAGCTTGATTCCAGTGGCATGGAGAGCACGGAACCCACGTCTAGGCATAGCCGTCCCACTCGGGGTGACAAAGGCAAAAACAACAATTGATGGACAGAATGCAGAACAATGTCATACATTCACCCCAGTACAGAGATCTGGGCCTAAATCCATCGTTTTTTTGTTCACCATGCCATTCCAGTTTGAACCAAGCCAAATGCAAATCAGTCTTGACCCTGTACCTCATGGGAACAGTCCAGCCCGAACTGCCAAGCCAGGTCTTCCCTGGGCTGGAAACAAGCATCCTAGGACCGGTTTCGGGGTTGCAGCCCTCTTCAGCTAGGATAGATTGATTCTAGTGGCATGGAGAGCACGGGACCCACGTCTAGGCATACCCGTCCCACTCGGGGTGACAAATGCAAAAACAATTGATGGACAGAATGCAGAACAATGTCATACATTCACCCCAGTACAGAGATTTGGGCCTAAATCCATTGGTTTTTTGCTCACCATGCCATTCCAATTTGAACCCAGCCATTTGCAAATCAGTCTTGACCCGGTGCCTCATGGGAACAGTCCAGCCCGAACTGCCAAGCCAGGTACTCCCTGGGCTGGAAACAAGCATCCTAGGGCCGGTTTCGGGGTTATATTCCTCTTCAGCCAGGATAGATGGATTCCAGTGGCATGGAGAGCACAGGACCCACGTCTAGGTATACCCTTCGCACTTGGGGTGACAAATGCAAAAACAAAAATTAATGGACAAAATGCAGAACTATGTCATACATTCACCCCAGTACAGAGATCTGGGCCTAAATCCATCGTTTTTTTGCTCACCATGCCATTACAGTTTGAACCCAGCCACATGCAAATCAGGCTTCACCCTGTTCCTCATGGGAACAGTCCAGCCCGAACTGCCAAGCCACGTCTTCCCTGGACTGGAAAAAAGCATCCTAGGACCAGTTTCAAAGTTTCACCCCTCTTCAGCCAGGATAGCTTGATTCCAGTGGCATGGAGAGCACGGGACCCACATCTAGGCATACCCGTCCCACTCGGGGTGACAAATGGAAAAACAACAATTCATGGACAGAATGCAGAACAATGTCATACATTCACCCCAGTCCAGAGATCTTGGCCTAAATCCATCGTTTTTTTGCTCACCATGCCATTCCAGTTTGAACCCAGCCATATGCAAATCAGTCTTGACCCTGTGCCTCATGGGAACAGTCCAGCCCGAACTGCCAAGCCAGGTCTTCCCTGGGCTGGAAACAAGCATCCTAGGACCGGTTTCGGGGTTGCAGCCCTCTTCAGCTAGGATAGATTGATTCTAATGGCATGGAGAGCACGGTACCCACGTCTCGGCGTACCCTTCCCACTCTGGGTGACAAATACAAAAACAAAAACTTAATGGACAAAATGCAGAACAATGTCATACATTCACCCCAGTACAGAGATCTGGACCTAAATCCATCGTTTTTTTGCTCACCATGCCATTCCAGTTTGAACCCAGCCACATGCAAATCAGTCTTGACCCTGTGCCTCATTGGAACAGTCCAGCCCAAACTGCCAAGCCAGGTCCTCCCTAGACTGGAAAGACGCATCCTAGGACCAGTTTCAAAGTTTGATCCCTCTTCAGCCAGGATAGCTTGATTCCAGTGGCATGGAGAGCACGGAACCCACGTCTAGGCATACCCGTCCCACTCGGGGTGACAAATGCAAAAACAACAATTGATGGACAGAATGCAGAACAATGTCATACATTCACCCCAGTACAGAGATCTGGACCTAAATCCATCGTTTGTTTGCTCACTATGCCAATCCAGTTTGAACCCAGCCATATGCAAATCAGTCTTGACCCTGTGCCTCATGGGAACAGTCCAGCCCAAACTGCCAAGCCAGGTCTTCCCTGGGCTGGAAACAAGCATCCTAGGACCGGTTTCGGGGTTGCAGCCCTCTTCAGCTAGGATAGATTGATTCTAGTGGCATGGAGAGCACTTTACCCACGTCTAGGCGTACCCTTCCCACTCTGGGTGACAAATACAAAAACAAAAACTTAATGGACAAAATGCAGAACAATGTCATACATTCACCCCAGTACAGAGATCTGGGCCTAAATCCATCGTTTTTTTGCTCACCATGCCATTCCAGTTTCAACCCAGCCACATGCAAATCAGTCTTGACCCTGTACCTCATGGGAACAGTCCAGCCCGAACTGCCAAGCCAGGTCCTCCCTAGACTGGAAAGACGCATCCTAGGACCAGTTTCAAAGTTTGACCCCTTTTCAGCCAGGATAGCTTGATTCCAGTGGCATGGAGAGCACGGAACCCACGTCTAGGCATACCCGTCCCACTCGGGGTGACAAATGCAAAAACAACAATTGATGGACAGAATGCAGAAAAATGTCATACATTCACCCCAGTACAGAGATCTGGGCCTAAATCCATCGTTTTCTTGTTCACCATGCCATTCCAGTTTGAACCAAGCCAAATGCAAATCAGTCTTGACCCTAGGCCTCATGGGAACAGTCCAGTCCGAACTGCCAAGCCAGGTCCTCCCTGGTCTGAAAAGAAGCATCCTAGGACCGGTTTTGGGGTTTCACCCCTCTCCAGCCACGATAGCTTGATTCCAGTGGCATGGAGAGCACGGACCCACGTCTAGACCTACCCGTCCCACTCGGGGTGACAAATGCAAAAACAACTATTGATAGACAGAATGCAGAACAATGTCATACATTCACCCCAGTACAGAGATTTGGATCTAAATCCATTGGTTTTTTGCTCACCATGCCATTCCAGTTTGAACCCAGCCATTTGCAAATCAGTCTTGACCCTGTGCCTCATGGGAACAGTCCAGCCCGAACTGCCAAGCCAGGTCCTCCCTAGACTGGAAAGAGGCATCCTAGGACCAGTTTCAAAGTTTGATCCCTCTTCAGCCAGGATAGCTTGATTCCAGTGGCATGGAGAGCACGGAACCCACGTCTAGGCATACCCGTCCCACTCGGGGTGACAAATACAAAAACAACAATTGATGGACAGAATGCAGAACAATGTCATACATTCACCCCAGTACAGAGATCTGGACCTAAATCCATCGTTTGTTTGCTCACCATGCCAATCCAGTTTGAACACAGCCATATGCAAATCAGTCTTGACCCTGTGCCTCATGGGAACAGTCCAGCCCGAACTGCCAAGCCAGGTCTTCCCTGGGCTGGAAACAAGTATCCTAGGACCGGTTTCGGGGTTGCAGCCCTCTTCAGCTAGGATAGATTGATTCTAGTGGCATGGAGAGCACGGTACCCACGTCTAGGCGTACCCTTCCCACTCTGGGTGACAAATACAAAAACAAAAACTTAATGGACAAAATGCAGAACAATGTCATACATTCACCCCAGTACAGAGATCTGGGCCTAAATCCATCGTTTTTTTGCTCACCATGCCATTCCAGTTTCAACCAAGCCACATGCAAATCAGTCTTGACCCTGTACCTCATGGGAACAGTCCAGCCCGAACTGCCAAGCCAGGTCCTCCCTAGACTGGAAAGACGCATCCTAGGACCAGTTTCAAAGTTTGACCCCTCTTCAGCCAGGATAGCTTGATTCCAGTGGCATGGAGAGCACGGAACCCACGTCTAGGCATACCCGTCCCTCTCGGGGTGACAAATAAAAAAACAACAATTGATGGACAGAATGCAGAACAATGTCATACATTCACCCCAGTACAGAGATCTGGGCCTAAATCCATCGTTTTTTTGTTCACCATGCCATTCCAGTTTGAACCAAGCCAAATGCAAATCAGTCTTGACCCTAGGCCTCATGGGAACAGTCCAGTCCGAACTGCCAAGCCAGGTCCTCCCTGGTCTGAAAAGAAGCATCCTAGGACCGGTTTCGGGGTTTCACCCCTCTCCAGCCACGATAGCTTGATTCCAGTGGCATGGAGAGCACGGGACCCACGTCTAGACCTACCCGTCCCACTCGGGGTGACAAATGCAAAAACAACTATTGATAGACAGAATGCAGAACAATGTCATACATTCACCCCAGTACAGAGATTTGGGCCTAAATCCATTGGTTTTTTGCTCACCATGCCATTCCAGTTTGAACCCAGCCATTTGGAAATCAGTCTTGACCCGGTGCCTCATGGGAACAGTCCAGCCCGAACTGCCAAGCCAGGTCCTCCCTTGGCTGGAAACAAGCATCCTAGGACCGGTTTCGGGGTTATACCCCTCTTCAGCCAGGATAGATTGATTTCAGTGGCATGGAGAGCACGGGACCCACGTCTAGGTATACCCTTCCCACTTGGGGAGACAAATGCAAAAACAAAAATTAATGGACAAAATGCAGAACAATGTCATACATTCACCCCAGTACAGAGATCTGGGCCTACATCCATCGTTTTTTTGCTCACCATGCCATTACAGTTTGAACCCAGCCACATGCAAATCAGTCTTGACCCTGTTCCTCATGGGAACAGTCCAGCCCGAACTGCCAAGCCAGGTTCTCCCGGGGCTGGAATCAAGCATCCTTGGACTTGTTTCGGGGTTTCACCCCTCTTCAGCCAGGATAGCTTGATTC
The DNA here is from genome assembly GCF_964204655.1 of Triturus cristatus. Classification (NCBI taxonomy): domain Eukaryota; kingdom Metazoa; phylum Chordata; class Amphibia; order Caudata; family Salamandridae; genus Triturus; species Triturus cristatus. The sequence continues at coordinate 406,462,708 of NC_140579.1, read as the reverse complement.
CAGTGGCATGGAGAGCACAGAACCCATGTCTAGGCATACCCGTCCCAATCGGGTGACAAATGCAAAAACAACAATTGATGGACAGAATGCATAACAATGTCATACATTCACCCCAGTACAGAGATCTGGGACTAAATCCATCGTTTTTATGCTCACCATGCCATTCCAGTTTGAACCCAGCCATATGCAAATCAGTCTTGACCCTGTGCCTCATGGGAACAGTCCAGGCTGAACTGCCAAGCCAGGTCGTCCCTGGACTGGAAACAGGCATCCTAGGACCGGTTTCGGGGTTTCACCCCTCTTCAGGCAGGATAGCTTGATTCTAGTGGCATGGAGGGCGGGGACCCACGTCTAGGCATACCCGTCCCACTCGGCGTGACAAATGCAAAAACAACAATTGATGGACAGAATGCCGAACAATGTCATACATTCACCCCAGTACAGAGATCTCGGCCTAAATCCATCGTTTTTTGGCTCACCATGCCATTCCAGTTTGAACCCAGCCATATGCAAATCAGTCTTGACCCTGTGCCTCATGGGAACAGTCCAGCCCAAACTGCCAAGCCAGGTCTTCCCTGGGCTGGAAACAAGCATCCTAGGACCGGTTTCGGGGTTGCAGCCCTCTTCAGCTAGGATAGATTGATTCTAGTGGCATGGAGAGCACGGTACCCACGTCTAGGCGTACCCTTCCCACTCTGGGTGACAAATACAAAAACAAAAACTTAATGGACAAAATGCAGAACAATGTCATACATTCACCCCAGTACAGAGATCTGGGCCTAAATCCATCGTTTTTTTGCTCACCATGCCATTCCAGTTTCAACCCAGCCACATGCAAATCAGTCTTGACCCTGTACCTCATGGGAACAGTCCAGCCCGAACTGCCAAGCCAGGTCCTCCCTAGACTGGAAAGACGCATCCTAGGACCAGTTTCAAAGTTTGACCCCTTTTCAGCCAGGATAGCTTGATTCCAGTGGCATGGAGAGCACGGAACCCACGTCTAGGCATACCCGTCCCACTCGGGGTGACAAATGCAAAAACAACAATTGATGGACAGAATGCAGAACAATGTCATACATTCACCACAGTCCAGAGATCTTGGCCTAAATCCATCGTTTTTTTGCTCACCATGCCATTCCAGTTTGAACCCAGCCATATGCAAATCAGTCTTGACCCTGTGCCTCATGGGAACAGTCCAGCCCGAACTGCCAAGCCAGGTCTTCCCTGGGCTGGAAACAAGCATCCTAGGACCGGTTTCGGGGTTGCAGCCCTCTTCAGCTAGGATAGATTGATTCTAATGGCATGGAGAGCACGGTACCCACGTCTCGGCGTACCCTTCCCACTCTGGGTGACAAATACAAAAACAAAAACTTAATGGACAAAATGCAGAACAATGTCATACATTCACCCCAGTACAGAGATCTGGGCCTAAATCCATCGTTTTTTTGCTCACCATGCCATTCCAGTTTGAACCCAGCCACATGCAAATCAGTCTTGACCCTGTGCCTCATGGGAACAGTCCAGCCCAAACTGCCAAGCCAGGTCCTCCCTAGACTGGAAAGACGCATCCTAGGACCAGTTTCAAAGTTTGATCCCTCTTCAGCCAGGATAGCTTGATTCCAGTGGCATGGAGAGCACGGAACCCACGTCTAGGCATACCCGTCCCACTCGGGGTGACAAATGCAAAAACAACAATTGATGGACAGAATGCAGAACAATGTCATACATTCACCCCAGTACAGAGATCTGGACCTAAATCCATCGTTTGTTTGCTCACCATGCCAATCCAGTTTGAACCCAGCCATATGCAAATCAGTCTTGACCCTGTGCCTCATGGGAACAGTCCAGCCCAAACTGCCAAGCCAGGTCTTCCCTGGGCTGGAAACAAGCATCCTAGGACCGGTTTCGGGGTTGCAGCCCTCTTCAGCTAGGATAGATTGATTCTAGTGGCATGGAGAGCACGGTACCCACGTCTAGGCGTACCCTTCCCACTCTGGGTGACAAATACAAAAACAAAAACTTAATGGACAAAATGCAGAACAATGTCATACATTCACCCCAGTACAGAGATCTGGGCCTAAATCCATCGTTTTTTTGCTCACCATGCCATTCCAGTTTCAACCCAGCCACATGCAAATCAGTCTTGACCCTGTACCTCATGGGAACAGTCCAGCCCGAACTGCCAAGCCAGGTCCTCCCTAGACTGGAAAGACGCATCCTAGGACCAGTTTCAAAGTTTGACCCCTTTTCAGCCAGGATAGCTTGATTCCAGTGGCATGGAGAGCACGGAACCCACGTCTAGGCATACCCGTCCCACTCGGGGTGACAAATGCAAAAACAACAATTGATGGACAGAATGCAGAACAATGTCATACATTCACCCCAGTACAGAGATCTGGGCCTAAATCCATCGTTTTTTTGTTCACCATGCCATTCCAGTTTGAACCAAGCCAAATGCAAATCAGTCTTGACCCTAGGCCTCATGGGAACAGTCCAGTCCGAACTGCCAAGCCAGGTCCTCCCTGGTCTGAAAAGAAGCATCCTAGGACCGGTTTCGGGGTTTCACCCCTCTCCAGCCACGATAGCTTGATTCCAGTGGCATGGAGAGCACGGACCCACGTCTAGACCTACCCGTCCCACTCGGGGTGACAAATGCAAAAACAACTATTGATAGACAGAATGCAGAACAATGTCATACATTCACCCCAGTACAGAGATTTGGATCTAAATCCATTGGTTTTTTGCTCACCATGCCATTCCAGTTTGAACCCAGCCATTTGCAAATCAGTCTTGACCCTGTGCCTCATGGGAACAGTCCAGCCCGAACTGCCAAGCCAGGTCCTCCCTAGACTGGAAAGAGGCATCCTAGGACCAGTTTCAAAGTTTGATCCCTCTTCAGCCAGGATAGCTTGATTCCAGTGGCATGGAGAGCACGGAACCCACGTCTAGGCATACCCGTCCCACTCGGGGTGACAAATACAAAAACAACAATTGATGGACAGAATGCAGAACAATGTCATACATTCACCCCAGTACAGAGATCTGGACCTAAATCCATCGTTTGTTTGCTCACCATGCCAATCCAGTTTGAACCCAGCCATATGCAAATCAGTCTTGACCCTGTGCCTCATGGGAACAGTCCAGCCCGAACTGCCAAGCCAGGTCTTCCCTGGGCTGGAAACAAGTATCCTAGGACCGGTTTCGGGGTTGCAGCCTTCTTCAGCTAGGATAGATTGATTCTAGTGGCATGGAGAGCACGGTACCCACGTCTAGGCGTACCCTTCCCACTCTGGGTGACAAATACAAAAACAAAAACTTAATGGACAAAATGCAGAACAATGTCATACATTCACCCGAGTACAGAGATCTGGGCCTAAATCCATCGTTTTTTTGCTCACCATGCCATTCCAGTTTCAACCAAGCCACATGCAAATCAGTCTTGACCCTGTACCTCATGGGAACAGTCCAGCCCGAACTGCCAAGCCAGGTCCTCCCTAGACTGGAAAGACGCATCCTAGGACCAGTTTCAAAGTTTGACCCCTCTTCAGCCAGGATAGCTTGATTCCAGTGGCATGGAGAGCACGGAACCCACGTCTAGGCATACCCGTCCCTCTCGGGGTGACAAATAAAAAAACAACAATTGATGGACAGAATGCAGAACAATGTCATACATTCACCCCAGTACAGAGATCTGGGCCTAAATCCATCGTTTTTTTGTTCACCATGCCATTCCAGTTTGAACCAAGCCAAATGCAAATCAGTCTTGACCCTAGGCCTCATGGGAACAGTCCAGTCCGAACTGCCAAGCCAGGTCCTCCCTGGTCTGAAAAGAAGCATCCTAGGACCGGTTTCGGGGTTTCACCCCTCTCCAGCCACGATAGCTTGATTCCAGTGGCATGGAGAGCACGGGACCCACGTCTAGACCTCCCCGTCCCACTCGGGGTGACAAATGCAAAAACAACTATTGATAGACAGAATGCAGAACAATGTCATACATTCACCCCAGTACAGAGATTTGGGCCTAAATCCATTGGTTTTTTGCTCACCATGCCATTCCAGTTTGAACCCAGCCATTTGGAAATCAGTCTTGACCCGGTGCCTCATGGGAACAGTCCAGCCCGAACTGCCAAGCCAGGTCCTCCCTTGGCTGGAAACAAGCATCCTAGGACCGGTTTCGGGGTTATACCCCTCTTCAGCCAGGATAGATTGATTCCAGTGGCATGGAGAGCACGGGACCCACGTCTAGGTATACCCTTCCCACTTGGGGAGACAAATGCAAAAACAAAAATTAATGGACAAAATGCAGAACAATGTCATACATTCACCCCAGTACAGAGATCTGGGCCTACATCCATCGTTTTTTTGCTCACCATGCCATTACAGTTTGAACCCAGCCACATGCAAATCAGTCTTGACCCTGTTCCTCATGGGAACAGTCCAGCCCGAACTGCCAAGCCAGGTTCTCCCGGGGCTGGAATCAAGCATCCTTGGACTTGTTTCGGGGTTTCACCCCTCTTCAGCCAGGATAGCTTGATTCCAGTGGCATGGAGAGCACGGAACCCACGTCTAGGCATACCCGTCCCAATCGGGTGACAAATGCAAAAACAACAATTGATGGACAGAATGCATAACAATGTCATACATTCACCCCAGTACAGAGATCTGGGACTAAATCCATCGTTTTTATGCTCACCATGCCATTCCAGTTTGAACCCAGCCATATGCAAATCAGTCTTGACCCTGTGCCTCATGGGAACAGTCCAGGCTGAACTGCCAAGCCAGGTCGTCCCTGGACTGGAAACAGGCATCCTAGGACCGGTTTCGGGGTTTCACCCCTCTTCAGGCAGGATAGCTTGATTCTAGTGGCATGGAGGGCGGGGACCTACGTCTAGGCATACCCGTCCCACTCGGCGTGACAAATGCAAAAACAACAATTGATGGACAGAATGCCGAACAATGTCATACATTCACCCCAGTACAGAGATCTCGGCCTAAATCCATCGTTTTTTGGCTCACCATGCTATTCCAGTTTGAACCCAGCCATATGCAAATCAGTCTTAACCCTGTGCCTCATGGGAAAAATGCAGCCCGAACTGCCAAGCTAGGTCTTCCCTGGACTGGAAACAAGCATCCTAGGACCGGTTTCGGGGTTTCACCCCTCTTCAGCAAGGATAGCTTGATTCCAGTGGCATGGAGAGCACGGGACCCACGTCTTGGCATACCCTTCCCACTCTGGGTGACAATTGCAAAAACAAAAACTTAATGGACAAAATGCAGAACAATGTCATACATTCACCCCAGTACAGAGATCTGGGCCTAAATCCATCGTTTTTTTGCTCACCATGCCATTCCAGTTTGAACCCAGCCACATGCAAATCAGTCTTTACCCTGTGCCTCATGGGAACAGTCCAGCCCGAACTGCCAAGCCAGGTCCTCCCTAGACTGGAAAGACGCATCCTAGGACCAGTTTCAAAGTTTGACCCCTCTTCAGCCAGGATAGCTTGATTCCAGTGGCATGGAGAGCACGGAACCCACGTCTAGGCATACACGTCCCACTCGGGGGGACAAATGCAAAAACAACAATTGATGGACAGAATGCAGAACAATGTCATACATTCACCCCAGTACAGAGATCTGGGCCTAAATCCATCGTTTTTTTGTTCACCATGCCATTCCAGTTTGAACCAAGCCAAATGCAAATCAGTCTTGACCCTGTGCCTCATGGGAACAGTCCAGCCCGAACTGCCAAGCCAGGTCTTCCCTGGGCTGGAAACAAGCATCCTAGGACCGGTTTCGGGGTTTCAGCCCTCTTCAGCTAGGATAGATTGATTCTAGTGGCATGGAGAGCACGGCACCCACGTCTAGGCATACCTTTCCCACTCTGGGTGACAAATGCAAAAACAAAAACTTAATGGACAAAATGCAGAACAATGTCATATATTCACCCCAGTACAAAGATCTGGGCCTAAATCCATCGTGTTTTTTGCTCACCATGCCATTCCAGTTTGAACCCAGCCACATGCAAATCAGTCTTGACCCTGTGCCTCATGGGAACCGTCCAGCCCGAACTGCCAAGCCAGGTCCTCCCTAGACTGGAAAGACGCATCCTAGGACCAGTTTCAAAGTTTGACCCCTCTTCAGCCAGGATAGCTTGATTCCAGTAGCATGGAGAGCACGGAACCCACGTCTAGGCATACACGTCCCACTCGGGGTGACAAATGCAAAAACAACAATTGATGGACAGAATGCAGAACAATGTCATACATTCACCCCAGTACAGAGATCTGGGCCTAAATCCATCGTTTTTTTGCTCACCATGCCATTCCAGTTTCAACCCAGCCACATGCAAATCAGTCTTGACCCTGTACCTCATGGGAACAGTCCAGCCCGAACTGCCAAGCCAGGTCCTCCCTAGACTGGAAAGACGCATCCTAGGACCAGTTTCAAAGTTTGACCCCTTTTCAGCCAGGATAGCTTGATTCCAGTGGCATGGAGAGCACGGAACCCACGTCTAGGCATACCCGTCCCACTCGGGGTGACAAATGCAAAAACAACAATTGATGGACAGAATGCAGAACAATGTCATACATTCACCACAGTCCAGAGATCTTGGCCTAAATCCATCGTTTTTTTGCTCACCATGCCATTCCAGTTTGAACCCAGCCATATGCAAATCAGTCTTGACCCTGTGCCTCATGGGAACAGTCCAGCCCGAACTGCCAAGCCAGGTCTTCCCTGGGCTGGAAACAAGCATCCTAGGACCGGTTTCGGGGTTGCAGCCCTCTTCAGCTAGGATAGATTGATTCTAATGGCATGGAGAGCACGGTACCCACGTCTCGGCGTACCCTTCCCACTCTGGGTGACAAATACAAAAACAAAAACTTAATGGACAAAATGCAGAACAATGTCATACATTCACCCCAGTACAGAGATCTGGGCCTAAATCCATCGTTTGTTTGCTCACCATGCCATTCCAGTTTGAACCCAGCCACATGCAAATCAGTCTTGACCCTGTGCCTCATGGGAACAGTCCAGCCCAAACTGCAAAGCCAGGTCCTCCCTAGACTGGAAAGACGCATCCTAGGACCAGTTTCAAAGTTTGATCCCTCTTCAGCCAGGATAGCTTGATTCCAGTGGCATGGAGAGCACGGAACCCACGTCTAGGCATACCCGTCCCACTCGGGGTGACAAATGCAAAAACAACAATTGATGGACAGAATGCAGAACAATGTCATACATTCACCCCAGTACAGAGATCTGGACCTAAATCCATCGTTTGTTTGCTCACCATGCCAATCCAGTTTGAACCCAGCCATATGCAAATCAGTCTTGACCCTGTGCCTCATGGGAACAGTCCAGCCCAAACTGCCAAGCCAGGTCTTCCCTGGGCTGGAAACAAGCATCCTAGGACCGGTTTCGGGGTTGCAGCCCTCTTCAGCTAGGATAGATTGATTCTAGTGGCATGGAGAGCACGGTACCCACGTCTAGGCGTACCCTTCCCACTCTGGGTGACAAATACAAAAACAAAAACTTAATGGACAAAATGCAGAACAATGTCATACATTCACCCCAGTACAGAGATCTGGGCCTAAATCCATCGTTTTTTTGCTCACCATGCCATTCCAGTTTCAACCCAGCCACATGCAAATCAGTCTTGACCCTGTACCTCATGGGAACAGTCCAGCCCGAACTGCCAAGCCAGGTCCTCCCTAGACTGGAAAGACGCATCCTAGGACCAGTTTCAAAGTTTGACCCCTTTTCAGCCAGGATAGCTTGATTCCAGTGGCATGGAGAGCACGGAACCCACGTCTAGGCATACCCGTCCCACTCGGGGTGACAAATGCAAAAACAACAATTGATGGACAGAATGCAGAACAATGTCATACATTCACCCCAGTACAGAGATCTGGGCCTAAATCCATCGTTTTTTTGTTCACCATGCCATTCCAGTTTGAACCAAGCCAAATGCAAATCAGTCTTGACCCTAGGCCTCATGGGAACAGTCCAGTCCGAACTGCCAAGCCAGGTCCTCCCTGGTCTGAAAAGAAGCATCCTAGGACCGGTTTCGGGGTTTCACCCCTCTCCAGCCACGATAGCTTGATTCCAGTGGCATGGAGAGCACGGACCCACGTCTAGACCTACCCGTCCCACTCGGGGTGACAAATGCAAAAACAACTATTGATAGACAGAATGCAGAACAATGTCATACATTCACCCCAGTACAGAGATTTGGATCTAAATCCATTGGTTTTTTGCTCACCATGCCATTCCAGTTTGAACCCAGCCATTTGCAAATCAGTCTTGACCCTGTGCCTCATGGGAACAGTCCAGCCCGAACTGCCAAGCCAGGTCCTCCCTAGACTGGAAAGAGGCATCCTAGGACCAGTTTCAAAGTTTGATCCCTCTTCAGCCAGGATAGCTTGATTCCAGTGGCATGGAGAGCACGGAACCCACGTCTAGGCATACCCGTCCCACTCGGGGTGACAAATACAAAAACAACAATTGATGGACAGAATGCAGAACAATGTCATACATTCACCCCAGTACAGAGATCTGGACCTAAATCCATCGTTTGTTTGCTCACCATGCCAATCCAGTTTGAACCCAGCCATATGCAAATCAGTCTTGACCCTGTGCCTCATGGGAACAGTCCAGCCCGAACTGCCAAGCCAGGTCTTCCCTGGGCTGGAAACAAGTATCCTAGGACCGGTTTCGGGGTTGCAGCCTTCTTCAGCTAGGATAGATTGATTCTAGTGGCATGGAGAGCACGGTACCCACATCTAGGCGTACCCTTCCCACTCTGGGTGACAAATACAAAAACAAAAACTTAATGGACAAAATGCAGAACAATGTCATACATTCACCCGAGTACAGAGATCTGGGCCTAAATCCATCGTTTTTTTGCTCACCATGCCATTCCAGTTTCAACCAAGCCACATGCAAATCAGTCTTGACCCTGTACCTCATGGGAACAGTCCAGCCCGAACTGCCAAGCCAGGTCCTCCCTAGACTGGAAAGACGCATCCTAGGACCAGTTTCAAAGTTTGACCCCTCTTCAGCCAGGATAGCTTGATTCCAGTGGCATGGAGAGCACGGAACCCACGTCTAGGCATACCCGTCCCTCTCGGGGTGACAAATAAAAAAACAACAATTGATGGACAGAATGCAGAACAATGTCATACATTCACCCCAGTACAGAGATCTGGGCCTAAATCCATCGTTTTTTTGTTCACCATGCCATTCGAGTTTGAACCAAGCCAAATGCAAATCAGTCTTGACCCTAGGCCTCATGGGAACAGTCCAGTCCGAACTGCCAAGCCAGGTCCTCCCTGGTCTGAAAAGAAGCATCCTAGGACCGGTTTCGGGGTTTCACCCCTCTCCAGCCACGATAGCTTGATTCCAGTGGCATGGAGAGCACGGGACCCACGTCTAGACCTCCCCGTCCCACTCGGGGTGACAAATGCAAAAACAACTATTGATAGACAGAATGCAGAACAATGTCATACATTCACCCCAGTACAGAGATTTGGGCCTAAATCCATTGGTTTTTTGCTCACCATGCCATTCCAGTTTGAACACAGCCATTTGGAAATCAGTCTTGACCCGGTGCCTCATGGGAACAGTCCAGCCCGAACTGCCAAGCCAGGTCCTCCCTTGGCTGGAAACAAGCATCCTAGGACCGGTTTCGGGGTTATACCCCTCTTCAGCCAGGATAGATTGATTCCAGTGGCATGGAGAGCACGGGACCCACGTCTAGGTATACCCTTCCCACTTGGGGAGACAAATGCAAAAACAAAAATTAATGGACAAAATGCAGAACAATGTCATACATTCACCCCAGTACAGAGATCTGGGCCTACATCCATCGTTTTTTTGCTCACCATGCCATTACAGTTTGAACCCAGCCACATGCAAATCAGTCTTGACCCTGTTCCTCATGGGAACAGTCCAGCCCGAACTGCCAAGCCAGGTTCTCCCGGGGCTGGAATCAAGCATCCTTGGACTTGTTTCGGGGTTTCACCCCTCTTCAGCCAGGATAGCTTGATTCCAGTGGCATGGAGAGCACGGAACCCACGTCTAGGCATACCCGTCCCAATCGGGTGACAAATGCAAAAACAACAATTGATGGACAGAATGCATAACAATGTCATACATTCACCCCAGTACAGAGATCTGGGACTAAATCCATCGTTTTTATGCTCACCATGCCATTCCAGTTTGAACCCAGCCATATGCAAATCAGTCTTGACCCTGTGCCTCATGGGAACAGTCCAGGCTGAACTGCCAAGCCAGGTCGTCCCTGGACTGGAAACAGGCATCCTAGGACCGGTTTCGGGGTTTCACCCCTCTTCAGGCAGGATAGCTTGATTCTAGTGGCATGGAGGGCGGGGACCTACGTCTAGGCATACCCGTCCCACTCGGCGTGACAAATGCAAAAACAACAATTGATGGACAGAATGCCGAACAATGTCATACATTCACCCCAGTACAGAGATCTCGGCCTAAATCCATCGTTTTTTGGCTCACCATGCTATTCCAGTTTGAACCCAGCCATATGCAAATCAGTCTTAACCCTGTGCCTCATGGGAAAAATGCAGCCCGAACTGCCAAGCTAGGTCTTCCCTGGACTGGAAACAAGCATCCTAGGACCGGTTTCGGGGTTTCACCCCTCTTCAGCAAGGATAGCTTGATTCCAGTGGCATGGAGAGCACGGGACCCACGTCTTGGCATACCCTTCCCACTCTGGGTGACAATTGCAAAAACAAAAACTTAATGGACAAAATGCAGAACAATGTCATACATTCACCCCAGTACAGAGATCTGGGCCTAAATCCATCGTTTTTTTGCTCACCATGCCATTCCAGTTTGAACCCAGCCACATGCAAATCAGTCTTTACCCTGTGCCTCATGGGAACAGTCCAGCCCGAACTGCCAAGCCAGGTCCTCCCTAGACTGGAAAGACGCATCCTAGGACCAGTTTCAAAGTTTGACCCCTCTTCAGCCAGGATAGCTTGATTCCAGTGGCATGGAGAGCACGGAACCCACGTCTAGGCATACACGTCCCACTCGGGGGGACAAATGCAAAAACAACAATTGATGGACAGAATGCAGAACAATGTCATACATTCACCCCAGTACAGAGATCTGGGCCTAAATCCATCGTTTTTTTGTTCACCATGCCATTCCAGTTTGAACCAAGCCAAATGCAAATCAGTCTTGACCCTGTGCCTCATGGGAACAGTCCAGCCCGAACTGCCAAGCCAGGTCTTCCCTGGGCTGGAAACAAGCATCCTAGGACCGGTTTCGGGGTTTCAGCCCTCTTCAGCTAGGATAGATTGATTCTAGTGGCATGGAGAGCACGGCACCCACGTCTAGGCATACCTTTCCCACTCTGGGTGACAAATGCAAAAACACAAACTTAATGGACAAAATGCAGAACAATGTCATATATTCACCCCAGTACAAAGATCTGGGCCTAAATCCATCGTGTTTTTTGCTCACCATGCCATTCCAGTTTGAACCCAGCCACATGCAAATCAGTCTTGACCCTGTGCCTCATGGGAACCGTCCAGCCCGAACTGCCAAGCCAGGTCCTCCCTAGACTGGAAAGACGCATCCTAGGACCAGTTTCAAAGTTTGACCCCTCTTCAGCCAGGATAGCTTGATTCCAGTAGCATGGAGAGCACGGAACCCACGTCTAGGCATACACGTCCCACTCGGGGTGACAAATGCAAAAACAACAATTGATGGACAGAATGCAGAACAATGTCATACATTCACCCCAGTACAGAGATCTGGGCCTAAATCCATCGTTTTTTTGCTCACCATGCCATTCCAGTTTGAACCCAGCCACATGCAAATCAGTCTTTACCCTGTGCCTCATGGGAACAGTCCAGCCCGAACTGCCAAGCCAGGTCCTCCCTAGACTGGAAAGACGCATCCTTGGACCAGTTTCAAAGTTTGACCCCTCTTCAGCCAGGATAGCTTGATTCCAGTGGCATGGAGAGCACGGAACCCACATCTAGGCATACCCGTCCCACTCGGGGTGACAAATGCAAAAACAACAATTGATGGACAGAATGCAGAACAATGTCATACATTCACCCCAGTACAGAGATCTGGACCTAAATCCATCGTTTGTTTGCTCACCATGCCAATCCAGTTTGAACCCAGCCATATGCAAATCAGTCTTGACCCTGTGCCTCATGGGAACAGTCCAGCCCAAACTGCCAAGCCAGGTCTTCCCTGGGCTGGAAACAAGCATCCTAGGACCGGTTTCGGGGTTGCAGCCCTCTTCAGCTAGGATAGATTGATTCTAGTGGCATGGAGAGCACGGTACCCACGTCTAGGCGTACCCTTCCCACTCTGGGTGACAAATACAAAAACAAAAACTTAATGGACAAAATGCAGAACAATGTCATACATTCACCCCAGTACAGAGATCTGGGCCTAAATCCATCGTTTTTTTGCTCACCATGCCATTCCAGTTTCAACCCAGCCACATGCAAATCAGTCTTGACCCTGTACCTCATGGGAACAGTCCAGCCCGAACTGCCAAGCCAGGTCCTCCCTAGACTGGAAAGACGCATCCTAGGACCAGTTTCAAAGTTTGACCCCTTTTCAGCCAGGATAGCTTGATTCCAGTGGCATGGAGAGCACGGAACCCACGTCTAGGCATACACGTCCCACTCGGGGTGACAAATGCAAAAACAACAATTGATGGACAGAATGCAGAACAATGTCATACATTCACCCCAGTACAGAGATCTGGGCCTAAATCCATCGTTTTTTTGTTCACCATGCCATTCCAGTTTGAACCAAGCCAAATGCAAATCAGTCTTGACCCTAGGCCTCATGGGAACAGTCCAGTCCGAACTGCCAAGCCAGGTCCTCCCTGGTCTGAAAAGAAGCATCCTAGGACCGGTTTCGGGGTTTCACCCCTCTCCAGCCACGATAGCTTGATTCCAGTGGCATGGAGAGCACGGACCCACGTCTAGACCTACCCGTCCCACTCGGGGTGACAAATGCAAAAACAACTATTGATAGACAGAATGCAGAACAATGTCATACATTCACCCCAGTACAGAGATTTGGGCCTAAATCTATTGGTTTTTTGCTCACCATGCCATTCCAGTTTGAACCCAGCCATTTGCAAATCAGTCTTGACCCTGTGCCTCATGGGAACAGTCCAGCCCGAACTGCCAAGCCAGGTCCTCCCTAGACTGGAAAGACGCATCCTAGGACCAGTTTCAAAGTTTGATCCCTCTTCAGCCAGGATAGCTTGATTCCAGTGGCATGGAGAGCACGGAACCCACGTCTAGGCATACCCGTCCCACTCGGGGTGACAAATACAAAAACAACAATTGATGGACAGAATGCAGAACAATGTCATACATTCACCCCAGTACAGAGATCTGGACCTAAATCCATCGTTTGTTTGCTCACCATGCCAATCCAGTTTGAACCCAGCCATATGCAAATCAGTCTTGACCCTGTGCCTCATGGGAACAGTCCAGCCCGAACTGCCAAGCCAGGTCTTCCCTGGGCTGGAAACAAGTATCCTAGGACCGGTTTCGGGGTTGCAGCCCTCTTCAGCTAGGATAGATTGATTCTAGTGGCATGGAGAGCACGGTACCCACGTCTAGGCGTACCCTTCCCACTCTGGGTGACAAATACAAAAACAAAAACTTAATGGACAAAATGCAGAACAATGTCATACATTCACCCCAGTACAGAGATCTGGGCCTAAATCCATCGTTTTTCTGCTCACCATGCCATTCCAGTTTCAACCGAGCCACATGCAAATCAGTCTTGACCCTGTACCTCATGGGAACAGTCCAGCCCGAACTGCCAAGCCAGGTCCTCCCTAGACTGGAAAGACGCATCCTAGGACCAGTTTCAAAGTTTGACCCCTCTTCAGCCAGGATAGCTTGATTCCAGTGGCATGGAGAGCACGGAACCCACGTCTAGGCATACCCGTCCCACTCGGGGTGACAAATAAAAAAACAACAATTGATGGACAGAATGCAGAACAATGTCATACATTCACCCCAGTACAGAGATCTGGGCCTAAATCCATCGTTTTTTTGTTCACCATGCCATTCCAGTTTGAACCAAGCCAAATGCAAATCAGTCTTGACCCTAGGCCTCATGGGAACAGTCCAGTCCGAACTGCCAAGCCAGGTCCTCCCTGGTCTGAAAAGAAGCATCCTAGGACCGGTTTCGGGGTTTCACCCCTCTCCAGCCACGATAGCTTGATTCCAGTGGCATGGAGAGCACGGGACCCACGTCTAGACCTACCCGTCCCACTCGGGGTGACAAATGCAAAAACAACTATTGATAGACAGAATGCAGAACAATGTCATACATTCACCCCAGTACAGAGATTTGGGCCTAAATCCATTGGTTTTTTGCTCACCATGCCATTCCAGTTTGAACCCAGCCATTTGGAAATCAGTCTTGACCCGGTACCTCATGGGAACAGTCCAGCCCGAACTGCCAAGCCAGGTCCTCCCTTGGCTGGAAACAAGCATCCTAGGACCGGTTTCGGGGTTATACCCCTCTTCAGCCAGGATAGATTGATTCCAGTGGCATGGAGAGCACGGGACCCACGTCTAGGTATACCCTTCCCACTTGGGGAGACAAATGCAAAAACAAAAATTAATGGACAAAATGCAGAACAATGTCATACATTCACCCCAGTACAGAGATCTGGGCCTACATCCATCGTTTTTTTGCTCACCATGCCATTACAGTTTGAACCCAGCCACATGCAAATCAGTCTTGACCCTGTTCCTCATGGGAACAGTCCAGCCCGAACTGCCAAGCCAGGTTCTCCCGGGGCTGGAATCAAGCATCCTTGGACTTGTTTCGGGGTTTCACCCCTCTTCAGCCAGGATAGCTTGATTCCAGTGGCATGGAGAGCACGGAACCCACGTCTAGGCATACCCGTCCCAATCGGGTGACAAATGCAAAAACAACAATTGATGGACAGAATGCATAACAATGTCATACATTCACCCCAGTACAGAGATCTGGGACTAAATCCATCGTTTTTATGCTCACCATGCCATTCCAGTTTGAACCCAGCCATATGCAAATCAGTCTTGACCCTGTGCCTCATGGGAACAGTCCAGGCTGAACTGCCAAGCCAGGTCGTCCCTGGACTGGAAACAGGCATCCTAGGACCGGTTTCGGGGTTTCACCCCTCTTCAGGCAGGATAGCTTGATTCTAGTGGCATGGAGGGCGGGGACCCACGTCTAGGCATACCCGTCCCACTCGGCGTGACAAATGCAAAAACAACAATTGATGGACAGAATGCCGAACAATGTCATACATTCACCCCAGTACAGAGATCTCTGCCTAAATCCATCGTTTTTTGGCTCACCATGCCATTCCAGTTTGAACCCAGCCATATGCAAATCAGTCTTAACCCTGTGCCTCATGGGAAAAATGCAGCCCGAACTGCCAAGCTAGGTCTTCCCTGGACTGGAAACAAGCATCCTAGGACCGGTTTCGGGGTTTCACCCCTCTTCAGCAAGGATAGCTTGATTCCAGTGGCATGGAGAGCACGGGACCCACGTCTTGGCATACCCTTCCCACTCTGGGTGACAATTGCAAAAACAAAAACTTAATGGACAAAATGCAGAACAATGTCATACATTCACTCCAGTACAGAGATCTGGGCCTAAATCCATCGTTTTTTTGCTCACCATGCCATTCCAGTTTGAACCCAGCCACATGCAAATCAGTCTTTACCCTGTGCCTCATGGGAACAGTCCAGCCCGAACTGCCAAGCCAGGTCCTCCCTAGACTGGAAAGACGCATCCTAGGACCAGTTTCAAAGTTTGACCCCTCTTCAGCCAGGATAGCTTGATTCCAGTGGCATGGAGAGCACGGAACCCACGTATAGGCATACACGTCCCACTCGGGGTGACAAATGCAAAAACAACAATTGATGGACAGAATGCAGAACAATGTCATACATTCACCCCAGTACAGAGATCTGGGCCTAAATCCATCGTTTTTTTGTTCACCATGCCATTCCAGTTTGAACCAAGCCAAATGCAAATCAGTCTTGACCCTGTGCCTCATGGGAACAGTCCAGCCCGAACTGCCAAGCCAGGTCTTCCCTGGGCTGGAAACAAGCATCCTAGGACCGGTTTCGGGGTTTCAGCCCTCTTCAGCTAGGATAGATTGATTCTAGTGGCATGGAGAGCACGGCACCCACGTCTAGGCATACCTTTCCCACTCTGGGTGACAAATGCAAAAACAAAAACTTAATGGACAAAATGCAGAACAATGTCATATATTCACCCCAGTACAAAGATCTGGGCCTAAATCCATCGTTTTTTTGCTCACCATGCCATTCCAGTTTGAACCCAGCCACATGCAAATCAGTCTTGACCCTGTGCCTCATGGGAACAGTCCAGCCCGAACTGCCAAGCCAGGTCCTCCCTAGACTGGAAAGACGCATCCTAGGACCAGTTTCAAAGTTTGACCCCTCTTCAGCCAGGATAGCTTGATTCCAGTGGCATGGAGAGCACGGAACCCACGTCTAGGCATACACGTCCCACTCGGGGTGACAAATGCAAAAACAACAATTGATGGACAGAATGCAGAACAATGTCATACATTCACCCCAGTACAGAGATCTGGGCCTAAATCCATCGTTTTTTTGCTCACCATGCCATTCCAGTTTGAACCCAGCCACATGCAAATCAGTCTTTACCCTGTGCCTCATGGGAACAGTCCAGCCCGAACTGCCAAGCCAGGTCCTCCCTAGACTGGAAAGACGCATCCTAGGACCAGTTTCAAAGTTTGACCCCTCTTCAGCCAGGATAGCTTGATTCCAGTGGCATGGAGAGCACGGAACCCACGTCTAGGCATACACGTCCCACTCGGGGTGACAAATGCGAAAACAACAATTGATGGACAGAATGCAGAACAATGTCATACATTCACCCCAGTACAGAGATCTGGGCCTAAATCCATCGTTTTTTTGTTCACCATGCCATTCCAGTTTGAACCAAGCCAAATGCAAATCAGTCTTGACCCTGTGCCTCATGGGAACAGTCCAGCCCGAACTGCCAAGCCAGGTCTTCCCTGGGCTGGAAACAAGCATCCTAGGACCGGTTTCGGGGTTTCAGCCCTCTTCAGCTAGGATAGATTGATTCTAGTGGCATGGAGAGCACGGCACCCACGTCTAGGCATACCTTTCCCACTCTGGGTGACAAATGCAAAAACAAAAACTTAATGGACAAAATGCAGAACAATGTCATATATTCACCCCAGTACAAAGATCTGGGCCTAAATCCATCGTTTTTTTGCTCACCATGCCATTCCAGTTTGAACCCAGCCACATGCAAATCAGTCTTGACCCTGTGCCTCATGGGAACAGTCCAGCCCGAACTGCCAAGCCAGGTCCTCCCTAGACTGGAAAGACGCATCCTAGGACCAGTTTCAAAGTTTGACCCCTCTTCAGCCAGGATAGCTTGATTCCAGTGGCATGGAGAGCACGGAACCCACGTCTAGGCATACACGTCCCACTCGGGGTGACAAATGCAAAAACAACAATTGATGGACAGAATGCAGAACAATGTCATACATTCACCCCAGTACAGAGATCTGGGCCTAAATCCATCGTTTTTTTGCTCACCATGCCATTCCAGTTTGAACCCAGCCACATGCAAATCAGTCTTTACCCTGTGCCTCATGGGAACAGTCCTGCCCGAACTGCCAAGCCAGGTCCTCCCTAGACTGGAAAGACGCATCCTAGGACCAGTTTCAAAGTTTGACCCCTCTTCAGCCAGGATAGCTTGATTCCAGTGGCATGGAGAGCACGGAACCCACGTCTAGGCATACCCGTCCCACTCGGGGTGACAAATGCAAAAACAACAATTGATGGACAGAATGCAGAACAATGTCATACATTCACCCCAGTACAGAGATCTGGACCTAAATCCATCGTTTGTTTGCTCACCATGCCAATCCAGTTTGAACCCAGCCATATGCAAATCAGTCTTGACCCTGTGCCTCATGGGAACAGTCCAGCCCAAACCGCCAAGCCAGGTCTTCCCTGGGCTGGAAACAAGCATCCTAGGACCGGTTTCGGGGTTGCAGCCCTCTTCAGCTAGGATAGATTGATTCTAGTGGCATGGAGAGCACGGTACCCACGTCTAGGCGTACCCTTCCCACTCTGGGTGACAAATACAAAAACAAAAACTTAATGGACAAAATGCAGAACAATGTCATACATTCACCCCAGTACAGAGATCTGGGCCTAAATCCATCGTTTTTTTGCTCACCATGCCATTCCAGTTTCAACCCAGCCACATACAAATCAGTCTTGACCCTGTACCTCATGGGAACAGTCCAGCCCGAACTGCGAAGCCAGGTCCTCCCTAGACTGGAAAGACGCATCCTAGGACCAGTTTCAAAGTTTGACCCCTTTTCAGCCAGGATAGCTTGATTCCAGTGGCATGGAGAGCACGGAACCCACGTCTAGGCATACCCGTCCCACTCGGGGTGACAAATGCAAAAACAACAATTGATGGACAGAATGCAGAACAATGTCATACATTCACCCCAGTACAGAGATCTGGGCCTAAATCCATCGTTTTTTTGTTCACCATGCCATTCCAGTTTGAACCAAGCCAAATGCAAATCAGTCTTGACCCTAGGCCTCATGGGAACAGTCCAGTCCGAACTGCCAAGCCAGGTCCTCCCTGGTCTGAAAAGAAGCATCCTAGGACCGGTTTCGGGGTTTCACCCCTCTCCAGCCACGATAGCTTGATTCCAGTGGCATGGAGAGCACGGACCCACGTCTAGACCTACCCGTCCCACTCGGGGTGACAAATGCAAAAACAACTATTGATAGACAGAATGCAGAACAATGTCATACATTCACCCCAGTACAGAGATTTGGGCCTAAATCCATTGGTTTTTTGCTCACCATGCCATTCCAGTTTGAACCCAGCCATTTGCAAATCAGTCTTGACCCTGTGCCTCATGGGAACAGTCCAGCCCGAACTGCCAAGCCAGGTCCTCCCTAGACTGGAAAGACGCATCCTAGGACCAGTTTCAAAGTTTGATCCCTCTTCAGCCAGGATAGCTTGATTCCAGTGGCATGGAGAGCACGGAACCCACGTCTAGGCATACCCGTCCCACTCGGGGTGACAAATACAAAAACAACAATTGATGGACAGAATGCAGAACAATGTCATACATTCACCCCAGTACAGAGATCTGGACCTAAATCCATCGTTTGTTTGCTCACCATGCCAATCCAGTTTGAACCCAGCCATATGCAAATCAGTCTTGACCCTGTGCCTCATGGGAACAGTCCAGCCCGAACTGCCAAGCCAGGTCTTCCCTGGGCTGGAAACAAGTATCCTAGGACCGGTTTCGGGGTTGCAGCCCTCTTCAGCTAGGATAGATTGATTCTAGTGGCATGGAGAGCACGGTACCCACGTCTAGGCGTACCCTTCCCACTCTGGGTGACAAATACAAAAACAAAAACATAATGGACAAAATGCAGAACAATGTCATACATTCACCCCAGTACAGAGATCTGGGCCTAAATCCATCGTTTTTTTGCTCACCATGCCATTCCAGTTTCAACCAAGCCACATGCAAATCAGTCTTGACCCTGTACCTCATGGCAACAGTCCAGCCCGAACTGCCAAGCCAGGTCCTCCCTAGACTGGAAAGACGCATCCTAGTACCAGTTTCAAAGTTTGACCCCTCTTCAGCCAGGATAGCTTGATTCCAGTGGCATGGAGAGCACGGAACCCACGTCTAGGCATACCCGTCCCACTCGGGGTGACAAATAAAAAAACAACAATTGATGGACAGAATGCAGAACAATGTCATACATTCACCCCAGTACAGAGATCTGGGCCTAAATCCATCGTTTTTTTGTTCACCATGCCATTCCAGTTTGAACCAAGCCAAATGCAAATCAGTCTTGACCCTAGGCCTCATGGGAACAGTCCAGTCCGAACTGCCAAGCCAGGTCCTCCCTGGTCTGAAAAGAAGCATCCTAGGACCGGTTTCGGGGTTTCACCCCTCTCCAGCCACGATAGCTTGATTCCAGTGGCATGGAGAGCACGGGACCCACGTCTAGACCTACCCGTCCCACTCGGGGTGACAAATGCAAAAACAACTATTGATAGACAGAATGCAGAACAATGTCATACATTCACCCCAGTACAGAGATTTGGGCCTAAATCCATTGGTTTTTTGCTCACCATGCCATTCCAGTTTGAACCCAGCCATTTGGAAATCAGTCTTGACCCGGTGCCTCATGGGAACAGTCCAGCCCGAACTGCCAAGCCAGGTCCTCCCTTGGCTGGAAACAAGCATCCTAGGACCGGTTTCGGGGTTATACCCCTCTTCAGCCAGGATAGATTGATTCCAGTGGCATGGAGAGCACGGGACCCACGTCTAGGTATACCCTTCCCACTTGGGGAGACAAATGCAAAAACAAAAATTAATGGACAAAATGCAGAACAATGTCATACATTCACCCCAGTACATAGATCTGGGCCTACATCCATCGTTTTTTTGCTCACCATGCCATTACAGTTTGAACCCAGCCACATGCAAATCAGTCTTGACCCTGTTTCTCATGGGAACAGTCCAGCCCGAACTGCCAAGCCAGGTTCTCCCGGGGCTGGAATCAAGCATCCTTGGACTTGTTTCGGGGTTTCACCCCTCTTCAGCCAGGATAGCTTGATTCCAGTGGCATGGAGAGCACGGAACCCACGTCTAGGCATACCCGTCCCAATCGGGTGACAAATGCAAAAACAACAATTGATGGACAGAATGCATAACAATGTCATACATTCACCCCAGTACAGAGATCTGGGACTAAATCCATCGTTTTTATGCTCACCATGCCATTCCAGTTTGAACCCAGCCATATGCAAATCAGTCTTGACCCTGTGCCTCATGGGAACAGTCCAGGCTGAACTGCCAAGCCAGGTCGTCCCTGGACTGGAAACAGGCATCCTAGGACCGGTTTCGGGGTTTCACCCCTCTTCAGGCAGGATAGCTTGATTCTAGTGGCATGGAGGGCGGGGACCCACGTCTAGGCATACCCGTCCCACTCGGCGTGACAAATGCAAAAACAACAATTGATGGACAGAATGCCGAACAATGTCATACATTCACCCCAGTACAGAGATCTCGGCCTAAATCCATCGTTTTTTGGCTCACCATGCCATTCCAGTTTGAACCCAGCCATATGCAAATTAGTCTTAACCCTGTGCCTCATGGGAAAAATGCAGCCCGAACTGCCAAGCTAGGTCTTCCCTGGACTGGAAACAAGCATCCTAGGACCGGTTTCGGGGTTTCACCCCTCTTCAGCAAGGATAGCTTGATTCCAGTGGCATGGAGAGCACGGGACCCACGTCTTGGCATACCCTTCCCACTCTGGGTGACAATTGCAAAAACAAAAACTTAATGGACAAAATGCAGAACAATGTCATACATTCACCCCAGTACAGAGATCTGGGCCTAAATCCATCGTTTTTTTGCTCACCATGCCATTCCAGTTTGAACCCAGCCACATGCAAATCAGTCTTTACCCTGTGCCTCATGGGAACAGTCCAGCCCGAACTGCCAAGCCAGGTCCTCCCTAGACTGGAAAGACGCATCCTAGGACCAGTTTCAAAGTTTGACCCCTCTTCAGCCAGGATAGCTTGATTCCAGTGGCATGGAGAGCACGGAACCTACGTCTAGGCATACACGTCCCACTCGGGGTGACAAATGCAAAAACAACAATTGATGGACAGAATGCAGAACAATGTCATACATTCACCCCAGTACAGAGATCTGGGCCTAAATCCATCGTTTTTTTGTTCACCATGCCATTCCAGTTTGAACCAAGCCAAATGCAAATCAGTCTTGACCCTGTGCCTCATGGGAACAGTCCAGCCCGAACTGCCAAGCCAGGTCTTCCCTGGGCTGGAAACAAGCATCCTAGGACCGGTTTCGGGGTTTCAGCCCTCTTCAGCTAGGATAGATTGATTCTAGTGGCATGGAGAGCACGGCACCCACGTCTAGGCATACCTTTCCCACTCTGGGTGACAAATGCAAAAACAAAAACTTAATGGACAAAATGCAGAACAATGTCATATATTCACCCCAGTACAAAGATCTGGGCCTAAATCCATCGTTTTTTTGCTCACCATGCCATTCCAGTTTGAACCCAGCCACATGCAAATCAGTCTTGACCCTGTGCCTCATGGGAACAGTCCAGCCCGAACTGCCAAGCCAGGTCCTCCCTAGACTGGAAAGACGCATCCTAGGACCAGTTTCAAAGTTTGACCCCTCTTTAGCCAGGATAGCTTGATTCCAGTGGCATGGAGAGCACGGAACCCACGTCTAGGCATACACGTCCCACTCGGGGTGACAAATGCAAAAACAACAATTGATGGACAGAATGCAGAACAATGTCATACATTCACCCCAGTACAGAGATCTGGGCCTAAATCCATCGTTTTTTTGCTCACCATGCCATTCCAGTTTGAACCCAGCCACATGCAAATCAGTCTTTACCCTGTGCCTCATGGGAACAGTCCAGCCCGAACTGCCAAGCCAGGTCCTCCCTAGACTGGAAAGACGCATCCTAGGACCAGTTTCAAAGTTTGACCCCTCTTCAGCCAGGATAGCTTGATTCCAGTGGCATGGAGAGCACGGAACCCACGTCTAGGCATACACGTCCCACTCGGGGTGACAAATGCAAAAACAACAATTGATGGACAGAATGCAGAACAATGTCATACATTCACCCCAGTACAGAGATCTGGGCCTAAATCCATCGTTATTTTGTTCACCATGCCATTCCAGTTTGAACCAAGCCAAATGCAAATCAGTCTTGACCCTGTGCCTCATGGGAACAGTCCAGCCCGAACTGCCAAGCCAGGTCTTCCCTGGGCTGGAAACAAGCATCCTAGGACCGGTTTAGGGGTTTCAGCCCTCTTCAGCTAGGATAGATTGATTCTAGTGGCATGGAGAGCACGGCACCCACGTCTAGGCATACCTTTCCCACTCTGGGTGACAAATGCAAAAACAAAAACTTAATGGACAAAATGCAGAACAATGTCATATATTAACCCCAGTACAAAGATCTGGGCCTAAATCCATCGTTTTTTTGCTCACCATGCCATTCCAGTTTGAACCCAGCCACATGCAAATCAGTCTTGACCCTGTGCCTCATGGGAACAGTCCAGCCCGAACTGCCAAGCCAGGTCCTCCCTTGACTGGAAAGACGCATCCTAGGACCAGTTTCAAAGTTTGACCCCTCTTCAGCCAGGATAGCTTGATTCCAGTGGCATGGAGAGCACAGAACCCACGTCTAGGCATACACGTCCCACTCGGGGTGACAAATGCAAAAACAACAATTGATGGACAGAATGCAGAACAGTGTCATACATTCACCCCAGTACAGAGATCTGGGCCTAAATCCATCGTTTTTTTGTTCACCATGCCATTCCAGTTTGAACCAAGCCAAATGCAAATCAGTCTTGACCCTAGGCCTCATGGGAACAGTCCAGTCCGAACTGCCAAGCCAGGTCCTCCCTGGTCTGAAAACAAGCATCCTAGGACCGGTTTCGGGGTTTCAACCCTCTCCAGCCACGATAGCTTGATTCCAGTGGCATGGAGAGCACGGGACCCACGTCTAGACCTACCCGTCCCACTCGGGGTGACAAATGCAAAAACAACTATTGATAGACAGAATGCAGAACAATGTCATACATTCACCCCAGTACAGAGATTTGGGCCTAAATCCATTGGTTTTTTGCTCACCATGCCATTCCAGTTTGAACCCAGCCATTTGCAAATCAGTCTTGACCCGATGCCTCATGGGAACAGTCCAGCCCGAACTGCCAAGCCAGGTACTCCCTGGGCTGGAAACAAGCATCCTAGGACCGGTTTCAGGGTTATACCGCTCTTCAGCCAGGATAGATGGATTCCAGTGGCATGGAGAGCACGGGACCCACGTCCAGGTATACCCTTCGCACTTGGGGTGACAAATGCAAAAACAAAAATTAATGGACAAAATGCAGAACTATGTCATACATTCACCCCAGTACAGAGATCTGGGCCTAAATCCATCATTTTTTTGCTCACCATGCCATTACAGTTTGAACCCAGCCACATGCAAATCAGTCTTCACCCTGTTGCTCATGGGAACAGTCCAGCCCGAACTGCCAAGCCACGTCTTCCCTGGACTGGAAAAAAGCATCCTAGGACCAGTTTCGAAGTTTCACCCCTCTTCAGCCAGGATAGCTTGATTCCAGTGGCATGGAGAGCACGGGACCCACATCTAGGCATACCCGTCCCACTCGGGGTGACAAATGGAAAACAACAATTCATGGACAGAATGCAGAACAATGTCATACATTCACCCCAGTCCAGAGATCTTGGCCTAAATCCATCGTTTTTTTGCTTACCATGCCATTCCATTTTGAGCCAAGCCATATGCAAATCAGTCTTGACCCTGTGCCTCATGGGAACAGTCCAGCTCAAACTGCCAAGCCAGGTCCTCCCTGGACTGAAAACAAGCATACTAGGACCGGTTTCGGGGTCTCACCCCTCTTCAGCCAGAATAGATTGATTCCAGTGGCATGGAGAGCACGGGACCCACGTCTAGACCTACCCGTCCCACTTGGGGTGACAAATACAAAAACAAAAATTAATGGACAAAATGCAGAACAATGTCATACATTCACCCCAGTACAGAGATCTGGGCCTAAATCCATCGTTTTTTTGCTCACCATGCCATTCCAGTTTGAACCCAGCCACATGCAAATCAGTCTTGACCCTGTGCCTCATGGGAACAGTCCAGCCCGAACTGCCAAGCCAGGTCCTCCCTTGACTGGAAAGAAGCATCCTAGGACCAGTTTCAAAGTTTCACCCCTCTTCAGCCAGGATAGCTTGATTCCAGGGGCATGGAGAGCACGGAACCCACGTCTAGGCATACCCGTCCCACTCGGGGTGACAAATGCAAAAACAATTGATGGACAGAATGCAGAACAATGTCATACATTCACCCCAGTACAGAGATTTGGGCCTAAATCCATTGGTTTTTTGCTCACCATGCTATTCCAGTTTGAACCCAGCCATTTGCAAATCAGTCTTGACCCGGTGCCTCATGGGAACAGTCCAGCCCGAACTGCCAAGCCAGGTACTCCCTGGGCTGGAAACAAGCATCCTAGGACCGGTTTCGGGGTTATACCCCTCTTCAGCCAGGATAGATGGATTCCAGTGGCATGGAGAGCACGGGACCCACGACTAGGTATACCCTTCGCACTTGGGGTGACAAATGCAAAAACAAAAATTAATGGACAAAATGCAGAACTATGTCAAACATTCACCCCAGTACAGAGATATGGGCCTAAATCCATCGTTTTTTTGCTCACCATGCCATTACAGTTTGAACCCAGCCACATGCAAATCAGTCTTCACCCTGTTCCTCATGGGAACAGTCCAGCCCGAACTGCCAAGCCACGTCTTCCCTGGACTGGAAAAAAGCATCCTAGGACCAGTTTCGAAGTTTCACCCCTCTTCAGCCAGGATAGCTTGATTCCAGTGGCATGGAGAGCACGGGACCCACCTCTAGGCATACCCGTCCCACTCGGGGTGACAAATGGAAAAACAACAATTCATGGACAGAATGCAGAACAATGTCATACATTCACCCCATTCCAGAGATCTTGGCCTAAATCCATCGTTTTTTTGCTCACCATGCCATTCCAGTTTGAACCCAGCCATATGCAAATCAGTCTTGACCCTGTGCCTCATGGGAACAGTCCAGCCCGAACTGCCAAGCCAGGTTTTCCCTGGGCTGGAAACAAGCATCCTAGGACCGGTTTCGGGGTTGCAGCCCTCTTCAGCTAGGATAGATTGATTCTAATGGCATGGAGAGCACGGTACCCACGTCTAGGCGTACCCTTCCCACTCTGGGTGACAAATACAAAAACAAAAACTTAATGGACAAAATGCAGAACAATGTCATACATTCACCCCAGTACAGAGATCTGGGCCTAAATCCATCGTTTTTTTGCTCACCATGCCATTACAGTTTGAACCCAGCCACATGCAAATCAGTCTTGACCCTGTGCCTCATGGGAACAGTCCAGCCCGAACTGCCAAGCCAGGTCCTCCCTAGACTGGAAAGACGCATCCTAGGACCAGTTTCAAAGTTTGACCCCTCTTCAGCCAGGATAGCTTGATTCCAGTGGCATGGAGAGCACGGAACCCACGTCTAGGCATACCCGTCCCACTCGGGGTGACAAATGCAAAAACAACAATTGATGGACAGAATGCAGAACAATGTCATACATTCACCCCAGTACAGAGATCTGGACCTAAATCCATCGTTTGTTTGCTCACCATGCCAATCCAGTTTGAACCCAGCCATTTGCAAATCAGTCTTGACCCTGTGCCTCATGGGAACAGTCCAGCCCGAACTGCCAAGCCAGGTACTCCCTGGGCTGGAAACAAGCATCCTAGGACCGGTTTCGGGGTTATAATCCTCTTCAGCCAGGATAGATGGATTCCAGTGGCATGGAGAGCACGGGACCCACGTCTAGACCTACCCGTCCCACTCGGGGTGACAAATGCAAAAACAACTATTGATAGACAGAATGCAGAACAATGTCATACATTTACCCCAGTACAGAGATTTGGGCCTAAATCCATCGTTTTTTTGTTCACCATGCCATTCCAGTTTGAACCAAGCCAAATGCAAATCAGTCTTGACCCTAGGCCTCATGGGAACAGTCCAGTCCGAACTGCCAAGCCAGGTCCTCCCTTGTCTGAAAAGAAGCATCCTAGGACCGGTTTCGGGGTTTCACCCCTCTCCAGCCACGATATCTTGATTCCAGTGGCATGGAGAGCACGGGACCCACGTCTAGACCTACCCGTCCCACTCGGGGTGACAAATGCAAAAACAACTATTGATAGACAGAATGCAGAACAATGTCATACATTTACCCCAGTACAGAGATTTGGGCCTAAATCCATTGGTTTTTTGCTCACCATGCCATTCCAGTTTGAACCCAGCCATTTGCAAATCAGTCTTGACCCGGTGCCTCATGGGAACAGTCCAGCCCGAACTGCCAAGCCAGGTCCTCCCTTGGCTGGAAACAAGCATCCTAGGACCGGTTTCGGGGTTATACCCCTCTTCAGCCAGGATAGATTGATTCCAGTGGCATGGAGAGCACGGGACCCATGTCTAGGTATTCCCTTCCCACTTGGGGAGACAAATGCAAAAACAAAAATGAATGGACAAAATGCAGAACAATGTCATACATTCACCCCAGGACAGAGATCTGGGCCTACATCCATCGTTTTTTTGCTCACCATGCCATTACAGTTTGAACCCAGCCACATGCAAATCAGTCTTGACCCTGTTCCTCATGAGAACAGTCCAGCCCGAACTGCCAAGCCAGGTTCTCCCGGGGCTGTAATCAAGCATCCTTGTACTTGTTTCGGGGTTTCACCCCTCTTCAGCCAGGATAGCTTGATTCCAGTGGCATGGAGAGCACGGAACCCACGTCTAGGCATACCCGTCCCACTCGGGTGACAAATGCAAAAACAACAATTGATGGACAGAATGCATAACAATGCCATACATTCACCCCAGTACAGAGATCTGGGACTAAATCCATCGTTTTTATGCTCACCATGCCATTCCAGTTTGAACCCAGCCATATGCAAATCAGTCTTGACCCTGTGCCTCATGGGAACAGTCCAGGCTGAACTGCCAAGCCAGGTCGTCCCTGGACTGGAAACAGGCATCCTAGGACCGGTTTCGGGGTTTCACCGCTCCTCAGGCAGGATAACTTGATTCTAGTGGAATGGAGGGCGGGGACCCACGTCTAGGCATACCCGTCCCACTCGGGGTGACAAATGCAAAAACAACAATTGATGGACAGAATGCCGAACAATGTCATACATTCACCCCAGTACAGAGATCTCGGCATAATCCATCGTTTTTTGGCTCACCATGCCATTCCAGTTTGAACCCAGTCATATGCAAATCAGTCTTAACCCTGTGCCTCATGGGAAAAATGCAGCCCGAACTGCCAAGCTAGGTCTTCCCTGGACTGGAAACAAGCATCCTAGGACCGGTTTCGGGGTTTCACCCCTCTTCAGCAAGGATAGCTTGATTTCAGTGCCATGGAGAGCACTGGAGTCATGTCTGAGCACACCCATCCCACTCGGGGTGACAAATGCAAAAACAACAGTTGATGGACAGAATGCAGAACAATGTCATACATTCACCCCAGTATAGAGATCTGAGCCTAAATCCAATGTTTTTTTGCTCGCCATGCCATTCCAGTTTGAACCCAGCCATATGCAAATCAGTCTTGACCCTGTGCCTCATGGGAACAGTCCAGGCTGAACTGCCAAACCAGGTCGTCCTTGGACTGGAAACAGGCATACTAGGACCGGTTTCGGGGTTTCACCCCTCTTCAGGCAGGATAGCTTGATTCTAGTGGCATGGAGGGCCGGGACCCACGTCTAGGCATACCCGTCCCACTCGGGGTGACAAATGCAAAAACAACAATTGATGGACAGAATGCAGAACTATGTCATGCATTCACCCCAGTACAGAGATCTCGGCTTAAATCCATCGTTTATATGCTCACCATGCCAATCCAGTTTGAACCCAGCCATATGCAAATCAGTCTTGACCCTGTGCCTCATGGGAACAGTCCAGCCCGAACTGCCAAGCCAGGTCTTCCCTGGGCTGGAAACAAGCATCCTAGGACCGGTTTCGGGGTTTCAGCCCTCTTCAGCTAGGATAGATTGATTCTAGTGGCATGGAGAGCACGGGACCCACGTCTAGGCATACCCTTCCCACTCTGGGTGACAAATAGAAAAACAAAAACTTAATGGACAAAATGCAGAACAATGTCATACATTCACCCCAGTACAGAGATCTGGGCCTAAATCCATCGTTTTTTTGCTCACCATGCCATTCCAGTTTGAAGCCAGCCACATGCAAATCAGTCTTGACCCTGTGCCTCATGGGAACAGTCCAGCCCGAACTGCCAAGCCAGGTCCTCCCTAGACTGGAAAGACGCATCCTAGGACCAGTTTCAAAGTTTGACCCCTCTTCAGCCAGGATAGCTTGATTCCAGTGGCATGGAGAGCACGGAACCCACGTCTAAGCATACCCGTCCCACTCGGCGTGACAAATGCAAAAACAACAATTGATGGACAGAATGCAGAACAATGTCATACATTCACCCCAGTACAGAGATCTGGGCCTAAATCCATCGTTTTTTTGTTCACCATACCATTCCAGTTTGAATCAAGCCAAATGCAAATCAGTCTTGACCCTAGGCCTCATGGGAACAGTCCAGTCCGAACTGCCAAGCCAGGTCCTCCCTGGTCTGAAAACAAGCATCCTAGGACCGGTTTCGGGGTTTCACCCCTCTCCAGCCACGATAGCTTGATTCCAGTGGCATGGAGAGCACGGGACCCACGTCTAGACCTACCCGTCCCACTCGGGGTGACAAATGTAAAAACAACTATTGATAGACAGAATGCAGAACAATGTCATACATTCACCCCAGTACAGAGATTTGGGCCTAAATCCATTGGTTTTTTGCTCACCATGCCATTCCAGTTTGAACCCAGCCATTTGCAAATCAGTCTTGACCCGGTGCCTCATGGGAACAGTCCAGCCCGAACTGCCAAGCCAGGTCCTCCCTTGGCTGGAAAGAAGCATCCTAGGACCGGTTTCGGGGTTATACCCCTCTTCAGCCAGGATAGATTGATTCCAGTGGCATGGAGAGCACGGGACCCATGTCTAGGTATTCCCTTCCCACTTGGGGAGACAAATGCATAAACAAAAATGAATGGACAAAATGCAGAACAATGTCATACATTCACCCCAGTACAGAGATCTGGGCCTACATCCATCGTTTTTTTGCTCACCATGCCATTACAGTTTGAACCCAGCCACATGCAAATCAGTCTTGACCCTGTTCCTCATGGGAACAGTCCAGCCCGAACTGCCAAGCCAGGTTCTCCCGGGGCTGGAATCAAGCATCTTTGGACTTGTTTCGGGGTTTCACCCCTCTTCAGCCAGGATAGCTTGATTCCAGTGGCATGGAGAGCACGGAACCCACGTCTAGGCATACCCGTCCCACTCGGGTGACAAATGCAAAAACAACGATTGATGGACAGAATGCATAACAATGCCATACATTCACCCCAGTACAGAGATCTGGGACTAAATCCATCGTTTTTATGCTCACCATGCCATTCCAGTTTGAACCCAGCCATATGCAAATCAGTCTTGACCCTGTGCCTCATGGGAACAGTCCAGGCTGAACTGCCAAGCCAGGTCGTCCCTGGACTGGAAACAGGCATCCTAGGACCGGTTTCGGGGTTTCACCGCTCCTCAGGCAGGATAACTTGATTCTAGTGGAATGGAGGGCGGGGACCCACGTCTAGGCATACCCGTCCCACTCGGGGTGACAAATGCAAAAACAACAATTGATGGACAGAATGCCGAACAATGTCATACATTCACCCCAGTACAGAGATCTCGGCATAATCCATCGTTTTTTGGCTCACCATGCCATTCCAGTTTGAACCCAGTCATATGCAAATCAGTCTTAACCCTGTGCCTCATGGGAAAAATGCAGCCCGAACTGCCAAGGTAGGTCTTCCCTGGACTGGAAACAAGCATCCTAGGACCGGTTTCGGGGTTTCACCCCTCTTCAGCAAGGATAGCTTGATTTCAGTGCCATGGAGAGCACTGGAGTCATGTCTGAGCACACCCGTCCCACTCGGGGTGACAAATGCAAAAACAACAGTTGATGGACAGAATGCAGAACAATGTCATACATTCACCCCAGTATAGAGATCTGAGCCTAAATCCAATGTTTTTTTGCTCACCATGCCATTCCAGTTTGAACCCAGCCATATGCAAATCAGTCTTGACCCTGTGCCTCATGGGAACAGTCCAGGCTGAACTGCCAAACCAGGTCGTCCCTGGACTGGAAACAGGCATACTAGGACCGGTTTCGGGGTTTCACCCCTCTTCAGGCAGGATAGCTTGATTCTAGTGGCATGGAGGGCCGGGACCCACGTCTAGGCATACCCGTCCCACTCGGGGTGACAAATGCAAAAACAACAATTGATGGACAGAATGCAGAACTATGTCATGCATTCACCCCAGTACAGAGATCTCGGCTTAAATCCATCGTTTATTTGCTCACCATGCCAATCCAGTTTGAACCCAGCCATATGCAAATCAGTCTTGACCCTGTGCCTCATGGGAACAGTCCAGCCCGAACTGCCAAGCCAGGTCTTCCCTGGGCTGGAAACAAGCATCCTAGGACCGGTTTCGGGGTTTCAGCCCTCTTCAGCTAGGATAGATTGATTCTAGTGGCATGGAGAGCACAGGACCCACGTCTAGGCATACCCTTCCCACTCTGGGTGACAAATAGAAAAACAAAAACTTAATGGACAAAATGCAGAACAATGTCATACATTCACCCCAGTACAGAGATCTGGGCCTAAATCCATCGTTTTTTTGCTCACCATGCCATTCCAGTTTGAACCCAGCCACATGCAAATCAGTCTTGACCCTGTGCCTCATGGGAACAGTCCAGCCCGAACTGCCAAGCCAGGTCCTCCCTAGACAGGAAAGACGCATCCTAGGACCAGTTTCAAAGTTTGACCCCTCTTCAGCCAGGATAGCTTGATTCCAGTGGCATGGAGAGCACGGAACCCACGTCTAAGCATACCCGTCCCACTCGGCGTGACAAATGCAAAAACAACAATTGATGGACAGAATGCAGAACAATGTCATACATTCACCCCAGTACAGAGATCTGGGCCTAAATCCATCGTTTTTTTGTTCACCATACCATTCCAGTTTGAACCAAGCCAAATGCAAATCAGTCTTGACCCTAGGCCTCATGGGAACAGTCCAGTCCGAACTGCCAAGCCAGGTCCTCCCTGGTCTGAAAACAAGCATCCTAGGACCGGTTTCGGGGTTTCACCCCTCTCCAGCCACGATAGCTTGATTCCAGTGGCATGGAGAGCACGGACCCACGTCTAGACCTACCCGTCCCACTCGGGGTGACAAATGCAAAAACAACTATTGATAGACAGAATGCAGAACAATGTCATACATTCACCCCAGTACAGAGATTTGGGCCTAAATCCATTGGTTTTTTGCTCACCATGCCATTCCAGTTTGAACCCAGCCATTTGCAAATCAGTCTTGACCCGGTGCCTCATGGGAACAGTCCAGCCCGAACTGCCAAGCCAGGTCCTCCCTTGGCTGGAAACAAGCATCCTAGGACCGGTTTCGGGGTTATACCCCTCTTCAGCCAGGATAGATTGATTCCAGTGGCATGGAGAGCACGGGACCCATGTCTAGATATTCCCTTCCCACTTGGGGAGACAAATGCAAAAACAAAAATGAATGGACAAAATGCAGAACAATGTCATACATTCACCCCAGTACAGAGATCTGGGCCTACATCCATCGTTTTTTTGCTCACCATGCCATTACAGTTTGAACCCAGCCACATGCAAATCAGTCTTGACCCTGTTCCTCATGGGAACAGTCCAGCCCGAACTGCCAAGCCAGGTTCTCCCGGGGCTGGAATCAAGCATCTTTGGACTTGTTTCGGGGTTTCACCCCTCTTCAGCCAGGATAGCTTGATTCCAGTGGCATGGAGAGCACGGAACCCACGTCTAGGCATACCCGTCCCACTCGGGTGACAAATGCAAAAACAACAATTGATGGACAGAATGCATAACAATGCCATACATTCACCCCAGTACAGAGATCTGGGACTAAATCCATTGTTTTTATGCTCACTATGCCATTCCAGTTTGAACCCAGCCATATGCAAATCAGTCTTGACCCTGTGCCTCATGGGAACAGTCCAGGCTGAACTGCCAAGCCAGGTCGTCCCTGGACTGGAAACAGGCATCCTAGGACCGGATTCGGGGTTTCACCGCTCCTCAGGCAGGATAACTTGATTCTAGTGGAATGGAGGGCGGGGACCCACGTCTAGGCATACCCGTCCCACTCGGGGTGACAAATGCAAAAACAACAGTTGATGGAAAGAATGCCGAACAATGTCATACATTCACCCCAGTACAGAGATCTCGGCCTAAATCCATCGTTTTTTGGCTCACCATGCCAATCCAGTTTGAACCCAGCCATATGCAAATCAGTCTTGACCCTGTGCCTCATGGGAACAGTCCAGCCCGAACTGCCAAGCCAGGTCTTCCCTGGGCTGGAAACAAGCATCCTAGGACCGGTTTCGGGGTTTCAGCCCTCTTCAGCTAGGATAGATTGATTCTAGTGGCATGGAGAGCACGGGACCCACGTCTAGGCATACCCTTCCCACTCTGGGTGACAAATACAAAAACAACAAGCATTGGCATAGCCAATAGGTCTCGCCTTTGGGACCTTATAAGTGTTTAACCATGCAACAGTTCATGGTGTTGCACCAAGGATATTGTGCTGCATAACTAAATACTTATAAGGTCCCAAAAGACAGGCAGGAACAAAGATAGAGTTGCCTTGAGTTTGATGATGGGGGTTGTTGCAGGTAGAGGAGGGGAGGAGAAACAGCCAGTAGAGAATGGAGGTACGTGAGAGGTAGGTACATGTAGAGGAAGGTATGAGGTAGGAGACATTTATAGTGAGGGAGAGACAGTGGGGACCAAGATTGGTTGTTTCCCATGAGACAAAGGCAAATAAGAAGTAAGACAGAAGAGATTAATGCATTCAGAAAAGAAATATGGGCAGTAAAGGTTACGTGCGGGGGTGACTAACTAACTACACAGAAAGGGGTGGCATGAAGGAAGAGGCGCAGGCAGACAGGCAAGGAGAGAGCCATAGCTACATAGTGTGAGAGAAAGCCTGGCAAGTAGGGGAGGGAGGGACAGATGTGGAGATGGGCTATGGCAGTCACAGAAAGGGCAGGGACAGATTGGAGGAGAGGCGTGAGGGATGCCCTCAAGTTGGGGTGGGGTTGGAGTCAGATAGAGTGAGGGAGTGAGCCAGCAGAGACAAGGAGAAAGTGAAGGGCATGCTCATGGGAGGCAGACAGTGAACACTGACAGGCACAGATGCGATAGGCAGGAATGGAGAAACGTGCACAAATAGAGTGAGAGGGAGGGAGGGCTTGAAGAGAGGCATGTAGTTCTACAAGGTCAAAGAGAGACAGGCTAAAGTTAAAGAGAGGCACAGGCACATGCTGATAGCAATGGGTTTGCAGGCTGAGTGCGAACTGGCCAAAACAGACATGAACAGAGGGAAAGAGATACAGGCAGATTGAATGGAAGTGAATGGGGAGAGTTTTGACAGGGAGATTGCACAGAAGAGGGACACTGGTGAACAGGACATGGCAGAGAGGAGCAGTAGACATGCAGGGAGAAAGGCAAAACAAGCAGAAAGAAAAATATATATATATATGTAGAGAGGCAGTTGCTGACTGGAGGGAGAATTAGAAAAAGACGGACATAGAAGAGAGAAAGGGATAATTGGGAAGAGAGCGGGACAATGGAGGAGATATAGGTTTTCCACTGATGGGCAGAAGACGTCGAGATGTGAGTGTGAGAGAAAGAGAGGAGAGAAAATGTGTAGAGAGGATACATACAAGCAAGGAAAGATGGTAGAGAGAGCAGGGTTAAAAGAGAAAGAGCAGATGGCAGAGACAAGGAGCGTTGAAAGAGATGGGGAGGACCGGCATGTGGGGAGTGAGAAAGAGAGGTGGATACTGAGCAAGATAGAGAGTGGATAGGCAGCTGTAGAGGAGTGGAGGAACAGAGCCAGGAACTGGAGAGGTGATCTGGAGGCGGAGAGCGCAAGAGGCCGGAAGGAAAGGGAGAGATGCAGTCAGAGGCCCTGTGTCCACAGTGAGCAGTCTGCTGGGGGTTGTGTCCAGAAAGTGTCGCGTGGAGGGGGCGGGGCTTGATTAGGTCGCAAGTGATGCGCGACGAGGACACGGAGCAAGTGCAGTACAGCGAGTGCCAGTATGCCAGAGAAAATAAAAAATACAAATACTGAGTTAATAATTTTTAGATAGGTATTGCAGTGCACATCCTTGTAATAGTCTCTTTGACTGCCTTTAAATTATGCTTAAAAGCAGTGTGCATCCGCGTAATATTACTTGTCTGTAAGCTGTTGTGTCAAACGAACAGGGCTCAGATGAGCAGCTCACACGGGACAGCTCGGGTGAGACTGGATACAGAGCACAGACTTCAGAAGGACAACATTCAAAGTTGCATCAAAGGCTACTTAAATAACAAGCAGCAGCTGTTTTCAAGCACACTCATGCTTTGTGGCACCATCCACCTTGTGGGAGCGAACAACAGCCAATTAGCATGCGCGCCGCTCCTTGCTCCCGCAAGGTGGATGCCGCCACAAGCACGAGTGTATGCTTGAAAATGAGCAGAGCGGCGGCTAAAGGCCCTCCTATGCGTAGGCGAGACCTAAAAACACCAGTAATTCTGCACTATTGCAACTTTTTCTCTGAGGGAAAGGAATTACCAATGAAATGTGTGTTTTTGCTTTATGTTGCTTTGCTATCTACTGATATATTCCATCATGTTTTACTTGGCGAAATGTATCCATTGAAATCTCACCACGTGCATTCATAGCATTTGAGGTAATGCAAATTCACACTAACTCCAGTTTTCAGGCTAATAGTTACCACAACCAAGACAGCAATGAGTGCCACAAGCTTCATCTCAACAAAGCCCATATCACTCTAGTATTGCACGAGACAACTTGAAGGAGCATCAAAGCCTGAGGCTCTCAAACACTTAAGCTTTACAGCCCACTTTAATAACAAAACGAGGGCTCATCTGTCCAAGGCAGTGGGCCCATGGTTTGTGTTCCTGTATGCACAACTAAAAAAAATTTACATTGAGGCTTCTCTCTTTTGAAGAGACGCACAGCCAGGCTATTAATGGGAAGATTGGTGCACAAACGAGTGCAGCTTCCTCATGGTAGCCAGGAGCATCAAACAAAAATTCCAATTTTCATATGGGAACACCACCAGTGATGTTTACTGCCAAGCTCGCCAATCATGAGAATCCCACTCGAGCCGCTGTTGAACGAAAACCCTGCATTTGAAAGTAGAGTTCATAGGACAATCTCAGAACACAGACATAAGTGTTCTTGGCTCCCAGTGCCAGAAACTCTTTTGGAACTCCTAGAAACCAGTAAACAAGGCCCAACCCTTGTCCACGATTATCCATCACCTACAGAACTTCCACAAAAGACAAATATGAAAGCACTTGTCAAACAACCTTCCTTGCCTTAGGTTGGTAATGCTCTGTGATTAGACAAGTCAGCACTGTCTTTAGACAGAGTCTAATGGTCACAAGAAAACGCTGGAGTCTACACTGCAGGTGTGAGATTCGAGAGCCATGGGGCACATCTACATTTGGGTATGGTAAAATTCTTCTCCCCTAAAATCTCCACAAAGAAAACGGAGAAACGATTTTTATTTATGCAAAATGCATAAGGCCACTAGATTGCCTGAAAACTGAAAGCAAGGGTATAGCTTTAATATTAAATAAAGAGATAATCGCACGACTTGGAGGAGAAAATGTCTCAAAGTTGTGGCTCACATTGTTTTCGCTGTTCCACAAGATATTTTCTACTCAACCCAGTATCCAGAGAGAAAAATTATGGAAAGAGCATAACTGTAAATTCTGCTATTCCCGTATTCCAGAGAAGAGTTCATATTTAAGCCACAAAAGGCAAGTAACTCTTTATTTTCCCCATATTTCAGATCAACAATGCACTACCTATGGAGAGTTTCAAGGCACAGTTTTACTGTATTACGTGGGTGGATTTTGGCTTAAGGGGAACACTGCAACTCGTTAACATGCCTAGATATTGTCCACAATTTAGCATATGCAAAAAGCATAACTACTTCATGCGTATGACGCTGTAATTTGACTTCACCAAAGGCCACGAGCTGTGTGTGCAATGGATGAAAACGCCCACAAAATGCTGGCGAGACCCCATCTTACAGTTTGTGAAAGGCAGCTCAAGCCTGCATTGCTACGACGGCCAAGGCTAGCTTGAAGTATTTACAACATGTTGGTACACTGTCCGTGCTCGAGTATGTGTGAGGGCGACGTCAGATCTAGTGGGAACATGTCGTATGAGTAATGGTTGGTGTTAATAAAGCGATCCCTTCCACAACAGCAGGAATAAAACAAACGTAAAGCAGTCAGTTCACACACCCACAGGTGGGCACCCATGAACGCAAATGAACAGTAGCCTGGAAATGACGGGCACATAAATCGCCCATAAACCCACTTTGAATGATTAGGAAAAAAAGACTAATGAAACAAGAGCTAACGCTGAAGCCGGACGAAAGTGAAAGTGATCGCGATGCACTTAATGAGGCTGAAAGTGATCGCGATGCCCTTAATGAGGCCAGCAGAGTGACGAGATCTGTGGTGGGGGAGGGGGAGGGAATTGAAGCGCGGAGAGAGGCACGCAAAGCGCGCGCCCGCGCACATGCACTCAGCCTCTAGGCCGGCCATGGCAGCATCTGGTAGCACTTTTTTTTACCCCTTTACAATAAGTCGAGCAAGCAGCTTGCGCTGCTCTAGGCTCGACCTAAAAACTTAATGGACAAAATGCAGAACAATGTCATACATTCACCCCAGTACAGAGATCTAGGCCTAAATCCATCGTTTTTTTGCTCACCATGCCATTCCAGTTTGAACCCAGCCACATGCAAATCAGTCTTGACCCTGTGCCTCATGGGAACAGTCCAGCCCGAACTGCCAAGCCAGGTCCTCCCTAGACTGGAAAGACGCATCCTAGGACCAGTTTCGGGGTTTCACCCCTCTCCAGCCACGATAGCTTGATTCCAGTGGCATGGAGAGCATGTAACCCACGTCTAGGCATACCCGTCCCACTCGGGGTGACAAATGCAAAAACAACAATTGATGGACAGAATGCAGAACAATATCATACATTAACCCCAGTACAGAGATCTGGGCCTAAATCCATCGTTTTTTTGTTCACCATGCCATTCCAGTTTGAACCAAGCCAAATGCAAATCAGTCTTGACCCTAGGCCTCATGGGAACAGTCCAGTCCGAACTGCCAAGCCAGGTCCTCCCTGGTCTGAAAACAAGCATCCTAGGACCGGTTTCGGGGTTTCACCCCTCTCCAGCCACGATAGCTTGATTCCAGTGGCATGGAGAGCACGGGACCCACGTCTAGACCTACCCGTCCCACTCGGGGCAACAAATGCAAAAACTATTGATGGACAGAATGCAGAACAATGTCATACATTTGTGGTAAATAAAATATTACGCTCTCAGAATTTTTAGTCTATAAATAAGATCATGCATAAAGCAAGAGGCTGAGTCTGTGGTATCAGGTTCATAAAGGGCTTTATTCCAATAACTCGAGTCAAAGGGAGAATATTACCATCACCAAAAAGGATCTGGAAAGGGACTCAAAAGTATTCTCAATATTCTCAAAACATTATTCACAGAGTACAGTATATATACATTTCTCAATTGTACGTAAGCAAAAGAGCAAGAGAGAATGAGATAAGAGCATGTGGGCGTGTAAGTAGGCGTGAAGGTGGGCGTCCATGTGGGCGTCCACTTGATGATAATGGGTAATTTGTCATGTGTGGGTGGATACCTGGAGGGGGTTGCGTGATCTGCTGGAATTGTACTGGAACTTTGCCTTACTTGTGCTCAACTCGAGCATGACGTGTAACTGACGTGGGGAGGGTTGCTATGCAACCGGACAAGTCTGGAAGTGAGGCCTTCAGTGAGTGAGGCCTTCAGTGTCAGGACGACCAGCACATCTTGTATTATCTGATATCCGATGTCTGGAGCAGGGACTGATTTGTGACATAGGTTGCTCATCACCAAGAGCCGATGTGGCATCTATTTCTTCATTTACTTCATTTACTGCAGAGGCCTTACATGGGGGCTATGGGCTTTTTACTGACGTGAGCTTTGCAATCTCACAAAGAGAGACAGTAGGGCTGGGCTCCCTCCTTGCAGATGGGTCGCGTTCATTCCTCCTTCACCAGGCAAGAATGTGGTTTCAGTAAGAGTAAGCAGATAACCGTGCTCAATACTGTCTCGGCACCTCGGTCGGGGCCCCTTTGGCTGAGGCCCAAGTGTGCAAGGCCAAGGATACGTAGCTGTAGCTTTCAGAGCGTTCTGAGGCATGAAACCTCTTTTCGGCTCTGGCTGAGCCATAAACATGGGCTTCATGAAAATGCAGGAAAACATGATGAAAAACGTGTAGGCCTCAATACAGATTTGTCGTTTCTCTCATGGGAGACTGGATGATGGCAGGCCACGTTATAGCATAAGCATCATGATAGAAAGGCCATGGAGGGGAAATACATAGGTTACATGTATGTGCATATAAGCGTTTGGGGGGGGCACATGGGGACACATAGGCCTCGTAGATTTTTATTTTCCTCATTCCCTCCTTGTACCCTAGTGAACCCCCTATGTAACGTCTATTTTCATGAGACAGTCGATCTGTTCTTGCAGCATTATTTTTCCATTTTCAATGCTTTGTAAATAGGGATGTGGAACACATGCAGTAGCACACAGGCCACAAATGGCCGGGCCACACTGCAGACATAGGCAACAACTGAATATCATTAATAGTATCAACCCACAGACGGTCAACACTTTCCATCCCCAAGCCGATATTAATCCCCAGAGCCAACCGGACCATGTCCACGTGCCTGGGTCTTGATGTATGTTTTGGGCAATCTTGTGGAGCCTTGTTATTGCTTTGTATTCTTTGGCATCACCGTTGATGGATGTAATGAAGGCAAACCATGCTCCGCAAGAACCATTATGGGAGAACGGAAAAGGAAAAAGAGGCAACACTCCCTTTACCTTCTGATACGGGGGAAATCGGCCACAGACCCAGCAGTCTGTAGCATTGCTAGTCTGATGTGAATGGTGCAGTATCTGAATAAAGGTATTGTTGCGTAAGGCAAGTCGATATGATAACTCATGGGATGGCAGATCACTAAACGTGTGTTTTGTGGCATCATTAGTGGAGGAGTGTAAAAGTGAGGCAATAGGAGGAAAAATAGCATGTAGTATTAAGCTGATACATATTATCGTGATGCACAGAAGAGATAGAAAAATTACAGTCACTATACATCTACCACGTAATATTTTACAGTATTTGCCTTTTTATCTTGCTCTCTTATTTTTGCTTTATGTTATTGTCCAAGATCTTGTGTGAGCCAGAATACATGTTCAACCGCTTCACCACCTAGTGGACTTAATTGATCAAACGGGTTCTGACTTTTTAGATCAAAGTTTAGCTTTGTGGAAACTTCTGGGGAGTCTCCTCTAGAAAATGGTGTTCAAAGTCTTTCCTTTGTAAAAGAGTGGTGAAGGTGCAACCATCCTTTCCGCCCTTTGACTTTTAACGGCCGTCCCCGTGGTCCAGAGCACTGACTTTGGCGCCTTCCATCCAGGAGCGATGGAGTATTCTTTGACCTGGGTGTTGTCAGGGAAGGCGGCAGCAACCTGCGAACAACAAGAGAGTAGTGCAGACATCAAGGAAGCCAGGTAATCTGTCAGCATGTTACTATCAACATCAGTAATCTTTTAGGCATTGGAGTGCCCCACATATTTGGTGGTCTACCAAAGACCACTTCATAGGGAGATAAGCCTGTTCTAGAATGAGCTACCATTCGCATGTAAAAGAGGGCAACCGGCAGGGCTACCATCCAATCTACACCTTTGTCTGCGCAAATTTTTAATGTCCGATTATGTCTTTCTACAAGGCCTGCTGCTTCAGGATGTCGCACACAATGGAATTTCCAGGTATACCCTAACAGAAGGGACACCTGCTTCATTAGTACCTGGACATATTTGTAACCTCTACATCTGTTTATTTGGATATAATCCATTTGGAGCACTTCAAAAGGGTGGTCAGGTGGATGGATTCCACCTTGTTCCATCGGAATGCCTTTACCTGGATTGAATTGGCAACAGATCATACATGTTCTGACCTTTTGTTTCGCTGCTGCACGCAGGTGCTTGTTGAACCATATATTCTGTAAGCTATCTATCATTGCTTTCTCTCCTAAGTGTGCAGGACTATGTGCGGTATTTATGATTATTTGTACCATTGAATCAGGAAGAAACCATGTGGATTTGCCCTTTGTCATCCAACCCTGATCAGTCAGTACCCCTCCTTGTTCCGATCATTTCTTTAATTCGTCCATAGTAGCATGTGTCTGTAT
The DNA here is from genome assembly GCF_964204655.1 of Triturus cristatus. Taxonomy (NCBI): domain Eukaryota; kingdom Metazoa; phylum Chordata; class Amphibia; order Caudata; family Salamandridae; genus Triturus; species Triturus cristatus. The sequence goes on along the minus strand of NC_140579.1, from coordinate 406,421,399 downwards.
GTCTTGTACATCCTTGGAAGGATCCCTAACTGTCATGGCTTTGGACAGTGATAGTATCTGTGATTTTGTCATGTCTAGTGGGGTCTGAGCTGTCTGTTTAGCTGTTCAGTCTGCCAGATCATTGCCTTGGGAAATGGTATCTGTGGCTCTAGTATGTGCTTTACATTTTAGGATAGCTATGGCTGTTGGTAAATGTATTGCTTCCAGTAGGGCTTGAATAAGGGGGCCATGCTGTATCTTGGCCCCATGAGAGGTCAAGAAACCTCTTTCTCGCCACAGAATCGGTGTAAATGTTTACTCTCAGGTGCTTAGCTCTTATGCACGCTTGTGTCAGGGCGATGAGCTCTGCTGCTTGTGCTGACAATATGTCTATTCTTTTAGTCTCTATTATTACAGTATCAGTAGTCACTGCATATGCTGCCACTAATTCTCCCGCCCCTGTCCTCATGCATGAGCCGTCAACTTATAGTGTTAGGTCGGGGTCTGGGAGTGCAACGTCTGTCAAGTCTTGTCTTGGTTTAGTCACGGTATGTATTACTTCAACACAGTCGTGTGGTGAAACGCTTTCTGTACTGGAGGGCAAAAGGGTAGCAGGATTCAGTATGTTGCATCGTCTGATCTCTATGTGTGGTTGAAATAACGTTGGCTCATAGCCTGTCAGTCTAGCTACAGTCAGGTGTTGTGTTTGTGTCCGGTTCAAGAGAACCTCTACTGTGTGTGGTACTTGTACTGTCAGAGGGTGGCCCAGCACTATCGAGTCACTTTGTCTTATGGCTAAGGCCGTTGCTGCAACTGATTTTAGGCACGCAGGCAAAGCCTGTGCTACTGGGTCTAATGTACTAGAAAAATAAGCACAGGGCTCGTGTTTTCCTGCATGATCTTGTGTTAGGACAGATAGTGCTGTTCCATCCCCCTCTGTCACAAAAAGCATAAACGATTTGTTGTAATCAGGGTTTGCTAAAACTGGTGCTTGACATAAAGCTCTCTTTAATTCTTCAAATGCCACTGTGTGTTCTTGTGTCCAAGGGAGGACTTTAGTAGAAGCTGTATTAGGGGCTTGGACTAATTCCCCTGAAAGATCACAATAAAACATGAGAAAAAGGGGAAAGCACCATACCTATTTCCTCGGCTTAATTTCTAAGGGGGCTAATTTCTAAGGGGCTTAATTTCTTAAGGGGCTAGCGGGAAGCGAACCTCCTCAGGGGCCAGCAGAAAGCCAATATTCTCCTCCTTCCCCCCCTTTTTGACAGGATGAAATCTGAAACAGATTTCACTGCTGTCAAACACTATCAAACCCTGTGTCTCGCCAACACTATTAATCCCTGTGTGTAGCTACTGGGCGTAAGCAAAATTATAGGAGATACACAGCGTATTTGAAACGGCGAGAAATCCTTCAAATTAATGTACAAACCTCATTGTGTTAGCTCATAAGCTGGCCAAATGACATCTCATATGCAAATGTCCCTATCACATGAACCTACACCAACCTGAAGTCAATATTAATGCTAGGAGGCCCTAATAGGAATGCTAAATTACCTAAATATTCGGAAAACCAAGTTTAAGAACAGTTGTTAATGTTGATAATTAATAATTCATCTGCTAAAGAAATCAGTCATTTTGCAATAATTTCCACCTATACAATAAACAGCCTAATTTAAAAACAAGTCAACTTTTGGGGCCACCACTTACAAGAATGAGCTTACTAAAGCAAACTTTAAAAAGGAAATCCTGTCAGATATTTTCTCATTACCCTAAATACCGAGCCTCATTTGTCACTCTGGGGTGGCAGTCCTTATTTAAAACAGGCCTTTCAAGAGGTAAGATGCGAGTGCATAGATCATAATGGTTCCTTAATGTCCAATCTGGAAACATATGACCGAGGCTGCCTGTCTATAAGAGAAAGGCAGTCATGTGATACATATTTAAGTCTTGCATAACTATTTTCTTCTTTTATTCATCACCAATACCAATTAGACATACACTGATAACGTGTTGTCCGCTATTTTGACAGCATGATAAAGGTAATATCATGTCTGTGAAATTTAGTAATTGTGAACAAGTTCCAGCCAAGCGCTGCGCAAAGATTTACGTCGTCACGTCCATCTCCGTAACGCCCAGGAGAACTTGTATTAATGCCAAACATACTGGTCAATACAACACAAAAACAAAACATATATAAAATACATATGCCAAGCCATCAGTATACCAAGCACAGAAAACATAGACAATTACACTAACATATATAAATGAGCAGCGATGCGCAATTATAGTACCTACAGCTCAGAGGCGAACACTCTGGCCTGCTTAATTTGTCAGGCTTATAATCAATAATTGATTTACCTGCCCTATACACCCCCATCTGAAATCACCGTGTCAAGTCTGACACACAGAATCAGCAATAATAATCAAAAACGAAGAACACACGAACCTGTTTGTTTTCTTTTATAAAAATGAGCTATGCATCTTCGTCAACACAATGTACCCTAATGTCCCAGACGAAGACGCACCTCTCATCTCTCCTCACAGACTTTTAACCACTGGATCATTTATCCAATGCAACTGGTGGCAGCTTGTGGCCACAATTAAAAAATGTCTGAATTTGAAAATCGTTTTTATATAGGCATATAGCCCTTAAAATTCCAAGCAAGAGCAACATTTTACTTTCTGGCCAGAAGCAATATAACAATTGCTAAAAAATAAAACAAATCTTCTCCATAGACATTTCCTCGGGGCACTGGTTTTGCACAGAATAGAACAAGGGAATCTTTCTCGACTTACATTTCTCAGCTGCCCTGTCTTATCAGAGAAGCTAAAAATAGCCCCTCAGCGCGGCCTGAGCCTGGGCTGCCAGCCAACTTTTTTGTTGTTCCTACTCCTGGCCCCCAAGGCTCTCCGGCTGCAGGCATTACACAGATGCGATGTCAGAGAAGCTTTCTAAGCAGTGCCTCTGTTCTGCTCCTCTCACCGGCCCCCACCTACACTGGCTACAAGGTCAGAATCTGTCTCCGATTTCTGTATCACATTCTGCTCTACACAGCCCCCACCTTCTCCTCACTCTGAAGCTGTCAAAGACAAAAAGACTACTCAATTCCATAAAAACTGCAATAATTCGCCCAATTGAAAAATTATTTTTACATACAATTTGCACTCAGGGGGTCACAATCTCACCGACTTGACCCAGCACATTGGCTCACTGGACCACCAAGAACACAAACCTGTATTCTTGAACAATTTGCAAATTCGAAATACCCACAATTCTTTTTTCAAGCTAAACTTTTCACTAATTATTTTTTCGTTAACACTTTGTACATTAGGGGTGTCATCAAATCACAGGTGTTGCTCCTTCTCTAGCTACACCCCTCTCAATTTCCTATTGACAACGTAGTCAAATGTTGGACCATGTAAACACCGGCTATGCGCTGTTCGTTTGGTGGGAGGCTCAAGAACCTTTGGGCTACTATATCATTATTATATGTATCGTGGTACTTGCGGTGGCACTCTAACTGGCCTTTCTACTGGGGCCACTCTTGCTAGGTCCTCTGAAAGGACGGGATAAATACCAGCAACGTCAGTATTTCTTTCTCTGTCAGCCTGCGCTCATTTTACCTGCTCCACTTCCTCCTGTAACATCTTTTCCTTGGCTTTTCCAGACGCCAGTCTACTTCTCTCTGCTTCGTGAAACACTTACTCTGTCCTCCTATGTGACTCCTTGCGCCAAAACTCAATGGCATCCTTCCGAGCTGGTCTACATTTTCTCTTTCATAAGAGTGTTTCGTTGTCTGTCTACTTGTTCTGCTTTTACTCGGATACCTTCCTCAACTAATACGTTTTCTCGGGCTTTGTCTGAATCCTCCCTACTTTTCTCTTCTTTTCTGAGCGCTTTCTCTGTGCGTCTATGCAATTCTTTACGCCATAATTCAATGGCATTTTTCTGTGACTGTCTGGCTGTCTTTTTCCATAACTCTTCTTCTACTCTCATGATGCAATCTGCATCCCAGGTCCCAGCTGCGGGCCACCTCTGACTTTCTGGTAAATCCTTGGTGTAGTCCACCCATAAATCAAGAAATAATACGGCATCTAGGCCATGCTTATGATACATAAAGTACCCTGGAGTGTCCCTAGGTGGAATGGGAACAGCTTCCTCGAGTACCCCTTTTCTAGTTTTGATCTGTCTTAATTTTGAAAAGAACGGCATCTTTAAACTTTGCTACTTGATTTTGAACACAATAAATTACAATAAACACAATAATGAACACTCATTCATACCACAATTTTTAAAACATATTAAAACATTTAACATTTAACATTTAACGAACGATGATAACAAATAGGAAACTAGTTACTGACATAATACTAACACTAGAGAATACTGAATTATATGCAAGACATACTAGATATACTGCTAAACAGTACAGATACACTGCTGAAACAGTGCAGACCGGATTTGTGTACCCAAACCCGTCTTGACCGGCACAACCTAATGTGCACGTCTAACTGCCTCCCCAGCAACGGTACTCACGGGGTAGCACGGAACGGAAGGCCTCGGAACTGATCTGGACTAGACCAAACTGGACTGGACTGGACTCGACTCGTGACTTGGATACTTCGGAACTTCGGAATCTGGTGGGCCTCTGTATACCTCGGACACAGCTCTCTCGCAGGTGGGCTCTGGGTAGGACAATCTGCGTTCCTCACCGCCTCGTATGGATGCCTGGTCGCAGTCTGTCCCCTTAGTTGGCCTGAGGGAGTTGGCGGGAAGACCCGCGACGTGCGCGCTTGAAGTCCGTCACGGCCATGGAAGGGGGCAAAACTGGACCTTCATCTCCGGCGTGTGGGGAAAGAGATGTAACTGTTCGGGCGCCATTATGTGGTAAATAAAATATTACGCTCTCAGAATTTTTAGTCTATAAATAAGATCATGCATAAAGCAAGAGGCTGAGTCTGTGGTATCAGGTTCATAAAGGGCTTTATTCCAATAACTCGAGTCAAAGGGAGAATATTACCATCACCAAAAAGGATCTGGAAAGGGACTCAAAAGTATTCTCAATATTCTCAAAACATTATTCACAGAGTACAGTATATATACATTTCTCAATTGTAAGTAAGCAAAAGAGCAAGAGAGAATGAGATAAGAGCATGTGGGCCTGTAAGTAGGCGTGAAGGTGGGCGTCCATGTGGGCGTCCACTTGATGATAATGGGTAATTTGTCATGTGTGGGTGGATACCTGGAGGGGGTTGCGTGATCTGCTGGAATTGTACTGGAACTTTGCCTTACTTGTGCTCAACTCGAGCATGACGTGTAACTGACGTGGGGAGGGTTGCTATGCAACCGGACAAGTCTGGAAGTGAGGCCTTCAGTGAGTGAGGCCTTCAGTGTCAGGACGACCAGCACATCTTGTATTATCTGATATCCGATGTCTGGAGCAGGGACTGATTTGTGACATAGGTTGCTCATCACCAAGAGCCGATGTGGCATCTATTTCTTCATTTACTTCATTTACTGCAGAGGCCTTACATGGGGGCTATGGGCTTTTTACTGACGTGAGCTTTGCAATCTCACAAAGAGAGACAGTAGGGCTGGGCTCCCTCCTTGCAGATGGGTCGCGTTCATTCCTCCTTCACCAGGCAAGAATGTGGTTTCAGTAAGAGTAAGCAGATAACCGTGCTCAATACTGTCTCGGCACCTCGGTCGGGGCCCCTTTGGCTGAGGCCCAAGTGTGCAAGGCCAAGGATACGTAGCTGTAGCTTTCAGAGCGTTCTGAGGCATGAAACCTCTTTTCGGCTCTGGCTGAGCCATAAACATGGGCTTCATGAAAATGCAGGAAAACATGATGAAAAACGTGTAGGCCTCAATACAGATTTGTCGTTTCTCTCATGGGAGACTGGATGATGGCAGGCCACGTTATAGCATAAGCATCATGATAGAAAGGCCATGGAGGGGAAATACATAGGTTACATGTATGTGCATATAAGCGTTTGGGGGGGGCGCATGGGGACACATAGGCCTCGTAGATTTTTATTTTCCTCACATTCACCCCAGTACAGAGATTTGGGCCTAAATCCATTGGTTTTTTGCTCACCATGCCATTCCAGTTTGAACCCAGCCATTTGCAAATCAGTCTTGAGCCGGTGCCTCATGGGAACAGTCCAGCCCGAACTGTCAAGCCAGGTCCTCCCTTGGCTGGAAACAAGCATCCTAGGACCAGTTTCGGGGTTATACCCCTCTTCAGCCAGGATAGATTGATTCCAGTGGCATGGAGAGCACGGGACCCACGTCTAGGTATACCCTTCCCACTTGGGGAGACAAATGCAAAAACAAAAATTAATGGACAAAATACAGAACAATGTCATACATTCACCCCAGTACAGAGATCTGGGCCTACATCCATCGTTTTTTTGCTCACCATGCCTTTACAGTTTGAACCCAGCCACATGCAAATCAGTCTTGACCCTGTTCCTCATGGGAACAGTCCAGCCCGAACTGCCAAGCCAGGTTCTCCCGGGGCTGGAATCAAGCATCCTTGGACTTGTTTCGGGGTTTACCCCTCTTCAGCCAGGATAGCTTGATTCCAGTGGCATGGGGAGCACGGAACCCACGTCTAGGCATACCCGTCCCACTCGGGTGACAAATGCAAAAACAACAATTGATGGACAGAATGCATAACAATGTCATACATTCACCCCAGTACAGAGATCTGGGCCTAAATCCATCATTTTTTTGCTCACCATGCCATTACAGTTTGAACCCAGCCACATGCAAATCAGTCTTCACCCTGTTCCTCATGGGAACAGTCCAGCCCGAACTGCCAAGCCACGTCTTCCCTGGACTGGAAAAAAGCATCCTAGGACCAGTTTCGAAGTTTCACCCCTCTTCAGCCAGGATAGCTTGATTCCAGTGGCATGGAGAGCACGGGACCCACATCTAGGCATACCCGTCCCACTCGGGGTGACAAATGGAAAAACAACAATTCATGGACAGAATGCAGAACAATGTCATACATTCACCCCAGTCCAGAGATCTTGGCCTAAATCCATCGTTTTTTTGCTTACCATGCCATTCCAGTTTGAACCAAGCCATATGCAAATCAGTCTCGACCCTGTGCCTCATGGGAACAGTCCAGCTCAAACTGCCAAGCCAGGTCCTCCCTGGACTGAAAACAAGCATACTAGGACCGGTTTCGGGGTCTCACCCCTCTTCAGCCAGAATAGATTGATTCCAGTGGCATGGAGAGCACGGGACCCACATCTAGGTATACCCTTCCCACTCGGGGTGACAAATGCAAAAACAACAATTGATGGACAGAATGCAGAACATTGTCATACATTCACCCCAGTACAGAGATCTGGACCTAAATCCATCGTTTGTTTGCCTACCATGCCAATCCAGTTTGAACCCAGCCATATGCAAATCAGTCTTGACCCTGTGCCTCATGGGAACAGTCCAGCCCGAACTGCCAAGCCAGGTCTTCCCTGGGCTGGAAACAAGCATCCTAGGACCGGTTTCGGGGTTGCAGCCCTCCTCAGCTAGGATAGATTGCTTCTAGTGGCATGGAGAGCACGGGACCCACGTCTAGGCATACCCTTCCCACTCTGGGTGACAAATACAAAAACAAAAATTAATGGACAAAATGCAGAACAATGTCATACATTCACCCCAGTACAGAGATCTGGGCCTAAATCCATCGTTTTTTTGCTCACCATGCCATTCCAGTTTGAACCCAGCCACATGCAAATCAGTCTTGACCCTGTGCCTCATGGGAACAGTCCAGCCCGAACTGCCAAGCCAGGTCCTCCCTTGACTGGAAAGAAGCATCCTAGGACCAGTTTCAAAGTTTCACCCCTCTTCAGCCAGGATAGCTTGATTCCAGGGGCATGGAGAGCACGGAACCCACGTCTAGGCATTCCCGTCCCACTCGGGGTGACAAATGCAAAAACAATTGATGGACAGAATGCAGAACAATGTCAAACATTCACCCCAGTACAGAGATCTGGGCCTAAATCCATCGTTTTTTTGCTCACCATGCCATTACAGTTTGAACCCAGCCACATGCAAATCAGTCTTCACCCTGTTCCTCATGGGAACAGTCCAGCCCGAACTGCCAAGCCACGTCTTCCCTGGACTGGAAAAAAGCATCCTAGGACCAGTTTCGAAGTTTCACCCCTCTTCAGCCAGGATAGCTTGATTCCAGTGGCATGGAGAGCACGGGACCCACCTCTAGGCATACCCGTCCCACTCGGGGTGACAAATGGAAAAACAACAATTCATGGACAGAATGCAGAACAATGTCATACATTCACCCCATTCCAGAGATCTTGGCCTAAATCCATCGTTTTTTTGCTCACCATGCCATTCCAGTTTGAACCCAGCCATATGCAAATCAGTCTTGACCCTGTGCCTCATGGGAACAGTCCAGCCCGAACTGCCAAGCCAGGTCTTCCCTGGGCTGGAAACAAGCATCCTAGGACCGGTTTCGGGGTTGCAGCCCTCTTCAGCTAGGATAGATTGATTCTAATGGCATGGAGAGCACGGTACCCACGTCTAGGCGTACCCCTCCCACTCTGGGTGACAAATACAAAAACAAAAACTTAATGGACAAAATGCAGAACAATGTCATACATTCACCCCAGTACAGAGATCTGGGCCTAAATCCATCGTTTTTTTGCTCACCATGCCATTACAGTTTGAACCCAGCCACATGCAAATCAGTCTTGACCCTGTGCCTCATGGGAGCAGTCCAGCCCGAACTGCCAAGCCAGGTCCTCCCTAGACTGGAAAGACGCATCCTAGGACCAGTTTCAAAGTTTGACCCCTCTTCAGCCAGGATAGCTTGATTCCAGTGGCATGGAGAGCACGGAACCCACGTCTAGGCATACCCGTCCCACTCGGGGTGACAAATGCAAAAACAACAATTGATGGACAGAATGCAGAACAATGTCATACATTCACCCCAGTACAGAGATCTGGACCTAAATCCATCGTTTGTTTGCTCACCATGCCAATCCAGTTTGAACCCAGCCATTTGCAAATCAGTCTTGACCCTGTGCCTCATGGGAACAGTCCAGCCCGAACTGCCAAGCCAGGTACTCCCTGGGCTGGAAACAAGCATCCTAGGACCGGTTTCGGGGTTATACCCCTCTTCAGCCAGGATAGATGGATTCCAGTGGCATGGAGAGCACGGGACCCACGTCTAGACCTACCCGTCCCACTCGGGGTGACAAATGCAAAAACAACTATTGATAGACAGAATGCAGAACAATGTCATACATTCACCCCAGTACAGAGATTTGGGCCTAAATCCATTGGTTTTTTGCTCACCATGCCATTCCAGTTTGAACCCAGCCTTTTGCAAATCAGTCTTGACCCGGTGCCTCATGGGAACAGTCCAGCCCGAACTGCCAAGCCAGGTCCTCCCTTGGCTGGAAACAAGCATCCTAGGACCGGTTTCGGGGTTATACCCCTCTTCAGCCAGGATAGATTGATTCCAGTGGCATGGAGAGCACGGGACCCACGTCTAGGTATACCCTTCCCACTTGGGGAGACAAATGCAAAAACAAAAATTAATGGACAAAATGCAGAACAATGTCATACATTCACCCCAGTACAGAGATCTGGGCCTAGATCCATCGTTTTTTGCTCACCATGCCATTACAGTTTGAACCCAGCCACATGCAAATCAGTCTTGACCCTGTTCCTCATGGGAACAGTCCAGCCCGAACTGCCAAGCCAGGTTCTCCCGGGGCTGGAATCAAGCATCCTTGGACTTGTTTCGGGGTTTCACCCCTCTTCAGCCAGGATAGCTTGATTCCAGTGGCATGGAGAGCACGGAACCCACGTCTAGGCATACCCGTCCCAATCGGGTGACAAATGCAAAAACAACAATTGATGGACAGAATGCATAACAATGTCATACATTCACCCCAGTACAGAGATCTGGGACTAAATCCATCGTTTTTATGCTCACCATGCCATTCCAGTTTGATCCCAGCCATATGCAAATCAGTCTTGACCCTGTGCCTCATGGGAACAGTCCAGGCTGAACTGCCAAGCCAGGTCGTCCCTGGACTGGAAACAGGCATCCTAGGACCGGTTTCGGGGTTTCACCCCTCTTCAGGCAGGATAGCTTGATTCTAGTGGCATGGAGGGCGGGGACCCACGTCTAGGCATACCCGTCCCACTCGGCGTGACAAATGCAAAAACAACAATTGATGGACAGAATGCCGAACAATGTCATACATTCACCCCAGTACAGAGATCTCGGCCTAAATCCATCGTTTTTTGGCTCACCATGCCATTCCAGTTTGAACCCAGCCATATGCAAATCAGTCTTAACCCTGTGCCTCATGGGAAAAATGCAGCCCGAACTGCCAAGCTAGGTCTTCCCTGGACTGGAATCAAGCATCCTAGGACCGGTTTCGGGGTTTCACCCCTCTTCAGCAAGGATAGCTTGATTTCAGTGCCATGGAGAGCACTGGAGTCATGTCTGAGCACACCCGTCCCACTCGGGGTGACAAATGCAAAAACAACAGTTGATGGACAGAATGCAGAACAATGTCATACATTCACCCCAGTATAGAGATCTGAGCCTAAATCCAATGTTTTTTTGCTCACCATGCCATTCCAGTTTGAACCCAGCCATATGCAAATCAGTCTTGACCCTGTGCCTCATGGGAACAGTCCAGGCTGAACTGCCAAACCAGGTCGTCCCTGGACTGGAAACAGGCATACTAGGACCGGTTTCGGGGTTTCACCCCTCTTCAGGCAGGATAGCTTGATTCTAGTGGCATGGAGGGCCGGGACCCACGTCTAGGCATACCCGTCCCACTCGGGGTGACAAATGCAAAAACAACAATTGATGGACAGAATGCAGAACTATGTCATGCATTCACCCCAGTACAGAGATCTCGGCTTAAATCCATCGTTTATTTGCTCACCATGCCAATCCAGTTTGAACCCAGCCATATGCAAATCAGTCTTGACCCTGTGCCTCATGGGAACAGTCCAGCCCGAACTGCCAAGCCAGGTCTTCCCTGGGCTGGAAACAAGCATCCTAGGACCGGTTTCGGGGTTTCAGCCCTCTTCAGCTAGGATAGATTGATTCTAGTGGCATGGAGAGCACGGGACCCACGTCTAGGCATACCCTTCCCACTCTGGGTGACAAATAGAAAAACAAAAACTTAATGGACAAAATGCAGAACAATGTCATACATTCACCCCAGTACAGAGATCTGGGCCTAAATCCATCGTTTTTTTGCTCACCATGCCATTCCAGTTTGAACCCAGCCACATGCAAATCAGTCTTGACCCTGTGCCTCATGGGAACAGTCCAGCCCGAACTGCCAAGCCAGGTCCTCCCTAGACTGAAAAGACGCATCCTAGGACCAGTTTCAAAGTTTGACCCCTCTTCAGCCAAGATAGCTTGATTCCAGTGGCATGGAGAGCACGGAACCCACGTCTAAGCATACCCGTCCCACTCGGCGTGACAAATGCAAAAACAACAATTGATTGACAGAATGCAGAACAATGTCATACATTCACCCCAGTACAGAGATCTGGGCCTAAATCCATCGTTTTTTTGTTCACCATACCATTCCAGTTTGAACCAAGCCAAATGCAAATCAGTCTTGACCCTAGGCCTCATGGGAACAGTCCAGTCCGAACTGCCAAGCCAGGTCCTCCCTGGTCTGAAAACAAGCATCCTAGGACCGGTTTCGGGGTTTCACCCCTCTCCAGCCACGATAGCTTGATTCCAGTGGCATGGAGAGCACGGGACCCACGTCTAGACCTACCCGTCCCACTCGAGGTGACAAATGCAAAAACAACTATTGATAGACAGAATGCAGAACAATGTCATACATTCACCCCAGTACAGAGATTTGGGCCTAAATCCATTGGTTTTTTGCTCACCATGCCATTCCAGTTTGAACCCAGCCATTTGCAAATCAGTCTTGACCCGGTGCCTCATGGGAACAGTCCAGCCCGAACTGCCAAGCCAGGTCCTCCCTTGGCTGGAAAGAAGCATCCTAGGACCGGTTTCGGGGTTATACCCCTCTTCAGCCAGGATAGATTGATTCCAGTGGCATGGAGAGCACGGGACCCATGTCTAGGTATTCCCTTCCCACTTGGGGAGACAAATGCAAAAACAAAAATGAATGGACAAAATGCAGAACAATGTCATACATTCACCCCAGTACAGAGATCTGGGCCTACATCCATCGTTTTTTTGCTCACCATGCCATTACAGTTTGAACCCAGCCACATGCAAATCAGTCTTGACCCTGTTCCTCATGGGAACAGTCCAGCCCGAACTGCCAAGCCAGGTTCTCCCGGGGCTGGAATCAAGCATCTTTGGACTTGTTTCGGGGTTTCACCCCTCTTCAGCCAGGATAGCTTGATTCCAGTGGCATGGAGAGCACGGAACCCACGTCTAGGCATACCCGTCCCACTCGGGTGACAAATGCAAAAACAACAATTGATGGACAGAATGCAAAACAATGCCATACATTCACCCCAGTACAGAGATCTGGGACTAAATCCATCGTTTTTATGCTCACCATGCCATTCCAGTTTGAACCCAGCCATATGCAAATCAGTCTTGACCCTGTGCCTCATGGGAACAGTCCAGGCTGAACTGCCAAGCCAGGTCGTCCCTGGACTGGAAACAGGCATCCTAGGACCGGTTTCGGGGTTTCACCGCTCCTCAGGCAGGATAACTTGATTCTAGTGGAATGGAGGGCGGGGACCCACGTCTAGGCATACCCGTCCCACTCGGGGTGACAAATGCAAAAACAACAATTGATGGACAGAATGCCGAACAATGTCATACATTCACCCCAGTACAGAGATCTCGGCATAATCCATCGTTTTTTGGCTCACCATGCCATTCCAGTTTGAACCCAGTCATATGCAAATCAGTCTTAACCCTGTGCCTCATGGGAAAAATGCAGCCCGAACTGCCAAGCTAGGTCTTCCCTGGACTGGAAACAAGCATCCTAGGACCGGTTTCGGGGTTTCACCCCTCTTCAGCAAGGATAGCTTGATTTCAGTGCCATGGAGAGCACTGGAGTCATGTCTGAGCACACCCGTCCCACTCGGGGTGACAAATGCAAAAACAACAGTTGATGGACAGAATGCAGAACAATGTCATACATTCACCCCAGTATAGAGATCTGAGCCTAAATCCAATGTTTTTTTGCTCACCATGCCATTCCAGTTTGAACCCAGCCATATGCAAATCAGTCTTGACCCTGTGCCTCATGGGAACAGTCCAGGCTGAACTGCCAAACCAGGTCGTCCCTGGACTGGAAAGAGGCATACTAGGACCGGTTTCGGGGTTTCACCCCTCTTCAGGCAGGATAGCTTGATTCTAGTGGCATGGAGGGCCGGGACCCACGTCTAGGCATACCCGTCCCACTCGGGGTGACAAATGCAAAAACAACAATTGATGGACAGAATGCAGAACTATGTCATGCATTCACCCCAGTACAGAGATCACGGCTTAAATCCATCGTTTATTTGCTCACCATGCCAATCCAGTTTGAACCCAGCCATATGCAAATCAGTCTTGACCCTGTGCCTCATGGGAACAGTCCAGCCCGAACTGCCAAGCCAGGTCTTCCCTGGGCTGGAAACAAGCATCCTAGGACCGGTTTCGGGGTTTCAGCCCTCTTCAGCTAGGATAGATTGATTCTAGTGGCATGGAGAGCACGGGACCCACGTCTAGGCATACCCTTCCCACTCTGGGTGACAAATAGAAAAACAAAAACTTAATGGACAAAATGCAGAACAATGTCATACATTCACCCCAGTACAGAGATCTGGGCCTAAATCCATCGTTTTTTTGCTCACCATGCCATTCCAGTTTGAACCCAGCCACATGCAAATCAGTCTTGACCCTGTGCCTCATGGGAACAGTCCAGCCCGAACTGCCAAGCCAGGTCCTCCCTGGAAAGACGCATCCTAGGACCAGTTTCAAAGTTTGACCCCTCTTCAGCCAGGATAGCTTGATTCCAGTGGCATGGAGAGCACGGAACCCACGTCTAAGCATACCCGTCCCACTCGGCGTGACAAATGCAAAAACAACAATTGATGGACAGAATGCAGAACAATGTCATACATTCACCCCAGTACAGAGATCTGGGCCTAAATCCATCGTTTTTTTGTTCACCATACCATTCCAGTTTGAACCAAGCCAAATGCAAATCAGTCTTGACCCTAGGCCTCATGGGAACAGTCCAGTCCGAAGTGCCAAGCCAGGTCCTCCCTGGTCTGAAAACAAGCATCCTAGGACCGGTTTCGGGGTTTCACCCCTCTCCAGCCACGATAGCTTGATTCCAGTGGCATGGAGAGCACGGACCCACGTCTAGACCTACCCGTCCCACTCGGGGTGACAAATGCAAAAACAACTATTGATAGACAGAATGCAGAACAATGTCATACATTCACCCCAGTACAGAGATTTGGGCCTAAATCCATTGGTTTTTTGCTCACCATGCCATTCCAGTTTGAACCCAGCCATTTGCAAATCAGTCTTGACCCGGTGCCTCATGGGAACAGTCCAGCCCGAACTGCCAAGCCAGGTCCTCCCTTGGCTGGAAACAAGCATCCTAGGACCGGTTTTGGGGGTTTCACCCCTCTTCAGCCAGGATAGCTTGATTCCAGTGGCATGGAGAGCACGGGACCCACGTCTAGGTATACCCTTCCCACTTGGGGAGACAAATGCAAAAACAAAAATTAATGGACAAAATGCAGAACAATGTCATACATTCACCCCAGTACAGAGATCTGGGCCTAGATCCATCGTTTTTTGCTCACCATGCCATTACAGTTTGAACCCAGCCACATGCAAATCAGTCTTGACCCTGTTCCTCATGGGAACAGTCCAGCCCGAACTGCCAAGCCAGGTTCTCCCGGGGCTGGAATCAAGCATCCTTGGACTTGTTTCGGGGTTTCACCCCTCTTCAGCCAGGATAGCTTGATTCCAGTGGCATGGAGAGCACGGAACCCACGTCTAGGCATACCCGTCCCAATCGGGTGACAAATGCAAAAACAACAATTGATGGACAGAATGCATAACAATGTCATACATTCACCCCAGTACAGAGATCTGGGACTAAATCCATCGTTTTTATGCTCACCATGCCATTCCAGTTTGATCCCAGCCATATGCAAATCAGTCTTGACCCTGTGCCTCATGGGAACAGTCCAGGCTGAACTGCCAAGCCAGGTCGTCCCTGGACTGGAAACAGGCATCCTAGGACCGGTTTCGGGGTTTCACCCCTCTTCAGGCAGGATAGCTTGATTCTAGTGGCATGGAGGGCGGGGACCCACGTCTAGGCATACCCGTCCCACTCGGCGTGACAAATGCAAAAACAACAATTGATGGACAGAATGCCGAACAATGTCATACATTCACCCCAGTACAGAGATCTCGGCCTAAATCCATCGTTTTTTGGCTCACCATGCCATTCCAGTTTGAACCCAGCCATATGCAAATCAGTCTTAACCCTGTGCCTCATGGGAAAAATGCAGCCCGAACTGCCAAGCTAGGTCTTCCCTGGACTGGAATCAAGCATCCTAGGACCGGTTTCGGGGTTTCACCCCTCTTCAGCAAGGATAGCTTGATTTCAGTGCCATGGAGAGCACTGGAGTCATGTCTGAGCACACCCGTCCCACTCGGGGTGACAAATGCAAAAACAACAGTTGATGGACAGAATGCAGAACAATGTCATACATTCACCCCAGTATAGAGATCTGAGCCTAAATCCAATGTTTTTTTGCTCACCATGCCATTCCAGTTTGAACCCAGCCATATGCAAATCAGTCTTGACCCTGTGCCTCATGGGAACAGTCCAGGCTGAACTGCCAAACCAGGTCGTCCCTGGACTGGAAACAGGCATACTAGGACCGGTTTCGGGGTTTCACCCCTCTTCAGGCAGGATAGCTTGATTCTAGTGGCATGGAGGGCCGGGACCCACGTCTAGGCATACCCGTCCCACTCGGGGTGACAAATGCAAAAACAACAATTGATGGACAGAATGCAGAACTATGTCATGCATTCACCCCAGTACAGAGATCTCGGCTTAAATCCATCGTTTATTTGCTCACCATGCCAATCCAGTTTGAACCCAGCCATATGCAAATCAGTCTTGACCCTGTGCCTCATGGGAACAGTCCAGCCCGAACTGCCAAGCCAGGTCTTCCCTGGGCTGGAAACAAGCATCCTAGGACCGGTTTCGGGGTTTCAGCCCTCTTCAGCTAGGATAGATTGATTCTAGTGGCATGGAGAGCACGGGACCCACGTCTAGGCATACCCTTCCCACTCTGGGTGACAAATAGAAAAACAAAAACTTAATGGACAAAATGCAGAACAATGTCATACATTCACCCCAGTACAGAGATCTGGGCCTAAATCCATCGTTTTTTTGCTCACCATGCCATTCCAGTTTGAACCCAGCCACATGCAAATCAGTCTTGACCCTGTGCCTCATGGGAACAGTCCAGCCCGAACTGCCAAGCCAGGTCCTCCCTAGACTGAAAAGACGCATCCTAGGACCAGTTTCAAAGTTTGACCCCTCTTCAGCCAAGATAGCTTGATTCCAGTGGCATGGAGAGCACGGAACCCACGTCTAAGCATACCCGTCCCACTCGGCGTGACAAATGCAAAAACAACAATTGATTGACAGAATGCAGAACAATGTCATACATTCACCCCAGTACAGAGATCTGGGCCTAAATCCATCGTTTTTTTGTTCACCATACCATTCCAGTTTGAACCAAGCCAAATGCAAATCAGTCTTGACCCTAGGCCTCATGGGAACAGTCCAGTCCGAACTGCCAAGCCAGGTCCTCCCTGGTCTGAAAACAAGCATCCTAGGACCGGTTTCGGGGTTTCACCCCTCTCCAGCCACGATAGCTTGATTCCAGTGGCATGGAGAGCACGGGACCCACGTCTAGACCTACCCGTCCCACTCGAGGTGACAAATGCAAAAACAACTATTGATAGACAGAATGCAGAACAATGTCATACATTCACCCCAGTACAGAGATTTGGGCCTAAATCCATTGGTTTTTTGCTCACCATGCCATTCCAGTTTGAACCCAGCCATTTGCAAATCAGTCTTGACCCGGTGCCTCATGGGAACAGTCCAGCCCGAACTGCCAAGCCAGGTCCTCCCTTGGCTGGAAAGAAGCATCCTAGGACCGGTTTCGGGGTTATACCCCTCTTCAGCCAGGATAGATTGATTCCAGTGGCATGGAGAGCACGGGACCCATGTCTAGGTATTCCCTTCCCACTTGGGGAGACAAATGCAAAAACAAAAATGAATGGACAAAATGCAGAACAATGTCATACATTCACCCCAGTACAGAGATCTGGGCCTACATCCATCGTTTTTTTGCTCACCATGCCATTACAGTTTGAACCCAGCCACATGCAAATCAGTCTTGACCCTGTTCCTCATGGGAACAGTCCAGCCCGAACTGCCAAGCCAGGTTCTCCCGGGGCTGGAATCAAGCATCTTTGGACTTGTTTCGGGGTTTCACCCCTCTTCAGCCAGGATAGCTTGATTCCAGTGGCATGGAGAGCACGGAACCCACGTCTAGGCATACCCGTCCCACTCGGGTGACAAATGCAAAAACAACAATTGATGGACAGAATGCAAAACAATGCCATACATTCACCCCAGTACAGAGATCTGGGACTAAATCCATCGTTTTTATGCTCACCATGCCATTCCAGTTTGAACCCAGCCATATGCAAATCAGTCTTGACCCTGTGCCTCATGGGAACAGTCCAGGCTGAACTGCCAAGCCAGGTCGTCCCTGGACTGGAAACAGGCATCCTAGGACCGGTTTCGGGGTTTCACCGCTCCTCAGGCAGGATAACTTGATTCTAGTGGAATGGAGGGCGGGGACCCACGTCTAGGCATACCCGTCCCACTCGGGGTGACAAATGCAAAAACAACAATTGATGGACAGAATGCCGAACAATGTCATACATTCACCCCAGTACAGAGATCTCGGCATAATCCATCGTTTTTTGGCTCACCATGCCATTCCAGTTTGAACCCAGTCATATGCAAATCAGTCTTAACCCTGTGCCTCATGGGAAAAATGCAGCCCGAACTGCCAAGCTAGGTCTTCCCTGGACTGGAAACAAGCATCCTAGGACCGGTTTCGGGGTTTCACCCCTCTTCAGCAAGGATAGCTTGATTTCAGTGCCATGGAGAGCACTGGAGTCATGTCTGAGCACACCCGTCCCACTCGGGGTGACAAATGCAAAAACAACAGTTGATGGACAGAATGCAGAACAATGTCATACATTCACCCCAGTATAGAGATCTGAGCCTAAATCCAATGTTTTTTTGCTCACCATGCCATTCCAGTTTGAACCCAGCCATATGCAAATCAGTCTTGACCCTGTGCCTCATGGGAACAGTCCAGGCTGAACTGCCAAACCAGGTCGTCCCTGGACTGGAAAGAGGCATACTAGGACCGGTTTCGGGGTTTCACCCCTCTTCAGGCAGGATAGCTTGATTCTAGTGGCATGGAGGGCCGGGACCCACGTCTAGGCATACCCGTCCCACTCGGGGTGACAAATGCAAAAACAACAATTGATGGACAGAATGCAGAACTATGTCATGCATTCACCCCAGTACAGAGATCACGGCTTAAATCCATCGTTTATTTGCTCACCATGCCAATCCAGTTTGAACCCAGCCATATGCAAATCAGTCTTGACCCTGTGCCTCATGGGAACAGTCCAGCCCGAACTGCCAAGCCAGGTCTTCCCTGGGCTGGAAACAAGCATCCTAGGACCGGTTTCGGGGTTTCAGCCCTCTTCAGCTAGGATAGATTGATTCTAGTGGCATGGAGAGCACGGGACCCACGTCTAGGCATACCCTTCCCACTCTGGGTGACAAATAGAAAAACAAAAACTTAATGGACAAAATGCAGAACAATGTCATACATTCACCCCAGTACAGAGATCTGGGCCTAAATCCATCGTTTTTTTGCTCACCATGCCATTCCAGTTTGAACCCAGCCACATGCAAATCAGTCTTGACCCTGTGCCTCATGGGAACAGTCCAGCCCGAACTGCCAAGCCAGGTCCTCCCTGGAAAGACGCATCCTAGGACCAGTTTCAAAGTTTGACCCCTCTTCAGCCAGGATAGCTTGATTCCAGTGGCATGGAGAGCACGGAACCCACGTCTAAGCATACCCGTCCCACTCGGCGTGACAAATGCAAAAACAACAATTGATGGACAGAATGCAGAACAATGTCATACATTCACCCCAGTACAGAGATCTGGGCCTAAATCCATCGTTTTTTTGTTCACCATACCATTCCAGTTTGAACCAAGCCAAATGCAAATCAGTCTTGACCCTAGGCCTCATGGGAACAGTCCAGTCCGAAGTGCCAAGCCAGGTCCTCCCTGGTCTGAAAACAAGCATCCTAGGACCGGTTTCGGGGTTTCACCCCTCTCCAGCCACGATAGCTTGATTCCAGTGGCATGGAGAGCACGGACCCACGTCTAGACCTACCCGTCCCACTCGGGGTGACAAATGCAAAAACAACTATTGATAGACAGAATGCAGAACAATGTCATACATTCACCCCAGTACAGAGATTTGGGCCTAAATCCATTGGTTTTTTGCTCACCATGCCATTCCAGTTTGAACCCAGCCATTTGCAAATCAGTCTTGACCCGGTGCCTCATGGGAACAGTCCAGCCCGAACTGCCAAGCCAGGTCCTCCCTTGGCTGGAAACAAGCATCCTAGGACCGGTTTTGGGGGTTTCACCCCTCTTCAGCCAGGATAGCTTGATTCCAGTGGCATGGAGAGCACGGGACCCACGTCTAGGCATACCCGTCCCATTCGGGGTGACAAATGCAAAAACAACAATTGATGGACAGAATGCAGAACAATGTCATACATTCACCCCAGTACAGAGATCAGGGCCTAAATCCATCGTTGTTTTGCTCACCATGCCATTACAGTTTGAACCCAGGCAAATGCAAATAAGTTTTGACCCTGTGCCTCATGGGAACAGTCCAGCCCGAACTGCCAAGCCAGGTCCTCCCTAGACTGGAAAGACGCATCCTAGGACCAGTTTCGGGGTTTCACCCCTCTCCAGCCACGATAGCTTGATTCCAGTGGCATGGAGAGCACGGAACCCACGTCTAGGCATACCCGTCCCACTCGGGGTGACAAATGCAAAAACAACAATTGATGGACAGAATGCAGAACAATATCATACATTAACCCCAGTACAGAGATCTGGGCCTAAATCCATCGTTTTTTTGTTCACCATGCCATTCCAGTTTGAACCAAGCCAAATGCAAATCAGTCTTGACCCTAGGCCTCATGGGAACAGTCCAGTCCGAAATGCCAAGCCAGGTCCTCCCTGGTCTGAAAACAAGCATCCTAGGACCGGTTTCGGGGTTTCACCCCTCTCCAGCCACGATAGCTTGATTCCAGTGGCATGGAGAGCACGGGACCCACGTCTAGACCTACCCGTCCCACTCGGGGCAACAAATGCAAAAACTATTGATGGACAGAATGCAGAACAATGTCATACATTCACCCCAGTACAGAGATTTGGGCCTAAATCCATTGGTTTTTTGCTCACCATGCCATTCCAGTTTGAACCCAGCCATTTGCAAATCAGTCTTGAGCCGGTGCCTCATGGGAACAGTCCAGCCCGAACTGTCAAGCCAGGTCCTCCCTTGGCTGGAAACAAGCATCCTAGGACCGGTTTCGGGGTTATTCCCCTCTTCAGCCAGTATAGATTGATTCCAGTGGCATGGAGAGCACGGGACCCACGTCTAGGTATACCCTTCCCACTTGGGGAGACAAATGCAAAAACAAAAATTAATGGACAAAATACAGAACAATGTCATACATTCACCCCAGTACAGAGATCTGGGCCTACATCCATCGTTTTTTTGCTCACCATGCCTTTACAGTTTGAACCCAGCCACATGCAAATCAGTCTTGACCCTGTTCCTCATGGGAACAGTCCAGCCCGAACTGCCAAGCCAGGTTCTCCCGGGGCTGGAATCAAGCATCCTTGGACTTGTTTCGGGGTTTCGCCCCTCTTCAGCCAGGATAGCTTGATTCCAGTGGCATGGAGAGCACGGAACCCACGTCTAGGCATACCCGTCCCACTCGGGTGACAAATGCAAAAACAACAATTGATGGACAGAATGCATAACAATGTCATACATTCACCCCAGTACAGAGATCTGGGACTAAATCCATCGTTTTTATGCTCACCATGCCATTCCAGTTTGAACCCAGCCATATGCAAATCAGTCTTGACCCTGTGCCTCATGGGAACAGTCCAGGCTGAACTGCCAAGCCAGGTCGTCCCTGGACTGGAAACAGGCATCCTAGGACCGGTTTCGGGGTTTCACCCCTCTTCAGGCAGGATAGCTTGATTCTAGTGGCATGGAGGGCCGGGACCCACGTCTAGGCATACCCGTCCCACTCGGGGTGACAAATGCAAAAAAAAACAATTGATGGACAGATTGCAGAACAATGTCATACATTCACCCCAGTACAGAGATCTGGGCCTAAATCCATCGTTTTTTTGCTCACCAGGCCATTCCAGTTTGAACCAAGCCATATGCAAATCAGTTTTGACCCTGTGCCTCATGGGAACAGTCCAGCTTGAACTTCCAAGCCAGGTCCTCCCTGGACTGAAAACAAGCATACTAGGACCGGTTTCGGGGTCTCACCCCTCTTCAGCCAGAATAGATTGATTCCAGTGGCATGGAGAGCACGGGACCCACGTCTAGGTATGCCCTTCCCACTTGGGGTGACAAATGCAAAAACAACAATTGATGGACAGAATGCAGAACAATGTCATACATTCACCCCAGTACAGAGATCTGGACCTAAATCCATCGTTTGTTTGCTCACCATGCCAATCCAGTTTGAACCCAGCCATATGCAAATCAGTCTTGACCCTCTGCCTCATGGGAACAGTCCAGCCCGAACTGCCAAGCCTAGTCTTCCCTGGGCTGGAAACAAGCATCCTAGGACCGGTTTCGGGGTTTCACCCCTCTTCAGGCAGGATAGCTTGATTCTAGTGGCATGGAGGGCCGGGACCCACGTCTAGGCATACCCGTCCCATTCGGGGTGACAAATGCAAAAACAACAATTGATGGACAGAATGCCGAACAATGTCATACATTCACCCCAGTACAGAGATCTCGGCCTAAATCCATCGTTTTTTGGGTCACCATGCCAATCCAGTTTGAACCCAGCCATATGCAAATCAGTCTTGACCCTGTGCCTCATGGGAACAGTCCAGCCCGAACTGCCAAGCCAGGTCTTCCCTGGGCTGGAAACAAGCATCCTAGGACCGGTTTCGGGGTTTCAGCCCTCTTCAGCTAGGATAGATTGATTCTAGTGGCATGGAGAGCACGGGACCCACGTTTAGGCATACCCTTCCCACTCTGGGTGACAAATACAAAAACAAAAACTTAATGGACAAAATGCAGAACAATGTCATACATTCACCCCAGTACAGAGATCTAGGCCTAAATCCATCGTTTTTTTGCTCACCATGCCATTCCAGTTTGAACCCAGCCACATGCAAATCAGTCTTGACCCTGTGCCTCAAATGGAACAGTCCAGCCCGAACTGCCAAGCCAGGTCCTCCCTAGACTGGAAAGACGCATCCTAGGACCATTTTCGGGGTTTCACCCCTCTCCAGCCACGATAGCTTGATTCCAGTGGCATGGAGAGCACGGAACCCACGTCTAGGCATACCCGTACCACTCAGGGTGACAAATGCAAAAACAACAATTGATGGACAGAATGCAGAACAATGTCATACATTCACCCCAGTACAGAGATCTGGGCCTAAATCCATCGTTTTTTTGTTCACCATGCCATTCCAGTTTGAACCAAGCCAAATGCAAATCAGTCTTGACCCTAGGCCTCATGGGAACAGTCCAGTCCGAACTGCCAAGCCAGGTCCTCCCTGGACTGAAAACAAGCATACTAGGACCGGTTGCGGGGTTTCACCCCTCTTCAGCCAGGATAGCTTGATTCCAGTGGCATGCAGAGGACGGGACCCACGTCTAGGCATACCCGTCCCACTCGGGGTGACAAATGCAAAAACAACAATTGATGGACAAAATGCAGAACAATGTCATACATTCACCCCAGTACAGAGATCTGGGCCTAAATCCATTGTTATTTTGCTCACCATGCCATTACAGTTTGAACCCAGCCACATGCAAATCAGTCTTGACCCTGTTCCTCATGGGAACAGTCCAGCCCGAACTGCCAAGCCAGGTTCTCCCGGGGCTGGAATCAAGCATCCTTGGACTTGTTTCGGGGTTTCACCCCTCTTCAGCCAGGATAGCTTGATTCCAGTGGCATGGAGAGCACGGAACCCACGTCTAGGCATACCCGTCCCACTCGGGGTGACAAATGCAAAAACAACAATTGATGGACAGAATGCAGAACAATGTCATACATTCACCCCAGTACAGAGATCTGGGCCTAAATCCATCGTTTTTTTGTTCACCATGCCATTCCAGTTTGAACCAAGCCAAATGCAAATCAGTCTTGACCCTAGGCCTCATGGGAACAGTCCAGTCCGAACTGCCAAGCCAGGTCCTCCCTGGTCTGAAAACAAGCATCCTAGGACCGGTTTCGGGGTTTCACCCCTCTCCAGCCACGATAGCTTGATTCCAGTGGCATGGAGAGCACGGGACCCACGTCTAGACCTACCCGTCCCACTCGAGGTGACAAATGCAAAAACAACTATTGATAGACAGAATGCAGAACAATGTCATACATTCACCCCAGTACAGAGATTTGGGCCTAAATCCATTGGTTTTTTGCTCACCATGCCATTCCAGTTTGAACCCAGCCATTTGCAAATCAGTCTTGACCCGGTGCCTCATGGGAACAGTCCAGCCCGAACTGCCAAGCCAGGTCCTCCCTTGGCTGGAAAGAAGCATCCTAGGACCGGTTTCGGGGTTATACCCCTCTTCAGCCAGGATAGATTGATTCCAGTGGCATGGAGAGCACGGGACCCATGTCTAGGTATTCCCTTCCCACTTGGGGAGACAAATGCAAAAACAAAAATGAATGGACAAAATGCAGAACAATGTCATACATTCACCCCAGTACAGAGATCTGGGCCTACATCCATCGTTTTTTTGCTCACCATGCCATTACAGTTTGAACCCAGCCACATGCAAATCAGTCTTGACCCTGTTCCTCATGGGAACAGTCCAGCCCGAACTGCCAAGCCAGGTTCTCCCGGGGCTGGAATCAAGCATCTTTGGACTTGTTTCGGGGTTTCACCCCTCATCAGCCAGGATAGCTTGATTCCAGTGGCATGGAGAGCACGGAACCCACGTCTAGGCATACCCGTCCCACTCGGGTGACAAATGCAAAAACAACAATTGATGGACAGAATGCATAACAATGCCATACATTCACCCCAGTACAGAGATCTGGGACTAAATCCATCGTTTTTATGCTCACCATGCCATTCCAGTTTGAACCCAGCCATATGCAAATCAGTCTTGACCCTGTGCCTCATGGGAACAGTCCAGGCTGAACTGCCAAGCCAGGTCGTCCCTGGACTGGAAACAGGCATCCTAGGACCGGTTTCGGGGTTTCACCGCTCCTCAGGCAGGATAACTTGATTCTAGTGGAATGGAGGGCGGGGACCCACGTCTAGGCATACCCGTCCCACTCGGGGTGACAAATGCAAAAACAACAATTGATGGACAGAATGCCGAACAATGTCATACATTCACCCCAGTACAGAGATCTCGGCATAATCCATCGTTTTTTGGCTCACCATGCCATTCCAGTTTGAACCCAGTCATATGCAAATCAGTCTTAACCCTGTGCCTCATGGGAAAAATGCAGCCCGAACTGCCAAGCTAGGTCTTCCCTGGACTGGAAACAAGCATCCTAGGACCGGTTTCGGGGTTTCACCCCTCTTCAGCAAGGATAGCTTGATTTCAGTGCCATGGAGAGCACTGGAGTCATGTCTGAGCACACCCGTCCCACTCGGGGTGACAAATGCAAAAACAACAGTTGATGGACAGAATGCAGAACAATGTCATACATTCACCCCAGTATAGAGATCTGAGCCTAAATCCAATGTTTTTTTGCTCACCATGCCATTCCAGTTTGAACCCAGCCATATGCAAATCAGTCTTGACCCTGTGCCTCATGGGAACAGTCCAGGCTGAACTGCCAAACTAGGTCGTCCCTGGACTGGAAAGAGGCACACTAGGACCGGTTTCGGGGTTTCACCCCTCTTCAGGCAGGATAGCTTGATTCTAGTGGCATGGAGGGCCGGGACCCACGTCTAGGCATACCCGTCCCACTCGGGGTGACAAATGCAAAAACAACAATTGATGGACAGAATGCAGAACTATGTCATGCATTCACCCCAGTATAGAGATCACGGCTTAAATCCATCGTTTATTTGCTCACCATGCCAATCCAGTTTGAACCCAGCCATATGCAAATCAGTCTTGACCCTGTGCCTCATGGGAACAGTCCAGCCCGAACTGCCAAGCCAGGTCTTCCCTGGGCTGGAAACAAGCATCCTAGGACCGGTTTCGGGGTTTCAGCCCTCTTCAGCTAGGATAGATTGATTCTAGTGGCATGGAGAGCACGGGACCCACGTCTAGGCATACCCTTCCCACTCTGGGTGACAAATAGAAAAACAAAAACTTAATGGACAAAATGCAGAACAATGTCATACATTCACCCCAGTACAGAGATCTGGGCCTAAATCCATCGTTTTTTTGCTCACCATGCCATTCCAGTTTGAACCCAGCCACATGCAAATCAGTCTTGACCCTGTGCCTCATGGGAACAGTCCAGCCCGAACTGCCAAGCCAGGTCCTCCCTGGAAAGACGCATCCTAGGACCAGTTTCAAAGTTTGACCCCTCTTCAGCCAGGATAGCTTGATTCCAGTGGCATGGAGAGCACGGAACCCACGTCTAAGCATACCCGTCCCACTCGGCGTGACAAATGCAAAAACAACAATTGATGGACAGAATGCAGAACAATGTCATACATTCACCCCAGTACAGAGATCTGGGCCTAAATCCATCGTTTTTTTGTTCACCATACCATTCCAGTTTGAACCAAGCCAAATGCAAATCAGTCTTGACCCTAGGCCTCATGGGAACAGTCCAGTCCGAACTGCCAAGCCAGGTCCTCCCTGGTCTGAAAACAAGCATCCTAGGACCGGTTTCGGGGTTTCACCCCTCTCCAGCCACGATAGCATGATTCCAGTGGCATGGAGAGCACGGACCCACGTCTAGACCTACCCGTCCCACTCGGGGTGACAAATGCAAAAACAACTATTGATAGACAGAATGCAGAACAATGTCATACATTCACCCCAGTACAGAGATTTGGGCCTAAATCCATTGGTTTTTTGCTCACCATGCCATTCCAGTTTGAACCCAGCCATTTGCAAATCAGTCTTGACCCGGTGCCTCATGGGAACAGTCCAGCCCGAACTGCCAAGCCAGGTCCTCCCTTGGCTGGAAACAAGCATCCTAGGACCGGTTTTGGGGGTTTCACCCCTCTTCAGCCAGGATAGCTTGATTCCAGTGGCATGGAGAGCACGGGACCCACGTCTAGGCATACCCGTCCCATTCGGGGTGACAAATGCAAAAACAACAATTGATGGACAGAATGCAGAACAATGTCATACATTCACCCCAGTACAGAGATCAGGGCCTAAATCCATCGTTGTTTTGCTCACCATGCCATTACAGTTTGAACCCAGGCAAATGCAAATAAGTTTTGACCCTGTGCCTCATG
Organism: Triturus cristatus; assembly: GCF_964204655.1. Taxonomy (NCBI): domain Eukaryota; kingdom Metazoa; phylum Chordata; class Amphibia; order Caudata; family Salamandridae; genus Triturus; species Triturus cristatus. Next base: position 406,394,561 of record NC_140579.1, on the reverse strand, counting down.
GGAACAGTCCAGCCCGAACTGCCAAGCCAGGTCCTCCCTAGACTGGAAAGACGCATCCTAGGACCAGTTTCGGGGTTTCACCCCTCTCCAGCCACGATAGCTTGATTCCAGTGGCATGGAGAGCACGGGACCCACGTCTAGACCTACCCGTCCCACTCGGGGCAACAAATGCAACAACAATTGATGGACAGAATGCAGAACAATATCATACATTCACCCCAGTACAGAGATTTGGGCCTAAATCCATTGGTTTTTTGCTCACCATGCCATTCCAGTTTGAACCCAGCCATTTGCAAATCAGTCTTGAGCCGGTGCCTCATGGGAACAGTCCAGCCCGAACTGTCAAGCCAGATCCTCCCTTGGATGGAAACAAGCATCCTAGGACCGGTTTCGGGGTTATTCCCCTCTTTAGCCAGGATAGATTGATTCCAGTGGCATGGAGAGCACGGGACCCACGTCTAGGTATACCCTTCCCACTTGGGGAGACAAATGCAAAAACAAAAATTAATGGACAAAATACAGAACAATGTCATACATTCACCCCAGTACAGAGATCTGGGCCTACATCCATCGTTTTTTTGCTCACCATGCCTTTACAGTTTGAACCCAGCCACATGCAAATCAGTCTTGACCCTGTTCCTCATGGGAACAGTCCAGCCCGAACTGCCAAGCCAGGTTCTCCCGGGGCTGGAATCAAGCATCCTTGGACTTGTTTCGGGGTTTCACCCCTCTTCAGCCAGGATAGCTTGATTCCAGTGGCATGGAGAGCACGGAACCCACGTCTAGGCATACCCGTCCCACTCGGGTGACAAATGCAAAAACAACAATTGATGGACAGAATGCATAACAATGTCATACATTCACCCCAGTACAGAGATCTGGGACTAAATCCATCGTTTTTATGCTCACCATGCCATTCCAGTTTGAACCCAGCCATATGCAAATCAGTCTTGACCCTGTGCCTCATGGGAACAGTCCAGGCTGAACTGCCAAGCCATGTCGTCCCTGGACTGGAAACAGGCATCCTAGGACCGGTTTCGGGGTTTCACCCCTCTTCAGGCAGGATAGCTTGATTCTAGTGGCATGGAGGGCCTGGACCCACGTCTAGGCATACCCGTCCCACTCGGGGTGACAAATGCAAAAAAAACAATTGATGGACAGATTGCAGAACAATGTCATACATTCACCCCAGTACAGAGATCTGGGCCTAAATCCATCGTTTTTTTGCTCACCAGGCCATTCCAGTTTGAACTAAGCCATATGCAAATCAGTTTTGACCCTGTGCCTCGTGGGAACAGTCCAGCTTGAACTTCCAAGCCAGGTCCTCCCTGGACTGAAAACAAGCATACTAGGACCGGTTTCGGGGTCTCACCCCTCTTCAGCCAGAATAGATTGATTCCAGTGGCATGGAGAGCACGGGACCCACGTCTAGGTATGCCCTTCCCACTTGGGGTGACAAATGCAAAAACAACAATTGATGGACAGAATGCAGAACAATGTCATACATTCACCCCAGTACAGAGATCTGGACCTAAATCCATCGTTTGTTTGCTCACCATGCCAATCCAGTTTGAACCCAGCCATATGCAAATCAGTCTTGACCCTCTGCCTCATGGGAACAGTCCAGCCCGAACTGCCAAGCCTAGTCTTCCCTGGGCTGGAAACAAGCATCCTAGGACCGGTTTCGGGGTTTCACCCCTCTTCAGGCAGGATAGCTTGATTCTAGTGGCATGGAGGGCCGGGACCCACGTCTAGGCATACCCGTCCCATTCGGGGTGACAAATGCAAAAACAACAATTGATGGACAGAATGCCGAACAATGTCATACATTCACCCCAGTACAGAGATCTCGGCCTAAATCCATCGTTTTTTGGGTCACCATGCCAATCCAGTTTGAACCCAGCCATATGCAAATCAGTCTTGACCCTGTGCCTCATGGGAACAGTCCAGCCCGAACTGCCAAGCCAGGTCTTCCCTGGGCTGGAAACAAGCATCCTAGGACCGGTTTCGGGGTTTCAGCCCTCTTCAGCTAGGATAGATTGATTCTAGTGGCATGGAGAGCACGGGACCCACGTTTAGGCATACCCTTCCCACTCTGGGTGACAAATACAAAAACAAAAACTTAATGGACAAAATGCAGAACAATGTCATACATTCACCCCAGTACAGAGATCTAGGCCTAAATCCATCGTTTTTTTGCTCACCATGCCATTCCAGTTTGAACCCAGCCACATGCAAATCAGTCTTGACCCTGTGCCTCAAATGGAACAGTCCAGCCCGAACTGCCAAGCCAGGTCCTCCCTAGACTGGAAAGACGCATCCTAGGACCATTTTCGGGGTTTCACCCCTCTCCAGCCACGATAGCTTGATTCCAGTGGCATGGAGAGCACGGAACCCACGTCTAGGCATACCCGTCCCACTCGGGGTGACAAATGCAAAAACAACAATTGATGGACAGAATGCAGAACAATGTCATACATTCACCCCAGTACAGAGATCTGGGCCTAAATCCATCGTTTTTTTGTTCACCATGCCATTCCAGTTTGAACCAAGCCAAATGCAAATCAGTCTTGACCCTAGGCCTCATGGGAACAGTCCAGTCCGAACTGCCAAGCCAGGTCCTCCCTGGACTGAAAACAAGCATACTAGGACCGGTTGCGGGGTTTCACCCCTCTTCAGCCAGGATAGCTTGATTCCAGTGGCATGCAGAGGACGGGACCCACGTCTAGGCATACCCGTCCCACTCGGGGTGACAAATTCAAAAACAACAATTGATGGACAAAATGCAGAACAATGTCATACATTCACCCCAGTACAGAGATCTGGGCCTAAATCCATTGTTATTTTGCTCACCATGCCATTACAGTTTGAACCCAGCCACATGCAAATCAGTCTTGACCCTGTTCCTCATGGGAACAGTCCAGCCCGAACTGCCAAGCCAGGTTCTCCCGGGGCTGGAATCAAGCATCCTTGGACTTGTTTCGGGGTTTCACCCCTCTTCAGCCAGGATAGCTTGATTCCAGTGGCATGGAGAGCACGGAACCCACGTCTAGGCATACCCGTCCCACTCGGGGTGACAAATGCAAAAACAACAATTGATGGACAGAATGCAGAACAATGTCATACATTCACCCCAGTACAGAGATCTGGGCCTAAATCCATCGTTTTTTTGTTCACCATGCCATTCCAGTTTGAACCAAGCCAAATGCAAATCAGTCTTGACCCTAGGCCTCATGGGAACAGTCCAGTCCGAACTGCCAAGCCAGGTCCTCCCTGGTCTGAAAACAAGCATCCTAGGACCGGTTTCGGGGTTTCACCCCTCTCCAGCCACGATAGCTTGATTCCAGTGGCATGGAGAGCACGGGACCCATGTCTAGACCTACCCGTCCCACTCGGGGTGACAAATGCAAAAACAACTATTGATAGACAGAATGCAGAACAATGTCATACATTCACCCCAGTACAGAGATTTGGGCCTAAATCCACTGGTTTTTTGCTCACCATGCCATTCCAGTTTGAACCCAGCCATTTGCAAATCAGTCTTGACCCGATGCCTCATGGGAACAGTCCAGCCCGAACTGCCAAGCCAGGTCCTCCCTTGGCTGGAAACAAGCATCCTAGGACCGGTTTCGGGGTTATACCCCTCTTCAGCCAGGATAGATTGATTCCAGTGGCATGGAGAGCACGGGACCCACGTCTAGGTATACCCTTCCCACTTGGGGTGACAAATGCAAAAACAAAAATTAATGGACAAAATGCAGAACAATGTCATACATTCACCCCAGTACAGAGATCTGGGCCTAAATCCATCGTTTTTTTGCTCACCATGCCATTACAGTTTGAACCCAGCCACATGCAAATCAGTCTTCACCCTGTTCCTCATGGGAACAGTCCAGCCCGAACTGCCAAGCCACGTCTTCCCTGGACTGGAAAAAAGCATCCTAGGACCAGTTTCGAAGTTTCACCCCTCTTCAGCCAGGATAGCTTGATTCCAGTGGCATGGAGAGCACGGGACCCACATCTAGGCATACCCGTCCCACTCGGGGTGACAAATGGAAAAACAACAATTCATGGACAGAATGCAGAACAATGTCATACATTCACCCCAGTCCAGAGATCTGGGCCTAAATCCATCGTTTTTTTGCTCACCATGCCATTCCAGTTTGAACCAAGCCATATGCAAATCAGTCTTGACCCTGTGCCTCATGGGAACAGTCCAGGCTGAACTGCCAAGCCAGGTCGTCCCTGGACTGGAAGCAAGCATCCTAGGACCGCTTTCGGGGTTTCACCCCTCTCCAGCCACGATAGCTTGATTCCAGTGGCATGGAGAGCACGGGACCCACGTCTAGACCTACCCGTCCCACTTGGGGTGACAAATGCAAAAACAACTATTGATAGACAGAATGCAGAACAATGTCATACATTCACCCCAGTACAGAGATTTGGGCCTAAATCCATTGTTTTTTTGCTCACCATGCCATTCCAGTTTGAACCCAGCCATTTGCAAATCAGTCTTGAGCCGGTGCCTCATGGGAACAGTCCAGCTCGAACTGCCAAGCCAGGTCCTCCCTGGACTCAAAACAAGCATACTAGGACCGGTTTCGGGGTCTCACCCCTCTTCAGCCAGAATAGATTGATTCCAGTGGCATGGAGAGCACGGGACCCACGTCTAGGTATGCCCTTCCCACTTGGGGTGACAAATGCAAAAACAACAATTGATGGACAGAATGCAGAACAATGTCATACATTCACCCCAGTACAGAGATCTGGACCTAAATCCATCGTTTGTTTGCTCACCATGCCAATCCAGTTTGAACCCAGCCATATGCAAATCAGTCTTGACCCTCTGCCTCATGGGAACAGTCCAGCCCGAACTGCCAAGCCTAGTCTTCCCTGGGCTGGAAACAAGCATCCTAGGACCGGTTTCGGGGTTTCACCCCTCTTCAGGCAGGATAGCTTGATTCTAGTGGCATGGAGGGCCGGGACCCACGTCTAGGCATACCCGTCCCACTCGGGGTGACAAATGCAAAAACAACAATTGATGGACAGAATGCCGAACAATGTCATACATTCACCCCAGTACAGAGATCTCGGCCTAAATCCATCGTTTTTTGGGTCACCATGCCAATCCAGTTTGAACCCAGCCATATGCAAATCAGTCTTGACCCTGTGCCTCATGGGAACAGTCCAGCCCGAACTGCCAAGCCAGGTCTTCCCTGGGCTGGAAACAAGCATCCTAGGACCGGTTTCGGGGTTTCAGCCCTCTTCAGCTAGGATAGATGGATTCTAGTGGCATGGAGAGCACGGGACCCACGTTTAGGCATACCCTTCCCACTCTGGATGACAAATACAAAAACAAAAACTTAATGGACAAAATGCAGAACAATGTCATACATTCACCCCAGTACAGAGATCTAGGCCTAAATCCATCGTTTTTTTGCTCACCATGCCATTCCAGTTTGAACCCAGCCACATGCAAATCAGTCTTGACCCTGTGCCTCATGGGAACAGTCCAGCCCGAACTGCCAAGACAGGTCCTCCCTAGACTGGAAAGACGCATCCTAGGACCATTTTTGGGGTTTCACCCCTCTCCAGCCACGATAGCTTGATTCCAGTGGCATGGAGAGCACGGAACCCACGTCTAGGCATACCCGTCCCACTCGGGGTGACAAATGCAAAAACAACAATTGATGGACAGAATGCAGAACAATGTCATACATTCACCCCAGTACGGAGATCTGGGCCTAAATCCATCGTTTTTTTGTTCACCATGCCATTCCAGTTTGAACCAAGCCAAATGCAAATCAGTCTTGACCCTAGGCCTCATGGGAACAGTCCAGTCCGAACTGCCAAGCCAGGTCCTCCCTGGACTGAAAACAAGCATACTAGGACCGGTTGCGGGGTTTCACCCCTCTTCAGCCAGGATAGCTTGATTCCAGTGGCATGCAGAGGACGGGACCCACGTCTAGGCATACCCGTCCCACTCGGGGTGACAAATGCAAAAACAATTGATGGACAAAATGCAGAACAATGTCATACATTCACCCCAGTACAGAGATCTGGGCCTAAATCCATTGTTATTTTGCTCACCATGCCATTACAGTTTGAACCCAGCCACATGCAAATCAGTCTTGACCCTGTTCCTCATGGGAACAGTCCAGCCCGAACTGCCAAGCCAGGTTCTCCCGGGGCTGGAATCAAGCATCCTTGGACTTCTTTCGGGGTTTCACCCCTCTTCAGCCAGGATAGCTTGATTCCAGTGGCATGGAGAGCACAGAACCCACGTCTAGGCATACCCGTCCCACTCGGGGTGACAAATGCAAAAACAACAATTGATGGACAGAATGCAGAACAATGTCATACATTCACCCCAGTACAGAGATCTGGGCCTAAATCCATTGTTTTTTTGTTCACCATGCCATTCCAGTTTGAACCAAGCCAAATGCAAATCAGTCTTGACCCTAGGCCTCATGGGAACAGTCCAGTCCGAACTGCCAAGCCAGGTCCTCCCTGGTCTGAAAACAAGCATCCTAGGACCGGTTTCGGGGTTTCACCCCTCTCCAGCCACGATAGCTTGATTCCAGTGGCATGGAGAGCACGGGACCCATGTCTAGACCTACCCGTCACACTCGGGGTGACAAATGCAAAAACAACTATTGATAGACAGAATGCAGAACAATGTCATACATTCACCCCAGTACAGAGATTTGGGCCTAAATCCACTGGTTTTTTGCTCACCATGCCATTCCAGTTTGAACCCAGCCATTTGCAAATCAGTCTTGACCCGATGCCTCATGGGAACAGTCCAGCCCGAACTGCCAAGCCAGGTCCTCCCTTGGCTGGAAACAAGCATCCTAGGACCGGTTTCGGGGTTATACCCCTCTTCAGCCAGGATAGATTGATTCCAGTGGCATGGAGAGCACGGGACCCACGTCTAGGTATACCCTTCCCACTTGGGGTGACAAATGCAAAAACAAAAATTAATGGACAGAATGCAGAACAATGTCATACATTCACCCCAGTACAGAGATCTGGGCCTAAATCCATCGTTTTTTTGTTCACCATGCCATTCCAGTTTGAACCAAGCCAAATGCAAATCAGTCTTGACCCTAGGCCTCATGGGAACAGTCCAGTCCGAACTGCCAAGCCAGGTCCTCCCTGGACTGAAAACAAGCATACTAGGACCGGTTGCGGGGTTTCACCCCTCTTCAGCCAGGATAGCTTGATTCCAGTGGCATGCAGAGGACGGGACCCACGTCTAGGCATACCCGTCCCACTCGGGGTGACAAATGCAAAAACAACAATTGATGGACAAAATGCAGAACAATGTCATACATTCACCCCAGTACAGAGATCTGGGCCTAAATCCATTGTTATTTTGCTCACCATGCCATTACAGTTTGAACCCAGCCACATGCAAATCAGTCTTGACCCTGTTCCTCATGGGAACAGTCCAGCCCGAACTGCCAAGCCAGGTTCTCCCGGGGCTGGAATCAAGCATCCTTGGACTTGTTTCGGGGTTTCACCCCTCTTCAGCCAGGATAGCTTGATTCCAGTGGCATGGAGAGCACGGAACCCACGTCTAGGCATACCCGTCCCACTCGGGGTGACAAATGCAAAAACAACAATTGATGGACAGAATGCAGAACAATGTCATACATTCACCCTAGTACAGAGATCTGGGCCTAAATCCATCGTTTTTTTGTTCACCATGCCATTCCAGTTTGAACCAAGCCAAATGCAAATCAGTCTTGACCCTAGGCCTCATGGGAACAGTCCAGTCCGAACTGCCAAGCCAGGTCCTCCCTGGTCTGAAAACAAGCATCCTAGGACCGGTTTCGGGGTTTCACCCCTCTCCAGCCACGATAGCTTGATTCCAGTGGCATGGAGAGCACGGGACCCATGTCTAGACCTACCCGTCCCACTCGGGGTGACAAATGCAAAAACAACTATTGATAGACAGAATGCAGAACAATGTCATACATTCACCCCAGTACAGAGATTTGGGCCTAAATCCACTGGTTTTTTGCTCACCATGCCATTCCAGTTTGAAACCAGCCATTTGCAAATCAGTCTTGACCCGATGCCTCATGGGAACAGTCCAGCCCGAACTGCCAAGCCAGGTCCTCCCTTGGCTGGAAACAAGCATCCTAGGACCGGTTTCGGGGTTATACCCCTCTTCAGCCAGGATAGATTGATTCCAGTGGCATGGAGAGCACGGGACCCACGTCTAGGTATACCCTTCCCACTTGGGGTGACAAATGCAAAAACAAAAATTAATGGACAAAATGTAGAACAATGTCATACATTCACCCCAGTACAGAGATCTGGGCCTAAATCCATCGTTTTTTTGCTCACCATGCCATTACAGTTTGAACCCAGCCACATGCAACTCAGTCTTCACCCTGTTCCTCATGGGAACAGTCCAGCCCGAACTGCCAAGCCACGTCTTCCCTGGACTGGAAAAAAGCATCCTAGGACCAGTTTCGAAGTTTCACCCCTCTTCAGCCAGGATAGCTTGATTCCAGTGGCATGGAGAGCACGGGACCCACATCTAGGCATACCCGTCCCACTCGGGGTGACAAATGGAAAACAACAATTCATGGACAGAATGCAGAACAATGTCATACATTCACCCCAGTCCAGAGATCTGGGCCTAAATCCATCGTTTTTTTGCTCACCATGCCATTCCAGTTTGAACCAAGCCATATGCAAATCAGTCTTGACCCTGTGCCTCATGGGAACAGTCCAGGCTGAACTGCCAAGCCAGGTCGTCCCTGGACTGGAAGCAAGCATCCTAGGACCGCTTTCGGGGTTTCACCCCTCTCCAGCCACGATAGCTTGATTCCAGTGGCATGGAGAGCACGGGACCCACGTCTAGACCTACCCGTCCCACTTGGGGTGACAAATGCAAAAACAACTATTGATAGACAGAATGCAGAACAATGTCATACATTCACCCCAGTACAGAGATTTGGGCCTAAATCCATTGGTTTTTTGCTCACCATGCCATTCCAGTTTGAACCCAGCCATTTGCAAATCAGTCTTGAGCCGGTGCCTCATGGGAACAGTCCAGCTCGAACTGCCAAGCCAGGTCCTCCCTGGACTGAAAACAAGCATACTAGGACCGGTTTCGGGGTCTCACCCCTCTTTGGCCAGAATAGATTGATTCCAGTGGCATGGAGAGCATGGGACCCACGTCGGTGACAAATGCAAAAACAACAATTGATGGACAGAATGCATAACAATGTCATACATTCACCCCAGTACAGAGATCTGGGACTAAATCCATCGTTTTTATGCTCACCATGCCATTCCAGTTTGAACCCAGCCATATGGAAATCAGTCTTGACCCTGTGCCTCATGGGAACAGTCCAGGCTGAACTGCCAAGCCAGGTCGTCCCTGGACTGGAAGCAAGCATCCTAGGACCGCTTTCGGGGTTTCACCCCTCTCCAGCCACGATAGCTTTATTCAAGTGGCATGGAGAGCACGGGACCCACGTCTAGACCTACCCGTCCCACTTGGGGTGACAAATGCAAAAACAACTATTGATAGACAGAATGCAGAACAATGTCATACATTCACCCCAGTACAGAGATTTGGGCCTAAATCCATTGGTTTTTTGCTCACCATGCCATTCCAGTTTGAACCCAGCCATTTGCAAATCAGTCTTGAGCCGGTGCCTCATGGGAACAGTCCAGCCCGAACTGCCAAGCCAGGTCCTCCCTTGGCTGGAAACAAGCATCCTAGGACCGGTTTCGGGGTTATACCCCTCTTCAGCCAGGATAGATTGATTCCAGTGGCATGGAGAGCACGGGACCCACGTCTAGGTATACCCTTCCCACTTGGGGAGACAAATGCAAAAACAAAAATTAATGGACAAAATGCAGAACAATGTCATACATTCACCCCAGTACAGAGATCTGGGCCTACATCCATCAATTTTTTGCTCACCATGCCATTACAGTTTGAACCCAGCCACATGCAAATCAGTCTTGACCCTGTTCCTCATGGGAACAGTCCAGCCCGAACTGCCAAGCCAGGTTCTCCCGGGGCTGGAATCAAGCATCCTTGGACTTGTTTCGGGGTTTCACCCCTCTTCAGCCAGGATAGCTTGATTCCAGTGGCATGGAGAGCACGGAACCCACGTCTAGGCATACCCATCCCACTCGGGTGACAAATGCAAAAACAACAATTGATGGACAGAATGCATAACAATGTCATACATTCACCCCAGTACAGAGATCTGGGACTAAATCCACTGGTTTTTTGCTCACCATGCCATTCCAGTTTGAACCCAGCCATTTGCAAATCAGTCTTGACCCGATGCTTCATGGGAACAGTCCAGCCCGAACTGCCAAGCCAGGTCCTCCCTTGGCTGGAAACAAGCATCCTAGGACCGGTTTCGGGGTTATACCCCTCTTCAGCCAGGATAGATTGATTCCAGTGGCATGGAGAGCACGGGACCCACGTCTAGGCATACCCGTCCCACTCGGGGTGACAAATGCAAAAACAACTATTGATAGACAGAATGCAGAACAATGTCATACATTCACCCCAGTACAGAGATTTGGGCCTAAATCCACTGGTTTTTTGCTCACCATGCCATTCCAGTTTGAACCCAGCCATTTGCAAATCAGTCTTGACCCGATGCCTCATGGGAACAGTCCAGCCCGAACTGCCAAGCCAGGTCCTCCCTTGGCTGGAAACAAGCATCCTAGGACCGGTTTCGGGGTTATACCCCTCTTCAGCCAGGATAGATTGATTCCAGTGGCATGGAGAGCACGGGACCCACGTCTAGGTATACCCTTCCCACTTGGGGTGACAAATGCAAAAACAAAAATTAATGGACAAAATGCAGAACAATGTCATACATTCACCCCAGTACAGAGATCTGGGCCTAAATCCATCGTTTTTTTGCTCACCATGCCATTACAGTTTGAACCCAGCCACATGCAACTCAGTCTTCACCCTGTTCCTCATGGGAACAGTCCAGCCCGAACTGCCAAGCCACGTCTTCCCTGGACTGGAAAAAAGCATCCTAGGACCAGTTTCGAAGTTTCACCCCTCTTCAGCCAGGATAGCTTGATTCCAGTGGCATGGAGAGCACGGGACCCACATCTAGGCATACCCGTCCCACTCGGGGTGACAAATGGAAAACAACAATTCATGGACAGAATGCAGAACAATGTCATACATTCACCCCAGTCCAGAGATCTGGGCCTAAATCCATCGTTTTTTTGCTCACCATGCCATTCCAGTTTGAACCAAGCCATATGCAAATCAGTCTTGACCCTGTGCCTCATGGGAACAGTCCAGGCTGAACTGCCAAGCCAGGTCGTCCCTGGACTGGAAGCAAGCATCCTAGGACCGCTTTCGGGGTTTCACCCCTCTCCAGCCACGATAGCTTGATTCCAGTGGCATGGAGAGCACGGGACCCACGTCTAGACCTACCCGTCCCACTTGGGGTGACAAATGCAAAAACAACTATTGATAGACAGAATGCAGAACAATGTCATACATTCACCCCAGTACAGAGATTTGGGCCTAAATCCATTGGTTTTTTGCTCACCATGCCATTCCAGTTTGAACCCAGCCATTTGCAAATCAGTCTTGAGCCGGTGCCTCATGGGAACAGTCCAGCTCGAACTGCCAAACCAGGTCCTCCCTGGACTGAAAACAAGCATACTAGGACCGGTTTCGGGGTCTCACCCCTCTTCGGCCAGAATAGATTGATTCCAGTGGCATGGAGAGCATGGGACCCACGTCGGTGACAAATGCAAAAACAACAATTGATGGACAGAATGCATAACAATGTCATACATTCACCCCAGTACAGAGATCTGGGACTAAATCCATCGTTTTTATGCTCACCATGCCATTCCAGTTTGAACCCAGCCATATGGAAATCAGTCTTGACCCTGTGCCTCATGGGAACAGTCCAGGCTGAACTGCCAAGCCAGGTCGTCCCTGGACTGGAAGCAAGCATCCTAGGACCGCTTTCGGGGTTTCACCCCTCTCCAGCCACGATAGCTTGATTCCAGTGGCATGGAGAGCACGGGACCCACGTCTAGACCTACCCGTCCCACTTGGGGTGACAAATGCAAAAACAACTATTGATAGACAGAATGCAGAACAATGTCATACATTCACCCCAGTACAGAGATTTGGGCCTAAATCCATTGGTTTTTTGCTCACCATGCCATTCCAGTTTGAACCCAGCCATTTGCAAATCAGTCTTGAGCCGGTGCCTCATGGGAACAGTCCAGCTCGAACTGCCAAGCCAGGTCCTCCCTGGACTGAAAACAAGCATACTAGGACCGGTTTCGGGGTCTCACCCCTCTTCGGCCAGAATAGATTGATTCCAGTGGCATGGAGAGCATGGGACCCACGTCGGTGACAAATGCAAAAACAACAATTCATGGACAGAATGCAGAACAATGTCATACATTCACCCCATTCCAGAGATCTTGGCCTAAATCCAATGTTTTTTTGCTCACCATGCCATTCCAGTTTGAACCCAGCCATTTGCAAATCAGTCTTGAGCCGGTGCCTCATGGGAACAGTCCAGCCCGAACTGCCAAGCCAGGTCCTCCCTTGGCTGGAAACAAGCATCCTAGGACCGGTTTCGGGGTTATACCCCTCTTCAGCCAGGATAGATTGATTCCAGTGGCATGGAGAGCACGGGACCCACGTCTAGGTATACCCTTCCCACTTGGGGAGACAAATGCAAAAACAAAAATTAATGGACAAAATGCAGAACAATGTCATACATTCACCCCAGTACAGAGATCTGGGCCTACATCCATCAATTTTTTGCTCACCATGCCATTACAGTTTGAACCCAGCCACATGCAAATCAGTCTTGACCCTGTTCCTCATGGGAACAGTCCAGCCCGAACTGCCAAGCCAGGTCGTCCCTGGACTGGAAACAGGCATCCTAGGACCGGTTTCGGGGTTTCACCCCTCTTCAGGCAGGATAGCTTGATTCTAGTTGCATGGAGGGCCGGGACCCACGTCTAGGCATACCCGTCCCACTCGGGGTGACAAATGCAAAAACAACAATTGATGGACAGAATGCCGAACAATGTCATACATTCACCCCAGTACAGAGATCTGGGCCTAAATCCATCGTTTTTTTGCTCACCAGGCCATTCCAGTTTGAACCAAGCCATATGCAAATCAGTTTTGACCCTGTGCCTCATGGGAACAGTCCAGCTCGAACTGCCAAACCAGATCCTCCCTGGACTGAAAACAAGCATACTAGGACCGGTTTCGGGGTTTCACCCCTCTTCAGCCAGGATATCTTGATTCCAGTGGCATGCAGAGGACGGGACCCACGTCTAGGCATATCCGTCCCACTCGGGGTGACAAATACAAAAACAACAATTGATGGACAGAATGCAGAACAATGTCATACATTCACCCCACTACAGAGATCTGGGCCTAAATCCATTGTTATTTTGCTCACCATGCCATTACAGTTTGAACCCAGCCACATGCAAATCAGTCTTGACCCTGTGCCTCATGGGAACAGTCCAGGCTGAACTGCCAAGCCAGGTCGTCCCTGGACTGGAAGCAAGCATCCTAGGACCACTTTCGGGGTTTCACCCCTCTCCAGCCACGATAGCTTGATTCCAGTGGCATGGAGAGCACGGGACCCACGTCTAGACCTACCCGTCCCACTTGGGGTGACAAATGCAAAAACAACTATTGATAGACAGAATGCAGAACAATGTCATACATTCACCCCAGTACAGAGATTTGGGCCTAAATCCATTGGTTTTTTGCTCACCATGCCATTCCAGTTTGAACCCAGCCATTTGCAAATCAGTCTTGAGCCGGTGCCTCATGGGAACAGTCCAGCCCGAACTGCCAAGCCAGGTCCTCCCTTGGCTGGAAACAAGCATCCTAGGACCGGTTTCGGGGTTATACCCCTCTTCAGCCAGGATAGATTGATTCCAGTGGCATGGAGAGCACGGGACCCACGTCTAGGTATACCCTTCCCACTTGGGGAGACAAATGCAAAAACAAAAATTAATGGACAAAATGCAGAACAATGTCATACATTCACCCCAGTACAGAGATCTGGGCCTACATCCATCAATTTTTTGCTCACCATGCCATTACAGTTTGAACCCAGCCACATGCAAATCAGTCTTGACCCTGTTCCTCATGGGAACAGTCCAGCCCGAACTGCCAAGCCAGGTTCTCCCGGGGCTGGAATCAAGCATCCTTGGACTTGTTTCGGGGTTTCACCCCTCTTCAGCCAGGATAGCTTGATTCCAGTGGCATGGAGAGCACGGAACCCACGTCTAGGCATACCCATCCCACTCGGGTGACAAATGCAAAAACAACAATTGATGGACAGAATGCATAACAATGTCATACATTCACCCCAGTACAGAGATCTGGGACTAAATCCATCGTTTTTATGCTCACCATGCCATTCCAGTTTGAACCCAGCCATATGCAAATCAGCCTTGACCCTGTGCCTCATGGGAACAGTCCAGGCTGAACTGCCAAGCCAGGTCGTCCCTGGACTGGAAACAGGCATCCTAGGACCGGTTTCGGGGTTTCACCCCTCTTCAGGCAGGATAGCTTGATTCTAGTTGCATGGAGGGCCGGGACCCACGTCTAGGCATACCCGTCCCACTCGGGGTGACAAATGCAAAAACAACAATTGATGGACAGAATGCCGAACAATGTCATACATTCACCCCAGTACAGAGATCTGGGCCTAAATCCATCGTTTTTTTGCTCACCAGGCCATTCCAGTTTGAACCAAGCCATATGCAAATCAGTTTTGACCCTGTGCCTCATGGGAACAGTCCAGCTCGAACTGCCAAGCCAGGTCCTCCCTGGACTGAAAACAAGCATACTAGGACCGGTTTCGGGGTTTCACCCCTCTTCAGCCAGGATATCTTGATTCCAGTGGCATGCAGAGGACGGGACCCACGTCTAGGCATATCCGTCCCACTCGGGGTGACAAATACAAAAACAACAATTGATGGACAGAATGCAGAACAATGTCATACATTCACCCCACTACAGAGATCTGGGCCTAAATCCATTGTTATTTTGCTCACCATGCCATTACAGTTTGAACCCAGCCACATGCAAATCAGTCTTGACCCTGTGCCTCATGGGAACAGTCCAGGCTGAACTGCCAAGCCAGGTCGTCCCTGGACTGGAAACAGGCATCCTAGGACCGGTTTTGGGGTTTCACCCCTCTTCAGGCAGGATAGCTTGATTCCAGTGGCATGGAGGGCCGGGACCCACGTCTAGGCATACCCGTCCCACTCGGGGTGACAAATGCAAAAACAACAATTGATGTACAGAATGCCGAACAATGTCATACATTCACCCCAGTACAGAGATCTCGGCCTAAATCCATCGTTTTTTGGCTCACCATGCCATTCCAGTTTGAACCCAGCCATATGCAAATCAGTCTTAACCCTGTGCCTCATGGGAAAAATGCAGCCCGAACTGCCAAGCTAGGTCTTCCCTGGACTGGAAACAAGCATCCTAGGACCGGTTTCGGGGTTTCACTAGTCTTCAGCAAGGATAGCTTGATTCCAGTGGCATGGAGAGCACGGGACCCACGTCTTGGCATACCCGTCCCACTCGGGGTGAAAAATGCAAAAAAAACAATTGATGGACAGATTGCAGAACAATGTCATACATTCACCCCAGTACAGAGAGCTGGGCCTAAATCCATCGTTTTTTTGCTCACCAGGCCATTCCAGTTTGAACCAAGCCATATGCAAATCAGTTTTGACCCTGTGCCTCAAGGGAACAGTCCAGCTCGAACTGCCAAGCCAGGTCCTCCCTGGACTGAAAACAAGCATACTAGGACCGGTTTCGGGGTTTCACCCCTCTTCAGCCAGGATAGCTTGATTCCAGTAGCATGCAGAGGACGGGACCCACGTCTAGGCATACCCGTCCCACTCAGGGTGACAAATGCAAAAACAACAATTGATGGACAGAATGCAGAACAATGTCATACATTCACCCCAGTACAGAGATCTGGGCCTAAATCCATTGTTATTTTGCTCACCATGCCATTACAGTTTGAACCCAGCCACATGCAAATCAGTCTTGACCCTGTTCCTCATGGGAACAGTCCAGCCCGAACTGCCAAGCCAGGTTCTCCCGGGGCTGGAATCAAGAATCCTTGGACTTGTTTCGGGGTTTCACCCCTCTTCAGCCAGGATAGCTTGATTCCAGTGGCATGGAGAGCACGGAACCCACGTCTAGGCATACCCGTCCCACTCGGGTGACAAATGCAAAAACAACAATTGATGGACAGAATGCATAACAATGTCATACATTCACCCCAGTACAGAGATCTGGGACTAAATCCATCGTTTTTATGCTCACCATGCCATTCCAGTTTGAACACAGCCATATGCAAATCAGTCTTGACCCTGTGCCTCATGGGAACAGTCCAGGCTGAACTGCCAAGCCAGGTCGTCCCTGGACTGGAAACAGGCATCCTAGGACAGGTTTCAGGGTTTCACCCCTCTTCAGGCAGGATAGCTTCATTCCAGTGGCATGGAGGGCCGGGACCCACGTCTAGGCATACCCGTCCCACTCGGGGTGACAAATGCAAAAACAACAATTGATGGACAGAATGCTGAACAATGTCATACATTCACCCCAGTACAGAGATCTCGGCCTAAATCCATCGTTTTTTTGCTCACCAGGCCATTCCAGTTTGAACCAAGCCATATGCAAATCAGTCTTGACCCTGTGCCTCATGGAAGCAGTCCAGCTCGAACTGCCAAGCCAGGTCCTCCCTGGTCTGAAAACAAGCATACTAGGACCAGTTTCGGGGTTTCACCTCTCTTCAGCCAGGATAGCTTGATTCCAGTGGCATGGAGAGCACGGGACCCACGTCTTGGCATACCCGTCCCACTCGGGGTGACAAATGCAAAAAAAACAATTGATGGACAGATTGCAGAACAATGTCATACATTCACCCCAGTACAGAGATCTGGGCCTAAGTCCATTGTTATTTTGCTCACCATGCCATTCCAGTTTGAAACCAGCCATATGCAAATCAGTCTTCACCCTGTGCCTCATGGGAAAAGTGCAGCCCGAGCTGCCAAGCCAGGTCTTCCCTGGACTGGAAACAAGCATCCTAGGACCGGTTTCGGAGTTTCACCACTCTTCAGCAAGGATAGCTTGATTGCAGTGGCATGGAGAGCACGGGACCCACGTCTTGGCATACCCGTCCCACTCAGGGTGACAAATGCAAAAACAACAATTGATGGACAGAATGCAGAACAATGTCATACATTCACCCCAGTACAGAGATCTGGGCCTAAATCCATTTTTTTTTTGCTCACCATGCCAATCCAGTTTGAACCCAGCCATATGCAAATCAGTCTTGACCCTGTGCCTCACGGGAACAATACAGCCCAAACTGCTAAGCCAGGTCCTCCCTGGACTGGAAACAAGCATCCTAGGACCGGTTTCGGGGTTTCACCCCTCTTCAGCCAGGATAGCTTGATTCCAGTGGCATGGAGAGCACGGAACCCACATCTAGGCATACCCGTCCCACTCGGGGTGACCAATGCAAAAACAACAATTGATGGACAGGATGCAGAATAATGTCATACATTCACCCCAGTACAGAGATCTGGGCCTAAATCCATCGTGTTTTTTGCTCACAATGCCATTCCAGTTTGAACCCAGCCATATGCAAATCAGTTTTGACCCTGTGCCTCATGGGAACAGTCCAGCCCGAACTGCCAAGCCAGGTCCTCCCTGGGCTGGAAACAAGCATCCTTGGACCGGTTTTGGGGGTTCCACCCCTCTTCAGCCAGGATAGCTTGATTCCAGGGGCATGGAGAGCACGGGACCCACGTCTAGGCATACCCGTCCCACTCGGGGTGACAAATGCAAAAACAACAATTGATGGACAGAATGCGGAACAATGTCATACATTCACCCCAGCACAGAGATCTGGGCCTAAATCCATCGTTTTTTTTGCTCATCATGCCATTCCAGTTTGAAACCAGCCATATGCAAATCAGTCTTGACCCTGTGCCTCATGGGAACAGTCCAGCCCGAACTGCCAAGCCTGGTCCTCCCTGGACTGGAAACAAGCATTCTAGGACCGGTTTTGTGGTTTCACCCCTCTTCAGCCAGGATAGCTTGATTCCAGTGGCATGGAGAGCACGGGACCCATGTCTAGGCATACCCGTTCCACTCAGGGTGACAAATGCAAAAACAACAATTGATGGACAGAATGCAGACCAATGTCATACATTCACCCCAGTACAGAGATCTGGGCCTAAATCCATCGTTTTTTTGCTCAACATGCCATTCCAGTTTGAACCCAGCCATATGCAAATCAGTCTTGACCCTGTGCCTCATGGGAACAGTCCAGCCCGAACTGCCAAGCCAGGTCCTCCCTGGGCTGGAAACAAGCATCCTTGGACCGGTTTTGGGGGTTTCACCCCTCTTCAGCCAGGATAGCTTGATTCCAGTGGCATGGAGAGCACGGGACCCACGTCTAGGCATACCCGTCCCACTCGGGGTGACAAATGCAAAAACAACAATTGATGGACAGAATTCAGAACAATGTCATACATTCACCCCAGTACAGAGATCAGGGCCTAAATTCATCATTGTTTTGCTCACCATGCCATTACATTTTGAACCAGGCCAAATGCAAATAAGTCTTGACCCTGTGCCTCATGGGAACATTCCAGCCCAAACTGCCAAGCCAGGTCCTCCCTGGACTGGAAACAAGCATCCTAGGACCAGTTTCGGGGTTTCACCCCTCTTCAGCCAGGATAGCTTAATTCCAGTGGCATGGAGAGCATGGGACCCACGTCTAGACATACCCGTCCCACTCGGGTGACAAATGCAAAAACAACAATTGATGGACAGAATGCAGAACAATGTCATACATTCACCCCAGTAAAGAGATCTGGGCCTAAATCCATTGTTTATTTGCTCACCATGCCATTCCAGTTTGAAACCAGCCATATGCAAATCAGTCTTGACCCTGTGCCTCATGGGAACAGTCCAGCCCGAACTGCAAAACCAGGTCCTCCCTGGACTGGAAACAAGCATTCTAGGACCGGTTTTGTGGTTTCACCCCTCTTCAGCCAGGATAGCTTGATTCCAGTGGCATGGAGAGCACGCGACCCATGTCTAGGCATACCCGTTCCACTCAGGGTGACAAATGCAAAAACAACAATTGATGGACAGAATGTAGACCAATGTCATACATTCACCCCAGTACAGAGATCTGTGCCTAAATCCCTCGTTTTTTTGCTCACCATGCCATTCCAGTTTGAACCCAGCCATATGCAAATTAGTCTTGACCCTGTGCCTCATGGGAACAGTCCAGCCCGAACTGCCAAGCCAGGTCCTCCCTGGGCTGGAAACAAGCATCCTTGGACCGGTTTTGGGGGTTTCACCCCTCTTCAGCCAGGATAGCTTGATTCCAGTGGCATGGAGAGCACGGGACCCACGTCTAGGCATACCCGTCCCATTCGGGGTGACAAATGCAAAAACAACAATTGATGGACAGAATGCAGAACAATGTCATACATTCACCCCAGTACAGAGATCAGGGCCTAAATCCATCGTTGTTTTGCTCACCATGCCATTACAGTTTGAACCCAGGCAAATGCAAATAAGTTTTGACCCTGTGCCTCATGGGAACAGTCCAGCCCGAACTGCAAAGCCAGTTCCTCCCTGGACTGGAAACAAGCATCCTAGGACCAGTTTCAGGGTTTCACCCCTCTTCAGCCAGGATAGCTTGATTCCAGTGGCATGGAGAGCATGGGACCCACGTCTAGACATACCCGTCCCTCTCGGGTGACAAATGCAAAAAAACACAATTGATGGACAGAATGCAGAACAATGTCATACATTCACCCCAGTAAAGAGATCTGGGCCTAAATCCATTGTTTATTTGCTCACCATGCCATTCCAGTTTGAAACCAGCCATATGCAAATCAGTCTTGACCCTGTGCCTCATGGGAACAGTCCAGCCCGAACTGCCAAGCCAGACCCTCCCTGGGTTGGAAACAAGCATCCTAGGACCTGTTTCGGGGTTTCACCCCTCTTCAGCCAGGATAGCTTGATTCCAGTGGCATGGAGAGCACGGGACCCACGTCTAGGCATACCCTTCTAACTCGAGGTGACCAATGCAAAAAAAACAATTGACGGACAGAATGCAGAACAATGTCATACATTCACCCCCGTACAGAGATCTGGTCTTAAATGCATAGTTGTTTTGCTTACCATGCCATTCTAGTTTGAACCCAGCCTTATGTAAATCAGTCTTTACCCTGTGCCTCATGGGAACAGTCCAGGCCGAACTGCCAAGCCAGGTTCTCCTGGGACTGGAAACAAGCATCCTAGGACCGGTTTCGGGGTTTCACCCCTCTTCAGCCAGGATAGCTTGATTTCAGTGGCATGGAGAGCACGGGACTCATGTCTGAGCACACCCGTCCCACTCGGGGTGACAAATGCAAAAACAACAGTTGATCGACAGAATGCAGAACAATGTCATACATTCACCCCAGTATAGAGATCTGAGCCTAAATCCAATGTTTTTTTGCTCACCATGCCATTCCAGTTTGAACCCAGCCATATGCAAATCAGTCTTGACCCTGTGCCTCATGGGAACAGTCCAGGCTGAACTGCCAAGCCAGGTCGTCCCTGGACTGGAAACAGGCATCCTAGGACCGGTTTCGGGTTTTCACCCCTCTTCAGGCAGGACAGCTTGATTCTAGTGGCATGGAGGGCCGGGACCCACGTCTAGGCATACCCGTCCCACTCGGGGTGACAAATGCAAAAAAAACAATTGATGGACAGAATGCCGAACAATGTCATACATTCACCCCAGTACAGAGATCTCGGCCTAAATCCATCGTTTTTTGGCTCACCATGCCATTCCAGTTTGAACCCAGCCATATGCAAATCAGTCTTAACCCTGTGCCTCATGGGAAAAATGCAGCGCGAACTGCCAAGCTAGGTCTTCCCTGGACTGGAAACAAGCATCCTAGGACCGGTTTCGGGGTTTCACCCCTCTTCAGGCAGGATAGCTTGATTCTAGTGGCATGGAGGGCGGGGACCCACGTCTAGGCATACCCGTCCCACTCGGCGTGACAAATGCAAAAACAACAATTGATGGACAGAATGCCGAACAATGTCATACATTCACCCCAGTACAGAGATCTCGGCCTAAATCCATCGTTTTTTGGCTCACCATGCCATTCCAGTTTGAACCCAGCCATATGCAAATCAGTCTTAACCCTGTGCCTCATGGGAAAAATGCAGCCCGAACTGCCAAGCTAGGTCTTCCCTGGACTGGAAACAAGCATCCTAGGACCGGTTTCGGGGTTTCACCCCTCTTCAGCAAGGATAGCTTGATTCCAGTGGCATGGAGAGCACGGGACCCACGTCTTGGCATACCCTTCCCACTCTGGGTGACAAATGCAAAAACAAAAACTTAATGGAAAAAATGCAGAACAATGTTATACATTCACCCCAGTACAGAGATATGGGCCTAAATCCATCGTTTTTTTGCTCACCATGCCATTCCAGTTTGAACCCAGCCACATGCAAATCAGTCTTTACCCTGTGCCTCATGGGAACAGTCCAGCCCGAACTGCCAAGCCAGGTCCTCCCTAGACTGGAAAGACGCATCCTAGGACCAGTTTCAAAGTTTGACCCCTCTTTAGCCAGGATAGCTTGATTCCAGTGGCATGGAGAGCACGGAACCCACGTCTAGGCATACCCGTCCCACTCGGGGTGACAAATGCAAAAACAACAATTGATGGACAGAATGCAGAACAATGTCATACATTCACCCCAGTACAGAGATCTGGGCCTAAATCCATAGTTTTTTTGTTCACCATGCCATTCCAGTTTGAACCCAGCCATTTGCAAATCAGTTTTGACCCTGTGCCTCAAGGGAACAGTCCAGCTCGAACTGCCAAGCCAGGTCCTTCCTGGACTGAAAACAAGCATACTAGGACCGGTTTCGGGGTTTCACCCCTCTTCAGCCAGGATAGCTTGATTCCAGTGGCATGCAGAGGACGGGACCCACGTCTAGGCATACCCGTCCCACTCAGGGTGACAAATGCAAAAACAACAATTGATGGACAGAATGCAGAACAATGTCATACATTCACCCCAGTACAGAGATCTGGGCCTAAATCCATTGTTATTTTGCTCACCATGCCATTACAGTTTGAACCCAGCCACATGCAAATCAGTCTTGACCCTGTTCCTCATGGGAACAGTCCAGCCCGAACTGCCAAGCCAGGTTCTCCCGGGGCTGGAATCAAGAATCCTTGGACTTGTTTTGGGGTTTCACCCCTCTTCAGCCAGGATAGCTTGATTCCAGTGGCATGGAGAGCACGGAACCCACGTCTAGGCATACCCGTCCCACTCGGGTGACAAATGCAAAAACAACAATTGATGGACAGAATGCATAACAATGTCATACATTCACCCCAGTACAGAGATCTGGGACTAAATCCATCGTTTTTATGCTCACCATGCCATTCCAGTTTGAACACAGCCATATGCAAATCAGTCTTGACCCTGTGCCTCATGGGAACAGTCCAGGCTGAACTGCCAAGCCAGGTCGTCCCTGGACTGGAAACAGGCATCCTAGGACAGGTTTCAGGGTTTCACCCCTCTTCAGGCAGGATAGCTTCATTCCAGTGGCATGGAGGGCCGGGACCCACGTCTAGGCATACCCGTCCCACTCGGGGTGACAAATGCAAAAACAACAATTGATGGACAGAATGCTGAACAATGTCATACATTCACCCCAGTACAGAGATCTCGGCCTAAATCCATCGTTTTTTTGCTCACCAGGCCATTCCAGTTTGAACCAAGCCATATGCAAATCAGTCTTGACCCTGTGCCTCATGGAAGCAGTCCAGCTCGAACTGCCAAGCCAGGTCCTCCCTGGTCTGAAAACAAGCATACTAGGACCAGTTTCGGGGTTTCACCCCTCTTCAGCCAGGATAGCTTGATTCCAGTGGCATGGAGAGCACGGGACCCACGTCTTGGCATACCCGTCCCACTCGGGGTGACAAATACAAAAAAAACAATTGATGGACAGATTGCAGAACAATGTCATACATTCACCCCAGTACAGAGATCTGGGCCTAAGTCCATTGTTATTTTGCTCACCATGCCATTCCAGTTTGAAACCAGCCATATGCAAATCAGTCTTCACCCTGTGCCTCATGGGAAAAGTGCAGCCCGAGCTGCCAAGCCAGGTCTTCCCTGGACTGGAAACAAGCATCCTAGGACCGGTTTCGGAGTTTCACCACTCTTCAGCAAGGATAGCTTGATTGCAGTGGCATGGAGAGCACGGGACCCACGTCTTGGCATACCCGTCCCACTCGGGGTGACAAATGCAAAAACAACAATTGATGGACAGAATGCAGAACAATGTCATACATTCACCCCAGTACAGAGATCTGGGCCTAAATCCATTTTTTTTTTGCTCACCATGCCAATCCAGTTTGAACCCAGCCATATGCAAATCAGTCTTGACCCTGTGCCTCACGGGAACAATACAGCCCAAACTGCTAAGCCAGGTCCTCCCTGGACTGGAAACAAGCATCCTAGGACCGGTTTCGGGGTTTCACCCCTCTTCAGCCAGGATAGCTTGATTCCAGTGGCATGGAGAGCACGGAACCCACATCTAGGCATACCCGTCCCACTCGGGGTGACCAATGCAAAAACAACAATTGATGGACAGGATGCCGACTAATGTCATACATTCACCCCAGTACAGAGATCTGGGCCTAAATCCATCGTGTTTTTTGCTCACAATGCCATTCCAGTTTGAACCCAGCCATCTGCAAATCAGTTTTGACCCTGTGCCTCATGGGAACAGTCCAGCCCGAACTGCCAAGCCAGGTCCTCCCTGGGCTGGAAACAAGCATCCTTGGACCGGTTTTGGGGGTTCCACCCCTCTTCAGCCAGGATAGCTTGATTCCAGGGGCATGGAGAGCACGGGACCCACGTCTAGGCATACCCGTCCCACTCGGGGTGACAAATGCAAAAACAACAATTGATGGACAGAATGCGGAACAATGTCATACATTCACCCCAGCACAGAGATCTGGGCCTAAATCCATCGTTTTTTTTGCTCATCATGCCATTCCAGTTTGAAACCAGCCATATGCAAATCAGTCTTGGCCCTGTGCCTCATGGGAACAGTCCAGCCCGAACTGCCAAGCCAGGTCCTCCCTGGACTGGAAACAAGCATTCTAGGACCGGTTTTGTGGTTTCACCCCTCTTCAGCCAGGATAGCTTGATTCCAGTGGCATGGAGAGCACGGGACCCATGTCTAGGCATACCCGTTCCACTCAGGGTGACAAATGCAAAAACAACAATTGATGGACAGAATGCAGACCAATGTCATACATTCACCCCAGTACAGAGATCTGGGCCTAAATCCATCGTTTTTTTGCTCAACGTGCCATTCCAGTTTGAACCCAGCCATATGCAAATCAGTCTTGACCCTGTGCCTCATGGGAACAGTCCAGCCCGAACTGCCAAGCCAGGTCCTCCCTGGGCTGGAAACAAGCATCCTTGGACCGGTTTTGGGGGTTTCACCCCTCTTCAGCCAGGATAGCTTGATTCCAGTGGCATGGAGAGCACGGGACCCACGTCTAGGCATACCCGTCCCACTCGGGGTGACAAATGCAAAAACAACAATTGATGGACAGAATTCAGAACAATGTCATACATTCACCCCAGTACAGAGATCAGGGCCTAAATTCATCATTGTTTTGCTCACCATGCCATTACATTTTGAACCAGGCCAAATGCAAATAAGTCTTGACCCTGTGCCTCATGGGAACATTCCAGCCCAAACTGCCAAGCCAGGTCCTCCCTGGACTGGAAACAAGCATCCTAGGACCAGTTTCGGGGTTTCACCCCTCTTCAGCCAGGATAGCTTGATTCCAGTGGCATGGAGAGCATGGGACCCACGTCTAGACATACCCGTCCCACTCGGGTGACAAATGCAAAAACAACAATTGATGGACAGAATGCAGAACAATGTCATACATTCACCCCAGTAAAGAGATCTGGGCCTAAATCCATTGTTTATTTGCTCACCATGCCATTCCAGTTTGAAACCAGCCATATGCAAATCAGTCTTGACCCTGTGCCTCATGGGAACAGTCCAGCCCGAACTGCAAAACCAGGTCCTCCCTGGACTGGAAACAAGCATTCTAGGACCGGTTTTGTGGTTTCACCCCTCTTCAGCCTGGATAGCTTGATTCCAGTGGCATGGAGAGCACGCGACCCATGTCTAGGCATACCCGTTCCACTCAGGGTGACAAATGCAAAAACAACAATTGATGGACAGAATGTAGACCAATGTCATACATTCACCCCAGTACAGAGATCTGTGCCTAAATCCCTCGTTTTTTTGCTCACCATGCCATTCCAGTTTGAACCCAGCCATATGCAAATTAGTCTTGACCCTGTGCCTCATGGGAACAGTCCAGCCCGAACTGCCAAGCCAGGTCCTCCCTGGGCTGGAAACAAGCATCCTTGGACCGGTTTTGGGGGTTTCACCCCTCTTCAGCCAGGATAGCTTGATTCCAGTGGCATGGAGAGCACGGGACCCACGTGTAGGCATACCCGTCCCATTCGGGGTGACAAATGCAAAAACAACAATTGATGGACAGAATGCAGAACAATGTCATACATTCACCCCAGTACAGAGATCAGGGCCTAAATCCATCGTTGTTTTGCTCACCATGCCATTACAGTTTGAACCCAGGCAAATGCAAATAAGTTTTGACCCTGTGCCTCATGGGAACAGTCCAGCCCGAACTGCCAAGCCAGTTCCTCCCTGGACTGGAAACAAGCATCCTAGGACCAGTTTCAGGGTTTCACCCCTCTTCAGCCAGGATAGCTTGATTCCAGTGGCATGGAGAGCATGGGACCCACGTCTAGACATACCCGTCCCTCTCGGGTGACAAATGCAAAAAAACACAATTGATGGACAGAATGCAGAACAATGTCATACATTCACCCCAGTAAAGAGATCTGGGCCTAAATCCATTGTTTATTTGCTCACCATGCCATTCCAGTTTGAAACCAGCCATATGCAAATCAGTCTTGACCCTGTGCCTCACGGGAACAATACAGCCCAAACTGCTAAGCCAGGTCCTCCCTGGACTGGAAACAAGCATCCTAGGACCGGTTTCGGGGTTTCACCCCTCTTCAGCCAGGATAGCTTGATTCCAGTGGCATGGAGAGCACGGAACCCACATCTAGGCATACCCGTCCCACTCGGGGTGACCAATGCAAAAACAACAATTGATGGACAGGATGCCGACTAATGTCATACATTCACCCCAGTACAGAGATCTGGGCCTAAATCCATCGTGTTTTTTGCTCACAATGCCATTCCAGTTTGAACCCAGCCATCTGCAAATCAGTTTTGACCCTGTGCCTCATGGGAACAGTCCAGCCCGAACTGCCAAGCCAGGTCCTCCCTGGGCTGGAAACAAGCATCCTTGGACCGGTTTTGGGGGTTCCACCCCTCTTCAGCCAGGATAGCTTGATTCCAGGGGCATGGAGAGCACGGGACCCACGTCTAGGCATACCCGTCCCACTCGGGGTGACAAATGCAAAAACAACAGTTGATGGACAGAATGCAGAACAATGTCATACATTCACCCCAGTATAGAGATCTGAGCCTAAATCCAATGTTTTTTTGCTCACCATGCCATTCCAGTTTGAACCCAGCCATATGCAAATCAGTCTTGACCCTGTGCCTCATGGGAACAGTCCAGGCTGAACTGCCAAGCCAGGTCGTCCCTGGACTGGAAACAGGCATCCTAGGACCGGTTTCGGGTTTTCACCCCTTTTCAGGCAGGACAGCTTGATTCTAGTGGCATGGAGGGCCGGGACCCACGTCTAGGCATACCCGTCCCACTCGGGGTGACAAATGCAAAAACAACAATTGATGGACAGAATGCCGAACAATGTCATACATTCACCCCAGTACAGAGATCTCGGCCTAAATCCATCGTTTTTTGGCTCACCATGCCATTCCAGTTTGAACCCAGCCATATGCAAATCAGTCTTAACCCTGTGCCTCATGGGAAAAATGCAGCGCGAACTGCCAAGCTAGGTCTTCCCTGGACTGGAAACAAGCATCCTAGGACCGGTTTCGGGGTTTCACCCCTCTTCAGGCAGGATAGCTTGATTCTAGTGGCATGGAGGGCGGGGACCCACGTCTAGGCATACCCGTCCCACTCGGCGTGACAAATGCAAAAACAACAATTGATGGACAGAATGCCGAACAATGTCATACATTCACCCCAGTACAGAGATCTCGGCCTAAATCCATCATTTTTTGGCTCACCATGCCATTCCAGTTTGAACCCAGCCATATGCAAATCAGTCTTAACCCTGTGCCTCATGGGAAAAATGCAGCCCGAACTGCCAAGCTAGGTCTTCCCTGGACTGGAAACAAGCATCCTAGGACCGGTTTCGGGGTTTCACCCCTCTTCAGCAAGGATAGCTTGATTCCAGTGGCATGGAGAGCACGGGACCCACGTCTTGGCATACCCTTCCCACTCTGGGTGACAAATGCAAAAACAAAAACTTAATGGAAAAAATGCAGAACAATGTCATACATTCACCCCAGTACAGAGATATGGGCCTAAATCCATCGTTTTTTTGCTCACCATGCCATTCCAGTGTGAACCCAGCCACATGCAAATCAGTCTTTACCCTGTGCCTCATGGGAACAGTCCAGCCCGAACTGCCAAGCCAGGTCCTCCCTAGACTGGAAAGACGCATCCTAGGACCAGTTTCAAAGTTTGACCCCTCTTCAGCCAGGATAGCTTGGTTCCAGTGGCATGGAGAGCACGGAACCCACGTCTAGGCATACCCGTCCCACTCGGGGTGACAAATGCAAAAACAACAATTGATGGACAGAATGCAGAACAATGTCATACATTCACCCCAGTACAGAGATCTGGGCCTAAATCCATAGTTTTTTTGTTCACCATGCCATTCCAGTTTGAACCAAGCCAAATGCAAATCAGTCTTGACCCTAGGCCTCATGGGAACAGTCCAGTCCGAACTGCCAAGCCAGGTCCTCCCTGGTCTGAAAAGAAGCATCCTAGGACCGGTTTCGGGGTTTCACCCCTCTCCAGCCACGATAGCTTGATTCCAGTGGCATGGAGAGCACGGGACCCACGTCTAGACCTACCCGTCCCACTCGGGGTGACAAATGCAAAAACAACTATTGATAGACAGAATGCAGAACAATGTCATACATTCACCCCAGTACAGAGATCTCGGCCTAAATCCATCGTTTTTTGGCTCACCATGCCATTCCAGTTTGAACCCAGCCATATGCAAATCAGTCTTAACCCTGTGCCTCATGGGAAAAATGCAGCGCGAACTGCCAAGCTAGGTCTTCCCTGGACTGGAAACAAGCATCCTAGGACCGGTTTCGGGGTTTCACCCCTCTTCAGCAAGGATAGCTTGATTCCAGTGGCATGGAGAGCACGGGACCCACGTCTTGGCATACCCGTCCCACTCGGGGTGACAAATGCAAAAAAAACAATTGATGGACAGATTGCAGAACAATGTCATACATTCACTCCAGTACAGAGATCTGGGCCTAAATCCATCGTTTTTTTGCTCACCAGGCCATTCCAGTTTGAACCAAGCCATA
The DNA here is from genome assembly GCF_964204655.1 of Triturus cristatus. Classification (NCBI taxonomy): domain Eukaryota; kingdom Metazoa; phylum Chordata; class Amphibia; order Caudata; family Salamandridae; genus Triturus; species Triturus cristatus. The sequence goes on along the minus strand of NC_140579.1, from coordinate 406,365,831 downwards.
TGCAAATCAGTCTTGACCCTGTGCCTCATGGGAACAGTCCAGGCTGAACTGCCAAGCCAGGTCGTCCCTGGACTGGAAACAGGCATCCTAGGACCGGTTTCGGGGTTTCACCCCTCTTCAGGCAGGATAGCTTGATTCTAGTGGCATGGAGGGCGGGGACCCACGTCTAGGCATACCCGTCCCACTCGGCATGACAAATGCAAAAACAACAATTGATGGACAGAATGCCGAACAATGTCATACATTCACCCCAGTACAGAGATCTCGGCCTAAATCCATCGTTTTTTGGCTCACCATGCCATTCCAGTTTGAACCCAGCCATATGCAAATCAGTCTTAACCCTGTGCCTCATGGGAAAAATGCAGCCCGACTGCCAAGCTAGGTCTTCCCTGGACTGGAAACAAGCATCCTAGGACCGGTTTCGGGGTTTCACCCCTCTTCAGCAAGGATAGCTTGATTCCAGTGGCATGGAGAGCACGGGACCCAAGTCTTGGCATACCCTTCCCACTCTGGGTGACAAATGCAAAAACAAAAACTTAATGGAAAAAATGCAGAACAATGTCATACATTCACCCCAGTACAGAGATATGGGCCTAAACCCATCGTTTTTTTGCTCACCATGCCATTCCAGTTTGAACCCAGCCATATGCAAATCAGTCTTAACCCTGTGCCTCATGGGAACAGTCCAGCCCGAACTGCCAAGCCAGGTCCTCCCTAGACTGGAAAGAAGCATCCTAGGACCGGTTTCGGGGTTTCACCCCTCTTCAGCAAGGATAGCTTGATTCCAGTGGCATGGAGAGCACGGGACCCACGTCTTGGCATACCCTTCCCACTCTGGGTGACAAATGCAAAAACAAAAACTTAATGGAAAAAATGCAGAACAATGTCATACATTCACCCCAGTACAGAGATATGGGCCTAAATCCATCGTTTTTTTGCTCACCATGCCATTCCAGTTTGAACCCAGCCACATGCAAATCAGTCTTTACCCTGTGCCTCATGGGAACAGTCCAGCCCGAACTGCCAAGCCAGGTCCTCCCTAGACTGGAAAGACGCATCCTAGGACCAGTTTCAAAGTTTGACCCCTCTTCAGCCAGCGTAGCTTGATTCCAGTGGCATGGAGAGCACGGAACCCACGTCTAGGCATACCTGTCCCACTCGGGGTGACACATGCAAAAACAACAATTGATGAACAGAATGCAGAACAATGTCATACATTCACCCCAGTACAGAGATCTGGGCCTAAATCCATCGTTTTTTTGTTCACCATGCCATTCCAGTTTGAACCAAGCCAAATGCAAATCAGTCTTGACCCTAGGCCTCATGGGAACAGTCCAGTCCGAACTGCCAAGCCAGGTCCTCCCTGGTCTGAAAAGAAGCATCCTAGGACCGGTTTCGGGGTTTCACCCCTCTCCAGCCACGATAGCTTGATTCCAGTGGCATGGAGAGCACGGGACCCACGTCTAGACCTACCCGTCCCACTCGGGGTGACAAATGCAAAAACAACTATTGATAGACAGAATGCAGAACAATGTCATACATTTACCCCAGTACAGAGATTTGGGCCTAAATCCATTGGTTTTTTGCTCACCATGCCATTCCAGTTTGAACCAGCCATTTGCAAATCAGTCTTGACCCGGTGCCTCATGGTAACAGTCCAGCCCGAACTGCCAAGCCAGGTCCTCCCTTGGCTGGAAACAAACATCCTAGGACCGGTTTCGGGGTTATACCCCTCTTCAGCCTGGATAGATTGATTCCAGTGGCATGGAGAGTACGGGACCCACGTCTAGGTATTCCCTTCCCACTTGGGGAGACAAATGCAAAAACAAAAATGAATGGACAAAATGCAGAACAATGTCATACATTCACCCAAGTACAGAGATCTGGGCCTACATCCATCGTTTTTTTGCTCACCATGCCATTACAGTTTGAACCCAGCCACATGCAAATCAGTCTTGACCCTGTTCCTCATGGGAACAGTCCAGCCCGAACTGCCAAGCCAGGGTCTCCCGGGGCTGGAATCAAGCATCCTTGGACTTGTTTCGGGGTTTCACCCCTCTTCAGCCAGGATAGCTTGATTCCAGTGGCATGGAGAGCACGGAACCCACGTCTAGGCATACCCGTCCCACTCAGGTGACAAATGCAAAAACAACAATTGATGGAGAGAATGCATAACAATGCCATACATTCACCCCAGTACAGAGATCTGGGACTAAATCCATCGTTTTTATGCTCGCCATTCCAGTTTGAACCCAGCCATATGCAAATCAGTCTTGATCCTGTGCCTCATGGGAACAGTCCAGGCTGAACTGCCAAGCCAGGTCGTCCCTGGACTGGAAACAGGCATCCTAGGACCGGTTTCGGGGTTTCACCGCTCTTCAGGCAGGATAACTTGATTCTAGTGGCATGGAGGGCGGGGACCCACGTCTAGGCATACCCGTCCCACTCGGGGTGACAAATGCAAAAACAACAATTGATGGACAGAATGCCGAACAATGTCATACATTCACCCCAGTGAAGAGATCTCGGCATAATCCATTGTTTTTTGGCTCACCATGCCATTCCAGTTTGAACCCAGTCATATGCAAATCAGTCTTAACCCTGTGCCTCATGGGAAAAATGCAGCCCGAACTGCCAAGCTAGGTCTTCCCTGGACTGGAAACAAGCATTCTAGGACCGGTTTCGGGGTTTCACCCCTCTTCAGCAAGTATAGCTTGATTCCAGTGGCATGGAGAGCACAGGACCCACGTCTTGGCATACCCTTCCCACTCTGGGTGACAAATGCAAAAACAAAAACTTAATGGACAAAATGCAGAACAATGTCATACATTCACCCCAGTACAGAGATCTGGGCCTAAATCCATCGTTTTTTTGCTCACCATGCCATTCCAGTTTGAACCCAGCCACATGCAAATCAGTCTTTACCCTGTGCCTCATGGGAACAGTCCAGACCGAACTGCCAAGACAGGTTCTCCTGGGACTGGAAACAAGCATCCTAGGACCGGTTTCGGGGTTTCACCCCTCTTCAGCCAGGATAGCTTGATTTCAGTGGCATGGAGAGCACTGGAGTCATGTCTGAGCACACCCGTCCCACTCGGGGTGACAAATGCAAAAACAACAGTTGATGGACAGAATGCAGAACAATGTCATACATTCACCCCAGTATAGAGATCTGAGCCTAAATCCAATATTTTTTTGCTCACCATGCCATTCCAGTTTGAACCCAGCCATATGCAAATCAGTCTTGACCCTGTGCCTCATGGGAACAGTCCAGGCTGAACTGCCAAGCCAGGTCGTCCCTGGACTGGAAACAGGCATACTAGGACCGGTTTCCGGGTTTCACCCCTCTTCAGCCAGGATAGCTTGATTCCAGTGGCATGGAGAGCACGGAACCCACATCTAGGCATACCCGTCCCACTCGGGGTGACCAATGCAAAAACAACAATTGATGGACAGGATGCCGACTAATGTCATACATTCACCCCAGTACAGAGATCTGGGCCTAAATCCATCGTGTTTTTTGCTCACAATGCCATTCCAGTTTGAACCCAGCCATCTGCAAATCAGTTTTGACCCTGTGCCTCATGGGAACAGTCCAGGCGAACTGCCAAGCCAGGTCCTCCCTGGGCTGGAAACAAGCATCCTTGGACCGGTTTTAGGGGTTCCACCCCTCTTCAGCCAGGATAGCTTGATTCCAGGGGCATGGAGAGCACGGGACCCACGTCTAGGCATACCCGTCCCACTCGGGGTGACAAATGCAAAAACAACAATTGATGGACAGAATGCGGAACAATGTCATACATTCACCCCAGCACAGAGATCTGGGCCTAAATCCATCGTTTTTTTTGCTCATCATGCCATTCCAGTTTGAAACCAGCCATATGCAAATCAGTCTTGGCCCTGTGCCTCATGGGAACAGTCCAGCCCGAACTGCCAAGCCAGGTCCTCCCTGGACTGGAAACAAGCATTCTAGGACCGGTTTTGTGGTTTCACCCCTCTTCAGCCAGGATAGCTTGATTCCAGTGGCATGGAGAGCACGGGACCCATGTCTAGGCATACCCGTTCCACTCAGGGTGACAAATGCAAAAACAACAATTGATGGACAGAATGCAGACCAATGTCATACATTCACCCCAGTACAGAGATCTGGGCCTAAATCCATCGTTTTTTTGCTCAACGTGCCATTCCAGTTTGAACCCAGCCATATGCAAATCAGTCTTGACCCTGTGCCTCATGGGAACAGTCCAGCCCGAACTGCCAAGCCAGGTCCTCCCTGGGCTGGAAACAAGCATCCTTGGACCGGTTTTGGGGGTTTCACCCCTCTTCAGCCAGGATAGCTTGATTCCAGTGGCATGGAGAGCACGGGACCCACGTCTAGGCATACCCGTCCCACTCGGGGTGACAAATGCAAAAACAACAATTGATGGACAGAATTCAGAACAATGTCATACATTCACCCCAGTACAGAGATCAGGGCCTAAATTCATCATTGTTTTGCTCACCATGCCATTACATTTTGAACCAGGCCAAATGCAAATAAGTCTTGACCCTGTGCCTCATGGGAACATTCCAGCCCAAACTGCCAAGCCAGGTCCTCCCTGGACTGGAAACAAGCATCCTAGGACCAGTTTCGGGGTTTCACCCCTCTTCAGCCAGGATAGCTTGATTCCAATGGCATGGAGAGCATGGGACCCACGTCTAGACATACCCGTCCCACTCGGGTGACAAATGCAAAAACAACAATTGATGGACAGAATGCAGAACAATGTCATACATTCACCCCAGTAAAGAGATCTGGGCCTAAATCCATTGTTTATTTGCTCACCATGCCATTCCAGTTTGAAACCAGCCATATGCAAATCAGTCTTGACCCTGTGCCTCATGGGAACAGTCCAGCCCGAACTGCAAAACCAGGTCCTCCCTGGACTGGAAACAAGCATTCTAGGACCGGTTTTGTGGTTTCACCCCTCTTCAGCCAGGATAGCTTGATTCCAGTGGCATGGAGAGCACGCGACCCATGTGTAGGCATACCCGTTCCACTCAGGGTGACAAATGCAAAAACAACAATTGATGGACAGAATGTAGACCAATGTCATACATTCACCCCAGTACAGAGATCTGTGCCTAAATCCCTCGTTTTTTTGCTCACCATGCCATTCCAGTTTGAACCCAGCCATATGCAAATTAGTCTTGACCCTGTGCCTCATGGGAACAGTCCAGCCCGAACTGCCAAGCCAGGTCCTCCCTGGGCTGGAAAAAAGCATCCTTGGACCGGTTTTGGGGGTTTCACCCCTCTTCAGCCAGGATAGCTTGATTCCAGTGGCATGGAGAGCACGGGACCCACGTCTAGGCATACCCGTCCCATTCGGGGTGACAAATGCAAAAACAACAATTGATGGACAGAATGCAGAACAATGTCATACATTCACCCCAGTACAGAGATCAGGGCCTAAATCCATCGTTGTTTTGCTCACCATGCCATTACAGTTTGAACCCAGGCAAATGCAAATAAGTTTTGACCCTGTGCCTCATGGGAACAGTCCAGCCCGAACTGCCAAGCCAGTTCCTCCCTGGACTGGAAACAAGCATCCTAGGACCAGTTTCAGGGTTTCACCCCTCTTCAGCCAGGATAGCTTGATTCCAGTGGCATGGAGAGCATGGGACCCACGTCTAGACATACCCGTCCCTCTCGGGTGACAAATGCAAAAAAACACAATTGATGGACAGAATGCAGAACAATGTCATACATTCACCCCAGTAAAGAGATCTGGGCCTAAATCCATTGTTTATTTGCTCACCATGCCATTCCAGTTTGAAACCAGCCATATGCAAATCAGTCTTGACCCTGTGCCTCACGGGAACAATACAGCCCAAACTGCTAAGCCAGGTCCTCCCTGGACTGGAAACAAGCATCCTAGGACCGGTTTCGGGGTTTCACCCCTCTTCAGCCAGGATAGCTTGATTCCAGTGGCATGGAGAGCACGGAACCCACATCTAGGCATACCCGTCCCACTCGGGGTGACCAATGCAAAAACAACAATTGATGGACAGGATGCCGACTAATGTCATACATTCACCCCAGTACAGAGATCTGGGCCTAAATCCATCGTGTTTTTTGCTCACAATGCCATTCCAGTTTGAACCCAGCCATCTGCAAATCAGTTTTGACCCTGTGCCTCATGGGAACAGTCCAGCCCGAACTGCCAAGCCAGGTCCTCCCTGGGCTGGAAACAAGCATCCTTGGACCGGTTTTGGGGGTTCCACCCCTCTTCAGCCAGGATAGCTTGATTCCAGGGGCATGGAGAGCACGGGACCCACGTCTAGGCATACCCGTCCCACTCGGGGTGACAAATGCAAAAACAACAGTTGATGGACAGAATGCAGAACAATGTCATACATTCACCCCAGTATAGAGATCTGAGCCTAAATCCAATGTTTTTTTGCTCACCATGCCATTCCAGTTTGAACCCAGCCATATGCAAATCAGTCTTGACCCTGTGCCTCATGGGAACAGTCCAGGCTGAACTGCCAAGCCAGGTCGTCCCTGGACTGGAAACAGGCATCCTAGGACCGGTTTCGGGTTTTCACCCCTTTTCAGGCAGGACAGCTTGATTCTAGTGGCATGGAGGGCCGGGACCCACGTCTAGGCATACCCGTCCCACTCGGGGTGACAAATGCAAAAACAACAATTGATGGACAGAATGCCGAACAATGTCATACATTCACCCCAGTACAGAGATCTCGGCCTAAATCCATCGTTTTTTGGCTCACCATGCCATTCCAGTTTGAACCCAGCCATATGCAAATCAGTCTTAACCCTGTGCCTCATGGGAAAAATGCAGCGCGAACTGCCAAGCTAGGTCTTCCCTGGACTGGAAACAAGCATCCTAGGACCGGTTTCGGGGTTTCACCCCTCTTCAGGCAGGATAGCTTGATTCTAGTGGCATGGAGGGCGGGGACCCACGTCTAGGCATACCCGTCCCACTCGGCGTGACAAATGCAAAAACAACAATTGATGGACAGAATGCCGAACAATGTCATACATTCACCCCAGTACAGAGATCTCGGCCTAAATCCATCATTTTTTGGCTCACCATGCCATTCCAGTTTGAACCCAGCCATATGCAAATCAGTCTTAACCCTGTGCCTCATGGGAAAAATGCAGCCCGAACTGCCAAGCTAGGTCTTCCCTGGACTGGAAACAAGCATCCTAGGACCGGTTTCGGGGTTTCACCCCTCTTCAGCAAGGATAGCTTGATTCCAGTGGCATGGAGAGCACGGGACCCACGTCTTGGCATACCCTTCCCACTCTGGGTGACAAATGCAAAAACAAAAACTTAATGGAAAAAATGCAGAACAATGTCATACATTCACCCCAGTACAGAGATATGGGCCTAAATCCATCGTTTTTTTGCTCACCATGCCATTCCAGTTTGAACCCAGCCACATGCAAATCAGTCTTTACCCTGTGCCTCATGGGAACAGTCCAGCCCGAACTGCCAAGCCAGGTCCTCCCTAGACTGGAAAGACGCATCCTAGGACCAGTTTCAAAGTTTGACCCCTCTTCAGCCAGGATAGCTTGGTTCCAGTGGCATGGAGAGCACGGAACCCACGTCTAGGCATACCCGTCCCACTCGGGGTGACAAATGCAAAAACAACAATAGATGGACAGAATGCAGAACAATGTCATACATTCACCCCAGTACAGAGATCTGGGCCTAAATCCATAGTTTTTTTGTTCACCATGCCATTCCAGTTTGAACCAAGCCAAATGCAAATCAGTCTTGACCCTAGGCCTCATGGGAACAGTCCAGTCCGAACTGCCAAGCCAGGTCCTCCCTGGTCTGAAAAGAAGCATCCTAGGACCGGTTTCGGGGTTTCACCCCTCTCCAGCCACGATAGCTTGATTCCAGTGGCATGGAGAGCACGGGACCCACGTCTAGACCTACCCGTCCCACTCGGGGTGACAAATGCAAAAACAACTATTGATAGACAGAATGCAGAACAATGTCATACATTCACCCCAGTACAGAGATCTCGGCCTAAATCCATCGTTTTTTGGCTCACCATGCCATTCCAGTTTGAACCCAGCCATATGCAAATCAGTCTTAACCCTGTGCCTCATGGGAACAGTCCAGGCTGAACTGCCAAGCCAGGTCGTCCCTGGACTGGAAACAGGCATCCTAGGACCGGTTTCGGGGTTTCACCCCTCTTCAGCAAGGATAGCTTGATTCCAGTGGCATGGAGAGCACGGGACCCACGTCTTGGCATACCCGTCCCACTCGGGGTGACAAATGCAAAAAAAACAATTGATGGACAGATTGCAGAACAATGTCATACATTCACTCCAGTACAGAGATCTGGGCCTAAATCCATCGTTTTTTTGCTCACCAGGCCATTCCAGTTTGAACCAAGCCATATGCAAATCAGTCTTGACCCTGTGCCTCATGGGAACAGTCCAGGCTGAACTGCCAAGCCAGGTCGTCCCTGGACTGGAAACAGGCATCCTAGGACCGGTTTCGGGGTTTCACCCCTCTTCAGGCAGGATAGCTTGATTCTAGTGGCATGGAGGGCGGGGACCCACGTCTAGGCATACCCGTCCCACTCGGCATGACAAATGCAAAAACAACAATTGATGGACAGAATGCCGAACAATGTCATACATTCACCCCAGTACAGAGATCTCGGCCTAAATCCATCGTTTTTTGGCTCACCATGCCATTCCAGTTTGAACCCAGCCATATGCAAATCAGTCTTAACCCTGTGCCTCATGGGAAAAATGCAGCCCGACTGCCAAGCTAGGTCTTCCCTGGACTGGAAACAAGCATCCTAGGACCGGTTTCGGGGTTTCACCCCTCTTCAGCAAGGATAGCTTGATTCCAGTGGCATGGAGAGCACGGGACCCAAGTCTTGGCATACCCTTCCCACTCTGGGTGACAAATGCAAAAACAAAAACTTAATGGAAAAAATGCAGAACAATGTCATACATTCACCCCAGTACAGAGATATGGGCCTAAACCCATCGTTTTTTTGCTCACCATGCCATTCCCGTTTGAACCCAGCCATATGCAAATCAGTCTTAACCCTGTGCCTCATGGGAACAGTCAAGCCCGAACTGCCAAGCCAGGTCCTCCCTAGACTGGAAAGAAGCATCCTAGGACCGGTTTCGGGGTTTCACCCCTCTTCAGCAAGGATAGCTTGATTCCAGTGGCATGGAGAGCACGGGACCCACGTCTTGGCATACCCTTCCCACTCTGGGTGACAAATGCAAAAACAAAAACTTAATGGAAAAAATGCAGAACAATGTCATACATTCACCCCAGTACAGAGATATGGGCCTAAATCCATCGTTTTTTTGCTCACCATGCCATTCCAGTTTGAACCCAGCCACATGCAAATCAGTCTTTACCCTGTGCCTCATGGGAACAGTCCAGCCCGAACTGCCAAGCCAGGTCCTCCCTAGACTGGAAAGACGCATCCTAGGACCAGTTTCAAAGTTTGACCCCTCTTCAGCCAGCGTAGCTTGATTCCAGTGGCATGGAGAGCACGGAACCCACGTCTAGGCATACCTGTCCCACTCGGGGTGACACATGCAAAAACAACAATTGATGAACAGAATGCAGAACAATGTCATACATTCACCCCAGTACAGAGATCTGGGCCTAAATCCATCGTTTTTTTGTTCACCATGCCATTCCAGTTTGAACCAAGCCAAATGCAAATCAGTCTTGACCCTAGGCCTCATGGGAACAGTCCAGTCCGAACTGCCAAGCCAGGTCCTCCCTGGTCTGAAAAGAAGCATCCTAGGACTGGTTTCGGGGTTTCACCCCTCTCCAGCCACGATAGCTTGATTCCAGTGGCATGGAGAGCACGGGACCCACGTCTAGACCTACCCGTCCCACTCGGGGTGACAAATGCAAAAACAACTATTGATAGACAGAATGCAGAACAATGTCATACATTTACCCCAGTACAGAGATTTGGGCCTAAATCCATTGGTTTTTTGCTCACCATGCCATTCCAGTTTGAACCAGCCATTTGCAAATCAGTCTTGACCCGGTGCCTCATGGGAACAGTCCAGCCCGAACTGCCAAGCCAGGTCCTCCCTTGGCTGGAAACAAGCATCCTAGGACCGGTTTCGGGGTTATACCCCTCTTCAGCCTGGATAGATTGATTCCAGTGGCATGGAGAGTACGGGACCCACGTCTAGGTATTCCCTTCCCACTTGGGGAGACAAATGCAAAAACAAAAATGAATGGACAAAATGCAGAACAATGTCATACATTCACCCAAGTACAGAGATCTGGGCCTACATCCATCGTTTTTTTGCTCACCATGCCATTACAGTTTGAACCCAGCCACATGCAAATCAGTCTTGACCCTGTTCCTCATGGGAACAGTCCAGCCCGAACTGCCAAGCCAGGTTCTCCCGGGGCTGGAATCAAGCATCCTTGGACTTGTTTCGGGGTTTCACCCCTCTTCAGCCAGGATAGCTTGATTCCAGTGGCATGGAGAGCACGGAACCCACGTCTAGGCATACCCGTCCCACTCAGGTGACAAATGCAAAAACAACAATTGATGGAGAGAATGCATAACAATGCCATACATTCACCCCAGTACAGAGATCTGGGACTAAATCCATCGTTTTTATGCTCGCCATTCCAGTTTGAACCCAGCCATATGCAAATCAGTCTTGATCCTGTGCCTCATGGGAACAGTCCAGGCTGAACTGCCAAGCCAGGTCGTCCCTGGACTGGAAACAGGCATCCTAGGACCGGTTTCGGGGTTTCACCGCTCTTCAGGCAGGATAACTTGATTCTAGTGGCATGGAGGGCGGGGACCCACGTCTAGGCATACCCGTCCCACTCGGGGTGACAAATGCAAAAACAACAATTGATGGACAGAATGCCGAACAATGTCATACATTCACCCCAGTGAAGAGATCTCGGCATAATCCATTGTTTTTTGGCTCACCATGCCATTCCAGTTTGAACCCAGTCATATGCAAATCAGTCTTAACCCTGTGCCTCATGGGAAAAATGCAGCCCGAACTGCCAAGCTAGGTCTTCCCTGGACTGGAAACAAGCATTCTAGGACCGGTTTCGGGGTTTCACCCCTCTTCAGCAAGTATAGCTTGATTCCAGTGGCATGGAGAGCACAGGACCCACGTCTTGGCATACCCTTCCCACTCTGGGTGACAAATGCAAAAACAAAAACTTAATGGACAAAATGCAGAACAATGTCATACATTCACCCCAGTACAGAGATCTGGGCCTAAATCCATCGTTTTTTTGCTCACCATGCCATTCCAGTTTGAACCCAGCCACATGCAAATCAGTCTTTACCCTGTGCCTCATGGGAACAGTCCAGACCGAACTGCCAAGACAGGTTCTCCTGGGACTGGAAACAAGCATCCTAGGACCGGTTTCGGGGTTTCACCCCTCTTCAGCCAGGATAGCTTGATTTCAGTGGCATGGAGAGCACTGGAGTCATGTCTGAGCACACCCGTCCCACTCGGGGTGACAAATGCAAAAACAACAGTTGATGGACAGAATGCAGAACAATGTCATACATTCACCCCAGTATAGAGATCTGAGCCTAAATCCAATATTTTTTTGCTCACCATGCCATTCCAGTTTGAACCCAGCCATATGCAAATCAGTCTTGACCCTGTGCCTCATGGGAACAGTCCAGGCTGAACTGCCAAGCCAGGTCGTCCCTGGACTGGAAACAGGCATACTAGGACCGGTTTCGGGGTTTCACCCCTCTTCAGGCAGGATAGCTTGATTCTAGTGGCATGGAGGGCCGGTATCCACGTCTAGGCATACCCGTCCCACTCGGGGTGACAAATGCAAAAACAACAATTGATGGACAGAATGCAGAACTATGTCATGCATTCACCCCAGTACAGAGATCTCGGCTTAAATCCATCGTTTGTTTGCTCACCATGCCAATCCAGTTTGAACCCAGCCATATGCAAATCAGTCTTGACCCTGTGCCTCATGGGAACAGTCCAGCCCGAACTGCCAAGCCAGGTCTTCCCTGGGCTGAAAACAAGCATCCTAGGACCGGTTTCGGGGTTTCAGCCCTCTTCAGCTAGGATAGATTGATTCTAGTGGCATGGAGAGCACGGGACCCACGTCTAGGCATACCCTTCCCACTCTGGGTGACAAATACAAAAACAAAAACTTAATGGACAAAATGCAGAACAATGTCATACATTCACCCCAGTACAGAGATCTGGGCCTAAATCCATCGTTTTTTTGCTCACCATGCCATTCCAGTTTGAACCCAGCCACATGCAAATCAGTCTTGACCCTGTGCCTCATGGGAACAGTCCAGCCCGAACTGCCAAGCCAGGTCCTCCCTAGACTGGAAAGACGCATCCTAGGACCAGTTTCAAAGTTTGACCCCTCTTCAGCCAGGATAGCTTGATTCCAGTGGCATGGAGAGCACGGAACCCACGTCTAAGCATACCCGTCCCACTCGGCGTGACAAATGCAAAAACAACAATTGATGGACAGAATGCAGAACAATGTCATACATTCACCCCAGTACAGAGATCTGGGCCTAAATCCATCGTTTTTTTGTTCACCATGCCATTCCAGTTTGAACCAAGCCAAATGCAAATCAGTCTTGACCCTAGGCCTCATGGGAACAGTCCAGTCCGAACTGCCAAGCCAGGTCCTCCCTGGTCTGAAAACAAGCATCCTAGGACCGGTTTCGGGGTTTCACCCCTCTTCAGCCACGATAGCTTGATTCCAGTGGCATGGAGAGCACGGGACCCACGTCTAGACCTACCCGTCCCACTCGGGGTGACAAATGCAAAAACAACTATTGATAGACAGAATGCAGAACAATGTCATACATTCACCCCAGTACAGAGATCTGGACCTAAATCCATTGGTTTGTTTGCTCACCATGCCAATCCAGTTTGAACCTAGCCATATGCAAATCAGTCTTGACCCTGTGCCTCATGGGAACAGTCCAGACAGAACTGCCAAGCCTAGTCTTCCCTGAGCTGGAAACAAGTATCCTAGGACCGGTTTCGGGGTTTCACCCCTCTTCAGGCAGGATAGCTTGATTCTAGTGGCATGGAGGGCCGGGACCCACGTCTAAGCATACCCGTCCCACTCGGGGTGACAAATGCAAAAACAACAATTGATGGACAGAATGCCGAACAATGTCATACATTCATCCCAGTACAGAGATCTCGGCCTAAATCCATCGTTTTTTGGCTCACCATGCCAATCCAGTTTGAACCCAGCCATATGCAAATCAGTCTTGACCCTGTGCCTCATGGGAACAGTCCAGCCCGAACTGCCAAGCCAGGTCTTCCCTGGGCTGGAAACAACCATCCTAGGACCGGTTTGGGGGTTTCAGCCCTCTTCAGCTAGGATAGATTGATTCTAGTGGCATGGAGAGCACGGAACCCACGTCTAGGCATACCCGTCCCACTCGGGGTGACAAATGCAAAAACATCAATTGATGGACAGAATGCAGAACAATGTCATACATTCACCCCAGTACAGAGATCTGGGCCTAAATCCATCGTTTTTTTGTTCACCATGCCATTCCAGTTTGAACCAAGCCAAATGCAAATCAGTCTTGACCCTAGGCCTCATGGGAACAGTCCAGTCCGAACTGCCAAGCCAGGTCCTCCCGGGTCTGAAAACAAGCATCCTAGGACCGGTTTCGGGGTTTCACCCCTCTCCAGCCACGATAGCTTGATTCCAGTGGCATGGAGAGCACGGGACCCACGTCTAGACCTACCCGTCCCACTCGGGGTGACAAATGCAAAAAAAACTATTGATGGACAGAATGCAGAACAATGTCATACATTCACCCCAGTCCAGAGATCTGGGCCTAAATCCATTGTTTTTTTGCTCACCATGCCATTCCAGTTTGAACCAAGCCATATGCAAATCAGTCTTGACCCTCTGCCTCATGGGAACAATCCAGCTCGAACTGCCAAGCCAGGTCCTCCCTGGATTGAAAACAAGCATACAAGGACCTGTTTCGGGGTCTCACCCCTCTTCAGCCAGAATAGATTGATTCCAGTGGCATGGAGAGCACGGGACCCACGTCTAGGTATACCCTTCCCACTCGGGGTGACAAATGCAAAAACAACAATTGATGGACAGAATGCAGAACAATGTCATACATTCACCCCAGTACAGAGATCTGGACCTAAATCCATCGTTTGTTTGCTCACCATGCCAATCCAGTTTGAACCCAGCCATATGCAAATCAGTCTTGACCCTGTACCTCATGGGAACAGTCCAGCCCGAACTGCCAAGCCAGGTCTTCCCCGGGCTGGAAACAAGCATCCTAGGACCGGTTTCGGGGTTTCAGCCCTCTTCAGCTAGGATAGATTGATTCTAGTGGCATGGAGAGCACGGGACCCACGTCTAGGCATACCCTTCCCACTCTGGGTGACAAATACAAAAACAAAAACTTAATGGCCAAAATGCAGAACAATGTCATACATTCACCCCAGTACAGAGATCTGGGCCTAAATCCATTGTTATTTTGCTCATCATGCCATTACATTTTGAACCCAGGAACATGCAAATCAGTCTTGACCCTGTTCCTCATGGGAACAGTCCAGCCCGAACTGCCAAGCCAGGTTCTCCCGGGGCTGGAATCAAGCATCCTTGGACTTGTTTCGGGGTTTCACCCCCTTTTAGCCAGGATAGCTTGATTCCAGTGGCATGGAGAGCACGGAACCCACGTCTAGGCATACCCGTCCCACTCGGGGTGACAAATGCAAAAACAACAATTGATGGACAGAATGCAGAACAATGTCATACATTCACCCCAGTACAGAGATCTGGGCCTAAATCCATCGTTTTTTTGTTCACCATGCCATTCCAGTTTGAACCAAGCCAAATGCAAATCAGTCTTGACCCTAGGCCTCATGGGAACAGTCCAGTCGGAACTGCCAAGCCAGGTACTCCCTGGTCTGAAAACAAGCATCCTAGGACCGGTTTCGGGGTTTCACCCCTCTCCAGCCACGATAGCTTGATTCCAGTGGCATGGAGTGCATGGGACCCACGTCGGTGACAAATGCAAAAACAACAATTGATGGACAGAATGCATAACAATGTCATACATTCACCCCAGTACAGAGATCTGGGACTAAATCCATCATTTTTATGCTCACCATGCCATTCCAGTTTGAACCTAGCCATATGCAAATCAGTCTTGACCCTGTGCCTCATGGGAACAGTCCAGGCTGAACTGCCAAGCCAGGTCGTCCCTGGACTGGAAGCAAGCATCCTAGGACCGGTTTCGGGGTTTCACCCCTCTCCAGCCACGATAGCTTGATTCCAGTGGCATGGAGAGCACGGGACCCACGTCTAGACCTACCCGTCCCACTTGGGGTGACAAATGCAAAAACAACTATTGATAGACAGAATGCAGAACAATGTCATACATTCACCCCAGTACAGAGATTTGGGCCTAAATCCAATGGTTTTTTGCTCACCATGCCATTCCAGTTTGAACCCAGCCATTTGCAAATCAGTCTTGAGCCGGTGCCTCATGGGAACAGTCCAGCCCGAACTGCCAAGCCAGGTCCTCCCTTGGCTGGAAACAAGCATCCTAGGACCGGTTTCGGGGTTATACCCCTCTTCAGCCAGGATAGATTGATTCCAGTGGCATGGAGAGCACGGGACCCACTTCTAGGTATACCCTTCCCACTTGGGGAGACAAATGCAAAAACAAAAATTAATGGACAAAATGCAGAACAATGTCATACATTCACCCCAGTACAGAGATCTGGGCCTACATCCATCGTTTTTTTGCTCACCATGCCATTACAGTTTGAACCAAGCCACATGCAAATCAGTCTTGACCCTGTTCCTCATGGGAACAGTCCAGCTCGAACTGTCAAGCCAGGTTCTCCCGGGGCTGGAATCAAGCATCCTTGGACTTGTTTCGGGGTTTCACCCCTCTTCAGCCAGGATAGCTTGATTCCAGTGGCATGGAGAGCACGGAAACCACGTCTAGGCATACCCGTCCCACTCGGGTGACAAATGCAAAAACAACAATTGATGGACAGAATGCATAACAATGTCATACATTCACCCCAGTACAGAGATCTCGGACTAAATCCATCGTTTTTATGCTCACCATGCCATTCCAGTTTGAACCCAGCCATATGCAAATCAGTCTTGACCCTGTGCCTCATGGGAACAGTCCAGGCTGAACTGCCAAGCCAGGTCGTCCCTGGACTGGAAACAGGCATCCTAGGACCGGTTTCGGGGTTTCACCCCTCTTCAGGCAGGATAGCTTGATTCTAGTTGCATGGAGGGCCGGGACCCACGTCTAGGCATACCCGTCCCACTCGGGGTGACAAATGCAAAAACAACAATTGATGGACAGAATGCCGAACAATGTCATACATTCACCCCAGTACAGAGATCTCGGCCTAAATCCATCGTTTTTTGGCTCACCATGCCGTTCCAGTTTGAACCCAGCCATATGCAAATCAGTCTTAACCCTGTGCCTCATGGAAAAAATGCAGCCCGAACTGCCAAGCTAGGTCTTCCCTGGACTGGAAACAAGCATCCTAGGACCGGTTTCGGGGTTTCACCCCTCTTCAGCAAGGATAGCTTGATTCCAGTGGCATGGAGAGCACGGGACCCACGTCTTGGCATACCCGTCCCACTCGGGGTGACAAATGCAAAAAAAACAATTGATGGACAGATTGCAGAACAATGTCATACATTCACCCCAGTACAGAGATCTGGGCCTAAATCCATCGTTTTTTTGCTCACCAGGCCATTCCAGTTCGAACCAAGCCATATGCAAATCAGTTTTGACCCTGTGCCTCATGGGAACAGTCCAGCTCGAACTGCCAAGCCAGGTCCTCCCTGGACTGAAAACAAGCATACTAGGACCGGTTTCGGGGTTTCACCCCTCTTCAGCCAGGATATCTTGATTCCAGTGGCATGCAGAGGACGGGACCCACGTCTAGACCTACCCGTCCCACTTGGGGTTACAAATGCAAAAACAACTATTGATAGACAGAATGCAGAACAATGTCATACATTCACCCCAGTACAGAGATTTGGGCCTAAATCCAATGGTTTTTTGCTCACCATGCCATTCCAGTTTGAACCCAGCCATTTGCAAATCAGTCTTGAGCCGGTGCCTCATGGGAACAGTCCAGCCCGAACTGCCAAGCCAGGTCCTCCCTTGGCTGGAAACAAGCATCCTAGGACCGGTTTCGGGGTTATACCCCTCTTCAGCCAGGATAGATTGATTCCAGTGGCATGGAGAGCACGGGACCCACGTCTAGGTATACCCTTCCCACTTGGGGAGACAAATGCAAAAACAAAAATTAATGGACAAAATGCAGAACAATGTCATACATTCACCCCAGTACAGAGATCTGGGCCTACATCCATCGTTTTTTTGCTCACCATGCCATTACAGTTTGAACCAAGCCGCATGCAAATCAGTCTTGACCCTGTTCTTCATGGGAACAGTCCAGCTCGAACTGTCAAGCCAGGTTCTCCCGGGGCTGGAATCAAGCATCCTTGGACTTGTTTCGGGGTTTCACCCCTCTTCAGCCAGGATAGCTTGATTCCAGTGGCATGGAGAGCACGGAAACCACTTCTAGGCATACCCGTCCCACTCGGGTGACAAATGCAAAAACAACAATTGATGGACAGAATGCATAACAATGTCATACATTCACCCCAGTACAGAGATCTCGGACTAAATCCATCGTTTTTATGCTCACCATGCCATTCCAGTTTGAACCCAGCCATATGCAAATCAGTCTTGACCCTGTGCCTCATGGGAACAGTCCAGGCTGAACTGCCAAGCCAGGTCGTCCCTGGACTGGAAACAGGCATCCTAGGACCGGTTTCGGGGTTTCACCCCTCTTCAGGCAGGATAGCTTGATTCTAGTTGCATGGAGGGCCGGGACCCACGTCTAGGCATACCCGTCCCACTCGGGGTGACAAATGCAAAAACAACAATTGATGGACAGAATGCCGAACAATGTCATACATTCACCCCAGTACAGAGATCTCGGCCTAAATCCATCGTTTTTTGGCTCACCATGCCGTTCCAGTTTGAACCCAGCCATATGCAAATCAGTCTTAACCCTGTGCCTCATGGGAAAAATGCAGCCCGAACTGCCAAGCTAGGTCTTCCCTGGACTGGAAACAAGCATCCTAGGACCGGTTTCAGGGTTTCACCCCTCTTCAGCAAGGATAGCTTGATTCCAGTGGCATGGAGAGCACGGGACCCACGTCTTGGCATACCCGTCCCACTCGGGGTGACAAATGCAAAAAAAACAATTGATGGACAGATTGCAGAACAATGTCATACATTCACCCCAGTACAGAGATCTGGGCCTAAATCCATCGTTTTTTTGCTCACCAGGCCATTCCAGTTCGAACCAAGCCATATGCAAATCAGTTTTGACCCTGTGCCTCATGGGAACAGTCCAGCTCGAACTGCCAAGCCAGGTCCTCCCTGGACTGAAAACAAGCATACTAGGACCGGTTTCGGGGTTTCACCCCTCTTCAGCCAGGATATCTTGATTCCAGTGGCATGCAGAGGACGGGACCCACGTCTAGGCATATCTGTCCCACTCGGGGTGACAAATGCAAAAACAACAATTGATGGACAGAATGCAGAACAATGTCATACATTCACCCCAGTACAGAGATCTGGGCCTAAATCCATTGTTATTTTGCTCACCATGCCATTACAGTTTGAACCCAGCCACATGCAAATCAGTCTTAACCCTGTGCCTCATGGGAAAAATGCAGCCCGAACTGCCAAGCTAGGTCTTCCCTGGACTGGAAACAAGCATCCTAGGACCGGTTTCGGGGTTTCACCCCTCTTCAGCAAGGATAGCTTGATTCCAGTGGCATGGAGAGCACGGGACCCACATCTTGGCATACCCGTCCCACTCGGGGTGACAAATGCAAAAAAAACAATTGATGAACAGATTGCAGAACAATGTCATACATTCACACCAGTACAGAGATCTGGGCCTAAATCCATTGTTATTTTGCTCACCATGCCATTACAGTTTGAACCCAGCCACATGCAAATCAGTCTTGACCCTGTTCCTCATGGGAACAGTCCAGCCCGAACTGCCAAGCCAGGTTCTCCCGGGGCTGGAATCAAGAATCCTTGGACTTGTTTCGGGGTTTCACCCCTCTTCAGCCAGGATAGCTTGATTCCAGTGGCATGGAGAGCACGGAACCCACGTCTAGGCATACCCGTCCCACTCAGGTGACAAATGCAAAAACAACAATTGATGGACAGAATGTATAACAATGTCATACATTCACCCCAGTACAGAGATCTGGGACTAAATCCATCGTTTTTATGCTCACCATGCCATTCCAGTTTGAACACAGCCATATGCAAATCAGTCTTGACCCTGTGCCTCATGGGAACAGTCCAGGCTGAATTGCCAAGCCAGGTCGTCCCTGGACTGGAAACAGGCATCCTAGGACAGGTTTCGGGGTTTCACCCCTCATCAGGCAGGATAGCTTCATTCCAGTGGCATGGAGGGCCGGGACCCACATCTAGGCATACCCGTCCCACTCGGGGTGACAAATGCAAAAACAACAATTGATGGACAGAATGCAGAACAATGTCATACATTCACCCCAGTACAGAGATCTGGGCCTAAATCCATTGTTATTTTGCTCACCATGCCATTACAGTTTGAACCCAGCCACATGCAAATCAGTCTTGACCCTGTTCCTCATGAGAACAGTCCAGCCCGAACTGCCAAGCCAGGTTCTCCCGGGGCTGGAATCAAGAATCCTTGGACTTGTTTCGGGGTTTCACCCCTCTTCAGCCAGGATAGCTTGATTCCAGTGGCATGGAGAGCACGGGACCCACGTCTAGGCATACCCGTCCCACTCGGGATGACAAATGCAAAAACAACAATTGATGGACAGAATGCGGAACAATGTCATACATTCACCCCAGCACAGAGATCTGGGCCTAAATCCATCGTTTTTATGCTCACCATGCCATTCCAGTTTGAACACAGCCATATGCAAATCAGTCTTGACCCTGTGCCTCATGGGAACAGTCCAGGCTGAACTGCCAAGCCAGGTCGTCCCTGGACTGGAAACAGGCATCCTAGGACAGGTTTCAGGGTTTCACCCCTCTTCAGGCAGGATAGCTTCATTCCAGTGGCATGGAGGGCCGGGACCCACGTCTAGGCATACCCGTCCCACTCGGGGTGACAAATGCAAAAACAACAATTGATGGACAGAATGCTGAACAATGTCATACATTCACCCCAGTACAGAGATCTCGGCCTAAATCCATCGTTTTTTTGCTCACCAGGCCATTCCAGTTTGAACCAAGCCATATGCAAATCAGTCTTGACCCTGTGCCTCATGGAAGCAGTCCAGCTCGAACTGCCAAGCCAGGTCCTCCCTGGTCTGAAAACAAGCATACTAGGACCAGTTTCGGGGTTTCACCCCTCTTCAGCCAGGATAGCTTGATTCCAGTGGCATGGAGAGCACGGGACCCACGTCTTGGCATACCCGTCCCACTCGGGGTGACAAATGCAAAAAAAACAATTGATGGACAGATTGCAGAACAATGTCATACATTCACCCCAGTACAGAGATCTGGGCCTAAGTCCATTGTTATTTTGCTCACCATGCCATTCCAGTTTGAAACCAGCCATATGCAAATCAGTCTTCACCCTGTGCCTCATGGGAAAAGTGCAGCCCGAGCTGCCAAGCCAGGTCTTCCCTGGACTGGAAACAAGCATCCTAGGACCGGTTTCGGAGTTTCACCACTCTTCAGCAAGGATAGCTTGATTGCAGTGGCATGGAGAGCACGGGACCCACGTCTTGGCATACCCGTCCCACTCGGGGTGACAAATGCAAAAACAACAATTGATGGACAGAATGCAGAACAATGTCATACATTCACCCCAGTACAGAGATCTGGGCCTAAATCCATTTTTTTTTTGCTCACCATGCCAATCCAGTTTGAACCCAGCCATATGCAAATCAGTCTTGACCCTGTGCCTCACGGGAACAATACAGCCCAAACTGCTAAGCCAGGTCCTCCCTGGACTGGAAACAAGCATCCTAGGACCGGTTTCGGGGTTTCACCCCTCTTCAGCCAGGATAGCTTGATTCCAGTGGCATGGAGAGCACGGAACCCACATCTAGGCATACCCGTCCCACTCGGGGTGACCAATGCAAAAACAACAATTGTTGGACAGGATGCAGACTAATGTCATACATTCACCCCAGTACAGAGATCTGGGCCTAAATCCATCGTGTTTTTTGCTCACAATGCCATTCCAGTTTGAACCCAGCCATCTGCAAATCAGTTTTGACCCTGTGCCTCATGGGAACAGTCCAGCCCGAACTGCCAAGCCAGGTCCTCCCTGGGCTGGAAACAAGCATCCTTGGACCGGTTTTGGGGGTTCCACCCCTCTTCAGCCAGGATAGCTTGATTCCAGGGGCATGGAGAGCACGGGACCCACGTCTAGGCATACCCGTCCCACTCGGGGTGACAAATGCAAAAACAACAATTGATGGACAGAATGCGGAAAAATGTCATACATTCACCCCAGCACAGAGATCTGGGCCTAAATCCATCGTTTTTTTTGCTCATCATGCCATTCCAGTTTGAAACCAGCCATATGCAAATCAGTCTTGGCCCTGTGCCTCATGGGAACAGTCCAGCCCGAACTGCCAAGCCAGGTCCTCCCTGGACTGGAAACAAGCATTCTAGGACCGGTTTTGTGGTTTCACCCCTCTTCAGCCAGGATAGCTTGATTCCAGTGGCATGGAGAGCACGGGACCCATGTCTAGGCATACCCGTTCCACTCAGGGTGACAAATGCAAAAACAACAATTGATGGACAGAATGCAGACCAATGTCATACATTCACCCCAGTACAGAGATCTGGGCCTAAATCCATCGTTTTTTTGCTCAACGTGCCATTCCAGTTTGAACCCAGCCATATGCAAATCAGTCTTGACCCTGTGCCTCATGGGAACAGTCCAGCCCGAACTGCCAAGCCAGGTCCTCCCTGGGCTGGAAACAAGCATCCTTGGACCGGTTTTGGGGGTTTCACCCCTCTTCAGCCAGGATAGCTTGATTCCAGTGGCATGGAGAGCACGGGACCCACGTCTAGGCATACCCGTCCCACTCGGGGTGACAAATGCAAAAACAACAATTGATGGACAGAATTCAGAACAATGTCATACATTCACCCCAGTACAGAGATCAGGGCCTAAATTCATCATTGTTTTGCTCACCATGCCATTACATTTTGAACCAGGCCAAATGCAAATAAGTCTTGACCCTGTGCCTCATGGGAACATTCCAGCCCAAACTGCCAAGCCAGGTCCTCCCTGGACTGGAAACAAGCATCCTAGGACCAGTTTCGGGGTTTCACCCCTCTTCAGCCAGGATAGCTTGATTCCAGTGGCATGGAGAGCATGGGACCCACGTCTAGACATACCCGTCCCACTCGGGTGACAAATGCAAAAACAACAATTGATGGACAGAATGCAGAACAATGTCATACATTCACCCCAGTAAAGAGATCTGGGCCTAAATCCATTGTTTATTTGCTCACCATGCCATTCCAGTTTGAAACCAGCCATATGCAAATCAGTCTTGACCCTGTGCCTCATGGGAACAGTCCAGCCCGAACTGCAAAACCAGGTCCTCCCTGGACTGGAAACAAGCATTCTAGGACCGGTTTTGTGGTTTCACCCCTCTTCAGCCAGGATAGCTTGATTCCAGTGGCATGGAGAGCACGCGACCCATGTCTAGGCATACCCGTTCCACTCAGGGTGACAAATGCAAAAACAACAATTGATGGACAGAATGTAGACCAATGTCATACATTCACCCCAGTACAGAGATCTGTGCCTAAATCCCTCGTTTTTTTGCTCACCATGCCATTCCAGTTTGAACCCAGCCATATGCAAATTAGTCTTGACCCTGTGCCTCATGGGAACAGTCCAGCCCGAACTGCCAAGCCAGGTCCTCCCTGGGCTGGAAACAAGCATCCTTGGACCGGTTTTGGGGGTTTCACCCCTCTTCAGCCAGGATAGCTTGATTCCAGTGGCATGGAGAGCACGGGACCCACGTCTAGGCATACCCGTCCCATTCGGGGTGACAAATGCAAAAACAACAATTGATGGACAGAATGCAGAACAATGTCATACATTCACCCCAGTACAGAGATCAGGGCCTAAATCCATCGTTGTTTTGCTCACCATGCCATTACAGTTTGAACCCAGGCAAATGCAAATAAGTTTTGACCCTGTGCCTCATGGGAACAGTCCAGCCCGAACTGCCAAGCCAGTTCCTCCCTGGACTGGAAACAAGCATCCTAGGACCAGTTTCAGGGTTTCACCCCTCTTCAGCCAGGATAGCTTGATTCCAGTGGCATGGAGAGCATGGGACCCACGTCTAGACATACCCGTCCCTCTCGGGTGACAAATGCAAAAAAACACAATTGATGGACAGAATGCAGAACAATGTCATACATTCACCCCAGTAAAGAGATCTGGGCCTAAATCCATTGTTTATTTGCTCACCATGCCATTCCAGTTTGAAACCAGCCATATGCAAATCAGTCTTGACCCTGTGCCTCATGGGAACAGTCCAGCCCGAACTGCCAAGCCAGACCCTCCCTGGGTTGGAAACAAGCATCCTAGGACCGGTTTCGGGGTTTCACCCCTCTTCAGCCAGGATAGCTTGATTCCAGTGGCATGGAGAGCATGGGACCCACGTCTAGGCATACCCTTCTAACTCGGGGTGACAAATGCAAAAAAAACAATTGACGGACAGAATGCAGAACAATGTCATACATTCACCCCCGTACAGAGATCTGGTCTTAAATGCATAGTTGTTTTGCTTACCATGCCATTCTAGTTTGAACCCAGCCTTATGTAAATCAGTCTTTACCCTGTGCCTCATGGGAACAGTCCAGGCCGAACTGCCAAGCCAGGTTCTCCTGGGACTGGAAACAAGCATCCTAGGACCGGTTTCGGGGTTTCACCCCTCTTCAGCCAGGATAGCTTGATTTCAGTGGCATGGAGAGCACGGGACTCATGTCTGAGCACACCCGTCCCACTCGGGGTGACAAATGCAAAAACAACAGTTGATGGACAGAATGCAGAACAATGTCATACATTCACCCCAGTATAGAGATCTGAGCCTAAATCCAATGTTTTTTTGCTCACCATGCCATTCCAGTTTGAACCCAGCCATATGCAAATAAGTCTTGACCCTGTGCCTCATGGGAACAGTCCAGGCTGAACTGCCAAGCCAGGTCGTCCCTGGACTGGAAACAGGCATCCTAGGACCAGTTTTGGGTTTTCACCCCTTTTCAGGCAGGACAGCTTGATTCTAGTGGCATGGAGGGCCGGGACCCACGTCTAGGCATACCCGTCCCACTCGGGGTGACAAATGCAAAAACAACAATTGATGGACAGAATGCCGAACAATGTCATACATTCACCCCAGTACAGAGATCTCGGCCTAAATCCATCGTTTTTTGGCTCACCATGCCATTCCAGTTTGAACCCAGCCATATGCAAATCAGTCTTAACCCTGTGCCTCATGGGAAAAATGCAGCGCGAACTGCCAAGCTAGGTCTTCCCTGGACTGGAAACAAGCATCCTAGGACCGGTTTCGGGGTTTCACCCCTCTTCAGGCAGGATAGCTTGATTCTAGTGGCATGGAGGGCGGGGACCCACGTCTAGGCATACCCGTCCCACTCGGCGTGACAAATGCAAAAACAACAATTGATGGACAGAATGCCGAACAATGTCATACATTCACCCCAGTACAGAGATCTCGGCCTAAATCCATCATTTTTTGGCTCACCATGCCATTCCAGTTTGAACCCAGCCATATGCAAATCAGTCTTAACCCTGTGCCTCATGGGAAAAATGCAGCCCGAACTGCCAAGCTAGGTCTTCCCTGGACTGGAAACAAGCATCCTAGGACCGGTTTCGGGGTTTCACCCCTCTTCAGCAAGGATAGCTTGATTCCAGTGGCATGGAGAGCACGGGACCCACGTCTTGGCATACCCTTCCCACTCTGGGTGACAAATGCAAAAACAAAAACTTAATGGAAAAAATGCAGAACAATGTCATACATTCACCCCAGTACAGAGATATGGGCCTAAATCCATCGTTTTTTTGCTCACCATGCCATTCCAGTTTGAACCCAGCCACATGCAAATCAGTCTTTACCCTGTGCCTCATGGGAACAGTCCAGCCCGAACTGCCAAGCCAGGTCCTCCCTAGACTGGAAAGACGCATCCTAGGACCAGTTTCAAAGTTTGACCCCTCTTCAGCCAGGATAGCTTGGTTCCAGTGGCATGGAGAGCACGGAACCCACGTCTAGGCATACCCGTCCCACTCGGGGTGACAAATGCAAAAACAACAATTGATGGACAGAATGCAGAACAATGTCATACATTCACCCCAGTACAGAGATCTGGGCCTAAATCCATAGTTTTTTTGTTCACCATGCCATTCCAGTTTGAACCAAGCCAAATGCAAATCAGTCTTGACCCTAGGCCTCATGGGAACAGTCCAGTCCGAACTGCCAAGCCAGGTCCTCCCTGGTCTGAAAAGAAGCATCCTAGGACCGGTTTCGGGGTTTCACCCCTCTCCAGCCACGATAGCTTGATTCCAGTGGCATGGAGAGCACGGGACCCACGTCTAGACCTACCCGTCCCACTCGGGGTGACAAATGCAAAAACAACTATTGATAGACAGAATGCAGAACAATGTCATACATTCACCCCAGTGCAGAGATCTCGGCCTAAATCCATCGTTTTTTGGCTCACCATGCCATTCCAGTTTGAACCCAGCCATATGCAAATCAGTCTTAACCCTGTGCCTCATGGGAAAAATGCAGCGCGAACTGCCAAGCTAGGTCTTCCCTGGACTGGAAACAAGCATCCTAGGACCGGTTTCGGGGTTTCACCCCTCTTCAGCAAGGATAGCTTGATTCCAGTGGCATGGAGAGCACGGGACCCACGTCTTGGCATACCCGTCCCACTCGGGGTGACAAATGCAAAAAAAACAATTGATGGACAGATTGCAGAACAATGTCATACATTCACTCCAGTACAGAGATCTGGGCCTAAATCCATCGTTTTTTTGCTCACCAGGCCATTCCAGTTTGAACCAAGCCATATGCAAATCAGTCTTGACCCTGTGCCTCATGGGAACAGTCCAGGCTGAACTGCCAAGCCAGGTCGTCCCTGGACTGGAAACAGGCATCCTAGGACCGGTTTCGGGGTTTCACCCCTCTTCAGGCAGGATAGCTTGATTCTAGTGGCATGGAGGGCGGGGACCCACGTCTAGGCATACCCGTCCCACTCGGCATGACAAATGCAAAAACAACAATTGATGGACAGAATGCCGAACAATGTCATACATTCACCCCAGTACAGAGATCTCGGCCTAAATCCATCGTTTTTTGGCTCACCATGCCATTCCAGTTTGAACCCAGCCATATGCAAATCAGTCTTAACCCTGTGCCTCATGGGAAAAATGCAGCCCGACTGCCAAGCTAGGTCTTCCCTGGACTGGAAACAAGCATCCTAGGACCGGTTTCGGGGTTTCACCCCTCTTCAGCAAGGATAGCTTGATTCCAGTGGCATGGAGAGCACGGGACCCAAGTCTTGGCATACCCTTCCCACTCTGGGTGACAAATGCAAAAACAAAAACTTAATGGAAAAAATGCAGAACAATGTCATACATTCACCCCAGTACAGAGATATGGGCCTAAACCCATCGTTTTTTTGCTCACCATGCCATTCCAGTTTGAACCCAGCCATATGCAAATCAGTCTTAACCCTGTGCCTCATGGGAACAGTCCAGCCCGAACTGCCAAGCCAGGTCCTCCCTAGACTGGAAAGAAGCATCCTAGGACCGGTTTCGGGGTTTCACCCCTCTTCAGCAAGGATAGCTTGATTCCAGTGGCATGGAGAGCACGGGACCCACGTCTTGGCATACCCTTCCCACTCTGGGTGACAAATGCAAAAACAAAAACTTAATGGAAAAAATGCAGAACAATGTCATACATTCACCCCAGTACAGAGATATGGGCCTAAATCCATCGTTTTTTTGCTCACCATGCCATTCCAGTTTGAACCCAGCCACATGCAAATCAGTCTTTACCCTGTGCCTCATGGGAACAGTCCAGCCCGAACTGCCAAGCCAGGTCCTCCCTAGACTGGAAAGACGCATCCTAGGACCAGTTTCAAAGTTTGACCCCTCTTCAGCCAGCGTAGCTTGATTCCAGTGGCATGGAGAGCACGGAACCCACGTCTAGGCATACCTGTCCCACTCGGGGTGACACATGCAAAAACAACAATTGATGAACAGAATGCAGAACAATGTCATACATTCACCCCAGTACAGAGATCTGGGCCTAAATCCATCGTTTTTTTGTTCACCATGCCATTCCAGTTTGAACCAAGCCAAATGCAAATCAGTCTTGACCCTAGGCCTCATGGGAACAGTCCAGTCCGAACTGCCAAGCCAGGTCCTCCCTGGTCTGAAAAGAAGCATCCTAGGACCGGTTTCGGGGTTTCACCCCTCTCCAGCCACGATAGCTTGATTCCAGTGGCATGGAGAGCACGGGACCCACGTCTAGACCTACCCGTCCCACTCGGGGTGACAAATGCAAAAACAACTATTGATAGACAGAATGCAGAACAATGTCATACATTTACCCCAGTACAGAGATTTGGGCCTAAATCCATTGGTTTTTTGCTCACCATGCCATTCCAGTTTGAACCAGCCATTTGCAAATCAGTCTTGACCCGGTGCCTCATGGGAACAGTCCAGCCCGAACTGCCAAGCCAGGTCCTCCCTTGGCTGGAAACAAGCATCCTAGGACCGGTTTCGGGGTTATACCCCTCTTCAGCCTGGATAGATTGATTCCAGTGGCATGGAGAGTACGGGACCCACGTCTAGGTATTCCCTTCCCACTTGGGGAGACAAATGCAAAAACAAAAATGAATGGACAAAATGCAGAACAATGTCATACATTCACCCAAGTACAGAGATCTGGGCCTACATCCATCGTTTTTTTGCTCACCATGCCATTACAGTTTGAACCCAGCCACATGCAAATCAGTCTTGACCCTGTTCCTCATGGGAACAGTCCAGCCCGAACTGCCAAGCCAGGTTCTCCCGGGGCTGGAATCAAGCATCCTTGGACTTGTTTCGGGGTTTCACCCCTCTTCAGCCAGGATAGCTTGATTCCAGTGGCATGGAGAGCACGGAACCCACGTCTAGGCATACCCGTCCCACTCAGGTGACAAATGCAAAAACAACAATTGATGGAGAGAATGCATAACAATGCCATACATTCACCCCAGTACAGAGATCTGGGACTAAATCCATCGTTTTTATGCTCGCCATTCCAGTTTGAACCCAGCCATATGCAAATCAGTCTTGATCCTGTGCCTCATGGGAACAGTCCAGGCTGAACTGCCAAGCCAGGTCGTCCCTGGACTGGAAACAGGCATCCTAGGACCGGTTTCGGGGTTTCACCGCTCTTCAGGCAGGATAACTTGATTCTAGTGGCATGGAGGGCGGGGACCCACGTCTAGGCATACCCGTCCCACTCGGGGTGACAAATGCAAAAACAACAATTGATGGACAGAATGCCGAACAATGTCATACATTCACCCCAGTGAAGAGATCTCGGCATAATCCATTGTTTTTTGGCTCACCATGCCATTCCAGTTTGAACCCAGTCATATGCAAATCAGTCTTAACCCTGTGCCTCATGGGAAAAATGCAGCCCGAACTGCCAAGCTAGGTCTTCCCTGGACTGGAAACAAGCATTCTAGGACCGGTTTCGGGGTTTCACCCCTCTTCAGCAAGTATAGCTTGATTCCAGTGGCATGGAGAGCACAGGACCCACGTCTTGGCATACCCTTCCCACTCTGGGTGACAAATGCAAAAACAAAAACTTAATGGACAAAATGCAGAACAATGTCATACATTCACCCCAGTACAGAGATCTGGGCCTAAATCCATCGTTTTTTTGCTCACCATGCCATTCCAGTTTGAACCCAGCCACATGCAAATCAGTCTTTACCCTGTGCCTCATGGGAACAGTCCAGACCGAACTGCCAAGACAGGTTCTCCTGGGACTGGAAACAAGCATCCTAGGACCGGTTTCGGGGTTTCACCCCTCTTCAGCCAGGATAGCTTGATTTCAGTGGCATGGAGAGCACTGGAGTCATGTCTGAGCACACCCGTCCCACTCGGGGTGACAAATGCAAAAACAACAGTTGATGGACAGAATGCAGAACAATGTCATACATTCACCCCAGTATAGAGATCTGAGCCTAAATCCAATATTTTTTTGCTCACCATGCCATTCCAGTTTGAACCCAGCCATATGCAAATCAGTCTTGACCCTGTGCCTCATGGGAACAGTCCAGGCTGAACTGCCAAGCCAGGTCGTCCCTGGACTGGAAACAGGCATACTAGGACCGGTTTCGGGGTTTCACCCCTCTTCAGGCAGGATAGCTTGATTCTAGTGGCATGGAGGGCCGGTATCCACGTCTAGGCATACCCATCCCACTCGGGGTGACAAATGCAAAAACAACAATTGATGGACAGAATGCAGAACTATGTCATGCATTCACCCCAGTACAGAGATCTCGGCTTAAATCCATCGTTTGTTTGCTCACCATGCCAATCCAGTTTGAACCCAGCCATATGCAAATCAGTCTTGACCCTGTGCCTCATGGGAACAGTCCAGCCCGAACTGCCAAGCCAGGTCTTCCCTGGGCTGAAAACAAGCATCCTAGGACCGGTTTCGGGGTTTCAGCCCTCTTCAGCTAGGATAGATTGATTCTAGTGGCATGGAGAGCACGGGACCCACGTCTAGGCATACCCTTCCCACTCTGGGTGACAAATACAAAAACAAAAACTTAATGGACAAAATGCAGAACAATGTCATACATTCACCCCAGTACAGAGATCTGGGCCTAAATCCATCGTTTTTTTGCTCACCATGCCATTCCAGTTTGAACCCAGCCACATGCAAATCAGTCTTGACCCTGTGCCTCATGGGAACAGTCCAGCCCGAACTGCCAAGCCAGGTCCTCCCTAGACTGGAAAGACGCATCCTAGGACCAGTTTCAAAGTTTGACCCCTCTTCAGCCAGGATAGCTTGATTCCAGTGGCATGGAGAGCACGGAACCCACGTCTAAGCATACCCGTCCCACTCGGCGTGACAAATGCAAAAACAACAATTGATGGACAGAATGCAGAACAATGTCATACATTCACCCCAGTACAGAGATCTGGGCCTAAATCCATCGTTTTTTTGTTCACCATGCCATTCCAGTTTGAACCAAGCCAAATGCAAATCAGTCTTGACCCTAGGCCTCATGGGAACAGTCCAGTCCGAACTGCCAAGCCAGGTCCTCCCTGGTCTGAAAACAAGCATCCTAGGACCGGTTTCGGGGTTTCACCCCTCTTCAGCCAAGATAGCTTGATTCCAGTGGCATGGAGAGCACGGGACCCACGTCTAGACCTACCCGTCCCACTCGGGGTGACAAATGCAAAAACAACTATTGATAGACAGAATGCAGAACAATGTCATACATTCACCCCAGTACAGAGATCTGGACCTAAATCCATTGGTTTGTTTGCTCACCATGCCAATCCAGTTTGAACCTAGCCATATGCAAATCAGTCTTGACCCTGTGCCTCATGGGAACAGTCCAGACAGAACTGCCAAGCCTAGTCTTCCCTGAGCTGGAAACAAGTATCCTAGGACCGGTTTCGGGGTTTCACCCCTCTTCAGGCAGGATAGCTTGATTCTAGTGGCATGGAGGGCCGGGACCCACGTCTAAGCATACCCGTCCCACTCGGGGTGACAAATGCAAAAACAACAATTGATGGACAGAATGCCGAACAATGTCATACATTCATCCCAGTACAGAGATCTCGGCCTAAATCCATCGTTTTTTGGCTCACCATGCCAATCCAGTTTGAACCCAGCCATATGCAAATCAGTCTTGACCCTGTGCCTCATGGGAACAGTCCAGCCCGAACTGCCAAGCCAGGTCTTCCCTGGGCTGGAAACAAGCATCCTAGGACCGGTTTGGGGGTTTCAGCCCTCTTCAGCTAGGATAGATTGATTCTAGTGGCATGGAGAGCACGGAACCCACGTCTAGGCATACCCGTCCCACTCGGGGTGACAAATGCAAAAACATCAATTGATGGACAGAATGCAGAACAATGTCATACATTCACCCCAGTACAGAGATCTGGGCCTAAATCCATCGTTTTTTTGTTCACCATGCCATTCCAGTTTGAACCAAGCCAAATGCAAATCAGTCTTGACCCTAGGCCTCATGGGAACAGTCCAGTCCGAACTGCCAAGCCAGGTCCTCCCGGGTCTGAAAACAAGCATCCTAGGACCGGTTTCGGGGTTTCACCCCTCTCCAGCCACGATAGCTTGATTCCAGTGGCATGGAGAGCACGGGACCCACGTCTAGACCTACCCGTCCCACTCGGGGCGACAAATGCAAAAAAAACTATTGATGGACAGAATGCAGAACAATGTCATACATTCACCCCAGTCCAGAGATCTGGGCCTAAATCCATTGTTTTTTTGCTCACCATGCCATTCCAGTTTGAACCAAGCCATATGCAAATCAGTCTTGACCCTCTGCCTCATGGGAACAATCCAGCTCGAACTGCCAAGCCAGGTCCTCCCTGGATTGAAAACAAGCATACAAGGACCTGTTTCGGGGTC
The DNA here is from genome assembly GCF_964204655.1 of Triturus cristatus. NCBI lineage: Eukaryota > Metazoa > Chordata > Amphibia > Caudata > Salamandridae > Triturus > Triturus cristatus. The sequence goes on along the minus strand of NC_140579.1, from coordinate 406,334,017 downwards.
TCACCCCTCTTCAGCCAGAATAGATTGATTCCAGTGGCATGGAGAGCACGGGACCCACGTCTAGGTATACCCTTCCCACTCGGGGTGACAAATGCAAAAACAACAATTGATGGACAGAATGCAGAACAATGTCATACATTCACCCCAGTACAGAGATCTGGACCTAAATCCATCGTTTGTTTGCTCACCATGCCAATCCAGTTTGAACCCAGCCATATGCAAATCAGTCTTGACCCTGTACCTCATGGGAACAGTCCAGCCCGAACTGCCAAGCCAGGTCTTCCCCGGGCTGGAAACAAGCATCCTAGGACCGGTTTCGGGGTTTCAGCCCTCTTCAGCTAGGATAGATTGATTCTAGTGGCATGGAGAGCACGGGACCCACGTCTAGGCATACCCTTCCCACTCTGGGTGACAAATACAAAAACAAAAACTTAATGGCCAAAATGCAGAACAATGTCATACATTCACCCCAGTACAGAGATCTGGGCCTAAATCCATTGTTATTTTGCTCATCATGCCATTACATTTTGAACCCAGGAACATGCAAATCAGTCTTGACCCTGTTCCTCATGGGAACAGTCCAGCCCGAACTGCCAAGCCAGGTTCTCCCGGGGCTGGAATCAAGCATCCTTGGACTTGTTTCGGGGTTTCACCCCCTTTTAGCCAGGATAGCTTGATTCCAGTGGCATGGAGAGCACGGAACCCACGTCTAGGCATACCCGTCCCACTCGGGGTGACAAATGCAAAAACAACAATTGATGGACAGAATGCAGAACAATGTCATACATTCACCCCAGTACAGAGATCTGGGCCTAAATCCATCGTTTTTTTGTTCACCATGCCATTCCAGTTTGAACCAAGCCAAATGCAAATCAGTCTTGACCCTAGGCCTCATGGGAACAGTCCAGTCGGAACTGCCAAGCCAGGTACTCCCTGGTCTGAAAACAAGCATCCTAGGACCGGTTTCGGGGTTTCACCCCTCTCCAGCCACGATAGCTTGATTCCAGTGGCATGGAGAGCATAAGACCCACGTCGGTGACAAATGCAAAAACAACAATTGATGGACAGAATGCATAACAATGTCATACATTCACCCCAGTACAGAGATCTGGGACTAAATCCATCGTTTTTATGCTCACCATGCCATTCCAGTTTGAACCTAGCCATATGCAAATCAGTCTTGACCCTGTGCCTCATGGGAACAGTCCAGGCTGAACTGCCAAGCCAGGTCGTCCCTGGACTGGAAGCAAGCATCCTAGGACCGGTTTCGGGGTTTCACCCCTCTCCAGACACGATAGCTTGATTCCAGTGGCATGGAGAGCACGGGACCCACGTCTAGACCTACCCGTCCCACTTGGGGTGGCAAATGCAAAAACAACTATTGATAGACAGAATGCAGAACAATGTCATACATTCACCCCAGTACAGAGATTTGGGCCTAAATCCAATGGTTTTTTGCTCACCATGCCATTCCAGTTTGAACCCAGCCATTTGCAAATCAGTCTTGAGCCGGTGCCTCATGGGAACAGTCCAGCCCGAACTGCCAAGCCAGGTCCTCCCTTGGCTGGAAACAAGCATCCTAGGACCGGTTTCGGGGTTATACCCCTCTTCAGCCAGGATAGATTGATTCCAGTGGCATGGAGAGCACGGGACCCACGTCTAGGTATACCCTTCCCACTTGGGGAGACAAATGCAAAAACAAAAATTAATGGACAAAATGCAGAACAATGTCATACATTCACCCCAGTACAGAGATCTGGGCCTACATCCATCGTTTTTTTGCTCACCATGCCATTACAGTTTGAACCAAGCCACATGCAAATCAGTCTTGACCCTGTTCCTCATGGGAACAGTCCAGCTTGAACTGTCAAGCCAGGTTCTCCCGGGGCTGGAATCAAGCATCCTTGGACTTGTTTCGGGGTTTCACCCCTCTTCAGCCAGGATAGCTTGATTCCAGTGGCATGGAGAGCACGGAAACCACGTCTAGGCATACCCGTCCCACTCGGGTGACAAATGCAAAAACAACAATTGATGGACAGAATGCATAACAATGTCATACATTCACCCCAGTACAGAGATCTCGGACTAAATCCATCGTTTTTATGCTCACCATGCCATTCCAGTTTGAACCCAGCCATATGCAAATCAGTCTTGACCCTGTGCCTCATGGGAACAGTCCAGGCTGAACTGCCAAGCCAGGTCGTCCCTGGACTGGAAACAGGCATCCTAGGACCGGTTTCGGGGTTTCACCCCTCTTCAGGCAGGATAGCTTGATTCTAGTTGCATGGAGGGCCGGGACCCACGTCTAGGCATACCCGTCCCACTCGGGATGACAAATGCAAAAACAACAATTGATGGACAGAATGCCGAACAATGTCATACATTCACCCCAGTACAGAGATCTCGGCCTAAATCCATCGTTTTTTGGCTCACCATGCCGTTCCAGTTTGAACCCAGCCATATGCAAATCAGTCTTAACCCTGTGCCTCATGGGAAAAATGCAGCCCGAACTGCCAAGCTAGGTCTTCCCTGGACTGGAAACAAGCATCCTAGGACCGGTTTCGGGGTTTCACCCCTCTTCAGCAAGGATAGCTTGATTCCAGTGGCATGGAGAGCACGGGACCCACGTCTTGGCATACCCGTCCCACTCGGGGTGACAAATGCAAAAAAAACAATTGATGGACAGATTGCAGAACAATGTCATACATTCACCCCAGTACAGAGATCTGGGCCTAAATCCATCGTTTTTTTGCTCACCAGGCCATTCCAGTTCGAACCAAGCCATATGCAAATCAGTTTTGACCCTGTGCCTCATGGGAACAGTCCAGCTCGAACTGCCAAGCCAGGTCCTCCCTGGACTGAAAACAAGCATACTAGGACCGGTTTCGGGGTTTCACCCCTCTTCAGCCAGGATATCTTGATTCCAGTGGCATGCAGAGGACGGGACCCACGTCTAGGCATATCTGTCCCACTCGGGGTGACAAATGCAAAAACAACAATTGATGGACAGAATGCAGAACAATGTCATACATTCACCCCAGTACAGAGATCTGGGCCTAAATCCATTGTTATTTTGCTCACCATGCCATTACAGTTTGAACCCAGCCACATGCAAATCAGTCTTAACCCTGTGCCTCATGGGAAAAATGCAGCCCGAACTGCCAAGCTAGGTCTTCCCTGGACTGGAAACAAGCATCCTAGGACCGGTTTCGGGGTTTCACCCCTCTTCAGCAAGGATAGCTTGATTCCAGTGGCATGGAGAGCACGGGACCCACATCTTGGCATACCCGTCCCACTCGGGGTGACAAATGCAAAAAAAACAATTGATGAACAGATTGCAGAACAATGTCATACATTCACCCCAGTACAGAGATCTGGGCCTAAATCCATTGTTATTTTGCTCACCATGCCATTACAGTTTGAACCCAGCCACATGCAAATCAGTCTTGACCCTGTTCTTCATGGGAACAGTCCAGCCCGAACTGCCAAGCCAGGTTCTCCCGGGGCTGGAATCAAGAATCCTTGGACTTGTTTCGGGGTTTCACCCCTCTTCAGCCAGGATAGCTTGATTCCAGTGGCATGGAGAGCACGGAACCCACGTCTAGGCATACCCGTCCCACTCAGGTGACAAATGCAAAAACAACAATTGATGGACAGAATGTATAACAATGTCATACATTCACCCCAGTACAGAGATCTGGGACTAAATCCATCGTTTTTATGCTCACCATGCCATTCCAGTTTGAACACAGCCATATGCAAATCAGTCTTGACCCTGTGCCTCATGGGAACAGTCCAGGCTGAACTGCCAAGCCAGGTCGTCCCTGGACTGGAAACAGGCATCCTAGGACAGGTTTCGGGGTTTCACCCCTCATCAGGCAGGATAGCTTCATTCCAGTGGCATGGAGGGCCGGGACCCACATCTAGGCATACCCGTCCCACTCGGGGTGACAAATGCAAAAACAACAATTGATGGACAGAATGCAGAACAATGTCATACATTCACCCCAGTACAGAGATCTGGGCCTAAATCCATTGTTATTTTGCTCACCATGCCATTACAGTTTGAACCCAGCCACATGCAAATCAGTCTTGACCCTGTTCCTCATGGGAACAGTCCAGCCCGAACTGCCAAGCCAGGTTCTCCCGGGGCTGGAATCAAGAATCCTTGGACTTGTTTCGGGGTTTCACCCCTCTTCAGCCAGGGTAGCTTGATTCCAGTGGCATGGAGAGCACGGAACCCACGTCTAGGCATACCCGTCCCACTCAGGTGACAAATGCAAAAACAACAATTGATGGACAGAATGTATAACAATGTCATACATTCACCCCAGTACAGAGATCTGGGACTAAATCCATCGTTTTTATGCTCACCATGCCATTCCAGTTTGAACACAGCCATATGCAAATCAGTCTTGACCCTGTGCCTCATGGGAACAGTCCAGGCTGAACTGCCAAGCCAGGTCGTCCCTGGACTGGAAACAGGCATCCTAGGACAGGTTTCGGGGTTTCACCCCTCATCAGGCAGGATAGCTTCATTCCAGTGGCATGGAGGGCCGGGACCCACATCTAGGCATACCCGTCCCACTCGGGGTGACAAATGCAAAAACAACAATTGATGGACAGAATGCTGAACAATGTCATACATTCACCCCAGTACAGAGATCTCGGCCTAAATCCATCGTTTTTTTGCTCACCAGGCCATTCCAGTTTGGACCAAGCCATATGCAAATCAGTCTTGACCCTGTGCCTCATTGAAGCAGTCCAGCTCGAACTGCCAAGCCAGGTCCTCCCTGGTCTGAAAACAAGCATACTAGGACCAGTTTCGGGGTTTCACCCCTCTTCAGCCAGGATAGCTTGATTCCAGTGGCATGGAGAGGACGGGACCCACGTCTTGGCATACCCGTCCCACTGAGGGGTGACAAATGCAAAAAAAACAATTGATGGACAGATTGCAGAACAATGTCATACATTCACCCCAGTACAGAGATCTGGGCCTAAGTCCATTGTTATTTTGCTCACCTTGCCATTCCAGTTTGAACCCAGCCATATGCAAATCAGTCTTCACCCTGTGCCTCATGGGAAAAGTGCAGCCCGAGCTGCCAAGCCAGGTCTTCCCTGGACTGGAAACAAGCATCCTAGGACCGGTTTCGGGGTTTCACCACTCTTCAGCAAGGATAGTTTGATTGCAGTGGCATGGAGAGCACGGGACCCACGTCTTGGCATACCCGTCCCACTCGGGGTGACAAATGCAAAAACAACAATTGATGGACAGAATGCAGAACAATGTCATACATTCACCCCAGTACAGAGATCTGGGCCTAAATCCATTTTTTTTTTGCTCACCATGCCAATCCAGTTTGAACCCAGCCATATGCAAATCAGTCGTGACCCTGTGCCTCACGGGAACAGTACAGCCCAAACTGCTAAGCCAGGTCCTGCCTGGACTGGAAACAAGCATCCTAGGACCGGTTTCGGGGTTTCACCCCTCTTCAGCCAGGATAGCTTGATTCCAGTGGCATGGAGAGCACGGAACCCACATCTAGGCATACCCGTCCCACTCGGGGTGACCAATGCAAAAACAACAATTGATGGACAGGATGCAGACCAATGTCATACATTCACCCAGTACAGAGATCTGGGCCTAAGTCCATCGTGTTTTTTGCTCACAATGCCATTCCAGTTTGAACCCAGCCATATGCAAATCAGTTTTGACCCTGTGCCTCATGGGAACAGTCCAGCCCGAACTGCCAAGCCAGGTCCTCCCTGGGCTGGAAACAAGCATCCTTGGACCGGTTTTGGGGGTTCCACCCCTCTTCAGCCAGGATAGCTTGATTCCAGGGTCATGGAGAGCACGGGACCCACGTCTAGGCATACCCGTCCCACTCGGGATGACAAATGCAAAAACAACAATTGATGGACAGAATGCGGAACAATGTCATACATTCACCCCAGCACAGAGATCTGGGCCTAAATCCATCGTTTTTTTTGCTCATCATGCCATTCCAGTTTGAACCCAGCCATATGCAAATCAGTCTTGACCCTGTGCCTCATGGGAACAGTCCAGCCCGAACTGCCAAGCCAGGTCCTCCCTGGACTGGAAACAAGCATTCTAGGACCGGTTTTGTGGTTTCACCCCTCTTCAGCCAGGATAGCTTGATTCCAGTGGCATGGAGAGCACGGGACCCACGTCTTGGCATACCCGTCCCACTCGGGGTGACAAATGCAAAAAAAACAATTGATGGACAGATTGCAGAACAATGTCATACATTCACCCCAGTACAGAGATCTGGGCCTAAGTCCATTGTTATTTTGCTCACCATGCCATTCCAGTTTGAACCCAGCCATATGCAAATCAGTCTTCACCCTGTGCCTCATGGGAAAAGTGCTGCCCGAGCTGCCAAGCCAGGTCTTCCCTGGACTGGAAACAAGCATCCTAGGACCGGTTTCGGGGTTTCACCACTCTTCAGCAAGGATAGCTTGATTGCAGTGGCATGGAGAGCACGGGACCCACGTCTTGGCATACCCGTCCCACTCGGGGTGACAAATGCAAAAACAACAATTGATGGACAGAATGCAGAACAATGTCATACATTCACCCCAGTACAGAGATCTGGGCCTAAATCCATTTTTTTTTGCTCACCATGCCAATCCAGTTTGAACCCAGCCATATGCAAATCAGTCTTGACCCTGTGCCTCACGGGAACAGTACAGCCCAAACTGCTAAGCCAGGTCCTGCCTGGACTGGAAACAAGCATCCTAGGACCGGTTTCGGGGTTTCACCCCTCTTCAGCCAGGATAGCTTGATTCCAGTGGCATGGAGAGCACGGAACCCACATCTAGGCATACCCGTCCCACTCGGGGTGACCAATGCAAAAACAACAATTCATGTACAGAATGCAGAACAATGTCATACATTCACCCCAGTAAAGAGATCTGGGCCTAAACCCATTGTTTATTTGCTCACCATGCCATTCCAGTTTGAAACCAGCCATATGCAAATCAGTCTTGACCCTGTGCCTCATTGGAACAGTCCAGCCCGAACTGCAAAACCAGGTCCTCCCTGGACTGGAAACAAGCATTCTAGGACCGGTTTTGTGGTTTCACCCCTCTTCAGCCAGGATAGCTTGATTCCAGTGGCATGGAGAGCACGGGACCCATGTCTAGGCATACCCGTTCCACTCAGGGTGACAAATGCAAAAACAACAATTGATGGACAGAATGCAGACCAATGTCATACATTCACCCCAGTACAGAGATCTGTGCCTAAATCCCTCGTTTTTTTGCTCACCATGCCATTCCAGTTTGAACCCAGCCATATGCAAATCAGTCTTGACACTGTGCCTCATGGGAACAGTCCAGCCCGAACTGCCAAGCCAGGTCCTCCCTGGGCTGGAAACAAGCATCCTTGGACCGGTTTTGGGGGTTTCACCCCTCTTCAGCCAGGATAGCTTGATTCCAGTGGCATGGAGAGCACGGGACCCACGTCTAGGCATACCCGTCCCACTCGGGGTGAAACATGCAAAAACAACAATTGATGGACAGAATTCAGAACAATGTCATACATTCACCCCAGTACAGAGATCAGGGCCTAAATTCATCATTGTTTTGCTCACCATGCCATTACAGTTTGAACCCAGCCAAATGCAAATAAGTCTTGACCCTGTGCCTCATGGGAACATTTCAGCCCAAACTGCCAAGCCAGGTCCTCCCTGGACTGGAAACAAGCATCCTAGGACCAGGTTCGGGGTTTCACCCCTCTTCAGCCAGGATAGCTTGATTCCAGTGGCATGGAGAGCATGGGACCCACGTCTAGACATACCCGTCCCACTCGGGTGACAAATGCAAAAACAACAATTGATGTACAGAATGCAGAACAATGTCATACATTCACCCCAGTAAAGAGATCTGGGCCTAAACCCATTGTTTATTTGCTCACCATGCCATTCCAGTTTGAAACCAGCCATATGCAAATCAGTCTTGACCCTGTGCCTCATTGGAACGGTCCAGTCCGAACTGCAAAACCAGGTCCTCCCTGGACTGGAAACAAGCATTCTAGGACCGGTTTTGTGGTTTCACCCCTCTTCAGCCAGGATAGCTTGATTCCAGTGGCATGGAGAGCATGGGACCCATGTCTAGGCATACCCGTTCCACTCAGGGTGACAAATGCAAAAACAACAATTGATGGACAGAATGCAGACCAATGTCATACATTCACCCCAGTACAGAGATCTGTGCCTAAATCCCTCGTTTTTTTGCTCACCATGCCATTCCAGTTTGAACCCAGCCATATGCAAATTAGTCTTGACCCTGTGCCTCATGGGAACAGTCCAGCCCGAACTGCCAAGCCAGGTCCTCCCTGGGCTGGAAACAAGCATCCTTGGACCGGTTTTGGGGGTTTCACCCCTCTTCAGCCAGGATAGCTTGATTCCAGTGGCATGGAGAGCACGGGACCCACGTCTAGGCATACCCGTCCCACTCGGGGTGACAAATGCAAAAACAACAGTTGATGGACAGAATGCAGAACAATGTCATACATTCACCCCAGTATAGAGATCTGAGCCTAAATCCAATGTTTTTTTTTTGCTCACCATGTCATTCCAGTTTGAACCCAGCCATATGCAAATCAGTCTTGACCCTGTGCCTCATGGGAACAGTCCAGGCTGAACTGCCAAGCCAGACCCTCCCTGGGTTGGAAACAAGCATCCTAGGACCGGTTTCGGGGTCTCTCACCCCTCTTCAGCCAGGATAGCTTGATTCCAGTGGCATGGAGAGCACGGGACCCACGTCTAGGCATACCCTTCTCACTCGGGGTGACAAATGCAAAAAAAATAATTGACGGACAGAATGCAGAACAATGTCATACATTCACCCCCGTACAGAGATCTGGTCTTAAATGCATAGTTGTTTTGCTTACCATGCCATTCTAGTTTGAACCCAGCCTTATGTAAATCAGTTTTTACCCTGTGCCTCATGGGAACACTCCAGACCGAACTGCCAAGCCAGGTTCTCCTGGGACTGGAAACAAGCATCCTAGGACCGGTTTCGGGGTTTCACCCCTCTTCAGCCAGGATAGCTTGATTTCAGTGGCATGGAGAGGACGGGACTCATGTCTGAACACACCCGTCCCACTCGGGGTGACAAATGCAAAAACAACAGTTGATGGACAGAATGCAGAACAATGTCATACATTCACCCCAGTATAGAGATCTGAGCCTAAATCCAATGTTTTTTTGCTCACCATGCCAATCCAGTTTGAACCCAGCCATATGCAAATCAGTCTTGACCCTGTGCCTCATGGGAACAGTCCAGGCTGAACTGCCAAGCCAGGTCGTCCCTGGACTGGAAACAGGCATCCTAGGACCGGTTTCGGGGTTTCACCCCTCTTCAGGCAGGATAGCTTGATTCTAGTGGCATGGAGGGCCGGGACCCACGTCTAGGCATACCCGTCCCACTCGGGGTGACAAATGCAAAAACAACAATTGATGGACAGAATGCCGAACAATGTCATACATTCACCCCAGTACAGAGATCTCAGCCTAAATCCATCGTTTTTTGGCTCACCATGCCATTCCAGTTTGAACCCAGCCATATGCAAATCAGTCCTAACCCTGTGCCTCATGGGAAAAATGCAGCGCGAACTGCCAAGCTAGGTCTTCCCTGGACTGGAAACAAGCATCCTAGGACCGGTTTCGGGGTTTCACCCCTCTTCAGCAAGGATAGCTTGATTCCAGTGGCATGGAGAGCACGGGACCCACGTCTTGGCATACCCGTCCCACTCGGGGTGACAAATACCAAAAAAACAATTGATGGACAGATTGCAGAACAATGTCATACATTCACTCCAGTACAGAGATCTGGGCCTAAATCCATCGTTTTTTTGCTCACCAGGCCATTCCAGTTTGAACCAAGCCATATGCAAATCAGTTTTGACCCTGTGCCTCATGGGAACAGTCCAGCTCGAACTGCCAAGCCAGGTCCTCCCTGGACTGAAAACAAGCATACTAGGACCGGTTTCGGGGTTTCACCCCTCTTCAGCCAGGATAGCTTGATTCCAGTGGCATGCAGAGGACGGGACCCACGTCTAGGCATACCCGTCCCACTCGGGGTAACAAATGCAAAAACAACACTTGATGGACAGAATGCAAAACAATGTCATACATTCACCCCAGTACAGAGATCTGGGCCTAAATCCATTGTTATTTTGCTCACCATGCCATTACAGTTTGAACCCAGCCACATGCAAATCAGTCTTGACCCTGTTCCTCATGGGAACTGTCCAGCCCGAACTGCCAAGCCAGGTTCTCCCGGGGCTGGAATCAAGCATCCTTGGACTTGTTTCGGAGTTTCACCCCTCTTCAGCCAGGATAGCTTGATTCCAGTGGCATGGAGAGCACGGAACCCACGTCTAGGCATACCCGTCCCACTCGGGTGACAAATGCAAAAACAACAATTGATGGACAGAATGCATAACAATGTCATACATTCACCCCAGTACAGAGATCTGGGACTAAATCCATCGTTTTTATGCTCACCATGCCATTCCAGTTTGAACCCAGCCATATGCAAATCAGTCTTGACCCTGTGCCTCATGGGAACAGTCCAGGCTGAACTGCCAAGCCAGGTCATCCCTGGACTGGAAACAAGCATCCTAGGACCGGTTTCGGGGTTTCACCCCTCTCCAGCCACGATAGCTTGATTCCAGTGGCATGGAGAGCACGGGACCCACGTCTAGACCTACCCGTCCCACTCGGGGTGACAAATGCAAAAACAACTATTGATAGACAGAATGCAGAACAATGTCATACATTCACCCCAGTACAGAGATTTGGGCCTAAATCCATTGGTTTTTTGCTCACCATGCCATTCCAGTTTGAACCCAGCCATTTGCAAATCAGTCTTGACCCGGTGCCTCATGGGAACAGTCCAGCCCGAACTGCCAAGCCAGGTCCTCCCTTGGCTGGAAACAAGCATCCTAGGACCGGTTTCGGGGTTATACCCCTCTTCAGCCAGGATAGATTGATTCCAGTGGCATGGAGAGCACGGGACCGACGTCTAGGTATACCCTTCCCACTTGGGGAGACAAATGCAAAAACAAAAATTAATGGACAAAATGCAGGACAATGTCATACATTCACCCCAGTACAGATATCAGGGCCTACATCCATCGTTTTTTTGCTCACTATGCCATTACAGTTTGAACCCAGCCACATGCAAATCAGTCTTGACCCTGTTCCTCATGGGAACAATCCAGCCCGAACTGCCAAGCCAGGTTCTCCCGGGGCTGGAATCAAGCATCCTTGGACTTGTTTCGGGGTTTCACCCCTCTTCAGCCAGGATAGCTTGATTCCAGTGGCATGGAGAGCACGGAACCCACGTCTAGGCATACCCGTCCCACTCGGGTGACAAATGCAAAAATAACAATTGATGGACAGAATGCATAACAATGTCATACATTCACCCCAGTACAGAGATCTGGGACTAAATCCATCGTTTTTATGCTCACCATGCCATTCCAGTTTGAATCCAGCCATATGCAAATCAGTCTTGACCCTGTGCCTCATGGGAACAGTCCAGGCTGAACTGCCAAGCCAGGTCGTCCCTGGACTGGAAACAGGCATCCTAGGACCGGTTTCGGGGTTTCACCCCTCTTCAGGCAGGATAGCTTGATTCCAGTGGCATGGAGGGCCGGGACCCACGTCTAGGCATACCCGTCCCACTCGGGGTGACAAATGCAAAAACAACAATTGATGTACAGAATGCCGAACAATGTCATACATTCACCCCAGTACAGAGATCTCGGCCTAAATCCATCGTTTTTTGGCTCACCATGCCATTCCAGTTTGCACCCAGCCATATGCAAATCAGTCTCAACACTGTGCCTCATGGGAAAAATGCAGCCCGAATTTCCAAGCTAGGTCTTCCCTGGACTGGAAACAAGCATCCTAGGACCGGTTGCGGGGTTTCACCCCTCTTCAGCAAGGATAGCTTGATTCCAGTGGCATGGAGAGCACGGGACCCACGACTTGGCATACCCGTCCCACTCGGGGTGACAAATGCAAAAAAAACAATTGATGGACAGATTGCAGAACAATGTCATACATTCACCCCAGTACAGAGATCTGGGCCTAAATCCATCGTTTTTTTGCTCACCAGGCCATTCCAGTTTGAACCAAGCCATATGCAAATCAGTTTTGACCCTGTGCCTCATGGGAACAGTCCAGCTCGAACTGCCAAGCCAGGTTCTCCCTGGACTGAAAACAAGCATACTAGGACTGGTTTCGGGGTTTCACCCCTCTTCAGCCAGGATAGCTTGATTCCAGTGGCATGCAGAGGACGGGACCCACGTCTAGGCATACCCGTCCCACTCGGGGTGACAAATGCAAGAACAACAATTGATGGACAGAATGCAGAACAATGTCATACATTCACCCCAGTACAGAGATCTGGGCCTAAATCCATTGTTATTTTGCTCACCATGCCATTACAGTTTGAACCCAGCCACATGCAAATCAGTCTTGACCCTGTTCCTCATGGGAACAGTCAAGCCGGAACTGCCAAGCCAGGTTCTCCCGGGGCTGGAATCAAGCATCCTTGGACTTGTTTTGGGGTTTCACCCCTCTTCAGCCAGGATAGCTTGATTCCAGTGGCATGGAGAGCACGGAACCCACGTCTAGGTATACCCGTCCCACTCGGGTGACAAATGCAAAAACAACAATTGATGGACAGAATGCATAACAATGTCATACATTCACCCCAGTACAGAGATCTGGGACTAAATCCATCGTTTTTATGCTCACCATGCCATTCCAGTTTGAACCCAGCCATATGCAAATCAGTTTTGACCCTGTGCCTCATGGGAACAGTCCAGGCTGAACTGCCAAGCCAGGTCGTCCCTGGACTGGAAACAGGCATCCTAGGACCGGTTTCGGGGTTTCACCCCTCTTCAGGCAGGATAGCTTCATTCCAGTGGCATGGAGGGCCGGGACCCACGTCTAGGCATACCCGTCCCACTCGTGGTGACAAATGCAAAAACAACAATTGATGTACAGAATGCTGAACAATGTCATACATTCACCCCAGTACAGAGATCTCGGCCTAAATCCATCGTTTTTTTGCTCACCATGCCATTCCAGTTTGAACCCAGCCATATGAAAATCAGTCTTCACCCTGTGCGTCATGAGAAAAAGTCCAGCCCGAACTGCCAAGCCACGTCTTCCCTGGACTGGAAAAAAGCATCCTAGGACCAGTTTCGAAGTTTCACCCCTCTTCAGCCAGGATAGCTTGATTCCAGTGGCATGGAGAGCACGGGACCCACATCTAGGCATACCCGTCCCACTCGGGGTGACAAATGGAAAAACAACAATTCATGGACAGAATGCAGAACAATGTCATACATTCACCCCAGTCCAGAGATCTGGGCCTAGATCCATTGTTTTTTTGCTCACCATGCCATTCCAGTTTGAACCAAGCCATATGCAAATCAGTCTTGACCCCGTGCATCATGGGAACAGTCCAGCTCGAACTGCCAAGCCAGGTCCTCCCTGGACTGAAAACAAGCATACTAGGACCGGGTTCGGGGTCTCACCCCTCTTCGGCCAGAATAGATTGATTCCAGTGGCATGGAGAGCATGGGACCCACGTTGGTGACAAATGCAAAAACAACAATTGATGGACAGAATGCATAACAATGTCATACATTCACCCCAGTACAGAGATCTGGGACTAAATCCATCGTTTTTATGCTCACCATGCCATTCCAGTTTGAACCTAGCCATATGCAAATCAGTCTTGACCCTGTGCCTCATGGGAACAGTCCAGGCTGAACTGCCAAGCCAGGTCGTCCCTGGACTGGAAGCAAGCATCCTAGGACCGGTTTCGGGGTTTCACCCCTCTCCAGCCACGATAGCTTGATTCCAGTGGCATGGAGAGCACGGGACCCACGTCTAGACCTACCCGTCCCACTTGGGGTGACAAATGCAAAAACAACTATTGATAGACAGAATGCAGAACAATGTCATACATTCACCCCAGTACAGAGATTTGGGCCTAAATCCAATGGTTTTTTGCTCACCATGCCATTCCAGTTTGAACCCAGCCATTTGCAAATCAGTCTTGAGCCGGTGCCTCATGGGAACAGTCCAGCCCGAACTGCCAAGCCAGGTCCTCCCTTGGCTGGAAACAAGCATCCTAGGACCGGTTTCGGGGTTATACCCCTCTTCAGCCAGGATAGATTGATTCCAGTGGCATGGAGAGCACGGGACCCACGTCTAGGTATACCCTTCCCACTTGGGGAGACAAATGCAAAAACAAAAATTAATGGACAAAATGCAGAACAATGTCATACATTCACCCCAGTACAGAGATCTGGGCCTACATCCATCGTTTTTTTGCTCACCATGCCATTACAGTTTGAACCCAGCCACATGCAAATCAGTCTTGACCCTGTTCCTCATGGGAACAGTCCAGCTCGAACTGTCAAGCCAGGTTCTCCCGGGGCTGGAATCAAGCATCCTTGGACTTGTTTCGGGGTTTCACCCCTCTTCAGCCAGGATAGCTTGATTCCAGTGGCATGGAGAGCACGGAAACCACGTCTAGGCATACCCGTCCCACTCGGGTGACAAATGCAAAAACAACAATTGATGGACAGAATGCATAACAATGTCATACATTCACCCCAGTACAGAGATCTCGGACTAAATCCATCGTTTTTATGCTCACCATGCCATTCCAGTTTGAACCCAGCCATATGCAAATCAGTCTTGACCCTGTGCCTCATGGGAACAGTCCAGGCTGAACTGCCAAGCCAGGTCGTCCCTGGACTGGAAACAGGCATCCTAGGACCGGTTTCGGGGTTTCACCCCTCTTCAGGCAGGATAGCTTGATTCTAGTTGCATGGAGGGCCGGGACCCACGTCTAGGCATACCCGTCCCACTCGGGGTGACAAATGCAAAAACAACAATTGATGGACAGAATGCCGAACAATGTCATACATTCACCCCAGTACAGAGATCTCGGCCTAAATCCATCGTTTTTTGGCTCACCATGCCGTTCCAGTTTGAACCCAGCCATATGCAAATCAGTCTTAACCCTGTGCCTCATGGGAAAAATGCAGCCCGAACTGCCAAGCTAGGTCTTCCCTGGACTGGAAACAAGCATCCTAGGACCGGTTTCGGGGTTTCACCCCTCTTCAGCAAGGATAGCTTGATTCCAGTGGCATGGAGAGCACGGGACCCACGTCTTGGCATACCCGTCCCACTCGGGGTGACAAATGCAAAAAAAACAATTGATGGACAGATTGCAGAACAATGTCATACATTCACCCCAGTACAGAGATCTGGGCCTAAATCCATCGTTTTTTTGCTCACCAGGCCATTCCAGTTCGAACCAAGCCATATGCAAATCAGTTTTGACCCTGTGCCTCATGGGAACAGTCCAGCTCGAACTGCCAAGCCAGGTCCTCCCTGGACTGAAAACAAGCATACTAGGACCGGTTTCGGGGTTTCACCCCTCTTCAGCCAGGATATCTTGATTCCAGTGGCATGCAGAGGACGGGACCCACGTCTAGGCATATCTGTCCCACTCGGGGTGACAAATGCAAAAACAACAATTGATGGACAGAATGCAGAACAATGTCATACATTCACCCCAGTACAGAGATCTGGGCCTAAATCCATTGTTATTTTGCTCACCATGCCATTACAGTTTGAACCCAGCCACATGCAAATCAGTCTTAACCCTGTGCCTCATGGGAAAAATGCAGCCCGAACTGCCAAGCTAGGTCTTCCCTGGACTGGAAACAAGCATCCTAGGACCGGTTTCGGGGTTTCACCCCTCTTCAGCATGGATAGCTTGATTCCAGTGGCATGGAGAGCACGGGACCCACATCTTGGCATACCCGTCCCACTCGGGGTGACAAATGCAAAAAAAATAATTGATGAACAGATTGCAGAACAATGTCATACATTCACCCCAGTACAGAGATCTGGGCCTAAATCCATTGTTATTTTGCTCACCATGCCATTACAGTTTGAACCCAGCCACATGCAAATCAGTCTTGACCCTGTTCCTCATGGGAACAGTCCAGCCCGAACTGCCAAGCCAGGTTCTCCCGGGGCTGGAATCAAGAATCCTTGGACTTGTTTCGGGGTTTCACCCCTCTTCAGCCAGGATAGCTTGATTCCAGTGGCATGGAGAGCACGGAACCTACGTCTAGGCATACCCGTCCCACTCAGGTGACAAATGCAAAAACAACAATTGATGGACAGAATGTATAACAATGTCATACATTCACCCCAGTACAGAGATCTGGGACTAAATCCATCGTTTTTATGCTCACCATGCCATTCCAGTTTGAACACAGCCATATGCAAATCAGTCTTGACCCTGTGCCTCATGGGAACAGTCCAGGCTGAACTGCCAAGCCAGGTCGTCCCTGGACTGGAAACAGGCATCCTAGGACAGGTTTCGGGGTTTCACCCCTCATCAGGCAGGATAGCTTCATTCCAGTGGCATGGAGGGCCGGGACCCACATCTAGGCATACCCGTCCCACTCGGGGTGACAAATGCAAAAACAACAATTGATGGACAGAATGCAGAACAATGTCATACATTCACCCCAGTACAGAGATCTGGGCCTAAATCCAGTGTTATTTTGCTCACCATGCCATTACAGTTTGAACCCAGCCACATGCAAATCAGTCTTGACCCTGTTCCTCATGGGAACAGTCCAGCCCGAACTGCCAAGCCAGGTTCTCCCGGGGCTGGAATCAAGAATCCTTGGACTTGTTTCGGGGTTTCACCCCTCTTCAGCCAGGATAGCTTGATTCCAGTGGCATGGAGAGCACGGAACCCACGTCTAGGCATACCCGTCCCACTCAGGTGACAAATGCAAAAACAACAATTGATGGACAGAATGTATAACAATGTCATACATTCACCCCAGTACAGAGATCTGGGACTAAATCCATCGTTTTTATGCTCACCATGCCATTCCAGTTTGAACACAGCCATATGCAAATCAGTCTTGACCCTGTGCCTCATGGGAACAGTCCAGGCTGAACTGCCAAGCCAGGTCGTCCCTGGACTGGAAACAGGCATCCTAGGACAGGTTTCGGGGTTTCACCCCTCATCAGGCAGGATAGCTTCATTCCAGTGGCATGGAGGGCCGGGACCCACATCTAGGCATACCCGTCCCACTCGGGTGACAAATGCAAAAACAACAATTGATGGACAGAATGCTGAACAATGTCATACATTCACCCCAGTACAGAGATCTCGGCCTAAATCCATCGTTTTTTTGCTCACCAGGCCATTCCAGTTTGGACCAAGCCATATGCAAATCAGTCTTGACCCTGTGCCTCATTGAAGCAGTCCAGCTCGAACTGCCAAGCCAGGTCCTCCCTGGTCTGAAAACAAGCATACTAGGACCAGTTTCGGGGTTTCACCCCTCTTCAGCCAGGATAGCTTGATTCCAGTGGCATGGAGAGCACGGGACCCACGTCTTGGCATACCCGTCCCACTCGGGGTGACAAATGCAAAAAAAACAATTGATGGACAGATTGCAGAACAATGTCATACATTCACCCCAGTACAGAGATCTGGGCCTAAGTCCATTGTTATTTTGCTCACCATGCCATTCCAGTTTGAACCCAGCCATATGCAAATCAGTCTTGACCCTGTGCCTCACGGGAACAGTACAGCCCAAACTGCTAAGCCAGGTCCTGCCTGGACTGGAAACAAGCATCCTAGGACCGGTTTCGGGGTTTCACCCCTCTTCAGCCAGGATAGCTTGATTCCAGTGGCATGGAGAGCACGGAACCCACATCTAGGCATACCCGTCCCACTCGGGGTGACCAATGCAAAAACAACAATTGATGGACAGGATGCAGACCAATGTCATACATTCACCCAGTACAGAGATCTGGGCCTAAGTCCATCGTGTTTTTTGCTCACAATGCCATTCCAGTTTGAACCCAGCCATATGCAAATCAGTTTTGACCCTGTGCCTCATGGGAACAGTCCAGCCCGAACTGCCAAGCCAGGTCCTCCCTGGGCTGGAAACAAGCATCCTTGGACCGGTTTTGGGGGTTCCACCCCTCTTCAGCCAGGATAGCTTGATTCCAGGGTCATGGAGAGCACGGGACCCACGTCTAGGCATACCCGTCCCACTCGGGGTGACAAATGCAAAAACAACAATTGATGGACAGAATGCGGAACAATGTCATACATTCACCCCAGCACAGAGATCTGGGCCTAAATCCATCGTTTTTTTTGCTCATCATGCCATTCCAGTTTGAACCCAGCCATATGCAAATCAGTCTTGACCCTGTGCCTCATGGGAACAGTCCAGCCCGAACTGCCAAGCCAGGTCCTCCCTGGACTGGAAACAAGCATTCTAGGACCGGTTTTGTGGTTTCACCCCTCTTCAGCCAGGATAGCTTGATTCCAGTGGCATGGAGAGCACGGGACCCATGTCTAGGCATACCCGTTCCACTCAGGGTGACAAATGCAAAAACAACAATTGATGGACAGAATGCAGACCAATGTCATACATTCACCCCAGTACAGAGATCTGGGCCTAAATCCATCGTTTTTTTGCTCACCATGCCATTCCAGTTTGAACCCAGCCATATGCAAATCAGTCTTGACCCTGTGCCTCATGGGAACAGTCCAGCCCGAACTGCCAAGCCAGGTCCTCCCTGGGCTGGAAACAAGCATCCTTGGACCGGTTTTGGGGGTTTCACCCCTCTTCAGCCAGGATAGCTTGATTCCAGTGGCATGGAGAGCACGGGACCCACGTCTAGGCATACCCGTCCCACTCGGGGTGAAACATGCAAAAACAACAATTGATGGACAGAATTCAGAACAATGTCATACATTCACCCCAGTACAGAGATCAGGGCCTAAATTCATCATTGTTTTGCTCACCATGCCATTACAGTTTGAACCCAGCCAAATGCAAATAAGTCTTGACCCTGTGCCTCATGGGAACATTTCAGCCCAAACTGCCAAGCCAGGTCCTCCCTGGACTGGAAACAAGCATCCTAGGACCAGTTTCGGGGTTTCACCCCTCTTCAGCCAGGATAGCTTGATTCCAGTGGCATGGAGAGCATGGGACCCACGTCTAGACATACCCGTCCCACTCGGGTGACAAATGCAAAAACAACAATTGATGTACAGAATGCAGAACAATGTCATACATTCACCCCAGTAAAGAGATCTGGGCCTAAACCCATTGTTTATTTGCTCACCATGCCATTCCAGTTTGAAACCAGCCATATGCAAATCAGTCTTGACCCTGTGCCTCATTGGAACAGTCCAGCCCGAACTGCAAAACCAGGTCCTCCCTGGACTGGAAACAAGCATTCTAGGACCGGTTTTGTAGTTTCACCCCTCTTCAGCCAGGATAGCTTGATTCCAGTGGCATGGAGAGCACGGGACCCATGTCTAGGCATACCCGTTCCACTCAGGGTGACAAATGCAAAAACAACAATTGATGGACAGAATGCAGACCAATGTCATACATTCACCCCAGTACAGAGATCTGTGCCTAAATCCCTCGTTTTTTTGCTCACCATGCCATTCCAGTTTGAACCCAGCCATATGCAAATTAGTCTTGACCCTGTGCCTCATGGGAACAGTCCAGCCCGAACTGCCAAGCCAGGTCCTCCCTGGGCTGGAAACAAGCATCCTTGGACCGGTTTTGGGGGTTTCACCCCTCTTCAGCCAGGATAGCTTGATTCCAGTGGCATGGAGAGCACGGGACCCACGTCTAGGCATACCCGTCCCACTCGGGGTGACAAATGCAAAAACAACAGTTGATGGACAGAATGCAGAACAATGTCATACATTCACCCCAGTATAGAGATCTGAGCCTAAATCCAATGTTTTTTTTTGCTCACCATGTCATTCCAGTTTGAACCCAGCCATATGCAAATCAGTCTTGACCCTGTGCCTCATGGGAACAGTCCAGGCTGAACTGCCAAGCCAGACCCTCCCTGGGTTGGAAACAAGCATCCTAGGACCGGTTTCAGGGTTTCACCCCTCTTCAGCCAGGATAGCTTGATTCCAGTGGCATGGAGAGCACGGGACCCACGTCTAGGCATACCCTTCTCACTCGGGGTGACAAATGCAAAAAAAATAATTGACGGACAGAATGCAGAACAATGTCATACATTCACCCCCGTACAGAGATCTGGTCTTAAATGCATAGTTGTTTTGCTTACCATGCCATTGTAGTTTGAACCCAGCCTTATGTAAATCAGTCTTTACCCTGTGCCTCATGGGAACACTCCAGACCGAACTGCCAAGCCAGGTTCTCCTGGGACTGGAAACAAGCATCCTAGGACCGGTTTCGGGGTTTCACCCCTCTTCAGCCAGGATAGCTTGATTTCAGTGGCATGGAGAGGACGGGACTCATGTCTGAGCACACCCGTCCCACTCGGGGTGACAAATGCAAAAACAACAGTTGATGGACAGAATGCAGAACAATGTCATACATTCACCCCAGTATAGAGATCTGAGCCTAAATCCAATGTTTTTTTGCTCACCATGCCAATCCAGTTTGAACCCAGCCATATGCAAATCAGTCTTGACCCTGTGCCTCATGGGAACAGTCCAGGCTGAACTGCCAAGCCAGGTCATCCCTGGACTGGAAACAGGCATCCTAGGACCGGTTTCGGGGTTTCACCCCTCTTCAGGCAGGATAGCTTGATTCTAGTGGCATGGAGGGCCGGGACCCACGTCTAGGCATACCCGTCCCACTCGGGGTGACAAATGGAAAAACAACAATTGATGGACAGAATGCCGAACAATGTCATACATTCACCCCAGTACAGAGATCTCGGCCTAAATCCATCGTTTTTTGGCTCACCATGCCATTCCAGTTTGAACCCAGCCATATGCAAATCAGTCCTAACCCTGTGCCTCATGGGAAAAATGCAGCGCGAACTGCCAAGCTAGGTCTTCCCTGGACTGGAAACAAGCATCCTAGGACCGGTTTCGGGGTTTCACCCCTCTTCAGCAAGGATAGCTTGATTCCAGTGGCATGGAGAGCACGGGACCCACGTCTTGGCATACCCGTCCCACTCGGGGTGACAAATACCAAAAAAACAATTGATGGACAGATTGCAGAACAATGTCATACATTCACTCCAGTACAGAGATCTGGGCCTAAATCCATCGTTTTTTTGCTCACCAGGCCATTCCAGTTTGAACCAAGCCATATGCAAATCAGTTTTGACCCTGTGCCTCATGGGAACAGTCCAGCTCGAACTGCCAAGCCAGGTCCTCCCTGGACTGAAAACAAGCATACTAGGACCGGTTTCGGGGTTTCACCCCTCTTCAGCCAGGATAGCTTGATTCCAGTGGCATGCAGAGGACGGGACCCACGTCTAGGCATACCCGTCCCACTCGGGGTAACAAATGCAAAAACAACACTTGATGGACAGAATGCAAAACAATGTCATACATTCACCCCAGTACAGAGATCTGGGCCTAAATCCATTGTTATTTTGCTCACCATGCCATTACAGTTTGAACCCAGCCACATGCAAATCAGTCTTGACCCTGTTCCTCATGGGAACAGTCCAGCCCGAACTGCCAAGCCAGGTTCTCCCGGGGCTGGAATCAAGCATCCTTGGACTTGTTTCGGAGTTTCACCCCTCTTCAGCCAGGATAGCTTGATTCCAGTGGCATGGAGAGCACGGAACCCACGTCTAGGCATACCCGTCCCACTCGGGTGACAAATGCAAAAACAACAATTGATGGACAGAATGCATAACAATGTCATACATTCACCCCAGTACAGAGATCTGGGACTAAATCCATCGTTTTTATGCTCACCATGCCATTCCAGTTTGAACCCAGCCATATGCAAATCAGTCTTGACCCTGTGCCTCATGGGAACAGTCCAGGCTGAACTGCCAAGCCAGGTCATCCCTGGACTGGAAACAAGCATCCTAGGACCGGTTTCGGGGTTTCACCCCTCTCCAGCCACGATAGCTTGATTCCAGTGGCATGGAGAGCACGGGACCCACGTCTAGACCTACCCGTCCCACTCGGGGTGACAAATGCAAAAACAACTATTGATAGACAGAATGCAGAACAATGTCATACATTCACCCCAGTACAGAGATTTGGGCCTAAATCCATTGGTTTTTTGCTCACCATGCCATTCCAGTTTGAACCCAGCCATTTGCAAATCAGTCTTGACCCGGTGCCTCATGGGAACAGTCCAGCCCGAACTGCCAAGCCAGGTCCTCCCTTGGCTGGAAACAAGCATCCTAGGACCGGTTTCGGGGTTATACCCCTCTTCAGCCAGGATAGATTGATTCCAGTGGCATGGAGAGCACGGGACCGACGTCTAGGTATACCCTTCCCACTTGGGGAGACAAATGCAAAAACAAAAATTAATGGACAAAATGCAGGACAATGTCATACATTCACCCCAGTACAGATATCTGGGCCTACATCCATCGTTTTTTTGCTCACCATGCCATTACAGTTTGAACCCAGCCACATGCAAATCAGTCTTGACCCTGTTCCTCATGGGAACAATCCAGCCCGAACTGCCAAGCCAGGTTCTCCCGGGGCTGGAATCAAGCATCCTTGGACTTGTTTCGGGGTTTCACCCCTCTTCAGCCAGGATAGCTTGATTCCAGTGGCATGGAGAGCACGGAACCCACGTCTAGGCATACCCATCCCACTCGGGTGACAAATGCAAAAATAACAATTGATGGACAGAATGCATAACAATGTCATACATTCACCCCAGTACAGAGATCTGGGACTAAATCCATCGTTTTTATGCTCACCATGCCATTCCAGTTTGAATCCAGCCATATGCAAATCAGTCTTGACCCTGTGCCTCATGGGAACAGTCCAGGCTGAACTGCCAAGCCAGGTCGTCCCTGGACTGGAAACAGGCATCCTAGGACCGGTTTCTGGGTTTCACCCCTCTTCAGGCAGGATAGCTTGATTCCAGTGGCATGGAGGGCCGGGACCCACGTCTAGGCATACCCATCCCACTCGGGGTGACAAATGCAAAAACAACAATTGATGTACAGAATGCCGAACAATGTCATACATTCACCCCAGTACAGAGATCTCAGCCTAAATCCATCGTTTTTTGGCTCACCATGCCATTCCAGTTTGCACCCAGCCATATGCAAATCAGTCTCAACACTGTGCCTCATGGGAAAAATGCAGCCCGAATTTCCAAGCTAGGTCTTCCCTGGACTGGAAACAAGCATCCTAGGACCGGTTGCGGGGTTTCACCCCTCTTCAGCAAGGATAGCTTGATTCCAGTGGCATGGAGAGCACGGGACCCACGTCTTGGCATACCCGTCCCACTCGGGGTGACGAATGCAAAAAAAACAATTGATGGACAGATTGCAGAACAATGTCATATATTCACCCCAGTACAGAGATCTGGGCCTAAATCCATCGTTTTTTTGCTCACCAGGCCATTCCAGTTTGAACCAAGCCATATGCAAATCAGTTTTGACCCTGTGCCTCATGGGAACAGTCCAGCTCGAACTGCCAAGCCAGGTTCTCCCTGGACTGAAAACAAGCATACTAGGACTGGTTTCGGGGTTTCACCCCTCTTCAGCCAGGATAGCTTGATTCCAGTGGCATGCAGAGGACGGGACCCACGTCTAGGCATACCCGTCCCACTCGGGGTGACAAATGCAAGAACAACAATTGATGGACAGAATGCAGAACAATGTCATACATTCACCCCAGTACAGAGATCTGGGCCTAAATCCATTGTTATTTTGCTCACCATGCCATTACAGTTTGAACCCAGCCACATGCAAATCAGTCTTGACCCTGTTCCTCATGGGAACAGTCAAGCCGGAACTGCCAAGCCAGGTTCTCCCGGGGCTGGAATCAAGCATCCTTGGACTTGTTTTGGGGTTTCACCCCTCTTCAGCCAGGATAGCTTGATTCCAGTGGCATGGAGAGCACGGAACCCACGTCTAGGTATACCCGTCCCACTCGGGTGACAAATGCAAAAACAACAATTGATGGACAGAATGCATAACAATGTCATACATTCACCCCAGTACAGAGATCTGGGACTAAATCCATCGTTTTTATGCTCACCATGCCATTCCAGTTTGAACCCAGCCATATGCAAATCAGTTTTGACCCTGTGCCTCATGGGAACAGTCCAGGCTGAACTGCCAAGCCAGGTCGTCCCTGGACTGGAAACAGGCATCCTAGGACCGGTTTCGGGGATTCACCCCTCTTCAGGCAGGATAGCTTCATTCCAGTGGCATGGAGGGCCGGGACCCACGTCTAGGCATACCCGTCCCACTCGTGGTGACAAATGCAAAAACAACAATTGATGTACAGAATGCTGAACAATGTCATACATTCACCCCAGTACAGAGATCTCGGCCTAAATCCATCGTTTTTTTGCTCACCATGCCATTCCAGTTTGAACCCAGCCATATGAAAATCAGTCTTCACCCTGTGCGTCATGAGAAAAAGTCCAGCCCGAACTGCCAAGCCAGGTCCTCCCTTGACTGGAAACAAGCATCCTAGGACCGGTTTCAGGGTTTCACCACTCTTCAGCCAGGAAAGCTTGATTCCAGTGGCATGGAGAGCACAGGACCCACGTCTAGGCATACCCGTTCCACTCGGGGTGACAGATGCAAAAATAACAATTGATGGACAGAATGCAGAACAATGTCATACATTCACCCCAGTACAGAGATCTGGGCCTAAATCCATCGTTTTTTTCTCACCAGGCCATTCCAGTTTGAACCAAGCCATATGCAAATCAGTCTTGACCCTGTGCCTCATGGGAACAGTCCAGCCCGAAGTGCCAAGCCAGGTCCTCCCTGGACTGGAAACAAGCATTCTAGGACCGGTTTTGTGGTTTCACCCCTCTTCAGCCAGGATAGCTTGATTCCAGTGGCATGGAGAGCACGGGACCCATGTCTAGGCATACTTGTTCCACTCAGGGTGACAAATGCAAAAACAACAATTGATGGACAGAATGCAGACCAATGTCATACATTCACCCCAGTACAGAGATCTGGGCCTAAATCCATCGTTTTTTTGCTCACCATGCCATTCCAGTTTGAACTCAGCCATATGCAAATCAGTCTTGACCCTGCGCCTCATGGGAACAGTCCAGCCCGAACTGCCAAGCCAGGTCCTCCCTGGGCTGGAAACAAGCATCCTTGGACCGGTTTTGGGGGTTTCACCCCTCTTCAGCCAGGATAGCGTGATTCCAGTGGCATGGAGAGCACGGGACCCACGTCTAGGCATACCCGTCCCACTCGGAGTGACAAATGCAAAAACAACAATTGATAGACAGAATTCAGAACAATGTCATACATTCACCCCAGTACAGAGATCAGGGCCTAAATTCATCGTTGTTTTGCTCACCATGCCAATCTAGTTTGAACCCAGCCTTATGCAAATCAGTCTTGACCCTGTGCCTCACGGGAACAGTCCAGCCCAAACTGCTAAGCCAGGTCCTCCC
This sequence comes from Triturus cristatus, assembly GCF_964204655.1. Classification (NCBI taxonomy): domain Eukaryota; kingdom Metazoa; phylum Chordata; class Amphibia; order Caudata; family Salamandridae; genus Triturus; species Triturus cristatus. The sequence continues at coordinate 406,308,513 of NC_140579.1, read as the reverse complement.
TGGACTGGAAACAAGCATCCTAGGACTGGTTTCGGGGTTTCACCCCTCTTCAGCCAGGATAGCTTGATTCCAGTGGCATGGAGAGCACGGAACCCACATCTAGGCATACCCGTCCCACTCGGGGTGACCAATGCAAAAACAACAATTGATGGACAGGATGCAGACCAATGTCATACATTCACCCCAGTACAGAGATCTGGGCCTAAATCCATCGTGTTTTTTGCTCACAATGCCATTCCAGTTTGAACCCAGCCATGTGCAAATCAGTTTTGACCCTGTGCCTCATGGGAACAGTCCAGCCCGAACTGCCAAGCCAGGTCCTCCCTGGACTGGAAACAAGCATCCTTGGACCGGTTTTGGGGGTTCCACCCCTCTTCAGCCAGGATAGCTTGATTCCAGGGGCATGGAGAGCACGGGACCCACGTCTAGGCATACCCGTCCCACTCGGGGTGACAAATGCAAAAACAACAATTGATGGACAGAATGCAGACCAATGTCATACATTCACCCCAGTACAGAGATCTCGGCATAAATCCATCGTTTTTTTGCTCACCATGCCATTCCAGTTTGAACCCAGCCATATGCAAATCAGTCTTGACCCTGTGCCTCATGGGAACAGTCCAGCCCGAACTGCCAAGCCAGGTCCTCCCTGGGCTGGAAACAAGCATCCTTGGACCGGTTTTGGGGGTTTCACCCCTCTTCAGCCAGGATAGCTTGATTCCAGTGGCATGGAGAGCACGGGACCCACGTCTAGGCATACCCGTCCCACTCGGGGTGACAAATGCAAAAACAACAATTGATGGACAGAATTCAGAACAATGTCATACATTCACCCCAGTACAGAGATCAGGGCCTAAATTCATCGTTGTTTTGCTCACCATGCCATTCCAGTTTGAACCCAGCCAAATGCAAATAAGTCTTGACCCTGTGCCTCATGGGAACATTCCAGCCCAAACTGCCAAGCCAGGTCCTCCCTGGACTGGAAACAAGCATCCTAGGACCAGTTTCGGGGTTTCACCCCTCTTCAGCCAGGATAGCTTGATTCCAGTGGCATGGAGAGCATGGGACCCACGTCTAGACATACCCGTCCCACTCGGGTGACAAATGCAAAAACAACAATTTATGGACAGAATGCAGACCAATGTCATACATTCACCCCAGTACAGAGATCTGTGCCTAAATCCATCGTTTTTTTGCTCACCATGCCATTCCAGTTTGAACCCAGCCATATGCAAATCAGTCTTGACCCTGTGCCTCATGGGAACAGTCCTGCCCGAACTGCCAAGCCAGGTCCTCCCTGGGCTGGAAACAAACATCCTTGGACCGGTTTTGGGGGTTTCACCCCTCTTCAGCCAGGATAGCTTGATTCCAGTGGCATGGAGAGCGCGGGACCCATGTCTAGGCATACCCGTCCCACTCGGGGTGACAAATGCAAAAACAACAATTGATGGACAGAATGCAGAACAATGTCATACATTCACCCCAGTACAGAGATCAGGGCCTAAATCCACCGTTGTTTTGCTCACCATGCCATTACAGTTTGAACCCAGCCAAATGCAAATAAGTTTTGACCCTGTGCCTCATGGGAACAGTCCAGCCCAAACTGCCAAGCCAGTTCCTCCCTGGACTGGAAACAAGCATCCTAGGACCAGTTTCGGGGTTTCACCCCTCTTCAGCCAGGATAGCTTGATTCCAGTGGCATGGAGAGCATGGGACCCACGTCTAGACATACCCGTCCCACTCGGGTGACAAATGCAAAAAAACATAATTGATGGACAGAATGCAGAACAATGTCATACATTCACCCCAGTAAAGAGATCTGGGCCTAAATCCATTGTTTATTTGCTCACCATGCCATTCCAGTTTGAAACCAGCCACATGCAAATCAGTCTTGACCCTGTGCCTCATGGGAACAGTCCAGCCCGAACTGCCAAGCCAGGCCCTCCCTGGGTTGGAAACAAGCATCCTAGGACTGGTTTCGGGGTTTCACCCCTCTTCAGCCAGGATAGCTTGATTCAAGTGGCATGGAGAGCACGGGACCCACGTCTAGGCATACCCTTCTCACTCGGGGTGACAAATGCAAAAAAAACAATTGACGGACAGAATGCAGAACAATGTCATACATTCACCCCCGTACAGAGATCTGGTCTTAAATGCATAGTTGTTTTGCTTACCATGCCATTCTAGTTTGAACCCAGCCTTATGTAAATCAGTCTTTACCCTGTGCCTCATGGGAACAGTCCAGACCGAACTGCCAAGCCAGGTTCTCCTGGGACTGGAAACAAGCATCCTAGGACCGGTTTCGGGGTTTCACCCCTCTTCAGCCAGGATAGCTTGATTTCAGTGGCATGGAGAGCACGGGACTCATGTCTGAGCACACCCGTCCCACTCGGGGTGACAAATGCAAAAACAACAGTTGATGGACAGAATGCAGAACAATGTCATACATTCACCCCAGTATAGAGATCTGAGCCTAAATCCAATGTTGTTTTGCTCACCATGCCATTCCAGTTTGAACCCAGCCATATGCAAATCAGTCTTGACCCTGTGCCTCATGGGAACAGTCCAGGCTTAACTGCCAAGCCAGGTCGTTCCTGGACTGGAAACAAGCATCCTAGGACTGGTTTTGGGGTTTCACCCCCTCTTCAGGCAGGATAGCTTGATTCCAGTGGCATGGAGAGCACGGGACCCGCGTCTAGGCATACCTGTCCCACTTGGGGTGACAAATGCAAAAACAATAATTGATGGACAGAATGCAGAACAATGTCATACATTCACCACAGTACAGAGATCTGGGCCTAAATCCATTGTTTTAAGAACAGAGAGAACAATTGACAGCTTCAGTAGGTGCTTAAGACAACAAAGCACATTAACCCAATATCCCAGAGAGAAACGTGGACTTATCTGCTACAGCTGGATCACGACATTCAGCGGTGCAACGCTGCGACTCCTCAGGTGTTTTCCTGCGGCACCACGGCGACTTCAGCCGGTCCCGTTCTGGAAATTGTTATTTAGCGGGCTGCTTGTTCTTTGTGACCATTTGCCAGGACCGAGTCTCTCGCGGGGCCTGCGGCCTCGTCGTTCTCTGACTCTGGAAGGCCCAAAATTCGTAGACCGTCCCGTACTTCAGTGACATGGTGTGACTTGTTTTTGTGCTCAAAAGAGCTAGTCTAAAAGGGAATGTCCAGCGATATCAAATCCCTTCTTCTCGTAGTTTGGTGGTGACAGGGCGAAGCGACTGCCTGCGTGCCAGAGTTGAAGGTGCTAAGTCCTGGAAGAGTGCACATTTGTAGCCCTGGAATGAGGTCTCTTCTTTCTTCCTCACAGCACTTAAGATGGCTTCTTTTGTGTTTAAAGAGTGCATTTTTATCAGAACGTCTCGCGTCCATCGCCGTTCCCCTGTCAGCATGGGCCCCACTCTGTGAACGCAGTCAATCTTCACCTTCAATCGCCGAGGTGCCAGGGTTTCCGAGAAAAGGCCTACCAGAAATGCCCCGAGGTCTGGCCCCTCCACACCTTCTTCCAGGTCCCGGATGCATATGTTTTCCCTCCGGTCCCTATTTTTCAGGTCTTCTGTCTTCAGGATCACTTGTTGCAGTTGAGTCTGGAGGTTTTGCTGGGTTTCTTGCAGTTTGTTGGAGCAAACGTCGAGACTCTGCACCTGCTCCTCCACCTCCACCTCCAACAACCTGGATCCCACCGCATCTACATCGTGTCGGAGCGTCGCCATTTTCTCCGTTAGGTCGGCCTTAAGCTGGTCCATGGAGGCTCATAGGTCGTGCTTTATTTCTTGACATAGCTCAGTTTTGAAGTCTCGCAGGAAGGCTAGTAGGTCATCCCTGGTGAGGGCCATCTTCTTTGGCTGATCCAGGTCCATCGAGGGAGCAGTCTTGTCTGCCGTCGCGAAATAGTGGGAGACTTTATTTGACGTCTTCTTGGGTGGCAAAGGGGCAGAGCAAAGTGCGAGGTTAGGGCTGGCAGCAGGGGCCTCTCTGTGGGTTGCCTCCGCTGTTCAGGCTTCGGATTCTCACAGCTCCCAGACGTGTGGTAGGGCCTGCTGTCGATGGTTAAGACCTACCGGCCATCTTGAGGTCAGGCGACTTTGGGAGAGGACCTGTGTACACTTGCAGTTGCCGTTCTTCATTGTGGGCAGCAGGAGGGGTAGTAAGGGAAGAAGGTGTGCAGAGTTCCTCAGCCCCCCTGCTGTCTCTGATGTCGATGAACGGGCCTGGTCCAAGGGATTGTCACACTGTAGACACCATCTTAAGGTCAGGCAGGCTTTTCCACCTGGGCTCCTTCTGGGAAGACTAAGCTTGGCAAGCAGAAAGATAAAGGTGACTGACCCGCTGTGTATAATCCTTCATTGTCTGCCTTCATTCCAACTGACAGGCGCTTCTGTGGCTCAGCTTCATCTCCTTCTCTCATTTCAGGCGAGGCTCCCGGCTTCAGTCATGCAGTCCCGCAGGCCGCGTCTGTTGGAGGGTCAAATTTCAGAACAGAAGATCCAATATCCACAGGAGCGAAGCGTGAGCCTTTCCACTCCCCTGAGATACAGCTTCTCCTCGATATATGTAATACGCAGAAGGAGAGAGCAGTATCCCCAGGGAGTGAAGAGATGAGGCAGGACCACCAGGAAAATCCAGGCCAATCATATGAATAGGAGGTAAAGTTCTGAGTCTAGTTAGCCTGTAGCAATAGATAAGAACAGAGAGAGAAGGTTAAACAGGAATACTATGTAATCACGAAATATCTAGACCCCTAAACAAAACTAGGACCTGGGTTGTGCATCCCCACATACTCACTAGGGTAATTACTGGTAGATCTTGTGAATAGCCTCGTTGTTCCCAGTCGGCAAAACAAAGAGTAATCAACAGAAAAAACACTCCTGGTTTAGTGTATATCCCATTCAGGAAGCAAGTGGCTGTATAATTAGTCTGTTGTGAAGGCAAACGTCTGCCTTGTGCCAAATGTCCCAAAGTTAACCAAAGAAGTGCTGTAACAGAGTCTTTAGAAGCCCTAAATCCAGTTACCACTTTTTCCAGTAAAAGCTGAGCTGCTTACAGGCTCTATTACATCATAGAGCTAATAAGAGCTTCAGAAGGAGAGTTCAAATCAAAGGAAAGAAAGTGAACAAAAAGAAACAGCGCACCCACGCGCTACGATAAGGAGCAGAAGATTGTTTGCTCAATAATCTGAATTCAAAGTGCATTGCCGCTCATTCCTCAAGCAACAGCACGTCTTTTAGGTCTCGCTGAGCCCAGCGCATGCGCTGGCTCGAAGAGACATTATGTATGTGGGCCCCAAAAAGTGCTACCAGGCAAGCCTAGAGCTACAGTGCATGTGCGCGGGCGCGCGCGCCGCACTTACTTTCACTTTCGCAGCCGCACGGCCGCTTTGATCGCGATCAAGCTAACATCTGGTGAAAAACACTCAGGAAGATTAAACCAGTTTTACAAGTGCAGGCCACCAGGGGGTTATTAATCGGGCCTCGTTACAGAAAGGCTATTTTTCTTGTATTTAATATTCGATTACCAATCACATCAGCCCTTCATGAATGTTTTTTTCTTTCCGACATGAATCCCTCCCAAATTAACTCACATGAGCTTTTGATTAGGAGAGGCCGTCTTCAGCTGCAGCGCTTTAACCGTGTACCCCTCACCCTGCTGTAGCCTCAGAATGTCTCCTCCCTACAATGCAACCATGGCCTCGGTGGGGGTTTAGTCATGTTTTCCCAGGTTAGCGTTTACATTCTCGGAAAGCAGTTGCGCATACACAATATGTTGAGCTTTGGCTGTGAACGCAGCACTTGTGTAAATCGATCCATTGCAAATTCACAAGATTTAAGAGGGGGACAGCGAGAGGAGACTACGGTGAAGTCAGTCACCCACAGGAATGACCTTGCGCCGCCGTGATTAGCCGCGAGCTCCACTCTAGCCTCAGGTGAGTGCTTCCTGAATGAGTCCCTAAAGGAAACTGGTGATCCATGCAGCACTTTTAACAACTGACCCTCACTTAAGTCAATCAAGGAAGATGGCTTCGGAAATGAATGGCTTTCCTGTAAGGAGGCGCAGTCTAAATCTTCAGCAAACTCGTTCACGTGCGGGTTCTCTAGCCAATTGGCAGTGCCCGAGCTATTTTCCTCGTCAATTTTGAATGTCTTTTAGCGGTGCTGTCCATCAGCACATCTGCTGTTCATCATGTCTGAAAGTCATTGAAAGGCCAGAATCACAGAATGTTGAGCAAAAGTTGAGTCTCTTCTTCAGCAAACTCGTTCACGTGCGGGTTCTCCAGCCAATTGGCAGTGCCCGAGCTATTTTCCTCGTCAATTTTGAATGTCTTTTAGCGGTGCTGTCCATCAGCACATCTGCTGTTCATCATGTCTGAAAGTCATTGAAAGGCCAGAATCACAGAATGTTGAGCAAAAGTTGAGTCTCTTCACCCCCAAGGTGAGTTAATTTCCCTGCTTCTCCTAACACAAAATAGCGCTATGATGTTGCCTGTGTTGGCTGCATCATAGCGCTTTTTTTAGGTCTCGCTGAGCCCAGCGCATCTCGCTGAGCCCAGCGCATGCGCTGGCTCGAAGAGACATTATGTATGTGGGCCCCAAAAAGTGCTACCAGGCAAGCCTAGAGCTACAGTGCATGTGCGCGGGCGCGCGCGCCGCACTTACTTTCACTTTCGCAGCCGCACGGCCGCTTTGATCGCGATCGCGATCACTCACTTTCGTGCGCAGACCCAGCCTCCTCTGCCGGCACACCCACAACTGGCAACATTAGTTTTCTACAGCGCTTCGATCTAGCGCTTGAAATCACCTCACCTACCACCTGTTACTCTCGTCACTCAGCAATGTTTAGTTTCACCCACCCAGCCCAAACTAACATTGCTCCCCATCCCTTCCCATCATATCCCTTTAAAATGTTGTCCCTATCCAGCAACTGCAATATGCTGCTATGTCACTCATTTATGAAAAGGGTCATTTGCGCATATTTAACCTATTTTTTTATTTTTTTATTCACCCCTTTCAAGATTGGCAAAGAAGCATCTTGGAACTGCAAAGAAAACATAAATGGCGGCTTTGTCATTCCTTAAGTGGTGTAGCCAGTGTGCCATGGGTCTTATTGCAAGGAAGAACCCCCCCCCCCCCCCACCATTGCTTGAGCTGTGACCTTGGGGCCCAGTGCCACTTCACCTGCTTTAACAGTGATAGCAACAACCCTACATAACTTAAGTGCACACATGCATGTCGATGCATGAAAGCATAAACACACTCATGGTGAGTCGCTGCAGCGTCATGCCACCTATGTGTATATGTGTGATGACATGTGAGCTTACATACTGTTGGACTTTTTTTTTCACCAATGCTATTCAGCATTGGCAATAATCATTTCTCTTTTTGTTGATGCAGCATCAGTAAAAATAATTGCCAGAGCCTAAAATTCTGCATTGGCAAAGCATGCTGCCAGGGTTCTTGGCCCTCCCACATCTTACCACATCCCCCCCGGATCCCTTTGCATGCATATCAGCGCTAGAGCCTGGGTGCTCAAGATGCCACCATTGAAATGCATGGGAGAAAGCCCCGAGTGTAAGGGGAGAGCCTCCGCTGGGAGACTGAGCGCCGCGAACGGGGCTGTTTCTCCTCAAGATTGACTCCTCAGGTAACGACCCCTGAGGTTAGCCTGCAACTCAACTTTGCTGCTGCACAACAAATGCCTCAATCGCTACAAGTAGTTTTCCTAGCATATGATACCAGCTGAAGCCCGCCCTCCCTGTTTCAGTATTTTCTCATTTCTTTCTGATTCTGGGTGCTCTGTTTGCCTGCAAGTGCAGGTCTAGAAACACATCTGAAAATAGTTTCCAAAATATTCAGAATATGCGAGCAGTTTCCAAAATGTACAAGGAATTTGTAAAATCTGCACTCATTAAGAAATCAGAATTCTCTGAATATAAAACCATTTCCACGGATTTGGGCAGTGCCTACCTGTCGATGTTGGTCAATAAATGTTTTAAAACTGATGTTCAGTACTGATTGTACATGATTGTACAATCTGTTTCATTATTGTTCAATATTCGAGTACATTACTCTAAGTTAAAACTCGCTTTTGTGACTTTGGTTCAATGCTGGGTTCGATATTCGTCTTTGCCCCACCACATTTATTACTCAAGACAAGAAGGATGCATATTAAGTTGGTGCTTTGATTTATAAGCCATACCTTGAAAATCACACTGGACAGAGGCTGAAGCTAAGAGTGCCCCCCCCCCCCCCAAACCCCGCCTTTAAACTTCTTAGGTAGTACAAGACAGCAAAAAAAAGAGTGACAATGCATGCCCTGACAAACTAGTCTTTCACATTTTAATATAGCATTAGTATGCTATGAAGATTTTTTTTTTGACTTATGATTGTCAGAATGGCTCGGCTTGTAGTAGACAGTCGTGTTTGAATTGTACGTCCAGATTTCTCGAAATGACCCTCAACTCGGCTGCTTTTCGGAGGCAATCCTTTAAGTACGACACACGCGGCTGTATGAGCCTGTATTACGCCTTCCAGTGGGATAATGACCTAGACAGCACCCAGGAAGGAGGGGAAGTTTAATCTCTGGAGGCAGTCCTTTTATCATCCAAACAGGGGGAACTTTTCTGTGTCCTCTTTTGTTTCTCTTGATTACTTCAGGGCTTGCAATCAAATGCAGCTTTGTTGCTGCTTCTATGTATGACCAGAGCGCCATGCACGCTTTCACTGTGGCAGTGCAATGGGTCTCACATTTGCGAGAGTTTGAGCTATTTGGCATTGTAAATGACAATGCCTTTTATTTATGTGTTGGTTTTTAAAACATAAATAATAAGTATTGTCATTTACAGTGCCAGTAGCTTAAACTCTTGCAAATGCGAGACCTATTGCATTGCAAATGCTTGTTTTGAATGTGCTTAATCCGAGACAAAAAGATTGCATGTAGCAGGAGCGCGACCTTGCTTAGGCTCGCGAACGCCATAAATTCAAACCAGCTGGAACGCGACTTCATCTACTAACTCGAAGTCGGGCGTAAACAGGAATTCAGTGTGTCCTCGCGCTCAAAGGGTTTCACGGGTCAGAAAGGCACAAATGAAGGAAAAACCACAGTTCTACCTCACGCTTTGAAACAAAACTCGGAAAGTTCAAAAGGTTCTTAGGAGTTCAGCGCGTCCTCGCGCTCAAGGGTTTCACTGGTCAGGAAGGCTCAAACCAGCAAGGGAAAAAGGTTCCGAGGATAGAGTCTCTCAAAGGAAGGGTGTAGTCCTCACTGAAAGCAAAGCCAAGCACCTGAGACAGGGCGCTGAAGGCTTATATGCTAACACAGTCAGATGACCTTGCCCCCGTGCAGCATGGGAAGGCACACAACCCAAGATCCAAACTATTGCATTATGGGAGTGGTAGTTTGTGCATCTCTGAGCAATGAAAGGGTACAGGATGCTTGGCGGCTAACAGGGTCCTCTCCCTTGTGGCAAAACGGAGGGTCGCCGGAGACATCCGCACCTCCTCCTCACGTGACGCTCATGCCAGGTGGAGCACACCACCAAGGTAGACACACTCCTGTGGCGCCCAGTGCAGGTGGGCTTCCACGGGTCCGCACGAGCCCCGACCGCCACCTCTCTAGTGCGCCATTTTGAGGAGCCTGCCCGGTCGCGCTCCTCGTCACTCTATCATCGGCTCCTAGGTCTGGAAGCCGATCTCGGAACCGGCTGCCGCGCTCCAATTCAGCGCAGGTAGGTTTCCGCTGCCCTCATGCGGATTTTGCCTATCCTCCAGTGTAGTGGTGGAGCAGGTAAAATGAAATTTTGTATACCTTCTCTATTTTTGCATGAAAATACTAATTGCGTAATCAATTTAGATATTAACCTGTATTACCTGTGTGCCGGGGTACAACTAACCAACAGTGCATCTTGATAAACACAAATTACATGCGGGACTAAACGCTAATGGCATGACAGATTAACTTCGATGACTAACTGTGGTACGCATATTAACGATAGAAGGTGTTGTGATAGAAATTGCATGATTTATGTTGCTTTGTAGTGGGTTGCGTTCCTGGTATAGCTGAATGGTGAGTATTATTGCTTTAAATGTTGCTATAAACTAGGAAAATACTAACATATAATGGGATTAGTGTGGGATTAAACATTAGAATCTTCATTTTCGTATATTAATTATGTCTTATGTTTGTTTTGCTTAAGTTGGCCTTCGGGCCTACTAGGCCATGATATTCAAAATGGAGTTCGGAAGTGGCCACCGTCTTGTGAGCGTGATGTCTACTGCGCAGACTCGGATGGCTCTGAAGATCTCCAGACGTCCTCAGATCAGAGCATAGTGTTCCTCATCAAGGATAGGAACGTGGAGGACTGCCAGAATTCGGCTAGTGTGAATGACAAGAGGAAAACAATAACCACCTATGCTTGGAGGTCAAAGCATTGATACTTCGGACCTTTACGTATGAGAACTTTATATGCTAAAAGAATGACATAAGCCATTTCCCTGAGTACCCAGGATCGTGAGAATGGTGGACCATATTGCAAATTTGAGGGATTTAGCCAATCAGAGTGTTTAGATTTAGAAATTGTTACCGATTACCCTAGAAATCATTATAAAAAGGGAACTGTAGGAGAGGAGAGAGTTAGTGCTGGTTGGTGCTAGAGCTAGTGCGTTCCAGAGGGGTGTCCCGAACTTGCGTGACCAATTTGCTTGCATGATTGCCTGGTCCTTTGGAGATCTTTGGGACTGTGCCGTGCTGAGCGAAATAACTTTTCCGGACTTATTTGGGTATTAGCCTGCATTCGATTGGGACAATTTCACCCGAAAGGATTTGATTTATGCAGAGCTAACAGGGTCTTGAGAAAGGGTCCCCGATATCAAGAATTAGGTAAATATAAATGTCATGATAAATTGTGCTGAATACTCAAAATTTAACTCTGTATTGACAGAAACGCTGAATATGCAAATGAAAGCAAATTAATTAGATAAACTGAACATTGATTAAAAGAAAATGAGTTTGTGATTCTTTAAGTAAGGTATTGATTAAAGATTCTGAAGCTTTAAATGTGTTTTAGCTAGTTCTAAATCACCATCAACCAGTCCAACTAATTGGTCCATCGACCAAGTGGTGGAGTGCCTTAATGTTAAAGTTAGGATTCTATAGGTACTAATTTAAATAATGTATATATTATAAGGAATTTTCCTCCTATAGGTAATATAGTCCATGTCCAGCGACTCTCATCCTCCTGTGTGCAGATTCGAGTGAGATGAATGAGTGTTGGTGTTATGGGCCCCACCAATGAATGCATGCGTGAATGAGTTTGTGCGATAACGGATCTGTGACGCAAGGAGGATATGCAAATTTGCCCTTTTCCGCTGGATCAGTAGAAAGTGGGTTTAAGCAGCCAAGGGGGCCCGGAGCTGAAGGGGCTCACGTCCGTTCGGCCATCTTGCTTGGCCACGCCCCGATTGTAGATTTTTTAATGATCTTGAAGGTTGGAGCAGCGCTCATTTTTCTAAAAAAAATGCCTGTCAGGACACTGAGGTGGGCTATATTTGATTTTTTAAAGTAAAATTTGTAGCCCTCAGATGCAAATCCCAAAATTATGGTATTCACTCTGTTCAAGTGCTCCTCCAGGTCATCATCCGTCAGATAAATATCATCCAAATAGGACAATGCATCTCCATCTAATTTTTGAAGTAACTCTGTTACCCTGCCTAAAAACAACCCGGGCTATTCTTATACCCTTGGGGAGTCGACGAAATTGCCGCTGGGACCCTAGCGCTGAGAATGCTGCTAGATACCTGCTTTCAGGCGCTATATTTAGGCAGAAAAATCCATTTGAGATATCAAGCTTTGTTTTGTATTTTTTATTAATGCACCACTGTGTGCATTCTGAACTGCAAATGTCTTAGTGCAATTGTTTAACTGTCTGTAATCTAAAACTAGACGATATGTATTGTCATGACTGAAAATAAAGGTTTGTTCATTTGAGAGGTGCATGTTTCAATCACCCCTTGGTATTCAAGTTGATCTAAGATCTCCCTGACCTGTTTTTTAGCTTCTTGCTTTATTGGATACTGCCTCTGTGCAGTAGGAGAATTCTTTAAAGGAATTATGTGGTGGGTGGAATCCTCAGCCCATCCAACATGGCTTTTAAATAATGCTGGAGCTTGGGCTACCACCCACTCCTGCTCATGTGTGTGTTGCAAATGCCTGGGTATATGGTCTGAGAATGCCAGTAGAATTACCGTTTCTCCTTTAGGGCATTCCATGACAAATGCTGGCAGCCAATCTCATTCAGCTAATAAAATGTCATAGCCAAACGTAAGGTTCTCCCAAAAGAGACCTCTAACTTTCCTACACTTGTCCCCCTCCATCTGGAGCGTAATTTCATATACTATATGTGGGACACTCACCCTAGTGTCAGGTGTTTCTACCGTGATATAATAATTCAAGTCCGCTGTCACCAGAAATTCCATCAGGTTCGGACGAGCTATTGTTACTTCTGCCTCACTGTCTAGCATCGTCTGAGCCCATTCCACGTTCAGTCGTCGAGTCCTCAGAATTCTGGGCATGTCTGATCTTTAGACCTGCAACCTTCTTCTTTTTGAACTGTGGCTTTTGCTTTGGCTTGTCTTCTTTTTTGGAAGTGTAATCTTGAGCGTGCTGCTTGTCTCTGGGCTTTGTACGCTCTTCTTGTCTTACTGACCGTCCTTCCCTCTCGGAGTTTATCGATGAACCCTGAAAGGAACGAGAGGAACGTATATTAGTATCCTGATACCTACCAGGTTTCCTAATATTATCCCTATTCCTGAGGTTATACCTCTTTTCGGTGGGCTTCTGGGGAGGAGATCTACCTCGGGATTGAGATCTGTTCTCTTTAAATGTTTGTTGTTTTTTATTATCCCACTTCTTCTTAGTAGAAGCAGGTGTCTGTTTGGAAGTGTCCTTTTCAGGACTGCCCATCAGTTGTGGTTTTAAAGCTTTCCCACCCAAACTGTCTCTGCCTAATTCTGCACACGCAGTTTCAATCATTTTTGGTAGCTCGTGTTCCTGTTCTAAAGGACTGAACTCCCTTAGGCATTGGCGGATTGCCACTGAAGCTGCTTCCCCTTTAATATTAGCTAGTATTATTGCTGATACCTGGGCATAGTTACCTAGTAACTACATCCCTAAGTTCAGAGCAGGATCTGCTCCGTACTCGTTCAGTATTTGTCTTAACACATCGGGTATCACTGCAAATGAAGGTATACCATGAGTTCTGGTATAAATGGCAGCAAAGACTGTACCCCAAGTGGTACAATCCTCTACTTGTGGTGTTATTCCCAAGGGCAAGCAGATTGTTAGCATTCTGTGTTTTCATATGGGGTAGTATTTGGGAATACTGCCTCAAGCTGTGTTATTTTCTGAGCTACCCAGAATGGCATTTGTTCATGTTTTTTGTTCATCTTGCCCATTACTGCATGTAATGTTTGTGGTGTGATTTTAGTTGCTGTACCGTGAGATTGAGTTCCATTTGTTGCAACTATTGCTGGTTGGAATGTGAATGTCCTCATGACAAATTGCGTCATGTTTCTGTATATTTTTATTACATCTTTATGTTGTATGGGTAAGTCTCCCTGTGGCATTGTGCTAATGTCAGGATGAGGAGGCTCCTCGATAGACTGGAAAGGATGGGTTTTGGTGGTCAGGCTCTAGCCTGGTTTACCTCCTATTTGGAAAAGAGAGGACAGGTGATCTGGACTCCTCCGTTTTCCTCCCCCTTGCCTAGTCTACAAGTTGGAGTCCCTCAGGGTTCTTGTCTTAGCCCTATGCTTTTTAATCTATATATGTCCCCTTTAGCTACAGTGGTAGAGTCCTATGGGGTAAAGATAATTTCATACGCTGACGACACTCAGTTGGTTTTCTCTTGCAACAGAGGTAGTGAGTTCAATGGGGGCATGATTAGATCTTGCCTCACTGACGTCTTCGGGTGGTTGGAGGAAAACCAGCTGAAGTGCAATTCTAACAAGTCAGAAATAGTCTTCTTCGGCCTGCCTACAGTACACAACTGGAGTCAATGGTGTTCGTAGGAATTTTCTCCTCCCGGTGTGGCTCAACCTACAGTCAGAAACTTGGGAATTCGTATCGATGATGCTCTTACTATGCATTCCCAAGTTCAGGCTCTAGTCGGGACCTGTATTGGATTGCTACGGATGGTGAGAAAGTTTCTTCCACTTCTTCCGCTAGACTTTTAGGAGGACCGTGATCCAAGCACTGATCACATCAAGGCTGGATTACGGGAATATCTTTTATCTGGGTGTGTCAGACTTCCTCCTTCAATGTCTTCAGGTGGTACAAAATGCTGCAACCAGGGTGATACTTCGCCTAAAACCGAGGTCCCATATGACACTGCATCTTAGAGCACTACATTGGCTCCCTGTTAGGGAGCAGATACAGTGTAAGACCTTAGTAATGTTCTTTAAGGCTCTTCATGGTAAAGGGCCCAGCTACTTCACAAGACGTGTCAGTTGGTACACTCTGACTAGGGCACTTAGATCAACAGCGGGGGCGCTCGCCTGCGTCCTGAAGGTTCACCTGGTGCGCAGGGGTGGCAAATCCTTCAGCCTCCGGAGGGCACAGGCATGGAACAAACTTCCGCTGCCCCTTAGACGTATGAGAGATTTGATGAGTTTTAAAAAACTGTTGAAATCTTGGCTCTTTGGAAGCTAAACCATCATTTGGGCTAGCAGCTATGTGATTCTGCAGCACCGGGACACTCCTTTTGGAGAAGCTGAGCGCTATATAAACTCTTTCATTAATTCATGCATTCATTCATGTGGTGTGTAGGCCGCTAATATCGGCCATGTTGCCCCTTCTCCTCCGAGCGCGCCTAATCTTCCTCTTATATGGGGTAGGGTGCCTTTAAACCAGTATAAATGTTCCTGGTACGTATGGGGAACCTTAATGTCCCCAAACAGACAATATTTCGATGGTGCATCTTCTTCTGTGTAAGAGTGAAATGTCTTTGTTCTGGCATTTGCTGCTGTGAATGTAACCCACAAATAAAATAACTCTGTTTTGTTAGATTCGTGTGCCTCAATCACGAAGGCTAATATGCCACCACCTGGTGTTAAATCATTTTCTAACAGTTTCAGGGTGACTGTGTGTCTGAATTTTTCTGCAATTTGAATTGCGTCTGCATCTTCTTCTCCGGCTGAGTTGTGTAGATCCTCTACTGGGTTATCTCCTCTCTGTCATTTTTGTAAAGAAGAAGTTTGTTCAAGGGAACTGAGATAAGGTATTTAATGCACAATTTTAGGAACACTGTGTCCTTCAAGCTTGATTAACCAACAGCTAATAAATAGGATTTTCACCTACTCAGCTGTGTCGGAGTTTGTGTCCACCCACTACTGACTTCTCTGGTGTTTTGTGAGTAGGGGTCTCTGGGTTAAATAAGTACCCAACCAGCGTTGGGCGCCATGTCGTGTAGTTCCTATAAATCCTATACAGAATCTGTGCGTTTGGATAACATAAACTGTGGGTTTGGTGGCAGACTGGTTCCGAGCACCCCCACTAGATATGTTAACCTGTTTGCATAAGATAGCTCACAGTGCCACTAGAATCTCCTCTTATCGGGGAGAGAATAGTTTCTGGCAACCTCAGAACATGACAACCATGATCCCCCAGGATTGTGATAACAATATACTACTTGTGCTCACTTAGTTTCTCTCAGAGATACACAGAGTAAACAGTCTGGGCGTTTCAACAAGGATTTATTGAACAGTTGTTATTTTCGTGTAAAATAGATGTGCTGTAACAACCATTAGACAGTAGCAGAGATATATGATTAGCAGTACTACGAAAGTAAAGGGATGGTAAAGCTCTACCATTTTGCAATAATCATGAATACATACACGTATATAAAACACATGATAAAAGTGCGTACTCCTACGATGCCTCTCTAGCTAGATGTACCTAACATCTGTGTAGGTGTTATGCCAAGAATCCCTCTAAGGTCTAGTCAACCCCATTACCTGAGAAAGGAGAGAATATGGCACCCCGTCCGGGTCTCGAGTTGGACACCATGCGAGGGATGTTATACCACTGCGAGCTGTAGTATCTGCATGCAGGAACCTCAGGGTCTCTGGTCAGTGTGTCGGCCGGGAAGTCACATCCTCCTCTGTCTCTCTAAGCAAGACATGATGTATATATACCCACAGGTCTCCCCAGGGGTCCTACCTTTCTGTGTTATTGTGTCAGCCAAAAGGATGACATTGGCCCTGAACTTTATACAGAGATATTATACAGGAGATGTTAGTCCTGCTGTCAGTCCTGCTGTGCTTCCAAGAAGCCTCATGCATAATGAAGGAGTTTCGAACTAGGGAAAAACCTGCGTTCTGAATGCAGTGTCATATCTAGGTAAAAGGTCAGTGCCTAAGAACCGTTATGTATTTAATGTAGGGAAGGATATAGGTCAAAGTTTGCAGTGTTACCTGCACCTATATAGGGTACCTATATGGAATAGAACAGATTGTGCTGCTAATAATTTCCTCACTTGTAGTAGGAACTTGGCAGCCGCGCAGGAAAGCTGGATTGATATACTATTCAATAATGCCATCACTGCAGGATCTTATCTTGAGTGACCAAAACGCGGGGCAGTGTGATTTCTGTCTAAGTGATTGACTGTGGGGCAAATGCACAGAAAATGTAATAGGCTTTCGTCGAATTGGCCGCATAAACAGCAAAGAGAGTTAGGCCAGCTTTGTTTCCAGGACGGGACCTGATCTTTTGAGGGAAAAGCTCCCATGCGGGTTAATAGACAAAAATGCTGGATGGCTTGAGAGATGTGGCACATAAGATATGGTTGGGAACCCCAGTTGCTTTAAGATTGTAAGACTGACCAGCCGTGCTTTTTTCCAGCCAATTCTGCTTTATGAAGTGTCCAAGCTTTTAGCTTAGCTGCTTTATAGGCAATTTTTTAAAAACACTGTGATGCTGATGTTTAACTTCCAGGCATTGGAGAGGTTAAAGGCTGTTAAAGCTTGGTGGAGCACTGTTGGCCAGTTATTGTTATAAGTATGCTGGCTTGCCATTTCTGACCCGCTCAAAGCAGCCAGTGACTCAGGTGGTGCATTTCTCATCTTCCAGCTCAATTCGATTATTGCGGCCATCCTTACCGAGAGTTGGTGGAAGAGCCGGAATTTCAGGGGCACTTGAGCTTGAGGAATGTGTTGTGGTAGGTGAAAGATGAGTTTGAACAGAACAGACTGTAATTGGTTGAGAGTGGTTGTATCTTTGCCCTTGAGGAGTTATGAACCAGAGGTCAGCGAGGGTAGGAATTTTGCCCCAATTATTTGCAACTAGTATGACTGAGACATCTTTTTTTTTTTATTAGGTTGAAGGCGAAGAATAGCTTGTTGGCTGAAGCCCTTCTTTGTGCAAGATACTTTTTAAAATTTAATCTGGAGTCTATTTACATCCCTAAGTATTTGTAGGTGCTGACCTGGTCGATCCTGTTCCCTGTTGCTTTCCATTTAAACTTTGTGTTTTGCTGCCTGTTTATCAGGAGGAGACAAATAACTTTAGCTTTGCTGTGATTTAACTTCAGGTCTGATGATTCAGTAAAACTAAGGAGGGCTGTTTTTGACACTGAAGGCCGATAGGAGTCTGGCTGCATAAAACAATGTCCTATGCATATTGTAGACTGCACACTGGTCTATTTTTGCGAGTTTTGGTGGATTACTCGAAACTGATAGCAGGACATCCATATCTGCTGTGTATATGTTAAAGAGACGGGGGCGAGGACACATCCTTGTTTTAGGCTGATAAGTGTGGGGATCTTTCTAGTCGTTCTATCGCCCTTACCTATTTTATTTTGTTCCCAGGTGTCTGAATATAGCTCGATAATGGCCTTGAGAAGATTTGGAGATATGCCCCATCTAGCCATTTTTGCTCAAAAGAAGTCCCTTGGGACTGTGTCGAAGGGCGCTTTTAAGTCGACAAAGTAGGTATATAGGTTGAAGGCCTTGTGATTTGCCTTTTTGATCAGAAGACTGAGGGCCAGAAGATTGGTGGTTGTACTCATGCCGGACGTAAATCCCGTTTGAGTAGCTGGGATGGCAAAACGGAGGTGTTGGCTGTCACTAATGACAGCAATCCCTGGAACTCCCATTTCTGGCCAGATGAGCTGGGTGTTACCCCAGCCCCAGCTTTGGTGGTGACAAGTCTGGGAATCAAGATAGATGTCAAACTCTCCCTTGCCAATCAAATCACCACCGTTTTCGGAACCTGTGTGAGCCTACTCAGGCAGCTGAGGAGACTCTCCCCCATCCTCTCCTTTTCAACGATGAGGACAGTGGTAGCCGCCCTGATCCTGGCCCGGCTTGAATACAGGAATTCGCTCTAAATCGGATTACTGGACTCATTGCTGCGTAAACTCCAGGTGGTGATGAACGATGCGGCTAGGTTGATCTTCAAACTACCCAGGCACACTTGGGCTGCACCCCTAATGCAACAACTGCATTGGTTACCCATCAAGCAGACGGCCAAATTTAAAGGCCTCTGCATTACACATAAGGCCTTGTTTGGGCAAGCGCCCAATTACATTAAGGAACGCCTGGAGAAATATACCCCCTGTCGCTCACTAAGGTCCTCCATGGAGGGCCTCCTAAAATGCCCACAATTTCACTACACTTCTAAAGGCGGTCGAGCCTTCTCAGCCCTCATGCCGCAACTCTGGAACAGGCTGCCAGGTCAGCTTCACTCTGAAAGCTGCCTCCTGTCTTTCAGGAAGAAACTAAAGACCCTTTTATTCACAGAAGCCTGGGCATAATACTCCCCTTTGCGATACAACCCCTCCTGGAACTTAAGCCCTCTATAAACTAAAATTAACAATAACAATAACAATGATGTTTTCGGCTGATGCCCATAGTTTCAGATCTGTTAAAAGATCGGCAGAATAGAGTTTGGCTTCCACATCGATCAGGGCGATTAATCTATAGTTCGCTGGGTTTGTCCATGAGCCTGACTTGATGATGGGGTTGAGAATGTTTCCTCTCCATGATGCTGGAATTGTATTGGTCGAAAATGGCAAATTAACCAAAGGAGTGCCCATCTGATCTCAGTTTCTTCAAGCATTGCCGAACTTCCAATTCTTTCAGCCATTTTCCCTATGGCAGGTTCTCTGTGGGCATGGGACCCTTCACGGTTATGCCTTTCTCAATTGCACAATTCGTGGCTTGTCCTGGGCGGGCTGCTTCAATGTGAGTAATCCAGTCTAATGCTGAGATTCCGGCATTGTGATGGCAAAAACTGCCATTAGCGAATGAGTTCATTTCTGCCCAGAATTGTTTACTATTTTGTTTTACTTGTGTGTAGCAGTTGTATCCGTATATTTTCTTGACGCGTCTTTTTGGCTGACCAAATTGCCTTTTTATAAGAGTGCCTCAGCGCTGCAATTTGGTCGGTTGTAGTATGGCTGGGCATTATGTCCTTTATTCGCAGCTGCATAATTTGCTTGTTAAGTTCTCTTTGTTTTCTCTGAAGGGCTATACAGTACCAGGGTGCCCATTTAGTAGATGTGTTGGGGGGGTTGTGGGCAGTTAGAGGGCCAGTTCTTAATGAGTCCCGCGATTAGAGATTCCCAGTTAATCCACTTCACATGTTGGGTGGCAGTGATTTGAGAAGTGATCATATAGTTCATTATTGCAGCTGCCATCCTTCTGTTCCAAGCCAGGCGTTTTAGATTGTAAGCTCAAGGTTGGACCATTAGATCGCTGCTTTGAGGAGCTCTGGGGGATGTAATAGGAGGTCGACTTGCTGGGGCAAGTGGTCACTCACTACTCTGGGTATTATACAGTAACTCAAGATCTTACCAAAAATCTTCGAGGCCACAAATGTGTAGTCCAAGATGGAGTTGGTCTTATTTGTAGTCCTTGTGAAAGCGGCTGGTTTGTCTTGTGGAAAGCAGCGATGAGGCTAGCACAGGCCAATTTCCTCTAGGGGGGTTGATAGACCTGGAATCTTTTAGCATGTTTCCCTTGTCTTTTTGCTTTTTGACTTCCGGGTTTTCACTCTGTTTTTGCAGGCTTGGTGTCTCTGGGCATTTTTCCACTGCTGTTCAGTGGTAAAGTACAAGTGCTCCTGCTGTAAATTGTATTATGAATTAGTGTTTCCATGATTGGCATATTTGATTTACTTCTAAGTCCCTAGTAAAGTGCACTGAGAGTGCCAGGGCCTGTAAATATAATGCTGCTAGTGGGCCTGCAGCACTGGTTGTGCCTCCCACGCGAGCAGCCCTTTAACTGGGTTCTCAGACTTGCCTCCACAGTGTCTGCGTGCAGTTTTACTGCCATTTTGGCTTGGCAAGTGCACCCACTTGCCAAACCCTACCCTTCCCTTGTTCCACATGTAAGTCACCCCTCTGGTAGGCCCAAGGTACCCCTGTGGGCAGAGTGCTGCCATGTTCCCTTGCTCCTTGTATGGCTGGCGTGCGGTGTGTTGCGTGCGTGCTAGCACTCTTACCGCTGACACCACGTCAGGCAGGTTGGCCGTCTAGTCCTTCCTAGACGGAATCAGCTGATGACACCAGCTGACTGGCACTTCCGGGGAGGATCGCATATCAGATGCGTAGTCGCCCGCAACCAGCGCTTCGTATTCCATTACTGAGCTTCGCAGGAGCGCTAGCGAATGCTCTACATGCAACCGGATATTCCATCCGGACCGCGCAAGGGCGCCCACAGAATCCTTGTCTCCGCGACTCGTGCAGAGGCACGAAGTTGCGTTACTTTGTTACCCCAGCCAGCGCAGGAGCACGTTTACTGTTTGTCCACCGCGACTCGTGCAAGGGCACGGAGTCGCGTTCCTTTATTTTCCCAGCCAGCGCAGGAGCGCGTTCACTTTTGGTCCCCGCGACTCGTGCAGAGGCACGAGGTCGCGTTCCTTTATTTTCCCGGCCAGCGCAGGAGCGCGTTTACTTTTGGTCCCCGCGACTCGTGCAGAGGCACGAGGCGCGTTCCCTGGATTGCCTCACCAGCGCAGGAGCGCGTTTACTGTTTGTCCACCGCGACTCGTGCAAGGGCATGAAGTCACGTTCCTTTGTTTTCCCGGCCAGTGCAGGAGTGCATTTACTTTTGGTCCCCGCGACTCGTGTAGAGGCACGAGGTCGGGGTCCCTGGATTGTCTCACCAGCACAGGAGCACGTACTTCTTTTTTCTACTGCGACTCGCGCTGGGACATGGAGTCGCTTTTTCCCTTTACTTTGGGACAGTGCTGAGGCACTTGCTTCTCCCCATTTCAACAGCACCAATACGGAGGCATCGCGTTGCTGTTTCTGGGATATTGGTGTTTGCAGAGCGTTCCTTTGTGGGTTCAGCATACAATCAACTGGTCTACTCCGCCCTCTAGGCGCTGCATCTCAGGTGACTACGTCATTCTTGTGTTCTGTGTTGGTTGAGCTTGTTATCTGTGACTGGCGTGAGTGTTACCCCCCTTTGCTCTATCCCTTAGGCGGTGTATACCACGAGACCCTAAGAACACCTGAGGGTGATCTATCACAGCCTCCTTCTACGCTGCCTTCGCCTTTATCTTGGCTGCCTCCCCCAGTCCCCTCTTCGGCCTGGTTAGTACTTAGTTCTTTCTGGGAGAAGGAGGGAGCTGGAGGTGGTTGTCCACGTCATCCCCGTGGGATCACTCCACAAGCAGAAGGTAAGTCTTGTGGGGGCACGACAGGTGCTGTGCATACTCAAGGTAGGACATGTGCTGCAGTGAGCGACATGTCCTGGTAGTGAATTACGGTGCACTGCATTTTTCACTATGGAACGGCTAACTGTCCAATAGGAAAGAATGGGAGTTTACTTATAATACCTTATAGGTAAATCTTCCCATTGGGACAAGTTAGGAATATCAAGTTTGGTATGTCTGACCTCAGAATGTAAAAATGTATCTTTTAGTAAAGATGGTTTTTATATTCGGTGCTTGAAAATATCACTTTTAGAAAGTAGGTATTTTCTTACTTAGCCATCCTGTGTGCCTCTGCTGGGTTGAGGATTGGCTTTGGGGTGAGACAGGGCTGGGGATGTGCATTTACTCCAGACAGCCACTGAGGGGGTTGAGGCATGTCCTGTCTTACCTGGGTGAGTCAGGGCTGGGCTGAATAGACCTGGGCTGCGTATATAGGAATGGGAGAATTTCTTGCACCTGAATGGGCCTGGTCTGTCTGGGACAATGCTGATGCCACCTCCTGCTAGGAAGCTGGACCGGAGAAGGTCGAACTGGTTCAGGCTGGGCACAGGCGCCCTCTGCACAAAGAGATCAAAGACATTTTGCTGTTTAAATATTGGTGCCCAAACCCCAGAACTTTAGACACGCACTGGAATTAAGGAACCTGACAAGAAGAAGAGCTGCCAGGAGGAGTACTTCCCGTTTCTGTTGCTTTGCTTCTGCCTTGGGCAGTGAAAGGACTGGACTGAACTTTCATTACTTGTTGCTGAGTTCTCCAAAGGCTTGAAATCGAGATTGCCTCCTGTTCTCGAAGTCTCTGGGACAGCAAAGACTCTGGAACTAAGGTTTCAGTTGCCGCAGAGGGGGGAAAGCAGCCGTGACCTGAAGGCTCCGCAGAGGGCACCGACGTATCTCACACCGCAACCCTGGTCTCACCGACAATGATGACCGACGCCAACGAACCGCTGCTTGCACCCAGACCTGGGCATTACTTATTTTAAGGCCTGCAACCTTCTTCTTTTTAAATTGATGTTTTGATTTTGGTTTATCTTCTTTTTTGATATTAAAGTCTGAACTGCGATGTGGGTCTCTGGACTTTGTTCGCTCTTCTGATCTGTGTTCTGACTGTCCTTCCCTCTCTGAGTTTTTTGATGAACCCTGAAAGGAACAAGAGGAACGTGTATCAGTATCCTGATACCTGTCAGTTTTTTTTATGTTATCATGATTTCTAAGGTTATACCTCCTTTCGGAGGGCTCCAGCTGAGGAGACCCAGTCCTTGATTATGATCTATTCTCTCTATTTATTTGTTTTTTATTATCTCATTTCTTCTTTGAAGAATCGGGTGCTTGCTTGGTGTTATCCTTTTCAGGACTACACATTAGTTGTGGTTTCATAGCTCTGGCTCCCAAATTATCTCTACCTAATTCGGCGTATGTATCTTCGATAATATTTGGTAATTCACGCTCCTGTTGTGCAGGAGTGTATTCCCTCAAGCCGGGGCATATAGCCACCACTGCTGCTTCCCCTTTTATGTTTGCTAACATATTAGTAGATACCTGGGAAAAATTGCCTAATCATTT
The DNA here is from genome assembly GCF_964204655.1 of Triturus cristatus. NCBI lineage: Eukaryota > Metazoa > Chordata > Amphibia > Caudata > Salamandridae > Triturus > Triturus cristatus. Next base: position 406,285,225 of record NC_140579.1, on the reverse strand, counting down.
AATCCCTGAGTTTAAAGCAGGTTCTGCTCCATACTCATTCTGGATGTGTCTCAATACTTCTGGTATCACTGCTATTGAAGGGATACCATGAGTTCTGGTATAGATGGCAGCGAAAACTGTAACCCAAGTGGTACATTCCTCTATTTTGGGCAGCTATTCCCATTGGCAAGCATATCATCAGTATTCTGTATTTTTCTTGTGGGCCTGTGTGTGGAAACACTGCCTCTAACTGTGCTATTTTCTAAGCTATCCAGAAGGGCATTTGCTCATGTTAAGTGGGCATTCTTCCCATAACAGCCTTCAGTGTTTGTGAGGTAATTTTAGTTGCAGTTCCTCGTAGTTGACCTGCTGGGGTAATTTTAGTTGGTTGAAGTGTGAGTGTTCTCATGATGAACTGTGTCAGATTTCTGTAAAGTTTTATTATTTCTTTGTGAAATGGACACAAGTCTGCTATTGGCAATGTGTCATCTTCTGGATGAGGTGTGTAAGCCGCTAGGACTGGCCAAGTCGCTCCGTCTCTGCTGAGCAGACCGAGTCTCACTTTTTCTGTGGTGTGTGGGAGGGCACCTCTAAACCAGTTTATATGCTCCTGGTAACTGAGCGGAACTTCAATGTCCTCGTATGGACAATATTCTTCAGGCGTTTCATCCGGGATGTAAGAATGAAATGTATTTGTGCGTGCGTCTGCAGGTGGGAATTTAACCCATGAATAGAATGCCTCCGTCCTGAATGACTCATGTGCCTCGATCACGAATGTTACAGTCCCCCCTAGTGCTGAGACTCCAAACTCTGCTAGTTTTAAAGTAAGTGTATTCCTGACATTTTCTGAAATGTTTATAGCACCTTCTTGCTCTCCTTTCCCTGCTACATTCCCATGTAATGCTGTTGCGTTTTCTTCAACAGATATTGTTGAAAAGAGTGTCAAGGAAATTGAGATAAGGTTTTATGCACAATGTAGGGAACTATGATCCTTCAAGCTTGAATATCAATTCAATTTCAAAGCTTTATTCGACAGCTGTCATAAAAGCAGATATACATCCTAACACAACATTATAAATACTACAAGATAAAAGTTCATTATTTTATAAAAACTCATTAAACCATGAAGCTGTCAGTTACAAGGATACATTTTTATCAACAATAAATTAAAACAGTTCGAAAAAGGACTTAATTATAAAAATTAGTCTTACATTATTCGATGTCATAAAATTCATTGGCTAGCTACTGAAGGCTTTAAAGTGCGAGTGCGTATAATCCAGGCCCACCCTAAAAATTTTGCGACAGCAATTGCCATACAGGATGAACAATCTGATTCAAGAATTCTTAGAGCCTCTGCGTAATTGCGTGTCCCCAAATTTGTACACACTGGTTTTAGCCATTTACGACGGGGGCAAATGTACAGGGGACAAATGAACAACAAATGGCCTATGTTCTCGGTCAGATCTTTACAACAGTGACACTTAATGTCCCGAGTAGGTGACCATTTGTGAGTGAACGCTTTAACAGGGAGAGACCCAATTCTGAACTGAAAATACAATTTTCTGTCGAGGGGCCTTTCTATGATATCCCAATAAGCCTCACAGGATGGTAGGGGTTTAATATTAAGAAAGCGGTTCGTTAGCTTTGCATTAGTACCAGAACTATGGGCCGACAACAAAATCATGTCCCAGTACATTTTTTTGATAGTTGACTTTGATGGGAAGCTTGAACCATTTGGGTCAACCCACAGATGGTCTAATTCCAACTTTATTAACAAACCCCTAATTTCCTTAAGCCATGAGATGGAATGAAAACGATCTGCCCTGGTAATGTCCTTCAGGGCAGTAGCATAGTGGGCTAGTTCGGGAGTTATCATAATCCGTCTCCAAAAGAGTAGGGGACGCAACCGTGCTATATCTTCTATTTTTTTCCTGCCAAGATCATATACAAGCGGGAGAGTGGGGGTACTTTGGGGAACCCCAACTAAACAACGTAAAAACTTGTTCTCTGCCATTGTTAATTGTTTCGTGTTTGTAAAACCCCACAGTTCCGAACCATAAAGAGAGGCACTTATGACCTTCATGTTGTAGATTTCTAGGGCAGGGGTAACAGGTTTAGTTAAAGAAGATTTATGTTTAAAAGCAATTACACCCGCCAGCTGGTGAAATTTTAAAACAGCCATATCAATATGACTTTTCCAGCTCATGTTACTCTGGAGGGATATTTCTAAATACGTGAATGCCTCGACCTGTTCTAGTGGAGTACCATTGAAATTAATTACACCTTTAAATGTCTTCCGCTGGTTCAGGGACATGAACTTGGTTTTGGAGGTATTTATCTCAAGCCCACGCATTTGACAGAAATCTCCAAACGCATTTATAGCCTTCTGGAGCCCACTCGGAGTCCGAGAAACTATCAGCGTGTCATCAGCAAACATGAGAACTGGCACGCGAGCCCCTGCTAATACTGGGGCATCTGTGGGGGAGCAACTAAGGTGATCTACTATGCCGTTGATATATAAAGGAAACAACGTGGGTGCCAATACACACCCCTGACGGACACCACGCTCGACAGGAAATGGATCGGTCACCTCACCCTGTGCCCCCCACCTAATTCTTGCGTAATTGTTCTCATGCAAGCGGACTAGGAGCGTTAAGAGTTCCGGCGCCATCCCTGCGTCAGCGAGAACCCTCCAAAGTTTAGAACGGGGAACTAAATCAAAAGCTGATTTTAGGTCTACAAAGACCGCATAAAGTGTCCCATTGGTCAAGGTCACGTTCCTCCAATAGTGTGCTAAAAAATAAAAAACCTGATCAACAGAGCTTGTGCAAGGTCGAAAACCAGCTTGATATGGGGACAGAATATTATTTTCTGCTTTCCAAGATTGTAATTTATTTTGCACTAGTCGACCTATAAGTTTTTGGGCTGAGTCTATAAGACTGATAGGTCTATAATTACTAGCTAGTGATTTGTCACCCTTTTTAAAAACCGTAATTATTTCCGCACCTTTCCATGAGGTGGGAATAGGCGCACCCTTGGCCACAGGATTAGCTAACCATTCGAAATATTGACACCAAGATAATCTATCACTTAAAAACACGTCGGCTGGAATGCCATCCATTCCCGGGGCTCTACCCCCAGTCACACAGTCTAATGCTAAATTGACATCTTTGATTGTAAATAACTGACATTGATAAAAAATAGTGGGGGGAATTGAACTCTCTCCTTCAGATGGGTTACAGGCGTATTGTGGTCTAAAAAAATCAACCCACTGGTGAATAGCAACATTGTTTTGGGGCGGTTGAGCTGACCCTCCTCTATCCCACTTGACTATAGCCCAAAATTGTTTTTGATCTTTGGCTACACAAGCGGTTTTCAGATCACACCACTGTTCCTCATCCCACTGTTTTTTGGCCACTTTCTGTGTGTGCCTATATGTCTCTCTAGCCTTTCTCACACCTGGGATATTTCTAGATCTAAGTTCGGCACTAAGGTTCTGGCGGGCAACTCTACAAGCTTTATTGTACCATCCCGCCTCAGATATTTTGGTTTTGTTAGCATTGTCTGATTTTATAGTCTTCACAAAGAACCCTTGAAGTATGGTGAATAAGTGGTTATGGGCCTCAAGCATAGCTTGGGGAAAGTTTTGGTTGGCAGAATGAATGTTTATGTTAGCCACTTCATCTATTACCACTTTTTTAAGATCCTCCAACTTCTCTGGTTTCTCGATAAATCTGCCCCATTTAACGTGGCGCATATTATTCGAGGCTACAATATCCAAGGTGGTTTCCCCCCCCCCCCCCCCCCCCGATTTAGGTTCTCTAAACCCCTTAAGTGCTTGGAACTCCATACAGAGAGGGTTGTGGTCACTTTCCACCCTCGTCTCAATGGTCATATCAATCATCCTATGCCATTCTCTAACATCCACCAGGAAATAATCTATACGACTGGAGGACCTACCATTATCAAATGTTTTTGCTCCCTGGCGATCAGACAGAGTACGCCCATTGGCTGCTCTGAGCCCTCTCTCTAAGCATAGAGCTTTGAGTTGAATGGCTACTGCTGTCCATCTTTTAACTACAGGAAGTTCCAGCTGAGGGACACCCCATTTACTGTCCTCCTCAGTAGCAAGAAATTGATCTTCATATCCAAGTGGCTCAAATGTGGTATTAACATCACCTCCCACAATAGCAGGCAGCTGGGTTGGAAGTGCTTCAAGTTGGAGATCAAGAGCAGTAATTACGTCAGATGTATGTCCCCCGACCATCCCTCTAGCATAGATATTAAAAATGGCCACTCCATGGCCAGGGGCCCATGTGATGTTCACTGCCAAGATGTCATTTGATGAAAAACTATGTTGCTTAATTTTGCAGCATAGTGATTGGCGAATCCAAATTATCAAGCCCCCAGATGGACGACCTTTGGTTTTTTTAATAGCGGGTACCTGGAAATTGAGGAACCCCAAACGATGAATGGGAACCAATGACCAGGATTCCTGAAAAAGGATAATGTCGAACTGGTCAATAAAGCTACACCATTCAGGAGATGTTAACTTGTTACCAATACCAGCAAGGTTCCAAGAAAGAAAAGTCAACCCTGCGTCAACTGCTGGGGGACAAGGGGGGTCTTGTATTATTAATGCACTTTGGATCTCACCCTCCGTCTCAGTCTCATACTCAGCATTAGTAGATGAACTACCTAGCGGCTCTGCTGTTAATACCCCATATCCTGAACTATCACATTTGTCTAAAGAGTTAGAGCAAATCAGTTGGACTGGGTCAGTTTCCTCAAACTGGCTCTCTAAGTGGTTGGTTACGCTCGTCATTTCTGGTTGGGGAATAAGTTCTACACTCAATGGGATAGATCTCTGCACTAAAGGAGCCCACATTCTATCAGATTGTGCTTCGTTCTTTTTTTCCAGTCTACCATCCCTTTTAAGTCAATCGCATTCATTCAAATCAGATAAGACCCCAAACCTATTTTCCAGGCTAATACCCCAAGCGCTATTTAAGTCACTCCTACACCATTTATTGGTGACGGGGATGCGCTTTGGTCGTGATGTCATCCGATTCCCTTCTCTTCCTCCCTTACCGTAAAAATATTCTAGTGTTAGTGGAATTATAGCGGTACCCCTTCGTTGAGGGGGAAATATATTAGCCAAGACATTAGGGAGTACACCCAAATTTGAGAAATTAAGAACTATACAATCTCCCGCAAATTTTTTCGGGTTGTTCCCTAGCCATACTACTCTTCTTGCCATAATAATTTCCCCTGCTAATTTTTGTTCACCCCATGGAGTTATCTTCATGTTATTTAGCATCCAATGCAAAGATTTACTAATCAAGGAGGATGTAGATTCCACTTTACCAGGCGACAAGGTAGGTGCATTAGCAAGAACTAATACAAGAGGGGAAGCCTCGGCTATACATTGGAATAAATCTCTCTCTTGATGCGGTACAGTATGTCTTAGTGGGGGGTCTTCTTTGACTGTATTCTGACCGGCATTACCTACTATAGATTGAATAGGAAGGGGGTTCAATACCACTGTTTCTTCAGCCCCTACCCCACACTTAGGGTGCTCCACATTTAGTGTAGCTCTGCTCGGCACCAGAATTGATATATTATCCACCTCCCTGTCCACCTCCTCCACTGTCTTGTTTAGGAGAGCACTCAATCTTAATACCTCTGCCATAAGTTGATCAATTTTGGCAACCAACGGTTTTATAATACACTTGATCTTTGAGTCAATCATGCTGGCTATGTTTTTGTTTTGCTCATCCTCTTTCACTTTATCACCTTGTGACCCATTTACCTCAACCTTGTCCAAACTTTTGGGTGCAGTGGTAGCCTTTTTTCTACCAGAACGTGGCCCACCACTTTTACCCGAGGTTTTTCTACATGCTCTAACTGCTCTAGGTGCAGGGCCAGGGATTTTTCTGCTACTATGTCTGCTTCGATGTCTGGAGCTACGTCTACATCGAGGGTGGTTTGTAAGTTAACGATAGAAGACGCACTTTGTTCGAGGATATCACTAACTAGAACCTCAATATCAGCAACGACACTAGCATTACCCTGCAACGAAGATTCTAGTGAGGAATCTGACAAAGATCTCGTCATAGGGGAAATAGTATGACCGCTCAACCCCAATGACGCCCTTCTCTCGCTGTTGATTTTACTTACAACCTGCACCAAATAATTGTCCATGGTGTTAGACACATGGGGAACCTTTTGTTTAGACATACCCCACAAGTTAGCTAGCTGATGCCACACTATTGCTCTACTCTATTTGTATCAACCAATATGTGACTGATATGTTTTTAAGAGAAAACAATAAAACACAATGGGTAACAAGACCTCAGAAGATATGCAACACTCCCTTTTAGGAACTCACAATAGTATGATGAGAACGATGGACATGGTTCCTGGCCCAGCACTGACCCAGCCTGTCCCGGACTGTCACAGACTGTCCGCCCTTTGTCCGGGCTTCGTCCCGGGCGTCCCGCGCAGTGGCTAGCGAGACAAAATATAAATGATGCAGGGACCAATAGGCGGGTGGGGCGGGCCACGACACAGCTGTGACTCCGCACGCGCTCCTGGGAGCTGTAGTTCTGACCAGCACCCCTCCTTGGCCTCAGCAGCAGCTCACGGGCAGATGCAGTCCCTCCAAGGGAAAACGGCAGCACAGGTAGCGAACGATGTCCCAGATAACGAAGCGGGACCCGCGCCAGCGGGTTCCGCGAGGTATTTTAAGTGTTTGTGAGCGGGTGGGGCGGGCCACGACACAGCTGTGACTCCGCACGCGCTCCTGGGAGCTGTAGTTCTGACCAGCACCCCTCCTTGGCCTCAGCAGCAGCTTACGGGCAGATGCATTCCCTCCAAGGGAAAACGGCAACACAGGTAGCGAAAGATGTCCCAGATAACGAAGCTTGAATATACCTACAGCCAATATATAGAATATACCTACTCAGCTGTGGCGGATTTTTCCCTTCTCACACCAGACGTCTCTGGGTGAATGCGAGTAAGGGTCTCTGAGAAAGCACGACTGAACTACTCAGATTTGAACATTAAATAGGAACCAAACTAACGTTGGTGGCGCCATGTCGTGTAGTTCCTACAAATCTATATAGGATCTGCGCGTTTAGACAACATAAACTAAGGGATTGGTGTCCAGACTGATTACAGGCACCCCCGAAGGATATGTTAGTATGTCGACCAGCTAGCTCACAGTGCCACTATGAGCCCCTCTTACCGAGGAGCAATTAGTTCCTGGCAACTATCGAACATGACAACCCTGACCCCTCAGGGATCGTGGAAACAGTACAGTATTTTTCTCTCAGTCTCTTGTGCTCACTTAGTCTCACAGACGTACACAGAATAAATGGTGGGGACGTTTTCATTAAGTATTTATTGAACAGCGTTATTCTAGAATAAAATACATGTGCTGCAACAACCATTAGACATAAACAGATATATACGGTTATGAGCACCAATGGAGTAAAGAAAAGGTAGAGTTCTACCATAGGGCTATGACAATGAATATACGCAGGCATATATATCCATAACAGTAATAATGCGTACTCCTACGATGCAAACCCTAACTAGATGTACCTAAGTGCACCTAGCATTAATGTAGGTGTATAGCCAAGAATCCCTTTAGGATAGAGCCAACCCCACTACCTGATGTGGGAGAGCGAAGGACCCCGTCTTGGTCTCGAGATGGACACACCACAAGGGATGTCAGACCACTGCATGCTGGAGTGTCTGCGTGCTGGGATCTCAGCATCTCAGTCAGCATGAAAGTCTTCTTCTCCTCTAAATTGCCCAGCGAAGATGTAGTGCTTATATACCCAAAAGGTACCCTCAGGGGTTCTACCTAAAAGTGTACAGTGGGCATGTCGGGCAAGGATGATGATAGAGGTGACCCTTATTCAGAGTTATTATGCAGAAGATGGTAATTCTGTTGTGATACTGAGAATCCTCATGCATAATACATGAGGCTAGTTTTTCTGAGAAAACCACACAACAGTCATGTAGCACCTAACTAGGTAAAAGGTCAGTGCCAAGTTATTATGTAGAACAATGGTAGGACAGATGTAGGTAAAATGTCGTGTAACTACCTAGGCATATATTGGGGAACATTGGGGTTCATAACAGGAGGTGAAGTTTGAGCATCATGCGTTTTCTGCAGTGATGAAGAGGTCCATATCCAGAAACCCCCAGCGTTGAAAACACCAGAGGAGGACTCCCGGATGGAGTTCTAACTCGTGGACTTGTTGCTACATCCTACATGAAATGATGGTCCGAGGACAGAGTTTCAAAGAGGAAATCCTCTTCAACAGGCTCTTTATGCAATACGACGTTATGGCAAGCAGCAGCCCTACAGTGGTGTCGCCAGGCAGGGAGGGGCATGCAGGATAATGGTCGGGATCCATATCCGCAGGTCAATCAACGTCAGAAAAATCCCCTGGGTCTCCCTGTGGGGGCATGTTGTATCGATCCCCCCACCATGTTCACCTATGTCAGAATGTGGTGATCACTGTGTGGTATCCGAAATTGGGTCAGGCAGAGAAAGGTGGGGGCAATGATGGTGGTGGGTGAGGTAGGAGATGGGGGTGGCAGCCCAGGATCAGGAAGAGGACTGGCCGCTTTGTCATGCTTCTTCCGTTGCTTTGGTGGTGGAGGGGGCTCCAGAGCTTCCTCTAAGCTGACCTATCTCTTAGAAGGTTGAGTACCTGGCACTGGAGGTTGTGTGAGGATTCGTCCCATCTGGGGATGGATAACTTATCTGTCTCTGGCGAGCATCAAGTTCATCCTGCAGCTTCTGGAGAACTGGTTCGATGGCTGATTTTCTAGTCGGCACCAGCGCAACCTGGGTTTCGACACCAACGGTTTGGGATCCAGCGGTTGGGTCCTCGCCGAGCCGAGAGCGAACGGTGCTGAGGAAGTTGGCTTTAACATTTTCTTTGGCACTGAGCCAAAGCTGGGTGTGGTGTCTGAAATCGACTGTCAGTGCCGACCATGGCCTGAAGGAAGTTGTTGTCCAGAAGCCTGCCTCTGTGGGTCCAGAGCTGCTGTACGCCCCTTCTGGGGTGGAAGCTTGGAGCGGTGTTGAGAAGAAGGGTTAGAAGGAGCTGTATTCACGACCTGTTGAGCAGGCGGGAAATCTTTGAAGTCTTCAATCTCAAGGTTGGAGGTGGAACTCTCTTTGGGAAAGAAAGCCTCCTGTCAGGGGCCGAAGGCTCAGGATGATGTTCCCCCTCAAGGTCTTGGGTGCCAAAGAGGTCTGGGGTATCTTTGCTGCAACATCTCAGTAGTCTCAAGGAGTATTTCTCGACCTGAAGGACCTACTTGCTTCATAAGAGGCCTAGTCATGCTCGGGTGAGAGGCAAAGATTACAGACCTGGTGGAGGTAGGCTCAGAGGTATTTCACATGACACAGAAGGCAGTATCGAAAAGGCATCCGTTCAATCACAGGCGAGGCATATTGAGAGCGGACCGAATGGAAGGGAAAGAGGCTCGGATGGGCAAAGCTTCAACAGGGGCTGGAGTCGACTGGAGAACAGTCTCGGATGAAACTGTAGGCGTCCACCCGATACGACCGAAGAGAAAACGTAATCTAATAAAGTACCAACGGAGGGAGAGGAATCGTGAAGAACGAAAAGAACACCACAATGGTGTCATTCCTGAGCACATGTCTGGAGGTGGAAATAAAACAATCTAACAGTAGAACAGATAGCTATGTGCATTGCAAGCAAGGTGTGGAGTCACAGAACCTCGAATTATTCGAAGAAAAACAACTTTCACACATCCTGGGCCAATGTTAGATAGCAGGAGTATGCACACTAGATGGCATGAGTATGCACAGCATGTGTATCTACAGCCACAAATGCCTCAAACATTTATTTACAAAATGCACCTGTGATTCATATTAGTCTTGTATCTCTTATAATAAAACCAACTAAAACGAAAATAAAACCACACATGCTACAAACACACACACACACATATATCTCCAACCACACTACAAGATTTTCTCTCTAATTCACTGGTGATGTCCTCAGAAAAGAATGCTAAGCGATAGAAAGTACACAGATCTTCAAGAAAATTCAGATTCGTATCATACATATTTATTTCAAAAGACACATGTGATGACATCAAATGTATGGCACACACCAAGTAGCAGGGCTGCCCTGGAGAGGTGGGGAGTGGAGAAAGGAGGCAGGCTGTAAATCTATTTGGTGGAGAGCAATGAAGAACCTGGGATAAATGATGAAGGGACTGCCATCTTGTACAGCCAAGCAAGGGCCGGTGCTCCTGAGTGACTGGGGCAAAGCGGAGGCCAGTGTTGGTGGAGAACAGCCACTGATTCATCTTACACTCCGGCCCCTCCAATGCAACTTACACACACCCCAGTCCGACTAGTCCATCTTACACAACCCAACCCCACCAACCCTTCTCTGAACTACATTAATTAGATCCTATCCCACCTCCCTCAGGGCAAGATTCCCTCCCTACTATACGAGCCCTCACTCCTCCGCACCCAGTGTGTCCTTGCTACCTTCGGGTGTGTAGCCCACACCTCACACCATTCCCACTAGGGTTCAGAGTTCATGCATAGTCACAGCACAGAGTTACAGCCCCTTACCCAGTTACGATACTACAGGCCTGCACCACAGTCCACCTTTCCACCGTTCTGCACCCCTCAGTTCTCCTCTGTGTCAGTAAAAGGCAGATCCTCGGGCCCGCAGTCAACATTTCGAGAATTCTGGTTTTTTATCTCTCCATTTTATACTCAATAAATCGAGCACACTATGCATTATGTTGAACAACAATAATCCTAACACAAAGTATAGTCATATACAATAATATAAAAGACATTGATACATGTAACGTTCCTTTAAAATGGAGGCTCCTTCCAGCTTCATAACCTGAGAGGCAGCGGCTCCCTCTGGTGGATGCTCCGTGTAAGGCAGGCAGGCAGAGATTCCAGCAGTAACAAGCACGCCCCTGGCCACAAGGCAGGAGGACATTGAGATGCCTCCACCCCCTCCCCCCCACATCCAGGCCTTATACCTAGATGGAAAAGGGGTTGATTGAAATGGGGCGGCGTGTGAATTACCCCTGACTGAAAGGCATATTGGGGGGCGGGTGGGCATGGATAGGAGTGGTCAGCGCCCAAAATCACCCAATTAAATGAGAAGGCAAAGTAGGAATGCAGTCTGCAGCTTTTACAATCCATGAAGCCCAAACCTTGGTTGATGAGGAGGCCTGGAGGGGTGTGTATGATATTAGGGTGAGGTCATAACAGCAAGCAAGTCAGAAATATCCCAGCCTTCTTTTGATCCGTCAGCTAAATTGTATGGCAACAAAGGCAGAAGTAGTGAAAACGAGTGGAAACCAGATTGGCATTGGTCCAGGAGTTGGAAATGGTCGATGTGGTTGCAGAGTTGGATAAGCACGCATTTCTCCAGGAGCTTTGCTAAGGTGGGGATGTTGGAGATTGGTCGAAATTTCTTAAGGTCCCTAGGATCAGCAGTAGGTTTCTTTAAAATCGGGGTTACTTGACCCGATTTAAGGCAATCTGGAATAGCACCTTGCCGAAGTGATGCATTAACAATCGTGGTCCACTGTGTTAGTAAGGAGGATCTTACTTCCGGGAAAAGGTTTGCTGGCAGCAGGTCGTTGTAGTGGTAGGTTTATGTTCTGTGTTTCTTTGGTGTGTGAGGTTATACACCACAAACTATCAGAGTGCCCCATCCCAGATGACTATAGACGTTTACCCTGAATGCATTTCCTACAATGTGTATGTATGTGTGCTTGTGAGGGCGGTATTGATTACCTTATGGTTTGTACTTACAGTCAGTAATTCCAAGAGGGGTTCCTTCATCTCCATTGGCCATATTCAACCGTGACTGTGCTCTAAAGACAAACCACTACTGATTAGGATTAGTTACCTCGGCCTCCACCATCACCCCAGTCAGGTTATATACTAGGACAGGGGAGAGGTGGGAGACGGGGGAGGTTGTTCATGTCATCCCTGCGAGAACACTTGACAAGCAGAAGGTAAGACTTGTGGGGTCCTAACACCCGGAAGCTGGGAAAGCACAAAAACAACCAAGACATGCAGCCTAAAATTGTACATTAGATGAAATAAACGTCTTACTGGAGGAAGTGGAAGGACTCTTAGTGTCTAAGGCACCCAAGGTGAATAGACCCCAAGGAAAACAGCAAGGGAAGGGGGACATAAAATTGTTTAAGAAGCGTGAAATCAGGGATAATTTGACATGTAATAGTGCAAATGGCGTCTCTGCCAATAGCCCTATTCCCAAAAAGAGAAAAAGAGAAGAAGCTAGGATAGTGAACCACCCCCAAACCCTCTATTCCTGTAATTATGGTTGATTGCTGCAATCGCTTTGAAGTACTCATGGCTGTGGATGAGCTAGAAGTAGATAAAACTGTACACAGACCCCCTACTTTAGTACAAAATATTACTGTAGCCGCAGAGAAGGCTGATATGAATACACAGATAGCAGCCTTACAAGAACAGATACCAGGCCTAAAGGATTACATGAGTAACTTGACAACAATTATTAATGATAAGGTTGATAGATCAACAGAGACAGTACAGACACTTCGTACTAAACTCCCACAAAACTCTGAAGCTGAATTTTCAACTAGCAGAGGAGATAAAGCTATATCTGGAGGGAACTACTGAGTTAGTCATGCAGCATGCCCCTTAAATAAGACCGTGTTAGAAGTGACTCCGGAGTCCATGAGATTAGGTAGGCAGCGCTCCTTGGCTCCCCAGGAAGCTGGCGGCAAAGTTTACAAGTTATATTGCGTTAAATTGACTTCTAGTGAAGGTCTAGTGGGCAAAAAAGTAAAGGTCTTGCAAAACACAAGCCAGGCTATGACAGCAGTTACATCTCCAAATGTAACTAGATCTTTAGAGGGGCAAAAGAGGATTGGGATATTTCCCTAGTGGGTGTGCCAAAAATGTCTACTTCAGTCCGAGAAACCCAAGACTCATTAATGAATAAAGTCATTCATTGGCTCAGGAAAGTGAGGGGCTGCAGATTCAATATAAGAGAAGATCTATTGGAAGCTTACAGATTTAGCGATACCCAGCGTCTTACAGATCACATTGGTCTAAGGCTAGCAAACTATGATCTAATTGAAGGACCAATAGGGCTCAAGCATAGGTTGAGGGTACCGGTAGAATCACACATAAGATTGAAGGTGAATCCCCCAGACACCATGTATTGGATTGGCACTGACAACAAATCAAGATACTAGCAGCCAGCAACTGTCCATCTACTACTCTTGGGGATTGTGGGGGGTCCTTATCTGATCTCAATTGACAACAAAGCCGATCAGATTGAAGTAACTAAAATGCCAGTCACCTATGGAATTTGCATTAGATGTTCCTAAAAGTAACCCGTCCTACAATCCAAAAAGAGTAGAGTTCAAAGATTGTAATATACCAACGTCAGATGGCAGAGAGGTAATTAATACAGCAATACAAAACTAGAGAAGTGGCAGAGCAGCTAGATGCCATAAAACTATTGTCATGGAATTTGGTTGGGATTAGGGCAAAGTTGGATGACCCTGAATGGGGTGCATTTATAAATCAATTTCATATGATCTTATTGCAGGAAACCTGGGCTATAGACCCAGTGCATAGAGCGGGATATGTTACCCTGGCATCTAACGCAGTTCCCTCATAAGTGGGCAGACCATCAGGAGGGCTGTTGATATGGCTAAAAATGGATATATTCCCTAAAATAAAAAGACTGAGAGGTGACTGCAGAGACTTACTGGGCGTAACCATTCCAGCTGGACCCTTAATGGAATATGGGCATATTGTAGTTATAAACGTGTATATTCGCCCTACTCAATCAAACCATAATTCAGGGATAATGACTCAATTATCTCATATGATTGAACCCTTACATCAAATCCATTTTAAAATCATAGCAGGCGACTTTAATGCAAAACTGCCAGAGGGTTCAGTTCCGAAGCACCTAATGACACTACGCCATGGGTCGGATACAGCTACAGCCGGTGGTATTGAGAACAAGATAAGATATCCCAGGTTGGTTGAACAATTCATTGACCGGATTACCTCTTATGATCTGAACATTGTTAATGGCAGTACCAAGTCATACTGCCCTCCGCACCCTACATTCACGCAGGGGTTGTACTCAAGTAATATAGACTACATCTTGATGGACAGCCCACTTTGGCCATCCCTAATAGATATGTCGGTGACACCAAGGAATGATATTGATCACAATGCACTAGGGGCTTATTTTTCACCCCGATCTCTTACAAATGTAATGGAACTGGGAGGTACTATTTCAATAAGTAGGACAAATATATGTAACAATAGGAGGAATGTAAAATGGGCTGTCTTAGGGGGTGAGAACAAGGTGAAGGCGGATATCTATAACTTGTATGCAGAGCAGTCGGCCATGTTTGAGTCCTTAGATCCAAGTAACATCAATCTAGTGGGCATACATGTTAAACTTATAGAGCGAATAAAGTTGCCCTTGACTAGAGAAAGACATAAGGGTGGCTATAGTACAAATCCTCCTGGATGGTATACAAGTGATTGCAGACAGGCCAAATCAGCTGTTATAGAAGCAGCAAAGAGGGGGGACCACAAGGTCATTTTAAGAGCTAGAAAAGCCTACAAAAGTTAATTAATAACGGCGGAAAGGGGGTGGGAGGAGGAGCAATGGGAGAAAGATACAGAAGCCCTAACTAATAGGAACACTTAGAAATTATGGGACCTCGTAGCTTCAGAGTCTAGAATTGCAGAAAATGCCCAAGAGTCAGAAGTACAACCTGCAGTTTGGGAAACCCATTTTACTGAGCTATATAAGCTTTGGGCTCGAAATGATTTAGAATTACTGAAGAGGGGAGGTGCTGATCGGATATGGCAAGAGGCTAGTCCAGAGGCAAAGGAATTTATAGTCCTAGATCTGGTAGAAACCTCACAGGCATTGCAACTACTAAAAAGGAGAAGGCCCTTGGACCTGACGCCTTGCCGGGCAACTTATTTCTATCACATCCCGAGATTTGGGTCCCGTACTTGAATGCCCTCAGTAATGCTATCTTGAGAGGCAAGGATATTCCACAATTCTAGCATGGTGCTATCATCGTGCCTATTTATAAAATGGAGAGGAAGGATGTGCCATCTAATTACAGACCCATTAGTCTAATAGATATAAGTCAAAAAGTTTTTGCAAGTCAGATTTGAATTCAATTACAAGCCTGATTATATTATAGAGGACTGCCAGGCAGGATTCAGGCCAGGGGTGAGTACTCTTGCCCACGTCTTTCACCCCAGCTCACTGTGCTGGAAGTATGTTGCTCTGAAGCGGGATCACCTTTATGTCGACTTCATTGATTTGAGGGTGGCATTTGACCTGGCTCCTAGAGAGAATCTTTGGGCTGTTCTGGAGGCATATGGTATACCGGATAACCCTATTGGAATACTAAAAATTTTACATCAGGAATCATATGCCCAGGTTAGGTGGAATGTGGGAGGAGACCTCACATCTAAGATAAGCATTAAGCGTGGGGTAAAACAAGGGTGTGTACTTGCCCCCACACGTTTTAGTTTGTATATAAAAGGAGATGTTGATTGGTTAGCTAATTGTAAACACAACGCACCGAAATAATTAAACAAGAGCGTCCCAATCTTAATGTTTGCTGATGATACTCTTTTACTATCTTGTACATCGCGTGGTTTACAATTGTTGATGGATCACTTTTCATCCTTCTGTCACTCAAGGGGCCTAGAGACAAATTCAGAAAAAAAAAAATTCAGGGTCCTAACCCTCCACTGTTCCTTTAGGGGCAAAATAGGGATAGAGGGGGTCCCAGTGGAGCAGGTAAAGTAATTCGACTATTTAGGAGTAAGACTATCTGATAATATGTCCTAGGCCAGTCAATTACGGAAAAGTAAAACAATTTTACTGCAAGGGGCTATAGGGAGAAAATTTAAGGCCACCTCTACTGGAGCCGTAACCCCGGTAATGGAAGTATTCAGGGCTACAGCCATGTCAGGTGCTGCATATGGTGCCGAGCTCTAGGGATGGTCAGATACAACAACTCTTGTCAGTGTGGAAAAACAATTCATCAGGTCTCTTTTTAATCTCCCTAGATCAGTGGTTCCCAAACTTTTTGGACCCACGGCTCCTTTGACCCATTGGCCATTGCCCGTGGCTCCCCACTGTTTCTTTTTTTGGATGTAAGCCCGGCCTCAGGAGTACTGCATTTTCCTCCCTGAAAATAATTGGGATGCAGCTGATGAAGGTATTATAATCATATATGAAGGGTGTTTTGTATTACTAAGGCAGTTCCTCTATTAAAATATTCCTAGTTACACTTCTTTGCTGATGCCTTTTTTAGAGTACCCTCTGAAACTTTTTTATCCCACTTACTGTGTTAGATAGCATCCCTATGAGTGTAGGCCTCATTGCCAAAGTTTCTGCGCTTGAAGAATATTTGCATGCACTACCATTTCTACCCAGGTCATACGTGCCAACAAACCTGTCTCAGCAGGGTGACTCGGTTTTTTAAATCACATACAGCTTTATTTTTGCTGTCTCCTCCCTAAAATTGCCTCCCAAATCAATGCAAGTAAAATAAATTCCTCAGATTTGTTTTTTTTTTAAACATCCTTCTTTCTTGCTTCCAAATGTTGCCATTATGCCGTATATGGTGTTTTTCTTCCCTGTGCTCATGGAGAGAGCAGGCCTGTCTGTAAATGTGTGTGTACTGAAAGAATTGTGTACTGGCAGTACCTATGATTCAAGTACAAATTTCAATACTTAATAATACTTAGGGGCCGATTATGATGTTGGTCGGAAAGGCTCGTAACGGAATTCGAATTCTCTGAATGTGATTCGGAACCTTTATTTCCGACTGAATCGGATACATTTCCAACCAACCTATTATGATGCAGGGAAAACGTTCAGGATGTCTGATTTGGTTCTGATCGGCATTTGGACAGCCCGAGTCGTTTGGAGCCGAATTGTACAGCTCTATGGACACGGTTTCCTACCTAGCGATTACGATGGGCGATTCTGACAGCCATTCTGAATCGGTTTGCCTGACATGGAACGGCTATCGGAATCTGACTTTAGGGGCCCGTAGCAGGCCCCCATTCACCCCTAGGCCTCTGGTTCGTGCCCCTGGGGGTACTTATGGGTCCCCTCTTTGCAACCATGCACAGCATGGCAGGCACCATGAGGTGCCCGCCACAGGGTGCAGGGTTTTCCCCACCCACTCCTTTTTTCAATGGGAGTCTGAATTCTCGTTCGGAACACAGGCTCCTTTTGAAGTCAATGCGAGTCCAACTGAACGATGTCGGGAAGCATCGTAATTGGTCGGTCAGACTCGCAGAACACGATTCGGTCAGAAACCATTACTAAACCGATTTGGTTGGAAGAGTTTCCGACCGACATCATAATTGGCCCCATAGTGTGTTTAATGGACAGGACAACTGTATATCCTGATAACTCATTTAGAGTAAAAGGCATTTGAAAAAAAACTAAACTATTTACGAGTCTAACAAAATAAATCAGGCATCTTCCGCCTACTTTGGGAGTCTTGGAACTTGGGGATCCAGTGAAATATGGAGGTCATCTCTCTCAACATGCCATCAATTAAGCATTACGTTTACAACTTTAGGCATGTCACTTACAAATCATCGACATCATGCATTTAAGTCTAATTAGATTAACTGAAGCCAACAGATCCTTCAACAATAAATGCATTGTAGTACTTGGTGTATGGCTCCCCTGGGTAGGTTTGATGGCTCACCAGGGAGCCACAGCGCACAGTTTGGGAACCACTGCCCTAGACGTATCCCACTTACCCCTCTTCGATTCGACCTACGATTAAAAAGGATCGACCACATAATTTTATGAAACCCCTTAATGTACTGGGTCAGAATCTGGAAAACACCGGAATCAGGAATTTATATGGATGGTTTAAATGATATTATTAACCTAGATAAGGAACTTTGTATCCCTTGGTTAAAAAAGATAAAAGTGTTATGTGACTGGTTAAAGATGGAAGAAGTATGTTACACCCTGACAAAATGCCATAGAATATTTAAGTAACACTAAAACAATCTTACAGGGAAAGCACCTGGGAACGTGTATGGGTAGACCAAAAAGTGGGAACCTTAACTGAGAAATTTTTGCGACATAAATACGGTCCATCTTTTGAGATCTTTTGGATAGAATTCTCCAGCCCAAGCCAAAACATTGCACATAAAATTCAGGCTATGTATTTTACCCTTAAATTCTTTTATAACTACATGGGATAAAATTAACACCGCATCCTCCAAATGTCCTCTCCGTTTGCACCAATAAGAAACTATGGACCACTTTTTATTCTTTTGTCCTATGTATAATATACCTCACAAGAAATTGGTTCTTCCTGTTTGCAAGTCAATGGGTGTTGTTCATTTCGGGGAAGCATCAAGAATTTTAAGATGTGATACCATGGAGGTAGTTGTGTTCAATTTGTCCAGATATTTATTATGGGTTTGGAGATTGAGAATAGATAAGTTAAAAACGATAAATTAGTGGAAGATTTAGCTCATAAGAGTCCTTTTAATTATTAATAATTTGACGCACATACACTTTAGATGGGGTCTGAGTCTTTGTCTGATAAAGTGTCCTTGACCCATTGTTTATGTTGTTTTATTGTTTTTAAATTATTTTTTAACTGGGTCAGCTACCCATTTAATGTATTTTAAACTGTGTGTTTGTATGTGAACCTTCATGGTTATATAAGCCGAAATAAAGCACTGAACTGAAATGACCTCCAGTTTAGATATTTAAAAATATTCTTCCATTTTTCTCCTTCATTGGGGAGGTGCGAGGGTAGCATGTGAATCTATAAGCGCTTCAAGCTAGAAAACAATTCATATAGGGAACTAGTTTCTTTTACTGTGTGGAATCTCTTCTAGATTCACAGGCTGTGCATGGATAGCCTGGCAGTATTCTGTCTCTTGTGGAGGAGACATGAAGAGGGAGTAGTAGAGAGATGCCCTGGTACTGATAATGCCCCTGCTGCCCCCTTGTGCGTGTCTATATCAACGTAACAGTGTCTTGTCAATGGATGCTCTGATGACGTCAACCATGAAAGCTGGTCATGCTCCTTTCTTCCTGGTACAATGTGCAGCTGGTTTCACTTGTGAGTCTCCTGTGCCCACTGGCAGCAACACTCCACAGACTGCACTATCCACCCGGCAGTGGTACTTATGGTCAGCGCTGCATCTGATGTCTGGGGTGAGTGAGTGCATCATGAGAAGCGGCGTGGTATGTCCTGACGTCCATCGTTTCCTCTATATTGTTGCATCTAGAGTGTGTAATGTTGTCTCTGCTGCATTAAGTGGCTTCTGGCAAACCTGGTAGAGTTACAGGTTGGTAAATATGGAAGGGTGAAGCTACCCTTGGTAGGAACTTAGGATGTGCTCTCGTGATCACCTAATCCTTGCAAATGGTTAAACACGGTTCCTGTAGAGTGAATGACAGTCACTCGCTTATTCTTTTCAGTCATGATTGCATCTACAAACGCACTCTTTAGCATGACGCATTTTAGCATGTCTTGTGCACGGGCTCAAGGGGCGACCTCTTAAGGCCTGTTAGCACCGGGGCGCTGGAACTATGTGTGAAGGAAAAAGCCTCTTTGCCCCGTCTAAGAATCTATTAATCATATCTAAAGGTAAACACTTAATGTTCAAATCCTTAATGTATGCTGTGATCGCCGACAAATGCACCTTAAATAGGTGTCTGCTTGCCATCCGCTAGGTACGTCAGACATCTGGCTATCACCCATCCACCTGCTAGACACTGATGGACAATGTGCGTCTGCACCGCGCCAAGTGCTTGTTCCATTTTAGAACAAGCACTTTCTAGTGGAAGTTTCACGCGCTTCCCTCTTGATGCTCAACTTCTTTTCTGGTGGGTTTGAGTGACTGAACTCAGCTGTCTCAGGAGCCTGGGAATTAGTTGTAGCTCCTTTGGATTCGAGTGGAACCTTCCTGCCTCAACCCGCTGCACTGTGAGTGTGTCCTTGTTGTTACAGTTAGCGCTCTAGCCGAAGGCTAGAGCGCAATGAGGAATGCGTAGTTTGCGCTCACGTCGACGGACGTGAGCGCGTGTATAAAATAAAGGGGCGGGCGAACGAGTTCAGTTCGCGCCCTGCTAAGGACCTGTGTCTGTGTGATTTACTGCGCGTCTGCCGGAGGAAGACACAGAAGGGCGGAAGCAAGTGGGATAAGCCGCAGAGAAATCTGGTAAGACAGCTCTTGCACACGTCACTGTCATCCCAACCGTCGCCCAGGTATGAGAAAGCCAGGGGCCACCAGGACTCGAGCACCGAGTCTGAAGATAGCGAAGAAACGTACTTCATATCCTTCACGAAAGCCCGGAAAAGTACCAGGCGACCGCAGCCGCGATGCGACCTACTGATAGCAGGAACGGAAGTCAACGCGGTGATAGACACAGGTGCGTCCGTGACAGTAATGGGCGTACAGCAGTACAACCGTCTCAGGCCGAGACCGGAGGTCCGACAGTCCAAGGCCAAGATCTACGCCTATGGGAGCGACATGCCGTTACCGCTAAAAGGGAAGATGACGGTAGCGGTGAGTGCAGAAAACGCAGAAATAGTGATTGACATTCACGTCATTGACCAGGAGGTGGACACCCTACTCAGCGGTCATGCAGCCGAGGACCTCGGGCTGATCGCGTTCCCCAGGAAGATCCAGGACAAGCAAGCCGAAGACCTGCTGGATACTTTCAAGGGCCTCTTCTCAGGGCTAGGGAAGATCAAGAGGCCACCGGTACATCTTCACATCGACCCTGCGGTGGCACCGACGGCCCTCAGGCACAGGCGGATACCATTCCACCTACGGCCGCTGGTGGAGGAGGAACTCCAAAGGTTGGAAGAGCAAGGAGTGATCGAGAAGGTGACCGGACCCACGCCGTGGGTATCACCCATGGTGATCGCAGAGAAGCCCCGCCAACCGGGGAAAATCCGTTTATGCATAGATATGCGGTTGCCAAACAAAGCTATCAAGCGCGAGAGACACATCACACCGACTATGGATGACATTGTGTCTGATTTAAACGGAGCTCGGTGGTTCTCCAAACTAGACTTGAACGCAGGATACCACCAGCTCACCTTGGCAAAGGAAAGCCGATACATTACTACGTTCAGCACGCACCTAGGACTGAGGAGATACAAACGCCTGAATTTCGGAATCTCCTCGGCAGCAGAGATTTTCCAAAATACCATCAAAGATATCCTGCTCGGACTACCTTGTGTCTTAAACGTGAGTGACGACATCCTCATCTTCTCCAAGACGGTGGAAGAACACTATCGGCACGTCCGCGCCACACTGTCACGGCTGCAAGAACATGGTGTCACATTGCACCGGGAGAAGTGCCAACTGTTTCGACAAACCATCGAATTCTTTGGCTACGTCTTCACCAAAGAAGGCATCCAAGTGGATCCCTGGAAGTCCCACGCCATCAAAGCGGCCGCAGCTCCGGCATCAGTAGCGGAAGTCCGCAGCTTCCTGGGGATGGCCACTTACTGTGGGCGGTTCATCCCGAATTTGGCCACTCTAGCCGAACCTCTCAGACACCTCACCAAGACCGAGGTAATGTGGCGATGGACAGATGCCGAAGAGGCAGCGTTTAAGGCAATCAAGACAGCCCTCTTGGACCAGACTACACTGGTCTACTTTGACCCGAGCAAGACGACGGAAGTCCTAGTGGACGCAAGCCCGGTAGGACTAGGCGCAGTCCTAATGCAAGAGCAGGAACCCGGGCAGTGGGCAGCCCTGGCGTACGCCAGCAAGGCCCTCACGGACACAGAAAAGCGCTATTCCCAAATCGAGCGCGAAGCCCTAGCCATTCGGTGGAGCTGCCATCATTTTCATCTGTACGTGTGCGGACACCCATTCACGGTGGTGACGGACCACCAGCCACTAGTGCCACTGTTCCGAGGGACGGCACCACATCCGCCCCCACGAATAGAACGGTGGGCCATCAACCTTCAACAGTACCAACTCACTGTGGTATACAGGCCAGGGGCCAAAAACCCAGCAGACTTTCTATCCCGACACCCCGAGACCCACAGCGAACTGACACCGATGGATGGGGAAGAGGATGCTGAAGGTCATCTCGACATGGTTGCTGCCGTGGCGTGCCCCTGGGCCTTAACGCTAGAGGAAATCATGGAGGCGGCCGAACAAGACCCAGTGCTCATCAAGGTCAAGGACACCATACTCGGGGGAACCTGGCAGCATTTTCTCCAGGCAGCGAACTCATGGTCTCATGAAGGGAGAGATGATCTCCAACACATGTGGAGAGTGCGTCACGAGCTAAGCGTGACTAGAGGAGGGCTTGTCATCCAAGGATCCAGAATCGTCATCCCGGCTGCCCTCAGGACCCGGGCCACGCAACTGGCGCACAAAGGACACCAAGGAACAGAGAGAATGAAGGCTCGGATGAGGGAGAAAGTATGGTTCCCGAGCATGGACACCTACGTAGACGACGCGGTTCGCAGCTGCCAGTCATGCCAGTTGACCAGCGGAGCCCAACCGCCGGCTCCCATCATCACCGAGGAGCATGGGAAAGGCCCGTGGGAGAAGATCAGTGTGGACTTCGGGAGCCTACCGGACGGGCGCGTCACGCTAGTGATCATTGACAGCTACTCGAAGTACCCACTAGCGGAGGCGTTGCTGTCCACGGCCTTCGTGCACGTGCTCCCCGCCCTGGAAAAGGTATTCGGGATGTTTGGGTGCCCCGAAGAACTGCGGAGCGACAACGGGCCCCCATTTCAAGGACACGAGTTTGGAGAGCTCCTAAAGTCCCATGGCATACGCCATCGACGCATCACCCCGCAGCGGCCGCAGGCCAATGGAGAGGTAGAAAGGCTCATGCGTACCATCAACAAAATACTGCGCATCGCCGTGTCGGAACAGCCAGACCCAGAACAAGAACTGCAGCGGTTTCTGGGGGAATACCGCAGCACCCCCCACTGCTCCACTCGTCAAGCACCTTGGGCCCTGATGTTCAAAGGGGCTCGCCGAGACGGGCTCAGAGTCACCCCAGGCTGGACAGCCCCGCCGTTCGACGCGGAGAGTGCATTCCGGAGGCGCCAGGAGCGCAACGACAAAGTCAGCAAGGCGCGGAGGGCAGTGCCCAGGGAGGTCCACGTGGGGGACATGGTGGTTCTACGAGAGCGGCGACCCGGAGGAAAGTTCAAGACTCGGAATGAACAGGGCTACTGGAGAGTAGTCGACCGGCACGGAACCATGGTGACAGCGCGCCGGGGAGGCGAGCTGGTCACCCGGAACATCTCATGGTTCAAAGTGGTGAGGAGGCCGGCGGTCGACCATAAAGCTACAGTTGTGGGGGAAGAGCCTGACACAGGGGTTATTCCAGCGGGTGTGCCTAGCCCCGTCTCGCCGGACCACCCAAGGGCCGGTTCAGATAATGCCGAACGCCCGGGCAGCGGACCAGAGCAAGAGGCTGCACCAACGACCCAAGCCCCGATCCCTCGGGGAACTGCGAGGTATGGGCTAAGAGAAAACCCCAGGCCCAGCAGCCGATTGCGGGACTTTGCATGTCAAGTAAGTGGCGCCGCGAATTGAAGTTGGGACTGCTGTCAAGGACTAACTTGGAGAGGGATGTTACAGTTAGTGCTCTAGCCTTTGGCTAGAGCGCAATGAGGAATGCGTAGTTTGCGCTCACGTCGACGGACGTGAGCGTGTGTATAAAATAAAACGGGCGGGCGAACGAGTTCAGTTCGCGCCCGGCTAAGGACCTGTGTCTGTGTGATTTACTGCGCGCTGCTGGCGCTAGGCCCCACGCACTTGGCGCGCCCCCACCCAGTATGCCCCATGACCCTGCTACATGGCAGAACCACAGATCTTAACACTTGTGAACTGGGATGCTGAAACACTTGCCCTGTCCGGACTGACTTAGATAAGGGTTCCAAACCTGCAGCGGCCATCTTGGTACCACAAGTGTCATTGTGTTAGATGACTTGAACTCCTCCCAAACCCCTGGAATCGGTGGCAGCAGACTAAAAGCGAACACTGATTTCCAAAACCTCTCTATCAACAGTATATTCTCACCTGCCTGGGGACAGTGTGGCTGGGTGCGCAGAATTGGCATTTTTTGTTTTCTAGGGTTGAGAAGAAGTCCATTAGGGTCGTTTTTCCCCAGTGGAACAAGTTGTCTACCAATGACTGTTTTGGTCTCAACTGTGAGAGATGCCGGACTGTCTCCTTGCCTCATCTGCTTGCACGTTTCTAGCCCAGATAGATGACTGACTGCTTTTTATACAATTAACCACCTGCAGTTTATGTGCGCTAGTCTGACAGTGGGTTAGAGGCTGTCCCCCCGCTTGTTCAGACAGAGTCTTTCTGCTGTGTTAACGGTCCAAATCTGAACCCCCGTGTTTTGGATTTGACTTTGTAAAGCGCCTATAACTAGATTGATCGTTTTGAGCTCTTGTATTTCACTGTCCCTCGGGGTGACAGGAGACCAGTATCTTGATCTGTCTCATGTGTGCACCTCACCCACGTGTGACGCATCTGTTGTCACGATGGCTCATGGCAGAGGTGTCTTGAACGGCCTCTCCTGGAGCACATTTGTTTTTGCACCATTTCCGTTCTTTGCTGGCTCTGTACGTGACAACCACTAGATGCTGCGTTTGTGACCGGTGGACGCTCAGCTGCTCCTGGATGGGACAGTTGGGAGTCAGTCTTGTGTTGAGCATCAAATAAATACATGAAGCCATCATTTCCAATATCTTCATAACTGCAATCACCATCAGAAACGTCTCTAAAAACGCGAACTGATCCTGCAATGCCAGAACCCTCGGCGTGGCTGGGTAGGACATTGTCTCTTCACTGTGTCCACTTCTGACCCCGAAGTGTTTTTTCCTTCTCCAGTACTGGGAAAGATTTCTTCAAATTTACTGTGAACTCCAAATAATAACAGCAGCCTCACACTATCTGAATATTCCTTCCGCATTGTTGAATCCAGTCCGTCTTTACCAGCCACAAGGGCAGACATGAATGGCCTGTTGCCTGGTACTATTGCCAACAGACTCTCGTGGTTGCTACTGATGGAGCAGGGGAAATACAAAACGTTTTGTGCCCCATCGAAGTTAATGACCTCGTAACCTTAAAAATACTAATTGTTTGAATGCATGAATAAACCAACAAATGCACCTTTAATTAGATACTACAAGCGGGAAAACTAACTGGCAATTGCAAAAATCTAATTTATTTACAACTGTGAAATTAAATTAACATAGGTTTGTGATTCGTGTTGAAAATAGAAGTAAAATTGCATGTATTTCGTTTGAAGTAAAATATATTGTGGCAAAGAATGCAGATGGTAAGTAAAATGGCTTTAAATGTTGCTTATGCTAGGTAACACCTAACACGGGTCATTAGAAATGGTGGGTGGTAAACAGAAGGGCTTATTTTCTATGTCTAATTTCTGTTATGTTGTTTTCATATTAGTTCCGGTCGGGCCTGCTAGGCCTCGCTGGGAAAATGTCCGCTGCCAAGAAATGTGATTGTACACAAGAACAAAAGATGGCCCACGCGCATGAGCAGAATGGAAGTTACAGTCACGAATGTGTGGCCTGTGCCTGGTGTGAGAGATGTCAAGGCTGCACTGACCTAGGACAAGAGTGAATGCCAACACTTTCTGTACAAGAGTCTGGGAATGGATGAGAGACACGAACTGGAGAAGATGATCCTATTCATTAATAATAGCAATTGTTACAAATATTGGGACTTGACAAGTCACGAGGATGTGCATGAATGAGTAATTTACAGAACCGGTTTAGGCAAGGAGTACAACGAGGTGACCATCACCATCCCTCCAATGGACCAATGAGAATGGATGTAGCCCCTAAAAATTTTCAATTTTAAGTATAGCAAGTTAGTGAAAGGGTATAAAAAGTGGTGCTTATGATGACGTGCGAACACTTGCTTATTTTCTTCTACTCAACACGACACGCTGTCTGTTGAAACGATTTTTCCTCCTGAATTCTGAAAAGACTTTGACAAATTTGAACTTCGAACATTGATGGGGAAAAGGAACAAGACCGTCCGAGGAGGTTAGAGGGACAGTCAGTCAGTTTGGGAACCTATCCTGTGATCTGCGGTTCATGCTCTGGTGAACCATTCTCGTCATCGCCCTAAGGCCAAGGGTAATCAGTATTTTCCGTTTTCTATATCAATCTTTATTTGAATGCTTATGAAATGAATGTCTATAATTTTGTTTAATAAAAACTTTACTTATTCAATTTATTCTATGAATCTAGATAAAATGTCATGCTAACTCAGACTGAGTCTGTGGTTATTAGAATTAAAGTTATGATCCATAAAAGTTAAAGGTTTTAATTGTGATTGAGCTGGACTTAATCGCCATCAACTGATTCCTACTAGTTGGTCCATCGAACCAAAATAGCGGAGTATCTTGATGTTTAAAACCAAAAATCCTAAAGTTTAATATATATAATGTATATAGTTATTATTTAGGGAAAAGATAGTATCAAGGTACCCCGTATGTCTTGCAGCTCGCCAGCTTATCACTGATCCAGAAAACTGAGTGTTTGTGTGTTGTGTTTCGATGTTATGTGCCCCACCGATGAACAAGGGGTGTAAAGGGTTTCTGGGTTGGTGTCAATTATAAAGGTTTTGTTAAAACCGCGCTGCATCAGTTTTCTTGGTAGCAGAGTTATAGTTTCTATAGGTCAGTTAAGGGGATTGTGGATTGTTGATTATTGATTATTAATCTTCATGTTTTAACACTCCATGTTGAGTTTGTGTCACGTTATATGTAGTCGGAATTTTGAAGCTCCCGGGAAGTAGGAAGTGGATTTGTGTGACGAGAGAAGTCACATGGAATTGTGCATTGTCTGATTTCAATCTGGTGATAACACAGGATTGTGTTATGATAGGGAAATTCATGTGTGAATTGTGTTGAATGGAATAGCAACAGGTTTCCTTGTGAAACTCTGGCCTTAATTCTCAGGAGCAGTATAGTCTCCACATGTGTTTTATCCCCCGAGAAATGGGTTCACCGCTTGTTTGAGAGAAGGGTAAGGTAGAGGGAAGTGCTACACTTATCGAACGAAACAGTATTCTTGAATGTTTGGATAAACTATCCCTTTGTTTAGAGAAACGGACAATGGAAACGTGTTTATGTTGTAACTATCCAATTTTGTTAAATCAATGAGTTATAAAACAGTGCCGATAATTTTGTAAAGGAGGGGTCAGCAGAAGCAGGAGTAGAGCGGACATCAACAAGAACCGTGCTGGGATGTGTCAGTTGCAAAAGTACGAGGAGCTTTCTGATTGGTGTGTTAGTGTGAGTCGCGCTGGAATAGGTCAGTGTGAGAGTGACGTAAAGAGTTCTGATTGGTGCGTTAGTGTGATTCGCGCTGGGATAGGACAGATTAATCAAGCAGACTAAAGAAGAGTTGCATGAATTTGCTTCGGCAAATAATTGAGAAATATGGCTTATTATGATGGACGTGAAATAGAAAAACCTTCATGGTTTATGAAATTTAAGAACCTTTTTAAGAAAGATAAAAAGATTGTAACGAGAGAGGGAGAAGTGCTTCCTCCACCAAAAACACCCGCATCTTACATGATGACGAATATGGTTATCACACTTGTATTTGGTTAGTTAATTGGGCAAAGTATATTCAAAATGATGGAGTATTGGCATTTCCAGAAACTGGTTAGTTTAGTACAGCTATACTACGAAATATGAGAAATAAAATGATGAAACATGAACCGAAACCTAGACCGACACAATTTGAAGCCCTAGGTGAATGGAAGATGAGATGTATGAAAGAGAGAGACACAGAGGAACAAGGGATGATGGTTATGTTCCTAAAAGAGTATGGGGTTGGAATCATGAAGACAGGATGAGACGATGGCGCTACGCTAATGTGACGGATGGTATGTTTCCTGCCAGAACAGTTGAAGAGGGAACAGGGAAAAAGTGTACAGAGAAAAAGAAGCATACAGTACCAGAAAGGTGTGGATATTGAGTCAGTGATACAGATGATGAGTTGCTGGAAATAAATAAAAGACCCCCTCCATATCAACAGGATTCTGCGGTGGTGACACCAAATGCACCGCCAATGGAAACTGTGATGAATCAAAACCCAGAACAATATTCTGAGATAAATAGTCCATTTTATAGACAGAAAATACCACAGACTGTAGAACCTGATAACGATAATGCATCTGAATTAGCAAGAACAAAAGAATTGGCTGAAAAGATAAAAGAATTGACAAAGAATGTAGAAGCTGTAACTGTACCAGTAACCATAGGTCCAGTGATACCCGTATTTGAAAATCAAAAGATAGATGAACATTCCTTACAATTCCCTTAAATTCCAGTATGCAAAAGGTACGAGAAAAGATTTATCCTGAAGTTAGTGAGACAAAAGATTCGGTCAGATAAACTCCACCTATGGATTTGACAATAAATCAGAGTCCGATAAATAAAATCCCTATGGGAGCTAAATCAGCAACAGAAACACCAGAGAAAAGTGTGAATAGGGTAGATTTGAATACAACCCCTGTGGGTCCAATGGCAGAAGAATTAAGCGATTGGGTCAGGAATTTACAGAGAAAAGATACAGAACCACAACCTTTGGATGTAGTTAGATTCTAAATAGACATGGAAGAACGGATTATAGGAACTATTGGTACAGATCGTTTAAAAACATATCAAGATGAGGAGTTGATGTTTATGTGCAACAGTATAACGCGGAGAGCTAAGAATTTGCATGAAAAAATGGAAGAAACAGCAATTGGGTTGGGAGTGGATTTTGCAAAAGTTAGAGGATTACAGAAACCTTATAGGGTAGATTTTAGTGAGAAAGATATAGAGAATTTGAACACTTCAGGACGGTTAACTCAGATAAAAGAACTAATTGTGTTACTGAGAAAATGGGGAAATGTAGATAGTTGGAGAAGTAGATGGACAAAGAGAAAAGAAGATACGATTGACAAAGCAACTTTGACTTTCCCAGTAAAAGAAAAGGAACCAATAGCGGTAGAATGTCCAATGAGAGAAATTCTAGGAGGAGGTTATGTACATGTCCCATGGTCCAGACAGGATATATTGTCATTTACAAATGATTTTCCATGACCGAGAGAAAAACCTGTAGAATGGTATAGACAAGTGGGAAGGTTTGTAAAGGTTTCAAAGGTACTGTGGGAAGATTTGGATGGATTGTTTGAGATTGTTGTATCTGCTGATTTGTGGACAGAATGTAAAATCACAATTGATTGGCCAAAGGAAGAATATCCTAGAGACGCAAAAACAGGAGCTCCAGGTCCAGAAGTAATGAGAAAATATGAGCAAGTAATCACATTTCTGAAAAATAAGATTCCTTCAAGAGAAACAGATTGGGTGAAGATCGATAGAACAACACAGGAAGCAAAGGAGTCTGTGCATGCTTATTATGAAAGGTTGCTTTTTGTTTTTAAGCAGTACAGTGGATTTGAGAGCTTGAGTGAAAAAGACATGAGTCACTTTGTATATCGATTTGTGTATGGTCTGCGACCTGAGATAAGTGAAATGATTAAGCAGCACATGTTGTGTTGGCAGTCTAGTACAGTGGATGAGGTACTAAGGTATGCAAAATATTGTAGTGATGACATAGAAGCTAGACAATGTAAGCTCAAAGAAAAGGCAATGTGGGCACAAGTGAAGGTTGCAGAACAGCAAGAAGTCCAGATAATTAACCAGACAAAAATGAAACCAAACATAGGTAAAGAAAAAGGTCAGATGAATATAGAAGAAGCTAAAAAGAAATGGCCATGTCATAATTGCGGAAAGTTATGGCATTGGAAAAACGAATGTAAATTACCTCCAAAAGTTAATACAGAGAATAAATCATTAAATCCACAGGTGAAGAATGAGGTGGGTTATCAACAACCGCCACAGCAACAGGTAGTTACTCAAGAGAGTCAGATGCCGCAGCCACCTCTCCCAAAGAGTGTAAATATTCAGAGATACAGTGCAGAGGCAGGATTCTACGGTGGAGAGCAGGTAACGAAATTGCCGCACGCAACTGCTGTTTATCAGTATTGGCTATGACCGGATGGAAATGAATCAGATGAAAGTTTATGACGGTGCCTAGGAGAGAAAGAGGAGTGCGTGCTTGGCGCAACTCTAGAGGTAGATCAGTCAAGGTCCGTTCGTGGATGGAAAGGTGAATGGTGTAAATGTTACTTTCCTTGTGGACACTGGCGCTACCCGTTCCACTGTAAGATCAGTTGCGATTTCCAACCTTCCTCTCAGGAGAATTCATCCAAGTTGTAGGTGTCTCCAACAGACAAATTAAAGCCCCTCTTACTAAACCAGTAGAGGTGGAAACTGGTTCCTTTAAAGACATGCACCGTTTTGTAGTGTGCGATTGCAGTCCTGTAAATTTACTTGGACGCGATATCCTTTGTAAAATGAACTGCACCATCTATTGTACCCCAGATGATATTGCATTCCAGACATCAGATGATGATGTTTTGTATAAAGTGACTATGACAGCACTTGAACCGGAAAATTGTGATACATTTCTTGTGTTTGATGCAGAGAAAATCCCTATTGAATTGAAAGGTACAGTGAAGACTGATGTATGGGATCTTACGGGTGAAAATATAGGTCTAATGAAAGGAGTTGACCCTGTAAATATTACTGTAAAAGAAGAAGCAATTTACCCGCGCACTCCACAGTACAAGTTAACGCCAGAAATTATTGAGGGGATAACACCAGTGATTGATAAATGATTGAACAAGGGATCCTGAGAGAAATTCTGAGTAACCCATGTAATTCACCTATAATGGAATTGAAAAAGCCTAATGGAACCTATAGGATAGTACAAGACCTGAGAAAGGTGAAGAAAATCGTTGTTCCCTGTTGTCCAATTGTACCAAACCCTGCTGTAATACTGTATCAAATTCCACATGATGCAGAATGGTACACAGTCATTGATTTGTGCCATGCATTCTTTTCGATTCCATTACACCATGATAGCCAGCCATTATTTGCCTTCCGGTTTGGCGAGTGTATTTTGAGGCATGGTGCCGAATTCCTCAAGGGTATCCTGAAAGTCCTTCCATTTTTAATCAGCTTCTGAAGAAATATTTAGAAAGTTTGAGAATGCCAGAGAAATCTGTTATGGTCCAGTATCTTGATGACCTATTGGTGGCATCAAGGACCAAAGAGGCATATATTACTGATACCATTGCATTGTTGAACCATTTGGTAGAAGGAGGACATAAGGTGTCTCCATCCAAACTGCAGTTCTGTCAACAAGAAGTACAATATTTAGGTCATAAGTTTGAAAAAGGGATGAGAAAAAAAATGACAGAAAGAATCAGGATTACAAAGGAATGAGAGCACCAAAGACACAGAGAGAGTTGAGAATGTTTCTTGGAACGGTTGGTTACTGTTCGACAGTGGATAAATGGATTTTCATTTATTGCCAAGCCTTTACAGCGATTAACAACAAGTGATGTAAAAGATCCAATTGTGTTGAATGAGCAAGAGATGGAAGCTTTTGAGCAACTGAGAAACAGGTTATGTGAAGCCCCGGTGTTGGGAATACCGGATTATGAGAAAGAATTTGAGTTGTAATGTAGTGAAAGAGACAAATGCGCACTTTTGGTACTAGTACAAAGGCATGGAAGAATGAGACGGCCCATAGCATACTTTTCAGCTTTTTTGGACCAAGTAGCGAAAGCATTGCCTGGATGTCTAAAAGCAGTAGCAGCCACTTGTGTAAGTTTGGAACAGAGTGAAGGCATCGTGATGGGATACCCGTTAAAGATATATGCCCCACATTCAGTAGCAATCTTTTTGACTAGAACAAAAACCCAATTCATGACACATAGTCAATTAACCAGATATGAGAAGTTAATTTTGAGTGCAGACAATGTAACGATTGTGAGATGCATAAGTGTGAATCCTTCCACTTTATTACCTGATGCAATAAATGCAGAGGTTAAAGATGACGTTGATCACAATTGCCTGGAAGTACTTGAATTCTGTACGAAGCCTCGCCCTGACATCAAAGATGAACCTCTAGAAGAATCAGATTATGTGACGTTTGTGGATGGATCATGCTTGAGAACGAAAGAGGGAATGGTGAGTGCTGCATATGCTGTATGTACGGTGGCAGACATCATGGAAGCATCTTGTTTGAGAGGAATACGTTCAGCCCAAGTTGCTGAGCTGATTGCTCTGATTCGAACTTGTAAACTGGGAAGAAATTTCCGAATCACTGTGATCACCAATAGCCAGTATGGCTTTGGGGTGGTGCATGATTTTGGACAGATCCCAGAGGGTATTCATGACTTCTTAGGGATCTCCAATTAGGAATGGTGAATTTGTGAAAATGTTGCTTAAGGGGATACAGCTGCCTAAACAGATTTGAGTTGTGAAGTGTGCGGCACACAAAAATGGTGATGACTACATTACAGAAGTTAATAGGTTCGCTGATGAAACAGCTCAATATTGTGCCAGAAATACAACCTCAATGAATCGGAGGAGGGAAAAAGAACATGTTTCATGTCCTTTGATGTTTACTAATACAGTTGAAACGTGGGAAAAAGTGAGACAATTGCAGGAAGAAGCAGGTAAGGAGGAAAAAGTGATATGGATAAAATCAGGCTGTAGACAAAGAGAAGAAGATGAAGTTTGGGTTAACAGGTGTGAAAGACCAGTTATGCCTGATAGCATAATCTCTAACATGGCACGGATGTACCATGGACAGGCACACAAAGGTAGAGATGCAATGATCAGACTTTTCAAACAGACTTGGTACAACCCAACATTTAAGGTTATAACTGAAAGCCTTTGTCAAAGATGTCTTATATGTCAACAGTTGAAGCCAGGAAGGAAAACAGTAGTGAGTTTAGGCACCATAGGACGAGAAGGAGGTCCATTTACCAGAATGCAACTAGATTTCATTGAAATGCCCCCAAGTAACAGACTGAGGTATGTTTTAGTGGTTGTCTGTTTGTTTTCTCGTTGGGTGGAAGCATATCCAACAAGAAGGAACGATGGAGTTACTGTAGCTAAACTCCTGCTGAGGGAATTCATTCCTAGGTATGGTTTTCCAGTTACAATAGAAACAGATAGAGGAAGTCATTTCCAAAATGAAGTCATCCAGCTAATATGTGAAGCATTAGACATACAACAAAAGTTGCATTGTGCTTACAGACCAGAGGCTTCTGGGGTGGTTGAGCAAGTAAATGGCACAATCAAGAATAGTCTAGGAAATATGTGTCTAGCCACAGGACTCAAATGGCCAGATGCCCTACCTCTTGTGCTCATGAGCATGAGAAGCGTACCAGACAGAAAAACCGGTTTGAGTCTGCATGAAGTAATAATGGAACGAGTAATGAGACAAGCATTCGTACCTGCCAACAAACTGCTGACTATAACTGATGATCTTATTCTGGACTATTGCAAAGGATTCGCTGGTGTGGTGCATTCTGTGTTTCATCAGGTTGGACTGGATGAGATCACTCTTGAAAGAAACCCAGCTCGTGATCTGAGTCTGGGAGACTGGGTCTGCATAAAAATCCACCGAAGAAGAAATTGCCTGGTTCCTCGCTGGGACAGACCATGACAAGTGATCCTAGTGACTAACACAGCAGTAAAGTGTGCAGGTGTGAAAAATTGGGTTCATGCCAGTCATGCGAAGAAGATTCCAGATCCTGAAGATCGACCTGTAGGTCGATATCTGGAAATATCGGATACCAGTTCGACATCTGAAGCAGAACAATCTGAAATTGGTGAAAACCAAACTAACGACATTGAAAAGCAAACAGAGGATGTTGAAAATCAGACAATTGATATTGAAACAGGAGAGAAAGAAATAAGTCGCAGTGATGTCGAACAACCAAGTACAAGTTTTGAGGAAATCCCTTCAGAAGTAATTGAAACAACAGAAGGAAATCTAAAATCAGACGAAAAATTAGAGATCATAAAGTTCAAAGTTAAAGAAAGTGAAGTGAGATCTGAAACAGAATCGGAAGAAAGTGAGGAAGAATTAAGACAAAGGAGAGGACCAAGAAAGAGAGCTTGGAAAGTGGAACGAGAAGAAACAGAGACTGGATTAAAAAGGCCAAGAAAAGGAGACAATTGGCCCAACGAATATAAAAGACTGAGATACAAAATAATACATTTGAACAAAGAAAAGGAAGAACAAGTGAATGAAATAACAAGTCAAAGGAATCAAATAAATTTGGATAAAGGACAATTGCAAAGACCGAAAAGAGTAAAAAGACCTAATTTGAAATATAAATCACCTGAATGGACATACATCTATAGCACCGCCTGATATTGAAGAGGTGGATAGCAGTAAAGAGAACTCAAAAGAAAATTGTAAACAGGAGGATGAAAATGAACTGTGCCCGTCCTGAAGGGACTGAAGAAACCAGAATAAGGACAAACTGATGAACCTAAAGAACATTTAAAGGACCAACCATTGGTTCAAAGGCCATATATTTCTGAGTGTGGAGAGATACATTTTTCTGTACATATTTTAGACTCTAGTTCATCATGGCAGAGAATGAAAATAGAAGATCTAGGTGTAGTTTTTTACGCAGATGGTGTAGAATGTGTTTTTATTGTACAGGTCTACTGATGCTTATTTGGTTCATTTTAGCAATAGTCATTCCACTTAGATTAACTACAGAGAATATGTCTGGGATGAACATTAAAACGAATAGTGATAACGCACATAACACAAAGGATACTGCAACACTGATAGATAATACTGAGCCTCATAGAGACAGGTCAATAAATGATTTTTCTAAGAATGTTTTTACAAAGCTTTTATACGAATATGTAGACACAATGGATGTTAGGGATTGTTATGTCTGTATGCAGTTACCTGCGTCTATGACAGAGGGTGTAACATGTCATCACCTTCCTTTGACATATAGAATAACTTGCAGTGTTTTGGCTAGTTTATTTTATAAGACAGGCAAACTAGAATATTACTATACTGATATGGATGATGTTTTTGCTAAAGTTTCTGTAGTTTCTGAACTAAACAAAGTGAAGCCTGGTAAAGTTTTTGGAGAGTTTTTCTTAGAAACAAAAGAATTAACATTAGAATATGCATTTAGACACAACCTTACTTGTAGATTAAGGAAGAAGGAAAAAGTATTTTTAGACGTGGTAGAGGATAGAAGAGATACATTTCAAAGAAAAGTGACAGGAGAAAAGATGAATACACCACTTTAGGGTTTTGAGGAAGGAAGTTATGATAAGAGCGAAACTAATGTAGCAATAGGGTTAGATTTGCCTCAACAAGGGAAATTGTGCATTCATAGAGATAACACTATGTATGATAACTATTTCGTGGGTGCTAGTGAATGTCGAGATACATACAGAATTATAGGGGGCTGGGGATTCAAAGGCGGCAAAGATCCAGTATTTCCAGGGATCTATTCTATCTGTAGGAACAAAGCTTATTATAGGTTGCCGGACCATTGGTACGGAACATGTTATCTAGGCCTGGTCTTTCCAAAGATATTTCATGTAGATAGGGGAACTAAAGGAACTCATGAAATAGGTAAACCACTAACACGTAGAAGAAGAGAAAGCTTATCTGAGATAATAGGTGACATTTTTGGAGCATTGATACCAGCAGTGTGTGTATATTTTAATGCATATAAGATTCGGAAATTGTCAACAATAGTAGATCGTTTATCAACGAATACTGCTGGAGGGTTCTTGATGGTAAATACCGAGATGGTTGCCATGAGAGCTATGGTGATGCAAAATAGACTTGCCCTTGATATTCTTTTGGCAAAAGAGGGAGGAGTCTGTATAATGCTGAAGGTACAACATTGTTGCACTTACATTCCTGATAAAAGTAAGACTCTACAAAAGTATATAAAGAATATTACTGAATTGCATAAAGAAATTACCCCACTGGAGGTTGATGGTGCTTGGGAGAAGCTTGGTAAGAGTTTTTCCTCAGTAAAGAAATGGTTTGCAGAAATAGGTAGTTCATTAGTAGGGAAAATACTAATACCAGTGACAAAAGTAATAGTAATGACATGTTGAGACTAACAAGTGTATGTATTAGAAAAAGAAAAAGAGAAAATAAGGTAAAAAGACAAATGAGAAAAATAAACAAAGAGAACGAAAAATGGGAGAAATTGAATTAGAAGGATTTAAAGAGAAAATGTACAACAAGACTAAGAGACAGAATGCAAAAAATACAATTGTTTAAGCTAACCAATGAAGAAGGACAAGAAACATGATTTCTGATAAATTGGTAGAGATGGTTTTGTGGTGATATTAAAATCACCAAAGGGGGTAATTGATGGAGCAAGGGAAATACAAAACCTTTTGTACCCCATCGAAGTTAATGACCTCGTAACCTTAAAAATACTAATTGTTTGAATGCCTGAATAAACCATCAAATGCACCTTTAATTAGACACTACACGTGGGGAACACTAACTGGCAATTGCAAAAATCTAATTTATTTACAACTGTGAAATTAAATTAATATAGGTTTGTGATTCGTGTAGAAAAGAGAATTAAAATTGCATGTATTTCGTTTGAAG
This sequence comes from Triturus cristatus, assembly GCF_964204655.1. Taxonomy (NCBI): domain Eukaryota; kingdom Metazoa; phylum Chordata; class Amphibia; order Caudata; family Salamandridae; genus Triturus; species Triturus cristatus. The sequence goes on along the minus strand of NC_140579.1, from coordinate 406,248,547 downwards.
CAAAATATATTGTGGCAAAAAGTGCAGATGGTAAGTAAAATGGCTTTAAATGTTGCTTATGCTAGGTAACACCTAACACGGGTCATTAGAAATGGTGGATGGTAAACAGAAGGGCTTATTTTCTATGTCTAATTGCTGTTATGTTGTTTTCATATTAGTTCCGGTCGGGCCTGCTAGGCCTCGCTGGGAAAATGGCCGCTGCCAAGAGATGTGATTGTACGCAAGAACAAAAGATGGCCCCTGCGCATGAGCAGAATGGAAGTTACAGTCACAAGTGTGTGGCCTGTGCCTGGAGTGAGAGATGTCAAGGCCGCACTGACCTAGGACAAGAGTGAATGCCAACACTTTCTGTACAAAAGCCTGGGAACGGATGAGAGACTCGAACTGGAGAAGATGATCCTATTCATTAATAATAGCAATTGTTACAAATATTGGGACTTGACAAGTCACGAGGATGTGCATGAATGAGTAATTTACAGAACCGGTTTAAGCAAGGAGGACAATGAGGTGACCATCACCATCCCTCCAATGGACCAATGAGAATGGATGTAGCCCCCAAAAAGTTTCAATTTTAAGTATAGCAAGTTAGTGAAAGGGTATGAAAAAAGTGGTGCTTATGATGACGTGCGAACACTTGCTTATTTTCTTCTATTCAACACGACACGCTATCTATTGAAACGATTTTTCCTCCTGAATGCTGAAAAGACTTTGACAAATTTGAACTTCGAACAGTGACGGGGAAAAGGAACGAGACTGTCCAGGTGTCTATCCTGGGAGGGAATACGTCCGAGGAGGTTAGAGGGACAGTCAGTAAGTTTGAAACCTATCCTGTGATCTGCGGTTCATGCCCTGGTGAACCATTCTCGTCATCGCCCTAAGGCCAAGGGTAATGAGTATTTTCCGTTTTCTATATCAATCTTTATTTGAATGCTTATGAAATGAATGTCTATAATTTTGTTTAATAAAAACTTTACTTATTCAATTTATTCTATGAATCTAGATAAAATGTCATGCTAACTCAAACTGAGTCTGTTGTTATTAGAGTTAAAGTTATGATCCATAAAAGTTAAAGGTTTTAATTGTGATTGAGCTGGACTTAATCGCCATCAACTGATTCCTACTAGTTGGTCCATCGACCCAAAATAGCGGAGTATCTTGATGTTTAAAACCGAAAATCCTAGAGTTTAATGTATATAATGTATATAGTTATTATTTAGGGAAAATATAGTATCAAGGTACCCCGTATGTCATGCAGCTCGCCAGCTTATCACTGATCCAGAAAACTGAGTGAATGTGTGTTGCATTTCGGTGTTATGGGCCCCACCGATGAACAAGTGGTGTAAAGGGTTTCTGGGTTGGTGTCAATTATAAAGGTTTTGTTAAAGCCGCGCTGCTTCACTACCACTGTATGTAGTCTGCGTGAACGGATGCCTGTGGTCTGTTGGTGAGACTGAGGACTGTAGAGTGGTCTCCACTGACCTCTTATCAGCGACACAACCTCTTTTAAAGTGTCCCTTCCTAGTCTGCGGTGCCCCCCAGGCCTTTGCTGTTGTGTTACCGTTGTTCATGCCCTTCCACGGTTCTTCTATCTACAGGCAGGTGGTTTTCAGGAGTGGTAGGTCTTTGATGTCAAGTCTGTGCTTCTGTGTACCTTCTGTGTACTTCCTGTGTCCACTGACTCAAGGGCTCATTGTAGACATGTTTTCCCCTCTTCGCTCACGGTTTCAGCCCTCTCTTGGTGCTCCTCTGGGGTGGGGGGGTGCTTCATAAGACCTTCCATGTCTTCACAATGGTGATTGGCTACCTATTCAATAGTGCATTAGGGTCGGTACCCCTCCCTTGGGTGACTACAGTCTTCTCTGTGTTTCTACCCACCGCTTCTAAGCTTTCCCTGTCGCCGCCCGGTGATGGGCCCATGGTGGCTGCTGACTCGGCTCTGTTCTTGGAGGTACAGACTATGAGGGAGTCTGGCTCTGCATGAGTTCTATGTCCAAGCTTTCCCTGTCATTGCCTGTGATGGGCCCATGGTGACTGGTGACTCGGCTCTGTTCTTGGAGGTACAGACTATGAGGGAGTCTGGCTCTGCATGAGTTCTATGTCCAAGCTTTCCCTGTCGTCTCCGGTGATGGGCCCATGGTTGCTGGTGACTCTGCTCTGTTCTTGGAGGTACAGACTATGAGGGAGTCTGGCTCTGCATAAGTTCTATGTCCAAGTTTTCCCCGTCGTCGTTGGTGATGGACCCATGGTGGCTGGTGACTTGGCTCTGTTCTTGGAGGTACAGACTATGAGGGATTCTGGCTCTGCATGAGTTCTATGTCCAAGCTTTCCCTGTCGTCTCCGGTGATGGGCCCATGGTGGCTGGTGACTCTGCTCTGTTCTTGGTGGTACAGACTATGAGGGAGTCTGGCTCTGCATGCGTTCTATGTATTTCTGGCCCTGCACTGATGCCTTACAATTCTTTTGTGTCTATGGAATCACTGCCTTAGAGGCTGCTGGCTTATTACATTCCTCCCTGACCCTGAAGTATACTTGGGTGCATAGACAAAAACTGATTTTTCTGATGGATTGGATTCAAGGTCTCTCAAAGGAATTATGCGCCATGCATTTGGACCCCGAACCCATCCGCTGCCCTCTTTACTACTCCATGGTCCATTGAAATGTAATCAATTGGGATGCCCTCAAAGGGATTCATGTCCGCCTCCTCCTGCGGTGAGTCAGCTGCCATGTCCTCCCATAGGGTCTCTTCTTTCTCCTGCATGTCGAACACCATGTATTCTGTGTCTGTCTCTGTGTGTAATGGCATGCCTCATTTCCGACCTCTAGCTGCTCCTCTACAACTGCTTGTTGTGTGTCTTTTCTTCCAGGAAGCTCCAACTCCTGTCTAGGCTTGCTGCCCTCCAGTGGTTGAGGTATTCTTCTGCGCTGCCACAGATTCCTCACAGACCCTCTTCATTTTCATCAAGTGTCCATCTCTGCCTCTAATGCCCTTCCCTTCCACTCAACCTTGACTGTCTTGGATTGTTCCTTGGAGGCTACCTCTCTCTCCTTCTGTTTTGGTGCTCAAATGTCTGTTGAAGTTTCACGGACGCCCTGAGCCACCTGCCTCCAGGTAACCTTGTCTTTGGACCCAAGAGGATGGTAAATACTGGCAACCTCTACGACTGAAGCTTTTCTTGGCGCTTGTGAGATCCCTCATGTTCACTTGGAGCTTCGACTTCGGGGCGTCTTATCAGAAGCTTGGGCGCCTTGTTCGAAGGTTTAAAAGCTTCGCACTTTGAGGCAAAACAGGGTTAGGTTCTAACTTCCTTGAGATGGACCTCTGGTGTGAATTCCTCGAGGTCTGGCTGCCAATCTCCTTTCTCAGCCTCTGCACCCTCTTCCTTCGAGAGATCCATGTCCTACCATCGACTCATGGTTTCTCTCCTGCCTCTCCAGTTCCAGTTGTCCTGTCATGGTCCCAGCTGCCCAGTGAGCAGGTGAAATGTTTTTTATGTACCATGGGTTTTTGTTTAAAATGCGAAGCTGCGCAGCAATCCTTGGACTTATGGCCCCTCGGTAGGAGGACATACATTCTGGAAGCTCAAAGCAAATGCCTGATGACGATCAGAGCAGAACTTGAAGCTCGTGCTCATAATACAAGCACTGCCAGGAATCCCAGCCCCCCCCCCCCACCACTGCCACAAAGGCTCCTTCTGAGACGACAGCGAAGAACCACCCGCCCCCTCCTCCCCCTCCCAGGATATTCCTGAAAACCTCGATCCAGCGTCGACCTCCGCTACTCGTTCGAGGACTTTTAGCAATCCGTTGGATACCTGTATATTTGTTTTTAATTCCAGCTCACATGATGAACCTCTGAACACAGTGGCAGAAAACAAATCTAAAGGTGACGTTAGGAGGCATTATGGGCTTAGGATCGACATCACAGTGAGTCATTCAGGCTCCATCCATGTCGACACTTAGCACTTCCGGCACAACCACTAGATGGTGGAATAATGTTCAGCACGTGAATCCAGAAAACATGTCATGCTCCAAAAGGGATCCATGTAGGGAAAGCGCAATACACAGAACCAGGAGTTAGGACGGCGAGCACGGGACAGTATGCAGCAACCAGGGAACAGTGTGGCCCGCAGGGACTACAGAGGAAATCAGGAGACAACAGAGTGTGCAGGGAGTGTGTAGCATGCAGGAAGTCTGGGGACAGGGGGATACAAGGTTGCACACAGCACCCTGGGAGTTAGTGAGGCCAGCAGGTACAGCACATGAACTAGGAGTCACTAGAATCCACAGGGAGGGTGCAGCAGGCAGGGGGTGATGGGACAGGGGGATACAAGGCTGCAAACAGTGCAGAGAGTGTCAGTGGGGACAGCAGGTACAACACATGAACCAGGAGGCACTAGAATCCGCAGGCAGGGTGCAGCAGGCAGGACATCGGGAGGCAAGGAACACACTTTGTCATGGCTCAGTGAGGCCTGCAGAAAGCATGCAGCACCAGGGAGCTGAGGAGGACAGGAGAGAACACATGGAGTCAGGGGGTCAAATGTGCATGCAGCACACTGGATGCCAGGGGTCAGAAGAGAGTGCACATGAAGAATGATTTCAGTTTGGTCCTCAAGGTAAGCCAATCACAAAGGAACCAAGCAGGCCTGCAGGCAGCCCACAGCATGAGGGAACTCGAAGCTAGGCATACAGAAGTGACATCTTACCTTGACCGACTCTGCTTCTGCCTCTGCCTGCATGATCATCTGCAGTCTGGACAGGAGAGAAGAGAATGCAAGTGAACATCAGTCTCCAGGAGAGGGAGCACAAGGCAGAGGAAGTGCACAAGAGAGGTGTCCAGTGACAAGCCTGTCAAAGGTTTGAGAGATAGGGAAAGAGTGGAGGGAGTCAGGCTGGAGAATATACAAGTGCAGGGAGACTTAAAAAGCCAACACATGGAAAAGTGTCTCAGATGGGGGAGAGAATTGGCAAGGAAGCACAGAGAAAAAGAGATATAGAGGGATGAAGTCTGTTTCAGGGAGTGGCAAGGGGGGGTGGGTGTGCAGTATGACCAAATGGCTCCGTGTCCAGACAAGTGCTTTCCTTCTTTTCTAACCAAATGTGGGCGCGTAAGTTCAGCTGGCTCAATAGATCAGACCACGCCACCAAAATCCAGAATACACTGATCTGATAAAATAAATTCTAGGACTGGACAAGTGGTGTCTTGGTGTATTGGCTGTCCTAGAGAGGATGCAAAGGAGACTGTCTCAATGGCTGGAGAGACACCGTCCCTGTGTCGAGAGAGAAATATATAGGAGAAGCGGCTGTGCTATCCACATGTGTTCATGGTGAGGTCAACTAAGATCAGAAAAAGCATGAGCCAACACACGTTGGCTGGGACCTTTGAAATGGCAATAGCTGCCCACCCTGCTGGACTTCAAACGGGGGTTACTGCATGGAGATGGAGTGAGGAAGGTGCAGGCAACACTCTTCGGTCACGTCCAAGACACTCATGCCACAAATCGCTCTAACATAAGACTGCACATGTGGCAGCTACAGCCTCCCGCACACTGGTACATGCTCTACTACTGACCGCAAGTGTTATGAATGTGGAAGTCGCACACGACTAAAGGTGCACTGCGATACTCTGGTTCCTACACGCAAAGGGTATCACGTCTGAAACCTGACAAGCCTCAACACACAATCCACAGAAAAAGGTGATCGGATGAATGCCTGCAAATATTCTAACCTTTAAAAGGGCCACCAAGCTACCCCACAATGGTTCCAGCCTACTAAGGGCTTGTCAGTAAAGTAAAGCTCGTATTGAACCGTGAGCAAGGAACCCACGTCCTGGCGAACGCTTGCCCACTTACAGTGTTTCCTAAGACACAGAAAAGGTGATGGGAGGACGCTGCAAATAGTCTAACCACTGGCAATCTCTCGGGTAGCATTCCAACCCATAGTTTTTCACCCACTGTGCCACTCTAGTCAGAGGCCTGTCTTATGCAGATCAGTACTGATACTTCTCATGGGAACAGTCCAGCCTAAACTGCCAGGCAAGGGTCACTTCAGAAGGGCCAGCAAGCTACCCCACACTAGTTACAAGCAACCCCACAATAGTTACAGCCTACTGTCAGTAAAGTATAGCTCATATGGCGCAGTGAGCAAAGGACACACGTCTGGGCACACCCGTGGCCACTTACGACATTTCTTAATACACAGAAGGTGATGCGAGGATGCTGCAAATAGTCTAACCACTGGCAGGTGCTCGGGGTAGCATTCCAATCCATCGTTTCTTACCCACTGTGCCAATCTAGTCAAAGGCCTATTTTATGCAAATGAGTTCTGACCCTGCTCATCATGGGAACAGTCCATCCAGAAATTCCGGGTGTAATCCCCCTAACTGTGCCACTGGAGCAAAGCTACACCTGACCGAGGAGGCCCAATCAGGCCAAAACCGGCCGTGGTGTGCTTGTGTTCCGGTCCAGGAAGAAACTGACCTGGCAGTTTCAGACTGTTTCTATTGACCAATAAGCCTTATAGATTGCATTCAGAAGATTTTTGGTTGGAATCTACTGAATAAGATACAAAATTGGATAGACTAGTTTAGCATCCTTAGCCCCTTTCAAGCAGGCTTCCGCACCAGGGTATCAACTAATGACCAGGCCTTTCAATTTATGCTAGTATACTGGAGAACTGTATTGATCCGAGGTGGCAGTTTGTACGTCGCGTTTGTCGACCTGAAATCTTCTTTCGATTTGATTTCAAGACAAAAATTGTGGAGTATTTTGGCTGACCTGGGTATGCCCCCCATAATTGTTATTCTGTGTGGACCGGGGCCTGGAAATTAACACTTCAAAGTCTAAGGTGATGTCCTTTAAGCAGCATAAATCTTTCAAGAGCAAACTAGTCTTGGGAGGATCCCCCCTAGAACAAGATGATTCATTTGTTTATTTGGGGGTTACCATAGCAGAGGGTGTGTCTTGGCAGCCGCACATTCGCAAGGCCACCACCAGGCTAAAACAGATCCCTGGTGCAATACTTAAAGAGTTTTCGACATCCTACTCTAAACGCATTTCTCCTGCACTTAAAATCTATGAAGCCAAGGGTTTTGGGGTCAGCCTTGTATGGGGCTGAGCTGTGGGGGTTCTCCAAACACGATGACGTCGTAAAATCTGAGAACAAGTTCATTAGGAACCTGATTCCCCTCCAATCCAGCACTCCGTTATATCCACTGTTCTGTGATCTTGAAGTTACTAGGGTCACACATAAAATTCGCCTGTGGCCCTTATTTTACCAGAGGCGCCTGTGGATCACTCCCGAGCTCACTCAATATGCTGACACTTTAAGGAACGTTATGAAGGCTCACCAATTCAATTCCATGGCTCTCAAACATGAAGTCAGCCCTGTATTTGTCAGGACTCCCTGATTTGTGGGACCAACAGAATACATATGTCTTTCCAACTACGACCGAGATGAAAATGAAATATCGGTCATTTGTGGAGGGTGAGGATGTTCGGAAGTCAGCCGCTGCCAAGCTAACAAGTGATTGCATGGACATTAAGTCATGCTGGGGGGGGGAATTATTCTGGGATGTAGTGACGGTTCCACTGCACCGAAAACCTTATTTTAACTTTCATATAGGTACTCTATTCCTCAGGTCATATACATTGGGCTGGAAGGGCAAAGGAGGTAGCACTTGTCCTATATGTGACCACCAGAAGGAAAGTGTAGCACATGTTAAGTTTGCTTGCCCACACTACTTATCCCTCCGGCACAATTGGTTGGCATCGATTTGTAGGCAAATAGGTGTACGCATCTACCAGGATGCCCTCCATATCTTTAGATCAGACTCTTCCATGCCAATGGTTATCTCTATTGCAAACATTTTGGGTACAATGTGTGTGCCACGCTAAAAAGCCCTAAGTCGCTCTCTCCCTCGATGACTTATATTTCTGCTTGGACCATCTGGGCTGTATTGGGGGAATCCTTTTAACATTTCATTTTCAATTATATGTTTTATTCTTATTAGCACGTGTATAATTATATAGATTTACATTTTTTATATGTTTTTAGATACTAATGTATGTATTTATACTATATTAGACATATGTTGTCAGTGTGATGAATTGTACTTTTATGGCCCAGGTGGCCAAGATAAAGAGTTTTGAACTGAACTATTGGAGGAGGACCAGGACTGATTTGCATATGGCTGGGTCTAATCTGAGGTGGCAAAAGAACAAGGTGTTGGAAGGCTACCGCTAGCATTTGCCAATGGTTATTGCAAGTGCTGGAGCAGAGTTTTCGTTTAGAAAATTCTAGGGCTTTTGAAGCTCTGGCATGTCTATGCGTTTTATTAATTTATTAATAATCAACAATTAATTATTTGTCTTTGTGTAAGTGTGTTTCTATTAATCAACCCGTCTGTTTTAACACAAGAGAAAGTTACACGAGGGTTAGCATGTGTGTGCTGTTTTTGTTTTCTAAAAAATAACGTGCAAGTTTTCATGTTTAAACGTTGCTGTGTGCTGTTTATTTTGAGCACAAAACGCTGTCTGAATTAATGCTTTTTTATGTTGCGAAAGCTAGATAAATGCATACACATAAGGGTATTAGTGGGGTTAACACTGTTTAATCATTATGCTGTAGTAACGTTTATTTTGTCTCTTTAATTAAAGATGGTCTATTGTGGCCTATGAAGGCCTTAACCGAGCTGAGAGTATTTCGAAGCCTGGTTGTGGCAGATTCTGTGATGTGGCAAGGGAGACCTCTGCTGGAATAAGGTCGAAGACAACTGACCGTGGTCCTTATTGTATTTTTCCATGAGGACATCAGCAGTTTGGAGGATCTCCAAAAGAAATGGAACGTCCTTGGCAAACAAAGGAGCTTCAGAGACAAACAATGAACTGTGGCCTGGCTGCCGAGGGAAGTTGTACAAGTTGGATACTTTGATAGTTTCTTGGTTCCTGTTCCGTAGTTCACGTCTTGTGACTTTTCCTGAGCGGAGATTTCCAGATGTAGCAATGTTACATCTCTTCCTTCTCGTTCTGCTCAGTGATACAGTTTATCCTGCCAACTTTATGTGTGTCTCTATTGTATTTTTCACTATAAAAACTGTTAGTTTAGGGAGGGATCTCCCCACTCTTTTGCTGCCCTTTTGCCACTTGCCATTTTACCTTTGCCGCGTGAACTTGCGTTGCTGAGGATCGATGCTGAGGACTCTGTCTTGAGAGACTTTACCGAGAGACTGGTCCTGACACGTTCTGACACTTAGTTAGAATAGGTAACTATGAGAAATGATTTATTCTGATTGATTTACTTTGACTAATTTTAGATAAAGCAATATAATTTTAAACATGGTGTTGAATATTCTTTCTTGTCAATTATTGTGTACATTTTTGATCATTGTTGTATAGATTGTATAGAGTATGTTTAAGAACAACCACTATAATCAGGTCCTATCGCTTAGATATAGATGCAGGGTGGTTTAGGAGTTTTCTTCCCACAGGTTATTTGCTGGTAGAGTATTTGAGCGTATGTTAGTGAAATGGGCCCTAGCGTATGATGAATGTATGTGCGTGTAACTGTGAGATTACTCTATCCGTGGTAGTGGGCATATTTTTGATACCCTGATCTCTATCACAAGCATTCCCACATCACCTTTTGTGTGTTTGATGCCTAAACATATTTCAGGTCACAGATCGAGGGATCAATCCAGTGAGGGGAAGCTATTTTGATAAATCCACATGCCCAGATGATCATGAAAGTGTTCTCGGTGGGAACAGTTCACTCTCTGATGCAGACAATGATAACAACCTTACTGAACTAATACTGGATGGTAATGTTGTGAAAAGAAAATGTTACCCTGTAGATTCCCATGATGCGACTACTCCTACCATGTAGTGATGGTGTTGGGACGAGAAGTCTACTGCATGTCTCTGGAAAGAGTGCTTCCCCTGCCTTATGCTGATCTCCAGGCCAGTCACTCAAAAGCTACTGTATGGTTTCCAGATCCCTACCTCAGTGAGCATGACAATCCTACATGTCCACTGAGGGTCTCCCGGTTTACATGGATTGAGACCCTAGAGATTGGCTCGGCGGTCGAGGGGGCATGCCTAGTGCATCCCTATTTTTCAGAGAGTGGCTACTGCCCTCTCTACCCAGGCTGGGGTAGTCTGATAGTGCCAGCAATAAATCTATAGTCAGGAGGGGTGGGTCACTAGCCACCCTCCTGATCAAGTCTGAGCAGTCTATCCCTTGCCTGGGGTCCTGTTCCCTTTGTCTACCTGACATGTGTTTGAGAGCCAATGGATGTACTGGGGAAGAATGGTGAAGTGAGCCATTGTGTGTAATACAAGCTGTTCTGCTGGACATCCCAGTTCTCTTGTGCCCCTCCCAATTCCTTGGATAGGCCTGGTGGGCCGGGGTAGACACTCAGCTCTTATCTGGGTTTAGTTACACTACCTCTGCTAAGTGGACCCTCCCCCACTGGTCAGTGCCTTCTGGTCTGGAGTTAATTAAAATTCCTCTTTAGGGAACATCACGGGCTGGTACAAGGGAAGACAGTAGGTCATCTGTGCATGCTTTGAACACACCATGAAAGGCTTTGTGATTGGAGGTGTAATCAGGATTCAAAAGTAGCAGACCCTCTGATTGGATCAGCCTATCAATCAGAGGTGATAAAAGTCTGGCCTGAGTGGTCAGCTGTTGTTCAAGACTGGTCCATGACTGAAGAGGCGGCTCACACCAGGTCTGTCCAGAGGAAGCCAGCCGCGACCTGTGGTGTGAAGGAAAGATAAGACACTTGCTCACTGCGTCTGGAATTTGAGGACAATTTCTCTATGACTGATGGATTCTGTTGCCAGGAGTTCGATGAAGATCCAGGGCATCAGCAGCATGAGAGAGGACCAGCTGTTTCTGTGAGACTTGTTGAGCGGGTGCTTTGAACAAGGAAACTGCAGACAGATGCACAGGAGGAAAGGAAGCTTGCAGCACATCAAGGGAGACAGAGAAGGGGAAGCTTTATCCCAGTCCTTGAAGGTGAGATCGCTTTGCCCAGACCCCTCCCCTGAGCTATTGGAGCCTGTACAAGTTGCCGCTGGGTAATAGAGGCCAGTGAAACAGGTCCCCCCACCTTTCTTTTTGTGATATCTGTGGGTATCAGGGTGAACTGGCACTCTGTCCAGCACTACCCTCCTATAGCTAGCCAGAGGCTACTGGACTAGTGGTACTCCAGTAAACTGTGCCAAGACATCAGGCACCTGTGATCAGATACCCTGACGTCACTAGAGTTGTGTCCTCACTCAGGGCGGGAGGGCACTTCTGTTGCTTTGGGTGGGGGTTATGGGGCTGATCAAGAACCTTTGACTTTACATCATATGTTGAAACTTTATCCTTTCAATCCAAAGATTGACATCAAGGCTCTAGGGAATGAGAGCAGCCCTGTGTAACATGGTCTGTAAGATACAATGCTAATTGTGTGTCTTCATGTCAACTGTGTTTTTACAGTGCTTGGTGTCTAGGTGCTATAATACCGTTTGGGGTCAGAACTCTGGCCCAGAGGGTTGTAGTGACATCTGGTTTTCACTGTTTATCCTAATTGTATGTGTAGTATAATTCTCTTGTGTGTATTACACTACTTTTCTTTTATAAAAAGTAAAGAACTGACTGGACATAAATTTTATCAGCTGGTAGTACGGTGTGCAATGTATTCTGAATGTCTAACTGCAAATCTCCTCCTTGAGTAAGCATTAGACTGCTCTGTCTTGCTACCCTGAGAGAGTTAAGTGCTGGAGAGGAGTACTTGGTTATACAGTTTTGGGTCCACAAGTACTGAGGCCCCAGGGCGCCAGTGGGGAACACTTCACTGATGCGATTGGAGCGCAGTAACCCCTGAGTGCCCTTGTGTCTAGGAAGCCGGGTCTAACAGATGGGTTCAGACATTTCCAACTTATTTTCTCTCAGTGGGTGAGCATTGTAAGTGGAGGATACTGTCAATAACAAGGGTACTGTGCATTGTGTACATTGAAGGCAAAATCACAACATCTGGGATCATTGCTGGCGTCCATGGAGGAAGGTGGACACGTGAATCTACACCACAACAATACCATGAAAAGATGGTTAGAGGACAAAAAGTAAATGCTGGCTTTCACATTTTCCATTTGTAGCACAAGTCGCTGTTGATGCACACACTCTACATAGACGGTAAAGCTAATGCTCCCCAAACTGATGGGTACCAAGCAGATAATGCAGATGTTTGGAACAAAGTTTCTAACACAGTCTGCACAACTAAAGCCTTTCGATGAGCTTGAATGTCCACACAGAGTGCTTGGTATGTGATGTTAACTAGGTAGCAGCTTTACAGATGTCTGCTAAAGGGATGTTACCCTTCTAGAGTGCGGAATGTGCTCTACGAAGCACAGACAGTGTGTGCTTGCCTTCGGCATAACAGGATTGTACGCATTTAACAATCCATCTCGCAATACCAGACTTGCAGATGGTGTGTCCCATGTGAGGTTTATATTAAAGCCATAAAGCGTTGTTTATCTTACGAAATAACTTGCTCCTACTGCAGTAATACAGGAACACCCTTTTTAATGTCTATTGTGTGTAGAGACGGTCCAGCCACCGAGTCTGGGTGAAGGAAGACGAAGGGCATCTCGATGGTTAGATTAATATAAAATGGTGAGACGAATTTTGTACAAATCTGGGATTGGTTTTAAGGGCCACCCTTGGACCTTAATGAAAGGTTCCTCTATGGTTAAAGCCTGTAACTCACCGACGCATCTGAGGGAGGTGATTTCTATTAAGGCAGCCACACTCCAAGAAAAGAACTGCAGATCACACAAATGGTGGTTTGAAAGGTAGACCCAAGCAATCTACACAGGCGATGAAGACATTTTGGGCCTAAATCTTCGGTTTCGCACATTGTTCCAAAACAACCCAAACACAAGCACAGATCTGCACATGTGTGTAGAAGACCCCCCCCCCCCGAATCCGGCCATACAGCGAGAGAGGCATCTGCCTTCCCACATGGAGGACATGATTCATGAGTTGGCAAAGACTGCCATTAGCTGGTCAAAGTCCTGCCGGTGCATTGACACATTTGCCACAGACATTGGGCCCTTTACATACAGATGACTGCTTTGGGGTGCCCTCCGTGGCAGAGGTTTTCCAAGAAGTGATCAAGTGAATTGTCACAAGCTTTCCTGACTATCTGCACTATCGTGACGAAGTAAGCATTAAAGATCATGATAGCACGCTGGTAAGCTGTATGCAGTGCCCTTATGATGCACAAGGATGAAAGCAACATTGGCAAACTTTTGCTCAAGTTTTATGCACAATTGTTCTCCACAAACATACAACCCTGAAAAGGTTGAAGCTCTCACCTCTGTGCCTGCTCCTGACAATGCTTTGGGGATGCTCTGGGCATGACCACCTACTGCAAAAGGTAAAATGAAACTTGCAGTAGCTCAACAATACTTCAGAAATGTAGCAAGGCATGCTTGCCCTCTGGCTCTGAGCAAAGTGGAGTTCATTGATACCTCTCGAGGATCCCACAATTTGAGCAAAAGCCGAGCTGATTAGCACCCAGTGGTAGTATATCTAGAAGGAATAAAATGACTGAGTACTGTAGCTTCCATGAACTACTTGCCTCTCACAGAAAAGCCTTGGTATTTCCAAAAACCTGAGTAAACGAGTTGTGGAGTTCACTAATGAAGGTTATCAAAACATGGCAGCAAACAAGACACTCTTCAGACAGAAGATGTGGCTTCTGTTTCTAGCTAACCTGTTGGAGAAGGTGCTTGGTACCCATCATGTTTTCCAGAGCTGTGGAATGTCTAGTTGAACTTGAGTCAATGTCGCAGCAGCTGCGAGTAATCTGTAGCCGAGTCAGCTTCGGTAAAGATCTTCTCGTCATGACAGATGAATTCTCCAGGTTCCCTTAAGTCATGGCTGTTCCTAGCATGGTGTTTCTGTCTATAAAGAACATAGTCTCAACTTCTGACATTCCTCCAACAGTCAGGTTTGATTACAGACCACCCTTCAACAGCAAGGACTTTAAATGATTTGCAGCATGGCATCTGGTGGAATGAATTGTAGAGAGTTTTGTGCCATGTCAATTGTCTACTGCAGCACCCCTCAAAGCACAGCCGGTAAGTCGACAGCTGAGCTGCTGTTGGTCTTTAAGCTGCGAACTGGCCTTCTGTTCACCATAACCTGGCCAAGTCGACACCTGGATGAAGTACGGCATCATGTCCATCACAAGATGATGATGATGATGGATTAAGCAAATTCCAAGTAGTTCAAAAGATGGCAGCACGTCTCATTTATAATCTTCCGGCAAGGAAGCCTCTGCCCCTCTGCTGTGCTTGCTTCACTGGTTACCGATTCGCAAAAGAATCATCTTTAAGGTCTGCTGCCTGACTTACAAGTCCTTGCAAGGCCAGAGTTATCTTTCCGCTACGCACTATTGTCCTCGCAGATCTTTGAGATCCAGTGACAAAGCCTTGCTTTCAGTTCCACGTATTTCCAAATCTCGTTCTGGGGGGAAGACCTTTTTCTTACTTAGCTCTGTTTTTGTGGAACAAACCTCCAGGTCACATACGCCATTGTGCAGTTTACTTTAACATTAGGGAATTTCTAAAAACAGAGTTTATTTTGGGCGTGATCAGTCTGTCACTTTGCTCATAAGCTGTCTGCGCTGAGATACCCCTTCCATGGTGATTTGTGCACACTAAAGTTCAATTAACAATCACAAAATTAACAATGGACAACATGTAAAATATTCAACAGAATGAGAAGGACACTAAGGTTTCGATTCCGATCCTGTAAAACCCGGGTACCAACCGTCGTACGGAGCGTTTTCTCCGTCCGACTCGTACCCGGGAAAACCACCTTACAAACCCGCAAGTACGATTCGTACAGAAATATCATTTCCGTACGAATCGTACAAAACACCGACCGGCTAAAATATACCCACAATTCCGATCCGGGACACCGCGTACGTGACGTCCGGACGGAGTCAGGCAGCGTTTTACGAACCAGCAATTACGATTCGTGCCTACGTCACTCCGCACGTAGCATTTTTTACGGGAGCCAAAAACTGCCGGGAAATTGAGGAGAACGCGAGGAAGGAGCACCTGTACGCGACGGACAGCCATGGACCCCATCCTACATGTCATCCCGGCCCTCATAGCCTACGACCTGGTGCACAGGAACCGACGCAGATGCCGCAGAAGGTCAGAACAACACCCAGGGGCAAAGGTGGGGGGCAGGGGCAGGAAACATAACCCCACCCAAGGCAAAATGTATACATGCCCTGTACATACCATACCTCCAGGGACTGGTCACTCCAGGGGGGGCGTGTCCACCAAGGCCTGCGTCCCGCCACAACGGAAGTGGACGTGGACGCGTCCCGTCACCACAATTGTGGTACACTCCGTACCCACACCTTAAGAGCGTGGGTACGGGTCGTACCACGCCTACCCCTACGTCACCCCAACATTGGGGGTACGGCCCGTACCCAGGCCTTAAGAGTGTGGGTATGGGTCGTACCACGCCTACCCCTACGTCACCCCAACAATGGTGGTATGGCCCGTACCCACATTCTGTAGGCCTGGGTACGGGCCGTACCCCTACGGCACCCCAACAATAGTGGTACGGCCCGTACCCACGCTCTTCAGGCCTGGGTACGGGCCGTACCACCATTCTTGGGGTGACGCAGGGGTATGCGTGGTGCGAGCGTACCCACGCTCTGAAGGCCTGGGTACGGGCCGTACCCCTACGTCACCCCAACAATGGTGGTACAGCCCGTACCCAGGCCTGAAGAGCGTGGGTACGGGTCACACCACGCGTACCCCTACGTCACCCCAAGAATGGTGGTACGGGCCGTACCTAGGCCTGAAGAGCATGGGTACGGGCCGTACCACCATTGTTGGGGTGACGTAGGGGTAGGCATGGTACGGCCCGTACCCACGCTCTTAAGGCCTGGGTACGGGCCGTACCCCTACGTCACCCCAACATTGGTCGTACGGCCCGTACCCAGGCCTGAAGAGCGTGGGTACGGGCCGTACCACCATTGTTGGGGTGACGTAGGGGTAGGCGTGGTACGACCCGTACCCACGCTATTAAGGCCTGGGTACGGGCCGTACCCCTACGTCACCCCAACAATGGTGGTACGGCCCGTACCCAGGTTCTGTAGACCTGGGTATGGGCCGTACCCCTACGTCACCCCAACATTGGGGGTACGGCCCGTACCCAGGCCTGAAGAGCATGGGTACAGGCCGTACCACCATTGTTGGGGTGACGTAGGGGTAGGCGTGGTACGGCCCGTACCCACGCACTTCAGGCCTGGGTACGGGTCGTACCCCCAATATTGGGGTGACGTAGGGGTAGGCGTGGTACGACCTGTATCCACGCTCTGAAGGCCTGGGTACGGGCCGTACCACTACGGCACTCCAACATTTGGGGTACGGCCCATACCCAGGCCTGAAGAGCGTGTTTGTCGTGCTACGATCCACATCAGTGGACATAGACATAGGGGTGGGTGCCTATCACTCCCAGCAGTGCCCAGACATATGAGGGGTGGGTGCCTATCACTCCTAGCAGTGCCCAGACATATGAGGGGTGGGTGCAGAGGACTCCCAGCAGTGCACAGACATATGAGGGGTGGGTGCCTATCACTCCCAGCAGTGCCCAGACATATGAGGAGTGGGTGCAGAGGACCTCCAGCAGTGCCCAGACAAATGAGGGGTAGGTGCCTATCACTCCCAGCAGTGCCCAGACATATGAGGGGTGGGTGCAGAGGACCCCCAGCAGTTCCCA
Organism: Triturus cristatus; assembly: GCF_964204655.1. Taxonomy (NCBI): domain Eukaryota; kingdom Metazoa; phylum Chordata; class Amphibia; order Caudata; family Salamandridae; genus Triturus; species Triturus cristatus. Next base: position 406,231,744 of record NC_140579.1, on the reverse strand, counting down.
GACATATGAGGGGTGGGTGCAGAGGACCCCCAGCAGTGCCCCGACATGTGAGGGGTGGGTGCCTATCACTCCCAGCAGTGCCCAGACATATGAGGGGTGGGTGCAGAGGACCCCCAGCAGTGCCCAGACATATGAGGGGTGGGTGCCTATCACTCTCAGCAGTGCCCAGACATATGAGGGGTGGGTGCAGAGGACCCCCAGCAGTGCCCAGACATATGAGGGGTGGGTGCAGAGGACCCCCAGCAGTGCCCAGACATATGAGGGGTGGGTGCCTATCACTCCCAGCAGTGCCCAGACATATGAGGGGTGGGTGCAGAGGACCCCCAGCAGTGCCCAGACATATGAGGGTGGGTGCAGAGGACTCCCAGCAGTGCCCAGACATATGAGGGGTGTGTGCCTATCCCTCCCAGCAGTGCCCAGACATATGAGGGGTGGGTGACTATCACTCCCAGCAGTGCCCAGACATATGAGGGGTGGGTGCAGAGGCCTCCCAGCAGTGGACAGAGACATGGGGGTGTGTACATCATCCTCCCATTAGCAAAACTCCATGGGTGCATGAAGGCATCCACAATGTGCGACTATGTTGATAGTGCCATGACAACACATCACTGACAGCAGTGTCCCACTCCCATGAGGATGGATGTCCTTCCCCCACTGCATGACACACCACATGTGGGTGTGATGACAAATTACACATGCATACCCACCCCTGGCGGTGGCAGCACAATACACACACTGAGATCATGCAACAAGACTGTATCCTCATGTTAAACCCCACTCAACTAAGAGAGCCTAAGGGAACACACACGGTCACCCACATTCCAGGACAGATAGGAATGTACAGGTGCTGGGGCTGCCAACAAGTTGTACCCTCCCATGGAGGGAAAAGGGTGGAGTACCCACAGATACAATGCCCACAATTGTCAGTCAGGTGCCCAAATACCCTGCAGAACAAGTAACACATGTGTGCTAGACTGGGAGTACACACATGCATAGTGCGGAAAAGGGACCATTTCCACATTAAGCCATGGCAACATACTCCATACACATGTACAGTGACTACCAAGGATGGCACAGACGATGCAGGCGGAGACATTGCAGAGCAGGCATGGGCAAAGTTGAAGGGATCCCTCACACAGCAAGGAAATGTAGACACAGGTCAGCACAACAATTGGGAAACACCCTGCAGGGAAGAAGTCAGGTGCCACAGAGGAAGGAACACTCCTTGAGACAATGTCACCATACAGTAAGAGCTTACATGACCAAAGATTATTTGCAGAGATCTTGTGATGGCACGCAGATACCAGGGTCCTCCCCATGAGCAGCACACTACAACATTTCCCAGACACCTAACACATTATCACCACCCCAACTCAGGGAGCAGCAGCACCAACAGCAATACCAGAAAAGCATTCGTGTGCAAATGAAAAACAAAATGCTTTATTCAGCATAAAAAAAGATTGGATTTGAAATGTACACTATATACAAGGCCCATAGGCCAGTCCATATGCGAATTCTGGGGGGGCGGGGGGGGGCACATTGGGACGCGTCTCCCCTAGCTTGCCTTCAGAGTTCCTTTCCATCCACAGGGGGGGGGCATCATGTGGGGGGGAAGGACCAGGCACCGCAGGGACAGGAGGGGCAGGGGTAGGTGTTGTGGGTGCAGGGACGGACGACTCCACCACAGGGGGTGGGGCAGCGCCAAAGGTGGTGGTTAGGATGGCGCTGCACACGGTTGCAAGGTCTCCCAGCGTCTCCCCTGTACCCGAAGGAACCACAAGCCCCAAGGAGGGGGGGGGTCGGAGGGATGGGTTGCAGCGCTACTGGGGGAGGGTGTGGACAGGGGGGGGACTCAACTCCCCTGCCTGGGGACTTCCTCGACCGCTTGCGGGGTGGTGTCACACTGGGGCTGAGGGACTGACTGGCCATGAAGGACTCTTTGTCCGACTGTTGGGCAGGGGAGCTAAGGGGAGTGGTTTTGGAGGAAGTGGGTCGTGAGGACTGCGGACTCCCACTGTGGCTGCGTGGCTGCCGTTTGCCCCCCGACCCAGTGGGTGTGCCTACTTCCCCCTGTGTGTGCGTGACTGGAGGTGTGCGCTTGGCCTTCCCTGTTGGTGTGCTGCCTGTGTCTGGTGGGGTGCGTGCATGGGGATGTCTGGGTGTGCTTGGGACAGGCATGGGAGTGGGAAGTGTGGCTGGTGCAGGGGTAGGGGGGGACGGAGCGCTGCAGGAGACCCACTGCTGCCGTCAGTGACGAGTCCATGGACCTCAGCAACATCCGTTGGTCAGACATCGCTGCTGACATGCCCTCCATGTACGACACCATCTGTGTCAGCAGTCTGGTGTGGCCATGGAGGACATTAAGCAGCGATGTCTGACCAACCTGCAACTGCCGCAGGATGTCCACAGACTCGGCATTGACGGCAGCAGGGGAGACAGGGGCAGGGGGTGTGGTGCCTGGCACGAAGGAGACATGTGGTCGCCTAGCACAGACAGAGGGGACCCGAGCAAGTGGGAGGGCGGTGATGGGAATGGAGGGGGCGGCGAGAGATGTACTGCTGCTTTCAGCTGTGGGAGCAGCCTCCGCCCCCTCTGGGAGCTCAGCCTCGGACCCGTCAGCGTCATAGTCGGTGTTGGAACTGGACAGGTCCTCCGCCTGACTCCCCTCGCCCTTCGTGCCACTTGCTGCGCCAGACTCCCCAGCACTGGTGGCACCGGTGCTGGATCCCTCCGCCACGTCCGTGCCGGTGTCTCCCTCGGTGTCCCCCGACGATGCTGTGGGCAAGGTGAAGAGACAGGAAATAATCAGACACCTGTATACATATGACACATGAATCCAAACTACATAGGTCACAGTGCATAGCATGAAAAGCATCATGAGTAACATCTACAATACTACGCACATATGTAGGCCCTGCACTACACAGTTGGTTGACCCACCATGCCACTTTGAAACAATGGAGAGCATGACACAACAGCAAAGAACTTGATATCGAATTATACGGAGAAGCTAGTGTCTGTGGACAGTCAAGCACAGCATCTGGACCACACACCGTTGCCAAAAATGGATGAGCAGGAACCATGTCTTTTAACTTTTGACACATTCTGCAAAGCACAAACATTAAACCCTGCACAACATGACTGGGTCAATACTTGAGTGTCTGTTCTGACTATCATCACACACAGGCCAGACCTGGCAAGGATACATAAGCTTTGGACATGTAGGCCTTGCCCGCACAAACCCCCCCTACCTGAGACAATGTGATTGAGACAGAGGAAGGACTTACACCTCTTAATCAGGGATCACAAAAATGGGCTCCATTAAATCCTAATTGCACTCTAACTACCCCTCGTGGGGCTGACCACACATATTATTGACAAACAACCATCATCAGATAGTTGTACACAGACACACAGGCACTGGCCAGTGTGAGGATGCACAAGCCACATTGGGTCACCCTGAACAGTGTACACATGTAGCACACTTTAAGTAAATACAAATGAGGCCAGGGTACAATGCCACAGAGGCCAACCTATGCTGAAGACACTGAGAATGTCCACAGTGTTGGATGACACACATGATTCCTAGGAAAAGGTTTCTCAGGGGACTGTAGTGGCCACACTGCTCCATGGTCCTGGATAGATCTGACTGCAACAGGAGCAACCGTCCCGCACTATGCATATCTACCCCTCATGCACATCATGTCTGAGAGGCCACAACATCGGTCATGCATGCTGCTAGGCAGTTCATTTCAAGACTCACACTCCTATGTTGAGACTCTGCATCAGTGCCAACAATCATGGACCCCCAAATGACTGAACTGGACAGGGCACAGGCAAGGTCCCAACACATGTCACAGACCACCCCCACACATGATGCTGCAAGCATTGGGCACTTGGATTAACTGCCAGCCTAGATTACCTTGTGCAAGAGTGACTACACACAGACCAGGGAACACATGTCAAGGAGGGGAAGGGAGGAAGAACAGGACCGGTTGACTTTGGGGAACAGGATATGCACTGCACATATAAACCCTGGCAGTGTATCCAGGCGACTGAGCACTTCCAAAAGCTGGTGACACACAACAAACACACATGTACCTACCCCCTTCCTGCTGCTGCTTCTCCTGTAACCGCCTATCCATGTCAGGGAAGACCACCCCCAGGACACGCTTCATTTGGTGGGTCAGGCGCCGGCGCCCGCCGTGTTTGCGTGGAGGTGAGTCCCCCAGCAGGACCCGGGCGATCCTCCTGGTCCAGCACCCGATATCCTGCCAGCGTTTCCTCACCTGGGCCAGGCGCCGACTGCAACCCTCCACCGACCTCACGGCCCTGATGGCCCGCTTCCAAATCTCCCCATTGGCGTAGGCGGCTACCTGTGAGGATGACAAAGTGAGACAACATCAATACACCTGCTCCATGTCACAGAGACACACATTAGAACAATTGGGCTTATTTGAACAGGGCATAGTATGCAGCCAACTCATTGCACCTTTGTCATAGGGACATTAGCCTCTGGCGAAAGCCAAATGCACTACGTGGCATTTAAAGTACACAGGTGGCATGAGGGGTGCGACAGAATCAATGATCATGGCTCACACTGTGCATCACAAGCAACACCAGGATTATGGACAGCACCTCAAAGCAGTCACATGCCCCAGGCCACTGACGCAACCTCAGCGGAGTACACAGACACACACAGGCACAGGACAATCACCTGCCATTGGCAACTGCGGGTACAAACATCACTCTGCACATGTGCCACTTGACTGGGGGGAGTCACAGGTGTGGGGCTAGCTCAGCACGTCAGACACACAGTACGGCTCCCTGCTCACATCAGATGGGTAGGGCATATGCATCCTCCATGCAGCTGGGGTGCAACACTCCACATAGACACTCACCCACATGACAGGGGTCTTACACACACACCAATGTCCAGGGGCCGTACACATCATTTGGACACTATCACCACAGGTACACTCAACTCACACACATCTGTGGGTACAGTCACCTGTCACACTGGGGGGACCACAGAATCACATCAGGACTATAGAAACAACATTCCCAAGAGGATTAGCCAGGCTGAATGTGGCATGCACCATGCAGTGATTGTCACAGTAAGCACAATGCAAGTGAGGAGTGCAGATATGAACCACATCAGGCTCTGCATGGGAGACATAAGGCATTCCCCCCCTGGGACCCACCATGAACAACATTGCATGTCTGTCACACCTGGACACAATGCCAGAAGTGACACAAAAAAGGGGCACATTCACAACTAGTGGAGTCAGCACTCACCTGCTCCCCTGGTCTCCCATACAGGCAGGGGTACTGTGGGAGGATGACGTCCAGCAACGCCTCATTCTCCTCTTGGGTGAAAGGCTGGGCCCTCTCCACAGACCTGGACATGGTGCCAGAGGAATCACAAGCAGCAGCAGTGGTGTGGAATGAAAGGTTGTGCAGGCAAGTGCTCTCTCATGGGTCCTGGCTGCCTTATATCTCCCTTGCTGGGCTGTTTCATTTACAGGAGTACAGAGTGCTTGGTCAATCTCATTTGCATCCTACGTTTCCTCCAATCCCTTTAAACCTACCCCAGAGAGGGCCTTTGCATGGTTCAAAATTTGAGCATGATGTCAAGTCAACAACCACTTTGCAACATAGTATATTGTCTCCAACCGACTTTTGCTGGCCACCTGATGAAAAATTTTGAACTAGAAACTCGGTCTCCATGACAACCAGCATGCATTTAGGCCCTTATACTTGTCCCTCATGTGTCCCCTATGTAATTTCACTATCCACACACAGGTACGGTGCGTTCCACACGTACCCCTAGGGCACCACTACTCCAGTGATACGGTCCTTACACGCGTGTGTAGGGCCCGTATCACTTTGGTAGTGTTGCCGTAGGCGTATGCCATTGTGATACGGGCCATACATGCGTGTGTAGGGCCCGTAGCACTATGGCGTATGCCTACGCCAACACTACCATAGTGCTACGGGCCCTACACACGCGGGTACGACCCGTAGCACTAGGGTAGTGTTGGCGTAGGCATACGCCATAGTGGTACGGGCCGTACATATGCGGGTACGGCCCGCATCTCTATGGCATACACCTACGCCAACACTACCCTAGTGCTACGGGCCGTACCCGCGTGTGTAGGGCCCGTAGCACTATGGTAGTGTTGCCGTAGGCGTACGCCATAGTGCTACGGGCCGTACATACGCGGGTACGAGCCGTATCTCTATGGCGTACGCCTACGCCAACACTACCCTAGTGCTACGGGCCGTACCCGCGTGTGTAGGGCCTGTAGCACTATAGTAGTGTTGCCATAGGTGAACGCCATAGTGCTACGGGCCATACATACGCGGGTACGAGCCGTATCTCTATGGCGTACGCCTACGCCAACACTACCCTAGTGCTACGGGCCGTACCCACGTGTGTAGGGCCCGCAGCACTATGGTAGTGTTGGCGTAGGCGTACACCATAGAGATACGGGCCATACATACACGGGTACGAGCCGTATCTCTATGGCGTACGCCTACGCCAACAGTACCATGTGGATAGGACCAGTGTGTACACGTACGTGTGTACAGTCCTTGCACACACGCGTACTCCTACCCAAACCCCATATTGTGATACGACCGTACACACGCCCTCAGAGCGTGTGTTCGGTGCGTTTCACAGCTTACACTGGTGATAGGAGGCGCACAGGAAAGGAATGGAGGTGTATGACTCGCACAAGGATGGACATCAAGTCATTGTCAGTGCAGTGCATCATGTGTAGGGCCTAGGTGTGTCAGGCAGTGAGCTGGCACATGTCTCCTCATGTTTTAACCCAATAGTTGTGTGATGACCTGTGTACACATGTCATGTGTGATGGGGCACCATGTGGCGCACTTCCCCTTCACACCTTAAACAACATCAATACAATGATGTCAAGTGAAATTCACTCTACAGTGACTTGCAAAGAACAGTATGCCACAACGTCCCAATGCAATCCTAGGATGAAATCGTAAAAATTACACCACATGAATAGAATGCGCGTTACATGACATATGTAAATACTATTCCAAATAACTCCAAAAAATGTATCAATCCAATGTCTGGAATTTTCTTTATTTTCTTATTCCATGTCTTTTCGAATTGAGCAATGCTTTCGAATCAACATCATGGCGTCCCAATGCATTTCGGTATGAAAACCTTCGTCAGGGGAATACTGTAAAAATATATATGCATTGTGTATAATACATTTCCCAAATGCAATCAATAAAGACATTTACAAATGTAATTCAAAACATTACAGAGTAAAGACTCGCAAACATATAACAATGTAAGGCTCCACATCCAGTTATAGCCAATTATATATGATGAATCAGTCAGCAACCAAAAAACAGAAGAGAGCGTTTGAAAACCATGCAGACAGTTATGTGCCATCCAATAGGATACTATGATGTCCCCGTTTGGTAGCCAAGTGCAAAAATGGTGCGAAATTAAAAGTACTAGTGGATACTACCCATGTCAAAATCAACTCCACCTCACCTTCCCTAGTGCAAAAACAACAAGTGTGCTTGTTATGCCTGATTTGTAACATTAGAGGACTCACCTCCATGAGAATCTTAGCAGCTGTGGTGGAAGTCTAATCAGCGTGTTAAAGAAATATTCATGCTGAACGAGGTGAGAAAAGTAAAAAAAGGCGAGCGACAATTTATAATCAAGAAACTTGAGCCTGAGCGGTCATAACGGATAAACACAGTTGGAAAATCCCACTTACTTTGCAACTGCAAGTCGAAGACGTACTCTAGAGATGCGCTTTTCACACGGAAATGTGCGATATTGTATGCCAGAGGTATCTGTGTAAATCATAACTATAGTTATTACGTGCCACTTATTCATCGCGCTCTATCTTAATGCAAAGATGTTAAAAGCCAAAAGGCGTATACCGCCAAACTGGGTCCAATTACCTTCATAACGGGGTATCTACACGCATCAACAGTGTCCGGTCACTTGCGCTTCCTACAGCCGAACGTTTACCTGTGCGTGCGTGAAACTACCATAGATTTAGAAAAAGGACTGCCTGGAATGAAGTGCAACCCTCGTAAAAATGAAAGAAAGACTAACCGAAGTGCACAAACAGAACCATAAAGTACTCGAATAAAAGTAGGACTAATATTGCTTCTTATATACCTAATCCTGTCAAAATGAGCATAGCAAAACTACCATCAGATATAACGGAACCAGGAAAAAACAGTCCAGGTGTCAACAGTGCTGCTATGAAAACCGCAACAAATTGTTAAATAGGAAATGAGAGGGCTAACACGAAACACTACACCCGAGTCTATCTAGTAGCATACAAGATATAATAAAGGATATAATGAAGTACATGACCTGTACTGACAAAAAGTGAAAAGATCTAAAAAAGATCTAAAAAAGGGGTATATTACTGTTCTGCATATTTTTCAAAGGCCCATTCATGAAATACAATATAAATATTGTCAGATGATTTCAACAACTCAATAATACACAAACATTAATGAAAAAAGCATATTGTCACAGGAAGTGTATCAATTCAATTTTATCATTCAGACCACTCGGACTCAAGGTTTTTAAAAAGCGTATCCAAAAAGTTTCTCTTTGTGCCAAATGTTTGTTGGGATCAACATGTGATAATACTGATACCTGCTCTAAAACAGTGAAGCGTAACTGCGGTATGGTGTGTTTGTATGTAGACCAGTGTGCTGCTAAGCACGATTTCATGTTAGCCGTGCGAATTGAGCTTTTGTGCTCGGTCACCCTTACTTTTATCTTCCTAGTGGTTCGCCCCACATAAACAAGTCCACAGGGACATTTGATGGCATATATCACCATAGTGGAGTTACAATCAGATGTGTGTTTTAACTTAATCAATTTACCTGTGTGAGGGTGTGTGAATTTATCTCTGACCATCACGTTACCGCAGTGTCCGCAGTTATAACATTTTCTCATGCCCAATTTATTGGTATCATCAAACTGTTGGGTTTTCTTACCTAGAATTTCTTTAATGTTTTTAGATCTAGAAAATGCAAAAATCGGTGTGTTATAAAAAACTTGTTTAACCTCTTCAGTGCCCATGACGAGATAGTCTCGTCATGGAGCACGGTCGCGCTGTGCCCATGACGAGACTATCTCGTCATGAACCCCACCCACTAATAAAACGCCCGGCACAGGAGGGGGAAAGGGCGTGGCACAGAAGGGGTTAAAGTCATACTCTTGTTCAATGATCTCCCATCGTTTGAGAAGTCGGCTTCTTAAAGACTCGAGTTGTGAGAGTGGTGCCTTTTTTCTCGATAAGAATGTCAAGGTAGTTAACAGTCGTGGAATTGATGGAATGTGTAAATTTTATGTGTGGGTGACAGTCGTTCAAAGTTGCGACAGCAACTTCCAAGGACTGTTGGGTGCCTCTCCATCAAATCAAAATATCATCAATGTACCTGAGGTACAACAGTAAATGATCTGTCCAAAGATTGTTGCTCAAGATGTGTGTATCCTCAAATTTGGCCATGAAGATATTGGCATATGTCGGTGCCCCAGTAAAACCCATAGAAGTACCAGTCTTCTGCAAATAAAATTGTTGTTTCCATGAAAAATAACTGTGGTATAGACTGAACTGCAACAATTCTAGAAGAAAAATGTTGAGGGATTCTTCATAGTTGTGTCTGAGCAACATCCATTCTACTGCATCTATACCTTCTTGATGCGGAATCGAAGTGTACAAGGCTGTTACATCAATCGTGCCCAACAGGACTTCACTATCACAGGGTAATGTTATCTGTTGTAATTTGTTAAGACAGTCTGTGGTATCTTGTACATATGTTGTCCAATTTTGAACCAAAGGTTGTAAGAAGTGGTCTATGAACTTTCCCAGTGGTTCATGTAAAGAACCACAACCGGCCACAATAGGGCGGAATGGAGGGTTCACCGAGTCCTTATGCATTTTTGGGAGCATATATATGTGTGGTCTTTTTGGGTACTCAGTAATCAGAAATTTAAAAGTGTTTTCATTGATCCATCTGAGATCTTTGGCTCTAGTCAGAATTTGAAGTAACGTGGCTTGAAAGGTACGAGTAGGGTCTGTGTCCAAAACCATGTAGGTATCAGTATCTAGTACATGTTGATAAACTTTAGATTCGTAGTATGTGGTGTCCATAACTACCAAAGCTCCACCCTTATCTGCTGGCTGAAAAGTTAAATTTTGCTTTTTGGCTAGATTCCATAAAGTGACCTGTTCCTTTTTGGTTAAATTACTTCTATAACACTCTTTTTGATGAATGAGTGTTAGATCTTTTTTGACCAACGTTTCAAATAAATCAATTGCTTTGTGAGATATTTGAGACATGAACACACTCTTGGGTCTGAATATCTGGGTAGAAGTCTCAGGAGCTGGATCAGTGGATTGGTCTTGCATTACGTGGTGAAAAAACCACCGTAATCTGAGTTTTCGCGTAAATTTAAATAGTGCAACTTCGGTTTCAAGTTCATTTGTGCGGTATGTAGGGACAAAGGACATGCCTTTATTCAGTATTGCCCGCTCATCAGATGTTAACTCGACGCTAGAAATATTCATAACTAGTTCCGCTTGGGGTTCCGTCGTGCTCCGTTTGTTTTTTTTGGAACCTTGTCCCCTCCTGTTTCGTTGGTTTTTCCTGCTAATTGTTCTTCCAGTGGGTGATTGGTGGTTCGTCCTATTTCTAAAAAAGAGGATTGCTTAGTTGTGCCACTAGTGGAAGCTGTACTTTCAGTTGAAGTTGTAAGGAGGGGAGTGCGGTTGGGAAGTGTTTCTTGCTCAGTTGCTATACTTTCTTCAGAAGTAGATGCATCTGGTTTTCTAAAAGTGCGTCTCTGGGCATACATATCCACCCAGGTATAAACCTCATCTAGTTTATAATCTATAGTGTCACGCCTAAATTTGCGCAATTTCCGATCATCAACTTCTTTGGCATGTTCGTCAAGTTTTTCGTTGATGTCTTTCAGAGTGTGTTGTAGCTCATCAGATGACTATCTTTGCGAAAGGTCAGCCTTCAAATCTTTGATTTCAGTTTCCAATTCCTTAAGTATCACAGACAGTTCTTCAATAATCAATAAGATCAGGTCTAAGGAGCACTTATTAAGGATTTCAAACCATTTGGTCATAAAAGGCTTATTGAATTTAAACAACATGGGACGTAATGCTATGCGTAACCGTCTTGGAATCCGCTTGGCCTTGTGGTACTGAATGAGTGTGGTAGCATGGAGTCTCCGATTGACTTCCCTTCTAAGAGTATATTGTAGTTGTTTAATCTATTGTAGAGCCGGATGGGGCCTGAAATGCCCTGGTTTCATCAATAAGGGAATAAATGTTTTCTGCTTCTTCAGCTGAGTAACCCTTTGTATCAGCCTGATTTGTAGTCAAATGTGAAATGTCGTCAAAATCCATGACTGGGTGCTGGTTGTCAGTGATGGGGCTAAAGTCTAAATCACGAAATAAGGTGTGACAACCTGCACTCCAAATTGTGTAAGGAAATTGGTAGACAAAATTAATCAATGTTTATCAAAAGTTGTAAAACAAGGTGCTGCCTTCGTGAAACCTGCTAAACCCCAAACAGGCTTGAAATAATGCTACAAAATTTTCAAACAAAGGTTTGAAATCAAAGGCGCACTGTTCACTGGCACAATAAGGTGCAAACGTTTATCACATCTAGTTCAAAAAAATTCAAAAGTTCGAAACAACTTAAACAACATCAATACAATGATGTCAAGTGAAATTCACTCTACAGTGACTTGCAAAGAACAGTATGCCACAACGTCCCAATGCAATCCTAGGATGAAATCGTAAAAATTACACCACATGAATAGAATGCGCGTTACATGACATATGTAAATACTATTCCAAATAACTCCAAAAAATGTATCAATCCAATGTCTGGAATTTTCTTTATTTTCTTATTCCATGTCTTTTCGAATTGAGCAATGCTTTCGAATCAACATCATGGCGTCCCAATGCATTTCGGTATGAAAACCTTCGTCAGGGGAATACTGTAAAAATATATATGCATTGTGTATAATACATTTCCCAAATGCAATCAATAAAGACATTTACAAATGTAATTCAGAACATTACAGAGTAAAGACTCGCAAATATATAACAATGTAAGGCTCCACATCCAGTTATAGCCAATTATATATGATGAATCAGTCAGCAACCAAAAAACAGAAGAGAGCGTTTGAAAACCATGCAGACAGTTATGTGCCATCCAATAGGATACTATGATGTCCCCGTTTGGTAGCCAAGTGCAAAAATGGTGCGAAATTAAAAGTACTAGTGGATACTACCCATGTCAAAATCAACTCCACCTCACCTTCCCTAGTGCAAAAACAACAAGTGTGCTTGTTATGCCTGATTTGTAACATTAGAGGACTCACCTCCATGAGAATCTTAGCAGCTGTGGTGGAAGTCTAATCAGCGTGTTAAAGAAATATCCATGCTGAACGAGGTGAGAAAAGTAAAAAAAGGCGAGCGACAATTTATAATCAAGAAACTTGAGCCTGAGCGGTCACAACGGATAAACACAGTTGGAAAATCCCACTTACTTTGCAACTGCAAGTCGAAGACGTACTCTAGAGATGCACTTTTCACAGCTACTTTCATGGCATGTCATGTAGACCTTGACAATCCATGTTTGTAGCTGGCTCTTGGTAGGAGTATCACCTGGCTGGCATATGTGTGCAGGATGTATTGCACAGACCAGACTCTGTATGTGGCATATGTGTATTAGCTGTTGAACATGTGCTCAGTTCATTGACATTGGTGTAGTAATGTACTCAATCTTCGTTATTCCTTCCAATTTTCTGCAGGGCACTGCCTCTCCCCCGACCAATGCCAGACTTGGCTGCCATGAGGGAACATGACTCCATACGCCGCTACAGATTCCCCCAACGGTTAATTGTGGACCTGACAAACAGGCTGGCACCACACCTCCAACCGCAACACAGTTATCCGACTGCGCTGACCCCCAAGATGAAGGTGATGTCAGCCCTACATTTCTTTGCCACCGGTACATTTCAAATGACCATAGCTGATGTGGGTGGCATGTCTCAGACCATGTTCAGCCGTGTCCTGCATGATGTTTTAGAAGCCATGTTGGAGCACCTGGATGAATTCATCCATTTTCCAACTCGTGAGCAGTTGACAGGTATCAAGGGTGAATTCTATGCCCTGGGAGGGATGCCCCATGTAATTGGGTCCATTGATGGGACAAATGTGGCTTTGGTACCACCACAGGCACAGGAGGTAGCCTTCCGTAACCGTAAACATTACCACTCCATTAATGCCCTTGTGGTGTGTCTTGCTAACATGGTGATTTCCCATGTCTGTGCACGTTTTCCAGGGTCAGCACACGATGCCTACATCATGAGGCGTAGCAGGGTGCCAGAAATGATGCTGCAGCTGCACAACAAACGAGCATGTCTTGTTGGTGAGTAGACTCTGTTTGTCCAGTATTCAGCGGTATCTTAGTATGTGACGGCATCTCCTGACCCACTTCTTTACATGATGCTTCCATGTAGGGGACTCTGGCTATCCCAACATGCCATGGCTGGTGACGCCTCTCCGCAACCCGAGAACAGCTGCAGATCACCGTTACAACAACGCCCATGGGCAGACCAGGCGAGTGATTGAGAGGACGTTTGGCCTTCTGAAGAGCCGATTCCGGTGCCTCCACAAGACCGGCGGGTCCCTCCCATATGCACCGGTGAAGGTCTGCAAAATCTTTCTCGTGTGCTGCATGCTGCACAACATGGCAGCGGAGAAAGCTGTGCCACTCATCCTGGATCCCGATAAGCAGGACCATCCACCCGTGGAGGATGACGGCCTTGGTCACGAGGTATCAACCTTATTCATTTAGAGTACATGACCATGCATGCGGATGACTATGTTTTTCCTGACTTCTTGTTTGTCTCTCATCCCCAGGTAGTTGCACATGCTGTCAGCTCGTGGCATCGTTGTGCTCCTGCTATTCCTCATGAGTAATGCAACGTGTGCTGAATCAGCGTTACATGCACGGACATGGTGAAAATTCTCCTTTGGGTAAGGATTGAAGCAAGGCTTTTTGGGTGTGGTAGTTGTTTGTAATGTGTGGGCACTGCTCCTGTGCAGGTTATGTTACTATGCATACATGTCGACTCACCATGGGGCACATGACATGTGGCATGACTCACATGAATTGATAGTCACACTTCGTGACAGTCATCTGTTATGGGATTGTGGTTTGTGATGAAGGCCTCAATGTGTGTACAACTTCCCTCGGAAACATACGGGAGGCTACGGGTGGACATATTGTGGGACATCCCCATATGATGCTCAATGGGGAATTGCAGCCTCTCCGTGTGCAGCAGGGGATGTTTGGCTCAACCCCTTTACTTGTGTGCCAGTACAATGGATTTACAGCATCTGTGGTGCAAAGGGGGTGTCCGGTGTAGGTCCCACATGTTAATCCAATAGACCTGTGAGTCTGTTAATGTTGATGCTTTTGCATAGGTGTGAGCCTGAGTAATAAAGGTGTTCCTCAGCCTCCAGGGTGGCTCATCTCTGTCAATGCAGGTATCTTGCCACTGTGCATGCGGCATCTCTGGCATGGTTGTCAAGGATTGTGCATATGAGTCTATGTGTAGATTAGCAACCTGCATGCTGTTCTTCATGTATTTGATTCTCTATTGTGCATGATGTCCATGGCTGTGTATGTGTTTTGGCATGTTAGTCCCCCCCACGGGCCGTCAACACCTTCTGGGGTGTGTTTCCTGTGCGCAGCTCGGCCTTCAGTTTCATGATCCGGTGTCAGTCATCTTTGGTGATTGTGCATCCTTTGTCTCTGGGTGTGCCATTGCAAACCGGTAACTCCTTCCTTGACATACAACTGTTGCAGTAGTCCTTTCTGACATCCTAGTCTTTGTGTGGATATTGTGGCATTATTTCCAGGACATGCCGCCTGCTGTTGCAGCCACTGCAGCAAGGGCACACGTAGTTTCCAGATTTGGCAACACACACACATCAAAGGTGCTCCTCCCTTCCTCCCTCAACACATTCATTTGGCTGTCTTCGGCTTGTCTGTGCCACAGTTGCGGCCACGCGGTACTAAAGGCTGGACCGTCTGCACATGCAACGTGCACATTGCACAACCCTCAGGTCCTTGCATGACCCACATCACACTACAGTGTGATGTTGCAGCCACCCTCCAAGTAAGGTCCATCCACACATCTCCCGCCTGCACTCAGGCATGCACTGAGCGCACACACAACACCTTTGCATGATGAGTGTGCAACTTCAACTGCCTACACAGCACTGCCACACCTTCCAGGACCTGTCACACCCACCAGGTCATGTCCCTCCTACTCCCCACCGGATCTGTACCCCTGCAAGGCCATGGGAGTGGGACTCAAGGCTTCAGCATGTAGTTTGCTTTCGTCGTGAGGCACATGGCACAGGTATAATCTTTCAGCGTGTCAATCTCCAATGTGTCCAGGACCCCCCTATCCACCATCACATGCGCACACGACCTCATCATCAACTCGTATGCCATTGACAGCCAGGCGCTCCTCACCCTCACCAAGGACGCAGACATTTCCAGTTCCAATATTCAAGATTGCATGGGATCCATAGATGAATGGCAGAACAGCAGCCACCTGAGGCTGGACTTGTACAGGACTGAGGTCAACATCTGAGGATTGTCCCCTTACTACTGGCTCAACTGCTTGTGTCCCACCCACAGAAGCCCCGCACAGGCACCCAGTGTCCACGCACACAAGATGTTGTGCATCATGGATTGCTTGCTCTAATTTGCCATGGAAATAACCAGCATCTGTACCTCACACTGCAACACCCTCAGCATTATGCACATGATCCCCAGATGGATCCACTCCAAAGTATGACGGACCATCCCCCAGGTCCACGACAACATCCATGTCAAATACTGCCCTGCCCTCTATGGAGCAGCCACATCCAAAATCCAGGGACACTTGTCCACATCCAGGCTGCATCTGCACACCTCAGCGTCAACATCCCGCGCCCCAGCCACATCACCGTCCAGCAGAGATAGGTGCAATGGATCACAGTGTGCTGCAGGATGACCTTAAGACTCCTCACCCACACTCAGAAGGCAGGCCACAACCCTGACCCAAAACCAACCTTGTACCACTGTCATCCGAGACCCCGTAGTGCCATCTCCGTGCATCCTACCTTGACCTGGCCACCATTCTTCTGATCCACCATACTCCTGCATGCAGGACATAGTTCTCCCACCTGGGAACACATACCTGGGACTCCCTCCCCGGGAACCTCCAAATGAGGCATGACCTGTACGCCTTAATGTTACTCTTCCAAATAGGTGTGTCCTCACAGTTTCCCTAGCACCCCCTCAGCAGCTTGAGGCCATCACAGGTGAGTATTGTGCTCCATGCCTGCATTGAATGATACATTGTGACCCATGTGTGTCCTGTACCAGACTCCGATCCCAGGGTATGGATGTGTGGAGTTAGTTCAACACTCAGGCATAGTTTGCCATTAACACACACATATGTTGGTGAATAATGCCAAATGACAGCAACATCTCATGACAAAATAAAGTATTTATTTTTGGTGGGGTAAGTCTTTTGGTGGATGAAGTAAGGTGCTCTACCGGGTGCATAGAATCCAAAGTTCTCAGGGGGAGATGGCATCCTTGTCAGTTGGAGTCATCAGAGTCCAGACCACAGTGTTGGTCATCATTGGTCAGACTGTGACCAGCAAGTCCATGTGGCAGAGAATGTCATTGGGTGAGGTGGTGCTGTTGCGCCAGAGGGCCAGGTGCCAGGCCAGGTGACCTGGGAGATGTGGATGGTCCGCTGACTCTCACGGTCTTTTCCGTGGACGACCCACCTTCCTGGGGGGACCCTCAGATGCAGGCCTTGACGATGCTTGTGATGCTCCGTCGGACGAATCCTCCTCCTCCTCCCTCCCTGTGGCTGGTGGTGGTCTTCGCCTGGTGGCACAGGGAGGGTTGCCCATGTTGTCGGCGATCCGACGGAGTGAACGGCTCATGTCCGTTTGCACCGCCAGGAGCTCAGCCAGTCTTGCCTCCATCTGTCCTTGGTGTTGTTGTTGACTGGCATGTTGCTCGGCCTGCAGGTTCATCATCTCGTCGAGGGTCCCCTTGAAGTCTGTGAGGCTCGACACAACCTGGCTGATGCCCCTGGTGTCACGCCGGTATGTGTCCAGGATGTGGCGCATGTGTGCCATACCGGTTCGCTCAGCTGGCTGGTCAGGTTCTCGCCTCCGCCTGCCTCCACTCCCACCACCCCTGCCTACACGAGCCTGGCCTGCCGTTGTGGGCACATCAGGTCTATGGGACCCCTGAGGGATGGCATTAGCGTGGTCGTCTGCCTCCTCCTGGGTGCCTGGAGAACCTTGTCCCTCCTGGTCAGACTGGCTGTGTTGTTCAGTGCGAGCAGGGCTCCTGGGTGTCTCCTGGGATGTGGCAGGAATGGGGGTGGGGTTTGGCACAGATGTACCTGACGCAGGTGCTGCAGGGGCTTGGGCACCAGAGGGGCCAGGTTGGTCGGGGTCTTTCACGGAGTGGTGAGAGTCGTCGCTGCCGGTGGGATCATCTTCACGCTGAGCCTGGGACTGTGATTGTTCCCCCCCATTGTTGGGGGGAGGTCGATGACGTTGCCCTGTGTGTGAGAGAGAGACAATGTTAATGCAGTTTCATGCCACATCCATGTTTCATACATATTCAAGTAGTCACAGTTCCTCCAGGTGGTTGGATGTGCCTAGCATTCCTCTCAATGTACACTTGGGGATGGATATGTTGCAGGGGGACAGATTGGTATGTGCTCCTGAGTGTTTGCCAGTAGATTTTTGGCTGGGATGCTTATTTGGCTATGGATTGGTCTTGTTGTGTCACATGTCCATTGTGAGAGTGGGTAAATAAGTTGCCTGCCCCAGGGGGGTGTGCTTGTGTGAGGGGGGGGTGTGTGACCAGGTCTGCTGTTGTGTGTAGTGTGATTTGTCATTGGGTCTCCCAGGTGATGTGTCTGTCCCCTCATGGTGCATGCTGGCATGACAGTGTGTGTGAGTTCCTGTGCTGGGTATGTGAGCTAGTGGAGTTGTTGTTTGAGTGTACAGTGGTCACAGGAGGGCCTTGTGCTGCCTACAGCAGGGCCAAGTGTCAGCTACCTTGTCATTACTTTGCCAGTCCCTGTTCATTGGGCATGGTGCATGGGTATGTACCTAGGCCATATGGGCTGTGGGCATTGGTGTCTGGTTCTGAGTTGCACAATGTGTTGTGTGAGCCTCACCCTCCCAGCATCCCGGACATCCAGTCTTGGGTTTGTGGTTGGTGTGGCCTGGGACATGGCATTGCCTTTATTTGTGAAGGGGGCATGGAGACGTTAGTGGCATGAGCGTGGTTTTTGGGTGTGGTTGTGTGCGGTGAGGGCTTGGGGGTAGTTGCGTGCATTTGGAGTATTTGTGGTGTGGATGCCATTCCCCCCATGTTACGTGAGTTGTTTGTGTACTCACCAGGCTCTGCGACTCCTTCGACTCCATGTACTCCCACCGGCGGAAGCGTGGCCATCACCTTCTCCTCTCAGGGATGGTAATGTACGGGTCTGCGGGGCAGCCCACCTCCAGTGATGTTACTCTGGGCGTATTCCTCGTTCATTTTCCTCTTGACTGCCCTGCGCAGATCGTACCACCTGGCTTGGCATTCATGCCTGGTCCTTTGGATGGGCGCAACAGCATTCACCTTATCGACGATCCTCTGCCACAGGCTGGTTTTTTGGGCTATGCTGGTCTGTCTGACCAATGTTCCAAACAGCTGTGGCTCGACTCTGATGACTTTGTTGACAAGGAGCTCCAGCTCCGCCGTTGTGAACTTTGGATTCTTGTCAGTGGGCGGGGTGTGGGTGTGGATGGTTGTGGGTGTGTGGGTGTGAATGTGACGGTGTGTGTGTGAAGGTGAAGAGGGGGTGTTTGTGAAGGAGGTTGTGTGAAGGTGTGTAAGTTAAGGTGTAGTTAAGGTGTGAGTAAGGTGCAGTTGTTTGTCTGTGGTGTCTGTGAGCAGTGGGTCTGTTGCAATGGCTCATGGGTTGTGTGTGTGGGCCCTTTTTATTGGTCCATTTGTGGGTGTGGCTGTGTTTGAATTTGTGGTGGGTGTGTTATGAGAGGTGGTTGTGATTTGGTCCTCTGTTTGCCTGTTTGGATGTGCCAGGTCAGTCATAGAGATGGATTTTGTCATGTTGACGTGTTTTGTGGTGTTGTGCGAGTTGAATTGACCCTCCTTGTGCTGTTTTACAGTGTCCTGGTTCTGTACGAGTCTTTTTTGCGTAGGTATGGTCCGAACATGCGTGATGCTGGGTGAGGGTGCTGGGGTAGGGTGTTGGGGTACGGTGCGTACAGGTGCGGGCTGTGCTACGGTGTTGGGGTGCGGCGCGTATAGGTGTGGGCTGTGCTACGGTGTTGGGGTGCGGCGTGTACAGGTGCGGGCTGTGCTACGGTGTTGGGGTACGGTGCGTACAGGTGCGGGGCTGTGCTACGGTGTTGGGGTGTGGCGCGTACAGGTGCAGGCTGTGCTACAGTGTTGGGGTGCGGCGCGTACAGGTGAGGGCTGTGCTAAGGTGTTGGGGTACAGTGCGTACAGGTACGGGGCTGGGCTACGGTGTTGGGGTACGGTGCGTACAGGTACGGGGCTGGGCTACGATGTTGGGGTACGGTGCATACAGGTACGGACCTGGGGTATGGTGTTGGGGTATGGTGCGTACAGATACGGGGCTGGGAGACAGGCCTGGGGTGCAGTGCGTACAGGTGGGGGGCTGGGGTACGGTCCTGGGGTACGGGCGTACAGGTGCGGGGCTGGGAGACAGGCCTGGGGTACGGAGCGTACAGGTGCGGGCTGTGCTACGGTGTTGGGGTATGGTGCGTACAGGTGCAGGGCTGTGCTACGGTGTTGGGGTACGGTGCGTACATGTACGGGGCTGGACTACGGTGTTGGGGTACGGTGCGTACGGGTACGGAGCTGGGAGACGGGCCTGGGGTGCGGCGCGTACAGGTGGGGGGCTGGGGTACGGTCCTGGGGTACGGGGCGTACAGGTGCGGGGCTGGGAGACTGGCCTGGGGTGCGGCCCGTACAGGTGCGGGGCTGTGCTACGGTGTTGGGGTACGGTGCGGAGGGGGGGGTACGGTGCTGACATAGGGGGGTACGGTGCTGACATGTGCGGGGTGAGGGGGGCTGTACGACTCGTATTTGGGCACAAGTTTACCCGTGTACATGTAGGCTACAGCGTTCGCTCCGTATGGGGCCTTTTACATGCGGTTGTGTATTCGGACGAGCGGTATGGATCGTACTTGCGCGCTCGGACTTCTGTTTTACGATTTGCACGTAAAAATGTCCGGCTCCCTGTCGGACCATTTTCCCGACGCAATTCGTATGTATTTTTCACGTATGAATCGTACTTTGCATTTTGTACGGTACTTGTACGATTCGTACGTAAAAAAATACGGATACGAGTCGGACGGTAAATTTTTTTAACGGATCGGAATCGGCACCTAAATGCTAGCCCACTCAAAGTGTTCCTGCAAAGACGACCCCTCCTTTGACCCTCAACTATCTCTGTTAACAGACATGCTTACAGCCTAGAGACATGGACACACAGTCGCCCTTAACCTCGTATATCCACATGCGGAACTGAGATTCTTCTGAACTCTCTACGTCAGAGGAGCTGTCAACGACTGAGGTCTCCGAAAAAGCATGTGCTCTATCATCACGGCTCCCCTCTTCTCCCCACTTCTCCCTAACAGTTCTGTAGCCAAACTTGTCTCGCAACATTCTTGCCATTGCAAACTATCCGACACCTTGTTTTGTCCCCTGCAAATGGGCTGGCTTCAAGTAATTGTTTTGTTACATGGAATGTGGCATTACTTAGACTGCGCTTCTCGTCTGACATGCTGGGTTCAAAGCCCCTTCTCTGCCCGTCCCTGGGACGGCCTCGCTATTTGCATGCGGTATACGCTTCTTTGATCTCCTGATTGTTGGACAGGCTTTGGAGGATGGTTATGGATTACGTTCCAAGAATGCACTCTCTCTTCCAGTTACCAGAGTATGTAAGTGTGTTTTATAAAAACATGAGAGACTACGAGAAAGGTGGAGAGAAAAAAAGGGAGAGAGTGATAGTGTGTGTGTGTGTGTGTGCAAATACACTGCCCATGTTTCTCTTAAAGCAGTTTTTCTTTTATTGCTATTATTGGGGCATCTTGTCTGCCTGACCTCTGCCCAGAGTTCCATGCTCCGAGTAGAAGAGAAGGCCAACTTTTGCATGCTTACCTATGATTTTCAATCTTGAAAGTAAGGTGCAGTGAGTTGTGCAGCTGCTTCTAGAAATGTTGATTTTACCAGTAGTGTGGTGCATTTGTGCTGGGTGGCACGTGGTGCTAACAACGCTCCTGAAATGCTAGCTGGAAGTGCGTTGGTCATGTCAGTGTGCGAAAAGGACAGCCATGGTCATGGGCTGTAAGTTGCTTTGGAGTGGTGAAGAAAGGTTGGTGTTCCACAGTCGCCCAAACTGAAATCAACTGTCTGAGCTACTCTTCACTTGATGTTTAATGGATAGACTTTGTGAAAGGCTATTAGTGTCTTGGTTGAGGCTGAGGTGGACGGAAGATGCCTAGGTGGGACTAGTGCCCTGGCACAAACAACATCTATTGCGCTATCTGGCTGATGACACTATGACCGGTATCGAGTAGTAATACCAGTGGCCCATATGGGGCAAGAGAGTTTCTAGTGGAGCTAAATTGCCAATGGTGTCAAAGGCAACTGACAGGTCAAAGCCAGTGCAGGGAAGTAGGCACATCATAGACTAGGCGGACTGGGGTTGCCTGCATTGTCAAGATGCGCAAGGAGCGGGTTGGTGGCTGCCCGCTAAAGAATTTGTGCTCAGAAGGAAGGGTGGGAGACGCGGCAGTAAGTATTTGAAACATTTGTCACAGTCGAGTTTGGTTTGTTGGAAACTACTGCCCCAAAGACCTACCTCTGATTCAAACATGATGTACCTCCCGGTCCATCTTCTGTTCTGAGGCCATGCCTCCCCTCACCCACCTCTCCTCCCTCCCGTCTCTACCTCTCAGCTTCAGCCAGCTTCTCCAGCCGGAAGCGTTCGGCCTTGGCTGGCTTCATGACGCACGTCTCCAGCTCCTTCTCCTTGCGGGTGATCTCCTACTCCTGCAGCTGGATCTGCTGCGTGCGCTCCACTACCTGGACCTGCATCTTCTGCTCCTCGATCTTCTGCTTCGTGTTCGCCACCTGCTGGGGCATTGACAGGAGGAATCAGGTGGGGTCGAAGATCACCTTCAGCCTCACTCTACCCACTCATGTTGCTCTCCTCTCACAGCAGGGAGATGCGGGATAGGAACCACACAACACCATCAATCACACACATGACAAGGAGAACCCAGGAATGCAGTCTGCGCATCAGCATCCCCCTCCTTCATGCAGCATCTACCTCCTTCACGCAGCATCCACCTCCTGCACGCAGCATCCACCTCCTGCACACAGCATCCACCCCCTTCACGCAGCATCAACCTCCTTCAGGCAGCATCCACCTCCTTCACTCAGCATCCACCTCCTTCACGCAGCATCCACCTCCTTCACGCAGCATCCACCTCCTTCAAGCAGCATCCACCTCCTTCAAGCAGCATCCACCTCCTTCAAGCAGCATCCACCTCCTTCAAGCAGCATCCACCTCCTTCACGCCACATCCACCTCCTTCACGCCGCATCCACCTCCTTCACGCCGCATCCACCTCCTTCACGCCGCATCCACCTCCTTCACGCCGCATCCACCTCCTTCACGCCGCATCCACCTCCTTCACGCCGCATCCACCTCCTTCACGCCGCATCCACCTCCTTCACGCCGCATCCACCTCCTTCACGCCGCATCCACCTCCTTCACGCCGCATCCACCTCCTTCACGCGGCATCCACCTCCTACACGCGACATCCAACTCCTTCATGCCGCATCCACCTCCTTCACGCCACATCCACCTCCTTCATGCACGCAGCATCCACCTCCTTCACGCAGCATCCACCTCCTTCACGTGACATCCACCTCCTTCACGTGACATCCACCTCCTGCACGCAGCATCCACCTCCTTCATGCAGCATCCCCCCTCCCTCACGCAGCAATCACCTCCTTCACGCAGCATCCACCTCCTTCACGCGGCATCCCCCTCCTTCACGCGGCATCCACCACCTTCATGCAGCATCCACCTCCTTCACGCAGCATCCACCTCCTTCATGCGACATCCACCTCCTTCACGCAGCAACCACCTCCTTCACGCAGCAACCACCTCCTTCATGCGACATCCACCTCCTTCACGCAGCAACCACCTCCTTCACGCGACATCCACCTCCTTCACGCGGCATCCACCTCCTTCACGCGGCATCCACCTCCTTCACGCGGCATCCACCTCCTTCACGCGGCATCCAACTCCTTCACGCGGCATCCACCTCCTTCACGCGGCATCCACCTCCTTCACTCGGCATCCACCTCCTTCACTCGGCATCCACCTCCTTCACCTCCTTCACGCGACATCCACCTCCTTCACGCGACATCCACCTCCTTCACGCGACATCCACCTCCTTCACGCGACATCCACCTCCTTCACGCGACATCCACCTCCTTCACGCGACATCCACCTCCTTCACGCACCATCCACCTCCTTCACGCAACATCTACCTCCTTCACGCATCCACCTCCTTCAAGCACCATCCACCTCCTTCACGCAGCATCCACCTCCTTCACGCAGCATCCACCTCCTTCACGCACCATCCACCTCCTTCACACAGCATCCATCTTCTTCACGCAACATCCACCTCCTTCACGAATCCACCTTCTTCAAGCAGCATCCACCTCCTTCATGCAGCATCCCCCTCCTTCACACTACATCCACCTCCTTCACGCTACATCCACCTCCTTCACGCATCCACCTCCTTCACGCATCCACCTCCTTCAAGCAGCATCCACCTCCTTCACGCATCTTCCCCCTCCTTCACGCTACATCCGGTAAACAGACATAATATCGAATAAGAAATATCGCCAGGACAGAATATCGAGTTTTTAATATAGAATGGACAGAATATCGAATTGCCAAAATATAGTGGTGAAATAATATCGAAAATCAGGTAAGAAATATCGATTTAAATAATATAGAAGTAAGTAATATCGACAGTCATAATATAGTTGTTAAAAATATCGAATTTTTTTTATAGTGTTTTAAGTGTTAGTATATGTGTTAAAAGTATGTATTAATTTTGGAATGTATGTTCAAATATTTTTTAAGTAATTAATTTTATGTTATTTAATTTTTGTGTAATTTAATTCCGTAGCGGGTTGTGGGTTTATAGGGGATTAGTGTGGGAAGTAATTTAATTATAGTACATTAAATAATAATTTTTAGGAATTATTAATTATTTTTAATATAATTTTGCGTTTTATTTCTGTAGCGGGTTGTGGGTTTATAGGGGAATAGGGTGGGAAGTAATTTAATTGTTATTAGGTGATTATTAATTGGTATTGAAAATTAATTGGTTGTTGATTAATTATTAATTGGTAAATAATCTGTATTAATTGGTAATTAATTTGTATTAATTTGTATTCATTGTTTAATTGATAATTATGTTAATTGTATTAATTTATTATTTGTAGTGGGTTGTGGGTTTATAGGGGAATATGGTGGGAATTAATTTAATTGTAAATAATTAATTTTTTTAATAATTTTTGTATATTGCTAATTAATTTAATCTTAATTAATTGTTAGTTGGTATTAATTATATTTATTAATTTTTGGTATTGGAAATTAATTGGTTGTTAATTAATTATTAATAGGTAATTAATCAAAAAAATGGTATTTGTAATTAATTAATTCTTAAATATTGTGTGATTGGTAATTAATTGTAATACTTTTTTTTTGGTATTCATAATTTATTTATTTTTAATAAAATATTAAATTATTATTTTCCCTACTATTGCACTCACTGGAGTGGGAATAGTAATTTTTACCCCTACGCTATCCAACGCTTTCCCTACTATTGCACTCACTGGAGTGAAAATAATAATTTTTACCCCTACGGTATCCAACGCTTACCCTACAGTTGCACTCACTGGAGTGGGAATAGTACATTTTACCCTCCTGCTATCCGACGCTTTCCCTACTGTTGCACTCTCTGGAGTGGGAATAGTAATTTTTACCCCTATGCCATCTGACGTTTTCCCTACTGTTGCACTCACTGGAGTGGGAATAGTAAATTTTACCCCTACGCTATCCAACGCTTTCCCTACTTTTGCACTCTCTGGAGTGGGAATAGTAATTTTTACCCCTACGCTATCCAACGCTTTCCCTACTGTTGCGGTCTCTGGAGTGGGAATAGTAATTTCTAGCCCTACTCTATCCAATGCTTTCCCTACTGTTGCACTCTTTGGAGTGGGAATAGTAATTTTTACCCCTATGCTATCCAACGCTTTCCCTACTGTCGCACTCACTGGTGTGGGAATAATAAATTTTACCCTCCCGCTATCCAACGCTTTCCCTACTGTTGCACTCTCTGGAGTGTGAATATTAATTTTTACCCCTACGCTATCCAATGCTTTCCCTATTATTGCACTGTCTGGAGTGGGAATACTAATTTTTACCCTCCCGCTATCCAACGCTTTCCCTACTGATGCACTCTCTGGAGTGAGAATAGTAATTTTTACCCTCCCTCTATCCAACGCTTTCCCTACTATTGCACTTACTGGAGTGGTAATAGTAAATTTTACCCGCCCGCTATCCTACGCAAAAAATATTGCATATTTTTAATTAATATTATGTTAATATATATGTATAATGTTTTTTTTTACTTACATTAATTATTTATTAATTTTAAAGTAATTTAAGTATTTTTAAGTATGTTTCAGTTAATTATATGTATTATTTCATGAATTTTACATTAATTTTAAGAGATTTAAAAAATTCGATATTTTAACTAACTATATTTTTTACGGGTGTACATACACGGGGGGGTACGACATGTACACAGGTGTACATACACGGAGGGGTACGACACGTACACGGGTGTACATACACGGGGGTACGACTCGAATGTACGGGGGCTGGGGGGGGGTCGGCGCGTATGTACGGGGGCTGGGGGGGGTCGGTGCGTACATACGGGGGCTGGGGGGGGGTACGGCGCGTACCGGGCCACCTACTCTGGTCGTTTCGCGCCGTACTTCGCTTTTCCGGCACATTTGGGTGCCGTGAAAATATTGCCGTCCGGACTGCTGTCGGTTCGAATCGTACTTCCTGGGTCGTGAAGCGCTGCCTGAAAGCGTCCCGACGTCACGTCGCAACATTCCCGGATCACATTCGTATGTATATTTTCGTCGGTCGGTGTTTTTTACGATTCGTACGGAAATGGTGTTTCCGTGCGAATCGTAATTCCATGTTTGTAAAGTTTTACAACCGGGTACGAGTCGGACGGAGAAAACGCTTCGACCGACGGTTCGTACCCGGTTTTTACCGGATCGTAATCGGCACCTCTGTCTAGACACCATCTTCTTTTAAAATATTCTACCTGCTCACAGATCTCAGAAACGCTTGATGAATATTTAACTTGAACCATGAACTCTGACCTGTCACATAGAATTATTCAAGTATATATCTTCTTAGCCCAGAAGACGCAACATAACAGATTGTATAGGTCAAAATACACGTGTTGGCATTCCTTTCTTTCCTTTACCAAATGTCCCATGAACTTGTTCTGATCTCCGAACCAGACGGGGAAAGAAAACAATTTAACAATGGAGTCGATGCCCATGCACATTATCACCAAGAGGAAGAGTCACTTTGTCTCGTGACTCAAGACTTATTCGACGAAAAACAAAATGATTGCTTACTAGTAGGAGTAGCTTTGCAGCTGCAAGAGTTTTCTGGATACACATGCTGTGCATTACTCCGCCATCTAGTGATTGGGTCTGGAATAGTCTTTGTTTTCTTTTTTTTGCTTGAGGCATCGGCGACCACCATTTGGTGCTAGGTCCATCCCTTGTGTGACGTCAGACTGCGCCTCAGAAGTTCCTGTGCGTGGTAGCCATCTTCGGATTCTTTTTTCCCCTCTTTTCTTTAGCCTAAGTCTTAAATCCTGTTGTCTTTAGATGCTAGTTCTTTGGTTTACGTGATCGTTTAACCCACCTATTAGCATTCCTCTTCTGAGGGGAGGTGGGTGGGTCGCATGTGAATCCAGAAAACTCTTCAAGCTGCAAAACTACTCCTACTGGTAAGTAACCACTTTGTTTTGCAGCATGAATACTTTTCTAGATTCACATCCTGTGCATTAGATTATGTAGTGGTTTCCCCCTCCTTGGGGGTGGTTGTGGTAAGATGAGAAAGACCTTGCGAACAAGTGTTGAAGTACCTTTTGTCCCACTTGAGCTTCTTTAGTCATCTGTATATCCACGCTGTAATGTTTGGTAATGTGTGTGGGTATGCTCATGTTGCTGCAGCACATAGGGGCAGATTTACAAGCCCCCTACGCCACCAGTACGTCACTTTTAGTGACGTACTGGTGGCGCAAGGGGCTCCTCAATATTTACAAGGACAGGAAATCCACCCTGCGTGATATTTCCTCTCCTTATAAATACGGCCCCTTCACACGCAGCACTTTGCGTTGAAGGGGCGTTCCATGGGTGTTGCTGTGGGTGTTCCCACGCAACACCCCTTGAACAAGACAAATCTCCAGATTGACGAGAAATCGTAAATCTGGAGATGTGTCTGAATGCTACGCCACCCTAGAGGTGGCGTAGAGAGGCGCAACGAGGAGAAATGTTTTCATTTCTCCTCGTTTCTTCCTCTTTCAATGCGTGCTGTATAAGAGGAAAAAGCCCCTTCCTGCACAAAAACAATTTCCCACGATGCAGGCATCCTTGCACCATGGTGCAAGAGTACCTGCGCCAGCGCATGGCTGCAGTTTGTGCGCCAGCACAGGGGGAAGCACAGAGAAGCGACATATTCTTCTAAATATGTCGCATCCCTGTGCTTCGGAAGTGCCGCAGCGTGGCGCAGCCAAAGGGCATGCGGTGCCACGCTGCGGCACTTCCTTGTAGATCTGCTCCATAGTGTCTATTGTGAATGAAGGCCGGGGTTGCCCCTTTTATCCTTGTTGAGTGTGCTTTTGGGCATGTTCTTGCTAAGGCATAGCTTACTTGAATTGCCTCTACAATGCAACGTGCAATTGTCCCCTTTGTCACTGGTGCTCCCTTGTTGGACCTTGAGTGAGAGACGAACAATTGATCGGTGATGTATTTGAGTTCTGCTTTGTGCATGGGCTCAAATAGTCCTGTTATTTGCTGTGTTAAGAACTGTGTTTAAGCTCCACATTGGGGCTGGAGCCTTCCTTTGGGGTGCAATCCTCTTGGACCCCTCAAGGAATCTTTTGATGACTGGTGCTGTGAAGAAACATTTACATAAATCTCCCCTGGTGTAGGCTACAATTGCTTCCAGGTGCACCTTGAGGCTTGAGTAGTTGATCCTGCTGTCTAGCAAGTGTGTAAGATATATGAGCGCTGTCTCATGTGTGGAAATTGAGTTTATTGTATTGTTATTTGTGCAACATATGGTGTACCGTTTCCGCTTAGCTGCATATAATTGTCTTGTGGTTTGTTTTCTTGCTTCTTTTAGTATTTCCATTGTTCTTTGCAGTATGTTTAAATAACTGAACTATATGTATTCAGGCACCAGGCTGCTATGCTGAGCGTTGCTGGTTCTGGGAGAAAGATTTGCCCCCTTTGCATTTTGAGGAGGTCCTTGTCTGCCCTGAACTTGATCATTTGTCCCCCGGACAGTTTGAGTAAGCTTGAGTACCAGGTTTGTCTTGCCCATTGAGGGGCTATGAGTATTAGGTTTGTTTCTGGTTGTCTGGCTTTTTCCAGAACCCTTTGTAATAGAGGAATTGGAGGAAAAGTGTATGCAAATGTCCCTGACCAGTTTAGTGACAGGGCATTCCATCTTGATAGATGGTGTTGAAACCTGGAAACGAAGGATTGGCATTTTTTGTTACCATTGTTGCGAACAGGTCTATTTCTGGAGTTCCCCAGCGGTTGAAGACCTGTTGCAGGCTCCTTTGTTTTATCTCTCACTTGTGCGAGCTGCTGTTCAGTCTGCTGAGTTGATCTGCTTTCCTGGCAGGTGAGTTATCTGTGGGTTGAATTTCCTTGAATTGGCCACCATTTATATATTTCCTGTGCTAGCTTGCTTAGGGTGAATGATTTTATTCCTCCCTGTTTGTTGAGGTAAAACAATGTTGTGGTATTGTCCATATGGATCAATACTGTCTTCCTTTCTATGTGGGCTTAGAATGCCTTTAGTGCCAGGAACACCATCTTTATCTCTAGGACGTTGATGTGCTTTATGGAGTCTGCATCGTTCCACTGACCCTGTACCCTCAGGTTTCTTGAATGTGCTCCCCAACCCGTGTGGTACGCATTTGTTGTGATGGTCACTGAGGGAGTTGTTGATTTGAAAGGTCCCCTTTGTGTTATGTTCCCGGATGCTCACCATTGTATCTCCCTCTGAACCTTTTCTGTTACAACCACTAGATCTTCCCAACTCCCTGTGGTTTGTGACCAACTGTTGCATAGCCACTCCTGTAGAGGGCGCATGTGGAGACGTACATGGGTGATGAGGGGAATGCATGATGCTATCATGTCCATGAGTTTCATGACTGTCCTCATTGAGAAGACTGTCCCTACTGGTAGAGGTTAGTTTCTTGTCCGATAGCTTGTATTCTGTTCTGGGTCGGGAATGCCTGTACAACCTTGGAGTTTAATCTTGCTCCTAAGAAGCTCTTTTCTTGTCTGGCTTTGTTGATGGATTTTTCTGGTTTATTGAAAACCTCAATTTTTGCAGGGTTGTGATCACCTGATGAACAAATGTGTAACATCTTTGCATTGAATTTGCCTTCACCAGCCAGTCGTCTAGGCAGAAAGAGACCTGGATTCCTCTCCTTCTTAGGGATGCAGCAACCCTGCTAGGCACTTTGCGAAGACTCTTTGTGCCAATTTTATCTCAAAAGGCACAACTTTGTATTGGTACTGAATGTTCTTCTGGAAGAACCTAAGGTATTTGTGGTGAGCTTGGTTCATGGGGATGTGTAGATATGCGTCCTTTAGATCTATTGTTGCCATAAAATCCCCTTTTTTCCAGCTGCGGGATTACTTCCTGTAGTGCTGACATTTTGAAATGCTGCGTGCAAATGAATTTGTTTATGAATCTGAGGTCTAAGATGGGTCTTAGCGTGAGATCTTGCTTTGGAACCAAGAAGTAAGGTGAATAGTTTCTTTTCAAGTGCTTCTCTACTGCTTGTTTTTATAAGAGCTCCATTAATTCTTGTCTTAATTGTAAGAGTTCTGTTCCTTGGACATTCTTCTTTGTTGGTGGATTTGATGGGGGTTTGTTTGTTAGTTCCATACAATAGCTGTGACGTGCCACATTTAAAATGAAACTGCCTATGGTGATGTTTTCCCGTTGAAGTAGGTGATGAGCTACTCTGCCTCCCACTGGTGTTGTGTGGGGATCTTTTGTTTTGGGCAAGTTGCTTGGAGTTTGCTCCTCCCCCACTCGAGGGTTGTCTCCTGGCTCTTTCTCTGCCCTGAAATGGCTGCCTTGGTTGCTGTTGCCAGGCTTGGTATCCTGACTGCTGGTTTGATTGTTGTCTGTCGCCTTGAGTTTGATTTTGTTGTTGTTGGCCTGTTGAGAAGACTTCCATTCCTGTAGGTCTTCTGAGGTTAAAACCTCCTCTCATGAAGGTGCCCCTCTGTTGCAGGGTTCCCATAGCCCTGTTCATCTAATTGTCCTTTTTTATTTGTTGAGGGGATTCATCTACTTCACTTCAAAACAGGTCGTCTCCTGTGAAGGGTCTGTTAATAATTGAAGTTTGGACCTCTTGCTTGAAGCCTGATATCCGTAGCCAGGCGTACCTTCTGAACTTTTGTCTGATGACTGTACCGGCTACCTCTAGGGCTGATTTCAGGCAGGCGTTTGCTATGTTCTTTTCCTCTTGTATGATGTCATTTCATTGTTGGCAGCCATACCTGTTCAGGAGGGCATTGGAGTTTGCATTGCTGCCTTCCTCTCCATCTTTCTCCCCACCATGTCCATTCTTTTGCTTTCTCTCTCTGGAGGTGGGCCAGTGGAGGAGTGAGCGCTGCTCCTTCTTCTTGCTGTAGTGACAAATATGGAGTCTGCAACTGTGTTCTCCTGAATGTATTTAGGGTCCTTTGAGGAGGGTTTTTATTTTTCTCAACTGTTGGGTTAACCCCTTTGCTGAGGCAGGCTCCTTAAAAGCATCCTTGCCCTGGTCAAGAATGCTTGGTAGCATTGGAAGGTATTGTGTCTCCTTGGTGAATGATACCAATGTCTCTAGGAGGAAGCAGGAGTCTCCTTTCTCCTCCTCTAAGGGGACCCTGAAGGTATCAGCTGCTCTCTTGATGAGGCTGTTGTAGAAGGCTATGTCGTCTGGTGGCGAAGCCTGCGAGGGATAGCTACAGACCTCATCTTCTGGGCTTTCTGTGTCAAGGTGGTTCCATTCTTCCTCAAAAGTCCCCGAGGCTTCCACCTCTTCTGGAGCGTCGAGCTCCTCTTTGACATTTTCTTTGTGCGGTTCGGGGGTTGTCGGAGATTTGAGGATATCTTTCTCTTCTTTGGCGTTTTTGGCGGCACTGGCCTCGTTGAACTCCTTCTTCCGCTTTGAGGAGTCTCTTCTTTTTCTCCACCTTGAGGCCCCTTTCGGCATCTGAGGCTGGGGAGATCCTCTACTTGGGTGTGGTGGTTTCTGGCTCCGAGTGTGTGGGCTTATCCTTCGTGGCCTCTTGTTCGGGGTTTGCCTCTGTCGGTTTTGATGATCTTCCCTCGTGGGTATCCCTGGTGTGGGATCCGTGGGATTCTCTTGGTCGCAGCTGATCCTCAGTCGTCGTTTTCTTCGGTGCCTGGGCTGATTTTTAGGTCTCGCCTGAGCCAGTGCATGCGCTGTCACAGGCGAGACATTTAGTAAGTGGGGCTTTTGAAAGTGCAACCCACCAGCTTTTGCTGGCCTAAAGCTTGCGTTCACGCGAGCGTGAACATGCACAGCTGCCAGCTTTCAGCGCCCGAGGTGCCATCTGGTGCGTGATTACTTTCACTTTTGGCGGTGCTGCGCGCGCACCACTCGCGTGTTTGCCGACGCACTCACCCCTGCTTTCACTTTTGCCGTCTTTTTTTTTTTAACGGCGCGCGCACCCCTGCTTTCACTTTTGCCGAGAACTTTTATTTCAGCACGAAAAATGCAGACAGAGACATTTCCTTAAGTATGTTGCCCGTTCCATGAGCATGTCCTTTTCTCTATGGACAAAATGTATTTTATTTCAGCACACTGCCTTTTCCATAAACATATTGCTTTCTGCAACAACAAAATGTTTTTTTTAGCACGCTGACTTTCCATAAGCGTACTCCCTGTCCTCTCAGCAAAAGCCTTTTCTGTAAAAATCCGGTCTTTTTTTATGAGTACCTTTTCTTTTCGAAGTGCACGCTGCTTCCTCTGTAAACATGTTGATTTTTTAATGAACTCACTGTCTGCAGGTTTCCTTTTCTAAGAGCACGTTGCATTTCTGTAAACATGCTCCGTTTTTAATGAGCACCGTGTCATTTATAGAGCATGCTTCCTTTTCTGAATGCATGCTGCTTTTCCATGAGCACAAGGCATTCTCTGTGAGCACATCACCTTTTCTAGGAGCACGTTGCCTTTAACATATGCCAACTGCCTTTTCTGTTAACACGTTGCCTTTTCTAGGAGCACATTGCCTTTTCTGTTAGCATATTGCCTTTTCTAGGAGCAAATTGCCTTTTCTAGGAGCACATTGCCTTTTCTAGGAGCATGCTCTCTTTACGATGCGCAGAACTTATTTTTCATGAGCTCATTGCCTTGCTCGAGACCACATTGCTTTTACTATAAGTATGCTCACTCTTCTAGAGCAACAAATCTTTTATAAGCAAACATTTCTTTTAAAAGCACATTCCCTTTTTTATGACTACATTTCCTTTTTTGAGAACAGGTTGCCTTTTCCATACGCATATTAAGAACACGTTGCATTTTATGAGCGCATTGCCTCTTTTCCGAACACATTACACTCTCTGAACACATTACCTTCATTGAACAGATTACCTTCTTTGAACACATTACCTTCTTTGAACACATTGCATTTTTAAGACTACATTGGCCTTTCTACTAACACAATGCTTTTTTAGGAGTACATTGCTTCTTCTATGAGCCAATGCCCTTGTTTGAACATATTCCTTTTATTAACTAAATGCCTTTCTATGATCAGAAGTCATTTTGGGCCCAAAATACCTTTCAGGTCTATGATATCTTTTCCCGTCAAGTGTCTCTTTCTTTTCCTATTTTTCTGTCTTTTGTTCTCTGTCGTTTGGTGGCCCTATTTAGGCAAACAGTGTTTACAGGACTTGTGAGTCATGCCTGGATTGAATGGTAAAGCATAAAGATAAGCATCATTATTTGACATTGGAGGAATTTGTCCAGTCATTTCTTAAAATGACTTCTAGGTAGACGTTTTAACCATACCTTCAACTGTATATTCAAGTGGTACAAAATACATCACGTCTGTGAGAGTTCACCTGGCAACAGTTAACATTGTATGTTGGACTAAATATTGACGAATCACACACTCATTCTTTACTTCAAAGAAAAATGTCTTGAGTCTGTACCAACAACTGTACTACTCTGTGCCACTATACTCCGTGCCAAGCCACTCCACTCCACAGCATGCCACTGTTTTTCTACACCTATCTACTCCACTTTACACCACTCCAATCTGCTCTGTGCCACTCTACTCTACTCAACTCTACAGCATGCCTCTGTACTCCACTCTACTACATTCTGCTCTATGCCACTTACTCCACTCTGCAATCTGCCACTCTACGCCATTCTGTGCAACTCCAATCGAAGCCACTCCAGCCTACACCACTCTTTGGCACTCTTTGCCATTCTGCGCCATTCTACACTCTATGCAACTCATCTTAACTCCCCTTTACATCACTCTGTTATGCCACTCCACTCTACTTTATGCAACTCTACTCTACGCCGCTCTACTCCACACAACTAAATTGAACTTTACGGTGCTCTACACCCCTCTACTCCCTTCAGCTCAACTCCACACCATTATCACTATCTCCCTCTCACACTGTCTCTCTGACCTTTCTTCTCTCTTCCATAATCTCACACATCCCTTGCAGTTCCTTCCCCACACTATTGTTCCTCTCCCTCCCCCTCGCTCTACACTGCAGCCTCCCTCTCTGAACTCAAACAGGTAGGCCATGCCTGCTAAAATTATATATAAGAAAAAATACATAAAACTTTGTTGAATTTTAACTAAACAGCCCGCCCACTTTTGGATTCTGTTTTAACCGATCTTTGATTCTCCAGGTAGGGAGCATACATTTTCTGAGACTGCACTGTGGCTTACTGCTAAAATTATTCGGCGTGACGTTTTCCGTGTTCATATCATCTCGCATTCCTTCTACCCGTTCAGCAACAGAATTGCTTCAGGGAAGGGAGCGACTGCATGATGACTCCCTGAAGGGAAAATTATTTCTTAACCGTACCAGTTTACAATGGTAAGCACCAGGACTGTGTTGTTAGATTAACATAGAATAATAGCTTTCTTGATTGGGTGTGAACTGAACCACAGAGAGCACAGCTAGCAACAAAACAACCATTGGCATAGCCAATAGGTCTCGCCTTTGGGACCTTATAAGTGTTTAGCCATGCAACAGTTGATGTTGTTGCACCAAGGATATTGTGCTGCATAACTAAATACTTATAAGGTCCCAAAAGCGAGACCTATTGGCTATGCCCATGCTTGTTGTGCCTTCTTTTCGTGGCCCTTGGTTTCCGACGGGTGACAGTTTCCTACCTTGTCTGTTTTCTTTTCTGTGTCTTTTGTCACCTTCTTCCTGGTACGCCTCTTCTCGGTGTCCCCTTCGAGGATCTCGATGTGTGGCCCCTGTATGTCGATTCTGCGGGCACTCCCTGATCATCCTCATCACTTGAGAGGCTGAAGTCCCTCAGCGATGGTTGTTTCTGGCTTTGGACCATGACTGCGTAATGGTCCTCCCTGCTTTCGGCGTACCTTGAGTGTCTTCGACATGAACACTGCAAAGACCTCGCAGTCTTCAACCTTGTGATCCCTCGGCTGGCAGAGGTTACAAACGTTGTGTGGATCGCACTGTGCAAACTTGTGGTGGCACTTTGGGCAGAATTTGAAAAGAGGTATTTTCCATGGCCCTTACCTCGCCCTCTTTTGATCCATCTGCGTTGTTGCTCCATTGGGGTCTCCCGACGGAAAAGTTTCCAGAGGTCTTTCTCCATCTCCAGTGTCTTCTCAGTCGATGATTGATGTTTTTTTCACTCAAATTTCTTGATTCTTTTGTGGATTTCATCCAAAACTTCAGAGTGTCTCCCTTTGCTTCCAGACCCAACAACAGAAAAAAGAATCTGAAGATGGCTACCACACACAGGAACTTCCGGGGCGCAGTCTGACGACACACAAGGGATGGACCTAGCACCAAATGGTGGTCGACGCTGCCCCAATCAAAAAAAGCAACAAAAAAACCCCAAAGAAACAAAGACTATTCCAGACCCGACCACCGGTTTGCGGAAAAATACACAGCATATGAATCCAGAAAAGGATTCATGCTGCAAAACATCTTGCACAGATCTGGACCCAACATTAGATGGCTAATTTTAAATCATTTTAAGAAATACTTTCGAGTCTGGTGTTAAACTGTGGACCTACAAATTGTTAAATTACTATTACATTGGGAAGCGTTAGACTTGTGCCACTGCTAGACTGAAGTCAAGCACAGGTTTCCAAAGAGCTACCTCCCTCATTACTGGCTGTAGTGTGATAATACTGAGCTGAGGGCCGCAAGGTACACAGGGATATCCATTAAAGCTTTCTCACACAGGGATTGATAACACATTTGACTGACAGCCCCAAAACAAAACACACCGGGGGCTTCAGCCTTCTCCCCCACCACGGTGCTTCATTCTTGGCATCAATCACAGATTCTCAGCCTCTCCCTTGATTCCTGCCAAGGTTCCTCACCTGCAGCTGGTAGGCCAGGTCTGACTCTGCCTTCCTAGTGTTCACCTCGATGTCATAGGATGCTTTCTTCAACTCAAAGTCCTGTTGGGCCTTCGCCACCTCGGTCTCGTTGATGTACTGTGCCGACACCTTCTCCTGCATGGCCCTTGCTTCCTGAAGAGGCAAGGAGGAGGGCAGAGATTAGAAGAGGGACTTGCTCCCTGAAGAGGCAAGGAGGAGGGCAGAGATTAGAAGAGGGTCTTGATTCCTGAAGAGGCAAGTAGGAAGGCAGAGATTAGAAGAGGGACTTGCTTCCTGAAGAGGCAAGGAGCGGGGCAGAGATTAGAAGAGGGACTTGACTTCGTGAAGAGAAATAGAGGCAGGCAGAGGTTAGAAGAGGGAATGGACTTCCTGAAGAGGCCAGGAGGAGGGCAGAGATTACAAGAGGGAATTGACTTCCTGAAGAGGCAAGGAGGAGGGCAGAGATTAGAAGAGAACTTTAACTTCCTGAGGTGGCAAGGAGGAGGACAGAGATTAGAAGAGGGACTTGACTTCCTGAAGAGGCAAGGAGGAGGGCAGAGATTAGAAGAGGGACTTGCTTTCTGAAGAGGCAAATAGGAGGGCAGAGATTACAAGAGGGACTTGCTTCCTGAAGAGGCAAGGAGGAGGGCAGAGATTAGAAGAGGGACCTGCTTCCTGAAAAGGGAAGTGGGAGAGCGGAGATTAGAAGAGGGACCAACCCAACCATGAGCAGAAAAGGTTTCTCTCAAGAGTGGTCAACACTAGAAACTGTGTAGACACAGGACTGTCAGTGGGAAGAAGCAACAAGCATTGGCATAGCCACTAGGTCTCGTCTTTGGGACCTTATAAGTGTTTAGCCAGAGCTATTGGCTCTGACAATCGGCGCTGCATAATCTCATGAGATACTTCTTGCTAGGCTTGACCTAAAAATGTGGTAACCAGCACATCTGCCACTCAAAAAACCGTTGCCAAGAGAGATGTATTTTGACTTGTTTGCAGCAGAATTACAGCACCGACAGTAGTGACATAGCCAGAAAAGGGGTTGTTGTTTACTTATTCCAATTAAAATAAATATTCCATACAATAATACATGTGTATCATTTGTACAACACGGGTAGGAACCTGTTGCACCATGGAAAGCAATGCAGGGTAGGGAGAGATTATTCAGTCCTAGTTTTATTACCTTTCCGTACTCATAAGCATATTGGGTTATTATACAAGATGCAGTTGAACATTGCAAATTGGATTGTATGAGATGCTCACAACCCAACGTAAAACAACTTCAGTATGCTACACACTCATGACTCTTGGCCGAGATCACAAAGACTGTAATTTGTATTTGACGTCACAGGATAGTATGACATGTCCCTGAAACTTGCTATTTTGTTAATACATATATATGTGCACAGAAGCACAATTTGTTTTTTGAATTATGGTGGCGTTCCCTGTAGATGTAATGCAATATAGTACACCCTTGGACAAAATAAATAGAAAGTGTGTTGCAGCAAAATGTGAAGGTTTTGGCCACAGATTAATAAATTAACATAGTTTCCTAGCTCTCTAAAAACAAACAGAAGGGGGCACTCGGATTTGAACCAGGGACCTGTTAATCTGCAATCCAATGCGTTTCCACTAAGCTATAGCCTCTATTTATGTAGATTTCTCCCTCTAGTTGTCATGAATGTTCATGCAGCAGTGTTATGTGCAGAGCTGATAAAGGATATATTCTCTTATGGCAAGCACAGACAGTAGCCTGACGCCAGTGTGTTGTCGACGCAAAGTCAAACTGCAACAAATCAACCAACTAGAAAGGAGAGTTGGTTGCACCAAGGGTTCTACCTGGATCATAGAAGTTGTGTGGTTTTGTAGCTGCGGTTGGTTTAAATTCCGCTAATATGTATTCTTTGCATAAATGCCGGTCTCACTGCTTTTCATTAATAAATTCCTATCCTTCAATGTGAGTTAATGGGGTAAACATATTTGTGTTGCAGCGGTATTTTATGTATAAGTTGGAGGATTCGGCTGCACGCCTTCCTTTTAGCAACACAGCGCCCTCTTCACGGCCGCTGTGCTTCATGAAACATGAAGCATGGTAAGTTGGTGGCTGTGCTGATGAAAGGCATGTGTCCGCACACACACCCACAGAAGTGCCTATTGCACTGGAACAAGATCAAATTCAGCCTCTGATCAGTATCCTGGCAAATATAGGTCTTGTAAAAAACACGAATAGTATTTTCCTGTTAAAGCCCTGTTTTGAAGTCGGAGGGAGCGGTGTGGACCTGCATTAGCAACACGGCACTGGCTTCACACCCGCTGCACTTCATGAAACATGAAGCGCGACGGGCCGGTGGCCGTGAAGCCACGGCCAATGAAAATACAACAATAATAATGGCACAGTGTGGGCAACGAGGATACAAATATGTTAGACCTGGCACCTTGGCGTGAGTCTCCCTTCCACTTTTTGCTGATGTGCCTCATGTGTTTTGTTGGTGTTAGCTGCTCAGGCCACTGTGCCACTGCTAATCAGTGCCACAGTACAAGTGCTCCCTTTTGAAAAGTGTATACATTGATTGGTGTCCATGTTTGGCTTATTTGGTTTACTATCAGCCCCTAGTAAAGTGTACCAGGAGTGCCAGGGCTTGTAAATACAAATGCTGCTGATGGGCTTGCAGCACTGGTTTTGCCACCCACAGAAGCGGCCTAGTAAAATGTGTCTAAGGTCTGCCATTGCAGAACCTGCGTGCAGTCTGGTACTGTCATGCTGATTGCGCAAGTGCACCTACTTGCCAGTCCCTATACCTTCCCTTAACTGCATATTAGTCACCCTATGGTAGGCCCCAGGGCAGGGTGCATTGTAGGCATAAGGTAGGACATGCCCTGATGTGTGTGGCATGTCCTAATAGTGAATTACAGCCATTTTCGTTTTTCACTATTGAAGGCTACCTGCTCTCCATAGGCCAGAATGGGCTGCTGGAATTATTACACTCTATAATCCCAGTGGACTCCGAGAGCATGGTAGAAAGTCAAGTTTAGTATGCCTGAACTCAGAGTAATAAAATACTTCTTTTAGTAAAGTATTTTAATAGCCTGTGTTTGTAAATACTACTTTTAGAAAGTTAGTATTTACTTGCTTAGCCATTTCAGTCCGCCTCTGCTTTGTGTGTGTTTGCTGCGTAGTTTCAGTGAGGGAGAGGGCTGGGGAATTCCAGGAGACAGTCTGGCTGCCAGGTGGTGGGTAGAGAGATTACACCAGGATGGGTGGGAGGAGTACACCTTGACTCTGAATAGACCTGTGCCTTGCCACCACAATGCTGGCTCCGCCCCCTGTGGAGCGGCTGATGTCTCTGCCCTGTGCACTGAAAGGAAAGAGCAGAGTCACCACAACAATGTGCTCCAAAACCGGACTGAGCCAGGCACAGGCCCCCTGGCGACAAAGAACAAAAGAAACTGTGTATAAAAGAAGGAGCCCTGCTCCTAAGAAATCAGTTCCTGTTTACGCCAAGAAGAACATCTGCCCGAAGAGAAGGACCTGGGAAAGCTGCATGGAGGAGTACTGTCTCTAAGCCTGAGAGACTGGCCTGTGGTGGGTGCCTTGCTGCAAGAAGGAGAGGAAGAGACTGAGAAAGACTTTTGAATCAACTCGTGCTTTGTGAACACTCTCCAAGGGCTTGCTGGTGAACTTGCCCCCTGAACTGCGCCCCAGGATCAGTGGGCGCTACCCCTCCCTGGAAGAAAGGAAGCTGGTGGTGGTGAATTACGAACGCTGACCCCAGAGAACCTGTGTGCCCCCATCTCGCCGAGCAACGTGACCTCTGCCCGACTGTGCTGCTGTGGGCACCATAACGGCCTGCCCCGCCTGGCCTGAACAAAGTAAACTGCTGCCCCCTCGAGCCGGAGCTCGTACCGTAAGGAAAGACTGTCGGATTCCAAGCCCCGAGCCTCTGTGGCCCTGAGCCGTAGAGACCACCGCGAGGAACGACGACCCACAGGTTCGCCACTTCTGGATGATGCCGACAGCGCTGCGCCGCTGAACTCGCCCCTGAGCCGCCCCTCCTTCCTCCCAACTCGAGGCGAGCTGTGGAAGTCCCGAGGCGCACCCCCCAAGCACCGTGGTCCTCTGCAAGCGAAGACTGCACCGCGACATGGGACGCCCCTCCTGTGACTGCCGAGGCCGCCGCGAACTCTCCCTCAAGATCTGAGGTACTGTGCGCACCGCATAACACTGTACGAAGCGTACCCCCGACTGTACGGCCCGTACGGCTCTGTACGTCATCGTCCCCGTAAGCTTGCTCACGCCGGAAGCGTGAGCTCTCGAAGGGAACGTCCGGAGGAGCGTCTGTCCCGGTACGAAGCGTACCTCCGACTGTACAGCCCGTACGGCTTGAGTCTCCGTACGCTCGCTCACGCGGGAAGCGTGAGGAATAGCACAAAGCGTACCAATGCCGGTACGAAGCATACCAACGCCGGTACGACGTGTACGGAAGGCGCTTCGAAGCGCACAGACCCCCAAAAGGTGCAGATTGCACCCAAATTGTGCATTTTAAAGAAATGTGGCACCCCCAAGACATTGCAACCAAGTAACTGGAATCCCATGTGAAAGTGAAGATTGTATTTAAAGCCTGCTTGAGGAGTTTACATAAAGGAGCTTTATTTTTATAAATACAGTCTGGTGTCTCTGTGTGGTGGGTTGGTGGTTGTTGTGGGATACCATAAATGCTTAACCTCATGCCCTCTGGAATCTAGCCTGACTGCTCGTGCCACGTTACCTAGAGGGTGAGCAGGGGTTATTTTTCACGAGTAATCCTTTGCCCTGACTTAGAGAAAAGGGTCCCTGCTTGTCGCAAGTGCATACCTGCGCCAACCAGAGACCCAGGATTCTAACAAAATAATAATGGCACAATGTGGGAAACTTAAAAGCTAAGACACGAGATACAAGCAACCAGGGGGACAGCGCAATAGCGAGTACAGGCGAGAGGGCACAAGGCACAGAGCGGATTGAAGAAGTAAACAAGTGGGAGGGGTGGGGGAGTGCACGCACACGTGCGCACTAAGCAGCAGCTGTTTGCTCTTTTTCAAAGCACACACTCGTGCTTGTGGCGCGCCGCTGCGCACTCCCGCAAGGCGTATGCCGCCACAAGCATGAGTATGTGCTTTGTAAAAAGAGCTGCACTACGGGTAAAGGTCTCCTATGCAGTGCATGCGCACTGCGTAGGCGAGACCTAAAAAGCAGATGATGCCTGGAAACCAAGCACTAGCAAAACCAATCGGTGGCGCCATTGAGACATAGTGGCTGTGCCAATAGTTTTTAGTCATGCTCTGCAGCTAAAAACCGCATGTGCACCATGCATGCACATGCCTACAAAATGATAAGATTTTTTTTTCTCGAGTTATATATGTACAAAAAAATTAAGTAGCTCAAAAACGTTTTGCTTTTTAATTCTTTTTTTTTTTAAATGTTAAAGTGTTGGTGGCAGGGGAAACCTGCACAGAGGGCGCAGGTGGCGGGGGAAACCAGGCACAGAGGGTGCAGGTGGTGTGGGGAAACCAGGCACAGGGTCTTGGTGGCTGGGGGGAAACAGCACAGGGTCTTGGTGGCCGGGGGGAATCAGCATAGGGTCTTGGTGGCCGGGGGGAAAAAGCACAAGGTCTTGGTGGCGGGGGGAAAAAGCACAGGGTCTTGGTGGTGGGGGGGGGAACAGCACAGGGTCTTGGAGGCAGGAGGGGGAGAAACAGCACAGGGTCTTGGAGGCAGGAGGGGGAGAAACAGCAGAGGGTCTTGGTGGCAGGAGGGAGAGAAACAGCAGAGGGTCTTGGTGGCAGGGGGGAGAAACAGCACAGGGTCATCGTGGCAGGGAGGGGAAACAGCACAGGGTCTTGGTGGATGGGGAAGAAACAGCACAGGGTCTTTGTGGAAGGGGAAGAAACAGCACAGGGTGTTGGTGGCAGGGGGAGAGACAGCACAGGGTGTTGGTGGCAGGGGGAGAGACAGCACAGGGTGTTGGTGGCAAGGGGGAAAACAGGACAGGGTCTTGGTGGCAGCTTGGTGGCAGGGGGGAGAAACAGCACAGGGTCTTGTGGCGAGGGAACAGCAAAGGGTCTTGGTAGCAGCTTGGTGGCAGGGGGGGAGAAACAGCACAGGGTCTTGGTGGCAAGGGGGAAAACAGGACAGGGTCTTGGTGGCAGCTTGGTGGCAGGGGGGAGAAACAGCACAGGATCTTGTGGCAGAGGGGAACAGCACAGGGTCTT
Source organism: Triturus cristatus (assembly GCF_964204655.1). Taxonomy (NCBI): domain Eukaryota; kingdom Metazoa; phylum Chordata; class Amphibia; order Caudata; family Salamandridae; genus Triturus; species Triturus cristatus. The sequence goes on along the minus strand of NC_140579.1, from coordinate 406,189,271 downwards.
GGTGGCATCTTGGTGGCATGGGGAGAAGCAGCACAGGGTCTTGGTGGCAGCTTGGTGGCAAGGGGGAACAGCACAGGGTCTTGGTGGCGGGGGGAGAAACGGCACAGGGACTTGGTGGGGAATAAACAGCACAGGGTCTTGGTGGTGGGGAAGAAACGGCACAGGGTCTTGGTGGCGGCACAGGGTCTTGGTGTCGGCACCGGAACAGCACAGGGTATTGGTGGTTGGGGGGGGAACAGCACAGGGTATTGGTGGCGGGGGAACAGCACAGGGTCTTGGTGGCGGGGGGAACAGCACAGGGTCTTGTTGGCGGAGGGGGGGAACAGCACAGTGTCTTGGTGGTGGGTGGAACAGCACAGGGTCTTGGTGGCGAGGGAGATACTACGGGGTCTTGGTAGGGAAGGGGAAATACAGCACAGGGTCTTGGGGGTGGGGGAAAACAGCACAGGGTCTTGGGGGTGGAGGAAAACAGCACAGGGTCTTGGGGCGGGGGGAATACAGCACAGGGTCTTGGGTGGGGGAAAACAGCACATGGTCTTGGGGGTGGGGGAAAACAGCACATGGTCTTGGGGGCGGGGGGAAAACAGCACAGGGTCTTGGGGTGGAGGAAAACAGCACAGGGTCTTGGGGCGGGGGGAATACAGCACAGGGTCTTGGGGCAGCGGAAAACAGCACAGGGTCTTGGGGCAGGGAAAACAGCACAGGGTCTTGGGGGCGGGGGAAAACAGCACAGGGTCTTGGGGGCAGGAGGAAAACAGCACAGGGTCTTGGGGGCGGGGGAAAACAGCACAGGGTCTTGGGGGTGGGGGTAACAGCACAGGGTCTTGGTAGGGGGAAACAGCACAGGGTCTTGGTAGGGGGAAACAGCACAGGGTCTTGGTAGGGGGAAACAGCACAGGGTCTTGGTAGGGGGAAAACAGCACAGGGTCTTGGTAGGGGGAAAACAGCACAGGGTCTATGTAGGGGGGAAACAGCACAGGGTCTTGGTAGGGGGAAACAGCACAGGCTCTTGGTAGGGGGGAAACAGCACAGGCTCTTGGTAGGGGGAAACAGCACAGGCTCTTGGTAGGGGGAAACAGCACAGGCTCTAGGTGTGGGGGGAAACAGCACAGGGTCTTGGTAGGGGGAAACAGCACAGGGTCTTGGTGGGGGGAAACAGCACAGGGTCTTGGTGGTGCGGGGAACAGCACAGGGTCTTGGTGGCAGGGGGGAACAGAACAGGGTCTTGGTGGCAGGGGGGAACAGCACAGGGTCTTGGTGGTGGGGGAACAGCACAGGGTCTTGGTGGGGGGGACAGCAAAGGGTCTTGGTGGCGGGGGGAACAGCACAGGGTCTTGTTGGCGGAGGGGGGGAACAGCACAGTGTCTTGGTGGTGGGTGGAACAGCACAGGGTCTTGGTGGCGAGGGAGATACTACGGGGTCTTGGTAGGGAAGGGGAAATACTACGGGGTCTTGGTGGCGAGGGGTAAATACTACAGGGTCTTGGGGTTGAGGGGAAATACTATGGGGTCTTGGTGGCGAGGGGAAAATACTACGGGGTCTCGTGGTGAGGGGGAGGCCGGCAGGAAGCACAAGCGGAGGCCAGCAAGTAGCCACTGAGCGATATGTGTAGGGGTGGAAAGAAGAACATGAGCAACTGTGAGCAATAAGTGGTGCAGTAGGTGTAGAGAAGTATGTGATGGGGACAGCTGGAAAACAAGCACTCTCATTCAGTGCACCCAAAACAAATTGTGCTTGAAAAGTAAGCAATTGAAGGATGCAAGTAATGAGTGCATTCTCTGGAGTAGGGTCAAACACAAGGAGAGTAAGGAAAACCCACACAAGCCAACTAATGAAAAGCAAGCAAATCAGATTTTCAGTAAAGCCATCCAGTGGGCAGGCTCTTAGCCCTCTGTCAGCTGACAATAGGTCTTTTTACAAACAGACCGCTTGTGCTGTCGGATAGCGAGACCTAAAATGAGGTTCTCTACCCTCACTGGCATACCCAACAGCAACCCGGAATAAACAAACCGAATAAATCCTTAAACTCCATAGCATTTACAAACATATAGCTATTATAAGCTCTCATATAGCTATTATAAGCTCTCAACACAGTTGCACCATTGCAGATAATCATTTAACAGAATCAGCACTTCAAATGGTTGATACTCATTTATCAAACTAAAGTGAGCAAACAAATCTTATGCCACAATCGTGCTAGGTATAGTCCAGTTTGGGCAGACTAGCATTCAAATGATAAGTAGAGTACGATATGTTCTTGGCTGCACAAATGAAAGAAACCACACACACCTAAGCAACTTGTCGATAATACAGGGCACTAAAGACCCTCGAAGAATCAAAGTACAGTAGTTAGAAGACCTAATAAGCTCACTTAAGCAGCACCTAAAAAGTACCCGTCTTGGAAAATCCAATCACTTCTTATTACTCCCACTCGCCATTATTAACAAACAGAACCTTAGGATAACTACTTCTCCACGTGAAGAACAACTCTCTCAGCAACCAATCTTCTCCACTCATATCTATTACCAAAATATCCAGTTCAATCCACGTAACTTTTTTTTACACGTCACTAGTCAATATGCCTCTTATTGTATAAACTACCCATGCCCGTTTACAATGCATTAAATTGCTGGTTTTCATTTACAACACCCTAGACTGTCACCCAAACGTTTCAATCACCACCAATGTTTGTAGTCTCCTGTGGAACTGATAGATATATATATATTTTTTTTTTTATTATTAAAAACACGCACACAAACGCTGCTGCCTTCTCTACCCCTACTGCTCTGTATCTCGACTGTCCCTTTGCTTAAAAAAAGGTTCAGAATTACTCTTTACCTAGTCTGACACGTTCACAAGGTGAAATAAAATGACCACAGAAAAACTGGTAAAAAAGTTGGAATAAGTATATTTGGACCAGCATAATAAGAGACACGAGCTGTGTTGGCAATTCCACGCCCCACCACTGACTGAGCTGCCGACAGAGACTTCCGTAAATTTAAAAATGCCTGTGACATTTGATTGCACGGTGTTTCCCAAAGAAAGCAAAGTGTAGTGAATTGAATAGGTTCTTAACACTGGGAGGAATGTATGAGTCATGGATTACATACTTAAGCATTAGTAATAAGCAGTCAATGTGTGTCAACACCTTAAACGGTAAGAAGCAAAGTTGAAGGGTTTAAGGGTAGAACATGAAAAGCCGTGGTGCGCTATAAAGCATTACATATTTTTCAACATCATCCTTGTCTTGAAAGTATCCCCAAAAGCACGATGGATGTTTTCTCTGTGAACCATCAGTTCCCGACCTACCGTAAGCCAGAGAGGGGCTGCGGACAGCTGTGAATTCTTCCCACCCATCGTTTCAAAAGGCTTTAAATAACGCACAACAAAGCATGATGCGTGTAAACAGACCACCAACCCAAAGTCTGTATCCTTAGCTTGACCGTGCCACAGCAGTCAAAGATGAATCAAAGAAGTAAAACTAAAAGCATCAAACCATTCCAACCCCGGCACGCATGCGCCTACAAGGGGTGACAGAAAATCCTACAAGTGCGCAAGCGCGACCTCTTATAGAAATAACAATAAAACAAGCACAAGCGCGTGTGCCTCGTGCGGTGGGAGGGGAGAGAGGAGGTAGTCTGCGCGATTCACTTGCGGGAGCGAGTGGTTGGCGCCGCGATAATTGATAACATATGGCACCAGCCGCTCTCTCCCGCAAGTGAATCTCCACACGTGCACGCGTTGCCATTGAAGGCAATGGAACGCGTGCACGTTTTTGGCTGAAAAGCCGAAGTGATTGCTAAAGGTCTTTTTGCCTTCCAGCGCATGCGTGCTGCCTAGGCGAGACCTAAAAAGGAGGCAGTAGGGTGAGTGGCTTGGGTCCAGCTCTTTGACACTGTAGCTCAAAGCACCTAAGACATTTCCTAGAGCACATAGTACAACTCCTAGAAGGCACACATTCAAATTATCTGCATATCAGAATTGCTTGGCAGAAGTTCAAAAAGGGATACATCTGGATTGTGTCCTAATTTTACTCAAAACAGGGTATGTCCTCAGGTTAGACTGAAAAGTATTATGCTCCTGTGCTTTCTTTTTGACTGCGATCATGTCTCTGTGAACCATGTGTGCGCTTTCTCTCCGGGGTCATTTTAGGGTAGTCAGAAACTTCAGAACATCATTTAGAATTCTGTAATGTCACCATGGAATGGAGAAAGTAAGCGAGTCAGGGTTAAAAAGAAGGCTTAGCTCACAGATCGCAGACATCAGACGATATTACAAAATTAGACGAAAAAAGAAGTGGTGATGGCGCTGTGGGAGGCAGTTAAGAAGGTCTGAGGGAGATGTGTCCTGCTATTTTCAAAGATCAATATATCTAGACTCAAGTTTGTCCACTCTCAATTTCCACGGCACCCAGATGGTCTCACCTTAATGCCTGCATCACGTTTTGCTTCTGCTTCTCACATTCTGGCATCTCTCTGAACTTGTGCCGTCCTGGCTTTTCCCAGCGAGTGCAGGTAATCCTTAGAGAGTGGCGAAAAGAAGGAATACGTAAACAGCAGCTGGGAGAGTTCCAGCAATCCTAGGAGAGAGGGTTGTGGGGCAAGAAATTAGCAAATATAGGATTGGCAAGTGAGAAGTAGTCCCTGAAGTGAACCAAGTTATAAGAAGTGCCTTCTACACTGGACAAACTCTTCAATGCATCTTCCTACACCTATGGTTCCCACAGAAGCTCCATTCAGCCATCTACCTAGTACCATCACACCCGGCCCACAACTAGGTTCCCCACTCTTCCTACATCAAAGAATCCAAAATGCGGTAGCCATATCTACTACATATCTGCCTGCGGGATCACAATACCATAGACCTTCACTGGCTACTCGTTGCCAGATTCTGCTCTTCAAGCCATTATGCATCACCTACCTGCCCACCTACAGCTGCGCTCCAAACTTCATCCCAGTAGAACTCGCAATATTCTCCCACAATTGAACTCTTCACTCTAGACCTAAAACACCCTACTGTTCATCCAACACTACAAAACGTTATGCTTCAGTGGAACCTCCTTCTTCACACTGACAGCAAAATGATCAACCTCTCCCACCAAAGCTGAGAGTCCCCCAAGACCACCTGGAACACAAGAAGGTGGTAAAATCAGGAAAAAGAAATAAACTGTCTTGTGTCAGAAACACATTCCTGGCACCACGTTTACAAGCATGGCGACCATCACCGGGTGGATTATGGAGAATTGATTACGCCTAAAGAAACTGGTGGTCTGTGTAATAACACACAGGGGGTCTCAGCTGCACCGAAGCTGGAGTTCCATCCCTGGTGCTTTCATCTTATTAGAAAGAAGGCATTGGAAAAGATAAACAGATCACAATGATGGTTCTTTCACTTGGTCACATTGGGGAACTTTAATACATTTCCTGGAAGGAGGAGAGGGTTGGATTGGCAGCTCACCAGCGTGATACAAACATTCTAAGTGTTAGAGGGGCTGGGGCAGGTAATCCACACAGATGTAGGGTGCATGCAAGTGGCCCTGCTCTTTCCTTCACTCCCTGTTTTCTAGTAGGGCAGACCTATAGTAGGGCCCCCACTGTCTGCTGAGCAGGATCCGAAGATGAAACCAGAAAAGAAGATTCACTTCTTATACCACTGGGCGGGGATCCTTTATGCCGTAATATTATTCTGTCTACCCCACAGTTGATGGGAGGAAACAGATATTGGGGTGGGGAAGGGGGGCCGGAGAACTTTCCTAACCAACCCAACAAACATAACCATTCAGCCTCACAAGAAGGGTGTGACTGGAACAGGAAACTGCATGCTGTCCTCCAAGATCTAGAACCAAAACTTTCCAAAAGGAGGGTATGGCAAGGCCACACTCTCACTAACTATCGCTCCTCTCCAAGCATTCGAGCAGATATTATATGACAACTGAGACACTAGGAAAACAACCCATTGCTTGGCACACATGGCATTGAAACATGTCACCCACAGGCCAGACCAGCAAACTGCATCCTTCCAGCCAAACACAGCATTAATAGGAAAATTGAACCCTCTATCCTCCTCTTTGATGTAGTACACACTCAACTAAGCAACATATGGCAAGGTAAGAGCACCATTCCGGCCATCACACACAACACCAAAAGTTTCCCACAGAACCCACACTGCCAGCCTCCACACTTCCAACCAAGCACAAACTACAGAGCAGAGTACTTCCTGCCCACAAATCACTTGAGTGCCTTGGCATGGGTATGAAGAGAGATAGAAATATAAGTAAAATATAACACAGATAATCACGAGAGAGGTGGGGAAAGCTAATGTATATATGACCCTGAGTGAGTGCAGGTAATATGGATTTGAAGAACACTTGCCCTGTGCCTCCCAAGAACCTCTTATCAGGTGCCTCCAGCATGATCTACACTGACGGCAAGGCAGTGTCCACCTCTAGACACCCTCTTACCACTGTAAGCAAAGATGCCACCTCCCTACCTGGTCATCATGAATGTCCTTCAGAGTGTAGCTGACCACGCTGATGCCCATGTTCACCAGGTCCGATGATGCCACCTTGAAAACCTGCTCCGAGAACTTCTGCCGGTCCTGATAGATCTCCTGGAGAGAGAGAAGCAAGAAAAGGTGAGGGAAAAAACCAACAGGGAAGAAGGATGAAGCACATTTACAGAAGACGGGGGATGGACAGAGAGGATGTCATGTCAACGGGTTAAGGTTAGAGACCAGGCTAAGCTCACGGCGGGAGATGTTTGCAGGAGACTAGCAGACATGAGTGGCCTGGAAGCCCACAGTGACCCACACAGTCTCGGCTTCTAGGTTCGAAGAACCTACTGATCCATGACCCAGTTATTCTGCTTATATTTCTAACCCACCCTCCCACATGGAAGAGGATACACATGGCTAACCCAACCAGGCCCTTTAGAAAATTTGGGGAAATGGTAGTGTTGGAAATGGGATTTCTGGTTGGCTAGGGCTTGCGCCAAAGCCAGGCAGAAACCACCACTCTAGTCAGGGCTGGGGAGTTACACGCCAAAGATAACCCCTGCTTACCCCCTTGGTAGCTTGGCACGAGCAGTCAGGCTTATCCAGGAGGCAATGTGTAAAGCGTTTGCTCGCACACACAGCAACAACACCCAAGGCCCACCACAAAAGAAACTCCACACAAGGTTATATATAAAAATAGCCTTTGTATTATAATAAACACATTAGATGATAATCACATAATTTACACTGTGCCAACTGGCACTGGGCAGAATTTTACAAGGGACTATATACACGGGACAGGGCCACATGGACCACTGTCAGAATTAGCACAAATCACCAATTGTAAATGTAGAACATATACTAACTGTAACACAAATTATCACTGTAGAGCACAACCAGTAACTACTGGCGCAATAATGACCTCAGCATTATCATAATAGAATCAGGTATAAAACCTATCCTGCATACATCACAGGGGCATAAACACATTATGCAATTTCTCATAAGTCTAACGCATTAGACCCTACCACCTAAGTATAATTACACTAGGGGCGTACATCACACAGGGAAGTATAATCTCCCTAACATAAACCTAAACAGGTAAAACAACCTCCTATGCAGAAATCATATCTAGAGGTATAAAACACAGGGTGCGCAAAACATACTATACACAGTACATTTCCTAACACCCAACGCATTAGTATATAAATCACCATAACACCTAAATCGCATTAGGGTCCAGGTCGCACCAGAACCTAAACGTAGCAACTGCCCACTACTTGCTGGGCAGCTGGGGACAAGAACAGGGCCTAAACGCTGCAGCTGGCACTAAGTGCTGCGCAGCTGGGAAGTCACATGAGGCAGGGGCTCTCAATAGCCCTTGAAATAATGCCAAAACGTTGGAGCCACCTAGGCTCTACAAACAACATGTCCCCCAGTGCTGTGGAGCGTACTGGCGCTTTTAGAAGGAAATATGCCCCCAAAACGTTGGAGCCACGTAGGCTCTTAGAACCATTATGCCCCCATGGAGCGCACGGGCTCCCGAACTAATCATGTCAACACGCTGGAGCCCCCTGGGCTCTGAAACCATACATGTGCCCTTTCTTGGAGCCACGTAGGTTCTGGAAGACATGGTTCCCATGCTGGAGCCACTGGGCTCTTAAAATACACATACCCCCATTGGAGCGGCCCCCTGCGAGACGGGGCCGCTTAGAGACTAGGGGAAAGGCCACTGTGCCTCGAGGGGCACCAACAACACGGAGCCCCCACTTACCGGGCTCTCCATGCTGTGCTGCTTCGGTCTTCTCAGGGCTTTGCTGGGACCGGCAGCACTTCTCTCCATAAGCGGGGGGGGCAGGCACCGGCAATGCGCCTCGAGCCCCCCTCCGCCTCCAACCTCCTCTCGTGGCGCCTGCGGGGCTCTCCCTCACCCCTGGGAGCCCCGCACAGGCAGGTGCCATCTTCCGCCTCCGGACGGCTTTTTCTTCACCCGGGCCCCCTCCTGGGACCCGGGGCTCCTCTCTCCTGCTCTGGGAGGCTGGGTGGGCTCCCGTCCTCCCTCGCGTCATAAGCTTCGGGACTCCCATCGGCTCATGGGAGCCCCGCACCGATGCGCACAGCTTCCGGTCCTGCCGCGGCCCCGCCCCCGTCACAGGCGGACTTGCCTGACTTCCGGGGCGGCCGCGGTGGGACTTAGAGCGGCAATCTCGGCGGCAGGCAAAGTCGCGGGGTGGGCACCCGCGCACCACAAGGCCGGCAAAGTCGCGGGGTGGGCACCCGCGCACCCCCAGCATAATAAAAAGCGGACATAAGCGGGGTGGGCTCCCGTATTCAAGCCATCACGTAAAATGAAGACGCAGGGTGGGCACCTGCGCACCAAAATCAACAAAATAAGCGGGGTGGGCTCCCGCAAGGCCAGCATCACGGGGGAATCCCTCAGCTGGGAATTCCCCCCTTTTCCCCTGGAATCAGCGCGGCGCTGCGAAGCCTCAGCGCTCCTTCTAAAGTAAAGGGCCAAAATCCAAGGCAAAGCGCTCCCAGGCGCTAGAAGAATGCAGCAAAAGGTCCCAGAAGTCTTCCAGGTATCCAGGGGCTGGGCAGGGCCCAGGGAGGCAAGCCCTCCCCTGGGTCCCAGCAGCAGCACGCCCCTGGTAGATTCAAGTCAGAACAAGAACAAGAACATTTTCATGGGGTCACAGCCCTTCTTTTATACACAGAATCCTTTGTCGCCAAAGGTGCAGGGAAGGGGCGAACCAGATGCACTGGTTCCTGAGCACTTTGTTTTGCTCAGCCCCTCTCCCTATTCACAGGACAGGCCAGGGACATTAGACGCACCACAGGGGGTGGAGCCAGCATTGTGTGGGGAAAGCCCAGCCCTATTCAGGTCCCAGGTGTACTCCTCCCTGCCATCAACATGCAGCTCTCTCCATTCACCACCGGGGCAGACCCATCCTGACTCCTGGAGACAGACACACCAGCCAATCGCAAGCCAGACAGTCACTGCACATTTATTATACAGACAGGCCAGCTTCTAGAAGTGGCACTTCTACATGAGACCCCGTAACGCCGCACACATCATTGCGCAGCATTCACTCTCACGAGTTCGCACATACCAAACTCGACCCTGCACTCCTCTCGCATCAGGACTTAATGCGGTCACTCAGATCCCCCATGCATTCCTATGTGAGGGCAGGTCAGTCTCACTAAACATACACAGAGCGCACGCACTTTCCACTGGGACACAGTGTGAAAAGCGCCTAGAGGCCTAAAACCACTAGTACAACACAGGAAAAAGGCTAGGATACATGCAAAAAGTTCTAGGGGTGAACTTGCCAGAAGGGCCAAGTCCAACAGGTAGCGTGAGGGGTTTGAGATTTCTTTTAACCATTCCTGATGAACTTATTAACATGCACTTGCAGTAAGCGCTTTTCTCCCTCGCAGATACCCGCGGATCTGCCAAACCAACACGGAGGATGCTTCTTCTTGCGCTTGGTAGCCAAGGAGTGGAATAACCTCCCCCTGCACATCAGGACTGCACCGTCGCTCCAGCAATTCAGGAAAGAACTCAATACCTGGATGTTTGAATGAACAAACCACCACACAGCAGCCTACAGCTCCAGTGACTCGAGATCCTCACGCGTGATGTGCCGCACTTTACAAATGTTTGATTGATCGATTGATGCTTGTGAATCCACACTCATCTGGTTGTATGATCACCACGCGGCTGCTCCTTCGTGGTAATCAAGTCCCGTGTTCTCAGTGGCAAGAAGCTATGCACCTCTAGATCCCTCACATCAACAGCCCTGAAACCTACACCGACCGAGCTGTGCCCCATTCCAGAGCCGCCTCTGCGCTCCCACTTTACGGCCGTTAATGATGGGACATACAAGCCATGGAGACACCCGATGGTAAGAAGTAAAACAGGAAGACCATGTCTGCATGGTTGGCCACCACCAGAGAGGTGGTTCCATCGCACAGCGCCTGCTACGGACCATGAAACAGAGCAGGTGGAGGAGATGGACAGAGTGGGTGGGGCGCCTCACAAGTAGCCACAGAAGGCCTTACCTCGACGGTCATGTGGGCCATGATGGCTCTTTGGTGGCCCTCCAGCGTCTCCAGCAAGATGTGGGCTACCTCGTTCTCTGACTTCCCGAGGAACATCTGACAGACGGCCGCCAGCATCTCTTTATTCTGCCCTTGGATCTTTACCTGTGAGGGAGCAGGTGCCATAGGGGTAAGGAAGGGGTGGGAGGAAGGAAAGAAGGTAATGAGAAGTTAGATGTGGAGCAAAGACCAAATATCAAGTGGCATCAACGACAACAAACAAAGAGCGCACGCGGAAGCCATGTTAGGTCAGTCGGCAGAAACTTAGAAGTCGCTGGTGCCTATTAACGCAGCAAGGCACCCTGGGATCCGCAGAAGAAGGATTGCTTGGAGGGAGGTGGGCAACACTGGCCAGAAGGAACATGAGGGGGGCCCAGGCAACAGCACCAAATAATCTGTCCTCATTGGTGACCTGCCTGCTGAATCAGAGACCGCAGGGCTGCGAGTGTCGCAATCGAGTCGTCAGAGAAGGATGTGTGTTGCCTGAGGGATAATTACTGTGTGATGAGCTAGGGAAACTGAGGGACAGGTCTGCTGTCAGAAGCCTGAGCAGGTAAAATCTGAGTAATCCGCGGGATAGCTCTGCTGGCAGAAGTCCAAGGATATAAAATCTGAGTAATCTGGGGGATAGCTCTGCTGTCCGAGCTCCTAAAATCTGAATACCTGTATGGGTAGTTCAGTTGTTCGATTCCTAAATTCTGTGTAGCCTGAGGGATACTTTGCTGTCTAAATAATATCTGGTAATCTGAAAGATGCCTGTGATAACTGAAATTTAAAGGCCCAATTCACAAAGGTAAAGTTAGACCAAAAGTCTTACAGTACACCTAAAGTCTAAGTTCAGACCAAAAGTTTAAACTTAGACCAAAAGTTTAACTTAACTACTTTTCGGAATTCACATAGGTAAGTTACTACAAGTAACTGTACTACTAGTAATTTTGACGAGTAGTAAGTAACTTTACTACTACTTTTAGTAACTTACCTTTGTAAATACCGAAAAGTATTAAAGTTAGACTTTTGGTCTAAGTTAGATTTCACATCTAAACTTATAACTTCAGGTTTAAAGTTAGACTTCAGGTCTAAAGTTAGACTTTTGGTCTAAGTTTACCTTTGTGAATCGGGTCCCAAGTGTATAAGATCTGGATAACCTGTAGGATACCTTTAACCTGAACATGAAGGTCTTTCTTAATCTGAATTCAAGTTTTGATATTTTATACTTTGGGATCTTTAGAATTTAAATGATAACACCTCAGGCTGCGCCTGTAAATTCTGTGTAACCTGAGTGATGCCTGTGCTTTCAGATCCCGTGTCATCAGTGTAACCTGAGTGATAGCTGTGCTGCCAGTGTCTGTAAGACAGCTCAGCTGCCTGGACTTGAAATAGCTCTATAGCATGAGGGATAGCTCTGGTGTCTCAGCTTGTGAGATCTCCATAAAATGAGAGATAGCTCTGCTGTCTGGGCTTGAAAGATCTCTGTAACATAAGAAATAGTTCTGCTCTCTGGGCTTCTAAGATCTCTATAATATGGGAGATAACTCGGCTGTCTGAGCTTCCAAGATCTCTATAACATGAGAGCTAGCTCTGCTGTCTGGGTGTGTGAGATCTTTATAACATGAGAGAGCGCTACCCTGGCTGCGAGCATCAGATCCTGAACCAATACCGAACCGATGCCTCTCTGCTCGGTCTGTGCCGCATGTAGTCCCGGATGACCCGAACACTTGGGCCTGGTCCACAAGTGCCTTACCTGGGCTATGCCAGTGACGGAGATGGGGACTCCTTGCCGCGTGTACACCTTCTCGCTCTTGACGTTCAGGGTCAGGATGTGGAGGGAGATCCTGGATGGGGGTACAGAGAAGGCATGGTTAAAATAAGGCTCAGGGCACAATGCGTCATACCACTGGCCGGAACTGTATCTAAGCACTAAGTGAAGTACGGGCCTGCCCTATGTGCCTGTTGGATCAGTCTGTTTTGAACACACCGCTCCATCGTTGGGTACTCAGAGACAGCCAGATGGCACTGACATATAAACGTGGTTGGTAATATGACTGTATGCAGGGGGCAGCGTGACTGTACGCAGGGGTGTCTTATGGTTGATAGGGGCATTAAAGGCATTGTTAAGTTAGCATTAGCCCGGTAGACATGTTGCTGCTTTTGCGCACAACACTACATGCTTTTGTTTTGCACGTGTCCGTTTTTACCTTTCACATGAAAACACTTCACTGTGCTCGTCTCTGTCTTTTCCCGGAGTTTAGTCTGAACAGTGTGAGCAAGGTCAATAAACAATGTCTCTTATTATTCTGTTCTGATCAGGCCCTAGCGCCTAGACATAACATACCGAGGCAGCTGCTATAGGCGGGAACTCATACTTTGATATTATGGGAACGTGCACTTAGGTGACACACACTTGGAGAGGGATCTTTCCATGGAGAAGAGCGACAAGCACCTGTGATGTAGAAATACGATCTATTTCCTGAGGTATGGGGTCTGCTGACAAAGCCCGGAGATCTTCTATTATATAATAATAATTCTACATACTAAAACGAGGGAGGGAGTTTAGGCACTGTAGAACTGTCTCCACCGTCTTTAATAAATTATGTCTCCCTTTATGATATATGGCCTTACTGCAATGCTAACTATATTGGTAATAAATATATTTCTGCTTGTTGTGGCACGTATACTGCATTTAAGAGCACGTTAGTTAAAATAAAAGTTTTAAACTATCTTCGTGTTTCTGTTTGATCTTATTGTGGACGAGTACGAGTAAGTGAGCGAAAAGGTATGTCTTGTGTCTGTGATTCCCGAGAGATCAGGGAGTGTTGTGTTCTGGGGTGTCCAATCATTTGTTACTACGTTTGTGAGTGGGAGAGTGAGTGAGACACTTTAGCCAGTCGGTCCTGGGCTTGTGGGTACTAGGTAGTAGGTAGTAGGAAGGCACAGTCCCTATGCACCAAGGTCCCATAATCCCGTGCATAGTTCTGCGAATGTGCAGAATCCTTGCAACAGGGGGCAGCAAGACTGTACGCAGGGGGCAACGTGACTGTACGCAGGGGGCAGCGGGACTGTACGTAGGGGTAGTTCACCACTTTGGGCTCCTTTGGAAGGAGAGGGGATTCTTGACTTCCCATGGCACACCCATCCTACATGGAGATCTAGTCTCTGCCCTGACCGAAGCAGTCCTCCTCCCCACACGGCTGGCTGTGATCAAATGCCAGGCACACAAGAAAGTGACAGACATTATAGGACAGGGAAATGCACTAGCTGACATTACTGCCCGAACCACAGCCGAGAATAGGTCCACGACCCGTATGTACGTAACCAGGTCACAAACTGAGAAATGGAAGGATGCTAGGGAAACGATTAGGGACATCCAATTAGCCAGCTCACCACATGAATTAACTGAATGGGCCCGGGTGGGATTGAAGGACGATGACGGTTGCTGGCGAACTAAAGACTCGAACAAATGGTGGCTACCTGACTCATACTTGATCCCCATGCTAACCATGGCACACTCCCCCGCACACATAGGGTCTGCTCCCATGATCGAACTCATCTCCAAAGTCTGGCACAACGACAAAATCTCAGACTCAGCCAAACGTCTGGTCCAACAATGCCTGGTCTGCCTCCAACACAACCCTGGGAAAGGAACTGCTGTACCCCGGGGAGGGTTTGGGGTTCCCAATCACCCCTATGAAGTCCTACAAATGGACTACGTCCAGTTAGAAAGGTGCCAAGGTTTGAAGTACGTGCTTGTCGTTGTGTGCGCCTTCAGCAAGTGGGTGGAAGCCTACCCAACCCGCGACAACACCGCTATGACTACTGCAAAAGTACTACTGAAAGAATTCTTCCCCCGGTACGGCCTTTGTCGAATTTTGTGGAGCGACAACGGCCCCCACTTTGTAGCCGAGGTTATCCAACTCATCTTAAAGGGGCTGGGTGTAAAACAGAAATTCCATGCGGTCTTCCATCCCCAATCTGCAGGCTTGGTTGAGCGACATAATGCCACATTGAAGCTTAAGATAGCAAAAATAGTTGCCACCACAGGACTGAAATGGCCAGACGCTCTCCCGCTAGCATTGCTATCAATGCGTTCCACCCCCACCAAACACCACTTAACCCCCTACGAGGTCGTCTTCGGGCGGCCCATGAACCTTTGGACTGCACCGAAACCAACATCCATCCACGACGTCCTGGACGTCCTCATGTCTGACTATTTGTACAACCTAACTAAAACGTTGTCTGTTATCCATCAGCAGGTGCTGCAAGCCATTCCCGACGTTTCCAGAGGCCCCGGGCACGACATCCAACCGGGTGACTTTGTCTTAGTGTGTAACTTCCAGCGCACCAAGAGTCTGGAGCCCCGGTGGACGGGCCCTCTGCAAGTCCTGATCACCACCCGAACAGCTCTTCGAGTGGAGGGGAAGCGCAATTGGCTGCATGCACACCACTGCAAGAAGGTATCATCGACCCTGACGACCACGGACAACATCACCGCCCAAGAGGAACTACTGGACAAAGACCGACCATCCCTGAGCCACTGCCCGGATACAGAGACACTTGAATTAACGAAATATCCCGATCCCACTGTCCCATCCAAAGAAGGGTATAACCTACGACGAAAGGAGGGAACTTCGGCTAAGCAGACCACAAACTAAGTTGAAATCTCAAGAGCGGTTGCCTAGCCACCTCAAAGGCCACCAGGAGAGAAACTAAACAAAGTCTGTGGTTCTGCCCGCTGCCAAGTCCCTTGAAGGTGATGGAAGCATCCGACATGAAGATGATGGAAGCAACCGGACGCCCAAAGATCCACTACAAAATCCCAAAGACTGACAAAATGCACAGCTCAAAGACTATTGCACTTTTCATTACCCTTCTCTTTTGCCTTCTCCTCATGGTCACCTTCTGGATCATGGAGGAGAGCGCACCCGCCCATAAGATATTGCTGACCACCGTTCCACCTACCACCATGAAAGAACACCATCTGATCTCACTTTCACCCCAAATCCGAGAAAGGCGTAAGGAGTTCTGGAATAACTCTTTTGTGCAGTTGCTCCACCAACACAATCTTGCCTCCAATGCCACTAATTGCTGGATCTGTGGATTGCTACCACATGCCACCGGACACTCTATCCCTTTCATCCCTTCACCTTTTTCGGTCCATGGTTCCTGCCTCGCCTGGCTAATCCTCCTGCAGGAAAGCTACAAGGACAATGCCACTTCCGGCAAAACTGTGTCACACTTCTACCATGGGTTCTGGCTGAACAAAACTGGAAAAACTTCTGCCCCCTTCTGTCCTCTAAGATCAAACACTTCCTTTCACATGGACATCCCTGCCAAAGAACGAGTTGAAATGCAGGTGTTTAACAACCCAGCCAGACCCACCTTCTCTTACCTCCGGAAACGAACGGCCGCCACCCTAACAGTGGCCCTATCCGTCATCAACATCACTGGACTTGTGTGCCTCGAAGGCCTGGGGGCGCAGCTGGTGGGCCACAGCTCCTGCCTCATCACCCGAACATTGGACTCAGTTGATCCACCCTCCTTTGTTGCCTCCCCGAATATGTACTTCGTCTGTGGTACTAAGGCCTACACCTGGCTTCCGAAAGGTTGGGGAGGCACCTGCTACATCGCTTTTGTCCTTCCTCCGACATATGTGGCTCCAGCAAACCATCACCGACAGAAACGTGCCAAAGACATTGCGCAAGCCGACTCCACCGGAGCACAGTTCATGGACGCAGTAAAAGGTCTTGTTCCACTCTGGGGTCCAATGGCAAACAGCCGTGCCATCCGCCACTTAACCCAGGCAGTCGAAACGGCGATGAACATTACGGCTGGCATCCTCGCCAACAACACCGCCGAGCTTCAGGCCGTCCGCCTGGTGGCTCTTCAGAACCGCCTCGTTCTAGATGTGGTTCTGGCTGATCGTGGAGGAGTATGCCGCATCATTGGGTCCAGCTGTTGTACCTACGTACCGGATAACTCACCCTCAGTCTACAAAGCAATTGAACACCTCCACAGACTTTCCGCAGAGGTTCATCAGGAGCAAGAAGAATGGTCACTGGGAAGTTGGTTTTGGGACACTGTTAGAAGTTGGGGATGGAGGCTGTTTTCATTTATCCTAATACCAATTGTGATACTATGTGGATGTTGCTTGGGGATTCAGTGTCTGCCACCTTTATGTTCGCTTTTTATGAACTGCATCTGCCCTAAGACTTTGAACTTTGAAGCGGAGCGAATGAAAGCTTTGTATGAGGTGGAAGTTCGTAGTATTATGGGGATAGATCCGAACTAAACAAGCTGGCGAGATATGTTAAAAGGGAGGGCTGTGGAAATTTAGCTTGCGAACTGAACATTATCTGCGCCATCTTGTCTCTCCCC
Organism: Triturus cristatus; assembly: GCF_964204655.1. NCBI lineage: Eukaryota > Metazoa > Chordata > Amphibia > Caudata > Salamandridae > Triturus > Triturus cristatus. The sequence goes on along the minus strand of NC_140579.1, from coordinate 406,172,303 downwards.
AGCGCGACACACAGGAAAGCGCACGGCAGCCATTTTAGGCACCCTGGTCTCTCCCTGCTCATTGCCGATCGCCAGCGCGTCCCCCTGGCGCTGCAAGCATTCCCCCGTGCGCCGGCCACCCCCGCTCTCTCATACACGGGCCATAAACCCTCTCCTTCTGCGCGACCCTGCCATGGAACCACATCCCACGCCTGACCGACATCCCATACATGGTCATGCATCTCTTTGATAACCCCCTTCCTCTGCGCCCCATTGTCCGAACCGATCCCAGGCCATCACCTAGCCCTGCGGATGCAGTTTATTGCCCCTACTGTAAGGGAAACACCCCACATCAAAGGGATTACAGTAGATCAAGGCTCCCCACCCCCTGAGACCCGACCGGTCGCACACACCCCCGGGAATTGGCGGAATGTCCAGCTGTGTGATAGCCATCTCCTACTGTGGGTGGGGTGGGGACTTCCACTGTAGATATGTGTGGGAACTAGCTTGAAGTGGGGATTCTGAGGATGTTCTTTCATGTATCAAAGCGATCTCAAAAATGTGCCATGTATGATAAACCTGCAATAAAGTCATAAACCTGTGTATAAGAGGCCAGGCCTCAGAGATGCAGCTAGAGCACCTCGTGACGATACCTCGCTGTCTGATCTGATGTGTTCCACTCCGACGGAATAAAACTTTGTTTCCTGCCTTCCAGTCTCCGGCGCCTGCCTCTTTATTGGTTTAGCATCGAATGGTATAAGAGGCGATTACCGCCGGGCAATACTTGAAAGGTTATCGACTACGACTGCCGCTACCATTTAACATCCTCTTCTTGGGGAAAGGTAGCGCCCACTGTTCCTGGGGCGCAGATCAGGGGGCAAGTTCACCAGCAAGCCCTTGGAGATTGTTCAAAGCACAAGTTGATTCACAAATCTTTTCTTCTCAAGTCTTTTCCTCCTCTCCTTCTTGCAGCATGGCACCCACCACAGGCCAGTCTCACAGGTGAGAGACAGTAGTCCTCCATGCAGTGTTCCCTGGTCCTTCTCTTCAGGCAGAGTTTCTTCTTGGCGCAAACAGGATCTGATTTCTTAGGAGCAGGGCTCCTTCTTTGATAGCACAATTCTTTTGTTCTTTGTCGCCAGGGGGCCTGGGCCTGGCTCAGTCCAGTTTTGGAGCACTTTGTTGTGGTGACTCTGCTCTTTCCTTTCAGCAGCAGGGCAGAGACATCAGCCGCTCCACAGGGGGAGGAGCCGGCATTGTGGTGGCAGAGCACAGGTCTATTCAGAGTCAAAGGTGTACTCCTCCCACCCATCCTGGTGTAATCTCTCTACCCACCACCTGGCAGCCAGCCTGTCTCCTGGAATTCCCCAGCCCTGCTCCTTTACTGTTACTAGGCAGAACACACACACACAGCAGAGGCGGACTGAAATGGCCAGGTCAATAAATACTAACTTTCTAAAAGTAGAATTTACAAACACAGGATATTAAAATAAACTTTACTAAAATAAGTATTTTATTATTCTGAGTTAAGGCATACTAAACTTGACTTTCTACCATGCTCTCTGAGTCCACTGGGATTACAGCGTGTAGTAATTCCAGCAGCCCATTCTGGCCTATGGAGAGCAGGTAGCCTTCCATAGTGAAAAACGAAAATGGCTGTAATTCACTATTAGGACATGCCACACACATCAGGGCATGTCCTACCTTATACCTACAATGCACCCTGCCCTTGGGCCTACCAGAGGGGTGACTAATATGTAGTTAAGTGAAGGTTTGGGGACTGGCAAGTAGGTGCACTTGCACAATCAGCGCGACAGTACCAGACCGCGCGCAGGTTCTGCAGTGGCAGACCCTAGACACATTTTACTAGGCCGCTTCTGTGGGTGGCACAACCAGTGCTGCAAGCCCACCAGCAGCATTTGTATTTACAAGCCCTGGCACTCCTGGTGCACTTTACTAGGGGCTGATAGTAAACCAAATAAGCCAAACATGGACACCAATCAATGTATACACTTTTCAAAAGGGAGCACTTGTACTGTGGCACTGATTAGCAGTGGCACAGTGCCCTGAGCAGCTATCACCAACAAAACACAATGAGGCACATCAGCAAAAAGTGGAAGGGAAACTCACGCCAAGGTGCCAGGTCTAACAAAGTGTGACCATGTGCAGGGGGCAAGCGCGACTGTGTGCAGGGGCAGCGTGACTATACGCAGGAGGCAGCGTTAATGTACGCAGGGGGCAGTGTGACTGTACGCAGGAGGCAGCATGACCGGGGGCAGCGTGACTGTATGCAGGAGGCAGCGTGACTGTGCACAGGGGACAGCATGACTGTACGCAGGGGGCAGTGTGACTGTACGCAGAAGGCAGCGTGATTGTGCGCAGGGGGCAGCGCGACTGTACGCAGGAGGCAGCGTGATTGTGCCCAGGGGGCAGCGCTACTGTACACAGCAGGCAGTGTGAATGTGCGCAGGGGGCAGCGTGACTGTGCGCAGCAGGCAGCGTGACTGTGTGCAGGGGGCAGCATGACTGTACGCAGGGGGCAGCGTGATTGTGCGCAGGGGCAGTGTGACTGTATGCAGGGGGCAGCGTGATTGTGCGCAGAGGGCAGTGTGACTGTGCTCAGGGGGCAAGCGCGACTGTGTGCAGGGGCAGCATGACTGTAAGCAGGGGGCAGCGTGACTGTACGCGTTGGGCAGCATGATTGTGCACAGGGGGCAGCATGACTGAGCACAGGGGGCAGCGTGGCTGTATGCAGGGGCAGTGTGACTGTACGCATGGGGCAGCGTGACTGTGTGCAGGGGGCAGCGTGATTGTGTGCAGGGGCAATGTGACTGTACGCAGGGGGCAGTGCGACTGAGCGCAGGGTAACTGTACGCAGGGGGCAGCGTGACTGCGTGCAGCGTGACTGTGTGCAGGGGGAAGTGTGACTGTGAGCAGGGGTCAAGCGCGACTGTGTGCAGGGGCAGCATGACTGTACACAGGGGGCAGCAAGACTGTACGCGTTGGGCAGTGTGATTGTGCGCAGGGGGCAGCGTGACTGAGCGCAGAGGGCAGCGTGACTGTGCTCAGGGGACAGTGTGATTGTGCGCAGGGGGCAGCGCGTCTGTGCGCAGGGGGCAGCGTGATTGTGTGCAGGGGGCAGCGTGACTGTGCGCAGGGGGCAAGTGCGACTGTGTGCAAGGAACAAGCTTGATGGTGCGCAGGGGGCAGTGCGACTGTGCGCAGGGGGCAAGCACGACTGTGTGCAGGGGGCAGCGTGATTGTGCACAGGGGGCAGCGTGGCTGTACGCAGAGGGCAGTGTGACTGTACGCATGGGGCAGCGTGACTGTACGCATGGGGCAGCGTAACTGTACACAGGGGCAGCGTGAAAGTATGCAGGGTGCAGCGCAACCAAGTGCAGGGGCAGCGTGACTGTACGCAGGGGGCAGCGTGACTGTATGCAGGGAGCAGCGCGACTGTGCATGGGGCAGTGTGACTGTGCGCAGGGGGCAAGCACTAATGTGTGCAGGGGCAAGTGCGACTGTGTGCAGGGGCAGCGTGTCTGTATGCAGGGGGCAGCATTACTGTACGCAGGGGGCAGCGTGATTGTGCGCAGGGGGCAGTGTGACTGTATGCAGGGGGCAGCGTGATTGTGCGCAGAGGGCTGTGTGACTGTGCTCAGGGGGCAAGCGTGACTGTGTGCAGGGGCAGCATGACTGTACGCAGGGGGCAGCGTGACTGTACGCGTTGGGCAGCATGATTGTGCGCAGGGGGCAGCATGACTGAGCGCAGGGGGCAGCGTGGCTGTATGCAGGGGGCAGTGTGACTGTACGCATGGGGCAGCGTGACTGTGTGCAGGGGGCAGCGTGATTGTGTGCAGGGGCAACGTGACTGTACGCAGGGGGCAGCGTGATTGTGGGCAGGGGGCAGTGCGACTGAGCGCAGGGTAACTGTACGCAGGGGGCAGCGCGACTGCGTGCAGCGTGACTGTGTGCAGGGGGAAGTGTGACTGTGAGCAGGGGTCAAGCGCGACTGTGTGCAGGGGCAGCATGACTGTACACAGGGGGCAGCAAGACTGTACGCGTTGGGCAGTGTGATTGTGCGCAGGGGGCAGCGTGACTGAGCGCAGAGGGCAGCGTGACTGTGCTCAGGGGACAGTGTGATTGTGCGCAGGGGGCAGCGCGTCTGTGCGCAGGGGGCAGCGTGATTGTGTGCAGGGGGAAGCGTGACTGTGCGCAGGGGGCAAGTGCGACTGTGTGCAAGGAACAAGCTTGATGGTGCGCAGGGGGCAGTGCGACTGTGCGCAGGGGGCAAGCACGACTGTGTGCAGGGGGCAGCGTGATTGTGCACAGGGTGCAGCGTGGCTGTACGCAGAGGGCAGTGTGACTGTACGCATGGGGCATCGTGACTGTACGCATGGGGCAGCGTAACTGTACACAGGGGGCAGCGTGACAGTATGCAGGGTGCAGCGCAACCAAGTGCAGGGGCAGCGTGACTGTACGCAGGGGGCAGCGTGACTGTATGCAGGGAGCAGCGCGACTGTGCATGGGGCAGTGTGACTGTGCGCAGGGGGCAAGCACTACTGTGTGCAGGGGCAAGTGCGACTGTGTGCAGGGGCAGCGTGTCTGTATGCAGGGGGCAGCATGACTGTACGCAGGGGGCAGCGTGATTGTGCGCAGGGGGCAGTGTGACTGTATGCAGGGGGCAGCGTGATTGTGCGCAGAGGGCTGTGTGACTGTGCTCAGGGGGCAAGCGCGACTGTGTGCAGGGGCAGCATGACTGTACGCAGGGGGCAGCGTGACTGTACGCGTTGGGCAGCATGATTGTGCGCAGGGGGCAGCATGACTGAGCGCAGGGGGCAGCGTGGCTGTATGCAGGGGGCAGTGTGACTGTACGCATGGGGCAGCGTGACTGTGTGCAGGGGGCAGCGTGATTGTGTGCAGGGGCAACGTGACTGTACGCAGGGGCAGCGTGGTTGTGGGCAGGGGGCAGTGCGACTGAGCGCAGGGTAACTGTATGCAGGGGGCAGCGCGACTGCGTGCAGCGTGACTGTGTGCAGGGGGAAGTGTGACTGTGAGCAGGGGTCAAGCGCGACTGTGTGCAGGGGCAGCATGACTGTACATAGGGGGCAGCATGACTGTACGCGTTGGGCAGCGTGATTGTGCGCAGGGGGCAGCGTGACTGAGCGCAGGGGGCAGCATGACTGTGCTCAGGGGACAGTGTGATTGTGCACAGGGGCAGCGCGACTGTGCGCAGGGGGCAGCGTGATTGTGTGCAGGGGGCAGCGTGACTGTGCGCAGGGGGCAAGTGCGACTGTGTGCAAGGGACAAGCTTGATGGTGCGCAGGGGGCAGTGCGACGGTGCGCAGGGGGCAGCGTGATTGTGTGCAGGGGGCAGCGCGACTGTGCATGGGGGCAGCGTGACTGTGTGCAGGGGCAGCGTGATTGTACGCAGGGGGTAGCGTGATTGTGCGCTGGGGGCAGCGTGACTGTGCGCAGGGGGCAGCGTGATTGTGCGCAGGGGGCAACGTGAGTGTGCGCAGGGGGCAGCTCGACTGTGCGCAGGGGGCAGCATGACTGTGCGCAGGGGGCAAGTGCGACTGTGTGCTGGAGACAAGCTTAATGGTGCGCAGGGGGCAGTACGACTGTGCGTAGGGGGCAGCGTGACTGTGCATGGGGGCAGCATGACTGTGTGCAGGGGCAGCGTGATTGTATGCAGGGGGCAGCGTGACTGAGCGCAGGGGGCAGCGTGATTGTGTGCAGGGGGAAGCATGACTGTATGCAGGGGGCAGCGCAACTGTGCACATGGGGGCAGCGTGACTGAGCACAGGGGGCAGCGTGATTGTGTGCAGGGGGCAGCATGACTGTATGCAGGGGGCAGCACAACTGTGCACATGGGCCAGCGTGATTGTGCGCAGGGGGCAAGCATGACTGTGTGCAGGGGGCAGTGTGACTGTGTGCAGGGGGCAAGCGCGACTGTGTGCAGGGGCAGCATGACTGTACGCAGGGGTCAGCGTGACTGCACCGGGTGGGCAGCGTGATTGTGCGCAGGGGGCAGCGTGACTGAGTGCAGGGGGCAGCGTGACTGTGCTCAGGGGGCAGCGTGACTGTGCTCAGGGGGCAGCGTGACTGTGCGCAGGGGGCAGCGTGATTGTGCGCAGGGGGCAGTGCGACTGTGCGCAGGGGGCAGCGTGATTGTGCGCAGGGGGCAGTGCGACTGTGCGCAGGGGCATCATGATTGTGTGCAGGAGGCAGCGTGACTGTGCGCAGGGGGCAGCGTGACTGTGCTCAGAGGGCAGCGTGACTGTGCGCAGGGGGCAGCGTGATTGTGCGCAGGGGGCAGTGCGACTGTGCGCAGGGGCATCATGATTGTGTGCAGGAGGCAGCGTGATTGTGTGCAGGGGGCAAGTGCGACTGTGTGCAGGGGACAAGCTTGATGGTGTGCAGGGGGCAGCGTGATTGTGTGCATGGGGGCAGCGTGACTGTGTGCAGGGGCAGCGTGATTGTATGCAGGGTGTAGCGTGATTGTGCGCTGGGGCAGCGTGACTGTACGCAGGGGGCAGCATGACTGTACGGGGTGGGCAGCGTGACTGTGCTCAGGGGGCAGCGTGACTGTGCACAGGGGCAGCGTGATTGTGCGCAGGGGCAGCGCGACTGTGCGCAGGGGCATAATGATTGTGCGCAGGGGGCAGCGTGACTGTGTGCAGGGGCAGCGTGATTGTGCGCAGGTGGCAGCGTGGTTGTGTGCGGGAGCAGCATGAGTGTGCGCAGGGGGCATCGTGACTGTGCTCAGGGGCAGCGCGACTGTGCGCAGGGGGCAGCATGACTGTGCGCAGGGGCAAGTGCGACTGTGTGCAGGGGACAAGCTTGATGGTGCGCAGGGGGCAGCGTGATTGTGTGCATGGGGGCAGCATGACTGTGTGCAGGGGCAGCGTGATTGTATGCAGGGGTTAGCGTGATTGTGCGCTGGGGCAGCGTGACTGTACGGGGTAGGCAGCGTGATTGTGCGCAGGGGGCAGCATGACTGAGCGCAGGGGGCAGCGTGACTGAGCGCAGGGGGCAGCGTGACTGTGCTCAGGGGGCAGCGTGATTGTGCGCAGGGGGCAGCACGACTGTGCGCAGGGGGCAGCGTGATTGTGTGCAGGAGGCAGCGTGACTGTGCGCAGGGGGCAGCGTAACTGTGCGCAGGGGGCAGCGTGACTGTGCGCAGGGGGCAATGTGACTGTGCTCAGGGGGCAACGCGACTGTGTGCAGGGGACAAGCTTGATGGTGCGCAGGGGGCAGCACGACTGTGCGCAGGGGGCAGCGTGAATGTGCGCAGGTGGCAGCGTGACTGAGTTCAGGGGCAGCGCGACTGTGCGCAGGGGGCAGCATGACTGTACGCAGGAGGCAAGTGCGACTGTGTGCAGGGGACAAGCTTGATGGTGCGCAGGGGGCAGCGCGACTGTGTGCAGGGGGCAGCGTGATTGTGTGCAGGGGCAGCACGAGTGTGCACAGGGGGCAGCGCGAGTGTGCACAGGGGGCAGCGCGAGTGTGCGCAGGGGTAGCATGACTGTTTGCAGGGGGCAAGTGCGACTGTGTGCAGGGGACAAGCTTGATGGTGCGCAGGGGGCAGCATGACTGTACGCAGGAGGCAAGTGCGACTGTGTGCAGGGGACAAGCTTGATGGTGCGCAGGGGGCAGCGCGACTGTGTGCAGGGGGCAGCGTGATTGTGTGCAGGGGCAACACGAGTGTGCTCAGGGGGCAGCGCGAGTGTGCTCAGGGGGCAGCGCGACTGTGCTCAGGGGGCAGCGCGACTGTGCGCAGGGGTAGCATGAGTGTGCGCAGGGGCAAGTGCGACTGTGTGCAGGGGACAAGCTTGATGGTGCGCAGGGGGCAGTACGACTGTGCACAGGAGGCAGCGTGATTGTGTGCAGGGGGCAGCGTGACTGTGCATGGGGGCAGCGTGACTGTGGGCAGGGGCAGCGTGATTGTATGCAGGGGGCAGCGCGACTGAGCGCAGGGGGCAGCGTGATTGTGTGCATGGGGCAGCATGACTGTATGCAGGGGCAGCACAACTGTGCACATGGGGCAGCGTGATTGTGCGCAGGGGGCAAGCGTGACTGTGTGCAGGGGCAGCATGACTGCACGCAGGGGTCAGCATGACTGTACGGGGTGGGCAGCGTGTTTGTGCGCAGGGGGCAGCGTGACTGAGCGCAGGGGGCAGCGTGACTGTGCTCAGGGGGCAGCGTGACTGTGCTCAGGGGGGCATCATGATTGTGTGCAGGAAGCAGCGTGACTGTGCGCAGGAGGCAGCGTGACTGTGCTCAGGGGCAGCGCGACTGTGCGCAGGGGGCAGTATGACTGTGCGCAGGGGGCAAGTGCGACTGTGTGCAGGGGACAAGCTTGATGGTGTGCAGGGGGCAGCGTGATTGTGTGCATGGGGGCAGAGTGACTGTCTGCAGGGGCAGCGTGATTGTATGCAGGGGTAGCGTGATTGTGCGCTGGGGGCAGCGCGATTGTGTGCAGGGGCAGAATGAGTGTGCGCAGGGGGCAGCGTGACTGTGCTCAGGGGGCAGCGTGACTGTGCTCAGGGGGCAGCGTGACTGTGCTCAGGGGGCAGCGCGACTGTGCGTAGGGGGCAGCATGACTGTGCACAGGGGGCAAGTGCGACTGTGTGCAGGGGACAAGCTTGATGGTGCGCAGGGGGCAGCGTGATTGTGTGCATGGGGCAGCGTGACTGTGTGCAGGGGCAGCGTGATTGTATGCAGGGGGTAGCGTGATTGTGCGCTGGGGCAGCGTGACTGTACGCAGGGGGCAGCGTGACTGTACGGGGTGTGCAGCATGATTGTGCACAGGGGGCAGCGTGACTGAGTGCAGGGGGCAGCTTGACTGTACTCAGGGTGCAGCGTGATTGTGCGCAGGGGCAGTGCGATTGTGTGCAAGAGGCAGCATGACTGTGCGCAGGGGGCAGCGTGACTGTGCGCAGGGGGCAGAGTGACTGTGCACAGGGGGCAGGGTGACTGTGCTCAGGGGGCAGCGCGACTGTGCTCAGGGGGCAGCATGACTGTGCGCAGGGGGCAGCGTGATTGTGCGCAGGGGGCAGTGCGACTGTGCTCAGGGGCATCATGATTGTGTGCAGGAGGCAGCGTGATTGTGCGCAGGGGGCAGCGTGATTGTGTGCGGGGGGCAGCGTGAGTGTGCGCAGGGGGCAGCGTGACTGTGCTCAGGGGCAGCGCGACTGTGCGCAGGGGCATCATGATTGTGTGCAGGAGGCAGCGTGATTGTGTGCAGGGGGCAAGTGCGACTGTGTGCAGGGGACAAGCTTGATGGTGTGCAGGGGGCAGCGTGATTGTGTGCATGGGGGCAGCGTGACTGTGTGCAGGGGCAGCGTGATTGTATGCAGGGTGTAGCGTGATTGTGCGCTGGGGCAGCGTGACTGTACGCAGGGGGCAGCATGACTGTACGGGGTGGGCAGCGTGACTGTGCTCAGGGGGCAGCGTGACTGTGCACAGGGGCAGCGTGATTGTGCGCAGGGGCAGCGCGACTGTGCGCAGGGGCATAATGATTGTGCGCAGGGGGCAGCGTGACTGTGTGCAGGGGCAGCGTGATTGTGCGCAGGTGGCAGCGTGGTTGTGTGCGGGAGCAGCATGAGTGTGCGCAGGGGGCATCGTGACTGTGCTCAGGGGCAGCGCGACTGTGCGCAGGGGGCAGCATGACTGTGCGCAGGGGCAAGTGCGACTGTGTGCAGGGGACAAGCTTGATGGTGCGCAGGGGGCAGCGTGATTGTGTGCATGGGGGCAGCATGACTGTGTGCAGGGGCAGCGTGATTGTATGCAGGGGTTAGCGTGATTGTGCGCTGGGGCAGCGTGACTGTACGGGGTAGGCAGCGTGATTGTGCGCAGGGGGCAGCATGACTGAGCGCAGGGGGCAGCGTGACTGAGCGCAGGGGGCAGCGTGACTGTGCTCAGGGGGCAGCGTGATTGTGCGCAGGGGGCAGCACGACTGTGCGCAGGGGGCAGCGTGATTGTGTGCAGGAGGCAGCGTGACTGTGCGCAGGGGGCAGCGTAACTGTGCGCAGGGGGCAGCGTGACTGTGCGCAGGGGGCAATGTGACTGTGCTCAGGGGGCAACGCGACTGTGTGCAGGGGACAAGCTTGATGGTGCGCAGGGGGCAGCACGACTGTGCGCAGGGGGCAGCGTGAATGTGCGCAGGTGGCAGCGTGACTGAGTTCAGGGGCAGCGCGACTGTGCGCAGGGGGCAGCATGACTGTACGCAGGAGGCAAGTGCGACTGTGTGCAGGGGACAAGCTTGATGGTGCGCAGGGGGCAGCGCGACTGTGTGCAGGGGGCAGCGTGATTGTGTGCAGGGGCAGCACGAGTGTGCACAGGGGGCAGCGCGAGTGTGCACAGGGGGCAGCGCGAGTGTGCGCAGGGGTAGCATGACTGTGCGCAGGGGGCAAGTGCGACTGTGTGCAGGGGACAAGCTTGATGGTGCGCAGGGGGCAGCATGACTGTACGCAGGAGGCAAGTGCGACTGTGTGCAGGGGACAAGCTTGATGGTGCGCAGGGGGCAGCGCGACTGTGTGCAGGGGCAGCGTGATTGTGTGCAGGGGCAACACGAGTGTGCTCAGGGGGCAGCGCGAGTGTGCTCAGGGGGCAGCGCGACTGTGCTCAGGGGGCAGCGCGACTGTGCGCAGGGGTAGCATGAGTGTGCGCAGGGGGCAAGTGCGACTGTGTGCAGGGGACAAGCTTGATGGTGCGCAGGGGGCAGTACGACTGTGCACAGGAGGCAGCGTGATTGTGTGCAGGGGGCAGCGTGACTGTGCATGGGGGCAGCGTGACTGTGGGCAGGGGCAGCGTGATTGTATGCAGGGGGCAGCGCGACTGAGCGCAGGGGGCAGCGTGATTGTGTGCATGGGGCAGCATGACTGTATGCAGGGGCAGCACAACTGTGCACATGGGGCAGCGTGATTGTGCGCAGGGGGCAAGCGTGACTGTGTGCAGGGGCAGCATGACTGCACGCAGGGGTCAGCATGACTGTACGGGGTGGGCAGCGTGTTTGTGCGCAGGGGGCAGCGTGACTGAGCGCAGGGGGCAGCGTGACTGTGCTCAGGGGGCAGCGTGACTGTGCTCAGGGGGGCATCATGATTGTGTGCAGGAAGCAGCGTGACTGTGCGCAGGAGGCAGCGTGACTGTGCTCAGGGGCAGCGCGACTGTGCGCAGGGGGCAGTATGACTGTGCGCAGGGGGCAAGTGCGACTGTGTGCAGGGGACAAGCTTGATGGTGTGCAGGGGGCAGCGTGATTGTGTGCATGGGGGCAGAGTGACTGTCTGCAGGGGCAGCGTGATTGTATGCAGGGGTAGCGTGATTGTGCGCTGGGGGCAGCGCGATTGTGTGCAGGGGCAGAATGAGTGTGCGCAGGGGGCAGCGTGACTGTGCTCAGGGGGCAGCGTGACTGTGCTCAGGGGGCAGCGTGACTGTGCTCAGGGGGCAGCGCGACTGTGCGTAGGGGGCAGCATGACTGTGCACAGGGGGCAAGTGCGACTGTGTGCAGGGGACAAGCTTGATGGTGCGCAGGGGGCAGCGTGATTGTGTGCATGGGGCAGCGTGACTGTGTGCAGGGGCAGCGTGATTGTATGCAGGGGGTAGCGTGATTGTGCGCTGGGGCAGCGTGACTGTACGCAGGGGGCAGCGTGACTGTACGGGGTGTGCAGCATGATTGTGCACAGGGGGCAGCGTGACTGAGTGCAGGGGGCAGCTTGACTGTACTCAGGGTGCAGCGTGATTGTGCGCAGGGGCAGTGCGATTGTGTGCAAGAGGCAGCATGACTGTGCGCAAGGGGCAGCGTGACTGTGCGCAGGGGGCAGAGTGACTGTGCACAGGGGGCAGGGTGACTGTGCTCAGGGGGCAGCGCGACTGTGCTCAGGGGGCAGCATGACTGTGCGCAGGGGGCAGCGTGATTGTGCGCAGGGGGCAGTGCGACTTCGCTCAGGGGCATCATGATTGTGTGCAGGAGGCAGCGTGATTGTGCGCAGGGGGCAGCGTGATTGTGTGCGGGGGGCAGCGTGAGTGTGCGCAGGGGGCAGCGTGACTGTGCTCAGGGGCAGCGCGACTGTGCGCAGGGGGCAGCATGACTGTGCGCGGGGGCAAGTGCGACTGTGTGCAGGGGACAAGCTTGATGGTGTGCAGGGGGCAGCGTGATTGTGTGCATGGGGGCAGCGTGACTGTGTGCAGGGGCAGCGTGATTGTATGCAGGGTGTAGCGTGGTTGTGCGCTGGGGCAGCGTGACTGTACGCAGGGGGCAGCATGACTGTACGGGGTGGGCAGCGTGACTGTGCTCAGGGGGCAGCGTGACTGTGCACAGGGGGCAGCGTGATTGTGCGCAGGGGCAGCGCGACTGTGCGCAGGGGCATAATGATTGTGTGCAGGAGGCAGCATGACTGTGCGCAGGAGGCAGCGTGACTGTGTGCAGGGGCAGCGTGATTGTGCGCAGGTGGCAGCGTGGTTGTGTGCGGGGGCAGCATGAGTGTGCGCAGGGGGCAGCGTGACTGTGCTCAGGGGCAGCGCGACTGTGCGCAGGGGGCAGCATGACTGTGCGCAGGGGCAAGTGCGACTGTGTGCAGGGGACAAGCTTGATGGTGCGCAGGGGGCAGCGTGATTGTGTGCATGGGGGCAGCATGACTGTGTGCAGGGGCAGCGTGATTGTATGCAGGGGGTAGCGTGATTGTGCGCTGGGACAGCGTGACTGTACGGGGTAGGCAGCGTGATTGTGCGCAGGGGGCAGCATGACTGAGCGCAGGGGCAGCGTGACTGAGCGCAGGGGGCAGCGTGACTGTACGTGTTGGGCAGCATGATTGTGCGCAGGGGGCAGCATGACTGAGCGCAGGGGGCAGCGTGGCTGTATGCAGGGGGCAGTGTGACTGTACGCATGGGGCAGCGTGACTGTGTGCAGGGGGCAGCGTGATTGTGTGCAGGGGCAACGTGACTGTACGCAGGGGCAGCGTGATTGTGGGCAGGGGGCAGTGCGACTGAGCGCAGGGTAACTGTACGCAGGGGGCAGCGCGACTGCGTGCAGCGTGACTGTGTGCAGGGGGAAGTGTGACTGTGAGCAGGGGTCAAGCGCGACTGTGTGCAGGGGCAGCATGACTGTACATAGGGGGCAGCATGACTGTACGCGTTGGGCAGCGTGATTGTGCGCAGGGGGCAGCGTGACTGAGCGCAGGGGGCAGCATGACTGTGCTCAGGGGACAGTGTGATTGTGCGCAGGGGGCAGCGTGATTGTGTGCAGGGGGCAGCGTGACTGTGCGCAGGGGGCAAGTGCGACTGTGTGCAAGGGACAAGCTTGATGGTGCGCAGGGGGCAGTGCGACGGTGCGCAGGGGGCAGCGTGATTGTGTGCAGGGGGCAGCGCGACTGTGCATGGGGGCAGCGTGACTGTGTGCAGGGGCAGCGTGATTGTACGCAGGGGGTAGCGTGATTGTGCGCTGGGGCAGCGTGACTGTGCGCAGGGGGCAGCGTGATTGTGCGCAGGGGGCAACGTGAGTGTGCGCAGGGGGCAGCTCGACTGTGCGCAGGGGGCAGCATGACTGTGCGCAGGGGGCAAGTGCGACTGTGTGCTGGGGACAAGCTTAATGGTGCGCAGGGGGCAGTACGACTGTGCGTAGGGGGCAGCGTGACTGTGCATGGGGGCAGCGTGACTGTGTGCAGGGGCAGCGTGATTGTATGCAGGGGGCAGCGTGACTGAGCGCAGGGGGCAGCGTGATTGTGTGCAGGGGGCAGCATGACTGTATGCAGGGGGCAGCGCAACTGTGCACATGGGGGCAGCGTGACTGAGCGCGGGGGCAGCGTGATTGTGTGCAGGGGGCAGCATGACTGTATGCAGGGGGCAGCACAACTGTGCACATGGGCCAGCGTGATTGTGCGCAGGGGGCAAGCATGACTGTGTGCAGGGGGCAGTGTGACTGTGTGCAGGGGGCAAGCGCGACTGTGTGCATGGGCAGCATGACTGTACGCAGGGTTCAGCGTGACTGTACCGGGTGGGCAGCGTGATTGTGCGCAGGGGGCAGCGTGACTGAGTGCAGGGGGCAGCGTGAGCTCAGGGGGCAGCGTGACTGTGCTCAGGGGGCAGCGTGACTGTGCGCAGGGGACAGCGTGATTGTGCGCAGGGGGCAGTGCGACTGTGCGCAGGGGGCAGCGTGATTGTGCGCAGGGGGCAGTGCGACTGTGCGCAGGGGCATCATGATTGTGTGCAGGAGGCAGCGTGACTGTGCGCAGGGGGCAGCGTGACTGTGTGCAGGGGCAGCGTGATTGTACGCAGGGGGTAGCGTGATTGTGCGCTGGGGCAGCGCGACTGTGCGCAGGGGGCAGCGTGATTGTGCGCAGGGGGCAACGTGAGTGTGCGCAGGGGGCAGCTCGACTGTGCGCAGGGGGCAGCATGACTGTGCGCAGGGGGCAAGTGCGACTGTGTGCTGGGGACAAGCTTAATGGTGCGCAGGGGGCAGTACGACTGTGCGTAGGGGGCAGCGTGACTGTGCATGGGGGCAGCGTGACTGTGTGCAGGGGCAGCGTGATTGTATGCAGGGGGCAGCGTGACTGAGCGCAGGGGGCAGCGTGATTGTGTGCAGGGGGCAGCATGACTGTATGCAGGGGGCAGCGCAACTGTGCACATGGGGGCAGCGTGACTGAGCGCGGGGGCAGCGTGATTGTGTGCAGGGGGCAGCATGACTGTATGCAGGGGGCAGCACAACTGTGCACATGGGCCAGCGTGATTGTGCGCAGGGGGCAAGCATGACTGTGTGCAGGGGGCAGTGTGACTGTGTGCAGGGGGCAAGCGCGACTGTGTGCATGGGCAGCATGACTGTACGCAGGGTTCAGCGTGACTGTACCGGGTGGGCAGCGTGATTGTGCGCAGGGGGCAGCGTGACTGAGTGCAGGGGGCAGCGTGAGCTCAGGGGGCAGCGTGAGCTCAGGGGGCAGCGTGACTGTGCTCAGGGGGCAGCGTGACTGTGCGCAGGGGACAGCGTGATTGTGCGCAGGGGGCAGTGCGACTGTGCGCAGGGGGCAGCGTGATTGTGCGCAGGGGGCAGTGCGACTGTGCGCAGGGGCATCATGATTGTGTGCAGGAGGCAGCGTGACTGTGCGCAGGGGGCAGCGTGACTGTGCTCAGGGGGCAGCGTGACTGTGCGCAGGGGGCAGCGTGATTGTGCGCAGGGGCAGTGCGACTGTGCGCAGGGGCATCATGATTGTGTGCAGGAGGCAGCGTGATTGTGTGCAGGGGGCAGCGTGATTGTGTGCGGGGGCAGCGTGAGTGTGCGCAGGGGGCAGCATGACTGTGCGCAGGGGGCAAGTGCGACTGTGTGCAGGGGACAAGCTTGATGGTGTGCAGGGGGCAGCGTGATTGTGTGCATGGGGGCAGCGTGACTGTGTGCAGGGGCAGCGTGAATGTATGCAGGGTGTAGCGTGATTGTGCGCTGGGGCAGTGTGACTGTACGCAGGGGGCAGCATGACTGTACGGGGTGGGCAGCGTGACTGTGCTCAGGGGGCAGCATGACTGTGCACAGGGGGCAGCGTGATTGTGCGCAGGGGCAGCGCGACTGTGCGCAGGGGCATAATGATTGTGTGCAGGAGGCAGCATGACTGTGCGCAGGGGGCAGCGTGACTGTGTGCAGGGGCAGTGTGATTGTGCGCAGGTGGCAGCGTGGTTGTGTGCGGGGGCAGCATGAGTTGCGCAGGGGGCAGCGTGACTGTGCTCAGGGGCAGCGCGACTGTGCGCAGGGGGCAGCATGACTGTGCGCAGGGGCAAGTGCGACTGTGTGCAGGGGACAAGCTTGATAGTGCGCAGGGGGCAGCGTGATTGTGTGCATGGGGGCAGCATGACTGTGTGCAGGGGCAGCGTGATTGTATGCAGGGGGTAGCGTGATTGTGCGCTGGGGCAGCGTGACTGTACGGAGTAGGCAGCGTGATTGTGCGCAGGGGGCAGCATGACTGAGCGCAGGGGGCAGCGTGACTGAGCGCAGGGGGCAGCGTGACTGTGCTCAGGGGGCAGCGTGATTGTGCGCAGGGGGCAGCACGACTGTGCGCAGGGGGCAGCGTGATTGTGTGCAGGAGGCAGCGTGACTGTGCGCAGGGGGCAGCGTGACTGTGCACAGGGGCAGCGTGACTGTGCGCAGGGGGCAATGTGACTGTGCTCAGGGGACAAGCTTGATGGTGTGCAGGGGGCAGTGCGACTGTGTGCAGGGGGCAGCGTGATTGTGTGCAGGGGCAGCACGAGTGTGCACAGGGGGCAGCGCGAGTGTGCACAGGGGGCAGCGCGACTGTGCTCAGGGGGCAGCGCGACTGTGCTCAGGGGGCAGTGCGACTGTGCGCAGGGGTAGCATGACTGTGCGCAGGGGGCAAGTGCGACTGTGTGCAGGGGACAAGCTTGATGGTGCGCAGGGGGCAGTACGACTGTGCACAGGAGGCAGCGTGATTGTGTGCAGGGGGCAGCGTGACTGTGCATGGGGGCAGCGTGACTGTGGGCAGGGGCAGCGTGATTGTATGCAGGGGGCAGCGTGACTGAGCGCAGGGGGCAGCGTGATTGTGTGCACGGGGCAGCATGACTGTATGCAGGGGCAGCACAACTGTGCACATGGGGCAGCGTGATTGTGCGCAGGGGGCAAGCGTGACTGTGTGCAGGGGCAGCATGACTGTACGCAGGGGTCAGCATGACTGTACGGGGTGGGCAGCGTGTTTGTGCGCAGGGGGCAGCGTGACTGAGCGCAGGGGGCAGCGTGACTGTGCTCAGGGGGCAGCGTGACTGTGCTCAGGGGGGCATCATGATTGTGTGCAGGAGGCAGCGTGACTGTGCGCAGGAGGCAGCGTTATTGTGCTCAGGGGCAGCACGACTGTGCGCAGGGGGCAGTATGACTGTGCGCAGGGGGCAAGTGCGACTGTGTGCAGGGGACAAGCTTGATGGTGTGCAGGGGGCAGCGTGATTGTGTGCATGGGGGCAGCGTGACTGTCTGCAGGGGTAGCGTGATTGTGCGCTGGGGGCAGCGCGATTGTGTGCAGGGGGCAGAATGAGTGTGCGCAGGGGGCAGCGTGACTGTGCTCAGGGGGCAGCGTGACTGTGCTCAGGGGGCAGCGTGACTGTGCTCAGGGGGCAGCGCGACTGTGCGTAGGGGGCAGTATGACTGTGCACAGGGGGCAAGTGCGACTGTGTGCAGGGGACAAGCTTGATGGTGCGCAGGGGGCAGCGTGATTGTGTGCATGGGGCAGCGTGACTGTGTGCAGGGGCAGCGTGATTTATGCAGGGGGTAGCGTGATTGTGCACTGGGGCAGCGTGACTGTACGCAGGGGGCAGCGTGACTGTACGGGGTGTGCAGCATGATTGTGCACAGGGGGCAGCGTGACTGAGCGCAGGGGGCAGCTTGACTGTACTCAGGGTGCCGAGTGATTGTGCGCAGGGGCAGTGCGATTGTGTGCAAGAGGCAGCATGACTGTGCGCAGGGGGCGGCGTGACTGTGCGCAGGGGGCAGAGTGACTGTGCACAGGGGGCAGGGTGACTGTGCGCAGGGGGCAGCGTGACTGTGCTCAGGGGGCAGCGCGACTGTGCTCAGGGGCAGCGTGACTGTGCGCAGGGGGCAGCGTGATTGTGCGCAGGGGGCAGTGCGACTGTGCGCAGGGGCATCATGATTGTGTGCAGGAGGCAGCGTGATTGTGCGCAGGGGGCAGCGTGATTGTGTGCGGGGGCAGCGTGAGTGTGCGCAGGGGGCAGCGTGACTGTGCTCAGGGGCAGCGCGACTGTGCGCAGGGGGCAAGTGCGACTGTGTGCAGGGGACAAGCTTGATGGTGTGCAGGGGGCAGCGTGATTGTGTGCATGGGGGCAGCGTGACTGTGTGCAGGGGCAGCGTGATTGTATGCAGGGTGTAGCGTGATTGTGCGCTGGGGCAGCGTGACTGTACGCAGGGGGCAGCATGACTGTACGGGGTGGGCAGCGTGACTGTGCTCAGGGGGCAGCGTGACTGTGCACAGGGGGCAGCGTGATTGTGCGCAGGGGCAGCGCGACTGTGCGCAGGGGCATAATGATTGTGTGCAGGAGGCAGCATGACTGTGCGCAGGGGGCAGCGTGACTGTGTGCAGGGGCAGCGTGATTGTGCGCAGGTGGCAGCGTGGTTTTGTGCGGGGGCAGCATGAGTGTGCGCAGGGGCAGCGTGACTGTGCTCAGGGGCAGCGCGACTGTGCGCAGGGGGCAGCATGACTGTGCGCAGGGGCAAGTGCGACTGTGTGCAGGGGACAAGCTTGATGGTGCGCAGGGGGCAGCGTGATTGTGTGCATGGGGGCAGCATGACTGTGTGCAGGGGCAGCGTGATTGTATGCAGGGGGTAGCGTGATTGTGCGCTGGGGCAGCGTGACTGCACGGGGTAGGCAGCGTGTTTGTGCGCAGGGGGCAGCATGACTGAGCGCAGGGGGCAGCGTGACTGAGCTCAGGGGGCAGCGTGACTGTGCTCAGGGGGCAGCGTGATTGTGCGCAGGGGGCAGCACGACTGTGGCAGGGGGCAGCGTGATTGTGTGCAGGAGGCAGCGTGACTGTGCGCAGGGGGCAGCGTGACTGTGCGCAGGGGGCAGCGTGACTGTGCGCAGGGGGCAATGTGACTGTGCTCAGGGGGCAACGCGACTGTGCGCAGGGGCAGCATGACTGTGCGCAGGGGGCAAGTGCGACTGTGTGCAAGGGACAAGCTTGATGGTGCGCAGGTGGCAGTGCGACTGCGCAGGAGGCAGCGTGATCGTGTGCAGGGGGTAGCGTGAATGTTCGCAGGTGGCAGCGTGACTGAGTTCAGGGGCAGCGCGACTGTGCGCAGGGGGCAGCATGACTGTACGCAGGAGGCAAGTGCGACTGTGTGCAGGGGACAAGCTTGATGGTGCGCAGGGGGCAGCGCGACTGTGTGCAGGGGGCAGCGTGATTGTGTGCAGGGGCAGCACGAGTGTGCACAGGGGGCAGCGCGAGTGTGCACAGGGGGCAGCACGAGTGTGCACAGGGGGCAGCGCGACTGTGCTCAGGGGGCAGCGCGACTGTGCTCAGGGGGCAGCGCGACTGTGCGCAGGGGTAGCATGACTGTGCGCAGGGGGCAAGTGCGACTGTGTGCAGGGGACAAGCTTGATGGTGCGCAGGGGGCAGTACGACTGTGCACAGGAGGCAGCGTGATTGTGTGCAGGGGGCAGCATGACTGTGCATGGGGGCAGCGTGACTGTGAGCAGGGGCAGCGTGATTGTATGCAGGGGGCAGCGTGACTGAGCGCAGGGGGCAGCGTGATTGTGTGCATGGGGCAGCATGACTGTATGCAGGGGCAGCACAACTGTGCACATGGGGCAGCGTGATTGTGCGCAGGGGGCAAGCGTGACTGTGTGCAGGGGCAGCATGACTGTACGCAGGGGTCAGCATGACTGTATGGGGTGGGCAGCGTGTTTGTGCGCAGGGGGCAGCGTGACTGAGCGCAGGGGGCAGCGTGACTGTGCTCAGGGGGCAGCGTGACTGTGCTCAGGGGGGCATCATGATTGTGTGCAGGAGGCAGCGTGACTGTGCGCAGGAGGCAGCGTGACTGTGCTCAGGGGCAGCACGACTGTGCGCAGGGGGCAGTATGACTGTGCGCAGGGGGCAAGTGCGACTGTGTGCAGGGGACAAGCTTGATGGTGTGCAGGGGGCAGCGTGATTGTGTGCATGGGGGCAGCGTGACTGTCTGCAGGGGCAGCATGATTGTATGCAGGGGTAGCGTGATTGTGCGCTGAGGGCAGCGCGATTGTGTGCAGGGGGCAGAATGAGTGTGCGCAGGGGGCAGCGTGACTGTGCTCAGGGGGCAGCGTGACTGTGCTCAGGGGGCAGCGTGACTGTGCTCAGGGGGCAGCGCGACTGTGCGTAGGGGGCAGCATGACTGTGCACAGGGGGCAAGTGCGACTGTGTGCAGGGGACAAGCGTGATGGTGTGCAGGGGGCAGCGTGATTGTGTGCATGGGGGCAGCGTGACTGTCTGCAGGGGCAGCGTGATTGTATGCAGGGGTAGCGTGATTGTGCGCTGGGGGCAGCGCGATTGTGTGCAGGGGGCAGAATGAGTGTGCGCAGGGGGCAGCGTGACTGTGCTCAGAGGGCAGCGTGACTGTGCTCAGGGGGCAGCGTGACTGTGCTCAGGGGGCAGCGCGACTGTGCGTAGGGGGCAGTATGACTGTGCACAGGGGGCAAGTGCGACTGTGTGCAGGGGACAAGCTTGATGGTGCGCAGGGGGCAGCGTGATTGTGTGCATTGGGCAGCGTGACTGTGTGCAGGGGCAGCGTGATTGTATGCAGGGGGTAGAGTGATTGTGCGCTGGGGCAGCGTGACTGTACGCAGGGGGCAGCGTGACTGTACGGAGTGTGCAGCATGATTGTGCACAGGGGGCAGCGTGACTGAGCGCAGGGGGCATCTTGACTGTACTCAGGGTGCAGCGTGATTGTGTGCAGGGGCAGTGCGATTGTGTGCAAGAGGCAGCCTGACTGTGCGCAGGGGGCAGCGTGACTGTGCGCAGGGGGCAGAGTGACTGTGCACAGGGGGCAGGGTGACTGTGCGCAGGGGGCAGCGTGACTGTGCTCAGGGGGCAGCGCGACTGTGCGCAGGGGGCAGCATGACTGTGCACAAGGGGCAAGTGCGACTGTGTGCAGGGGACAAGCTTGATGGTGCGCAGGGGGCAGCGTGATTGTGTGCATGGGGGCAGCGTGACTGTGTGCAGGGGCAGCGTGATTGTATGCAGGGGGTAGCGTGATTGTGCGCTGGGGCAGCGTGACTGTACTCAGGGGGCAGCGTGACTGTACGGGGTGGGCAGCGTGACTGTGCACAGGGGGCAGCGTGACTGAGCGCAGGGGGCAGCTTGACTGTACTCAGGGTGCAGAGTGATTGTGCGCAGGGGGCAGCGCGACTGTGCGCAGGGGGCAGCGTGATTGTGTGCAAGAGGCAGCATGACTGTGCGCAGGGGGCAGCGTGACTGTGCGCAGGGGGCAGAGTGACTGT
Source organism: Triturus cristatus (assembly GCF_964204655.1). NCBI lineage: Eukaryota > Metazoa > Chordata > Amphibia > Caudata > Salamandridae > Triturus > Triturus cristatus. The sequence goes on along the minus strand of NC_140579.1, from coordinate 406,151,352 downwards.
GCGCAGGGGGCAACATGAGTGTGCGCAGGGGGCAAGTGCGACTGTGTGCAAGGGACAAGCTTGATGGTGGGCTGGGGGCAGTGCGACTGCGCAGGAGGCAGCATGATTGTGTGCAGGGGGCAGCGCGACTGTGCATGGGGGCAGCGTGACTGTGTGCAGGGGCAGCGTGATTGTGTGCAGGGGCAGTGTGAGTGTGTGCAGGTGGCAGCGTGACTGTGTTCAGGGGGCAGCGCAACTGTGCGCAGGGGGCAGCATGACTGTACGCAGGAGGCAAGTGCGACTGTGTGCAGGGGACAAGCTTGATGATGCGCAGGGGGGCAGCGCGACTGTGCGCAGGGGGCAGCGTAATTGTGTGCAGGGGCAGCACAATTGTGTGCAGGGGCAGCGTGACTGTGCATGGGGGCAGCGTGACTGTGTGCAGGGGCAGCGTGATTGTACGCAGGGGGTAGCGTGATTGTGCACTGGGGGCAGTGCGACTGTGCGCAGGGGGCAGTGTGATTGTGTGCAGGGGCAGTGTGAGTGTGCGCAGGTGGCAGCGTGACTGTGTTCAGGGGGCAGCACGACTGTGCGCAGGGGGCAGCATGACTGTACGCAGGAGGCAAGTGCGACTGTGTGCAGGGGACAAGCTTGATGGTGCGCAGGGGGGCAGCGCGACTGTGCGCAGGGGGCAGCGTAATTGTGTGCAGGGGCAGCGCAATTGTGTGCAGGGGCAGCGTGACTGTGCATGGGGGCAGCGTGACTGTGTGCAGGGGCAGCGTGATTGCACGCAGGGGGAAGCGTGATTGTGCACTGGGGGCAGTGCGACTGTGCGCAGGGGGCAGCGTGATTGTGTGCAGGGGCAGTGTGAGTGTGCGCAGGTGGCAGCGTGACTGTGTTCAGGGGGCAGCACGACTGTGCGCAGGGGACAAGCTTGATGGTGCGCAGGGGGCAGCATGACTGTACGCAGGAGGCAAGTGCGACTGTGTGCAGGGGACAAGCTTGATGGTGCGCAGGGGGCAGCGCGACTGTGTGCAGGGGGCAGCGTGATTGTGTGCAGGGGCAGCACGAGTGTGCACAGGGGGCAGCGCGAGTGTGCACAGGGGGCAGCGCGAGTGTGCACAGGGGGCAGCGCGACTGTGCTCAGGGGGCAGCGCGACTGTGCTCAGGGGGCAGCGCGACTGTGCGCAGGGGTAGCATGACTGTGCGCAGGGGGCAAGTGCGACTGTGTGCAGGGGACAAGCTTGATGGTGCGCAGGGGGCACCGTGATTGTGTGCAGGGGGCAGCGTGACTGTGCATGGGGGCAGCGTGACTGTGGGCAGGGGCAGCGTGATTGTATGCAGGGGGCAGCGTGACTGAGCGCAGGGGGCAGCGTGATTGTGTGCACGGGGCAGCATGACTGTATGCAGGGGCAGCACAACTGTGCACATGGGGCAGCGTGATTGTGCGCAGGGGGCAAGCATGACTGTGTGCAGGGGCAGCATGACTGTACGCAGGGGTCAGCATGACTGTACGGGGTGGGCAGCGTGTTTGTGCGCAGGGGGCAGCGTGACTGAGCGCAGGGGGCAGCGTGACTGTGCTCAGGGGGCAGCGTGACTGTGCTCAGGGGGGCATCATGATTGTGTGCAGGAGGCAGCGTGACTGTGCGCAGGAGGCAGCGTGACTGTGCTCAGGGGCAGCGCGACTGTGCGCAGGGGGCAGTATGACTGTGCGCAGGGGGCAAGTGCGACTGTGTGCAGGGGACAAGCTTGATGGTGTGCAGGGGGCAGCGTGATTGTGTGAATGGGGGCAGCGTGACTGTCTGCAGGGGCAGCGTGATTGTATGCAGGGGTAGCGTGATTGTGCGCTGGGGGCAGCGCGATTGTGTGCAGGGGCAGAATGAGTGTGCGCAGGGGGCAGCGTGTTTGTGCGCAGGGGGCAGCGTGACTGAGCGCAGGGGGCAGCGTGACTGTGCTCAGGGGGCAGCGTGACTGTGCTCAGGGGGGCATCATGATTGTGTGCAGGAGGCAGCGTGACTGTGCGCAGGAGGCAGCGTGACTGTGCTCAGGGGCAGCGCGACTGTGCGCAGGGGGCAGTATGACTGTGCGCAGGGGGCAAGTGCGACTGTGTGCAGGGGACAAGCTTGATGGTGTGCAGGGGGCAGCGTGATTGTGTGAATGGGGGCAGCGTGACTGTCTGCAGGGGCAGCGTGATTGTATGCAGGGGTAGCGTGATTGTGCGCTGGGGGCAGCGCGATTGTGTGCAGGGGGCAGAATGAGTGTGCGCAGGGGGCAGCGTGACTGTGCTCAGGGGGCAGCGTGACTGTGCTCAGGGGGCAGCGCGACTGTGCGTAGGGGGCAGTATGACTGTGCACAGGGGGCAAGTGCGACTGTGTGCAGGGGACAAGCTTGATGGTGCGCAGGGGGCAGCGTGATTGTGTGCAGGGGGCAGCGTGACTGTGTGCAGGGGCAGCGTGATTTATGCAGGGGGTAGCGTGATTGTGCACTGGGGCAGCGTGACTGTACGCAGGGGGCAGCGTGACTGTACGGGGTGTGCAGCATGATTGTGCACAGGGGGCAGCGTGACTGAGCGCAGGGGGCAGCTTGACTGTACTCAGGGTGCAGCGTGATTGTGCGCAGGGGCAGTGCGATTGTGTGCAAGAGGCAGCATGACTGTGCGCAGGGGGCAGCGTGACTGTGCGCAGGGGGCAGAGTGACTGTGCACAGGGGGCAGGGTGACTGTGCGCAGGAGGCAGCGTGACTGTGCTCAGGGGGCAGCGCGACTGTGCACAAGGGGCAAGTGCGACTGTGTGCAGGGGACAAGCTTGATGGTGCGCAGGGGGCAGCGTGATTGTGTGCATGGGGGCAGCGTGACTGTGTGCAGGGGCAGCGTGATTGTATGCAGGGGGTAGCGTGATTGTGCGCTGGGGCAGCGTGACTGTACGCAGGGGGCAGCGTGACTGTACGGGGTGGGCAGCGTGACTGTGCACAGGGGGCAGCGTGACTGAGCGCAGGGGGCAGCTTGACTGTACTCAGGGTGCAGCGTGATTGTGCGCAGGGGGCAGCGCGACTGTGCGCAGGGGGCAGCGTGATTGTGTGCAAGAGGCAGCATGACTGTGCGCAGGGGGCAGCGTGACTGTGCGCAGGGGGCAGAGTGACTGTGCGCAGGGGGCAGCATGACTGTGCGCAGGGGGCAAGTGCGACTGTGTGCAAGGGACAAGCTTGATGGTGCGCAGGGGGCAGTGCAACTGCGCAGGAGGCAGCATGATCGTGTGCAGGGGGCAGCGCGACTGTGCATGGGGGCAGCGTGACTGTGTGCAGGGGCAGTGTGATTGTGTGCAGGGGCAGTGTGAGTGTGCGCAGGTGGCAGCGTGACTGTGTTCAGGGGGCAGCGCGACTGTGCGTAGGGGGCAGCATGACTGTACGCAGGAGGCAAGTGCGACTGTGTGCAGGGGACAAGCTTGATGGTGCGCAGGGGGGCAGCGCGACTGTGCGCAGGGGGCAGCGTAATTGTGTGCAGGGGCAGCGCAATTGTGTGCAGGGGCAGCGTGACTGTGCATGGGGGCAGCGTGACTGTGTGCAGGGGCAGCGTGATTGTACGCAGGGGGTAGCGTGATTGTGCACTGGGGGCAGTGCGACTGTGCGCAGGGGGCAGCGTGATTGTGTGCAGGGGCAGTGTGAGTGTGCGCAGGTGGCAGCGTGACTGTGTTCAGGGGGCAGCGCGACTGTACGCAGGGGGCAGCATGACTGTACGCAGGAGGCAAGTGCGACTGTGTGCAGGGGACAAGCTTGATGGTGCGCAGGGGGGCAGCGCGACTGTGCGCAGGGGGCAGCGTAATTGTGTGCAGGGGCAGCGCAATTGTGTGCAGGGGCAGCGTGACTGTGCATGGGGGCAGCGTGACTGTGTGCAGGGGCAGCGTGATTGCACGCAGGGGGTAGCGTGATTGTGCACTGGGGGCAGTGCGACTGTGCGCAGGGGGCAGCGTGATTGTGTGCAGGGGCAGTGTGAGTGTGCGCAGGTGGCAGCGTGACTGTGTTCAGGGGGCAGCGCGACTGTGCGCAGGGGGCAGCATGACTGTACGCAGGAGGCAAGTGCGACTGTGTGCAGGGGACAAGCTTGATGGTGCGCAGGGGGGCAGCGCGACTGTGCGCAGGGGGCAGCGTAATTGTGTGCAGGGGCAGCGCAATTGTGTGCAGGGGCGCGTGACTGTGCATGGGGGCAGCGTGACTGTGTGCAGGGGCAGCGTGATTGTACGCAGGGGTAGTGAGACTGAGCGCATGGGGCAGCGTGGCTGTGCTCAGGGGGCAGCGTGATTGTGCGCAGGGGCAGCGCGACTGTGCGCAAGGGGCAGCGTGATTCTGTGCAGGGGCAGCACGAGTGTGCACAGGGGCAGCGTGAGTGTGCACAGGGGGCAGCGTGACTGTGCTCAGGGGGCAGCGTGATTGTGCGCATGGGCAAGCATGACTGTGTGCAGGGGGCAGTGTGACTGTGTGCAGGGGGCAAGCGCGACTGTGTGCAGGGGCAGCATGACTGTACGCAGGGGTTAGCATGATTGTACGCGGTGGGCAGCGTGATTGTGCGCAGGGGGCAGTGTGACTGAGCGCAGGGGCCAGCGTGACTGTGCTCAGGGGGCAGCGTGACTGTACTCAGGGGGCAGCGTGATTGTGCGCAGGTGGCAGCGCGACTGTGCGCAGGGGGCATCGTGATTATGTGCAGGAGGCAGCGTGACTGTGCGCAGGGGGCAGCGTGACTGTGTGCAGGGGCAGCGTGACTGTGCAGGGGCAGCGTGATTGTGCACAGGGGGCAGCGTGATTGTGTGCAGGGGGCAGCGTGAGTGTGCGCAGGGGGCAGCGTGACTGTGCTCAGGGGCAGCGTGACTGTGTGCAGGGGGCAGCATGACTGTGCGCAGGGGGCAAGTGGGACTGTGTGCAGAGGACAAGCTTGATCGTGTGCAGGGGGCAATGCGACTGTGCGCAGGGGGCAGCGTAATTGTGTGCAGGGGCAGCATGACTGTGCATGGTGGCAGCGTGACTGTGCGCAGGGGCAGTGTGAGTGTGTGCAGGGGACAAGCTTGATGGTGCGCAGGGGGCAGCGCAACTGTGCGCAGGGGCAGTGTGACTGTGTTTAGGGGGAAGTGACCCTGCACCAGACAATACAACATCAGTCCCTGCCAGAGACTACAAAAATGCAGAGGGTAGAGCCTCCTTCATACCACCACTCTTGTCCCCATCCCTCCTCTGTGCCTCTTTTTTCTTGGTCCATGCGCCTTCTGTTCCACAGCTCCTCGCCTATGGGTATACCGCAGCGTAATTTTGCGCAGGGGGCAGTGTGACTGTGCGCAACGTGACTGTACGCAGGGGGCACTGTGACTGTGCTCAGCGTGACTGCACGCAGGGAGCAGCGTGACTGTACGCAGGGGGCAGCGCGACAATGTGCAGGGGGCAGCGTGACTGTACGCAGGGGGCAGCATGAAGGTACGCAGGGGGCAGCGTGACTGTGCGCAGGGGGCAAGCACGACTGTGTGGAGGGGGCAAGTGCGACTGTGTGCAGGGGCGGCGTGACTGTACACAGGGGGCAGCGTGTCTGTGCACAGGGGGCAGCATGATTATGCGCAGGGGGCAGCGTGACTGTGCACAGGGGGCAAGCACGACTGTGTGCAGGGGCAGCTTGACTGTAAACAGAGTCAGCGAGACTGAGCGCAGGGGGCAGTGTGACTGTGCTCAGGGGGCAGCGTGAGTGTGCGCAGGGGGCAGCGTGACTGTGCTCAGAGGGCAAAACACACAAGATGATGGACGGAATATTGCATATTGGCAAAACATTCACCCCCAGTCACAGATCTGGGTTTAATCCATTGTTCTTTTGCTCAACACGCCACCCCAGTTCAGACATGGCCATATGCAAATCAGTCTTGACCCTGTGCCTCATGGGAACAGTCCAGCCTGAACTGCCAAGCCATATCTTCCCTGGACCGGAATCAAGCATCCTAGGACCGGTTTCGGGGTTCACCCCTCTTCCACCAGGATAGCTTGATTGCAGTGGCACAGTGAGCCCAGGACTCACGTCTGAGCATACCTGGCGCACTTAGGGCGAGAAAGCAAAAGGCACACAATTGATGGAAGGAATGCAGAACAAATCAAAACATTCACCCCCAGTCAAGAGATCTGGGTTAAATCCATCATTCTTTTGCTCACCATTCCACCCCAGTTTAGGCCTGGCCATATGCAAATCAGTCTTGACCCTGTGCCTCATGGGAACAGTCCAGCCCGAACTGCCAAGCCAGGTCCTCCCTGGACCGGAAACAAGCATCCTAGGACCGGTTTCGGGGTTTCACCCCTCTTCAGCCTGGATAGCTTGATTCCAGTGGCACAGTGAGCCCAGGATTCACGTCTGAGCATACCTGGCGCACTTAGGGCGAGAAAGCAAAAGACACACAATTGATGGACGGAATGCAGAACAAATCAAAACATTCACCCCCAGTCAAGAGATCTGGGTTAAATCCATCATTGTTTTGCTCGCCATGACACCCCAGTTTAGACCTGGCCATATGCAAATCAGTCTTGACCCTGTGCCTCATGGGAACAGTCCAGCCCGAACTGCCAAGCCAGGTCCTCCTTGGACCGGAAACAAGCAGCCTAGGACCGGTTTCGGGGTTTCACCCCTCTTCAGCTGTTAAATGGTAGCGGCAATCGTAGTCGATAACCTTTCAAGTATTGCCCGGCGGTAATCGCCTCTTATACCATTCGATGCTAAACCAATAAAGAGGCAGGCGCCGGAGACTGGAAGGCAGGAAACAAAGTTTTATTCCGTCGGAGTGGAACACATCAGATCAGACAGCGAGGTATCGTCACGAGGTGCTCTAACTGCATCTCTGAGGCCTGGCCTCTTATACACAGGTTTATGACTTTATTGCAGGTTTATCATACATGGCACATTCTTGAGATTGTTTTGATACATGAAAGAACATCCTCGGAATCCCCACTTCGAGCTCGTTCCCACACATATCTACAGTGGAAGTCCCCACCCCACCCACAGTAGGAGATGGCTATCACACAGCTGGACATTCCGCCAAATCCCGGGGGTGTGTGCGACCGGTCGGGTCTCAGGGGGTGGGGGGCCTTGATCTACTGTAATCCCTTTGATGTGGGGTGCTTCTCTTACAGTAGGGGCAATAAACTGTATCCGCAGGGCTAGGTGATGGCCTGGGATCGGTTCGGACAATGGAGCGCAGAGGAAGGGGGTTATCAAAGAGATGCATGACCATGTATGGGATGTCCGTCAGGCGTGGGATGTGGTTCCATGGCAGGGTCGCGCAGAAGGAGAGGGTTTATGGCCCGTGTATGAGAGAGCGGGGGTGGCCGGCGCGCGGGGGAATGCTTGCAGCGCCAGGGGGACGCGCTGGTGATCGGCAATGAGCAGGGAGAGACCAGGGTGCCTAAAATGGCTGCCGTGCGCTTTCCTATGTGTCGCGCTGGGGAGAGACAAGATGGCGCAGATAATGTTCAGTTCGCAAGCTAAATTTCCACAGTCCTCCCTTTTAACATATCTCGCCAGCTTGTTTAGTTCGGGTCTATCCCCATAATACTACGAACTTCCACCTCATACAAAGCTTTCATTCGCTCCGCTTCAAAGTTCAAAGTCTTAGGGCAGATGCAGTTCATAAAAAGCGAACATAAAGGTGGCAGACACTGAATCCCCAAGCAACATCCACATAGTATCACAATTGGTATTAGGATAAATGAAAACAGCCTCCATCCCCAACTTCTAATAGTGTCCCAAAACCAACTTCCCAGTGACCATTCTTCTTGCTCCTGATGAACCTCTGCGGAAAGTCTGTGGAGGTGTTCAATTGCTTTGTAGACTGAGGGTGAATTATCCGGTACGTAGGTACAACAGCTGGACCCAATGATGCGGCATGCTCCTCCACGATCAGCCAGAACCACATCTAGAACGAGGCGGTTCTGAAGAGCCACCAGGCGGACGGCCTGAAGCTCGGCGGTGTTGTTGGCGAGGATGCCAGCCGTAATGTTCATCGCCGTTTCGACTGCCTGGGTTAAGTGGCGGATGGCACGGCTGTTTGCCATTGGACCCCAGAGTGGAACAAGACCTTTTACTGCGTCCATGAACTGTGCTCCGGTGGAGTCGGCTTGCGCAATGTCTTTGGCACGTTTCTGTCGGTGATGGTTTGCTGGAGCCACATATGTCGGAGGAAGGACAAAGGCGATGTAGCAGGTGCCTCCCCAACATTTCGGAAGCCAGGTGTAGGCCTTAGTACCACAGACGAAGTACATATTCGGGGAGGCAACAAAGGAGGGTGGATCAACTGAGTCCAATGTTCGGGTGATGAGGCAGGAGCTGTGGCCCACCAGCTGCGCCCCCAGGCCTTCGAGGCACACAAATCCAGTGATGTTGATGACGGATAGGGCCACTGTTAGGGTGGCGGCCGTTCGTTTCCGGAGGTAAGAGAAGGTGGGTCTGGCTGGGTTGTTGAACACCTGCATTTCAACTCGTTCTTTGGCAGGGATGTCCATGTGAAAGGAAGTGTTTGATCTCAGAGGACAGAAGGGGGCAGAAGTTCTTCCAGTTTTGTTCAGCCAGAACCCATGGTAGAAGTGTTACACAGTTCTGCCGGAAGTGGCATTGTCCTTGTAGCTTTCTTGCAGGAGGATTAGCCAGGCGAGGCAGGAACCATGGACAGAAAAAGGTGAAGGGATAAAAGGGATAGAGTGTCCGGTGGCATGTGGTAGCAATCCACAGATCCAGCAATTAGTGGCATTGGCGGCAAGATTGTGTTGGTGGAGCAACTGCACAAAAGAGTTATTCCAGAACTCCTTACGCCTTTCTCGGAGTTGGGGTGAAAGTGAGATCAGATGGTGTTCTTTCATGGTGATAGGTTGAACGGTGGTCAGCAATGTCTTATGAGCGGGTGCGCTCTCCTCCATGATCCAGAAGGTGACCATGAGGAGAAGGCAAAAGAGAAGGGTAATGTAAAGTGCAATAGTCTTTGAGCTGTGCATTCTGTCAGTCTTTGGGTTTTTGTAGTGGATCTTCGGACGTCCGGTTGCTTCCATCATCTTCATGTCGGATGCTTCCATCACCTTCAAGGGACTCGGTAGCGGGCAGAACCACAGACTTTGTTTAGTTTCTCTCCTGGTGGCCTTTGAGGTGGCTAGGCAACCGCTCTTGAGATTTCAACTTAGTTTGTGATCTGCTTAGCCAAAGTTCCCTCCTTTCGTCGTAGGTTATACCCTTCTTTGGATGGGACAGTAGGATCAGGATATTTCGTTAATTCAAGTGTCTCTGTGTTAGACGGACCGGGAGGGTCGGCCGAGGACAAGGGGAGAGGTCTCCGGGGAGAGCCGTCTCCAACGATCGTACAGACGAGTAACTTCCCCCCCACAGATGTACACCACACAAAGATAAGGTTTTGACGTTCTTTATAAGCAATCTTTAGGTACGATAGAAGGGTACAAGGAGGTCAGGACTCAGGGGTCCCCTCGATTCTAGTCTCTTGGTTGGGAAAGGGGGTAGCGGGACAGTCTTGTTACCAATCTGGTAGCTGAGATGGTATGATGGATAGCTCACAATCCTCGAGCTCGGCGTTCTAGATGGACGGGCCGCGGCGGCGCCAGCAGGTCCCGGTGAAGGTGGTAGTTACAACGGTCCGCGGCAGCGCCAGCAGGTCCCAGTGAAGGTGGTAGTTACAACGGTCCGCGGCAGCGCCAGCAGGTCCCAGTGAAGGTGGTAGTTACAACGGTCCGCGGCAGCGCCAGCAGGTCCCAGTGAAGGTGGTAGTTACAACGGTCCGCGGCAGCGCCAGCAGGTCCCAACGAGGATGGAGGATGCAGAAGGCCGCGGCAGCGCCAGCAGGCAGGACGATAGTTCGCAAGGCAGGGCTACGGCAGCGCCAGTAGTCCGTCAGGGATGAGTTCTTCACGGTGTCTCTCGACTCCAGGATACAACTGCCTTCCTGCTCTGGAGCTGCCCCAGTTATAGGTCTGGCGCCCTTTGATGTCCGGACCCTCGCACTTGGAGGTCGGGAGGTCTGGGATGAGGGAGTCCAGACACCCAGCAGGGGGGTGGAGCCAGCGCCCGGGGGAGCTGGGGGGGGCGATCGGCACCTGGCGGGGGAGAGCCATCGACACTTCTTTCCCCCATCGACCTGCCAAGTGGTCCGTTCACCTCCTGGGTGGATGGTGGTGCCGGGATGTCGGGGCCTGGCCAGGCCCAGGGTTAGGGTCGAGCTGAGGCCACGCGGCCTCGTGGTGCAGTGTCCAAGATGGCGGCCGGGCCGGGCGAGGGAGCCGGTAGTGGTTCGGCCCCATGATACAGAGAGGTCCGGGGGCAGGAGTCCCGTCTGGGGACGGGGTGCGGGTTGTTTCTGTGGGTAACACCTGGAGGGCCGGGGCTCGGGCCCTGTCATGCGGGGAGGGAGCAAGCCCTTCACGTGGCCTGTCCAACATGCGTCCCCCCCAGCTGAAGGCAGGGAGAGTCACCCATTCTCTTGGGGACTCTCCTCGTCGAGGCGGAAAAAGCGTGACAGGCCATCTGCGTTGGCGTGGTCTTGGCCCGGTCGATGTTCCACAGTGAAGTCCATCCCCTGCAGGGAGATGGACCAACGCAATAGTTTGGGGTTTTCCCCCCGCATCTGCATTAGCCACTGCAGGGGTCGATGATCTGTTTGCACCCGGAAGTGGGTACCGAAGAGATAGGGCCGGAGCTTTTTGAGGGCCCACACCACTGCGAAGGCCTCCCTCTCGATGGTGCTCCAGCGCTGTTCTCGGGCCAGGAGGCGTCTGCTGATGAAGGCCACCGGTTGGTCAAGTCCCTCGGAGTTCAGCTGGGAGAGGACCGCCCCGATGCCATGGTCGGAGGCATCTGTTTGTACGATGAATTCCCGACTGTAGTCGGGGGCCTGGAGCACAGGGGCAGTGCACATGGCGGCTTTCAGCTTCTCGAAGGCCGCTTGACAGTCTGGGGTCCAGTTGACCTTCTTCGGGTGGTTTTTGGATGTGAGTCCCGTGAGGGGCCCCACAATGCTGCCATAGTCCCTCACGAACCGCCGGTAGTAGCCGGTGAGCCCCAAGAAGGCTCGGACCTCGGTCTGCGTGACTGGAGGCTGCCAGGACTGGATGGCAGCGATTTTGAGTTGCAGAGGGGCCACCAGACCGCTTCCCACCTGGTGTCCGAGATATGTCACGGACCCCTGACCAATTTGGCACTTGCTGGCCTTGATTGTGAGGCCGGCCCGTTGGAGGGCCTGCAGGACCTCTCGGAGGTGGTGGAGGTGGTCGGACCAGTGGCGGCTGTACACAGCGATATCGTCCAGGTAGGCGGCGCTGAACTCCTCGAGCCCCGCCAAGACCTGGTTCACCAGTCGCTGAAAGGTAGCTGGGGCATTCTTCATGCCGAAGGGCATGACTTTGAAGTGGTAGTGGCCATCGGGGGTAGAAAAGGCGGATCGTTCTTGGGCCCGGGGTGTGAGACCGATCTGCCAGTAGCCCGCTGTCAGGTCGAAGATGCTGAGGTAGCGGGCAGCCCCCATGCGGTCGATCAGTTCATCCGCTCGGGGGATGGGATGAGCGTCGGTTCTGGTGACAGCATTCAAGCCCCGATAGTCGACGCAGAATCGGAGCTCAGGAGTGGTGCCGGGGGCAGCAGCTTTGGGGACCAGCACGACCGGGCTGGCCCAGGGGCTGTCCGAGGGCTCGATGACCCCGAGCGTGAGCATCTTTGATACCTCCTCTTGGATGCAGGCCCGTACCCGATCTGGTACGCGGTACGCCCGGTGTCTGATAGGGGGACTGTCCCCAGTGTCCACGTCGTGCAAGCACCAGGGGGTGACCCCTGGGGTGAGGGAAAACAAGGTAGCAAACTGCAGCAGGAGGTCCCGGCAGCCTTGGCGCTGTTCCGGGGTAAGGGCATCGGAGAGCCGGACCCCGTCCACAGAACCATCTTTCTCACGAGTCTTCAGGAGATCAGGGAGAGGCTCGGAGTCTTCTTCCGCTCCACTGTCTGTAGCCATCAGGAGGCTGAGCTCCGAGCGCACAAAGTGGGGTTTGAGTCTGTTGGTGTGGAGGACCCGGAGGGGGTTCCGTGGAGATTCCATATCGATGAGATAGGTGACGGGGCTCTTGCGTTCGACCACTTTGAAGGGCCCCGTCCACTTGTCCTGCAAGGCACATGGTTCGGTGGGGGACATCACCCACACTTGTTGGCCAGGTTCGAATTCGATGGAGGAGGCATTTTGATCGTACCATTTTTTCATGTCCTCCTGACTGGCCTCAAGGTTCGCTTTCGCCATTTCTCTGAATGGCCTGGTCTGATTGCGTAGGGTCAGGAGGTACTTGAAGACGTCTGGAGGGGTCTTTAGGGGGGCCATCTCCCAACCTTCTTTGACTAGGCTGAGGGGCCCTCGCACAGGGTGCCCGTACAAGAGTTCGAAAGGGCTAAAGCCGAGGGACTTCTGGGGAACTTCTCGATAGGCGAAGAGGAGGCACGGAAGTAGTACATCCCACTGGCGACGGAGGGGCTCTTCCAATCCCCCAATCATTCCCTTGAGCGTACGGTTGAACCGCTCGACTAGTCCGTTTCCTTGAGGGTGATAGGGGGTCGTGAATCGGTAGGTGACCCCGCACTGTTGCCAGAGAGACTTCATATACTTCGAAATAAAGTTTGTGCCTCTGTCGCTGACGACTTCTCGGGGGAAGCCCACCCGGGAGAAGATCCCCATTAAGGCCCGGCCGACCACCGGGGCTGTTACAGTTCGCAGGGGCACAGCCTCGGGGTAGCGGGTGGCGTGGTCCACCAGTACCAGGATGAACCGATGTCCTTGTGCTGTACGGGGGTCCAGGGGCCCCACAATGTCTATTCCCACCCTCTCGAACGGGGTGGTGACAACTGGGAAGGGTTGCAGAGGTGCTTTGAGTTTGCGGCCGCTCTTCCCGCTGGCCTGGCACGTGGGGCAGGACCGGCAGTGGTTGAGGACGTCGTTTCTCATCTTTGGCCAGAAAAAGTGGGTCACCAGGCGACTGTAGGTTTTGTCCTTGCCCAGGTGTCCAGCCAGAGGGACATCGTGGGCCAAATTTAACAGGAAGTCTCTAAAACGGAGGGGCACCACCAGCACTCGACTGGCCCCTAACTCCGCGATTCTCTGTTCACTGTACAATAGGTCGTTGTCCCAATAGATCCAATGGGCTCCGGTGGTGTCCCCCGCGCTCTGGGCGAGGGCTTGCTGGCGGAGTCCCTCGAGGGAGGGACAGGTCTTCTGTTCTTGACGGAACTGTTCCTGGGTGGGCCCCCCTTCTTGACACAACTGAGCCAGGTTGGGAAGGTCCTGGGGCTGAGCGAGCCCTTCGGGGGTTTGCTCTGGGGGGTCGGTATGGTCGGTGTCCTCTACTGGAGCGATCGGGGGAGGAGGTGCTGGCCATTCTGGTTCTTCTGGTCGGGGGATGGCAAGGGCGGCCATGGACCAGGTGGTTACGCACGCCCAGTCCGGGAGGCCCAACATCCCCAGGTGCTCTCTTCTTTCTACGGCGGCCCACGGGGAACACTCAAGATCATTCCCCAGGAGACAGTCCACGGGGGCATCATCTCGGACCGTCACCTTCAATATGCCGGAGACTCCTCCCCATTCGAAGGGGACGCAGGCCATCCGACATAGACTCTCCGAATTGTCGGCTGAACGGACGGGGCAGAGAATGTTCGGCAGGATCTGCTCTGGTTTTACCAGGTGACAGCGGACGGCCGTCACACTGGCCCCCGTGTCACGTAGTGCTTCGGCCCGGCGTCCATTAATGTTCACCCACTGACTATATTTTCTGGTGTTGGCGGGTAGGGGAGCCCGCGGGACCATGTCTCTTCCCCCTAGGCACGCTAGAACCATGGCGGCCGGTTCCCACTCTTGTTGTTCCTGCTCGTATTCTTCCTGTTCTTCGGAGATTTGTTCTCCCCCCAGGGCGGCGGCAGCTACCTGGCGGGGTCTCGGAGTTTGGCTCTGTGGACAGTTCGGGTCATTGGCGTAGTGGCCGACTCGCTGGCATCGGTGACACGTGACATTGGCTCGGAACCCCGGGCGCATCGGGGGGTTGCCCCGTCTGGCCGGGGGCGGGGTGCTGGCAGCGGGAGCGGCCGGGACGGTGTCTCTTCCTCGTCCCTGGCCTCCTCCTCCTCCTCGGGGACGGTGCTGACCTTGGTTGTTCCGGTTCTGTTCGTGCGGCCCTCTCCGGCCCACTCGGGTGCTTTCCCACCGGTCAGCTTCGGCGGCGAGTTGCCGTGGGTCAGTCAATTTACTGTCGAGGAGGTGCTGCCTGAGCTCGACGAAGCAGTTGTTAGAGAGGTGCTCCCACACCATGAGATTAAAAAGTTGCTCGTAGGTCGTTACGTGGCTTCCCTTGATCCAACCCTCGAAGGCTCGGCTGAAATAGTTGACATATTCCACCCAAGTTGTACCCGGGATCCGGGTGCAGTCTCGGAACCTCTGGCGGTACATTTCGGGTGTGAGCCCATATCGGGTGAGGAGGGCAGCCTTCATGTGGTCATAGGATGACATCAGATGGTCTGGGAGCTGTAACAGGGCATCGCGGCCTTCATTGACGAACCTCCCCCATAGACCGGCTCCCCAGTCACTTCGATCGATCCGGTGGGAGGTCATGGCGATCTCGTAGGCCTTGAACCACTGTTGTATGTCGTCCTCTCGGACATACTCTCGAACGACATCCTTGGGGATGTGGACTTTCTTTTCTGTCGCTCCCGGGGTGCGCGGTCGCTCGGACACCTCCAGTTCTTTGTTCTGCTTCCGTAGGTCTATTTCTGCCAGTTTGCGCTCGTGTTCGTACGCTAATCTCTTTTCTTCGAGCTCTCTCTGCCTCTGTTTTTCTTCCCGTTCTTCTCGGAGCCGCAGATGTTCTAGGTTCAGTTTTTGTTCGGCCAATTTTAGTTCACCGTCCATTTTGAGCCGTGCCATTTCTAGCTCATGTAGTCTGCTTTTTTCTCTCTCTTGGATCTCTTCCTGCGAGAGACCCGTTCTTCGCTCCTCGGGAGCCGTGGTGTTCCTCTCTGATGCTGCAATGTTTTGGTCCGGGGATCTGGCGGCCCCGGTTTCTGCCCACGACTCAATGGCGTGCTTGAAATCGTCTTTGGTACTCAGGCCGGTGGTAGCAATGCCTAGTTCAATGCAGAATTGTTTCAATTCACGATGGCTGTACTCTTCCAATTTCTCCATCTGGAATTTCTCGGTGGATCCGCTCTCTTTGGTTGACATTGTGGTTTTGTCGTGGGGTGAGCTACTCTCTGTACGATTATGCGTTGATTCGGATCGCGCCGCTGGCCACCAATGTTAGACGGACCGGGAGGGTCGGCCGAGGACAAGGGGAGAGGTCTCCGGGGAGAGCCATCTCCAACGATCGTACAGACGAGTAACTTCCCCCCCACAGATGTACACCACACAAAGATAAGGTTTTGACGTTCTTTATAAGCAATCTTTAGGTACGATAGAAGGGTACAAGGAGGTCAGGACTCAGGAGTCCCCTCGATTCTAGTCTCTTGGTTGGGAAAGGGGGTAGCGGGACAGTCTTGTTACCAATCTGGTAGCTGAGATGGTATGATGGATAGCTCACAATCCTCGAGCTCGGCGTTCTAGATGGACGGGCCGCGGCGGCGCCAGCAGGTCCCGGTGAAGGTGGTAGTTACAACGGTCCGCAGCAGCGCCAGCAGGTCCCAGTGAAGGCGGTAGTTACAACGGTCCGCGGCAGCGCCAGCAGGTCCCAGTGAAGGTGGTAGTTACAACGGTCCGCGGCAGCGCCAGCAGGTCCCAGTGAAGGTGGTAGTTACAACGGTCCGCGGCAGCGCCAGCAGGTCCCAGTGAAGGTGGTAGTTACAACGGTCCGCGGCAGCGCCAGCAGGTCCCAACGAGGATGGAGGATGCAGAAGGCCGCGGCAGCGCCAGCAGGCAGGACGATAGTTCGCAAGGCAGGGCTACGGCAGCGCCAGTAGTCCGTCAGGGATGAGTTCTTCACGGTGTCTCTCGACTCCAGGATACAACTGCCTTCCTGCTCTGGAGCTGCCCCAGTTATAGGTCTGGCGCCCTTTGATGTCCGGACCCTCGCACTTGGAGGTCGGGAGATCCGGGATGAGGGAGTCCAGACACCCAGCAGGGGGGTGGAGCCAGCGCCCGGGGGAGCTGGGGGGGCGATCGGCACCTGGCGGGGGAGAGCCATCGACACTTCTTTCCCCCATCGACCTGCCAAGTGGTCCGTTCACCTCCTGGGTGGATGGTGGTGCCGGGATGTCGGGGCCTGGCCAGGCCCAGGGTTAGGGTCGAGCTGAGGCCACGCGGCCTCGTGGTGCAGTGTCCAAGATGGCGGCCGGGCCGGGCGAGGGAGCCGGTAGTGGTTCGGCCCCATGATACAGAGAGGTCCGGGGGCAGGAGTCCCGTCTGGGGACGGGGTGCGGGTTGTTTCTGTGGGTAACACCTGGAGGGCCGGGGCTCGGGCCCTGTCATGCGGGGAGGGAGCAAGCCCTTCACGTGGCCTGTCCAACACTCTGTATCCGGGCAGTGGCTCAGGGATGGTCGGTCTTTGTCCAGTAGTTCCTCTTGGGCGGTGATGTTGTCCGTGGTCGTCAGGGTCGATGATACCTTCTTGCAGTGGTGTGCATGCAGCCAATTGCGCTTCCCCTCCACTCGAAGAGCTGTTCGGGTGGTGATCAGGACTTGCAGAGGGCCCGTCCACCGGGGCTCCAGACTCTTGGTGCGCTGGAAGTTGCGCACTAAGACAAAGTCACCCGGTTGGATGTCGTGCCCGGGGCCTCTGGAAACGTCGGGAATGGCTTGCAGCACCTGCTGATGGATAACAGACAACGTTTTAGTTAGGTTGTACAAATAGTCAGACATGAGGACGTCCGGGACGTCGTGGATGGATGTTGGTTTCTGTGCAGTCCAAAGGTTCATGGGCTGCCCGAAGACGACCTCGTAGGGGGTTAAGTGGTGTTTGGTGGGGGTGGAACGCATTGATAGCAATGCTAGCGGGAGAGCGTCTGGCCATTTCAGTCCTGTGGTGGCAACTATTTTTGCTATCTTAAGCTTCAATGTGGCATTATGTCGCTCAACCAAGCCTGCAGATTGGGGATGGAAGACCGCATGGAATTTCTGTTTTACACCCAGCCCCTTTAAGATGAGTTGGATAACCTCGGCTACAAAGTGGGGGCCGTTGTCGCTCCACAAAATTCGACAAAGGCCGTACCGGGGGAAGAATTCTTTCAGTAGTACTTTTGCAGTAGTCATAGCGGTGTTGTCGCGGGTTGGGTAGGCTTCCACCCACTTGCTGAAGGCGCACACAACGACAAGCACGTACTTCAAACCTTGGCACCTTTCTAACTGGACGTAGTCCATTTGTAGGACTTCATAGGGGTGATTGGGAACCCCAAACCCTCCCCGGGGTACAGCAGTTCCTTTCCCAGGGTTGTGTTGGAGGCAGACCAGGCATTGTTGGACCAGACGTTTGGCTGAGTCTGAGATTTTGTCATTGTGTCAGACTTTGGAGATGAGTTCGATCATGGGGGCAGATCCTATGTGTGCGGGGGAGTGTGCCATGGTCAGCATGGGGATCAAGTATGAGTCAGGTAGTAACCATTTGTTCGAGTCTTTAGTTCGCCAGCAACCGTCATCGTCCTTCAATCCCACCCGGGCCCATTCAGTTAATTCATGTGGTGAGCTGGCTAATTGGATGTCCCTAATCGTTTCCCTAGCATCCTTCCATTTCTCAGTTTGTGACCTGGTTACGTACATACGGGTCGTGGACCTATTCTCGGCTGTGGTTCGGGCAGTAATGTCAGCTAGTGCATTTCCCTGTCCTATAATGTCTGTCACTTTCTTGTGTGCCTGGCATTTAATCACAGCCAGCCGTGTGGGGAGGAGGACTGCTTCGGTCAGGGCAGAGACTAGATCTCCATGCAGGATGGGTGTGCCATGGGAAGTCAGGAATCCCCTCTCCTTCCAAAGGAGCCCAAAGTGGTGATCTACCCCGAAGGCGTATTGGCTGTCTGTGTAAATGTTTGCGGTTGTCCCTGCTGCCAGGATGCATGCTCGTGTGAGAGCAATCAGTTCAGCCGCCTGTGCGGATCGCTGTGTGATGCGGGCTGTCTCAACAACTGTTCGGGCTGTAGTGACTGCATAGGCAGCGGAAGTGGTGCCATCGGGGAGCTTGATGCATGAGCCATCCACCCAAAGTTCTCCGTCAGGGTCCGGGAAGGCAGTATCTCGAAGGTCAACCCTACTCTTGGTCTGTTCGTCGGTGAGAGTCACGCAGTCATTTATGGGGGGCGCATTGGGGTCAGTGTCAGGGAGAGGTAGTAGAGTGGCTGGATTCAGAGTGGTGCATCGTTTCAATGTGATGTGGGGTGCAAGCAGAGTCAGTTCATAGCCAGTCATTCGTGCGCTAGTCAGGTGTTGAGTCTTGGTCTGGTTCAGGAGGGTGTCAACCGCATGGGGTACCAATACAGTGAGGGGGTTCGAGAGCACGATCCCCTCACTTTGCCGGATAGAGACAGCAGCGGCGGCTACTGCTCGAAGGCAGGCGGGCAATGCTCTGGCTACAGGGTCAAGAGTGGCAGAGAAGTAGGCACAAGGGCGTTGTTTAGGGCCTATGGACTGGGTTAGGACAGACAACGCACATCCCTCCCTTTCGTGGGTGTAGAGGGAGAAAGGTTTAGTGTAGTCTGGGGTTCCTATTTTTGTTCAATTCCAGAAGGACCGGGCACTGGGATTTCCAGTGTCCGAACCCTCTACAGAACGCACATTGGTTCCCATCTAAGTCTCTCCGTCCGTTGTAGGGTCCAGGTGTATGGTCTCTAGGGGGTAGCTTTCTAGGGGCGGTTGGTTGGTAATTCCCTTTTGGGGGTTCCCTTCCTATGGTCACCCCTTGCAACTGTGCTATCATTACCCTCTCCTTCAGTTCCTTTTTCTTCCTCTCTGACGCCCTATCGTTCTCATTCTTTTGGTTTTCGTAGTATTGGGCCATCTGGAGGATTGCTGCGGGTTTGGAGGCTGCCCAACTACTCTCGCTGGTCTGTAGCTTCTGGGAGACTTCTTGTGACAGACCCTTCACATAATTCTGGACAAAGAGGTGATGTCCGGTTGCGGTGGTCATGTCCTGGCCACTATAATCGGAAAACACGGTCTCGAATCGAGAGAAGTATTCAGACACATCCTCCTGGGGTTTCTGGCGACAAGCCGTCACTATCGACCAGTCTACCTTTCTTTCTGGGATTAGAGTCTTCAACTTCTGTACAATCTTGTCTGGGAGCTCCAATATGGCTTTCGGGGGTTTCTGTCCCGGTTCTCGCTGTTTATCTATGGTATCGAGTTGTACCCAGGTATATCCGAACAGCTCAGCCTGGTCAACTTTCCGGATTTGCTTCCACACATCAGCCGGCAGACATAACCCGAAGAACAAGTCGATATCTGCTAAGGTCATTATTGTTGAACCTAAGGGTGTACCTAGTTCGGTGTAGAAGGCGGTCGGGTTCTTTCTTAAGTCGGGTAGGGTTTTTCTAAAGGTCAAAATGTCTTGTCGGTCCCATGGCTGGTAGACCCAATTATATACAACCCTTCCCTTCGCATCTTGGTGGTTGATGTCGTCATGTGTTCCCTGACCTCGTGGGGGGACCCAGTAGGGGGCGGCCTCTTTGATGGGCATCATGGTATCAGCCCTTCCTGCCTGGGGCTTAGTCGCTATGGGGGTTTCTGCTTTGGTTGTCTGCCTGTGCTCTTTAAGGTGCCGATAGACCTCGAGTGTACGAGTGAAGAGGTTCGTCACATCGCCCTCTCCTTCTTCCCCAATGTCTACCTTCCTATATAGGGCCGCTAAGCCTTCGGGACCTTTATCGTGGTACCTATCCTCATATGTATTCAGGGCGTGATAACAAAGTCGTACAACAAAGTGTCGTCTGCGGTTGTCGGCATACAAGTTATACACGTCTGTTATATACTCCTCACTTTCCTTTCGCTCCACCAGTGTCCCTACTATCTTGTCGATTCCTGCTCGTTCATCCTTTGTTAGTCGATTCATTCTGGTGGAATCTTTCTTTCTCATCTCAGGGTCATCCAACGTTATTGCCAACGTTGTGTTCAGTACAAGAGGCTCGGCCGGCGCGGAGGCCGTGAGGACCGAGGCCCCTGTACTGCTTTCGCTTGCGTTTGGGGGTTGTGGGTGTTGCACTACCGGTTGGGAGGGTGCGTATGGAGGGGGCATGTAAATGATCGGGGGACCTAATAGTAATTCGTCATTCGTTCGTTGCTTAGAAGACAACTCAGGGTAGAACATAGAGGGGGTCCTAACAGGGTACTGGCCTGATGTTTCGGGCTCCTGTCTTAGTTTAGTTTCCCTTCTCTCCTTTATTTCTTCTTCTAACTTTCTAGCGGCAAGGTGAGCTGCCTTTCGTAATTCCTTTTCTGCTTTTACTTCTTCCCTCTTTTTCCGTTGTGTTGCTTCTTTGCGCCACATGCCGATACTGTCAAGCATAGTAGGCGTCGTTTTATTACTACGCAGAGCTATTTCTAGCATTTCTATTTTATGGTCGTCGAAGGATCCCATCAGTGGCCACTGACTCTCGGGGTCCTTCCTTGTATATTTATGCCATAGCTTGCTATAAGCTACGGCGACCAGTCCATATTTAGTGAACATGTCCTTATTTGGGGTGCCTTCCAGTGGAGCCGGATGGTCCACCTCTAATAAGCGGTCCGGGCAGAACCAACTACCAATCAGTGGGGAGAAGATAGGCATGACGGGTTACAACGGGGACAAAAGTCAGCACTACCTATCTTTTCACTGCTTGCAAAGACTAGACAGAATATCTCTATTCCTCGTTATTTGTAAGCAGAGAATACCTCCAAAGAACCAATATCGAACAACTAGTGTTCGGACAATCAATCAATCAATGGGGAGATAAAGATAGGCACGACGGGTTACAATGGGGACAAAAGTCTGCGTTACCTACCCTTCACTATTTGCAAAGACTAGACAGAATATTTCTATTCTATGTTATTTGCAAACAGAGAATATCTCAAAGAGCACTATCCTTCAAAACAATCAATATTCGGACAATCAATCAGTGGGGAGATAAAAATAGGCACGACGGGTTACAATGGGGACAAAAGTCTGCGTTACCTACCCTTCTCTATCTGCAAAGGAAGAGAGAGTATTTCTACTCCTCCCCGTTTGTAGACAGCGAATATCTCAAAGGAACAATCAATAAGCAAATACTATTATTTCAATCAACAATCAATCGTTTCGCAATTTGTCGTGTTTCACGACCTTACCCGGACCGCGTGGACAGTTTCTCGTCTTCCGCCTCCAGCGCCCGATCGTCCTCTACTCTCCGTATTTGCCGCGGCACTCCTGATGGTTCCCAGTCAGGACCGTAGATCACTCGAGAGAGGTCTGCTCGGAACCAGTGAAGTTCGGATGATCGGCTGCCAGACAAGGGTCTATCGGGCAGGAGCTCTCCCGATCGTTGCAGTCGTTCACTCTGTCGTTGGGACCTCTCCCACTGGATCCACGTGTCGCTGATGGGCCCTACGCTTGGGACGCCAATTGTTAAATGGTAGCGGCAGTCGTAGTCGATAACCTTTCAAGTATTGCCCGGCGGTAATCGCCTCTTATACCATTCGATGCTAAACCAATAAAGAGGCAGGCGCCGGAGACTGGAAGGCAGGAAACAAAGTTTTATTCCGTCGGAGTGGAACACATCAGATCAGACAGCGAGGTATCGTCACGAGGTGCTCTAACTGCATCTCTGAGGCCTGGCCTCTTATACACAGGTTTATGACTTTATTGCAGGTTTATCATACATGGCACATTCTTGAGATTGTTTTGATACATGAAAGAACATCCTCGGAATCCCCACTTCGAGCTCGTTCCCACACATATCTACAGTGGAAGTCCCCACCCCACCCACAGTAGGAGATGGCTATCACACAGCTGGACATTCCGCCAATTCCCGGGGGTGTGTGCCACTGGTCGGGTCTCAGGGGGTGGGGGGCCTTGATCTACTGTAATCCCTTTGATATGGGGTGTTTCCCTTACAGTAGGGGCAATAAACTGTATCCGCAGGGCTAGGTGATGGCCTGGGATCGGTTCGGACAATGGGGCGCAGAGGAAGGGGGTTATCAAAGAGATGCATGACCATGTATGGGATGTCGGTCAGGCGTGGGATGTGGTTCCATGGCAGGGTCGCGCAGAAGGAGAGGGTTTATGGCCCGTGCATGAGAGAGCGGGGGTGGCCGGCGCGCGGGGGAATGCTTGCAGCGCCAGGGGGACGCACTGGTGATCGGCAATGAGCAGGGAGAGACCAGGGTGCCTAAAATGGCTGCTGTGCGCTTTCCTATGTGTCGCGCTGGGGAGAGACAAGATGGCGCAGATAATGTTCAGTTCGCAAGCTAAATTTCCACACAGCCAGGATAGCTTGATTCCAGTGGCACAGTGAGCCCAGGACTCACGTCTGAGCATACCTGGCGCACTTAGGGCGAGAAAGCAAAAGACACACTATTGATGGACGGAATGCACAAATCAAAACATTCACCCCCAGTCAAGAGATCTGGGTTAAATCCATCATTCTTTTGCTCACCATGCCACCCCAGTTTAGACCTCCCTCTTCAGCCAGGATAGCTTGATTCCAGTGGCACAGTGAGCCCAGGACTCACGTCTGAGCATACCTGGCGCACTTAGGGCGAGAAAGCAAAAGACACACAATTGATAGACGGAATATTACGTCCATCATCTTGTGTGTTTTGCTGTTCGCCCTATGTGGGAAGGGTATGCCCAGAGGTGGGTTCCATGCTCACTACACCACTGGAGTCAAGCTATCCTGGCTGAAGAGGGGTTAAAACCCGAAACCGGTCCTAGGATGCTTGTTTCCGGTTCAGGGAGGACCTGGCTTGGCAGTTCGGGCTGAACTGTTCCCATGAGGCACAGGGTCAAGACTGATTTGCATATGGCCAGGTCAAAACTGGGGTGGCATGGTGAGCAAATGAATGATGGATTTAACCCAGATCTCTTGACTGGGGGTGAATGCTTTGATTTGTTCTGCATTCCGTCCATCAATTGTGTGTCTTTTGCTCAGAGGGCAGCATGACAGTGCACAGGGGGCAAGTGCGACTGTGTGCAGGGGACAACCTTGATTGTGTGCAGGGGGCAGCGTGATTGTGCGCAGGGGGCAGTGACCCTGCACCAGACAGTACAATATCAGTCCCTGCCACAGGCTACCAAAATGCAGAGGGTAGACCCTCCATCATACCACCACTCTTGCCCCATCCATTCTCTGCGCCTCTTTTTTCTAGGTCAATGCGACTTCTGTTCCACAGCTCCTCGCCTATGTGTATACCACACCTCCCCCGTCCTCCCCTGTAATCCTTCACTTGCCCTCTTCTCCGTCCACCCCTCCTCCCCCTGACATCTTTCACTTGCCCTCTTATCCGTCTCCCCTCCTCCCCTGCCATCTTTCACTTGCCCTCTTCTCCCTCTCCCCTCCTACTCCTGCCATCCTTCACGTGCCCTCTTCTCCCTCTCCCCTCATCCCCTTGCCATCCTTCATGTGCCCTCTTCTCCCTCTCCCCTCCTCCCCCTGACATCCTTCACTTGCCCTCTACTCCCTCTCCCTTCCTCCCCCTGCCATCCTTCACCTGCCCTCTTCTCCCTCTCCCCTCCTCCCCCTGCCATCATTCACCTGCCTTCTTCTCCCTCTCCCTTCCTCCCCCTGCCATCCTTCACCTGCCCTCTTCTCCCTCTCCCCTCCTCCCCCTGCCATCCTTCACTTGCCCTCTTCCCCCTACTCCGCTCCTCCACCTGCCATTTTTCACTTGCCCTCTTCTCCATCTCCCCTCCTCCTCCTGCCATCCTTCACCTGCCCTCTTCTCCCTCTCCCCTCCTCCCCCTGCCATCCTTCACGTGCCCTCTTCTCGCTTTCAACTCCTACTCCTGCCATCCTTCACCTGCCCTCTTCTTCCTCTCCCCTCCTCCCCCTGCCATCCTTCACGTGCCCTCTTCTCCCTTTCCACTCCTTCCCTTGCCATCCTTCACCTGCCCTCTTCTCCCTCTCCCCTCCTTCCCTATCCTTCACTTGCCCTCTTCTCCCTCTCACCTCCTCCTCCTCCTGCCATGCTTCACTTGCCCTCTTCTCCCTTTCCCCTCCTCCCCCTGCCATCCTTCACCTGCCCTCTTCTCCCTCTCCCCTCCTCTCCCTGCCATCCTTCACTTGCCCTCTTCTCCCTCTCCCCTCCTTCCACCGCAATCCTTCACCTGCCCTCTTCTCCCTCTAACTTCCTCCCCGATGCCATCCTTCACTTACCCTCCTCTCCCTCTCCCATCCTCCCCTGCCATTCTTCACTTGCCCTATCCTCCCTCTCCCCTCCTTCCCTATCCTTCACTTGCCCTCTTCTCCCTCTCCCCTCCTCCCACAGCCATCCTTCACTTGCCCTCTTCTCCCTCTCCCCTCCTCCCACAGCCATCCTTCACTTGCCCTCTTCTCCCTCTCCCCTCCTCCCCCTGCCATCCTTCACTTGCCCTCTTCTCCCTCTCCCCTCCTCCCCCTGCCATCCTTCACTTGCCCTCTTCTCCCTCCTCCGCTCCTCCCCCTGCCATCCTTCATGTGCCCTCTTCTCCCTCTCCCCTCCTCCCCCTGCCATCCTTCACCTGCCCTCTTCTCCCTCTCCCTTACTCCCCCTGCCATCCTTCACTTGCCCTCTTCTCCCTCCTCCCCTCCTCCCCCTGCCATCCTTCATGTGCCCTCTTCTCCCTCTCCCCTCCTCCTCCTGCCATCCTTCACCTGCCCTCTTCTCCCTCTCCCCCCTCCCACAGCCTTATTTCACTTGCCCTCTTCTCCTGTTCCCTCCTCCCCCTGCCATCCTTCACTTGCCCTCTTCTCCCTCTCCCCTCCTCCTCCTCCTGCCATGCTTCACTTGCCCTCTTCTCCCTTTCCCCTCTTCCCCCTGCCATCCTTCACCTGCCCTCTTCTCCCTCTCCCCTCCTCTCCCTGCCATCCTTCACTTGCTCTCTTCTCCCTCTCCCCTCCTTCCACCGCAATCCTTCACCTGCCCTCTTCTCCCTCTAACTTCCTCCCCGATGCCATCCTTCACTTACCCTCCTCTCCCTCTCCCATCCTCCCCTGCCATTCTTCACTTGCCCTATCCTCCCTCTCCCCTCCTTCCCCTGCCATCCTTCACTTGCCCTCTTCTCCTTCTCCCCTCCTCCCCCTGCCATCCTTCACTTGCCCTCTTCTCCCTTCCCCTCCTTCCCTTGCCATCCTTCACCTGCCCTCTTATCCCTTTCGCCTCCTCCCCTGCTATCCTTCACTTGCCCTCTTCTACCTCTCCCCTCTACCCATGCCATCCCTCTCTTGCCCTCTACTCCCTCTGCCCTCCTCCCCTGCCATCCTTCACTTGCCCTCTTCTCCCTGCTCTTCTCCTCCCCCTGCCATTTTCACTTGCCCTCTTCTCCGTCTCCCTTCCTCCCCCTGCCATCCTTCACCTGCCATCTTCTCCCTCTCCCCTCCTCCCCCTGCCATCCTTCACTTGCCTTCTTCTCCCTCTCCCCTCCTCCCCTGCCATCCTTCACTTGCCCTCTTCTCCCTCTCCCCTCCTCCCCTGCTATCCTTCACTTGCCCTCGTCTCCCTCTCCCATCCTCGCACAGCCATCCTTCACTTGCCCTCTTCTCCCTCTCCCCTCCTCCCCCTGCCATCCTTCACCTGCCCTCTTCTCCCTCTCCCCTGCCATCCTTCCCCTGCCCTCTTCTCCCTCTCCCCTCCTCCCCCTGCCACCCTTCACCTGCTCTCTTCTCCCTCTCCCCTCCTCCCCCTGCTATCCTTCACTTGCCCACTTCTCCCTCTCCCCTCCTCCCCTGCCATTGTTCACTTACCCTCTTCTCCCTCTCCCCTCCTCCCCTTGCCATCCTTCACCTGCCCTCTTCTCTCTCTCCCCTCCTTCCCCTGCCATCCTTCACTTGCCCTCGTCTCCCTCTCCCCTCCTCCCCTGCCATCCTTCACTTGCCCTCTTCTCCCTACTCCCCTCCTCCCCCTGCCATTTTTCACTTGCACTCTTCTCCGTCTCCCCTCCTTCCCACAGCCGTCCTTCACCTGCCCTCTTGTCCCTCTCCCCTCCTCCCCGGCCAACCTTCACGTGCCCTCTTCTCCGTTTCCACTCCTTCCCTGACCATCCTTCACCTGCCCTCTTCTCCCTCTTCCCTCCTCCCCCTGCCATCCTTCACGTGCCCTCTTCTCCCTTTTCACTCCTTCCCTTGCCATGCTTCACTTGCCCTCTTCTCCCTTTACCCTCCTCCCACAGCCATCCTTCACTTGCCCTCTTCTCCCTCTCCCCTCCTCCCACAGCCATCCTTCACTTGCCCTCTTCTCCCTCTCCCTCCTCCCCCTGCCATCCTTCACCTGCCCTCTTCTCCCTCTCCCCTCCTCCCCCTGCCATCCTTCATTTGCCCTCTTCTCCCTCCTCCGCTCCTCCCCCTGCCATCCTTCATGTGCCCTCTTCTCCCTCTCCCCTCCTCCCCCTGCCATCCTTCACCTGCCCTCTTCTCCCTCTCCCTTACTCCCCCTGCCATCCTCACTTGCCCTCTTCTCCCTCCTCCCCTCCTCCCCCTGCCATCCTTCATGTGCCCTCTTCTCCCTCTCCCCTCCTCCTCCTGCCATCCTTCACCTGCCCTCTTCTCCCTCTCCCCCCTCCCACAGCCTTATTTCACTTGCCCTCTTCTCCTATTCCCTCCTCCCCCTGCCATCCTTCACTTGCCCTCTTCTCCCTCTCCCCTCCTCCTCCTCCTGCCATGCTTCACTTGCCCTCTTCTCCCTTTCCCCTCTTCCCCCTGCCATCCTTCACCTGCCCTCTTCTCCCTCTCCCCTCCTCTCCCTGCCATCCTTCACTTGCTCTCTTCTCCCTCTCCCCTCCTTCCACCGCAATCCTTCACCTGCCCTCTTCTCCCTCTAACTTCCTCCCCGATGCCATCCTTCACTTACCCTCCTCTCCCTCTCCCATCCTCCCCTGCCATTCTTCACTTGCCCTATCCTCCCTCTCCCCTCCTTCCCCTGCCATCCTTCACTTGCCCTCTTCTCCTTCTCCCCTCCTCCCCCTGCCATCCTTCACTTGCCCTCTTCTCCCTTCCCCTCCTTCCCTTGCCATCCTTCACCTGCCCTCTTATCCCTTTCGCCTCCTCCCCTGCTATCCTTCACTTGCCCTCTTCTACCTCTCCCCTCTACCCATGCCATCCTTCTCTTGCCCTCTACTCCCTCTGCCCTCCTCCCCTGCCATCCTTCACTTGCCCTCTTCTCCCTGCTCTTCTCCTCCCCCTGCCATTTTCACTTGCCCTCTTCTCCGTCTCCCTTCCTCCCCCTGCCATCCTTCACCTGCCATCTTCTCCCTCTCCCCTCCTCCCCCTGCCATCCTTCACTTGCCTTCTTCTCCCTCTCCCCTCCTCCCCTGCCATCCTTCACTTGCCCTCTTCTCCCTCTCCCCTCCTCCCCTGCTATCCTTCACTTGCCCTCGTCTCCCTCTCCCATCCTCGCACAGCCATCCTTCACTTGCCCTCTTCTCCCTCTCCCCTCCTCCCCCTGCCATCCTTCACCTGCCCTCTTCTCCCTCTTCCCTGCCATCCTTCCCCTGCCCTCTTCTCCCTCTCCCCTCCTCCCCCTGCCATCCTTCACCTGCTCTCTTCTCCCTCTCCCCTCCTCCCCCTGCTATCCTTCACTTGCCCACTTCTCCCTCTCCCCTCCTCCCCTGCCATTGTTCACTTACCCTCTTCTCCCTCTCCCCTCCTCCCCTTGCCATCCTTCACCTGCCCTCTTCTCCCTCTCCCCTTCTTCCCCTGCCATCCTTCACTTGCCCTCTTCTCCCTACTCCCCTCCTCCCCCTGCCATTTTTCACTTGCACTCTTCTCCGTCTCCCCTCCTTCCCACAGCCGTCCTTCACCTGCCCTCTTGTCCCTCTCCCCTCCTCCCCGGCCAACCTTCACGTGCCCTCTTCTCCGTTTCCACTCCTTCCCTGACCATCCTTCACCTGCCCTCTTCTCCCTCTTCCCTCCTCCCCCTGCCATCCTTCACGTGCCCTCTTCTCCCTTTTCACTCCTTCCCTTGCCATGCTTCACTTGCCCTCTTCTCCCTTTACCCTGCTCCTCCTGCCATGCTTCACTTGCCCTCTTCGCTCTTTCCCCTCCTTCCCGTGCCATCCTTCACTTGCCCTCTTCCCCCTACTCCCCTCCTCCACCTGCCATTTTTCACTTGCCCTCTTCTCCATCTCCCCTCCTCCTCCTGCCATCCTTCACCTGCCCTCTACTCCCTCTCCCCTCCTCCCCCTGCCATCCTTCATGTGCCCTCTTCTCCCTCTCCCCTCCTCCCCCTGCCATCCTTCATGTGCCCTCTTCTCCCTCTCCCCTCCTCCCCCTGCCATCCTTCATGTGCCCTCTTCTCCCTCTCCCCTCCTCCCCCTGCCATCCTTCATGTGCCCTCTTCTCCCTCTCCCCTCCCCCCGTGCCATCCTTCACCTGCCCTCTTCTCCCTCTCTCCCCTTCCCTGCCGTCCTTCACTTACCCTCTTCTCCCTCTCCCCTCCTCCCCCTGCCATCCTTCACCTGCCATCTTCTCCCTACCCCCTCCTTCCCCTGCCATCCTTCACCTGCCCTCTTCTCTCTCTCCCCTCCTCCCCTGCCATCCTTCCCCTGCCCTCGTCTCCCTCTCCCCTCCTCCACCTGCCATCCTTCACCTGCTCTCTTCTCCCTCTCCCCTCCTCCCCCTGCCATCCTTCACCTGCCCTCTTCTCCCTCTCCCCTCCTCCCCCTGCTATCCTTCACCTGTCCTCTTCTCCCTCTCCCCTCCTTCCCTTGCCATCCTTCACCTGCCCTCTTCTCCCTCTCCCCTCCTCCCCTGCCATCCTTCCCCTGCCCTCTTCTCCCTTTCAACACTCCTTCCCTTGCCATGCTTCACTTGCAGTCTTCTCCCTCTCCCCTCCTCCCCTGCCATCCTTCACTTGCCCTCTTCTCCCTCTCCCCTCCTCCTCCTGCCATGCTTCACTTGCCCTCTTCTCCCTTTCCCCTCCTTCCTTCACTTACCCTCTTCTCCCTCTCCCCTCATCCTCCTGCCATCCTTCACTTGCCCTCTTCCCCGTACTCCCCTCCTCCACCGACCATTTTTCACTTGCCCTCTTCTCCATCTCCCCTGCTCCTCCTGCCATCCTTCCACCTGCCCTCTTCTCCCTCTCCCCTCCTCCCCCTGCAATCCTTCACGTGCCCTCTTCTCACTTTCCACTCCTTCCCTTGCCAACCTTCACCTGCCCTCTTCTCCCTCTCCCCTCCTCCCCTGCCATCCTTCACTTACCCTCTTCTCCCTCTCCCCTCCTCCCCTGCCATCCTTCACTTACCCTCTTCTCCCTCTTCCCTCCTCCCCCTGCCATCCTTCACCTGCCCTCTTCTCCCTCTCCCCTCCTCCCCCTGCCATCCTTCATGTGCCCTCTTCTCCCTCTCCCCTCCTCCCCTGCCATCCTTCATGTGCCCTCTTCTCCCTCTCCCCTCCTCCCCTGCCATTTATTTATTTATATATTTATTTTTATTTAATGCGTTTTTATATAGCACGGACTTTACCCGAAGGTGTCAGAGCGCTTCACAATAGCAGCAGTAATGATACATAAGGAGCAAAAATACAAGTGAGCATGTTACAAAATCAAACGGTACGTTACATGAGGCAATAGTGACAATTGTGCAAGTATCAAGGGCAAACAAAATACAAGAGGTAGCAAACGATACGTTACAAACGGAAAAAGTGATGTGTGCAGGTTACAAGAGCATACAAAGTACACGTAGAGGTAAAAGGAAAAAAATTGCAATAAATGGCCGACACTCAGAACACTAAAACAGAAGTTACGTTACATGAGGCAGTGGTGGCCGTAGTGCATGTATCAAAAGCAAACAAAATACAAGAGGTAGCATACGATACGTTACAAAAGGAGAAAGTGACATGTGTGCATGTTACAAAAGCGATCAAAATACAAGTAAAAGTATAATACTGCAATATATGGCAGACACTCAAAACACAAAACACACTGGGAAGGCACTTCTATAGGCATGGAGAACAGAATTTCCTATAATGGAAGGACTTCCTTCAGAAAATATAGGGCATGAATTAAATTTGGAAGTGTCTTTGAAGGAGGAGAGATTTGAGGTCAGTTTTGAAGGCCTGGGAAGAGGTGGTGGTCCGGAGCTGAGGCGGAAGAGAGTTCCAAATTCTCACCGCGTTGCCTGAAAAGGATTGGGCCATCGATCTTTCCTTCTTG
Organism: Triturus cristatus; assembly: GCF_964204655.1. Taxonomy (NCBI): domain Eukaryota; kingdom Metazoa; phylum Chordata; class Amphibia; order Caudata; family Salamandridae; genus Triturus; species Triturus cristatus. The sequence goes on along the minus strand of NC_140579.1, from coordinate 406,121,089 downwards.
AAAGTGGGACGTTCAAGCAATACATTTTCTGCATTCCGTGATGGTCTGGAGCCACCAGAGAGTTTCAGTTTATCCGCCAGGTAGTGAGGGGAGGATGAGTGCAAGGCTTTGTGGGTGATACAGACAGTCTTGTAGATAGATCTTGCCTCTATGGGAAGCCAACGGAGGGTGGATAAAATGGGTGTGATGTGGTCGCTTCTTTTGGCCCCATGTATGAAGCGAGCTGCTGAATGGAGAACAGACTTCAGGGGGGACAGGTGGGATTTGGGGAGGTCAGTAAGAAGAGAATTGCAGTAGTCCAATCTGGAGAGAACCAGCGATTGGACCAGGGTTTTAAGGCCGTGCTCCGGGAAGAAGCGACGAATCCCCCAAAGAAGGCGCAGTTGGTATCGAGCAGACTTTGCAATGGAATCGATGTGGGAGAGTAGATTGAGTTTTTTGTCGAGTATGACGCCAAGGGATTTTGCGCTCTGGACAATGATGGGTTTATTGTTCAGTAGATTAATCTGATCCATCCATGATTGCACTGGGGGAGGAGAAAGTGAGGAGGAGAGGAGGAGGAATTCAGTTTTGGAGGGATTCAGGACCAGTTGATGAGTTAACATCCAGTTTTGAATGGAGTCGAGAGTAGAGCTTAGGAGGGAGAGATCGTGAGTGGAGGCCACCTTAAGGTAGATTTGAGTGTCGTCCGCATATAGATGATAGTGGATCCCGGATTTACTCAGGAGATTTCCCAACGGTTCTAAGTAGAGATTGAACAGTGTGGGTGCAAGTATAGAGCCTTGAGGGACACCTTGACCGACCGCTAAAGGAGACGAAAGACTGTTCGCTATTTTGATCATTTGGGATCTATCAGAGAGGAAGGAGGCAAACCATTTGAGCACAGTGCCCTCCATGCCCATTCTCTGTTGCAGAGTGTTAAGGAGAGTATTGTGATTGACAGTGTCAAAGGCTGCAGAAAGGTCAAGAAGAATTAGAAGACAAGACTCCCCTGAATCGAGTATCCGCAGTGCGTCATCAATCACAAGCAGCAGGGCTGTTTCAGTGCTGCAGTTTTGAATGAAGCCGGACTGGAAGTTGTCCAGAAGATCATTGTCCTTGATATGGCGAGAGAGTTGTTTCGCTACACATTTTTCTGTGATTTTCGCAAGAAAGGGTAGGTTAGTGATGGGACGGTAGTTGTTAGGGTCGTTCTCATCAGCAGTGGGTTTTTAAAGCAGAGGGGTGACCTGCCCAGTTTTGAAGGAAACAGGAAGGAAGCCTTGACTGAAGGAGAGGTTGACCAGAGTGGTCCAATAGGAGAGGGAATGGGTATAGAAGTCAATGGCAATGGCACTAGGGATGGGGTCAAGAGAATGGTTAGAGGGCTTTGTATCGAGGATGCATTTAAGGAGGGCATCATCAGAGATGGGGTCAAAGTTTTGCCAAATGGTTAAGGATTTGCGCTCCTCTGTAGGGGTAGGATGAATGACCTGATCTACAAGTGATTTCACCTTTTCATCAAAGAATATAGCGAATTCCGCTGCTTTCTTTGTGGAATCCTTCAATTTGGAGGTTGGGGGAGAGCTGTTTGGGTTCTTGATGAGGTTGAATAGTTTTTTGGGTCTATTTTTGGCTGAGTCAAGGAGGGATTTGAAGTGCGACGCTTTTCCAAGGAAGATGTGCTTGTGGTACTTGGATCTTGCTGAACGAAGCGTGGCCAGATTTTCGGTGGAGGGCGCTTGTCTCCATTGTTTCTCAAGGACTCTTAGGTACTTTTTTTCTTCATAGAGGGATTTGTTGAACCAAGGTGCTGAGGGAGTGGGCCTTTTCTTTTTGCTTTGGAGAGGAGCGACATTAATGATTTCGACTGCAAGGACTGTGAGGCATTGGGAGGTTAGTTCGTTAACATCTAGGTCCGGGTCTAGCCTTGGAAGTGATAGCAAAGCAGAATCACAGAGGGTACTGAGGTCAATATTTTTAGTGTCACGGAACCAGGAAGTAGCCCTCTTAGGCTGGCCGAGAGTTACAGAGTGTGATAGCTGAAGAGAGAATGGGACGAGGAGGTGGTCAGACCAGTCTACATGAATAGGGGTAGCGATGGTCAGCAAGCCTGCTTTAGAAATGACAAGGTCCAGGGTTGAGCCCTTAGAGTGTGTTGTTTCAGTGCAGTGCACCTGCTCTCTTCTCCCTCTCCCCTCCTCCCCCTGCTATCCTTCACCTGTCCTCTTCTCCCTCTCCCCACCTCTCCCTGGTATCCTTCCCCTGCCCTCTTCTCCCTCTCCCCTCCTCCCCCTGCTATCCTTCCCCTGCACTCTTCTCTCTCTCCCCTCCTCCCCCTGCCATCCTTCACCTGCACTCTTCTCCCTCTGCCCTCCTCCCCCTGCTATCCTTCACCTGTCCTCTTCTCACTCTCCCCTCCTTCCCTTGCCATCCTTCACCTGCCCTCTTCTCCCTCTCCCTCTCCCCTCCTCCCCCTCCCATCCTTCACCTGCCCTCTTCTCCCTCTCCCCTTCTCCCTGCCATCCTTCACATGCCCTCGTCTCCCGTTCCCCTCCTTCCCTTGCCATCCTTCACTTGCCCTCGTCTCCCGCTCCCCTCCTCCCCTTCCATCCTTCACCTGCATGCCCACTTCTCCCTCTCCCCTCCTCCCCTGCCATCCTTCACTTGCCCTCTTCTCCCTCTCCCCTTCTCCCCTGCCATCCTTCAAATGCCCTATTCTCCCTTTCCCCTCCTTCCCTTGCCATCCTTCACTTCCCTCTTCTCCCTCTCCCTTTCTCCCCTGCCATACTTTACTTACCCTCTTCTCCCTTTCCCCTCCTTCCCACAGCCACCCTTCACCTGCCCTCTTCTCCCTCTCCCCTCCTCCCCTGCGACCCTTCACTTGCCCTCTTCTACCTTTCCCCTCCTTCCCTTGCCATCTTTCACCTGCCCTCTTCTCCCTCTCCCCTCCTCCCCTGCCATCCTTCACTTACCCTCTTCTCCCTCTCCCCCGCCATCCTTCACGTGCCCTCTTCTCCCTCTCCCCTCCTCCCCTTGTCATCCTTCACCTGCCCTCTTCTCCCTCTCCCCTCCTCCCTATGCTATCCTTCCCCTGCCCTCTTCTCCCTCTCCCCTCCTCCCCCTGCTATCCTTCCCCTGCCCTCTTCTCCCTCTCCCCTCCTCCCCCTGCCATCCTTAACTTGCCCTCTTCTCCCTCTCCCCTCCTCCTCCTCCTGCCATGCTTCACTTGCCCTCTTCTCCCTTTCCCCTCCTCCCCCTGCCATCCTTCACCTGCCCTCTTCTCCCTCTCCCCTCCTCTCCCTGCCATCCTTCACTTGCCCTCTTCTCCCTCTCCCTTCCTTCCCCTGCAATCCTTCACCTGCCCTCTTCTCCCTTCCCCTCCTTCCCTTGCCATCCTTCACCTGCCCTCTTATCCCTTTCGCCTCCTCCCCTGCTATCCTTCACTTGCCCTCTTCTACCTCCCCCCTCTACCCCTGCCATCCTTCTCTTGCCCTCTACTCCCTCTCCCCTCCTCCCCTGCCATCCTTCACTTGCCCTCTTCTCCCTGCTCTTCTCCTCCCCCTGCCATCCTTCACTTGCCTTCTTCTCCCTCTCCCCTCCTCCCCTGCTATTCTTCTCCTGCTCTCTTCTCCCTCTGCCCTCCTCCCCCTGCTATCCTTCACCTGTCCTCTTCTCTCTCTCCCCTTCTTCCCTTGCCATCCTTCACCTGCCCTCTTCTCCCTCTCCCCTCCTCCCCTCCCATCCTTCACCTGCCCTCTTCTCCCTCTCCCCTTCTCCCTGCCATCCTTCACGTGCCCTCGTCTCCCGTTCCCCTCCTTCCCTTGCCATCCTTCACTTGCCCTCGTCTCCCGCTCCCCTCCTCCCCTGCCATCCTTCACCTTCATGCCCTCTTCTCCCTCTCCCCTCCTCCCCTGCCATCCTTCACTTGCCCTCTTCTCCCTCTCCCCTTCTCCCCTGCCATCCTTCAAATGCCCTATTCTCCCTTTCCCCTCCTTCCCTTGCCATCCTTCACTTGCCCTCTTCTCCCTCTCCCTTTCTCCCCTGCCATCCTTTACTTACCCTCTTCTCCCTTTCCCCTCCTTCCCACAGCCATCCTTCACCTGCCCTCTTCTCCCTCTCCCCTCCTCCCCTGCGACCCTTCACTTGCCCTCTTCTACCTTTCCCCTCCTTCCCTTGCCATCTTTCACCTGCCCTCTTCTCCCTCTCCCCTCCTCCCCTGCCATCCTTCACTTACCCTCTTCTCCCTCTCCCCCGCCATCCTTCAAGTGCCCTCTTCTCCCTTTCCCCTCCTTCCCTTGCCATCCTTCACCTGCCCTCTTCTCCCTCTCCCCTCCTCCCCCGCCATCCTTCACCTGCTCTCTTCTCCCTCTCCCCTCCTCCCCTGCCATCCTTCATGTGCCCTCTTCTCCCTCTCCCCCTCCTCCCCCTGCCATCCTTCACCTGCCCTCTTCTCCCTCTCCCCTCCTCCCCCTGCCATCGTTCATGTGCCGTCTTCTCCCTCTCCCCTCCTACCCCTGCCATCCTTAATGTGCCCTCTTCTCCCTCTCCCCTCCTCCCCTGCCATCCTTCACCTGCCATCGTCTTCCTCTCCCCTCCTCCCCCTGCCATCCTTCACCTGCTCTCTTCTCCCTCTCCCCTCCTCCCCTGCCATCCTCCATGTGCCCTCTTCTCCCTCTCCCCCTCCTCCCCCTGCAATCCTTCACCTGCCCTCTTCTCCCTCTCCCGTCCTCCCCCTGCCATCGTTCATGTGCCCTCTTCTCCCTCTCCCCTCCTACCCCTGCCATCCTTCATGTGCCCTCTTCTCCCTCTCCCCTCCTCCCCCTGCCATCCTTCACCTGCCCTCTTCTCCCTCTCCCCTCCTCCCCTGCCATCCTTCACTTACCCTCTTCTCCCTCTCTCCTCCTCCCCCTGCCATCCTTCACCTGTCATCTTCTCCCTCTCCCCTCCTCCCCCTGCCATCCTTCACCTGCCCTCTTCTCCCTCTCCCCTCCTCCCCCTGCCATACTTCATGTGCCCTCTTCTCCCTCTTCCCCCCTCCCCCTGCCATCCTTCATGTGCCCTCTTCTCCCTCTCCGCTCCTCCCCCTGCCATCCTTCACTTGTCCTCTTCTCCCTCTCCCCTCCTCCCCGTGCTAGCCTTCCCCTGCCCTCTTCTCCCTCTCCCCTTCTCCCCTGCTACCCTTCCCCTGCCCTTTTCTCCCTCTTCCCTCCTCCCCCTGCAATCCTTCACCTGCTCTCTTCTCCCTCTCCCCTCCTTCTCCTGCTATCCTTCACCTGTCCTCTTCTCCCTCTCCCCTCCTTCCCTTGCCATCCTTCACCTGTCCTCTTATCTCTCTCCCCTCCTCCCCCTGCCATCCTTCACCTGCCCTCTTCTCCCTCTCCCCTTCTCCCCTGCCATCCTTCATGTGCCCTCATCTCCCTTTCCCCTCCTTCCCTTGCCATCCTTCACTTGCCCTCTTCTCTGCTCCCCTCCTCCCCTGCCATCCTTCACATGCCCTCTTCTCCCTCTCCCCTCCTCCCCTGCCATCCTTCACTTGCCCTCTTCTCCCTCTCCCCTTCTCCCCCGCCATTATTCCCCTGCCCTCTTCTCCCTCTCCCCTCCTCCCCCTGCCATCCTTCACCTGCTCTCTTCTACCTCTCCCCTCCTCCCGCTGCCATCCCTCACCTGCCCTCTTCTCCCTCTCCCCTCCTCCCCCTGCTATCCTTCACCTGTCCTCTTCTCCCTCTCCCCTCCTTCCCTTGCCATCCTTCACCTGCCCTCTTCTCCCTCTCCCCTCCTCCCTATGCTATCCTTCCCCTGCCCTCTTCTCCCTCTCCCCTCCTCCCCCTGCTATCTTTCCCCTGCCCTCTTCTCCCTCTCCCCTCCTCCCCTTGCCATCCTTCACCTGCCCTCTTCTCCCTCTCCCCTCCTCCCTATGCTATCCTTCCCCTGCCCTCTTCTCCCTCTCCCCTCCTCCCCCTGCTATCCTTCCCCTGCCCTCTTCTCCCTCTCCGCTCCTCTCCCTGCCATCCTTCATGTGCCCTCTTCTCCCTCTCCCCTCCTCCCCCTGCCATCCTTCACCTGCCCTCTTCTCCCTCTCCCTTACTCCCCCTGCCATCCTTCACTTGCCCTCTTCTCCCTCCTCCACTCCTCCCCCTGCCATCCTTCATGTGCCCTCTTCTCCCTCTCCCCTCCTCCTCCTGCCATCCTTCACATGCCCTCTTCTCCCTCTCCCCCCTCCCACAGCCTTCTTTCACTTGCCCTCTTCTCCTGTTCCCTCCTCCCCCTGCCATCCTTCACTTGCCCTCTTCTCCTTCTCCCCTCCTCCTCCTCCTGCCATGCTTCATTTGCCCTCTTCTCCCTTTCCCCTCCTCCCCCTGCCATCCTTCACCTGCCCTCTTCTCCCTCTCCCCTCCTCTCCCTGCCATCCTTCACTTGCCCTCTTCTCCCTCTCCCTTCCTTCCCCTGCAATCCTTCACCTGCCCTCTTCTCCCTCTAACTTCCTCCCCCTGCCATCCTTCACTTACTCTCCTCTCCCTCTCCCAGCCTCCCCTGCCATTCTTCACTTGCCCTCTCCTCCCTCTCCCCTCCTTCCCCTGCCATCCTTCACTTGCCCTCTTCTCCCTCTCCCCTCCTCCCCCTGCCATCCTTCACTTGCCCTCTTCTCCCTTCCCCTCCTTCCCTTGCCATCCTTTACCTGCCCTCTTATCCCTTTCGCCTCCTCCCCTGCTATCCTTCACATGCCCTCATCTACCTCCCCCCTCTACCCCTGCCATCCTTCTTTTGCCCTCTACTCCCTCTCCCCTCCTCCCCTGCCATCCTTCACCTGCCATCTTCTCCCTCTCCCCTCCTCCCCCTGCCATCCTTCACTTGCCTTCTTCTCCCTCTCCCCTCCTCCCCTGCTATTCTTCTCCTGCTCTCTTCTCCCTCTGCCCTCCTCCCCCTGCTATCCTTCACCTGTCCTCTTCTCTCTCTCCCCTCCTTCCCTTGCCATCCTTCACCTGCCCTCTTCTCCCTCTCCCCTCCTCCCCTCCCATCCTTCACCTGCCCTCTTCTCCCTCTCCCCTTCTCCCTGCCATCCTTCACGTGCCCTCGTCTCCCGTTCCCCTCCTTCCCTTGCCATCCTTCACTTGCCCTCGTCTCCCGCTCCCCTCCTCCCCTGCCATCCTTCACCTGCATGCCCTCTTCTCCCTCTCCCCTCCTCCCCTGCCATCCTTCACTTGCCCTCTTCTCCCTCTCCCCTTCTCCCCTGCCATCCTTCAAATGCCCTATTCTCCCTTTCCCCTCCTTCCCTTGCCATCCTTCACTTGCCCTCTTCTCCCTCTCCCTTTCTCCCCTGCCATCCTTTACTTACCCTCTTCTCCCTTTCCCCTCCTTCCCACAGCCATCCTTCACCTGCCCTCTTCTCCCTCTCCCCTCCTCCCCTGCGACCCTTCACTTGCCCTCTTCTACCTTTCCCCTCCTTCCCTTGCCATCTTTCACCTGCCCTCTTCTCCCTCTCCCCTCCTCCCCTGCCATCCTTCACTTACCCTCTTCTCCCTCTCCCCCGCCATCCTTCAAGTGCCCTCTTCTCCCTTTCCCCTCCTTCCCTTGCCATCCTTCACCTGCCCTCTTCTCCCTCTCCCCTCCTCCCCCGCCATCCTTCACCTGCTCTCTTCTCCCTCTCCCCTCCTCCCCTGCCATCCTTCATGTGCCCTCTTCTCCCTCTCCCCCTCCTCCCCCTGCCATCCTTCACCTGCCCTCTTCTCCCTCTCCCCTCCTCCCCCTGCCATCGTTCATGTGCCGTCTTCTCCCTCTCCCCTCCTACCCCTGCCATCCTTAATGTGCCCTCTTCTCCCTCTCCCCTCCTCCCCTGCCATCCTTCACCTGCCCTCGTCTTCCTCTTCCCTCCTCCCCCTGCCATCCTTCACCTGCTCTCCTCTCCCTCTCCCCTCCTCCCCTGCCATCCTCCATGTGCCCTCTTCTCCCTCTCCCCCTCCTCCCCCTGCAATCCTTCACCTGCCCTCTTCTCCCTCTCCCGTCCTCCCCCTGCCATCGTTCATGTGCCCTCTTCTCCCTCTCCCCTCCTACCCCTGCCATCCTTCATGTGCCCTCTTCTCCCTCTCCCCTCCTCCCCCTGCCATCCTTCACCTGCCCTCTTCTCCCTCTCCCCTCCTCCCCTGCCATCCTTCACTTACCCTCTTCTCCCTCTCTCCTCCTCCCCCTGCCATCCTTCACCTGTCATCTTCTCCCTCTCCCCTCCTCCCCCTGCCATCCTTCACCTGCCCTCTTCTCCCTCTCCCCTCCTCCCCCTGCCATACTTCATGTGCCCTCTTCTCCCTCTTCCCCCCTCCCCCTGCCATCCTTCATGTGCCCTCTTCTCCCTCTCCGCTCCTCCCCCTACCATCCTTCACTTGTCCTCTTCTCCCTCTCCCCTCCTCCCCGTGCTAGCCTTCCCCTGCCCTCTTCTCCCTCTCCCCTTCTCCCCTGCTACCCTTCCCCTGCCCTTTTCTCCCTCTTCCCTCCTCCCCCTGCAATCCTTCACCTGCTCTCTTCTCCCTCTCCCCTCCTTCTCCTGCTATCCTTCACCTGTCCTCTTCTCCCTCTCCCCTCCTTCCCTTGCCATCCTTCACCTGTCCTCTTCTCTCTCTCCCCTTCTCCCCTGCCATCCTTCATGTGCCCTCATCTCCCTTTCCCCTCCTTCCCTTGCCATCCTTCACTTGCCCTCTTCTTTGCTCCCCTCCTCCCCTGCCATCCTTCACATGCCCTCTTCTCCCTCTCCCCTCCTCCCCTGCCATCCTTCACTTGCCCTCTTCTCCCTCTCCCCTTCTCCCCCGCCATTATTCCCCTGCCCTCTTCTCCCTCTCCCCTCCTCCCCCTGCCATCCTTCACCTGCTCTCTTCTACCTCTCCCCTCCTCCCGCTGCCATCCCTCACCTGCCCTCTTCTCCCTCTCCCCTCCTCCCCCTGCTATCCTTCACCTGTCCTCTTCTCCCTCTCCCCTCCTTCCCTTGCCATCCTTCACCTGCCCTCTTCTCCCTCTCCCCTCCTCCCTATGCTATCCTTCCCCTGCCCTCTTCTACCTCTCCCCTCCTCCCCCTGCTATCTTTCCCCTGCCCTCTTCTCCCTCTCCCCTCCTCCCCTTGCCATCCTTCACCTGCCCTCTTCTCCCTCTCCCCTCCTCCCTATGCTATCCTTCCCCTGCCCTCTTCTCCCTCTCCCCTCCTCCCCCTGCTATCCTTCCCCTGCCCTCTTCTCCCTCTCCGCTCCTCTCCCTGCCATCCTTCATGTGCCCTCTTCTCCCTCTCCCCTCCTCCCCCTGCCATCCTTCACCTGCCCTCTTCTCCCTCTCCCTTACTCCCCCTGCCATCCTTCACTTGCCCTCTTCTCCCTCCTCCACTCCTCCCCCTGCCATCCTTCATGTGCCCTCTTCTCCCTCTCCCCTCCTCCTCCTGCCATCCTTCACCTGCCCTCTTCTCCCTCTCCCCCCTCCCACAGCCTTCTTTCACTTGCCCTCTTCTCCTGTTCCCTCCTCCCCCTGCCATCCTTCACTTGCCCTCTTCTCCTCCCCTCCTCCTCCTCCTGCCATGCTTCATTTGCCCTCTTCTCCCTTTCCCCTCCTCCCCCTGCCATCCTTCACCTGCCCTCTTCTCCCTCTCCCCTCCTCTCCCTGCCATCCTTCACTTGCCCTCTTCTCCCTCTCCCTTCCTTCCCCTGCAATCCTTCACCTGCCCTCTTCTCCCTCTAACTTCCTCCCCCTGCCATCCTTCACTTACTCTCCTCTCCCTCTCCCATCCTCCCCTGCCATTCTTCACTTGCCCTCTCCTCCCTCTCCCCTCCTTCCCCTGCCATCCTTCACTTGCCCTCTTCTCCCTCTCCCCTCCTCCCCCTGCCATCCTTCACTTGCCCTCTTCTCCCTTCCCCTCCTTCCCTTGCCATCCTTCACCTGCCCTCTTATCCCTTTCGCCTCCTCCCCTGCTATCCTTCACTTGCCCTCATCTACCTCCCCCCTCTACCCCTGCCATCCTTCTTTTGCCCTCTACTCCCTCTCCCCTCCTCCCCTGCCATCCTTCACTTGCCCTCTTCTCCCTGCTCTTCTCCTCCCCCTGCCGTTTTCACTTGCCCTCTTCTCCGTCTCCCCTCCTCCCCCTGCCATCCTTCACCTGCCATCTTCTCCCTCTCCCCTCCTCCCCCTGCCATCCTTCACTTGCCTTCTTCTCCCTCTCCCCTCCTCCCCTGCCATCCTTCACTTGCCCTCTTCGCCCTCTCCCCTCCTCCCCTGCTATCCTTCACTTGCCCTCGTCTCCCTCTCCCATCCTCGCACAGCCATCCTTCACTTGCCCTCTTCTCCCTCTCCCCTCCTCCCCCTGCCATCCTTCACCTGCCCTCTTCTCCCTCTCCCCTGCCATCCTTCCCCTGCCCTCTTCTCCCTCTCCTCTCCCTCTCCCCTCCTCCCCCTGCCATCCTTCACCTGCTCTCTTCTCCCTCTCCCCTCCTCCCCCTGCTATCCTTCACTTGCCCACTTCTCCCTTTCCACTCCTCCTCCTGCCATCCTTCACCTGCCCTCTTCTCCCTCTCCCCTCCTCCCCCTGCAATCCTTCACGTGCCCTCTTCTCACTTTCCACTCCTTCCCTTGCCAACCTTCACCTGCCCTCTTCTCCCTCTCCCCTACTCCCCTGCCATCCTTCACTTACCCTCTTCTCCCTCTCCCCTCCTCCCCTGCCATCCTTCACTTACCCTCTTCTCCCTCTTCCCTCCTCCCCCTGCCATCCTTCACCTGCCCTCTTCTCCCTCTCCCCTCCTCCCCCTGCCATCCTTCATGTGCCCTCTTCTCCCTCTCCCCTCCTCCCCCTGCCATCCTTCATGTGCCCTCTTCTCCCTCTCCCCTCCTCCCCCTGCCATCCTTCACCTGCCCTCTTCTCCCTCTCCCCTCCTCCCCTGCCATTTATTTATTTATATATTTATTTTTATTTAATGCGTTTTTATATAGCACGGACTTTACCCGAAGGTGTCAGAGCGCTTCACAATAGCAGCAGTAATGATACATAAGGAGCAAAAATACAAGTGAGCATGTTACAAAATCAAACGGTACGTTACATGAGGCAATAGTGACAATTGTGCAAGTATCAAGGGCAAACAAAATACAAGAGGTAGCAAACGATACGTTACAAACGGAAAAAGTGATGTGTGCAGGTTACAAGAGCATACAAAGTACACGTAGAGGTAAAAGGAAAAAAATTGCAATAAATGGCCGACACTCAGAACACTAAAACAGAAGTTACGTTACATGAGGCAGTGGTGGCCGTAGTGCATGTATCAAAAGCAAACAAAATACAAGAGGTAGCATACGATACGTTACAAAAGGAGAAAGTGACATGTGTGCATGTTACAAAAGCGATCAAAATACAAGTAAAAGTATAATACTGCAATATATGGCAGACACTCAAAACACAAAACACACTGGGAAGGCACTTCTATAGGCATGGAGAACAGAATTTCCTATAATGGAAGGACTTCCTTCAGAAAATATAGGGCGTGAATTAAATTTGGAAGTGTCTTTGAAGGAGGAGAGATTTGAGGTCAGTTTTGAAGGCCTGGGAAGAGGTGGTGGTCTGGAGCTGAAGCGGAAGTGAGTTCCAAATTCTCACCGCGTTGCCTGAAAAGGATTGGGCCATCGATCTTTCCTTCTTGAAAGTGGGACGTTCAAGCAATACATTTTCTGCATTCCGTGATGGTCTGGAGCCACCAGAGAGTTTCAGTTTATCCGCCAGGTAGTGAGGGGAGGATGAGTGCCAGGCTTTGTGGGTGATACAGACAGTCTTGTAGATAGATCTTGCCTCTATGGGAAGCCAACGGAGGGTGGATAAAATGGGTGTGATGTGGTCGCTTCTTTTGGCCCCATGTATGAAGCGAGCTGCTGAATGGAGAACAGACTTCAGGGGGGACAGGTGGGATTTGGGGAGGTCAGTAAGAAGAGAATTGCAGTAGTCCAATCTGGAGAGAACCAGTGATTGGACCAGGGTTTTAAGGTCGTGCTCCGGGAAGAAGCGACGAATCCCCCAAAGAAGGCGCAGTTGGTATCGAGCAGACTTTGCAATGGAATCGATGTGGGAGAGTAGATTGAGTTTTTTGTCGAGTATGACGCCAAGGGATTTTGCGCTCTGGACAATGATGGGTTTATTGTTCAGTAGATTAATCTGATCCATCCATGATTGCACTGGGGGAGGAGAAAGTGAGGAGGAGAGGAGGAGGAATTCAGTTTTGGAGGGATTCAGGACCAGTTGATGAGTTAACATCCAGTTTTGAATGGAGTCGAGAGTAGAGCTTAGGAGGGAGAGATCGTGAGTGGAGGCCACCTTAAGGTAGATTTGAGTGTCGTCCGCATATAGATGATAGTGGATCCCGGATTTACTCAGGAGATTTCCCAACGGTTCTAAGTAGAGATTGAACAGTGTGGGTGCAAGTATAGAGCCTTGAGGGACACCTTGACCGACCGCTAAAGGAGACGAAAGACTGTTCGCTATTTTGATCATTTGGGATCTATCAGAGAGGAAGGAGGCAAACCATTTGAGCACAGTGCCCTCCATGCCCATTCTCTGTTGCAGAGTGTTAAGGAGAGTATTGTGATTGACAGTGTCAAAGGCTGCAGAAAGGTCAAGAAGAATTAGAAGACAAGACTCCCCTGAATCGAGTATCCGCAGTGCGTCCTCAATCACAAGCAGCAGGGCTGTTTCAGTGCTGCAGTTTTGAATGAAGACGGACTGGAAGTTGTCCAGAAGATCATTGTCCTTGATATGGCGAGAGAGTTGTTTCGCTACACATTTTTCTGTGATTTTCGCAAGAAAGGGTAGGTTAGTGATGGGACGGTAGTTGTTAGGGTCGTTCTCATCAGCAGTGGGTTTTTAAAGCAGAGGGGTGACCTGCCCAGTTTTTTAAGGAAACAGGAAGGAAGCCTTGACTGAAGGAGAGGTTGACCAGAGTGGTCCAATAGGAGAGGGAATGGGTATAGAAGTCAATGGCAATGGCACTAGGGATGGGGTCAAGAGAATGGTTAGAGGGCTTTGTATCGAGGATGCATTTAAGGAGGGCATCATCAGAGATGGGGTCAAAGTTTTGCCAAATGGTTAAGGATTTGCGCTCCTCTGTAGGGGTAGGATGAATGACCTGATCTACAAGTGATTTCACCTTTTCATCAAAGAATATAGCAAATTCCGCTGCTTTCTTTGTGGAATCCTTCAATTTGGAGGTTGGGGGAGAGCTGTTTGGGTTCTTGATGAGGTTGAATAGTTTTTTGGGTCTATTTTTGGCTGAGTCAAGGAGGGATTTGAAGTGCGACGCTTTTCCAAGGAAGATGTGCTTGTGGTACTTGGATCTTGCTGAACGAAGCGTGGCCAGATTTTCAGTGGAGGGCGCTTGTCTCCATTGTTTCTCAAGGACTCTTAGGTACTTTTTTTCTTCATAGAGGGATTTGTTGAACCAAGGTGCTGAGGGAGTGGGCCTTTTCTTTTTGCTTTGGAGAGGAGCGACATTATTGATTTCGACTGCAAGGACTGTGAGGCATTGGGAGGTTAGTTCGTTAACATCTAGGTCCGGGTCTAGCCTTGGAAGTGATAGCAAAGCAGAATCACAGAGGGTACTGAGGTCAATATTTTTAGTGTCACGGAACCAGGAAGTAGCCCTCTTAGGCTGGCCGAGAGTTACAGAGTGTGATAGCTGAAGAGAGAATGGGACGAGGAGGTGGTCAGACCAGTCTACATGAATAGGGGTAGCGATGGTCAGCAAGCCTGCTTTAGAAATGACAAGGTCCAGGGTTGAGCCCTTAGAGTGTGTTGTTTCAGTGCAGTGCACCTGCTCTCTTCTCCCTCTCCCCTCCTCCCCCTGCTATCCTTCACCTGTCCTCTTCTCCCTCTCCCCACCTCTCCCTGGTATCCTTCCCCTGCCCTCTTCTCCCTCTCCCCTCCTCCCCCTGCTATCCTTCCCCTGCCCTCTTCTCCCTCTCCCCTCCTCCCCTGCCATCCTTCACCTGCCCTCTTCTCCCTCTCCACTCCTCCCCCTGCTATCCTTCCCCTGCACTCTTCTCTCTCTCCCCTCCTCCCCCTGCCATCCTTCACCTGCACTCTTCTCCCTCTGCCCTCCTCCCCCTGCTATCCTTCACCTGTCCTCTTCTCCCTCTCCCCTCCTTCCCTTGCCATCCTTCACCTGCCCTCTTCTCCCTCTCCCCTCCTCCCCCTCCCATCCTTCACCTGCCCTCTTCTCCCTCTCCCCTTCTCCCTGCCATCCTTCACATGCCCTCGTCTCCCGTTCCCCTCCTTCCCTTGCCATCCTTCACTTGCCCTCGTCTCCCGCTCCCCTCCTCCCCTTCCATCCTTCACCTGCATGCCCTCTTCTCCCTCTCCCCTCCTCCCCTGCCATCCTTCACTTGCCCTCTTCTCCCTCTCCCCTTCTCCCCTGCCATCCTTCAAATGCCCTATTCTCCCTTTCCCCTCCTTCCCTTGCCATCCTTCACTTGCCCTCTTCTCCCTCTCCCTTTCTCCCCTGCCATCCTTTACTTACCCTCTTCTCCCTTTCCCCTCCTTCCCACAGCCATCCTTCACCTGCCCTCTTCTCCCTCTCCCCTCCTCCCCTGCGACCCTTCACTTGCCCTCTTCTACCTTTCCCCTCCTTCCCTTGCCATCTTTCACCTGCCCTCTTCTCCCTCTCCCCTCCTCCCCTGCCATCCTTCACTTACCCTCTTCTCCCTCTCCCCCGCCATCCTTCACGTGCCCTCTTCTCCCTCTCCCCTCCTCCCCTTGCCATCCTTCACCTGCCCTCTTCTCCCTCTCCCCTCCTCCCTATGCTATCCTTCCCCTGCCCTCTTCTCCCTCTCCCCTCCTCCCCCTGCTATCCTTCCCCTGCCCTCTCCTCCCTCTCCCCTCCTCCCCCTGCCATCCTTCACTTGCCCTCTTCTCCCTCTCCCCTCCTCCTCCTCCTGCCATGCTTCACTTGCCCTCTTCTCCCTTTCCCCTCCTCCCCCTGCCATCCTTCACCTGCCCTCTTCTCCCTCTAACTTCCTCCCCCTGCCATCCTTCACTTACTCTCCTCTCCCTCTCCCATCCTCCCCTGCCATTCTTCACTTGCCCTCTCCTCCCTTTCCCCTCCTTCCCCTGCCATCCTTCACTTTCCCTCTTCTCCCTCTCCCCTCCTCCCCCTGCCATCCTTCACTTGCCCTCTTCTCCCTTCCCCTCCTTCCCTTGCCATCCTTCACCTGCCCTCTTATCCCTTTCGCCTCCTCCCCTGCTATCCTTCACTTGCCCTCTTCTACCTCGCCCATCTACCCCTGCCATCCTTCTCTTGCCCTCTACTCCCTCTCCCCTCCTCCCCTGCCATCCTTCACTTGCCCTCTTCTCCCTGCTCTTCTCCTCCCCCTGCCATTTTCACTTGCCCTCTTCTCCGTCTCCCCTCCTCCCCCTGCCATCCTTCACCTGCCATCTTCTCCCTCTCCCCTCCTCCCCCTGCCATCCTTCACTTGCCTTCTTCTCCCTCTCCCCTCCTCCCCTGCTATCCTTCACCTGCTCTCTTCTCCCTCTGCCCTCCTCCCCCTGCTATCCTTCACCTGTCCTCTTCTCCCTCTCCCCTCCTTCCCTTGCCATCCTTCACCTGCCCTCTTCTCCCTCTCCCCTCCTCCCCTCCCATCCTTCACCTGCCCTCTTCTCCCTCTCCCCTTCTCTCTGCCATCCTTCACGTGCCCTCGTCTCCCGTTCCCCTCCTTCCCTTGCCATCCTTCACTTGCCCTCGTCTCCCGCTCCCCTCCTCCCCTGCCATCCTTCACCTGCATGCCCTCTTCTCCCTCTCCCCTCCTCCCCTGCCATCCTTCACTTGCCCTCTTCTCCCTCTCCCCTTCTCCCCTGCCATCCTTCAAATGCCCTATTCTCCCTTTCCCCTCCTTCCCTTGCCATCCTTCACTTGCCCTCTTCTCCCTCTCCCTTTCTCCCCTGCCATCCTTTACTTACCCTCTTCTCCCTTTCCCCTCCTTCCCACAGCCATCCTTCACCTGCCCTCTTCTCCCTCTCCCCTCCTCCCCTGCGACCCTTCACTTGCCCTCTTCTACCTTTCCCCTCCTTCCCTTGCCATCTTTCACCTGCCCTCTTCTCCCTCTCCCCTCCTCCCCTGCCATCCTTCACTTACCCTCTTCTCCCTCTCCCCTCCTCCCCCTGCCATCCTTCAAGTGCCCTCTTCTCCCTTTCCCCTCCTTCCCTTGCCATCCTTCACCTGCCCTCTTCTCCCTCTCCCCTCCTCCCCCGCCATCCTTCACCTGCTCTCTTCTCCCTCTCCCCTCCTCCCCTGCCATCCTTCATGTGCCCTCTTCTCCCTCTCCCCCTCCTCCCCCTGCCATCCTTCACCTGCCCTCTTCTCCCTCTCCCCTCCTCCCCCTGCCATCGTTCGTGTGCCCTCTTCTCCCTCTCCCCTCCTCCCCCTGCCATCCTTCCTGTGCCCTCTTCTCCCTCTCCCTTACTCCCCCTGCCATCCTTCACTTGCCCTCTTCTCCCTCCTCCCCTCCTCCCCCTGCCATCCTTAATGTGCCCTCTTCTCCCTCTCCCCCTCCTCCCCCTGCAATCCTTCACCTGCCCTCTTCTCCCTCTCCCCTCCTCCCCCTGCCATCGTTCATGTGCCCTCTTCTCCCTCTCCCCTCCTACCCCTGCCATCCTTCATGTGCCCTCTTCTCCCTCTCCCCTCCTCCCCCTGCCATCCTTCACCTGCCCTCTTCTCCCTCTCCCCTCCTCCCCTGCCATCCTTCACTTACCCTCTTCTCCCTCTCTCCTCCTCCCCCTGCCATCCTTCACCTGTCATCTTCTCCCTCTCTCCTCCTCCCCCTGCCATCCTTCACCTGCCCTCTTCTCCCTCTCCCCTCCTCCCCCTGCCATACTTCATGTGCCCTCTTCTCCCTCTTCCCCCCTCCCCCTGCCATCCTTCATGTGCCCTCTTCTCCCTCTCCGCTCCTCCCCCTGCCATCCTTCACTTGTCCTCTTCTCCCTCTCCCCTCCTCCCCGTGCTAGCCTTCACCTGCCCTCTTCTCCCTCTCCCCTTCTCCCCTGCTACCCTTCCCCTGCCCTTTTCTCCCTCTTCCCTCCTCCCCCTGCCATCCTTCACCTGCTCTCTTCTCCCTCTCCCCTCCTTCTCCTGCTATCCTTCACCTGTCCTCTTCTCCCTCTCCCCTCCTTCCCTTGCCATCCTTCACCTGTCCTCTTCTCTCTCTCCCCTCCTCCCCCTGCCATCCTTCACCTGCCCTCTTCTCCCTCTCCCCTTCTCCCCTGCCATCCTTCATGTGCCCTCATCTCCCTTTCCCCTCCTTCCCTTGCCATCCTTCACTTGCCCTCTTCTCTGCTCCCCTCCTCCCCTGCCATCCTTCACATGCCCTCTTCTCCCTCTCCCCTCCTCCCCTGCCATCCTTCACTTGCCCTCTTCTCCCTCTCTCCTTCTCCCCCGCCATCCTTCCCCTGCCCTCTTCTCCCTCTCCCCTCCTCCCCCTGCCATCCTTCACCTGCTCTCTTCTCCCTCTCCCCTCCTCCCGCTGCCATCCCTCACCTGCCCTCTTCTCCCTCTCCCCTCCTCCCCCTGCAATCCTTCACCTGTCCTCTTCTCCCTCTCCCCTCCTTCCCTTGCCATCCTTCACCTGCCCTCTTCTCCCTCTCCCCTCCTCCCTATGCTATCCTTCCCCTGCCCTCTTCTCCCTCTCCCCTCCTCCCCCTGCTATCTTTCCCCTGCCCTCTTCTCCCTCTCCCCTCCTCCCCTTGCCATCCTTCACCTGCCCTCTTCTCCCTCTCCCCTCCTCCCTATGCTATCCTTCCCCTGCCCTCTTCTCCCTCTCCCCTCCTCCCCCTGCTATCCTTCCCCTGCCCTCTTCTCCCTCTCCGCTCCTCTCCCTGCCATCCTTCATGTGCCCTCTTCTCCCTCTCCCCTCCTCCCCCTGCCATCCTTCACCTGCCCTCTTCTCCCTCTCCCTTACTCCCCCTGCCATCCTTCACTTGCCCTCTTTTCCCTCCTCCACTCCTCCCCCTGCCATCCTTCATGTGCCCTCTTCTCCCTCTCCCCTCCTCCTCCTGCCATCCTTCACCTGCCCTCTTCTCCCACTCCCCCCTCCCACAGCCTTCTTTCACTTGCCCTCTTCTCCTGTTCCCTCCTCCCCCTGCCATCCTCCACTTGCCCTCTTCTCCTTCTCCCCTCCTCCTCCTCCTGCCATGCTTCATTTGCCCTCTTCTCCCTTTCCCCTCCTCCCCCTGCCATCCTTCACCTGCCCTCTTCTCCCTCTCCCCTCCTCTCCCTGCCATCCTTCACTTGCCCTCTTCTCCCTCTCCCCTCCTTCCCCTGCCATCCTTCACTTGCCCTCTTCTCCCTCTCCCCTCCTCCCCCTGCCATCCTTCACTTGCCCTCTTCTCCCTTCTCCTCCTTCCCTTGCCATCCTTCACCTGCCCTCTTATCCCTTTCGCCTCCTCCCCTGCTATCCTTCACTTGCCCTCATCTACCTCCCCCCTCTACCCCTGCCATCCTTCTTTTGCCCTCTACTCCCTCTCCCCTCCTCCCCTGCCATCCTTCACTTGCCCTCTTCTCCCTGCTCTTCTCCTCCCCCTGCCGTTTTCACTTGCCCTCTTCTCCGTCTCCCCTCCTCCCCCTGCCATCCTTCACCTGCAATCTTCTCCCTCTCCCCTCCTCCCCCTGCCATCCTTCACTTGCCTTCTTCTCCCTCTCCCCTCCTCCCCTGCCATCCTTCACTTGCCCTCTTCGCCCTCTCCCCTCCTCCCCTGCTATCCTTCACTTGCCCTCGTCTCCCTCTCCCATCCTCGCACAGCCATCCTTCACTTGCCCTCTTCTCCCTCTCCCCTCCTCCCCCTGCCATCCTTCACCTGCCCTCTTCTCCCTCTCCCCTGCCATCCTTCCCCTGCCCTCTTCTCCCTCTCCTCTCCCTCTCCCCTCCTCCCCCTGCCATCCTTCACCTGCTCTCTTCTCCCTCTCCCCTCCTCCCCCTGCTATCCTTCACTTGACCACTTCTCCCTTTCCACTCCTCCTCCTGCCATCCTTCACCTGCCCTCTTCTCCCTCTCCCCTCCTCCCCCTGCAATCCTTCACGTGCCCTCTTCTCACTTTCCACTCCTTCCCTTGCCAACCTTCACCTGCCCTCTTCTCCCTCTCCCCTACTCCCCTGCCATCCTTCACTTACCCTCTTCTCCCTCTCCCCTCCTCCCCTGCCATCCTTCACTTACCCTCTTCTCCCTCTTCCCTCCTCCCCCTGCCATCTTTCACCTGCCCTCTTCTCCCTCTCCCCTCCTCCCCCTGCCATCCTTCATGTGCCCTCTTCTCCCTCTCCCCTCCTCCCCCTGCCATCCTTCATGTGCCCTCTTCTCCCTCTCCCCTCCTCCCCCTGCCATCCTTCACCTGCCCTCTTCTCCCTCTCCCCTCCTCCCCTGCCATTTATTTATTTATTTTTATTTAATGCGTTTTTATATAGTGCGGACTTTACCCGAAGGTGTCAGAGCGCTTCACAATAGCAGCAGTAATGATACATAAGGAGCAAAAATACAAGTGAGCATGTTACAAAATCAAACGGTACGTTACATGAGGCAATAGTGACAATTGTGCAAGTATCAAGGGCAAACAAAATACAAGAGGTAGCAAACGATACGTTACAAACGGAAAAAGTGATGTGTGCAGGTTACAAGAGCATACAAAGTACACGTAGAGGTAAAAGGAAAAAAATTGCAATAAATGGCCGACACTCAGAACACTAAAACAGAAGTTACGTTACATGAGGCAGTGGTGGCCGTAGTGCATGTATCAAAAGCAAACAAAATACAAGAGGTAGCATACGATACGTTACAAAAGGAGAAAGTGACATGTGTGCATGTTACAAAAGCGATCAAAATACAAGTAAAAGTATAATACTGCAATATATGGCAGACACTCAAAACACAAAACACACTGGGAAGGCACTTCTATAGGCATGGAGAACAGAATTTCCTATAATGGAAGGACTTCCTTCAGAAAATATAGGGCGTGAATTAAATTTGGAAGTGTCTTTGAAGGAGGAGAGATTTGAGGTCAGTTTTGAAGGCCTGGGAAGAGGTGGTGGTCTGGAGCTGAAGCGGAAGTGAGTTCCAAATTCTCACCGCGTTGCCTGAAAAGGATTGGGCCATCGATCTTTCCTTCTTGAAAGTGGGAGGTTCAAGCAATACATTTTCTGCATTCCGTGATGGTCTGGAGCCACCAGAGAGTTTCAGTTTATCCGCCAGGTAGTGAGGGGAGGATGAGTGCAAGGCTTTGTGGGTGATACAGGCAGTCTTGTAGATAGATCTTGCCTCTATGGGAAGCCAACGGAGGGTGGATAAAATGGGTGTGATGTGGTCGCTTCTTTTGGCCCCATGTATGAAGCGAGCTGCTGAATGGAGAACAGACTTCAGGGGGGACAGGTGGGATTTGGGGAGGCCAGTAAGAAGAGAATTGCAGTAGTCCAATCTGGAGAGAACCAGCGATTGGACCAGGGTTTTAAGGTCGTGCTCCGGGAAGAAGCGACGAATCCCCCAAAGAAGGCGCAGTTGGTATCGAGCAGACTTTGCAATGGAATCGATGTGGGAGAGTAGATTGAGTTTTTTGTCGAGTATGACGCCAAGGGATTTTGCGCTCTCGACAATGATGGGTTTATTGTTCAGTAGATTAATCTGATCCATCCATGATTGAACTGGGGGAGGAGAAAGTGAGGAGGAGAGGAGGAGGAATTCAGTTTTGGAAGGATTCAGGACCAGTTGATGAGTTAACATCCAGTTTTGAATGGAGTCGAGAGTAGAGCTTAGGAGGGAGAGATCGTGAGTGGAGGCCACCTTAAGGTAGATTTGAGTGTCGTCCGCATATAGATGATAGTGGATCCCGGATTTACTCAGGAGATTTCCCAACGGTTCTAAGTAGAGATTGAACAGTGTGGGTGCAAGTATAGAGCCTTGAGGGACACCTTGACCGACCGCTAAAGGAGATGAAAGACTGTTCGCTATTTTGATCATTTGGGATCTATCAGAGAGGAAGGAGGCAAACCATTTGAGCACAGTGCCCTCCATGCCATTCTCTGTTGCAGAGTGTTAAGGAGAGTATTGTGATTGACAGTGTCAAAGGCTGCAGAAAGGTCAAGAAGAATTAGAAGACAAGACTCCCCTGAATCGAGTATCCGCAGTGCGTCATCAATCACTAGCAGCAGGGCTGTTTCAGTGCTGCAGTTTTGAATGAAGCCGGACTGGAAGTTGTCCAGAAGATCATTGTCCTTGATATGGCGAGAGAGTTGTTTCGCTACACATTTTTCTGTGATTTTCGCAAGAAAGGGTAGGTTAGTGATGGGACGGTAGTTGTTAGGGTCGTTCGCATCAGCGGTGGGTTTTTAAAGCAGAGGGGTGACCTGCCCAGTTTTGAAGGAAACAGGAAGGGAGCCTTGACTGAGGGAGAGGTTGACCAGAGTGGTCCAATAGGAGAGGGAATGGGTATAGACGTCAATGGCAATGGCACTAGGGATGGGGTCAAGAGAATGGTTAGAGGGCTTTGTATCGAGGATGCATTTAAGGAGGGCATCATCAGAGATGGGGTCAAAGTTTTGCCAAATGGTTAAGGATTTGCGCTCCTCTGTAGGGGTAGGATGAATGACCTGATCTACAAGTGATTTCACCTTTTCATCAAAGAATATAGCGAATTCCGCTGCTTTCTTTGTGGAATCCTTCAATTTGGAGGTTGGGGGAGAGCTGTTTGGGTTCTTGATGAGGTCGAATAGTTTTTTGGGTCTATTTTTGGCTGAGTCAAGGAGGGATTTGAAGTGCGACGCTTTTCCAAGGAAGATGTGCTTGTGGTACTTGGATCTTGCTGAATGAAGCGTGGCCAGATTTTCGGTGGAGGGCGCTTGTCTCCATTGTTTCTCAAGGACTCTTAGGTACTTTCTTTCTTCATAGAGGGATTTGTTGAACCAAGGTGCTGAGGGAGTGGGCCTTTTCTTTTTGCTTTGGAGAGGAGCGACATTATTGATTTCGACTACAAGGACTGTGAGGCATTGGGAGGTTAGTTCGTTAACATCTAGGTCCGGGTCTAGCCTTGGAAGTGATAGCAAAGCAGAATCACAGAGGGTACTGAGGTCAATATTTTTAGTGTCACGGAACCAGGAAGTAGCCCTCTTAGGCTGGCCGAGAGTTATAGAGTGTGATAGCTGAAGAGAGAATGGGATGAGGAGGTGGTCAGACCAGTCTACATGAATAGGGGTAGCGATGGTCAGCAAGCCTGCTTTAGAAATGACAAGGTCCAGGGTTGAGCCCTTAGAGTGTGTTGTTTCAGTGTGTTGTTTCAGTGCAGTGCACCTGCTCTCTTCTCCCTCTCCCCTCCTCCCCCTGCTATCCTTCACCTGTTCTCTTCTCCCTCTCCCCACCTCTCCCTGGTATCCTTCCCCTGCCCTCTTCTCCCTCTCCCCTCCTCCCCCTGCTATCCTTCCCCTGCACTCTTCTCTCTCTCCCCTCCTCCCCCTGCTATCCTTCACCTGTCCTCTTCTCCCTCTCCCCTCCTTCCCTTGCCATCCTTCACCTGCCCTCTTCTCCCTCTCCCCTCCTCCCCCTCCCGTCCTTCACCTGCCCTCTTCTCCCTCTCCCCTTCTCCCTGCCATCCTTCACATGCCCTCGTCTCCCGTTCCCCTCCTTCCCTTGCCATCCTTCACTTGCCCTCATCTCCCGCTCCCCTCCTCCCCTTCCATCCTTCACCTGCATGCCCTCTTCTCCCTCTCCCCTCCTCCCCTGCCATCCTTCACTTGCCCTCTTCTCCCTCTCCCCTTCTCCCCTGCCATCCTTCAAATGCCCTATTCTCCCTTTCCCCTCCTTCCCTTGCCATCCTTCACTTGCCCTCTTCTCCCTCTCCCTTTCTCCCCTGCCATCCTTTACTTACCCTCTTCTCCCTTTCCCCTCCTTCCCACAGCCATCCTTCACCTGCCCTCTTCCCCCTCTCCCCTCCTCCCCTGCGACCCTTCACTTGCCCTCTTCTACCTTTCCCCTCCTTCCCTTGCCATCTTTCACCTGCCCTCTTCTCCCTCTCCCCTCCTCCCCTGCCATCCTTCACTTACCCTCTTCTCCCTCTCCCCCGCCATCCTTCACGTGCCCTCTTCTCCCTCTCCCCTCCTCCCCTTGCCATCCTTCACCTGCCCTCTTCTCCCTCTCCCCTCCTCCCTATGCTATCCTTCCCCTGCCCTCTTCTCCCTCTCCCCTCCTCCCCCTGCTATCCTTCCCCTGCCCTCTTCTCCCTCTCCCCTCCTCCCCCTGCCATCCTTCACTTGCCCTCTTCTCCCTCTCCCCTCCTCCTCCTCCTGCCATGCTTCACTTGCCCTCTTCTCCCTTTCCCCTCCTCCCCCTGCCATCCTTCACCTGCCCTCTTCTCCCTCTCCCCTCCTCTCCCTGCCATCCTTCACTTGCCCTCTTCTCCCTCTCCCCTCCTTCCCCTGCAATCCTTCACCTGCCCTCTTCTCCCTCTAACTTCCTCCCCCTGCCATCCTTCACTTACTCTCCTCTCCCTCTCCCATCCTCCCCTGCCATTCTTCACTTGCCCTCTCCTCCCTCTCCCCTCCTTCCCCTGCCATCCTTCACTTGCCCTCTTCTCCCTCTCCCCTCCTCCCCCTGCCATCCTTCACTTGCCCTCTTCTCCCTTCCCCTCCTTCCCTTGCCATCCTTCACCTGCCCTCTTATCCCTTTCGCCTCCTCCCCTGCTATCCTTCACTTGCCCACTTCTACCTCCCCCCTCTACCCCTGCCATCCTTCTCTTGCCCTCTACTCCCTCTCCCCTCCTCCCCTGCCATCCTTCACTTGCCCTCTTCTCACTGCTCTTCTCCTCCCCCTGCCATTTTCACTTGCCCTCTTCTCCGTCTCCCTTCCTCCCCCTGCCATCCTTCACCTGCCATCTTCTCCCTCTCCCCTCCTTCCCCTGCCATCCTTCACTTGCCTTCTTCTTCCTCTCCCCTCCTCCCCTGCTATCCTTCACCTGCTCTCTTCTCCCTCTGCCCTTCTCCCCCTGCTATCCTTCACCTGTCCTCTTCTCCCTCTCCCCTCCTTCCCTTGCCATCCTTCACCTGCCCTCTTCTCCCTCTCCCCTCCTCCCCTCCCATCCTTCACCTGCCCTCTTCTCCCTCTCCCCTTCTCCCTGCCATCCTTCACGTGCCCTCGTCTCCCGTTCCCCTCCTTCCCTTGCCATCCTTCACTTGCCCTCGTCTCCCGCTCCCCTCCTCCCCTGCCATCCTTCACCTGCATGCCCTCTTCTCCCTCTCCCCTCCTCCCCTGCCATCCTTCACTTGCCCTCTTCTCCCTCTCCCCTGCCATCCTTCAAATGCCCTATTCTCCCTTTCCCCTCCTTCCCTTGCCATCCTTCACTTGCCCTCTTCTCCCTCTCCCTTTCTCCCCTGCCATCCTTTACTTACCCTCTTCTCCCTTTCCTCTCCTTCCCACAGCCATCCTTCACCTGCCCTCTTCTCCCTCTCCCCTCCTCCCCTGCGACCCTTCACTTGCCCTCTTCTACCTTTCCCCTCCTTCCCTTGCCATCTTTCACCTGCCCTCTTCTCCCTCTCCCCTCCTCCCCTGCCATCCTTCACTTACCCTCTTCTCCCTCTCCCCCGCCATCCTTCACGTGCCCTCTTCTCCCTTTCCCCTCCTTCCCCTGCCATCCTTCACCTGCCCTCTTCTCCCTCTCCCCTCCTCCCCCTGCCATCCTTCACCTGCCCTCTTCTCCCTCTCCCCTCCTCCCCTGCCATCCTTCACCTGCTCTCTTCTCCCTCTCCCCTCCTCCCCTGCCATCCTTCATGTGCCCTCTTCTCCCTCTCCCCCTCCTCCCCCTGCCATCCTTCACCTGCCCTCTTCTCCCTCTCCCCTCCTCCTCCTCCTGCCATCGTTCATGTGCCCTCTTCTCCCTCTCCCCTCCTACCCCTGCCATCCTTAATGTGCCCTCTTCTCCCTCTCCCCTCCTCCCCTGCCATCCTTCACCTGCCATCGTCTTCCTCTCCCCTCCTCCCCCTGCCATCCTTCACCTGCTCTCTTCTCCCTCTCCCCTGCTCCCCTGCCATCCTCCATGTGCCCTCTTCTCCCTCTCCCCCTCCTCCCCCTGCCATCCTTCACCTGCCCTCTTCTCCCTCTCCCCTCCTCCCCCTGCCATCGTTCATGTGCCCTCTTCTCCCTCTCCCCTCCTACCCCTGCCATCCTTCATGTGCCCTCTTCTCCCTCTCCCCTCCTCCCCCTGCCATCCTTCACCTGCCCTCTTCTCCCTCTCCCCTCCTCCCCTGCCATCCTTCACTTACCCTCTTCTCCCTCTCTCCTCCTCCCCCTGCCATCCTTCACCTGTCATCTTCTCCCTCTCCCCTCCTCCCCATGCCATCCTTCACCTGCCCTCTTCTCCCTCTCCCCTCCTCCCCCTGCCATCCTTCATGTGCCCTCTTCTCCCTCTCCGCTCCTCCCCCTACCATCCTTCACTTGTCCTCTTCTCCCTCTCCCCTCCTCCCCGTGCTAGCCTTCCCCTGCCCTCTTCTCCCTCTCCCCTTCTCCCCTGCTACCCTTCCCCTGCCCTCTTCTCCCTCTTCCCTCCTCCCCCTGCCATCCTTCACCTGCTCTCTTCTCCCTCTCCCCTCCTTCTCCTGCTATCCTTCACCTGTCATCTTCTCCCTATCCCTCTCCCCTCCTTCCCTTGCCATCCTTCACCTGTCCTCTTCTCTCTCTCCCCTCCTCCCCCTGCCATCCTTCACCTGCCCTCTTCTCCCTCTCCCCTTCTCCCCTGCCATCCTTCATGTGCCCTCATCTCCCTTTCCCCTCCTTCCCTTGCCATCCTTCACTTGCCCTCTTCTCTGCTCCCCTCCTCCCCTGCCATCCTTCACATGCCCTCAGCTCCCTCTCCCCTCCTCCCCTGCCATCCTTCACTTGCCCTCTTCTCCCTCTCCCCTTCTCCCCCGCCATCCTTCCCCTGCCCTCTTCTCCCTCTCCCCTCCTCCCCCTGCCATCCTTCACCTGCTCTCTTCTCCCTCTCCCCTCCTCCCGCTGCCATCCCTCACCTGCCCTCTTCTCCCTCTCCCCTCCTCCCCCTGCTATCCTTCACCTGTCCTCTTCTCCCTCTCCCCTCCTTCCCTTGCCATCCTTCACCTGCCCTCTTCTCCCTCTCCCCTCCTCCCTATGCTATCCTTCCCCTGCCCTCTTCTCCCTCTCCCTCCTCCCCCTGCCCTCTTCTCCCTCTCCCCTCCTCCCCTTGCCATCCTTCACCTGCCCTCTTCTCCCTCTCCCCTCCTCCCTATGCTATCCTTCCCCTGCCCTCTTCTCCCTCTCCCCTCCTCCCCCTGCTATCCTTCCCCTGCCCTCTTCTCCCTCTCCGCTCCTCCCCCTGCCATCCTTCATGTGCCCTCTTCTCCCTCTCCCCTCCTCCCCTGCCATCCTTCACTTACCCTCTTCTCCCTCTCCCCCGCCATCCTTCACGTGCCCTCTTCTCCCTTTCCCTTACTCCCCCTGCCATCCTTCACTTGCCCTCTTCTCCCTCCTCCACTCCTCCCCTGCCATCCTTCATGTGCCCTCTTCTCCCTCTCCCCTCCTCCTCCTGCCATCCTTCACCTGCCCTCTTCTCCCTCTCCCCCCTCCCACAGCCTTATTTCACTTGCCCTCTTCTCCTGTTCCCTCCTCCCCCTGCCATCCTTCACTTGCCCTCTTCTCCCTCTCCCCTCCTCCTCCTCCTGCCATGCTTCATTTGCCCTTTTCTCCCTTTCCCCTCGTCCCCCTGCCATCCTTCACCTGCCCTCTTCTCCCTCTCCCCTCCTCTCTCTGCCATCCTTCACTTGCCCTCTTCTCCCTCTCCCCTACTTCCCCTGCAATCCTTCACCTGCCCTCTTCTCCCTCTAACTTCCTCCCCCTGCCATCCTTCACTTACTCTCCTCTCCCTCTCCCATCCTCCCCTGCCATTCTTCACTTGCCCTCTCCTCCCTCTCCCCTCCTTCCCCTGCCATCCTTCACTTGCCCTCTTCTCCCTCTCCCCTCCTCCCCCTGCCATCCTTCACTTGCCCTCTTCTCCCTTCCCCTCCTTCCCTTGCCATCCTTCACCTGCCCTCTTATCCCTTTCGCCTCCTCCCCTGCTATCCTTCACTTGCCCTCATCTACCTCCCCCCTCTACCCCTGCCATCCTTCTCTTGCCCTCTACTCCCTCTCCCCTCCTCCCCTGCCATCCTTCACTTGCCCTCTTCTCCCTGCTCTTCTCCTCCCCCTGCCGTTTTCACTTGCCCTCTTCTCCGTCTCCCCTCCTCCCCCTGCCATCCTTCACCTGCCATCTTCTCCCTCTCCCCTCCTCCCACTGCCATCCTTCACTTGCCTTCTTCTGCCTCTCCCCTCCCCCCCTGCCATCCTTCACTTGCCCTCTTCTCCCTCTCCCCTCCTCCCCTGCTATCCTTCACTTGCCCTCGTCTCCCTCTCCCATCCTCGCACAGCCATCCTTCACTTGCACTCTTCTCCCTCTCCCCTCCTCCCCCTGCCATCCTTCACCTGCCCTCTTCTCCCTCTCCCCTGCCATCCTTCCCCTGCCCTCTTCTCCCTCTCCCCTCCTCCCCCTGCCATCCTTCACCTGCTCTCTTCTCCCTCTCCCCTCCTCCCCCTGCTATCCTTCACTTGCCCACTTCTCCCTTTCCACTCCTCCTCCTGCCATCCTTCACCTGCCCTCTTCTCCCTCTCCCCTCCTCCCCCTGCAATCCTTCACGTGCCCTCTTCTCACTCTCCCCTCCTCCCCTGCCATCCTTCACTTACCCTCTTCTCCCTCTCCCCTCCTCCCCTGCCATCCTTCACTTACCCTCTTCTCCCTCTTCCCTCCTCCCCCTGCCATCCTTCACCTGCCCTCTTCTCCCTCTCCCCTCCTCCCGCTGCCATCCTTCATGTGCCCTCTTCTCCCTCTCCCCTCCTCCCCCTGCCATCCTTCATGTGCCCTCTTCTTCCTCTCCCCTCCTCCCCCTGCCATCCTTCACCTGCCCTCTTCTCCCTCTCCCCTCCTCCCCTGCCATTTATTTATTTATTTATTTATTTTTATTTAATGCGTTTTTATATAGCGCGGACTTTACCCGAAGGTGTCAGAGCGCTTCACAATAGCAGCAGTAATGATACATAAGGAGCAAAAATACAAGTGAGCATGTTACAAAATCAAATGGTACGTTACATGAGGCAATAGTGACAATTGTGCAAGTTTCAAGGGCAAATAAAATACAAGAGGTAGCAAACGATACGTTACAAACGGAAAAAGTGATGTGTGCAGGTTACAAGAGCATACAAAGTACACGTAGAGGTAAAAGGAAAAAAATTGCAATAAATGGCCGACACTCAGAACACTAAAACAGAAGTTACGTTACATGAGGCAGTGGTGGCCGTGGTGCATGTATCAAAAGCAAACAAAATACAAGAGGTAGCATACGATACGTTACAAAAGGAGAAAGTGACATGTGTGCATGTTACAAAAGCGATCAAAATACAAGTAAAAGTATAATACTGCAATATATGGCAGACACTCAAAACACAAAACACACTGGGAAGGCACTTCTATAGGCATGGAGAACAGAATTTCCTATAATGGAAGGACTTCCTTCAGAAAATATAGGGCGTGAATTAAATTTGGAAGTGTCTTTGAAGGAGGAGAGATTTGAGGTCAGTTTTGAAGGCCTGGGAAGAGGTGGTGTCTGGAGCTGAAGCGGAAGTGAGTTCCAAATTCTCACCGCGTTGCCTGAAAAGGATTGGGCCATCGATCTTTCCTTCTTGAAAGTGGGAGGTTCAAGCAATACATTTTCTGCATTCCGTGATGGTCTGGAGCCACCAGAGAGTTTCAGTTTATCCGCCAGGTAGTGAGGGGAGGATGAGTGCAAGGCTTTGTGGGTGATACAGGCAGTCTTGTAGATAGATCTTGCCTCTATGGGAAGCCAACGGAGGGTGGATAAAATGGGTGTGATGTGGTCGCTTCTTTTGGCCCCATGTATGAAGCGAGCTGCTGAATGGAGAACAGACTTCAGGGGGGACAGGTGGGATTTGGGGAGGCCAGTAAGAAGAGAATTGCAGTAGTCCAATCTGGAGAGAACCAGCGATTGGACCAGCGTTTTAAGGTCGTGCTCCGGGAAGAAGCGACGAATCCCCCAAAGAAGGCGCAGTTGGTATCGAGCAGAATCCCCCAAAGAAGGCGCAGTTGGTATCGAGCAGACTTTGCAATGGAATCGATGTGGGAGAGTAGATTGAGTTTTTTGTCGAGTATGACGCCAAGGGATTTTGCGCTCTCGACAATGATGGGTTTATTGTTCAGTAGATTAATCTGATCCATCCATGATTGAACTGGGGGAGGAGAAAGTGAGGAGGAGAGGAGGAGGAATTCAGTTTTGGAAGGATTCAGGACCAGTTGATGAGTTAACATCCAGTTTTGAATGGAGTCGAGAGTAGAGCTTAGGAGGGAGAGATCGTGAGTGGAGGCCACCTTAAGGTAGATTTGAGTGTCGTCCGCATATAGATGATAGTGGATCCCGGATTTACTCAGGAGATTTCCCAATGGTTCTAAGTAGAGATTGAACAGTGTGGGTGCAAGTATAGAGCCTTGAGGGACACCTTGACCGACCGCTAAAGGAGATGAAAGACTGTTCGCTATTTTGATCATTTGGGATCTATCAGAGAGGAAGGAGGCAAACCATTTGAGCACAGTGCCCTCCATGCCATTCTCTGTTGCAGAGTGTTAAGGAGAGTATTGTGATTGACAGTGTCAAAGGCTGCAGAAAGGTCAAGAAGAATTAGAAGACAAGACTCCCCTGAATCGAGTATCCGCAGTGCGTCATCAATCACTAGCAGCAGGGCTGTTTCAGTGCTGCAGTTTTGAATGAAGCCGGACTGGAAGTTGTCCAGAAGATCATTGTCCTTGATATGGCGAGAGAGTTGTTTCGCTACACATTTTTCTGTGATTTTCGCAAGAAAGGGTAGGTTAGTGATGGGACGGTAGTTGTTAGGGTCGTTCGCATCAGCGGTGGGTTTTTAAAGCAGAGGGGTGACCTGCCCAGTTTTGAAGGAAACAGGAAGGGAGCCTTGACTGAGGGAGAGGTTGACCAGAGTGGTCCAATAGGAGAGGGAATGGGTATAGACGTCAATGGCAATGGCACTAGGGATGGGGTCAAGAGAATGGTTAGAGGGCTTTGTATCGAGGATGCATTTAAGGAGGGCATCATCAGAGATGGGGTCAAAGTTTTGCCAAATGGTTAAGGATTTGCGCTCCTCTGTAGGGGTAGGATGAATGACCTGATCTACAAGTGGTTTCACCTTTTCATCAAAGAATATAGCGAATTCCGCTGCTTTCTTTGTGGAATCCTTCAATTTGGAGGTTGGGGGAGAGCTGTTTGGGTTCTTGATGAGGTCGAATAGTTTTTTGGGTCTATTTTTGGCTGAGTCAAGGAGGGATTTGAAGTGCGACGCTTTTCCAAGGAAGATGTGCTTGTGGTACTTGGATCTTGCTGAACGAAGCGTGGCCAGATTTTCGGTGGAGGGCGCTTGTCTCCATTGTTTCTCAAGGACTCTTAGGTACTTTCTTTCTTCATAGAGGGATTTGTTGAACCAAGGTGCTGAGGGAGTGGGCCTTTTCTTTTTGCTTTGGAGAGGAGCGACATTATTGGTTTCGACTGCAAGGACTGTGAGGCATTGGGAGGTTAGTTCGTTAACATCTAGGTCCGGGTCTAGCCTTGGAAGTGATAGCAAAGCAGAATCACAGAGGGTACTGAGGTCAATATTTTTAGTGTCACGGAACCAGGAAGTAGCCCTCTTAGGCTGGCCGAGAGTTATAGAGTGTGATAGCTGAAGAGAGAATGGGATGAGGAGGTGGTCAGACCAGTCTACATGAATAGGGGTAGCGATGGTCAGCAAGCCTGCTTTAGAAATGACAAGGTCCAGGGTTGAGCCCTTAGAGTGTGTTGTTTCAGTGTGTTGTTTCAGTGCAGTGCACCTGCTCTCTTCTCCCTCTCCCCTCCTCCCCCTGCTATCCTTCACCTGTCCTCTTCTCCCTCTCCCCACCTCCCCCTGCTATCTTTCCCCTGCCCTCTTCTCCCTCTCCCCTCCTCCCCCTGCTATCCTTCCCCTGCACTCTTCTCCCTCTCCCCTCCTCCCCCTGCCATCCTTCACCCTCTTCTCCCTCTGCCCTCCTCCCCCTGCTATCCTTCACCTGTCCTCTTCTCCCTCTCCCCTCCTTCCCTTGCCATCCTTCACCTGCCCTCTTCTCCCTCTCCCCTCCTCCCCCTCTCATCCTTCACCTGCCCTCTTCTCCCTCTCCCCTTCTCCCTGCCATCCTTCACGTGCCCTCGTCTCCCGTTCCCCTCCTTCCCTTGCCATCCTTTACTTGCCCTCGTCTCCAGCTCCCCTCCTCCCCTGCCATCCTTCACCTGCATGCCCTCTTCTCCCTCTCCCCTCCTCCCCTGCTATCCTTCACTTGCCCTTTTCTCCCTCTCCCCTTCTCCCCTGCCATCCTTCCATCAAATGCCCTATTCTCCCTTTCCCCTCCTTCCCTTGCCGTCCTTCACTTGCCCTCTTCTCCCTCTCCCTTTCTCCCCTGCCATCCTTTACTTACCCTCTTCTCCCTTTCCCCTCCTTCCCACAGCCATCCTTCACCTGCCCTCTTCTCCCTCTCCCCTCCTCCCCTGCGACCCTTCACTTGCCCTCTTCTACCTTTCCCCTCCTTCCCTTGCCATCTTTCACCTGCCTCTTCTCCCTCTCCCCTCCTCCCCTGCCATCCTTCACTTACCCTCTTCTCCCTCTCCCCCGCCATCCTTCACGTGCCCTCTTCTCCCTTTCCCCTCCTTCCCTTGCCATCCTTCACCTGCCCTCTTCTCCCTCTCCCCTCCTCCCCCTGCCATCCTTCACCTGCTCTCTTCTCCCTCTCCCCTCCTCCCCTGCCATCCTTCATGTGCCCTCTTCTCCCTCTCCCCCTCCTCCCCCTGCCATTCTTCACCTGCCCTCTTCTCCCTCTCCCCTCCTCCCCCTGCCATAGTTCATGTGCCCTCTTCTCCCTCTCCCCTCCTACCCCTGCCATCCTTAATGTGCCCTCTTCTCCCTCTCCCCTCCTCCCCCTGCCATCCTTCACCTGCCATCGTCTTCCTCTCCCCCTCCTCTCCCTGCCATCCTTCACCTGCTCTCTTCTCCCTCTCCCCTCCTCCCCTGCCATCCTTCATGTGCCCTCTTCTCCCTCTCCCCCTCCTCCCCCTGCCATCCTTCACCTGCCCTCT
Organism: Triturus cristatus; assembly: GCF_964204655.1. NCBI lineage: Eukaryota > Metazoa > Chordata > Amphibia > Caudata > Salamandridae > Triturus > Triturus cristatus. The sequence goes on along the minus strand of NC_140579.1, from coordinate 406,088,903 downwards.
TCTCCCTCTCCCCTCCTCCCCCTGCAATCGTTCATGTGCCCTCTTCTCCCTTTCCCCTCCTACCCCTGCCATCCTTCATGTGCCCTCTTCTCCCTCTCCCCTCCTCCCCCTGCCATCCTTCACCTGCCCTCTTCTCCCTCTCCCCTCCTCCCCTGCCATCCTTCACTTACCCTCTTCTCCCTCTCCCCTCCTCCCCCTGCCATCCTTCACCTGTCATCTTCTCCCTCTCCCCTCCTCCCCCTGCCATCCTTCACCTGCCCTCTTCTCCCTCTCCCCTCCTCCCCCTGCCATACTTCATGTGCCCTCTTCTCCCTCTTCCCCCCTCCCCTGCCATCCTTCATGTGCCCTCTTCTCCCTCTCCGCTCCTCCCCCTGCCATCCTTCACCTGTCCTCTTCTCCCTCTCCCCTCCTCCCCGTGCTAGCCTTCCCCTGCCCTCTTCTCCCTCTCCCCTTCTCCCCTGCTACCCTTCCCCTGCCCTCTTCTCCCTCTCCCCTCCTCCCCCTGCCATCCTTCACCTGCTCTCTTCTCTCTCTCCCCTCCTCCCCCTGCCATCCTTCATCTGCCCTCTTCTCCCTCTCCCCTTCTCCCCTGCCATCCTTCACGTGCCCTCATCTCCCTTTCCCCTCCTTCCCTTGCCATCCTTCACTTGCCATCTTCTCTGCTCCCCTCCTCCCCTGCCATCCTTCACATGCCCTCTTCTCCCTCTCCCCTCCTCCCCTGCCATCCTTCACTTGCCCTCTTCTCCCTCTCTCCTTCTCCCCCGCCATCCATCCCCTGCCCTCTTCTCCCTCTCCCCTCCTCCCCCTGCCATCCTTCACCTGCTCTCTTCTCCCTCTCTCCTCCTCCCGCTGCCATCCCTCACCTGCCCTCTTCTCCCTCTCCCCTCCTCCCCCTGCTATCCTTCACCTGTCCTCTTCTCCCTCTCCCCTCCTTCCCTTGCCATCCTTCACCTGCCCTCTTCTCCCTCTCCCCTCCTCCCTATGCTATCCTTCCCCGCCCTCTTCTCCCTCTCCCTTCCTCCCCCTGCTATCCTTCCCCTGCCCTCTTCTCCCTCTGCCCTCCTCCCCCTGCCATCCTTCACCTGCTCTCTTCTCCCTCTCCCCTCCTCCCCCTGCTATCCTTCACCTGTCCTCTTCTCCCTCTCCCCTCCTTCCCTTGCCATCCTTCACCTGCCCTCTTCTCCCTCTCCCCTCCTCCCCCTCCCATCCTTCACCTGCCTTCTTCTCCCTCTCCTCTTCTCCCCTGCCATCTTTCATGTGCCCTCGTCTCCCTTTCCCCTCCTTCCCTTGCCATCCTTCACTTGCCCTCGTCTCACGCTCCCCTCCTCCCCTGCCATCCTTCACATGCATGCCCTCTTCTCCCTCTCCCCTGCCATCCTTCAAATGCCGTATTCTCCCTCCTTCCCTTGCCATCCTTCACTTGCCCTCTTCTCCCTCTCCCCTCCTCCCCTGCCATCCTTTACTTACACTCTTCTCCCTTTCCCCTCCTTCCCACAGCCATCCTTCACCTGCCCTCTTCTCCCTCTCCCCTCCTATCCTTCACTTGCCCTGTTCTACCTTTCCCCTCCTTCCCTTGCCATCTTTCACCTGCCCTCTTCTCCCTCTCCCCTCCTCCCCTGCCATCCTTCACTTACCCTCTTCTCCCCCTCCCACCGCCATCCTTCACGTGCCCTCTTCTCCCTTTCCCCTCCTTCCTTTGCCATCCTTCACCTGCCCTCTTCTCCCTCTCCCCTCCTCCCCCTGCCATCCTTCACCTGCTCTCTTCTCCCTCTCCCCTCCTCCCCTGCCATCCTTCATGTGCCCTTTTCTCCCTCTCCCCTCCTCCCCCTTCCATCCTTCACCTGCCCTCTTCTCCCTCTCCGCTCCTCCCCCTGCCATCGTTCATGTGCCCCCTTCTCCCTCTCCCCTCCTCCCACTGCCATCCTTCATGTGCCCTCTTCTCCCTCTCCCCTCCTCCCCCTGCCATCCTTCCCCTGCTATCTTCTCCCTCTCCCCTCCTCACCCCAACCATCCTTCATGTGCCCTCTTCTCCCTCTCCCCTCCTAACCTGCCATCCTCCACTTACCCTCTTCTCCCTCTCCCCGCCATCCTTCACGTGCCCTCTTCTCCCTTTCCCCTCCTTCCCTTGTCATCCTTCACCTGCCCTCTTCTCCCTCTCCCCTCCTCCCCACTGCCATCCTTCACCTGCTCTCTTCTCCCTCTCCCCTCCTCCCCTGCCATCCTTCATGTGCCCCCTTCTCCCTCTCCCCTCCTCCCCCTGCCATCCTTCACCTGCCCTCTTCTCCCTCTCCCCTCCTCCCCCTGCCATCGTTCATGTACCCTCTTCTCCCTCTCCCCTCCTACCCCTGCCATCCTTCATGTGCCCTCTTCTCCCTCTCCCCTCCTCCCCCTGCCATCCTTCACCTGCTATCTTCTTCCTCTCCCCTCCTCCCCCTGCCGTCCTTCATGTGCCCTCTTCTCCCTCTCCCCTCCTCCGCTGCCATCCTTCACTTACCCTCTTCTCCCTCTCCCCTCCTCCCCCTGCCATCCTTCACCTGCCATCTTCTCCCTCTCCCCTCCTCCCCCTGCCATCCTTCACCTGCCCTCTTCTCCCTCTCCCCTCCTCCCCCTGCCATACTTCATGTGCCCTCTTCTCCCTCTTCCCTCCTCCCCCTGCCATCCTTCATGTGCCCTCTTCTCCCTCGCCGCTCCTCCCCCTCCCATCCTTCACCTGTCCTCTTCTCCCTCTCCCCTCCTCCCCCTGCTATCCTTCCCCTGCCCTCTTCTCCCTCTCCCCTTCTCCCCTGCTACCCTTCCCCTGCCCTCTTCTCCCTCTCCCCTCCTCCCCCTGCCATCCTTCACCTGCTCTCTTCTCCCTCTCCCCTCCTCCCCCTGCTATCCTTCCCCTGTTATCTTCTCCCTCTCCCCTCCTTCCCTTGCCATCCTTCACCTGCCCTCTTCTCCCTCTCCCCTCCTCCCCCTGCCATACTTCATGTGCCCTCTTCTCCCTCTTCCCTCCTCCCCCTGCCATCCTTCATGTGCCCTCTTCTCCCTCGCCGCTCCTCCCCCTCCCATCCTTCACCTGTCCTCTTCTCCCTCTCCCCTCCTCCCCGTGCTAGCCTTCCCCTGCCCTCTTCTCCCTCTCCCCTTCTCCCCTGCTACCCTTCCCCTGCCCTCTTCTCCCTCTCCCCTCCTCCCCCTGCCATCCTTCACCTGCTCTCTTCTCTCTCTCCCCTCCTCCCCCTGCCATCCTTCATCTGCCCTCTTCTCCCTCTCCCCTTCTCCCCTGCCATCCTTCACGTGCCCTCATCTCCCTTTCCCCTCCTTCCCTTGCCATCCTTCACTTGCCATCTTCTCTGCTCCCCTCCTCCCCTGCCATCCTTCACATGCCCTCTTCTCCCTCTCCCCTCCTCCCCTGCCATCCTTCACTTGCCCTCTTCTCCCTCTCTCCTTCTCCCCCGCCATCCATCCCCTGCCCTCTTCTCCCTCTCCCCTCCTCCCCCTGCCATCCTTCACCTGCTCTCTTCTCCCTCTCTCCTCCTCCCGCTGCCATCCCTCACCTGCCCTCTTCTCCCTCTCCCCTCCTCCCCCTGCTATCCTTCACCTGTCCTCTTCTCCCTCTCCCCTCCTTCCCTTGCCATCCTTCACCTGCCCTCTTCTCCCTCTCCCCTCCTCCCTATGCTATCCTTCCCCGCCCTCTTCTCCCTCTCCCTTCCTCCCCCTGCTATCCTTCCCCTGCCCTCTTCTCCCTCTGCCCTCCTCCCCCTGCCATCCTTCACCTGCTCTCTTCTCCCTCTCCCCTCCTCCCCCTGCTATCCTTCACCTGTCCTCTTCTCCCTCTCCCCTCCTTCCCTTGCCATCCTTCACCTGCCCTCTTCTCCCTCTCCCCTCCTCCCCCTCCCATCCTTCACCTGCCTTCTTCTCCCTCTCCTCTTCTCCCCTGCCATCTTTCATGTGCCCTCGTCTCCCTTTCCCCTCCTTCCCTTGCCATCCTTCACTTGCCCTCGTCTCACGCTCCCCTCCTCCCCTGCCATCCTTCACATGCATGCCCTCTTCTCCCTCTCCCCTGCCATCCTTCAAATGCCGTATTCTCCCTCCTTCCCTTGCCATCCTTCACTTGCCCTCTTCTCCCTCTCCCCTCCTCCCCTGCCATCCTTTACTTACACTCTTCTCCCTTTCCCCTCCTTCCCACAGCCATCCTTCACCTGCCCTCTTCTCCCTCTCCCCTCCTATCCTTCACTTGCCCTGTTCTACCTTTCCCCTCCTTCCCTTGCCATCTTTCACCTGCCCTCTTCTCCCTCTCCCCTCCTCCCCTGCCATCCTTCACTTACCCTCTTCTCCCCCTCCCACCGCCATCCTTCACGTGCCCTCTTCTCCCTTTCCCCTCCTTCCTTTGCCATCCTTCACCTGCCCTCTTCTCCCTCTCCCCTCCTCCCCCTGCCATCCTTCACCTGCTCTCTTCTCCCTCTCCCCTCCTCCCCTGCCATCCTTCATGTGCCCTTTTCTCCCTCTCCCCTCCTCCCCCTTCCATCCTTCACCTGCCCTCTTCTCCCTCTCCGCTCCTCCCCCTGCCATCGTTCATGTGCCCCCTTCTCCCTCTCCCCTCCTCCCACTGCCATCCTTCATGTGCCCTCTTCTCCCTCTCCCCTCCTCCCCCTGCCATCCTTCCCCTGCTATCTTCTCCCTCTCCCCTCCTCACCCCAACCATCCTTCATGTGCCCTCTTCTCCCTCTCCCCTCCTAACCTGCCATCCTCCACTTACCCTCTTCTCCCTCTCCCCGCCATCCTTCACGTGCCCTCTTCTCCCTTTCCCCTCCTTCCCTTGTCATCCTTCACCTGCCCTCTTCTCCCTCTCCCCTCCTCCCCACTGCCATCCTTCACCTGCTCTCTTCTCCCTCTCCCCTCCTCCCCTGCCATCCTTCATGTGCCCCCTTCTCCCTCTCCCCTCCTCCCCCTGCCATCCTTCACCTGCCCTCTTCTCCCTCTCCCCTCCTCCCCCTGCCATCGTTCATGTACCCTCTTCTCCCTCTCCCCTCCTACCCCTGCCATCCTTCATGTGCCCTCTTCTCCCTCTCCCCTCCTCCCCCTGCCATCCTTCACCTGCTATCTTCTTCCTCTCCCCTCCTCCCCCTGCCGTCCTTCATGTGCCCTCTTCTCCCTCTCCCCTCCTCCGCTGCCATCCTTCACTTACCCTCTTCTCCCTCTCCCCTCCTCCCCCTGCCATCCTTCACCTGCCATCTTCTCCCTCTCCCCTCCTCCCCCTGCCATCCTTCACCTGCCCTCTTCTCCCTCTCCCCTCCTCCCCCTGCCATACTTCATGTGCCCTCTTCTCCCTCTTCCCTCCTCCCCCTGCCATCCTTCATGTGCCCTCTTCTCCCTCGCCGCTCCTCCCCCTCCCATCCTTCACCTGTCCTCTTCTCCCTCTCCCCTCCTCCCCCTGCTATCCTTCCCCTGCCCTCTTCTCCCTCTCCCCTTCTCCCCTGCTACCCTTCCCCTGCCCTCTTCTCCCTCTCCCCTCCTCCCCCTGCCATCCTTCACCTGCTCTCTTCTCCCTCTCCCCTCCTCCCCCTGCTATCCTTCCCCTGTTATCTTCTCCCTCTCCCCTCCTTCCCTTGCCATCCTTCACCTGCCCTCTTCTCTCTCTCCCCTCCTCCCCCTGCCATCCTTTACCTGCCCTCTTCTCCCTCTCCCCTTCTCCCCTGCCATCCTTCACGTGCCCTCATCTCCCTTTCCCCTCCTTCCCTTGCCATCCTTCACTTGCCCTCTTCTCTGCTCCCCTCCTCCCCTGCCATCCTTCACATGCCCTCTTCTCCCTCTCCACTCCTCCCCTGCCATCCTTCACTTGCCCTCTTCTCCCTCTCCCCTTCTCCCCTGCCATCCTTCCCCTGCCCTCTTCTCCCTCTCCCCTCCTCCCCCTGCCATCCTTCACCTGCTCTCTTCTCCCTCTCCCCTCCTCCCCCTGCCATCCTTCACCTGCCCTCTTCACCCTCTCCCCTCCTCCCCCTGCTATCCTTCACCTGTCCTCTTCTCCTTCTCCCCTCCTTCCCTTGCCATCCTTCACCTGCCCTCTTCTCCCTCTCTCCTTCTCCCCCGCCATCCATCCCCTGCCCTCTTCTCCCTCTCCCCTCCTCCCCCTGCTATCCTTCACCTGCTCTCTTCTCCCTCTCTCCTCCTCCCGCTGCCATCCCTCACCTGCCCTCTTCTCCCTCTCCCCTCCTCCCCCTGCTATCCTTCACCTGTCCTCTTCTCCCTCTCCCCTCCTTCCCTTGCCATCCTTCACCTGCCCTCTTCTCCCTCTCCCCTCCTCCCTATGCTATCCTTCCCCGCCCTCTTCTCCCTCTCCCTTCCTCCCCCTGCTATCCTTCCCCTGCCCTCTTCTCCCTCTCCCCTCCTCCCCCTGCCATCCTTCACCTGCTCTCTTCTCCCTCTCCCCTCCTCCCCCTGCTATCCTTCACCTGTCCTCTTCTCCCTCTCCCCTCCTTCCCTTGCCATCCTTCACCTGCCCTCTTCTCCCTCTCCCCTCCTCCCCCTGCCATCCTTCACCTGCCTTCTTCTCCCTCTCCTCTTCTCCCCTGCCATCTTTCATGTGCCCTCGTCTCCCTCTCCCCCTCCTCCCCCTGCCATTCTTCACCTGCCCTCTTCTCCCTCTCCCCTCCTCCCCCTGCCATAGTTCATGTGCCCTCTTCTCCCTCTCCCCTCCTACCCCTGCCATCCTTAATGTGCCCTCTTCTCCCTCTCCCCTCCTCCCCCTGCCATCCTTCACCTGCCATCGTCTTCCTCTCCCCTCCTCTCCCTGCCATCCTTCACCTGCTCTCTTCTCCCTCTCCCCTCCTCCCCTGCCATCCTTCATGTGCCCTCTTCTCCCTCTCCCCCTCCTCCCCCTGCCATCCTTCACCTGCCCTCTTCTCCCTCTCCCCTCCTCCCCCTGCCATCGTTCATGTGCCCTCTTCTCCCTTTCCCCTCCTACCCCTGCCATCCTTCATGTGCCCTCTTCTCCCTCTCCCCTCCTCCCCCTGCCATCCTTCACCTGCCCTCTTCTCCCTCTCCCCTCCTCCCCTGCCATCCTTCACTTACCCTCTTCTCCCTCTCCCCTCCTCCCCCTGCCATCCTTCACCTGTCATCTTCTCCCTCTCCCCTCCTCCCCCTGCCATCCTTCACCTGCCCTCTTCTCCCTCTCCCCTCCTCCCCCTGCCATACTTCATGTGCCCTCTTCTCCCTCTCCGCTCCTCCCCCTGCCATCCTTCACCTGTCCTCTTCTCCCTCTCCCCTCCTCCCCGTGCTAGCCTTCCCCTGCCCTCTTCTCCCTCTCCCCTTCTCCCCTGCTACCCTTCCCCTGCCCTCTTCTCCCTCTCCCCTCCTCCCCCTGCCATCCTTCACCTGCTCTCTTCTCTCTCTCCCCTCCTCCCCCTGCCATCCTTCATCTGCCCTCTTCTCCCTCTCCCCTTCTCCCCTGCCATCCTTCACGTGCCCTCATCTCCCTTTCCCCTCCTTCCCTTGCCATCCTTCACTTGCCATCTTCTCTGCTCCCCTCCTCCCCTGCCATCCTTCACATGCCCTCTTCTCCCTCTCCCCTCCTCCCCTGCCATCCTTCACTTGCCCTCTTCTCCCTCTCTCCTTCTCCCCCGCCATCCATCCCCTGCCCTCTTCTCCCTCTCCCCTCCTCCCCCTGCCATCCTTCACCTGCTCTCTTCTCCCTCTCTCCTCCTCCCGCTGCCATCCCTCACCTGCCCTCTTCTCCCTCTCCCCTCCTCCCCCTGCTATCCTTCACCTGTCCTCTTCTCCCTCTCCCCTCCTTCCCTTGCCATCCTTCACCTGCCCTCTTCTCCCTCTCCCCTCCTCCCTATGCTATCCTTCCCCGCCCTCTTCTCCCTCTCCCTTCCTCCCCCTGCTATCCTTCCCCTGCCCTCTTCTCCCTCTGCCCTCCTCCCCCTGCCATCCTTCACCTGCTCTCTTCTCCCTCTCCCCTCCTCCCCCTGCTATCCTTCACCTGTCCTCTTCTCCCTCTCCCCTCCTTCCCTTGCCATCCTTCACCTGCCCTCTTCTCCCTCTCCCCTCCTCCCCCTCCCATCCTTCACCTGCCTTCTTCTCCCTCTCCTCTTCTCCCCTGCCATCTTTCATGTGCCCTCGTCTCCCTTTCCCCTCCTTCCCTTGCCATCCTTCACTTGCCCTCGTCTCACGCTCCCCTCCTCCCCTGCCATCCTTCACATGCATGCCCTCTTCTCCCTCTCCCCTGCCATCCTTCAAATGCCGTATTCTCCCTCCTTCCCTTGCCATCCTTCACTTGCCCTCTTCTCCCTCTCCCCTCCTCCCCTGCCATCCTTTACTTACACTCTTCTCCCTTTCCCCTCCTTCCCACAGCCATCCTTCACCTGCCCTCTTCTCCCTCTCCCCTCCTATCCTTCACTTGCCCTGTTCTACCTTTCCCCTCCTTCCCTTGCCATCTTTCACCTGCCCTCTTCTCCCTCTCCCCTCCTCCCCTGCCATCCTTCACTTACCCTCTTCTCCCCCTCCCACCGCCATCCTTCACGTGCCCTCTTCTCCCTTTCCCCTCCTTCCCTTGCCATCCTTCACCTGCCCTCTTCTCCCTCTCCCCTCCTCCCCCTGCCATCCTTCACCTGCTCTCTTCTCCCTCTCCCTCCTCCCCTGCCATCCTTCATGTGCCCTTTTCTCCCTATCCCCTCCTCCCCCTTCCATCCTTCACCTGCCCTCTTCTCCCTCTCCGCTCCTCCCCCTGCCATCGTTCATGTGCCCCCTTCTCCCTCTCCCCTCCTCCCACTGCCATCCTTCATGTGCCCTCTTCTCCCTCTCCCCTCCTCCCCCTGCCATCCTTCACCTGCTCTCTTCTCCCTCTCCCCTCCTCCCCCTGCCATCCTTCACCTGCCCTCTTCACCCTCTCCCCTCCTCCCCCTGCTATCCTTCACCTGTCCTCTTCTCCTTCTCCCCTCCTTCCCTTGCCATCCTTCACCTGCCCTCTTCTCCCTCTCTCCTTCTCCCCCGCCATCCATCCCCTGCCCTCTTCTCCCTCTCCCCTCCTCCCCCTGCTATCCTTCACCTGCTCTCTTCTCCCTCTCTCCTCCTCCCGCTGCCATCCCTCACCTGCCCTCTTCTCCCTCTCCCCTCCTCCCCCTGCTATCCTTCACCTGTCCTCTTCTCCCTCTCCCCTCCTTCCCTTGCCATCCTTCACCTGCCCTCTTCTCCCTCTCCCCTCCTCCCTATGCTATCCTTCCCCGCCCTCTTCTCCCTCTCCCTTCCTCCCCCTGCTATCCTTCCCCTGCCCTCTTCTCCCTCTCCCCTCCTCCCCCTGCCATCCTTCACCTGCTCTCTTCTCCCTCTCCCCTCCTCCCCCTGCTATCCTTCACCTGTCCTCTTCTCCCTCTCCCCTCCTTCCCTTGCCATCCTTCACCTGCCCTCTTCTCCCTCTCCCCTCCTCCCCCTGCCATCCTTCACCTGCCTTCTTCTCCCTCTCCTCTTCTCCCCTGCCATCTTTCATGTGCCCTCGTCTCCCTCTCCCCCTCCTCCCCCTGCCATTCTTCACCTGCCCTCTTCTCCCTCTCCCCTCCTCCCCCTGCCATAGTTCATGTGCCCTCTTCTCCCTCTCCCCTCCTACCCCTGCCATCCTTAATGTGCCCTCTTCTCCCTCTCCCCTCCTCCCCCTGCCATCCTTCACCTGCCATCGTCTTCCTCTCCCCTCCTCTCCCTGCCATCCTTCACCTGCTCTCTTCTCCCTCTCCCCTCCTCCCCTGCCATCCTTCATGTGCCCTCTTCTCCCTCTCCCCCTCCTCCCCCTGCCATCCTTCACCTGCCCTCTTCTCCCTCTCCCCTCCTCCCCCTGCCATCGTTCATGTGCCCTCTTCTCCCTTTCCCCTCCTACCCCTGCCATCCTTCATGTGCCCTCTTCTCCCTCTCCCCTCCTCCCCCTGCCATCCTTCACCTGCCCTCTTCTCCCTCTCCCCTCCTCCCCTGCCATCCTTCACTTACCCTCTTCTCCCTCTCCCCTCCTCCCCCTGCCATCCTTCACCTGTCATCTTCTCCCTCTCCCCTCCTCCCCCTGCCATCCTTCACCTGCCCTCTTCTCCCTCTCCCCTCCTCCCCCTGCCATACTTCATGTGCCCTCTTCTCCCTCTTCCCCCCTCCCCTGCCATCCTTCATGTGCCCTCTTCTCCCTCTCCGCTCCTCCCCCTGCCATCCTTCACCTGTCCTCTTCTCCCTCTCCCCTCCTCCCCGTGCTAGCCTTCCCCTGCCCTCTTCTCCCTCTCCCCTTCTCCCCTGCTACCCTTCCCCTGCCCTCTTCTCCCTCTCCCCTCCTCCCCCTGCCATCCTTCACCTGCTCTCTTCTCTCTCTCCCCTCCTCCCCCTGCCATCCTTCATCTGCCCTCTTCTCCCTCTCCCCTTCTCCCCTGCCATCCTTCACGTGCCCTCATCTCCCTTTCCCCTCCTTCCCTTGCCATCCTTCACTTGCCATCTTCTCTGCTCCCCTCCTCCCCTGCCATCCTTCACATGCCCTCTTCTCCCTCTCCCCTCCTCCCCTGCCATCCTTCACTTGCCCTCTTCTCCCTCTCTCCTTCTCCCCCGCCATCCATCCCCTGCCCTCTTCTCCCTCTCCCCTCCTCCCCCTGCCATCCTTCACCTGCTCTCTTCTCCCTCTCTCCTCCTCCCGCTGCCATCCCTCACCTGCCCTCTTCTCCCTCTCCCCTCCTCCCCCTGCTATCCTTCACCTGTCCTCTTCTCCCTCTCCCCTCCTTCCCTTGCCATCCTTCACCTGCCCTCTTCTCCCTCTCCCCTCCTCCCTATGCTATCCTTCCCCGCCCTCTTCTCCCTCTCCCTTCCTCCCCCTGCTATCCTTCCCCTGCCCTCTTCTCCCTCTGCCCTCCTCCCCCTGCCATCCTTCACCTGCTCTCTTCTCCCTCTCCCCTCCTCCCCCTGCTATCCTTCACCTGTCCTCTTCTCCCTCTCCCCTCCTTCCCTTGCCATCCTTCACCTGCCCTCTTCTCCCTCTCCCCTCCTCCCCCTCCCATCCTTCACCTGCCTTCTTCTCCCTCTCCTCTTCTCCCCTGCCATCTTTCATGTGCCCTCGTCTCCCTTTCCCCTCCTTCCCTTGCCATCCTTCACTTGCCCTCGTCTCACGCTCCCCTCCTCCCCTGCCATCCTTCACATGCATGCCCTCTTCTCCCTCTCCCCTGCCATCCTTCAAATGCCGTATTCTCCCTCCTTCCTTGCCATCCTTCACTTGCCCTCTTCTCCCTCTCCCCTCCTCCCCTGCCATCCTTTACTTACACTCTTCTCCCTTTCCCCTCCTTCCCACAGCCATCCTTCACCTGCCCTCTTCTCCCTCTCCCCTCCTATCCTTCACTTGCCCTGTTCTACCTTTCCCCTCCTTCCCTTGCCATCTTTCACCTGCCCTCTTCTCCCTCTCCCCTCCTCCCCTGCCATCCTTCACTTACCCTCTTCTCCCCCTCCCACCGCCATCCTTCACGTGCCCTCTTCTCCCTTTCCCCTCCTTCCCTTGCCATCCTTCACCTGCCCTCTTCTCCCTCTCCCCTCCTCCCCCTGCCATCCTTCACCTGCTCTCTTCTCCCTCTCCCCTCCTCCCCTGCCATCCTTCATGTGCCCTTTTCTCCCTCTCCCCTCCTCCCCCTTCCATCCTTCACCTGCCCTCTTCTCCCTCTCCGCTCCTCCCCCTGCCATCGTTCATGTGCCCCCTTCTCCCTCTCCCCTCCTCCCACTGCCATCCTTCATGTGCCCTCTTCTCCCTCTCCCCTCCTCCCCCTGCCATCCTTCCCCTGCTATCTTCTCCCTCTCCCCTCCTCACCCCAACCATCCTTCATGTGCCCTCTTCTCCCTCTCCCCTCCTAACCTGCCATCCTTCACTTACCCTCTTCTCCCTCTCCCCGCCATCCTTCACGTGCCCTCTTCTCCCTTTCCCCTCCTTCCCTTGTCATCCTTCACCTGCCCTCTTCTCCCTCTCCCCTCCTCCCCACTGCCATCCTTCACCTGCTCTCTTCTCCCTCTCCCCTCCTCCCCTGCCATCCTTCATGTGCCCCCTTCTCCCTCTCCCCTCCTCCCCCTGCCATCCTTCACCTGCCCTCTTCTCCCTCTCCCCTCCTCCCCCTGCCATCGTTCATGTGCCCTCTTCTCCCTCTCCCCTCCTACCCCTGCCATCCTTCATGTGCCCTCTTCTCCCTCTCCCCTCCTCCCCCTGCCATCCTTCACCTGCTATCTTCTTCCTCTCCCCTCCTCCCCCTGCCGTCCTTCATGTGCCCTCTTCTCCCTCTCCCCTCCTCCGCTGCCATCCTTCACTTACCCTCTTCTCCCTCTCCCCTCCTCCCCCTGCCATCCTTCACCTGCCATCTTCTCCCTCTCCCCTCCTCCCCCTGCCATCCTTCACCTGCCCTCTTCTCCCTCTCCCCTCCTCCCCCTGCCATACTTCATGTGCCCTCTTCTCCCTCTTCCCTCCTCCCCCTGCCATCCTTCATGTGCCCTCTTCTCCCTCGCCGCTCCTCCCCCTCCCATCCTTCACCTGTCCTCTTCTCCCTCTCCCCTCCTCCCCCTGCTATCCTTCCCCTGCCCTCTTCTCCCTCTCCCCTTCTCCCCTGCTACCCTTCCCCTGCCCTCTTCTCCCTCTCCCCTCCTCCCCCTGCCATCCTTCACCTGCTCTCTTCTCCCTCTCCCCTCCTCCCCCTGCTATCCTTCCCCTGTTATCTTCTCCCTCTCCCCTCCTTCCCTTGCCATCCTTCACCTGCCCTCTTCTCTCTCTCCCCTCCTCCCCCTGCCATCCTTTACCTGCCCTCTTCTCCCTCTCCCCTTCTCCCCTGCCATCCTTCACGTGCCCTCATCTCCCTTTCCCCTCCTTCCCTTGCCATCCTTCACTTGCCCTCTTCTCTGCTCCCCTCCTCCCCTGCCATCCTTCACATGCCCTCTTCTCCCTCTCCACTCCTCCCCTGCCATCCTTCACTTGCCCTCTTCTCCCTCTCCCCTTCTCCCCTGCCATCCTTCCCCTGCCCTCTTCTCCCTCTCCCCTCCTCCCCCTGCCATCCTTCACCTGCTCTCTTCTCCCTCTCCCCTCCTCCCCCTGCCATCCTTCACCTGCCCTCTTCACCCTCTCCCCTCCTCCCCCTGCTATCCTTCACCTGTCCTCTTCTCCTTCTCCCCTCCTTCCCTTGCCATCCTTCACCTGCCCTCTTCTCCCTCTCTCCTTCTCCCCCGCCATCCATCCCCTGCCCTCTTCTCCCTCTCCCCTCCTCCCCTGCTATCCTTCACCTGCTCTCTTCTCCCTCTCTCCTCCTCCCGCTGCCATCCCTCACCTGCCCTCTTCTCCCTCTCCCCTCCTCCCCCTGCTATCCTTCACCTGTCCTCTTCTCCCTCTCCCCTCCTTCCCTTGCCATCCTTCACCTGCCCTCTTCTCCCTCTCCCCTCCTCCCTATGCTATCCTTCCCCGCCCTCTTCTCCCTCTCCCTTCCTCCCCCTGCTATCCTTCCCCTGCCCTCTTCTCCCTCTCCCCTCCTCCCCCTGCCATCCTTCACCTGCTCTCTTCTCCCTCTCCCCTCCTCCCCCTGCTATCCTTCACCTGTCCTCTTCTCCCTCTCCCCTCCTTCCCTTGCCATCCTTCACCTGCCCTCTTCTCCCTCTCCCCTCCTCCCCCTCCCATCCTTCACCTGCCTTCTTCTCCCTCTCCTCTTCTCCCCTGCCATCTTTCATGTGCCCTCGTCTCCCTTTCCCCTCCTTCCCTTGCCATCCTTCACTTGCCCTCGTCTCACGCTCCCCTCCTCCCCTGCCATCCTTCACATGCATGCCCTCTTCTCCCTCTCCCCTGCCATCCTTCAAATGCCGTATTCTCCCTCCTTCCCTTGCCATCCTTCACTTGCCCTCTTCTCCCTCTCCCCTCCTCCCCTGCCATCCTTTACTTGCACTCTTCTCCCTTTCCCCTCCTTCCCACAGCCATCCTTCACCTGCCCTCTTCTCCCTCTCCCCTCCTATCCTTCACTTGCCCTGTTCTACCTTTCCCCTCCTTCCCTTGCCATCTTTCACCTGCCCTCTTCTCCCTCTCCCCTCCTCCCCTGCCATCCTTCACTTACCCTCTTCTCCCCCTCCCACCGCCATCCTTCACGTGCCCTCTTCTCCCTTTCCCCTCCTTCCCTTGCCATCCTTCACCTGCCCTCTTCTCCCTCTCCCCTCCTCCCCCTGCCATCCTTCACCTGCTCTCTTCTCCCTCTCCCCTCCTCCCCTGCCATCCTTCATGTGCCCTTTTCTCCCTCTCCCCTCCTCCCCCTTCCATCCTTCACCTGCCCTCTTCTCCCTCTCTGCTCCTCCCCCTGCCATCGTTCATGTGCCCCCTTCTCCCTCTCCCCTCCTCCCACTGCCATCCTTCATGTGCCCTCTTCTCCCTCTCCCCTCCTCCCCCTGCTATCCTTCACCTGTCCTCTTCTCCCTCTCCCCTCCTTCCCTTGCCATCCTTCACCTGCCCTCTTCTCCCTCTCCCCTCCTCCCTATGCTATCCTTCCCCGCCCTCTTCTCCCTCTCCCTTCCTCCCCCTGCTATCCTTCCCCTGCCCTCTTCTCCCTCTCCCCTCCTCCCCCTGCCATCCTTCACCTGCTCTCTTCTCTCTCTCCCCTCCTCCCCCTGCTATCCTTCACCTGTCCTCTTCTCCCTCTCCCCTCCTCCCCCTCCCATCCTTCACCTGCCTTCTTCTCCCTCTCCTCTTCTCCCCTGCCATCTTTCATGTGCCCTCGTCTCCCTTTCCCCTCCTTCCCTTGCCATCCTTCACTTGCCCTCGTCTCACGCTCCCCTCCTCCCCTGCCATCCTTCACATGCATGCCCTCTTCTCCCTCTCCCCTGCCATCCTTCAAATGCCGTATTCTCCCTCCTTCCCTTGCCATCCTTCACTTGCCCTCTTCTCCCTCTGCCCTCCTCCCCTGCCATCCTTTACTTACACTCTTCTCCCTTTCCCCTCCTTCCCACAGCCATCCTTCACCTGCCCTCTTCTCCCTCTCCCCTCCTATCCTTCACTTGCCCTGTTCTACCTTTCCCCTCCTTCCCTTGCCATCTTTCACCTGCCCTCTTCTCCCTCTCCCCTCCTCCCCTGCCATCCTTCACTTACCCTCTTCTCCCCCTCCCACCGCCATCCTTCACGTGCCCTCTTCTCCCTTTCCCCTCCTTCCCTTGCCATCCTTCACCTGCCCTCTTCTCCCTCTCCCCTCCTCCCCCTGCCATCCTTCACCTGCTCTCTTCTCCCTCTCCCCTCCTCCCCTGCCATCCTTCATGTGCCCTTTTCTCCCTCTCCCCTCCTCCCCCTTCCATCCTTCACCTGCCCTCTTCTCCCTCTCCGCTCCTCCCCCTGCCATCGTTCATGTGCCCCCTTCTCCCTCTCCCCTCCTCCCACTGCCATCCTTCATGTGCCCTCTTCTCCCTCTCCCCTCCTCCCCCTGCCATCCTTCCCCTGCTATCTTCTCCCTCTCCCCTCCTCACCCCAACCATCCTTCATGTGCCCTCTTCTCCCTCTCCCCTCCTAACCTGCCATCCTTCACTTACCCTCTTCTCCCTCTCCCCGCCATCCTTCACGTGCCCTCTTCTCCCTTTCCCCTCCTTCCCTTGTCATCCTTCACCTGCCCTCTTCTCCCTCTCCCCTCCTCCCCCTGCCATCCTTCACCTGCTCTCTTCTCCCTCTCCCCTCCTCCCCTGCCATCCTTCATGTGCCCCCTTCTCCCTCTCCCCTCCTCCCCCTGCCATCCTTCACCTGCCCTCTTCTCCCTCTCCCCTCCTCCCCCTGCCATCGTTCATGTGCCCTCTTCTCCCTCTCCCCTCCTACCCCAGCCATCCTTCATGTGCCCTCTTCTCCCTCTCCCCTCCTCCCCCTGCCATCCTTCACCTGCTATCTTCTTCCTCTCCCCTCCTCCCCCTGCCGTCCTTCATGTGCCCTCTTCTCCCTCTCCCCTCCTCCGCTGCCATCCTTCACTTACCCTCTTCTCCCTCTCCCCTCCTCCCCCTGCCATCCTTCACCTGCCATCTTCTTCCTCTCCCCTCCTCCCCCTGCCATCCTTCACCTGCCCTCTTCTCCCTCTCCCCTCCTCCCCCTGCCATACTTCATGTGCCCTCTTCTCCCTCTTCCCTCCTCCCCCTGCCATCCTTCATGTGCCCTCTTCTCCCTCTCCGCTCCTCCCCCTCCCATCCTTCACCTGTCCTCTTCTCCCTCTCCCCTCCTCCCCCTGCTATCCTTCCCCTGCCCTCTTCTCCCTCTCCCCTTCTCCCCTGCTACCCTTCCCCTGCCCTCTTCTCCCTCTCCCCTCCTCCCCCTGCCATCCTTCACCTGCTCTCTTCTCCCTCTCCCCTCCTCCCCCTGCTATCCTTCCCCTGTTATCTTCTCCCTCTCCCCTCCTTCCCTTGCCATCCTTCACCTGCCCTCTTCTCTCTCTCCCCTCCTCCCCCTGCCATCCTTCACCTGCCCTCTTCTCCCTCTCCCCTTCTCCCCTGCCATCCTTCACGTGCCCTCATCTCCCTTTCCCCTCCTTCCCTTGCCATCCTTCACTTGCCCTCTTCTCTGCTCCCCTCCTCCCCTGCCATCCTTCACATGCCCTCTTCTCCCTCTCCCCTCCTCCCCTGCCATCCTTCACTTGCCCTCTTCTCCCTCTCCCCTTCTCCCCTGCCATCCTTCCCCTGCCCTCTTCTCCCTCTCCCCTCCTCCCCCTGCCATCCTTCACCTGCTCTCTTCTCCCTCTCCCCTCCTCCCCCTGCCATCCTTCACCTGCCCTCTTCACCCTCTCCCCTCCTCCCCCTGCTATCCTTCACCTGTCCTCTTCTCCCTCTCCCCTCCTTCCCTTGCCATCCTTCACCTGCCCTCTTCTCCCTCTCCCCTCCTCCCCTGCCATCCTTCCCCTGCCCTCTTCTCCCTTTCAACACTCCTTCCCTTGCCATGCTTCACTTGCCCTCTTCTCCCTCTCCCCTCCTCCCCTGCATCCTTCACTTGCCCTCTTCTCCCTCTCCCCTCCTCCTCCTGCCATGCTTCACTTGCCCTCTTCTCCCTTTCCCCTCCTTCCTTCACTTACCCTCTTCTCCCTCTCCCCTCCTGCCATCCTTCACTTGCCCTCTTCCCCGTACTCCCCTCCTCCACCTGCCATTTTTCACTTGCCCTCTTCACCTTCTCCCCTGCTCCTCCTGCCATCCTTCACCTGCCCTCTTCTCCCTCTCCCCTCCTCCCCCTGCCATCCTTCACCTGCTCTCTTCTCCCTCTCCCCTCCGCCCCCTGCTATCCTTCACCTGTCATCTTCTCCGTCTCCCTCTCCCCTCCTTCCCTTGCCATCCTTCACCTGCCCTCTTCTCTCTCTCCCCTCCTCCCCCTGCCATCCTTCACCTGCTCTCTTCTCCCTCTCCCCTCCTCCCGCTGCCATCCCTCACCTGCCCTCTTCTCCCTCTCCCCTCCTCCCCCTGCTATCCTTCACCTGCCCTCTTCTCCCTCTCCCCTCCTCCCCCTGCCATTGTTCATGTGCCCTCTTCTCCATCTCCCCTCCTACCCCTGCCATCCTTCATGTGCCCTCTTCTCCCTCTCCCCTCCTCCCCTGCCATCCTTCACCTGCCATCTTCTTCCTCTCCCCTCCTCCCCCTGCCGTCCTTCATGTGCCCTCTTCTCCCTCTCCCCTCCTCTGCTGCCATCCTTCACTTACCCTCTTCTCCCTCTCCCCTCCTCCACCTGCCATCCTTCACCTGCCATCTTCTCCCTCTCCCCTCCTCCCCCTGCCATCCTTCACCTGCCCTCTTCTCCCTCTCCCCTCCTCTCCCTGCCATACTTCATGTGCCCTCTTCTCCCTCTTCCCTCCTCCCCCTGCCATCCTTCATGTGCCCTCTTCTCCCTCTCCGCTCCTCCCCCTGCCATCCTTCACCTGTCCTCTTCTCCCTCTCCCCTCCTCCCCCTGCTATCCTTCCCCTGCCCTCTTCTCCCTCTCCCCTTCTCCCCTGCTACCCTTCCCCTGCCCTCTTCTCCCTCTCCCCTCCTCCCCCTGCCATCCTTCACCTGCTCTCTTCTCCCTCCCCCCTCCTCCCCCTGCTATCCTTCACCTGTCATCTTTTCCCTCTCCCTTCCTTCCCTTGCCATCCTTCACCTGCCCTCTTCTCTCTCTCCCCTCCTCCCCCTGCCATCCTTCACCTGCCCTCTTCTCCCTCTCCCCTTCTCCCCTGCCATCCTTCACATGCCCTCATCTCCCTTTCCCCTCCTTCCCTTGCCATCCTTCACTTGCCCTCTTCTCTGCTCCCCTCCTCCCCGCCATCCTTCACATGCCCTCTTCTCCCTCTCCCCTCCTCCCCTGCCATCCTTCACTTGCCCTCTTCTCCTTCTCCCCTTCTCCCCTGCCATCCTTCCCCTGCCCTCTTCTCCCTCTCCCCTCCTCCCCCTGCCATCCTTCACCTGCTCTCTTCTCCCTCTCCCCTCCTCCCCCTGCCATCCTTCACCTGCCCTCTTCACCTTCTGCCCTCCTCCCCCTGCTATCCTTCACCTGTCCTCATCTCCCTCTCCCCTCCTTCCCTTGCCATCCTTCACCTGCCCTCTTCTCCCTCCTCCCTCCTCCCCATGCTATCCGTACACTGCCCTCTTCTCCCTCTCCCCTCCTCCCCCTGCTATCCTTCCCCTGCCCTCTTCTCCCTCTCCCCTCCTCCCCATGCTATCCTTACCCTGCCCTCTTCTCTCTCTCCCCTCCTCCCCCTGCCATCCTTCACCTGCCCTCTTCTCCCTCTCCCCTCCTCCCCCTGCCATCCTTCACCTGCTCTCTTCTCCCTCTCCCCTCCTCCCCTGCCATCCTTCATGTGCCCTCTTCTCCCTCTCCCCTCCTCCCCCTGCCATCCTTCACCTGCCATCTTCTTCCTCTCCCCTCCTCCCCCTGCCGTCCTTCATGTGCCCTCTTCTCCCTCTCCCCTCCTCCGCTGCCATCCTTCACTTACCCTCTTCTCCCTCTCCCCTCCTCCCCCTGCCATTCTTCACCTGCCATCTTCTCCCTCTCCCCTCCTCCCCCTGCCATCCTTCCCCTGCCCTCTTCTCCCTCTCCCTCCTCCCCCTGCCATACTTCATGTGCCCTCTTCTCCCTCTTCCCTCCTCCCCCTGCCATCCTTCATGTGCCCTCTTCTCCCTCTCCGCTCCTCCCCCTGCCATCCTTCACCTGTCCTCTTCTCCCTCTCCCCTCCTCCCCCTGCTATCCTTCCCCTGCCCTCTTCTCCCTCTCCCCTTCTCCCCTGCTACCCTTCCCCTGCCCTCTTCTCCCTCTCACCTCCTCCCCCTGCCATCCTTCACCTGCTCTCTTCTCCCTCTCCCCTCCTCCCCCTGCTATCCTTCCCCTGTCATCTTCTCCCTCTCCCCTCCTTCCCTTGCCATCCTTCACCTGCCCTCTTCTTTCTCTCCCCTCCTCCCCCTGCCATCCTTCACCTGCCCTCTTCTCCCTCTCCCCTTCTCCCCTGCCATCCTTCACGTGCCCTCATCTCCCTTTCCCCTCCTTCCTTCACTTACCCTCTTCTCCCTCTCCCCTCCTACCATCCTTCACTTGCCCTCTTCCCCGTACTCCCCTCCTCCACCTGCCATTTTTCACTTGCCCTCTTCACCATCTCCCCTGCTCCTCCTGCCATCCTTCACCTGCCCTCTTCTCCCTCTCCCCTCCTCCCCCTGCCATCCTTCACCTGCTCACTTCTCCCTCTCCCCTCCGCCCCCTGCTATCCTTCACCTGTCATCTTCTCCCTCTCCCTCTCCCCTCCTTCCCTTGCCATCCTTCACCTGCCCTCTTCTCTCTCTCCCCTCCTCCCCCTGCCATCCTTCACCTGCTCTCTTCTCCCTCTCCCCTCCTCCCGCTGCCATCCCTCACCTGCCCTCTTCTCCCTCTCCCCTCCTCCCCCTGCTATCCTTCATCTGTCCTCTTCTCCCTCTCCCCTCCTTCCCTGCCATCCTTCATGTGCCCTCTTCTCCCTCTCCCCTCCTCCCCCTGCCATCCTTCATGTGCCCTCTTCTCCCTCTCCCCTCCTCCCCCTGCCATCCTTCACCTGCCATCTTCTCCCTCTCCCCTCCTCCCCCTGCCATCCTTCACCTGCCCTCTTCTCCCTCTCCCTCTCCCCTCCTCCCCCTGCCATACTTCATGTGCCCTCTTCTCCCTCTCCCCTCCTCCCCCTGCCATCCTTCATGTGCCCTCTTCTCCCTCTCCCCTCCTCCCCCTGCCATCCTTCACCTGTCCTCTTCCCTCTCTCCCCTCCTCCCCCTGCTATCCTTCCCCTGCCCTCTTCTCCCTCTCCCCTCCTCCCCTGCTATCCTTCCCCTGCCCTCTTCTCCCTCTCCCCTCCTCCCCCTGCCACCCTTCACCTACTCTCTTCTCCCTCTCCCCTCCTCCCCCTGCTATCCTTCACCTGTCCTCTTCTCCCTCTCCCCTCCTTCCCTTGCCATCCTTTACCTGCCCTCTTCTCTCTCTCCCCTCCTCCCCCTGCCATCCTTAACCTGCCCTCTTCTCCCTCTCCCCTTCTCCCCTGCCATCCTTCACGTGCCCTCATCTCCCTTTCCCCTCCTTCCCTTGCCATCCTTCACTTGCCCTCTTCTCCCGCTCCCCTCCTCGCCTGCCATCCTTCACATGCCCTCTTCCCCCTCTCCCCTCCTCCCCTGCCATCCTCCACTTGCCCTCGTCTCCCTCTCCCCTTTCTCTGTTGCCATCCTTCACATGCCCTATTTTCCCTTTCCCCTCCTTCCCTTGCCATCCTTCACTTGCCCTCTTCTCCCTCTCCCCTCCTCCCCCTGCTATCCTTCCCCTGCCCTCTTCTCCCTCTCCCATCCTCCCCCTGCTATCCTTCCCCTGCCCTCTTCTCCCTCTCCCCTCCTCCCCCTGCCATCCTTCACCTGCCCTCTTCTCCCTCTCCCCTCCTCCCCCTGCCATCCTTCACCTGCCCTCTTCTCCCTCTCCCCTTCTCCCCTGCCATCCTTCACGTGCCCTCATCTCCCTTTCCCCTCCTTCCCTTGCCATCCTTCACTTTCCCTCTTCTCCCGCTCCCCTCCTTCCCTGCCATCCTTCACATGCCCTCTTCTCCCTCTCCCCTCCTCCTCTGCCATCCTTCACTTGCCCTCTTCTCCCTCTCCCCTTCTCCCCTGCCATCCTTCACTTGCACTATTCTCCCTTTCCCCTCCTTCCCTTGCCATCCTTCACTTGCCCTCTTCTCCTTCTCCCCTCCTCCCCTGCCATCCTTCACTTACCCTCTTCTCCCTTTCCCCTCCTTCCCACAGCCACCCTTCACCTGCCCTCTTCTCCCTCCTCCCCTGCCATCCTTCACTTACCCTCTTCTCCCTCTCCCCCGCCATCCTTCACTTGCCCTCTTCTCCCTTTCCCCTCCTCCCCCTCCCATCCTTCACCTGTCCTCTTCTCCCTCTCCCCTCCTCCTCCTGCTATCCTTCCCCTGCCCTCTTCTCCCTCCCCCCTCCTCCCCCTGCTATCCTTCCCATGCCCTCTTCTCCCGCTCCCCTCCTCCCCCTGCCATCCTTCACCTGCCCTCTTCTGCCTCTCCCCTCCTTCCCTTGCCATCCTTCACCTGCCCTCTTCTCTCTCTCCCCTCCTCCCCCTGCCATCCTACACCTGCCCTCTTCTCCCTCTTCCCTCCTCCCCCTGCCATCCTTCACCTGCTCTCTTCTCCCTCTCCCCTCCTTCACTTGCCATCCTTGGGGGTGTGCTGGATGTGTCTGGTGGGGTGCGTGCCCGTGACTGTCTGGGTGTGCGTTGGGCAGGCATGGGAGAGGGCAGTGTGGATGGGTCCGGGGTGGGGGGGGGACGGAGCGCTGCAAGAGAGAAACTGCTGCCTTCAGGGAAGAGTCCATGGACCGCAGAAACCTGCGTTGGTCAGACATCATTGCTGACATGCCCTCCATGAACGACACTATCTATGTGAGAAGTTTAGTGTGTCCATGGAGGACATTCAGCACCGATGCCTGCCGAACCTGCAACTGCCGCAGTATGTCCACAGACTCTTCACTGAGGGCAGCAGGGGTGACAGGGTAGGGGGTGCGGTGCGGTGTGGTGGGACTCTGCACGGACAGAAGGGACGGGAGCAACTGGGAGGGCGGAGATGGTAACGGAGGAGGCGGGGACAGATGCTGCCAGTTGGTGTTGCAGCCTCCGCCTCCTCAGGGAGGTCAGCCTCGGACCCGTTGGCGTCGTAGCTGGTCTCGCCTTCAGACAGGTCCTCCGACTGACTCCCCTCGCCCTCCGTGCCACTGGCTCCTTCTGACTCCCCAGCATTGGTGGCACTGTCGCTGGGTCCCTCCTTCAGGTCCATGCAGGTGTCTCCCTCGGTTGCAGATGATGATGCTGTGGGCAAGGAGAAGAAACCGAAATGCATCAGTCACCTGTATACATCTGACACATGAGCACAAGAACAATTGGTCACAGTGCATATCAGGCAATGCATCATGAGTAACAGATAGATAACTCCGCACATATGTAAGCCCTATTCTGCCCAGTTGGTAGACCCACTATGCCACTTGGACACCAGGAAAAAAGAGAACACTAAAGGCCACAACTTGAATGAGAAATACACTGAGAAGCTAGTGTCTGTGAACCGGTGAGCACAGCAATACAAGGAAGTCATGCCACCTCTTGTTTACCCTGAAAGAAACAGTAGTGGTGCACCCAACGCAAAATGACACACCTCAATACTCAAGGTGTCACCACACTCAGAGACCTCTAAGTACTTTGGAACACAAAAAGAAAAAATGTTGGTACCTTGGGACTCACAATACTTTACACAATCGACATGTTTGGAATGTGCCAATTCGCCATTTCGTGAAAAGAACACTCATGTGCCTGCATGAAATATGTCGCACAAGGCAGTGCACACAAAAGTACATTTACACTGTCATTGAAGAAGCTGGCACCTTTTCTAAGAAGCCACTGTTAGAAATTAATGGTGTTTGGTTTGGTGTGCACTTCCTTGGGAGACTTTTTTCATGCAGGCACAACAGTGTTCTTAACACAAATCATCAAATTTCCACATTTAAAACATGACGAACTGTCAACAAGTGCTGTGAGTGCCAAGGTACAATTTTTTCAGAATAACAACTTGAATTATGTCAGTTGTCACATGGCCATCTGTCACCTGATTACACAGTTGGCTACACATATGACCTACTGCCTGTCATCTTGAGTGGCACACATGTCCACACCCAGGACAATGCATAAGCTAATGGGCCTGCAATTGGGTTGAAAAAAAGCCTAGCTGTACTGTGGGGACACCCTCATGGCAAGCCAGAATGTAGACACAGATGTCAGCCCACATAGTCCAAACAGTGTTCCATCTGAACCACACACAGGTGCTAAAAATGTATGAGCAGGAATCATGTTTTTAAAAAACTGACACAGGCTGCAAAGCACGAACATTAAGCACTGGCCAGCATCACAGGGGCACTGCACGGTGATTCTTTGTACAGCCAAGTATCACACACAAGTCAGACCTGGCAATTAAAAATCGGGGTTTCACATGTATGCCTCTCCCGCACACCCCACCCCATGCCTGAGTCAATGTGATTGATACAGATCAAGAAGTGACACCTCTTATTCAGGGTTACAATAACTGTGCTGGAAAAATAGCTTCATTTACACAACATCACCTCGTGGGGCTGGCAACACATATTTGTGACAAACAACCATCAACAGATTGTTGTGAATAACCACACAGGCACTGCCCAGTGTGAGTATGCACAAGCAAAATGGTGTATCCCTGTCCAGTGGACACATGTAGCACACATTTGCAAAATACTAACTAGGCCAGGGAACAATGCCACAGAGGCAGACCTATGCTGAACCCACAGAGAATGTGCACAGTGTTGGATGACACACATGATTAGGAGGCCAGGGTGTCTCAGGGGACTGTAGTGGGCACACTTCTCCGTGGTCCTGGAATGAGCTGACTGTACCATGTTCAACCGTCATGGCAATATGCATATCTCCCACTCATGCACATCATGTCTGAGGCCACAACATTGGTCATGCATGCTGCAAGGGTGTTCAGTTGAAAGCTCACACTCCTATGTTGAGAATCATCATCAGTGACAACAAATATGGACCCCCAACATAGTGAACAGGTCATGGCACAGGCAAGGTACCAACACAAGTCACAGACCACCCTCCCACATGATGCAGAAAGCAATGTGCACTTAGATTTACTGGCACCCTAGATGACCATGTGCAAATGTGATTACACACAGACCAGGGGACACATGTCAAGGAGGGGAAGGGATGAAAAAGAGCACCAGGTGACATTGGAGAACCTAAAATGCACTGCACATATAAACTCTGGGAGTGTATCCAGGCTACAGAGCACTTCAAAAAGCTGGCAACACATAACACGACAAACAGCCATGTACCTACCCCCTGCTTGCTGCAGTCTCTCCTGTAACTGCCTATTGAGCTCAGAGAATACCACCGCCAGGACACATTTCATGTGGTGGGTCAGGCGTCGGCGGCCGCCGTGGGGGCGAGGACTGTCGAGCCCCAGCGGGACCCGGGCGATTCGCCCGGTCCAGCACCGGATGTCCTGCCACCTCTTGCGGACCTGTGGCAGCTGCCGACTACGCTCCCCCTCAGATCTCACGGCCCTGACGATGTCTTTTCAGATCACCCCCTTCTCGTAGGCAGTTACCTGTCAGGATGACAAAGTGACACAACATCAATACACCCGCTCCATGTCCCAGAGACACACATTTGAACATCATTGAAATGTTGAACAGGGCATAGGATGCAGACAGGAAATACATCATACACAATAAGAAATTGGCCTGTGTGCAAGCCCCAATGCACTACATGGCATTGAAAGTCAACAGGTTGGCATGAGGGGTGCGACACATGCCACACACTGTGCAGCACATGCAACAGCAAGCCGAAGGCCTGCACGTGGCAAGCAGTCACATGTCCCACTCCACTGACGCACCATCAGCATACTAGACAGACACACCCAAGCACAGATCACTCGCCGGTCATTGACAACAGCGGATACAACCCTCACTCTGCACATGTGCCACTTGCCAGTGGGGTGTCACAGGTGTCATGCTAGCTCTGCAAGTCAGACACACAGCACGGCTTACTTGTCACATCAGATGGGTTGATCTGTTGCCTCCTCCATGCAGCTGTGGTGCAACACTTCACATAGACACTCACCCACATGACAAGGAACATTCACACACATCAATATCCATGAGGTTGTACACATCATTTGGACACTCTCACCACAGGGCCACTCAACTCATACACATCTGTGGGTACAGTCACCTGTCACACCGGGGGGACCACTGAATCACCTCAGGACAATAGGAAAAAAAAACAACAAGGATTTGCCAGGCTGAAAGTGTCATGCACTATGCAGTGAAAGTCACAGTAAGCACAATGCAAGTGAGGAGTGCACACAGGAACTACATCATGCTCTGCATGAGAGACATCAGCATGTCCCCCCCCTGGGACCCACTCTAAACAACATTGCATGTCTGTCCCACCTGGACGCAATATTGACAGTCACACAACAGGTGCATAGGCAAAGGTAGTGGACTCAGCACTCACCTGCTCCCCTGGTCTCCCATACAGCTTGGTGTACTGTGGGAGGAGGACGTCCAGCAAGGCCTCATTCTCCTCCTGGGTGAATGGCTGGGCCCTCTCCACAGTACGTGACATGGTACAGAGGAAGCAGAGACAGCAGCAGTGTGGTCGACTGGAAAGTTGTGCAGGTAAGTGCCCTCTCATGGGTTCTGGCTGCCTTATATCTGTCTTGCTGAGGGGCATTAATTTAGAGGAGTACATAGTGATTGGTCAGACTCATTCGCATCCTACGTTTACTCCAATCCCTTTAAACATACACCAATGACTTTAAACATACACCAATGACAGCATTCGCATCGTTCAAATTTTGAGCATCATGTCAAGTCAACAACCACTTTGCAACATTGTATTTTGTGGCCAACTGACTGTTCCAGGACACATGATCGACACTTTTCAACTGAAAACTCTGTCTCCATGACAACCAGCATGCATTTAGGGCCTAATACTTGTCCCTTATGTGTTCCCTATGTAATTTTGAAATCCACACACATGTATGGTGAGTTTCACACGTACCCCTACGGCACAAGTACAATGGTGAAACGAAGCGTACACACGCAATGATAGCGGGTGTACGGTGCGTTTCACACGTACCCCTACGGCACAAGTACAATGGTGAAACGAAGTGTACACACGCGATGATAGCAGGTGTACGGTGCGTTTCACACGTACCCCTACGGTACAAGTACAATGGTGAAACAAAGCGTACACACGCGATGATAGCGGGTGTACGGTGCGTTTCACACGTACCCCTACAGCACAAGTACAATGGTGAAACAAAGCGTACACACGCAATGATAGCGGGTGTACGGTTCGTTTCACATGTACCCCTACGGCACAAAGACAATGGTGAAACGAAGCGTACACATGCAATGATAGCGGGTGTACGGTGCGTTTCACACGTACACCTACGGCACAAGTACAATGGTGAAACTAAGCATACACACGCGATGATAGCGGGTGTACGGTGCGTTTCACGTGTACGGGTACGCACTGGTTCACACGTACGGGTACGCACTAGTAGTACAGTGCGTTTGACACCTACGGGTATGCACTGGTTCACACGTACGTGTACGCACTAGTAGTACAGTGCGTTTGACACCTACGGGTACGCACTAGTTCACACGTACGGGTACGCACTAGTAGTACAGTGCGTTTGACACCTATGGGTACGCACTGGTTCACACGTACGGGTACGCATTTCACACGCTTACAATGGTAATACAGGTGCACACATGCCAGGAATGGAGGGCTACGAGTCGCACAAGGATGTCCATCAAGTACTTGTCATTGCATACTGTTATGTGCAGGCCCTAGGTGTGGCAGCCAGTGATATTGCACAGGTCATCTCATCTAGTTGGACAATTGATGTGTGATAACCTGTGGACACATATCATGTGTGATGGGGCACTATGTGGCACACATCACCTTGACACTTGCCACGTGTGTCTGTAGTCCAACTGTGTCATGCACAGCAGCAGTGGGATGGCACAGTCATCACCACCCGCACCTGTATCCTGATGCCAGGGACAGGGACACTCTATCAACTGACATGTCACGATCTGCGTGTCCCTTTGTGACTATGTCAGGTGTGTGTCATGTGTTCCCATGAGCTTGATGTCAGTGTTCCGTCAACTGCATCTGCTGTAGGTGCATCCAACATGGGTCTGTGTGGAGATGGGCATGGGACACATCTACGCACACCATGCCACATGTGGATTCCCACCGCTGTAGGGTCTGTGTGCATCGGACATCATAGTTTCCAGTCATACATGTCTGCGTTGTCTCAATGGCTGTGTCTTTCTCTTGTCACGTGTACCCCTTCATCGCAATGTGTTTGATCTGTACATTTGACATTCCTTGTGACCTGTGCGTGTGCCTTGCAGTCAGCTGTGTGGATGAGATGACATCCTTCCAATGCAGCTATGTGGTTGTGTGTCACTCCGGTGATATCTGTGGCTCTTCACTCAGACTGGCCACCAACTCATTTCAGGGCATGTCATGTAGACTTGACAATCAACAGGTGTATCTGGCTTTTTGCAGGAGTGCCAGCAAGCTGGCATATGTGTCCTGTATGTATTGCACACACCAGACTCCATAGTTACATGATGTGTATTAGCAGTGTAGCATGTGCTATGTTCATTGACATTGATATTGGCAGACTCTCAACCTTCATTCTTACAAACAATGTCTTGCAGAGCACCGCCTGTCCCAAGACCAATGCCACACTTGGGTGCCATGAGGGAACGTGCCTGCATTCGACGTTACAGATTCACTCAACAGTTGATTGAGGACTTCACCGACAGGCTGGCACCACACCTCCAACCGGCACACAGGTATCCTACTGCACTGATCCCAAAGATGAAGGTGATGGCAGCCCTACATTTTTTTGCCACAGGTACGTTTCAATTCACCATAGCTGATGTTGGTGGCATGTCACAGACAATGTTCAGCCGTGTCCTGCGTGATGTTTTAGCAGCCATGTTGGAGCACCTTGATGAATTCATCGCATTTCCTACTCCTGAGGAGTTGACAGATGTCAAGGGTGATTTCTATGCCCTGGGAGGGATGCCCCATGTCATTGGGTCCATTAATGGTACACATGTGGCTTTGGTACCACCACAAGCCTATCGCAATAGAAAACATTACCACTCGATAAATGCCCTTGTGGTGTGTCTTGCTAACATGCTGATTTCCCATGTCTGTGCACGTTTTCCAGGATCAGCACACGATGCCTACATCATGAGGCGTAGCAGGGTGCCACAAATGATGCTGCGGCTGCACAACGAACGAGCATGTCTTGTTGGTGGGTATACTCTGTTTATCCTGTGTGTTGCGGTATCTTTGGCTCTTACGGCATCTCCTGACCCACTTTTGTACATGATTTTTCCATGTAGGGGACTCTGGATATCCCAACATGCCATGGCTAATGACACCTCTCCGCAACCCAAGAACAGCTGCAGATCACAGGTACAACAATGCACACGGGCAGACTAGGCGAGTGATTGAGAGGACGTTTGTCTTCCTGAAGAGCCGATTCCGGTGCCTGGACAAGACAGGCGGGTCCCTCCCTTATGCCCTGGAGAAGGTCTGCCGAATCTTGCTCGTGTGCTGCATGCTGCACAACATGGCAGTTGAGAAGGCAGTACCACTCATCCTGGATCCGGATGAGCAGGAACATCCACCCATGGAGGATCAAGGGCTTGCTCACGAGGCTTGTCATGAGGAGGAGGAGGAGGATGATATCCGGAGTCAGCTCATATGCAACTTCTTCTCATAATGGTGAGTCACTGGGTATGAGTGTGCAAGCTAGTAGCATTGAGTGGCATGTGTTGCAATGTGTGTGTGTCCAGCTGACTGAATGCAAAGTGACTTTGATGTGTGTTCTGATGTGTCACTCGAGTGATGATGTCATACCACACAGTTTTGCGGTGAGACTTTCTTTGAAATTTACATGTGTCCAACATTGTTCATGTTTTGCAAATGTCCATGTGTGCGGCGAGAATTTATTAGGTGACTTCTTGTGTGTCTGTCATTCCCAGGTTTTTGCGCCTGTTGTCTGCTCGTGTCATCTTTGTCCTCCTGCTATTCCTCATGAGGATTGCAACATGTGCTGAATCAGCGTTCCATGCACGGACATGTGGAAATGTCAGTTTGGGTAAGGATAGCAGCAAGGCTTTTTGGTGGTGGTACGGGTTGGGAATGTGTGGGCCTGCTTCTGTGCATGTTGTGGTACCATGCATACATGTCTTCTCACCATCGAGCATATAACATTCACCCTTCTTGACTGTCATCTGTAGTGGAGTGTGGCATCTGATGAAGGCATCAATGTGTGTAAACCTTGCCTCTGAAACATTGCGGATGCTACGGGTGGACATAGTGTTTGACATCACAACAACAGGCTCTATGGGGAATTGCAGCCTCTCTGTGTGCAGCAGGATGTGTTTGGCTCATCCCCTTGACTTGTGTGCCAGTTCATTGGGATTGACATCATCCGTGTCGTGAAGGGGAGGTCCAGCGTATGTCCCACATGTTCTGTCAACTGACCTGTGAGTCTGTTCACATGGATACATTTCCCTTTGTGTGTGTATGTGGAATAAAGGTGTTCAGCACAATCCAAAGTGCCTCATCTCTGTCACTGCAGCTCTCTTGCCAGTTTGCATGCGTCATCTATGGCATACTTGTCAAATATTGAGCATATGTGTATGTGCACTTCGGCAACATGCATGCAGTTCTTCATGGCTAATAATATCTATTGTGCATGAAGTCCCTGGTTGTGTATGTATTTGTGCAGGTTGCTCCCCACAACGGGATGTGAACACATGCTTATGGTGTGTCTCCTGTGCGCAGCTCCGCATTTTGTTGCCTGACCCTGTGACCGTCATTTTTGGTGATTGGTCATACATTTCCTCGTAGTGACCCATGAGTTACCTGGCACTCCTTCCTTTACATACACCTGTTGCACTGTGCCTTTCTGACCTCCTTGTCTTTGTGTGCTACTTTTTGCCTAGTTTCTCACCCCTTCCGCCTGCTGCTGCGTCACCTGCGGCACTGCCCCGCCGAGTGCCCTGATTCTGCAACCCACACACCTCCAAAATGCTCCTCCCTGCCCCCTCCACCCATTCTTAATGCAGCCAGCAGCTTGTCTGTGCCACTGTTGCGCCAACCCCGTGCCAAAGGCAGGACCGTCTGCGCCTGCAACGTGAACAGTGCCCGAGCCTCTGGTCTTTGCATGACCCAAGTCACACAACAGGCTCATGCTGCAGCCAACCTCCAAGCAATGTCCTCCACACAATCATCCGCCTGCTATCAGACAACCGCTAAGCGCACACATGACACCTTCGCATGCTGAGTGTGCAACTCAAACTGCCTACACAGCGCTGCCCAGCCTACCAGACCCTGTCAGAACAACCAGGTCATGTGCCTCCTACTCCACACCCGCTCCGTACACCAGCACGCCATTGGACTCTGTTACCTTCTCAACACAACAGGCCCACACATCACCTTCATGACAGCAACCTGGACATAAGCATACTCAGCACACAACTTCTTCATTGCCATCTCAGACGGATACAAGATCACCCGCAGGGACGGCACCAACACTCCCGGAGGATGAATTGCAATTTATTCACAAGTACACCCTCAGAGTCACAAATCCGGGTTTGCAGCAACTCCCTGGCAACCCTCAGAGTAACACTCATCTACAGATATCCGGGCCTACATCCACAATTGCGCTAAGCCATCAACACGTACATCTGCACGCACGCCCTCACCTCCACAGGCTGTCGTGATTCGGACATCGCGCCTACCTCGCCTACAATCCCCAGAATCCTCGGGATGAGCGTGGGCGGATTCGCGAGCATAAGACGACGGAAACGCACGCCGGACGCTGTGCGTAATTCAACATCGGCGTTTCCGTCATTGTTTGGGATCCTGTTTCCCGTTTCGTCAGCATCCAGGGAACCGGTCGGTTTCTATGAAGAG
This sequence comes from Triturus cristatus, assembly GCF_964204655.1. Lineage (NCBI taxonomy): Eukaryota > Metazoa > Chordata > Amphibia > Caudata > Salamandridae > Triturus > Triturus cristatus. The sequence goes on along the minus strand of NC_140579.1, from coordinate 406,057,872 downwards.
TCTCCCTGGGGTCCAGGTCAGGAGACATTTGGCGCCCTGAAAGCTGAACCCAGCTTAGACTAAGCGGGTTTCAAAAGTAATGGAAGCGGCCGACGCGCTGTAAGACCAGAGCGTCTAGGACCGGTATAGCCGGCAGCGATTCCTCGCGAACCAAAAGCCTTGGTGGTGTCCGTTCGCCGAGGTCCGGGCGAGGCGTCGGATTCTAATTAAGGATTGGTCCGCTTTCCTTCTCATTTCCCTGGGCGTGGAGCCCATTAATCACCCCTTGAGCGTGATAAGCACAGAGTGGTGAGTGAACCACAAGAGTCACAAGACGATATGCCTACACGGTAGAAACGCCTGAAAAGTGAGTACAACAGCCAGTGAAGCCTAAGCAATATCCTGGTGACTGAGTAAGAAAGGAATAACTCCATTACTTCCAGGGTATCCTCTGCATGCTGTGTACCAACAGAGAACAAGACTTTGGGAGTCTGACAGGAAAGGCTCATAGGTTTCGGGCAGTCCATACAGCTATTAAGAGAGGGGCTTGAGGGGCTTCCGCTGAGAGGGGGGGCCACCTGCAGTTGTGTGCTATTATCGGGGAGAGGTTGGATGTTGTGCCAATGGTTGTATGTGTATGACGTAATAGTGCTGCCAGCCAACGTGCAACTGTACTATGCCCGCTTCTAGCCTGCAATGCTCTGGTACCACTAGCGAGAATTGAAGAGTGTAGCCTCACATTTTTGACTCTGCTATTGTTTGCATGTTTATTTTTCTTTACAGATTCTACTCCCAGCTGTTCCCATCCTTCCCTTCCCTCACTTGATTGCTCCAACCTTCCGTGCCATTAGTGCAGGAGTTGGAGACGTCGAGAGGTGGACCCCCTATAGCATCGCCTGAATCCTGAGGAGAGTCGGATCTGGGACGGGATCGTCACACAGGCTACATGTGGCTGGGGGACAGTAACTTCTGGCTGGAGGAGAACCCCACCACCATCCATCATTGGTCCATCAACATTTTAATCGACGTCTCCGACAAGCAACACACTGCCCCACACCCTGCTAACGATCCCCCAAAGATGCTTGATGTAAGTCACCACAGACAAGCTGTGTGGGACACTCAAAACAACACCAACGCAAAATCCTGAAACCTCACGCACTGGATCAGCAACTGATCCAACAATCTTGCCACATTGACGGACTTTCCTGTGAAGCACAACAATAGTTAAGGCACCTGGGACAAGGCAGACCTACTGGACTCCTACAGACGTAGCCGGACTCTTGTGCACACCTTGCAACACAAAGAGCCATCATTTACCTTACAGGCCTGGAAAAGACCACACACAGCCATCACCATATCATCAGCAAGGACAAGTGGAGGTCCTTCAGATAGTGCTGAGACACCAAAACACACGACATCAAGGAGCTCATCAGCATTGTGAGTGAACTGACAGCAGATCTTCATCCAAGACACCCCACCCTTGCAAGGCAGATCACATCCCTTGCAACTTTGTACCACTGATAGCTCATGGCCATACACAACAGCCTTGGCACACAGAGGCAGACAGCACTATTATCCGCAGGACAAACCCCCCTCAGGTTCTGGACTCCAGTCAGCAGCAAGTACACCACCTGGCTCATGTGCACCATCCACTCTGGCTCTCCATCAGGCCCCTTCCCACACAACATCTCAACCACATCATTCCCCATCCTTGAAGCCCACGTCCAGCGTGTCCTGAATGTCTCCTTTGAGTTAGCCACATTCCATGGGTGCTGGAAGCATGCAGAGACCCAGGCCCTTCTTAAACAACGGACGGCAGTACCGCAGGATCTCCTGGTACATCACCCTGCTTCCCTACCCAGCAAATGTCATCCGGAAGACACTCAAAAAGCAACTGACAAATTTCCTCCACGCAACCAGCTCCAGGCAACCGGCACCAGACCATATTGCACAGTAATCACACCACTGCAACCGTCATCATTGCCACCACCAACGACAACTTTGCCCTGCTCAACAATGGTGAGCCCACCCCCCTTGACCTCTCAACGGCATTGTACACATGTGCTACCACACTGTCAGCTCACACATCTCCAACACTGGTATCCAGAGGAGGGCCCAGGATTCAATAGAAAGTAGCTCACCAGCAAGGCCCAGGGAGTCTGCCTCCACCCTGCAGCATGTAGTACACTGGGGTCATGTGGCACATGCCCCAGGGCTCTTCTCTCAGCGTGACGATCTTCAATGTCTCCATGACCCCCCTCTCCACCATCACATGCGCACACGACCTCATCATCATCTCGTATGCCATTCACACCCAGCTGCTCTTCAAACTCACCAAAAAGCCAGCCATTGCCAGATCCAAACTTCAAGAAGGCATGAGATCCGTTGACGAATGGCTGAACATCAGCCACCTGAGGCTGGACTTGGACAGGACTGAGGTCATCATCTGAGGATTGTCCCCTTACGGCTGTGTCAACTCCTTGTGTCCCACTGGTCTGGGCACCGCACCAGCACCCAGTGGCCACGCACGCAAGCTGGTGTTCATCATGGACCCATCGCTGACAATTACCATGCAACTCACCACCATCTGTACCTCATGCTGCAACACCCTCCGCATGCTGCAAATGAGCCACAGATAGATCCACTACAAGGCAAGACAGACCGTCCCACAGGTCCACGACACCAGCCGGCTCAACTACAGCACCAGCCTCTACGTAGAACAACAGCAAAACTGCAGGAGAACTTGTCCACATCCAGGGTGCATCCGCACACCTCATCTTCAACATCCCCAGCCCCAGCAACATCACCGTCCACCTGAGATAGCTAGAATGGCTCACTGTCTGCTGCAGGATCACCTTCAGACTCCTCAACCACACTCAGGAGGCTGTCCACAACCCCAGACCCAAAACAAACCTTGGACGTCTGTCATCCAACCCCCCGTTTGCCCAACTCCATGCAGCCCACCTTGCCCTGGCCACCATTCATCACATCCACACAAACACTGCATGCAGGAGATAGTTCTCCCACCTCGCCAAACAGACCTGGGACTCCCTCCCCGGGCACATCAACATGACCCATGACCTCTACACCTTCATGATACTCTTCCAAATTGGTCTGTCTGAGCAGTATTGCAAGCCCCCCCTCAGCAGCTTGAGGCCATCACGGGTGAGTATTGGGCTCCATGTCTCTATTTGGTGATACATTGAGACACATGTGTGTCCTCGACCAGACTCAGAACAAAGTGTATGGATGGCTGGAGTTAGTTCCACACTCAGGCATACTTTGACATATCCCCACACGTATGTTGTGGACTCATGCTAAATGACTGCAACATAAAATTTCACGTATTAATTATTTAATTATAGCTCTGTGGCGTGATTTGTGCACTGAAAAAGGTGCAATGCAGGGACCATAGAATCCAAAGTTCACAGGGGGAGATGGGATCCTTGCCATTTGAAGTCATCAGAGTCCAGACCACAGTGTTTGGCATCATTAGTCAGACTGTGACCAGCAGGTCCATGTGGCAGATGATGTCAGTCAATGAGGTGATGCTGTCGCACTTGAAAGCCAGGTGCCAGGCCAGGTGACCTGGGAGATGTGGATGGTCCGCTGCCTCTCGCGGTCTTTTCCGTGGACGACCCACTTTCCTCCGAGGACCCTCAGATGCAGGCCTTGACGATGCTTGGGACGCTCCATCGGACGAATCCTCCTCCTCCTCCCTCCCTGTGGCTGGTGGTGCTCTTCGCCTGGTGGCACAGGGAGGGTTGGCCATGTTGTCGACGATCCGATGGAGTGAATGGCTTATGTCCCTTTGCACCGCCAGGAGCTCAGCCAGTCTTGCCTCCATCCGTCCTTGGTGTTCTTGTTGACTGGCGTGTTGCTCGGCCTGCTGGTTCTTGATCTCTGTGAGGGTCACCACTACCTGGCTGAACTCCCTGGTGTCACGCCGGTATGCCTCCATTATGTTGTGTATGTGTGACATACCGGTCCCTTCAGCTGGCTGGTCAGGTTCTCGCCTCCGCCTGCCTCCACTCCCACCACCCCTGCCCACACGAGCCTGGCCTGCTGTTGTGGGCACATCGGGTCTACGGGACCCCTGAGGGATGGCAGTGGCAGTGTTGTCTGCCTCTTCCTGGGTGCCCGGCGCTCCTTGTCCCTCCTGCTCAGACTGGCTCAGTTGTTCTATGCGGGCAGGGCTCCTCGGTGTCTCCTGGGATGTGGCAGGAATGGGGGTGGTGGTTGGCACAGATGATCGTAAACCAGGTTCTGCAGGGGCTTGGACACCAGAGGGTCCAGGTCGGTCGGGGTCATCCGCGGAATGTTGAGAGGCGTCGCTGACGGTGGGATCAGGTTCCTCCCGGGCCAGGGACTGTGGATCTTCACCCCCATTGTTGGGGGTAGATTCATCACGTTACCCTGTGTGTGAGAGACAGACAATGTTAATGCTGTTTCATGCAACATGCATGTATCATACACATTCAAGTTGGCACTGTTCCTCCAGGTAGTTGTATGTGCCTAGCATTCTCCTCAATGTTCACTTGTGGATGGGTATGTTGCGGGGAACAGATTGATATGTTCTCCTGAGTCTTTGACATGTAGATTTTTGGCTTGGATGCTTCTTTGGCTATGTATTGGTGTTGTTGTGTTACATGTCCATTGTGACAGTGGGTAAATCCATTGCCTGTCCTGTGTGTGTCTGCTTGTGTAAGGGGTGTGTGTGACAGGGCCTGCTGGTGGGTGTAGTGTGATTTGGCACTGGGGCTCCCAGGTGATGTAGCTGTCCCCCCATGGAGCATGCTGCCATGACAGTGAGTGTGAGTTCCTGTCCTAGATATCTGACCTGGTTGTCTTGGTGTTTGTGTTTGCACTGGTCACAGGAGGGCCTGGTGCTGCCTACACCCGGGCCGAGTGTGAGCTATCTTGTCAGTACTTTCCCAATCCTGGTGCATGGGTATGTACCTGGGCCATATGGGATGAGGGCAATTGTGTCTGATTTGGAGTTCAACAATATGTTTTGTGCCACCCACCCTCCCAGCATACCGGTTATCCATTCTTGGGTTGTTGCTTCATGTAGCATGGAACATAGCATGGCCTTGCTTTCTCAATGGAGCATACACATGTTAGTGGCATTAGCGTTATTTTTGACTGTGGTTCTGGCCGGTGAGGGCTTGGGGGTAGTTGCGTGCATTTTGTGTAGTTGGGGTGTGGATGCCATTACCCCCATGTTACCTAAGTTGTTTGTGTACTCACCAGGCTCTGGAAGTCCTTGCAGTCCATGTACTCCCACCGGCGGAAGCAGGGCCATAACCTTCTCCTTCTAGGGATGTAAATGTACTGGTCTGCGGGGCGCACCACCTCCAGTGATGTTGCTCTGGGTGTAGTCATCATTCATTTTGCGCTTGACCGCCCTCCGCAGATCGTACCACCTGGCTTGGCATTCATTCCTGGTCCTTCTGATGGGTGCAACAGCATTCACCCTATCGACAATACTCTGTCACAGGTGTGATTTTTCAGCTATGCTGGTCTGTCTGACCAATGTTCCAAACAGCTGTGGCTCGACTCTGATGACTTCATTGACAAGGATCTCCAGCTCCTCCCTTGTGAACTTTGGATTCTTGTCTGTGGGCATGGTGTGGGGTGAGGGTGTGGATGGCTGTGGGTGTGTGGGTCTGAATGTGACAATGTGGGTGTGAATGTGAAGAGGGGGTATGTGTGAAGGAGGTTGTGTGACGGTGTATATGTTAAGGTGGATGGGTGCAGTTGTTGGTGTGTGCTCTCTAGCTGCAGTGAGTCTGTTGCAAAGGTTCATGGTTTGTGTGTGTGGGCCCTTTTTATTGGTCCATTTGTGGGTGGGCCTCAGTTTGAATTTTTGGTGGGTGTGTTATAAGGGGGGGTTGTGAGTTTGCCCCTCTGTTTGCCTGTTTGGATGAGTCCAGGTCAGTCATTTCCATTTTTAGTGCACTGTAGACGTGTTTTGTGGTGTTGTGCGAGTCGAATAGACCCTCCTTGTGCTGTTTTACAGTGTCCGTGGTTCAGTACGGTACAGGGGTACGAGTCATACAGGCATACACCCCCATGCGTTGTGTATGTACGGTGCGTACACTGCCATTGATACACCGCCATTGCATATGTACGGTGCGTACACCGCCATTGCTATGTACGGTGCGTACACCGCCATTGCTATGTACGGTGCGTACACCGCCATTGCATATGTACGGTGCGTACACCGCCATTGCTATGTACGGTGTGTACTACAACATTGGTGTGTACAACGACATTGCGGATGTACGGTGCGTTCACCGCCATTGCGTATGTATGGTGTGTAATACTTAAAACAAGGTAAGAGAGGGGCTCTGTATTTTCAAAAAGGAAATAGAGCACCGACAAACTATGAAGTAAAAGAATGTTTTCCTTTTCGAATGGAATATTTGCTAATTCATTCACACATTCTATTAATTACAACTACCAAAGTCAGGTATTCACAAAATCACTCATTGTAATAGAACACTTAAATGCAAGGCAACGTCAGTTTATATAAAATCAATTAAATGGTTTATTCGATTCACAAAGTTTCTTTCACCACAATATAATCATTATAAAAAATGCATTACATTTTTAATAAAACAAAAACACATTTAAATAACACATTGAATAAAAAAATACAGAGTAGGACAAAAAACAAATCAACAAGGAGATTTTAAAAAAAGACAGTCAATTTGTCATGAAACAGTTAATTCGGAAACCTTGTGGGCAACAATTGAATAAGGGTTGACTTCCTTATTTAACAAAGGTTTTGTGTGCCCCTTCCAAATTTAACACAACGGTATTGCGTCGATGCGTTTCGGAGGCTATTCGTAGTTTATGACCTCCTTCTTCAGGACTATTAGAAATGGTATCTCCTTATCCATGAACGGTTGCCTGTGCGACCAACGCACTAGGCTTGCTCATTGATTTTGCTGCGCTCCTGCGGGAGTGATTTTTTCAATTCTGCACTTCCCTGGGCTTTCAAGGTTCTTCGTGGGTGTGGGCAAAGAACATCTTATTTAATCTCCTCACTGCGTGCTTCTTTGTTAATCACTTCGTTCCTTTTGTTAAACGATTCTGAGCTGTAAGGAATTCTTTTACTGCTCCGGGTACGATTAATTCGTGGCTGTTGAAGTCCGACGATCTACGTTCCCGGGCAGCTACTTCCGCGTCTTCCGATCGCAACAGCAACAGCCACGAATTAATCGTACCCGGAGCAGTAAAAGAATTCCTTACAGCTCAGAATCGTTTAACAAAAGGAACGAAGTGATTAACAAAGAAGCACGCAGTGAGGAGATTAAATAAGATGTTCTTTGCCCACACCCACGAAGAACCTTGAAAGCCCAGGGAAGTGCAGAATTGAAAAAATCACTCCCGCAGGAGCGCAGCAAAATCAATGAGCAAGCCTAGTGCGTTGGTCGCACAGGCAACCGTTCATGGATAAGGAGATACCATTTCTAATAGTCCTGAAGAAGGAGGTCATAAACTACGAATAGCCTCCGAAACGCGTCGACGCAATACCGTTGTGTTAAATTTGGAAGGGGCACACAAAACCTTTGTTAAATAAGGAAGTCAACCCTTATTCAATTGTTGCCCACAAGGTTTCCGAATTAACTGTTTCATGACAAATTGACTGTCTTTTTTTAAAATCTCCTTGTTGATTTGTTTTTTGTCCTACTCTGTATTTTTTTATTCAATTTGTTATTTAAATGTGCTTTTGTTTTATTAAAAATTTAATGCATTTTTTATAATGATTATATTGTGGTGAAAGAAACTTTGTGAATCGAATAAACCATTTAATTGATTTTATATAAACTGACGTTGCCTTGCATTTAAGTGTTCTATTACAATGAGTGATTTTGTGAATACCTGACTTTGGTAGTTGTAATTAATAGAATGTGTGAATGAATTAGCAAATATTCCATTCGAAAAGGAAAACATTCTTTTACTTCATGGTGTGTAATACAACATTGGTGCGTACAACAACATTGTGTGTGTACGGTGCGTACACCGACATTGCATATGTACAAGTCATTCCCCGTGTACAGGACGTTTTCCGTACGATTCGTAAATCGGAAAGCCGGTCCGGATCATACTTGCACGCTCGGACTGTCTTTTTACAATTCGTACGGAAAAGTGTCCGGGTCCATCTCGTACAACTTTTCCCGCTACGATTCGTATGGATTGGGCCGATCCGTATGTACTTTTTCCCGTACGAATCGTACTTCACGGTTCGGACGTGACTTGTACGGTTCGTATGGAAAAAAATACGGATACGAGTCGTACCGGAAAAAAAAATACAGGATCGGAATCGACCCCTATATTTATATGTATATGTGTTAAAAGTATATAATATTTTTTAATGTATGTTACAATTTTTTTTAAGATAATGAATTTTATGTTAATTAATTTTGAGTATATTAGTTCCATAGCGGGTTGTGGGTTTATAGGGGAATAGGGTGGGAAGTAATTTAATTTAAATGTAAAAAAATAATAATGTATTAATTAATAATGTATTGTTTAATGATTAATATTGGTAATTAATTTTTGTGTATATTAGTTCCGTAGCGGGTTGTGGGTTTATAGGGGAATAGGGTGGGAAGTAATTTAATGTAAATTACAAAAAATAATAATTTATTAATTAATAATGTTATGGGTATTAATTAATATTGATAATTACGTTAATTAATTTATTAATACATATTTAAAAAGTTATTAATACAAGTTTTTTAAATTAATTGATAAATATGTAAATTGTGTAAATTGTTATTACTCAGAAATTAATTCTATATTAATTATTAATAATTAATGTGTTGATATGTTAATTATGTTAATTTTTTGAGGAGTGTGTTGAGTGTTTATAGGAGAGTATCGTGTTTATGAAAATATTTGAAAATACATTTTTAGAAATATTTATATAATATTTAATCAAAGTTATTTTATATTGTTAATTGTGTGAATTAATTTATATATCATTGTTTTTATATTTTTGTTAATTGTGATTAGCTAATTAATTAAATGTTAATTAATTATGTTAATTTATTATTATTTTAGATTATTGGAGGTGATGTTTATAGTGGAAAATAGTGGGAAGTAAATTAAATTAAAAAAATAATTGTATTTGTAATTACATTTAATTAAATTGTAAGACTGGGTCTACTAAATTATTCCTCTACGCGATCCAACGCTTTTCCTACTGTTGCACTCACTGGAGTGGGAATAGTAATTTTTACCCCTAAGCTATCCAACTCTTTCCCTACTGTTCCACTCACTTGAGTTGGAATAGTAATTTTTACCTACCCGCTATCCAACACTTTCCCTACTGTTGCACTCACTGGAGTGGGAATAGTAATTTTTACCCCTACGCTATCCAACACTTTCCCTACTGTTGCACTCACTGGACTGAGAATAGTACTTTTTACCCTCCTACTATCCAACGCTTTCCCTACTGTTCCATTCGCTGGAGTGGGAATATTAATTTTTACATACCCTCTATCCAACACTTTCCCTACTGTTGCACTCACTGGAGTGGGAATAGTAATTTTTACCCATCCGCTATCCAACGCTTTCCCTACTGTTGCACTCCCTGGAGTGGGAATAGTAATTTTTACCCTCCCTCTAGCCAACGTTTTCCCTACTGTTCCACTCACTGGAGTGGGAATAGTAAATTATACCCACCCGCTAGCCAATAAATTCTCTACTTTTGCACTTGTTGGAGTGTGAATACTAATTTTATTCCCTTAGCTATGTAATGTTTTTAATTTTGTTATATTTAATGTAGTGTAAATTGTTAATTAACATAAAAAGTATTACTATAAATATTTAAATTATAATATATATATATTTGTATATTTATATAATAGGTTTATTTATATATATGTAAATATATTTTAATAATGTTTTAAATATTTTATAATTAAGATTAATAATTATTTTTATAATATTATTAAGTAAATATATGTTATAAAAATGTTTTTTTACATTACATTTATTATTTTTACATTTTAAGCTTTTTTCCATTATTTTAGCTATGTTTTATTTAATTGTGTTTATTATTTAATTACATGTATATTATTTTTAATACATTTTTAAAAATCGATATTTTAGTTAACTATATTTTAAATATCGATATTTTGTACTCAATATTTTAGTACTTACCTGTTTGTAGATAAGGATTCTATATTCTGTCCCTCAATATTTTTTAATCGTATTCTGGCCATTCGATAGTCTGTCCCTCGATATTTAGTCACTGAACCTGATAAAAGAAGTGAAGTGTTTGGAGTCTTCAGTAAGCTCACGTTGGTGGTACTCAGAGCGAAAGTCAAGTGTGGGAAAAATACGGGCATCATCCAACATACACACCATCTCATGAATATTGGGAAGTGGATGACAATCAGCAACCAAATTAGCGTTAAGATTTTTGTCAGGCTTCTGTGTCAAACAATTGGAGAAACCCATTCGGATGACTCAATCTCCTCAATTATACCGCCATTTACCATATCATCTAACATAGATTTTAACTCAGCCCTTACACTGATGGGGCCCCCCCTTAACCTTTCCTTGACAGGTATCAATCCTTCTCTTATTTTTATCTTATGGCTGAAACCTGAAAGTTTACCAAGTTCTTCAGAAAATACATCAGGAAAACTGTTGGTGAAATCATCAGCACAGGAAGCAGTTATTGCAAGAACAGACACAGGTTCATTCTCCCTTGGATTTAACACAATGCCAAGTTTGGCCTAGTCACGCCACCCCAGCACATTTACACCTTTGAATGCTATATAAAACTTAATTAAATCAGTGCTCTCCTTGAATTCTTTAAGAACTTCTTTGAAAAGTCAATATAGAATCCATCAAAATTGTGTGCCACAATATCGGGTTTGCATAAGGAACTCAGGTCAATTAGGTTCTCAAAAGATTCCAAGAAGTATTGCTTTGTGATAATTGTCCAAGGTGACCCAGAATCCGCCAGAAGTTCAAGATTCCTTCCAAGAATACAAACAATACATTTGGGAGGACCAATCTTCTCAGCTTTAGAATCATCAAATGAGTCATGAATAGAGACCACGATTCCAGTCTCTAACACCGACTGGGCATCATCACTTAAAGAAAGATCGTGAGAAATGCAAGAAAGTTTCCTTAAGGAAAAATTGGAAGTCGAAGCAGAAGAGACACTTTTCTTAGTATTAGTATCCTTGCACATTTTAGAGAAATGACCCATACGTCCACAAAAGAGTGGAAGCTCAAAACAAGCTTGACCACCTAATAGCGCTTTTTTGTTGTTGCTTACTTTAAGCCATACCGCAACGTAGCCCGGCCCGGGCTTTAACAAAGCCAAATAACTCCGTGTGACAAAAGTTCACATTGTCTGTTTTATCCTATGTCTTACTAGTGTCTTCAAATCTTTACTGTTTCTGCTCTCTTTGCATTTCCCATATAAGTAGTGAGCACGCAGCAAGACGACAGCACCATACTCCTCTGAATGTAAGTTTGCAGAAAGAAACGTATAAAATAATCCTCACTGCGAGCACATGACTGATCCCAAGAAGCAACAATAATAACTTGCCTTGGGTACTGGAGCAGCGTGCTGCCAGTGTAAAGCGCTTCAACGCCTTGTCAGGGGAAATTGAACACTAAGGGGTCGATTCCGATCCTGTATTTTTTTTTCCCATACGACTCGTATCCGTATTTTTTTCCGTACGAATCGTACAAGTCACTTCCGACCCGTGAAGTATGATTCATACGGGAAAAAGGACATACGGATCGGCCCGACCCGTACGAATCGTAGCGGGAAAAGTTGTACGAGACAGACCCGGACACTTTTCTGTACAAATCCTAAAAAGACAGTCCATGCGTACAAGTACGATCCGGACCGGCTTTCCGATTTACGAATCGTACGGAAAACGTCCCGTACACAGGGAATGACTTGTACATATGCAATGTCGGTATACGCACCGTACATACGCAATGTTGTTGTACGCACCAATGTTGTATTACGCACCGCACATACGCAATGGTGGTGTACGCACCGTACATACGCAATGTTGTTGTACGCACCAATGTTGTAGTACGCACCGTACATAGCAATGGCGGTGTACGCACCGTACATATTCAATGGCGGTGTACGCATCGTACATAGCAATGGCGGTGTACGCACCGTACATAGCAATGGCGGTGTACGCACCGTACATACGCAATGTTGTTGTACGCACCAATGTTGTAGTACGCACCGTATATAGCAATGGCGGTGTACGCACCGTACGTAGCAATGGCGGTGTACGCACCGTACATATGCAATGGCGGTGTACGCACCATACATAGCAATGGCGGTGTACGCATCGTACATAGCAATGGCGGTGTACGCACCGTACATATGCAATGGCGGTGTACGCACCGTACATAGCAATGGCCGTGTACGCACCGTACATACACAACGCATGGGGGTGTGTGCCTGTACGACTCGTACCCCTGTACCGTACTGAACCACGGACACTGTAAAACAGCACAAGGAGGGTCTATTCGACTCGCACAACACCACAAAACACGTCTACAGTGCACTAAAAATGGAAATGACTGACCTGGACACATCCAAACAGGCAAACAGAGGGGCAAACTCACAACCACCCCTTATAACACACCCACCAAAAATTCAAACTGAGGCCCACCCACAAATGGACCAATAAAATGGGCCCACACACACAAACCATGAACCTTTGTAACAGACTCACTGCAGCTAGAGAGCACACACCAACAACTGCACCCATCCACCTTAACATATACACCGTCACACAACCTCCTTCACACAGGGCAACGTGATGAATCTACCCCCAACAATGGGGGTGAAGATTCACAGTCCCTGGCCCGGGAGGAACCTGATCCCACCGGCAGAGACGCCTCTCAACATTCCGCGGATGACCCCGACCGACCTGGACCCTCTGGTGTCCAAGCCCCTGCAGAACCTGGTTCAGGACCATCTGTGCCAACCACCACCCCCATTCCTGCCACATCCCAGGAGACACGGAGGAGCCCTGCCCGCAGTGAACAACTGAGCCAGTCTGACCAGGAGGGACAAGGAGCGCCGGGCACCCAGGAGGAGGCAGACAACACTGCCACTGCCATCCCTCAGGGGTCCCGTAGACCCGATGTGCCCACAACAGCAGGCCAGGCTTGTGTGGGCAGGGGTGGTGGGAGTGGAGGCAGGCTGAGGCGAGAACCTGACCAGCCAGCTGAAGTCACACATACACAACATCATGGAGGCATACTGGCGTGACACCAGGGAGTTCAGCCAGGTAGTGGTGACCCTCACAGAGATCTAGAACCAGCAGGCTGAGCAACACGCCAGTCAACAAGAACACCAAGGACGGATGGAGGCGAGACTGGCTGAGCTCCTGGCTGTGCAAACGGACATATTCATTCACTCCGTCGGATCGTCGACAACATGGCCAACCCTCCCTGTGCCACCAGGCGAAGACCACCACCAGCCACAGGGAGGGAGGAGGAGGAGGATTTGTCCGACGGAGCGTCCCACGCATCGTCAAGGCCTGCATCTGAGGGTCCTCGGAGGAAGGTGGGCCATCCACGGAAAAGACCGTGAGAGGCAGCGGACCATCCACATCTCCCAGGTCACCTGGCCTGGCACCAGGCCTTCATGTGCGACAGCATCACCTCATTGACTGACATCATCTGCCACATGGACCTGCTGGTCACAGTCTGACTAATGATGCCAAACACTGTGGTCTGGACTCTGATGACTTCAAATGGCAAGGATCCCATCTCCCCCTGTGAACTTTGGATTCTATGGTCCCTGCATTGCACCTTTTTCAGTGCACAAATCACGCCACAGAGCTATAATTTAATAATTAATGCGTGAAATTTTATGTTGCAGTCATTTAGCATGAGTCCACCACATACATGTGGGGATATGTCAAAGTATGCCTGAGTGTGGAACTAACTCCAGCCATCCATACACTTGGATCTGAGTCCGGTCGAGGACACACATGTGTCTCAATGTATCACCAAATACAGACATGGAGCCAAATACTCACCCGTGATGGCCTCAAGCTGCTGAGGGGGGGCTTGCAATATTGCTCAGACAGACCAATTTGGAAGAGTGTCATGAAGGTGTAGAGGTCATGGGTCATGTTGATGTGCCCGGGGAGGGAGTCCCACGACTGTTTGGCGAGGTGGGAGAACTATCTCCTGCATGCAGTGTTTATGTGGATGTGATGAATGGTGGCCAGGGCAAGGTGGGCTGCATGGAGTTGGGCGAACGGGGTGTTGGATGACAGACGTCCAAGTTTGTTTTGGGTCTGGGGTTGTGGACTGCCTCCTGAGTGTGGTTGAGGAGTCTGAAGGTGATCCTGCAGGAGACAGTGAGCCATTCTAGCTATCTCAGGTGGACGGTGATGTGGCTGGGGCTGGGGATGTTGAAGATGAGGTGTGCGGATGCACCCTGGATGTGGACAAGTTCTCCTGCAGTTTCGCTGTTGTTCTACGTAGAGGCCGGTGCTGTAGTTGAGCCGGCTGGTGTCGTGGACCTGTGCGACGGTCTGTCTTGCCTTGTAGTGGATCTATCTGTGGATCATTTGCAGCATGCGGATGGTGTTGCAGCATGAGGTACAGATGGTGGTGAGTTGCATGGTAATTGTCAGCGATGGGTCCATGATGAACACCAGCTTTCTTGCGTGGCCGCTGGGTGCTGGTGCGGTGCCCAGACCAGTGGGACACAAGGAGTTGACACAGCCGTAAGGGGACAATCCTCAGATGATGACCACAGTCCTGTCCAAGTCCAGCCTCAGGTGGCTGATGTTCAGCCATTCATCAACGGATCTCATGCCTTCTTGAAGTTTGGATCTGGCAATGGCTGGCTCTTTGGTGAGTTTGAGGAGCAGCTGGGTGTGAATGGCATACGAGATGATGATGAGGTCGTGTGCGCATGTAATGGTGGAGAGGGGGGTCATGGAGACATTGAAGATCGTCACGCTGAGAGAAGAGCCCTGGGGCATGTGCCACATGACCCCAGTGTACTACATGCTGCAGGGTGGAGGCAGACTCCCTGCGCCTTGCTGGTGAGCTACTTTCTGATTGAATCCTGGGCCCTCCTCTGGATACCAGTGTTGGAGATGTGTGAGCTGACAGTGTGGTAGCACATGGTGTACAATGCCGTTGAGAGGTCAAGGCAGGTGGGCTCACCATTGTTGAGCAGGGCAAAGTTGTCGGTGGTGGCAATGATGACGGTTGCAGTGGTGTGATTACTGTGCAATATGGTCTCGTGCCGGTTGCCTGGAGCTGGTTGCGTGGAGGAAATTTGTCAGTTGCTAGTTGAGTGTCTTCCGGATGACATTTGCTGGGTAGGGAAGCAGGGTGATGTACCAGGAGTTCCTGCGGTACTGACGTCCGTTGTTTAAGAAGGGCCTGGGTCTCTGCATGCCTCCAGCACCCATGGAATGTGGCTAACTCAAAGGAGACATTCAGGACGCGCTGGACGTGGGCTTCAAGGATGGGGAATGATGTGGTTGAGCCAGAGTGGATGGTGCACATGAGCCAGGTGGTGTACTTGCTGCTGACGGGAGTCCAGAACCTGAGGGGGGTTTGTCCTGCGGATAATAGTGCTGTCTGCTTCTGTGTGCCAAGGCTGTTGTGTATGGCCATGAGCTAGCAGTGGTACAAAGTTGCAAGGGATGTGATCTGCCTTGCAAGGGTGAGGTGTCTTGGATGGAGATCTGCTGTCAGTTCACTCACAATGCTGATGAGCTCCTTGATGTCGTGTGTTTTGGTGTCTCAGCACTATCTGAAGGATCTCCACTTGTCCTTGCTGATGATATGGTGATGGCTGTGTGTGGTCTTTTCCAGGCCTGTAAGGTAAATGATGGCTCTTTGTGTTGCAAGGTGTGCACAAGAGTCCGGCTACGTCTGTAGGAGTCCAGTAGGTCTGCCTTGTCCCAGGTGCCTTAACTATTGTTGTGCTTCACAGGAAAGTCCGTCAATGTGGCAAGAGTGTTGGATCAGTTGCTGATCCAGTGCGTGAGGTTTCAGGGTGTTGCGTTGGTGTTGTTTTGAGTGTCCCACACAGCTTGTCTGTGGTGACTTACATCAAGCATCTTTGGGGGATCGTTAGCAGGGTGTGGGGCAGTGTGGTGCTTGTCGGAGATGTCGATTAAAATGTTGATGGACCAATGATGGATGGTGGTGTGGTTCTCCTCCAGCCAGAAGTTACTGGCCCCCAGCCACATGTAGCCTGTGGAGGTGAGGGCGTGCGTGCAGATATACGTGTTGATGGCTTAGCGCAATTGTGGATGTAGGCCTGGATATCTGTAGATGAGTGTTACTCTGAGGGTTGCCAGGGAGTTGCTGCAAACCCGGATTTGTGACTCTGAGGGTGTACTTGTGAATAAATTGCAATTCATCCTCTGGGATTGTTGGTGCCGTCCCTGCAGGTGATCTTGTATCCGTCTGATATGGCAATGAAGAAGTCGTGTGCTGAGGATGCTTATGTCCAGGTTGGTTCTACCTGCAAATTCAATAAACAGATTTCTAAATAAATAATGAAGGTGATGTGTGGGCCTGTTGTGTTGAGGAGGTAACAGAGAACAATGGTGTGCTGGTGGACGGAGCGGGTGTGGAGTAGGAGGCACATGACCTGGTTGTTCTGACAGGGTCTGGTAGGCTGGGCTGCGCTGTGTAGGCAGTTTGAGTTGCACACTCAGCATGCGAAGGTGTTGTGTGTATGCTTAGCGGTTGCCTGATAGCAGGCGGATGATTGTGTGGAGGACATTGCTTGGAGGTTGGCTGCAGCATAAGCCTGTTGTGTGACGTGGGTCATGCAATGACCAGAGGCTCGGGCACTGTGCACTTTGCAGGCGCAGACGGTCCTGCCTTTGGCACGGCGTTGGCGCAACAGTGGCACGGACAAGCTGCTGGCTGCATTAAGAATGGTTGGAGGGGGAAGGGAGGAGCATTTTGGAGGTGTGTGGGTTGCAGAATCAGGGCACTCGGCGGGGCAGTGCCGCAGGTGACGCAGCAGCAGGCGGAAGGGGTGAGAAACTAGGCAAAAAGTAGCACACAAAGACAAGGAGGTCAGAAAGGCACAGTGCAACAGGTGTATGTAAAGGAAGGAGTGCCAGGTAACTCATGGGTCACTACGAGAAAATGTATGACCAATCACCAAAAATGACGGTCACAGGGTCAGGCAACAAAATGCGGAGCTGCGCACAGGAGACACACCATCAGCATGTGTTCACATCCCGTTGTGGGAAGCAACCTGCACAAATACATACACAACCAGGGACTTCATGCACAATAGATATTATTAGCCATGAAGAACTGCATGCATGTTGCCAAAGTGCACATACACATATGCTCAATATTTGACAAGTATGCCATAGATGACGCATGCAAACTGGCAAGAGAGCTGCAGTGAGAGAGATGAGGCACTTTGAATTGTGCTGAACACCTTTATTCCACATACACACACAAAGGGAAATGTATCCATGTGAACAGACTCACAGGTCAGTTGACAGAACATGTGGGACATACGCTGGACCTCCCCTTCACGACACGGATGATGTCAATCCCAATGAACTGGCACACAAGTCAAGGGGATGAGCCAAACACATCCTGCTGCACACGGAGAGGCTGCAATTCCCCATAGAGCCTGTTGTTGTGATGTCAAACACTATGTCCACCCGTAGCATCCGCAATGTTTCAGAGGCAAGGTTTACACACATTGATGCCTTCATCAGATGCCACACTCCACTACAGATGACAGTCAAGAAGGGTGAATGTTATATGCTCCACGGTGAGAAGGCATGTATGCATGGTACCACAACATGCACAGAAGCAGGTCCACACATTCCCAACCCGTACCACCACCAAAAAGCCTTGCTGCTATCCTTACCCAAACTGACATTTCCACATGTCCGTGCATGGAACGCTGATTCAGCACATGTTGCAATCCTCATGAGGAATAGCAGGAGGACAAAGATGACACGAGCAGACAACAGGCGCAAAAACCTGGGAATGACAGACACACAAGAAGTCACCTAAAACAATTCTCGCCGCACACATGGACATTTACAAAACATGAACAATGTTGGACACATGTAAATTTCAAAGAAAGTCTCACCGCAAAACTGTGTGGCATGACATCATCACTCGAGTGACACATCAGAACACACATCAAAGTCACTTTGCATTCAGTCAGCTGGACACACACACATTGCAACACATGCCACTCAATGCTACTAGCTTGCACACTCATACCCAGTGACTCACCATTATGAGAAGAAGTTGCGTATGAGCTGACTCCGGATATCATCCTCCTCCTCCTCCTCATCACAAGCCTCGTGAGCAAGCCCTTGATCCTCCACGGGTGGATGTTCCTGCTAATCCGGATCCAGGATGAGTGGTACTGCCTTCTCAACTGCCATGTTGTGCAGCATGCAGCACACGAGCAAGATTCGGCAGACCTTCTCCGGGGCATAAGGGAGGGACCCGCCTGTCTTGTCCAGGCACCGGAATTGGCTCTTCAGGAAGCCAAACGTCCTCTCAATCACTCGCCTGGTCTGCCCGTGTGCATTGTTGTACCTGTGATCTGCAGCTGTTCTTGGGTTGCGGAGAGGTGTCATTAGCCATGGCATGTTGGGATATCCAGAGTCCCCTACATGGAAAAATCATGTAAAAAAGTGGGTCAGGAGATGCCGTAAGAGCCAAAGATACCGCAACACACAGGACAAACAGAGTATACCCACCAACAAGACATGCTCGTTCGTTGTGCAGCCGCAGCATCATTTGTGGCACCCTG
The DNA here is from genome assembly GCF_964204655.1 of Triturus cristatus. Taxonomy (NCBI): domain Eukaryota; kingdom Metazoa; phylum Chordata; class Amphibia; order Caudata; family Salamandridae; genus Triturus; species Triturus cristatus. Next base: position 406,039,067 of record NC_140579.1, on the reverse strand, counting down.
CTACGCCTCATGATGTAGGCATCGTGTGCTGATCCTGGAAAACGTGCACAGACATGGGAAATCAGCATGTTAGCAAGACACACCACAAGGGCATTTATCGAGTGGTAATGTTTTCTATTGCGATAGGCTTGTGGTGGTACCAAAGCCACATGTGTACCATCAATGGACCCAATGACATGGGGCATCCCTCGCAGGGCATAGAAATCACCCTTGACATCTGTCAACTCCTCAGGAGTAGGCAATGCGATGAATTCATCAAGGTGCTCCAACATGGCTGCTAAAACATCACGCAGGACACAGCTGAACATTGTCTGTGACATGCCACCAACATCAGCTATGGTGAATTGAAACGTACCTGTGGCAAAAAAATGTAGGGCTGCCATCACCTTCATCTTTGGGATCAGTGCAGTAGGATACCTGTGTGTCGGTTGGAGGTGTGGTGCCAGCCTGTCGGTCAAGTCCTCAATCAACTGTTGAGTGAATCTGTAACGTCGAATGCAGGCACGTTCCCTCATGGCACCCAAGTGTGGCATTGGTCTTGGGACAGGCGGTGCCCTGCAAGACATTGTTTGTAAGAATGAAGATTGAGAGTCTGCCAATATCAATGTCAATGAACATAGCACATGCTACACTGCTAATACACATCAGGTAACTATGGAGTCTGGTGTGTGCAATACATACAGGACACATATGCCAGCTTGCTGGCACTCCTGCAAAAAGCCAGATACACCTGTTGATTGTCAAGTCTACATGACATGCCCTGAAAAAAGTTGGTGGCCAGTCTGAGTGAAGAGCCACAGATATCACCGGAGTGACACACAACCACATAGCTGCATTGGAAGGATGACATCTCATCCACACAGCTGACTGCAAGGCACACGCACAGGTCACAAGGAATGTCAAATGTACAGATCAAACACATTGCGATGAAGGGGTACACGTGACAAGAGAAAGACACAGCCATTGAGACAACGCAGACATGTATGACTGGAAAATATGATGTCCGATGCACACAGATCCTACAGCGGTGGGAATCCACATGTGGCATGGTGTGCGTAGATGTGTCCCATGCCCATCTCCACACAGACCCATGTTGGATGCACCTACAGAAGATGCAGTTCACGGAACACTGACATCAAGCTCATGGGAACACATGACACACACCTGACATAGTCACAAAGGGACATGCAGATCGTGACATGTCAGTTGATAGAGTGTCCCTGTCCATGGCATCAGGACCCAGGTGCCGGTGGTGATGACTGTGCCATCCTACTGCTGCTGTGCATGACACAGTTGGACTACAGACACACGTGGCAAGTGGCAAGGTGATGTGTGCCACATAGTGCCCCATCACACATGATATGTGTCCACAGGTTATCACACATCAATTGTGCAACTAGATGAGATGACCTGTGCAATATCACTGGCTGCCACACCTAGGGCCTGCACATAACAGTATGCAATGACAAGTACTTGATGGACATCCTTGTGCGACTCGTAGCCCTCCATTCCTGGCATGTGTGCACCTGTATTACCATTGTAAGCGTGTGAAATGCGTACCCGTACGAGTGAACCAGTGCGTACCCGTAGGTGTCAAACGCACTGTACTACTAGTGCGTACCCATACGTGTGAACTAGTGCATACCCGTAGGTGTCAAACGCACTGTACTACTAGTGCGTACCCGTACGTGTGAACCAGTGCGTACCCATAGGTGTCAAACGCACTGTACTACTAGTGCGTACCCGTACGTGTGAACCAGTGCGTACCCGTACACGTGAAACGCACCGTACACCCGCTATCATCGCGTGTGTATGCTTAGTTTCACCATTGTCTTTGTGCCGTAGGGGTACATGTGAAACGCACCGTACACCCGCTATCATTGCGTGTGCACGCTTTGTTTCACCATTGTACTTGTGCTGTAGGGGTACGTGTGAAACGCACCGTACACCCGCTATCATCGCGTGTGTGCGCTTTGTTTCACCATTGTACTTGTGCCGTAGGGGTACGTGTGAAAGGCACCGTACATGTGTGTGGATTTCAAAATTACATAGGGAACACATAAGGGACAAGTATTAGGCCCTAAATGCATGCTGGCTGTCATGGAGACAGAGTTTTCAGTTGAAAAGTGTCGATCATGTGTCCTGGAACAGTCAGTTGGCCACAAAATACAATGTTGCAAAGTGGTTGTTGACTTGACATGATGCTCAAAATTTGAACGATGCGAATGCTGTCATTGGTGTATGTTTAAAGTCATTGGTGTATGTTTAAAGGGATTGGAGTAAACGTAGGATGCGAATGAGTCTGACCAATCACTATGTACTCCTCTAAATTAATGCCCCTCAGCAAGACAGATATAAGGCAGCCAGAACCCATGAGAGGGCACTTACCTGCACAACTTTCCAGTCGACCACACTGCTGCTGTCTCTGCTTCCTCTGTACCATGTCACGTACTGTGGAGAGGGCCCAGCCATTCACCCAGGAGGAGAATGAAGCCTTGCTGGACGTCCTCCTCCCACAGTACACCAAGCTGTATGGGAGACCAGGGGAGCAGGTGAGTGCTGAGTCCACTACCTTTGCCTATGCACCTGTTGTGTGACTGTCAATATTGCGTCCAGGTGGGACAGACATGCAATGTTGTTTAGAGTGGGTCCCAGGGGGGGGACATGCTGATGTCTCTCATGCAGAGCATGATGTAGTTCCTGTGTGCACTCCTCACTTGCATTGTGCTTACTGTGACTTTCACTGCATAGTGCATGACACTTTCAGCCTGGCAAATCCTTGTTGTTTTTTTTTCCTATTGTCCTGAGGTGATTCAGTGGTCCCCCTGGTGTGACAGGTGACTGTACCCACAGATGTGTATGAGTTGAGTGGAGCTGTGGTGAGAGTGTCCAAATGATGTGTACAACCTCATGGACATTGATGTGTGTGAATGTTCCTTGTCATGTGGGTGAGTATCTATGTGAAGTGTTGCACCACAGCTGCATGGAGGAGGCAACAGATCAACCCATCTGATGTGACAAGTAAACCGTGCTGTGTGTCTGACTTGCAGAGCTAGCATGACACCTGTGACACCCCACTGGCAAGTGGCACATGTGCAGAGTGAGGGTTGTATCCGCTGTTGTCAATGACCGGCGAGTGATCTGTGCTTGGGTGTGTCTGTCTAGTATGCTGATGGTGCGTCAGTGGAGTGGGACATGTGACTGCTTGCCACGTGCAGGCCTTCAGCCTGCTGTTGCATGTGCTGCACAGTGTGTGGCATGATCAGTGAGTGTGTCGCACCCCTCATGCCAACCTGTTGACTTTCAATGCCATGTAGTGCATTGGGGCTTGCACACAGGCCAATTTCTTATTGTGTATGATGTATTTCCTGTCTGCATCCTATGCCCTGTTCAACATTTCAATGATGTTCAAATGTGTGTCTCTGGGACATGGAGCAGGTGTATTGATGTTGTGTCACTTTGTCATCCTGACAGGTAACTGCCTACGAGAAGGGGGTGATCTGGAAAGACATCGTCAGGGCCGTGAGATCTGAGGGGGAGCGTAGTCGGCAGCTGCCACAGGTCCGCAAGAGGTGGCAGGACATCCGGTGCTGGACCCGACGAATCGCCCGGGTCCCGCTGGGGCTCGACAGTCCTCACCCCCACGGCGGCCGCCGACGCCTGACCCACCACATGAAACGTGTCCTGGTGGTGGTATTCTCTGAGCTCAATAGGCAGTTACAGGAGAGACTGCAGTAAGCAGGGTGTAGGTACATGGCTGTTTGTCGTGTTATGTGTTGCCAGCTTTTTGAAGTGCTCTGTAGCCTGGACACACTCCCAGAGTTTATATGTGCAGTGCATTTTAGGTTCCCCAATGTCACCTGGTGCTCTTTTTCATTCCTTCCCCTCCTTGACATGTGTCCCCTGGTCTGTGTGTAATCACATTTGCACATGGTCATCTAGGGTGCCAGTAAATCTAAGTGCACATTGATTTCTGCATCATGTGGGAGGGTGGTCTGTGACTTGTGTTGGTACCTTGCCTGTGCCATGACCTGTTCACTATGTTGGGGGTCCATATTTGTTGTCACTAATGATGATTCTCAACATAGGAGTGTGAGCTTTCAACTGAACACCCTTGCAGCATGCATGACCAATGTTGTGGCCTCAGACATGATGTGCATGAGTGGGAGATATGCATATTGCCATGACGGTTGAACATGGTACAGTCAGCTCATTCCAGGACCACGGAGAAGTGTGCCCACTACAGTCCCCTGAGACACCCTAGCCTCCTAATCATGTGTGTCATCCAACACTGTGCACATTCTCTGTGGGTTCAGCATAGGTCTGCCTCTGTGGCATTGTTCCCTGGCCTAGTTAGTATTTTGCAAATGTGTGCTACATGTGTCCACTGGACAGGGATACACCATTTTGCTTGTGCATAGTCACACTGGGCAGTGCCTGTGTGGTTATTCACAACAATCTGTTGATGGTTGTTTGTCACAAATATGTGTTGCCAGCCCCACGAGGTGATGTTGTGTAAATGAAGCTATTTTTCCAGCACAGTTATTGTAACCCTGAATAAGAGGTGTCACTTCTTGATCTGTATCAATCACATTGACTCAGGCATAGGGTGAGGTGTGCGGGAGAGGCATACATGTGAAACCCCGATTTTTCATTGCCAGGTCTGACTTGTGTGTAAGACTTGGCTGTACAAAGAATCACCGTGCAGTGCCCCTGTGATGCTGGCCAGTGCTTAATGTTCGTGCTTTGCAGCCTGTGTCAGTTTTTTAAAAACATGATTCCTGCTCATACATTTTTAGCACCTGTGTGTGGTTCAGATGGAACACTGTTTGGACTATGTGTGCTGACATCTGTGTCTACATTCTGGCTTGCCATAAGGGTGTCCCCACAGTACAGCTAGGCTTTTTTTCAACCCAATTGCAGGCCCATTAGCTTATGCATTGTCCTGCGTGTGGACATGTGTGCCACTTAAGATGACAGGCAGTAGGTCATATGTGTAGCCAACTGTGTAATCAGGTGACGGATGGCCATGTGACAACTGACATAATTCAAGTTGTTATTCTGAAAAAATTGTACCATGGCACTCACAGCACATGTTGACAGTTCGTCATGTTTTAAATGTGGAAATTTGATGATTTGTGTTAAGAACACTGATGTGCCTGCATGAAAAAAGTCTCCCAAGGAAGTGCACACCAAACGACATTTCCACTTTCATGGAACACACTGGCACATTTTCTAAGAAGCCACTGTTAGAATTAAATGGTGTTGCAGATTCTCCATATACATGTTCCCACAGTCCTCTTGGTTTTGTGAGACTCCTTTGTTGTTGGTGAAACAAACTGACGAGTCTCAAGACATCAAGACCTCCGTGGGCCCATGGATATGTACTTTTTGCAACACCATTAATTTCTAACAGTGGCTTCTTAGAAAAGGTGCCAGCTTCTTCAATGACAGTGTAAATGTACTTTTGTGTGCACTGCCTTGTGCGACATACTTCATGCAGGCACATGAGTGTTCTTTTCACGAAATGGCGAATTGGCACATTCCAAACATGTAGATTGTGTAAAGTATTGTGAGTCCCAAGGTACCAACATTTTTTCTTTTTGTGTTCCAAAGTACTTAGAGGTCTCTGAGTGTGGTGACACCTTGAGTATTGAGGTGTGTCATTTTACGTTGGGTGCACCACTACTGTTTCTTTCAGGGTAAACAAGAGGTGGCATGACTTCATTGTATTGCTGTGCTCACCGGTTCACAGACACTAGCTTCTCAGTGTATTTCTCATTCAAGTTGTGGCCTTTAGTGTTCTCTTTTTTCCTGGTGTCCAAGTGGCATAGTGGGTCTACCAACTGGGCAGAATAGGGCTTACATATGTGCGGAGTTATCTAGCTGTTACTCATGATGCATTGCCTGATATGCACTGTGACCAATTGTTCTTGTGCTCATGTGTCAGATGTATACAGGTGACTGATGCATTTCGGTTTCTTCTCCTTGCCCACAGCATCATCATCCGCAACCGAGGGAGACACCTGCATGGACCTGGAGGAGGGACCCAGCGACAGTGCCACCAATGCTGGGGAGTCAGAAGGTGCCAGTGGCACGGAGGGCGAGGGGAGTTAGTCGGAGGACCTGTCTGAAGGCGAGAGCAGCGACGACTCCGACGGGTCCGAGGCTGACCTCCCTGAGGAGGCGGAGGCTGCAACACCAACTGGCAGCATCTGTCCCCGCCTCCTCCGTTACCATCTCCGCCCTCCCAGTTGCTCCCGTCCCTTCTGTCCGTGCAGAGTCCCACCACACCGCACCGCACCGCACCCCCTACCCTGTCACCCCTGCTGCCCTCAGTGAAGAGTCTGTGGACATACTGCGGCAGTTGCAGGTTGGGCAGGCATCGGTGCTGAATGTCCTCCATGGACACACTAAACTGCTCACACAGATGGTGTCGTTCATGGAGGGCATGTCAGCAATGATGTCTGACCAACGCAGGTTTCTGCGGTCCATGGACTCTTCCCTAAAGGCAGCAGTTTCTCTCCTGCAGCGCTCCGTCCCCCCCCACCCCGGACCCATCCACACTGCCCTCTCCCATGCCTGCCCAAAGCACACCCAGACAGTCACGGGCACGCACCCCACCAGACACATCCAGCACACCCCCAAGTAAGGCACAGCGCACACCTCATGGCACGCACACTCAGATGGATGTAGGCACACCCACAGGGTCTGGGGGCAGACGACATACACGCAGCCACAGTCGCAGTCCGCAGTCCTCACAACCCTGTTCCCCCAAAACCACTCCCCTTAGCTCCCCTGCCAAACTCTCACCCAAGGAGACCTATATGGTTGAGCTGGGCCTCGCCCCCACTGAGCCACCACCCCACAAGCGGGCGAGGAAGTCCCCGGGCATGGGAGTTGAGTTCCCCACCATGTCCACCCCCTCCCCCAAGAGCGCTGCACCCCATCCCTCGTCCACCACACCCTCCATTGGCCCTGGGGTATCTTCAGGTGCAAGTGTTAGGATGAAGGCCCTAGCAGCAGTGTGCAGCACCGAGCGTACCTCCACCTTTGGCGCTGCCCCACCCCCTGTGGTGGAGACGTCCACCCCTGCACCCACCACACCTACCCATCCCCCTCCTGTCTCTGCGGTGTCTGGTCCTACCACAGATGATGCCCCCCCCCCCCCCCCGGGTCGACAAACCTTGACGTTCCTTTGTTCAGGCAAGGTAGGGGTGGACGCGGTCCCCTACATCCACCCTTGGACTTGAGAAATGGACTGGCCATTGGCCTTTGTACATAGTCTCTTTTAAATGTATTTATTTTGGGTGCTGAATAAAGCCTTTTCTTTTACTTTCAACACTATTGCATTTCAGGTACTTGATGTTGGTGATGAGGCTCCTGGAGTTGGTGTTCTGGTAATGTGTTAGGGTTCTGAGAAATGTTTTTGTATGATGGTCATGAGGTGGACCATGGTATCTGTGTGCCATCACAATGTCTCTGCAAAGAATCAATGGTAGTGTGTGTTCATTCAGTTTGGAGACATTGTCCCAAGGAGTGTTCCTTCCTCTGTGGCACCTGACATCTTCCCTGCAAACAGTTGCACAATTGTTGTGCTGACCTGTGTCCACATTTTCTTTGTTGGTGACGGATCCCTTCAACAATGCTGAATCGTCTGTGTCATCCTTGCTAGTCACTGTACTTGTGTTTTGGATATGTAGGAATGCCTTCAGGGACAAATTGGCCATTTTCAGCACTATGCATGTGTGTAATCATGGCCTACCACACAAATGGTACTTGTTATGCAGGGTATTTGGGCACCTGACTCACAATTGTGGGCATTGTATCTGGTGGAATTCAACCCTATTCCTTCCATGAGAGACAACATCTTGGTGGCTGGACCAGCACCTGAACATTCCTATCAGTCCTGGGATGTGCGTGACAGTGTGTGTCCCTTTGGCTATCTTAGTTTTGTATGCAGTTACATGACTATACAGTCTGTTGACATGAAATCAGGGTGTGTATTGTGCTGCATCCGCCATGGGTGGGTATGCATGTGTTATATGTCCTCACACCCACAAGTGGTGTGTCATGCAATGTGTGAAAGACATCCATCGTCCTGGGAGTGGGACACTGCTGTCAGTGATGTGTTGTAATAGCACTAAAATCATAGTCCAAAGTTAGGGATGCATCCATACCACCATGCAGGTGTGGTCATCTGATGATGATGTACACCCCCCATATCTCTGTCCACTGCTGGGAGTCCTCTGCACCCACCCCCATATCTTTGTCCACTGCTGGTAGTCATATGCACCCACCCCTCATATGTCTGGACACTGCTGGTAGTCCTATGCACCCACCCCTCATATGTCTGGACACTGCTGGGAGTCATATGCACCCACTCCTCATATGTCTGGACACTGCTGGTAGTCATATGCACCCACCCCTCATATTTCTTACCACTGCTGGGAGTCATATGCACCCACCCCTGATATGTCTGAACACTGCTGGGAGTCATATGCACCCACCCCTCATATCTCTGACCACTGCTGGGAGTCATATGCACCCACCCCTCATATGTCTGGACACTGCTGGGGGTCCTCTGCACCCACCCCCATATCTATGTCCACTGCTGGTAGTCATATGCACCCACCCCTCATATCTCTGACCACTGCTGGGAGTCATATGCACCCACCCCTCATATTGCAGGCCACTGCTGGTAGTCATATGCACCCACCCCTCATATGTCTGGACACTGCTGGTAGTCATATGCACCCACCCCTCATATGTCTGGACACTGCTGGGAGTCATATGCACCCACCCCTCATATGTCTGGACACTGCTGGTAGTCATATGCACCCACCCCTCATATCTCTGACCACTGCTGGGAGTCATATGCAGGCACCCCTCATATCTCTGACCACTGCTGGGAGTCATATGCACCCACCCCTCATATGTCTGGACACTGCTGGGAGTCCTCTGCACCCACCCCCATATCTCCGTTCACTGCTGGGAGTCCTCTGCACCCACCCCCATATCTCTGTTCACTGCTGGCAGTCATATGCACCCACCCCTCATATCTCTGACCACTGCTGGGAGTCATATGCACCCACCCCTCATATTGCAGGCCACTGCTGGTAGTCATATGCACCCACCCCTCATATGTCTGGACACTGCTGGTAGTCATATGCACCCACCCCTCATATGTCTGGACACTGCTGGGAGTCATATGCACCCACCCCTCATATGTCTGGACACTGCTGGGAGTCATATGCACCCACCCCTCATATCTCTGTCCACTGCTGGTAGTCATATGCACCTACCCCTCATATCTCTGACCACTGCTGGGAGTCATATGCACCCACCCCTCATATTGCAGGCCACTGCTGGTAGTCATATGCACCCACCCCTCATATGTCTGGACACTGCTGGGAGTCATATGCACCCACCACTCATATCTCTGACGACTGTTGGGAGTCATATGCACCCACCCCTCATATGTATGGACACTGCTGGGAGTCCTCTGCACCCACCCCCATATCTCTGTCCACTGCTGGTAGTCATATGCACCTACCCCTCATATCTCTGACCACTGCTGGGAGTCATATGCACCCACCCCTCATATTGCAGGCAACTGCTGGTAGTCATATGCACCCACCCCTCATATGTCTGGACACTGCTGGTAGTCATATGCACCCACCCCTCATATGTCTGGACACTGCTGGGAGTCATATGCACCCACCCCTCATATCTCTGTCCACTGCTGGTAGTCATATGCACCTACCCCTCATATCTCTGACCACTGCTGGGAGTCATATGCACCCACCCCTCATATTGCAGGCCACTGCTGGTAGTCATATGCACCCACCCCTCATATGTCTGGACATTGCTGGGAGTCATATGCACCCACCCCTCATATGTCTGGACACTGCTGGGAGTCATATGCACCCACCCCTCATATGTCTGGACACTGCTGGGAGTCATATGCACCCACCCCTCATATCTCTGTCCACTGCTGGGAGTCATTTGCACCCACCCCTCATATGTCTGGACACTGCTGGTAGTCATATGCACCCACCCCTCATATGTCTGGACACTGCTGGGAATCATATGCACCCACCCCTCATATGTCTGTACACTGCTGGGAGTCCTCTGCACCCACCCCCATATCTCTGTCCACTGCTGGTAGTCATATGCACCCACCCCTCATATCTCTGACCACTGCTGGGAGTCATATGCACCCACCCCTCATATTGCAGGCCACTGCTGGTAGTCATATGCACCCACCCCTCATATGTCTGGGCACTGCTGGTAGTCATATGCACCCACCCCTCATATGGCTGGACACTGCTGGGAGTCATATGCACCCACCCCTCATATCTCTGTCCACTGCTGGTAGTCGTATGCACCCACCCCTCATATCTCTGACCACTGCTGGGAGTCATATGCACCCACCCCTCATATTGCAGGCCACTGCTGGTAGTCATATGCACCCACCCCTCATATGTCTGGACACTGCTGGGAGTCATATGCACCCACCCCTCATATATCTGACCACTGCTGGGAGTCATATGCACCCACCCCTCATATGTCTGGACACTGCTGGGAGTCCTCTGCACCCACCCCCATATCTCTGTCCACTGCTGGTAGTCATATGCACCCACCCTTCATATCTCTGACCACTGCTGGGAGTCATATGCACCCACCCCTCATATTGCAGGCCACTGCTGGTAGTCATATGCACCCACCCCTCATATGTCTGGACACTGCTGGGAGTCATATGCACCCACCCCTCATATGTCTGGACACTGCTGGGAGTCATATGCACCCACCCCTCATATGTCTGGACTCTGCTGGGAGTCATATGCACCCACTCCTCATATGTCTGGACACTGCTGGGAGTCATATGCACCCACCCCTCATATGTCTGGACATTTGCTGGTAGTCATATGCACCCACCCCTCATATATCTGACCACTGCTGGGAGTCATATGCACCCACCCCTCATATGTCTGGACTCTGCTGGGAGTCATATGCACCCACTCCTCATATGTCTGGACACTGCTGGGAGTCATATGCACCCACCCCTCATATGTCTGGACACTGGTGGGAGTCATATGCACCCACCCCTCATATGTCTGGACACTGCTGGGAGTCATATGCACCCACCCCTCATATCTCTGACCACTGCTGGGAGTCATATACACCCACCCCTCATATGTCTGGACACTGCTGGGAGTCATATGCACCCACCCCTCATATGTCTGGACTCTGCTGGGAGTCATATGCACCCACCCCTCATATGTCTGGACACTGCTGGGAGTCATATGCACCCACCCCTCATATCTCTGACCACTGCTGGGAGTCATATGCACCCACCCCTCATATCTCTGACCACTGCTGGGAGTCATATGCACCCACCCCTCATATCTCTGACCACTGCTGGGAGTCATATGCACTAACCCCTCATATCTCTGTCCACTGCTGGTAGTCATATGCACCCACCCCTCATATCTCTGACCACTGCTGGGAGTCATATGCACCCACCCCTCATATTGCAGGCCACTGCTGGTAGTCATATGCACCCACCCCTCATATGTCTGGACACTGCTGGTAGTCATATGCACCCACCCCTCATATGTCTGGACACTGCTGGGAGTCATATGCACCCACCCCTCATATGTCTGGACACTGCTGGGAGTCATATGCACCCACCCCTCATATCTCTGTCCACTGCTGGTAGTCATATGCACCTACCCCTCATATCTCTGACCACTGCTGGGAGTCATATGCACCCACCCCTCATATTGCAGGCCACTGCTGGTAGTCATATGCACCCACCCCTCATATGTCTGGACACTGCTGGGAGTCATATGCACCCACCACTCATATCTCTGACGACTGTTGGGAGTCATATGCACCCACCCCTCATATGTATGGACACTGCTGGGAGTCCTCTGCACCCACCCCCATATCTCTGTCCACTGCTGGTAGTCATATGCACCTACCCCTCATATCTCTGACCACTGCTGGGAGTCATATGCACCCACCCCTCATATTGCAGGCAACTGCTGGTAGTCATATGCACCCACCCCTCATATGTCTGGACACTGCTGGTAGTCATATGCACCCACCCCTCATATGTCTGGACACTGCTGGGAGTCATATGCACCCACCCCTCATATCTCTGTCCACTGCTGGTAGTCATATGCACCTACCCCTCATATCTCTGACCACTGCTGGGAGTCATATGCACCCACCCCTCATATTGCAGGCCACTGCTGGTAGTCATATGCACCCACCCCTCATATGTCTGGACATTGCTGGGAGTCATATGCACCCACCCCTCATATGTCTGGACACTGCTGGAAATCATATGCACCCACCCCTCATATGTCTGGACACTGCTGGGAGTCATATGCACCCACCCCTCATATCTCTGTCCACTGCTGGGAGTCATTTGCACCCACCCCTCACATGTCTGGACACTGCTGGGAGTCATATGCACCGACCCCTCATATGTCTGGACACTGCTGGGAGTCATATGCACCCACCCCTCATATGTCTGGACACTGCTGGGAGTCCTCTGCACCAACCCCCATATCTCTGTCCACTGCTGGTAGTCATATGCACCCACCCCTCATATCTCTGACCACTGCTGGGAGTCATATGCACCCACCCCTCATATTGCAGGCCACTGCTGGTAGTCATATGCACCCACCCCTCATATGTCTGGGCACTGCTGGTAGTCATATGCACCCACCCCTCATATGTCTGGACACTGCTGGGAGTCATATGCACCCACCCTCATATCTCTGTCCACTGCTGGTAGTCGTATGCACCCACCCCTCATATCTCTGACCACTGCTGGGAGTCATATGCACCCACCCCTCATATTGCAGGCCACTGCTGGTAGTCATATGCACCCACCCCTCATATGTCTGGACACTGCTGGGAGTCATATGCACCCACCCCTCATATCTCTGACCACTGCTGGGAGTCATATGCACCCACCCCTCATATTGCAGGCCACTGCTGGTAGTCATATGCACCCACCCCTCATATGTCTGGACACTGCTGGGAGTCATATGCACCCACCCCTCATATCTCTGACCACTGCTGGGAGTCATATGCACCCACCCCTCATATGTCTGGACTCTGCTGGGAGTCATATGCACCCACCCTCATATGTCTGGACACTGCTGGGAGTCATATGCACCCACCCCTCATATGTCTGGACACTGGTGGGAGTCATATGCACCCACCCCTCATATGTCTGGACACTGCTGGGAGTCATATGCACCCACCCCTCATATCTCTGACCACTGCTGGGAGTCATATACACCCACCCCTCATATGTCTGGACACTGCTGGGAGTCATATGCACCCACCCCTCATATGTCTGGACTCTGCTGGGAGTCATATGCACCCACCCCTCATATGTCTGGACACTGCTGGGAGTCATATGCACCCACCCCTCATATCTCTGACCACTGCTGGGAGTCATATGCACCCACCCCTCATATATCTGGACACTGCTGGGAGTCATATGCACCCACCCCTCATATCTCTGACCACTGCTGGGAGTCATATGCACTAACCCCTCATATCTCTGCCCACTGCTGGTAGTCATATGCACCCACCCCTCATATCTCTGACCACTGCTGGGAGTCATATGCACCCACCCCTCATATTGCAGGCCACTGCTGGTAGTCATATGCACCCACCCCTCATATGTCTGTACACTGCTGGTAGTCATATGCACCCACCCCTCATATGTCTGGACACTGCTGGGAGTCATATGCACCCACCCCTCATATGTCTGGACACTGCTGGGAGTCATATGCACCCACCCCTCATATCTCTGTCCACTGCTGGTAGTCATATGCACCTACCCCTCATATCTCTGACCACTGCTGGGAGTCATATGCACCCACCCCTCATATTGCAGGCCACTGCTGGTAGTCATATGCACCCACCCCTCATATGTCTGGACACTGCTGGGAGTCATATGCACCCACCACTCATATCTCTGATGACTGTTGGGAGTCATATGCACCCACCCCTCATATGTCTGGACACTGCTGGGAGTCATATGCACCCACCCCTCATATGTCTGGACTCTGCTGGGAGTCATATGCACCCACCCCTCATATGTCTGGACACTGCTGGGAGTCATATGCACCCACCCCTCATATGTCTGGACACTGGTGGGAGTCATATGCACCCACCCCTCATATGTCTGGACACTGCTGGGAGTCATATGCACCCACCCCTCATATCTCTGACCACTGCTGGGAGTCATATACACCCACCCCTCATATGTCTGGACACTGCTGGGAGTCATATGCACCCACCCCTCATATGTCTGGACTCTGCTGGGAGTCATATGCACCCACCCCTCATATGTCTGGACACTGCTGGGAGTCATATGCACCCACCCCTCATATCTCTGACCACTGCTGGGAGTCATATGCACCCACCCCTCATATATCTGGACACTGCTGGGAGTCATATGCACCCACCCCTCATATCTCTGACCACTGCTGGGAGTCATATGCACTAACCCCTCATATCGCTGTACACTGCTGGTAGTCATATGCACCCACCCCTCATATCTCTGACCACTGCTGGGAGTCATATGCACCCACCCCTCATATTGCAGGCCACTGCTGGTAGTCATATGCACCCACCCCTCATATGTCTGGACACTGCTGGTAGTCATATGTACCCACCCCTCATATGTCTGGAAACTGCTGGGAGTCATATGCACCCACCCCTCATACGTCTGGACACTGCTGGGAGTCATATGCACCCACCCCTCATATCTCTGTCCACTGCTGGTAGTCATATGCACCTACCCCTCATATCTCTGACCACTGCTGGGAGTCATATGCACCCACCCCTCATATTGCAGGCCACTGCTGGTAGTCATATGCACCCACCCCTCATATGTCTGGACACTGCTGGGAGTCATATGCACCCACCACTCATATCTCTGACGACTGTTGGGAGTCATATGCACCCACCCCTCATATGTATGGACACTGCTGGGAGTCCTCTGCACCCACCCCCATATCTCTGTCCACTGCTGGTAGTCATATGCACCTACCCCTCATATCTCTGACCACTGCTGGGAGTCATATGCACCCACCCCTCATATTGCAGGCAACTGCTGGTAGTCATATGCACCCACCCCTCATATGTCTGGACACTGCTGGTAGTCATATGCACCCACCCCTCATATGTCTGGACACTGCTGGGAGTCATATGCACCCACCCCTCATATCTCTGTCCACTGCTGGTAGTCATATGCACCTACCCCTCATATCTCTGACCACTGCTGGGAGTCATATGCACCCACCCCTCATATTGCAGGCCACTGCTGGTAGTCATATGCACCCACCCCTCATATGTCTGGACATTGCTGGGAGTCATATGCACCCACCCCTCATATGTCTGGACACTGCTGGGAGTCATGTGTACCCACCCCTCATATGTCTGGACACTGCTGGGAGTCATATGCACCCACCCCTCATATCTCTGTCCACTGCTGGGAGTCATTTTCACCCACCCCTCATATGTCTGGACACTGCTGGGAGTCATATGCACCCACCCCTCATATGTCTGGACACTGCTGGGAGTCATATGCACCCACCCCCATATCTCTGTCCACTGCTGGTAGTCATATGCACCCACCCCTCATATCTCTGACCACTGCTGGGAGTCATATGCACCCACCCCTCATATTGCAGGCCACTGCTGGTAGTCATATGCACCCACCCCTCATATGTCTGGGCACTGCTGGTAGTCATATGCACCCACCCCTCATATGTCTGGACACTGCTGGGAGTCATATGCACCCACCCCTCATATATCTGTCCACTGCTGGTAGTCGTATGCACCCACCCCTCATATCTCTGACCACTGCTGGGAGTCATATGCACCCACCCCTCATATTGCAGGCCACTGCTGGTAGTCATATGCACCCACCCCTCATATGTCTGGACACTGCTGGGAGTCATATGCACCCACCCCTCATATCTCTGACCACTGCTGGGAGTCATATGCACCCACCCCTCATATGTCTGGACACTGCTGGGAGTCCTCTGCACCCACCCCCATATCTCTGTCCACTGCTGGTAGTCATATGCACCCACCCCTCATATCTCTGACCACTGCTGGGAGTCATATGCACCCACCCCTCATATTGGAGGCCACTGCTGGTAGTCATATGCACCCACCCCTCATATGTCTGGACACTGCTGGGAGTCATATGCACCCACCCCTCATATGTCTGGACATTTGCTGGTAGTCATATGCACCCACCCCTCATATATCTGACCACTGCTGGGAGTCATATGCACCCACCCCTCATATGTCTGGACTCTGCTGGGAGTCATATGCACCCACCCCTCATATGTCTGGACACTGGTGGGAGTCATATGCACCCACCCCTCATATGTCTGGACACTGGTGGGAGTCATATGCACCCACCCCTCATATGTCTGGACACTGCTGGGAGTCATATGCACCCACCCCTCATATCTCTGACCACTGCTGGGAGTCATATACACCCACCCCTCATATGTCTGGACACTGTTGGGAGTCATATGCACCCACCCCTCATATGTCTGGACTCTGCTGGGAGTCATATGCACCCACCCCTTATATGTCTGGACACTGCTGGGAGTCATATGCACCCACCCCTCATATCTCTGACCACTGCTGGGAGTCATATGCACCCACCCCTCATATATCTGGACACTGCTGGGAGTCATATGCACCCACCCCTCATATCTCTGACCACTGCTGGGAGTCATATGCACTAACCCCTCATATCTCTGACCACTGCTGGGAGTCATATGCACCCACCCCTCATATTGCAGGCCACTGCTGGTAGTCATATGCACCCACCCCTCATATGGCTGGACACTGCTGGGAGTCATATGTACCCACCCCTCATATGTCTGGACACTGCTGGGAGTCATATGCACCCACCCCTCATCTGTCTGGACACTGCTGGGAGTCATATGCACCCACCCCTCATATGTCTGGACACTGCTGGTAGTCATATGCACCCACCCCTCATATGTCTGGACACTGCTGGGAGTCATATGCACCCACCCCTAATATGTCTGGACACTGCTGGGAGTCCTCTGCACCCACCCACACACCCCCTCGGAGCAGTACACTGCTGGCCTGGACCTACACACACACCAATTTGAAGGTAAAATGCTGGGCCAGTCCTCTATGCCCACATTCCTGGTGTGTGTCGCCTCGTATCCCAAATGTACTGGTGCCGTAACGGGTTACGTGTGACACGCACCATACCCACGCATTCATTGCATGTGTACGGTCTGTATCACAGTTCTACTGTGCCGTAGGGGTACGTGTGGTACATACCGTACCCACGCATTCATTGCGTGTGTATGGTCCGTATCACTGTTCTAATGGTGCCGTAGAGGTACGTGTGACACGCACCGTACCCACGCATTCATTGCTTGTGTACGGTCCGTATCACTGTTCTACTGTGCCGTAGGGGTACATGTGGTACGCACCGTACCCACGCATTCATTGCGTGTGTACGGTCCGTATCACTGTTCTACTGTGCCGTAGGGGTACGTGTGGTACGCACCGTACCCACTCATTCATTGCGTGTGTACGGTCCGTATCACAGTTCTACTGTGCCGTAGGGGTACGTGTGGTACGCACCGTACCGACGCATTCATTGCGTGTGTATGGTCCGTATCACAGTTCTACTGTGCCGTAGGGGTAAGTGTGGTACGCACCGTACCCACACATTCATTGCGTGTGTACGGTCCGTATCACTGTTCTAATGGTGCCATAGGGGTACGTGTGCCACGCACCGTACCCACGCATTCATTGCATGTGTACGGTCCGTATCACAATTCTACTGTGCCGCAGGGGTACGTGTGGTACGCACCGTACCCACGTATTCATTGCATGTGTACGGTCCGTATCACTGTTCTAATGGTGCCGTAGGGGTACGTGTGCCACGCACCGTACCCACGCATTCATTGCGTGTGTACAGTCCGTATCACAGTTCTACTGTGCCGTAGGGGACGTGTGGTACGCACCGTAACCACGCATTCATTGTGTGTGTACGGTCCGTATCACTGTTCTAATGGTGCCGTAGGGGTACGTGTGCCACGCACCGTACCCAGGTATTCATAGCGTGTGTACGGTCCGTATCACAGTTCTACTGTGCCATAGGGGTACATGTGGTACGCACCGTACCCACTCATTCATTGCGTGTGTACGGTCCGTATCACTGTTCTAATGGTGCCGTAGGGGTACGTGTGACACGCACCGTACACGTCCACTTCCGTTGTTGCGGTACGCATGGGTTGCTGGCCACGCCCCCCCAAGTGACTAGACCCTGGTGGTAATGTATGGCCTCCATATTATAGGTTTGGCTTTGAGAATGGGGTTTGTTTCCTGCCCCTCACCCCCACCCTGGCCCCTGGGTGTTGTTCTAACCTTCTGCGGCGTTTGCGTCGGGTGCGGTGCACCAGGTCGTAGGCCAAGAGGACCGGGATGACACGTACGACGGGGTTCATGGCGTGTACGTCGCGTACCGGGTCTCCGTTGCGTACCGGTTCGCGTCGGACTCTGCTTTTCTGGCTCTGTTTGACACCCGTAAAAAAAGAGCCGTACGGAGTGACGTGAGGACGAATCGTACTTGCTGGGCCGGAAACCACTGCCTGAATACATTCGGACGTCGCGTACAAACTGTTCCGGATCAGAATCGTAGGTTTTTTTGACCCGTACGGGCTTTTTTACGAAACGTATGTGTTAGACGGACCGGGAGGGTCGGCCGAGGACAAGGGGAGAGGTCTTGGCCCGGTCGATGTTCCACAGTGAAGTCCATCCCCTGCAGGGAAATGGACCAGCGCAATAGTTTTGGGTTTTCCCCCCGCATCTGCATTAGCCACTGCAGGGGTCGATGATCGGTTTGCACCCGGAAGTGGGTACCGAAGAGATAGGGCCGGAGCTTTTTGAGGGCCCACACCACTGCGAAGGCCTCCCTCTCGATTGTGCTCCAGCGCTGTTCTCGGGCCAGGAGGCGTCTGCTGATGAAGGCCACCGGCTGGTCAAGACCCTCGGGGTTCAGCTGGGAGAGAACCGCCCCGATGCCGTGGTCGGAGGCGTCCGTTTGCACAATGAATTCCCGACTGTAATCGGGGGCCTGGAGCACAGGGGCGGTGCACAGGGCGGCTTTCAGCTTCTCGAAGGCCGCTTGACAGTCGGGGGTCCAGTTAATCTTCTTCGGTTGGTTTTTGGACGTGAGACCCGTGAGGGGCCCCACAATGCTGCCATAGTCCCTCACGAACCGCCGGTAGTAGCCGGTGAGTCCCAAGAAGGCTCGGACCTCGGTCTGCGTGACTGGGGGTTGCCAGGACTGGATGGCAGCGATTTTGAGTTGCAGAGGCGCCACCAGACCGCTTCCCACCGGGTGTCCGAGGTAGGTCACGGACCCCTGACCAATTTGGCACTTGCCGGCCTTGATTGTGAGGCCGGCCCGCTGGAGGGCTTGCAGGACCTCTCGGAGGTGGTGGAGGTGGTCGGACCAGTGGTGGCTGTACACAGCGATATCGTCCAGGTAGGCGGCGCTGAACTCTTCGAGCCCCGCCAAGACCTGGTTCACTAGTCGCTGAAAAGTAGCTGGGGCATTCTTCATGCCGAAGGGCATGACCTTGAAGTGGTAGTGGCCATCGGGGGTAGAAAAGGCGGACCGTTCTTGGGCTCGGGGTGTGAGACCGATCTGCCAGTAGCCCGCTGTCAGGTCGAAGATGCTGAGGTAGCGGGCAGCCCCCATGCGGTCGATCAATTCATCCGCTCGGGGGATGGGATGAGCGTCGGTCCTGGTGACAGCATTCAAGCCCCGATAGTCGACGCAGAATCGGAGTTCAGGAGTGGTGCCGGGGGCAGCGGCTTTGGGGACCAGCACGACCGGGCTGGCCCAGGGGCTGTCCGAGGGCTCGATGACCCCGAGCGTGAGCATCTTGAACACTTCCTCTTGGATGCAGGCCCGCACCCTATCTGGTACGCGGTATGCCCGGTGTCTGATAGGGGGACTGTCCCCCGTGTCCACGTCGTGCAAGCACCAGGGGGTGACCCCTGGGGTGAGGGAAAACAGAGTAGCAAACTGCAGCAGGAGGTTCCGGCAGCCTTGGCGTTGCTCTGGGGTGAGGGCATCGGAGAGCCGGACCCCGTCCACGGAACCGTCTTTCTCCTGAGTCTTCAGGAGATCAGGGAGAGGCTCGGAGTCTTCTTCCGCCCCACTGTCTGTAGCCATCAGGAGGCTGAGTTCCGAGCGCACAAAGTGGGGTTTGAGTCTGTTGGTGTGGAGGACCCGGAGGGGGTTCCGGGGAGACTCCATATCGATGAGATAGGTGACGGGGCTCTTGCGTTCGACCACTTTGAAGGGCCCCGTCCACTTGTCCTGCAAGGCACATGGTTCGGTGGGGGACATCACCCACACTTGTTGACCAGGTTCGAATTCGACGGAGGAGGCATTTTGATCGTACCATTTTTTCATGTCCTCCTGACTGGCCTCAAGATTCGCTTTTGCCATTTCCCTGAATCGCCGGGTCTGATTGCGCAGTGCCAGGAGGTACTTGAAGACGTCTGGAGGGGTCTTTAGGGGGGCCATCTCCCAACCTTCTTTGACTAGGCTGAGGGGCCCTCGCACAGGGTGCCCGTACAACAGTTCGAAGGGGCTAAAACCGAGGGACTTCTGGGGAACTTCTCGATAGGCGACGAGGAGGCACGGAAGTAGTACATCCCACTGGCGACGGAGGGGCTCTTCCAATCCCCCAATCATTCCCTTGAGCGTGCGGTTGAATCGCTCAACTAGTCCGTTTCCTTGAGGATGATAGGGGGTCGTGAATCGGTAGGTGACCCCGCACTGTTGCCAGAGGGACTTCATATATTTCGAGATAAAGTTTGTGCCTCGGTCGCTGATGACTTCTCGGGGGAAGCCCACCCGGGAGAAGATCCCCATTAAGGCCCGGCCGACCACCGGAGCTGTTACAGTTCGCAGGGGCACAGCCTCGGGGTAGCGGGTGACGTGGTCCAACAGTACCAGGATGAACCGATGTCCTTGTGCTGTGCGGGGGTCCAGGGGCCCCACAATGTCTATTCCCACCCTCTCGAACGGGGTGGTGACAACTGGGAAGGGTTGCAGAGGTGCTTTGAGCTTGCGGCCGCTCTTCCCGCTGGCCTGGCACGTGGGGCAGGACCGGCAGTGGTTGAGGATGTCGTTTCGCATCCTCGGCCAGAAAAAGTGGGTCACCAGGCGACTGTAGGTTTTGTCCTGGCCCAGGTGTCCCGCCAGAGGGACATCGTGGGCCAAATTTAGCAGGAAGTCTCTGAAACGGAGGGGCACCACCAGCACTCGACTGGCCCCTAACTCCGCGATTCTCTGTTCACTGTATAGCAGGTCGTTATCCCAATAGACCCAATGGGCTCCGGTGGAGTCCCCTGCGCTCTGGGCGATGGCTTGCTGGCGGAGTCCCTCGAGGGAGGGACAGGTCTTCTGCTCCTGGCGGAACTGTTCCTGGGTGGGCCCCCCTTCTTGACGCCACTGAGCCAGGCCGGGAAGGTCCTGGGGCTGGGCCACCCCTTCGGGGGTTGGCTCTGGGGGGTCGGTATAGTCGGTGTCCTCTACTGGAGCGATCGGGGGAGGAGGTGCAGGCCATTCTGGTTCTTCTGGTCGGGGGATGGCACGGGCGGCCATGGACCGGGTGGTTACGCACGCCCAGTCCGGGAGGCCCAGCATCCCCAGGTGCTCTCTTCTTTCGACGGCGGCCCACGGGGAACTCTCAAGATCATTCCCCAGGAGACAGTCCACGGGGGCATCATCCCGGACCGTCACCTTCAACATGCCGGAGACCCCTCCCCATTCGAAGGGGACGCAGGCCATCCGACATAGACTCTCGGAATTGTCGGCTGAGCGGACGGGGCAGAGAATGTTCGGCAGGATCTGCTCTGGTTTTACCAGGTGACAGCGGACGGCCGTCACACTGGCCCCTGTGTCACGTAGGGCTTCGGCCCGGCGCCCATTAATGTTCACCCACTGGCTATATTTTCTGGTGTTGGCGGGTAGGGGAGCCCGCGGGACCATGTCTTTTCCCCCTAGGCACGCTAGAACCATGGCGGCCGGTTCCCACTCTTGTTGTGCCTGCTCATATTCTTCTTGTTCCTCGGAGGTTTGTTCTCCCCCCAGGGCGGCGGCAGCTACCTGGCGGGGTTTTGGCGTTTGGTTCTGCGGGCAGTTCGGGTCATTGGCGTAGTGGCCGACTCGCTGGCATCGGTGACACGTGACGTTGGCTCGGAACCCCGGGCGCATCGGGGGGTTGCCCCGGCCGGCCGGGGGCGGGGTGCTGGCAGCGGGAGTGGCCGGGACGGTGTCTCTCCCTCGCCCCTGGCCTCCTCCTTCTCCTCGGGGACGGTGCTGACCTTGGTTGTTCCGGTTTTGCTCGTGTGGCCCTCTCCGGCCCACTCGGGTGCTTTCCCACCGGTCAGCTTCGGCGGCGAGTTGCCGTGGGTCAGTCAATTTACTGTCGAGGAGGTGCTGCCTGAGCTCGACGAAGCAGTTGTTAGACAGGTGCTCCCACACCATGAGGTTAAAAAGTTGCTCGTAGGTCGTTACGTGGCTTCCCTTGATCCAACCCTCGAAGGCTCGGCTGAAATAGTTGACATATTCCACCCACGTTGTACCCGGGATCCGGGTGCAGTCCCGAAACCTCTGGCGGTACATTTCGGGTGTGAGCCCATATCGGGTGAGGAGGGCAGCCTTCATGTGGTCATAGGATGACATCTGATGGTCTGGGAGCTGCAGTAGGGCATCGCGGCCTTCGTTGACGAACCTCCCCCATAGGCCGGCTCCCCAGTCACTCCGATCGATCCGGTGGGAGGTCATGGCGATCTCGTAGGCCTTGAACCACTGTTGTATGTCGTCCTCTCGGACATACTCTCGGACAACATCCTTGGGGATGTGGACTTTCTTTTCTGTCGCTCCCGGGGTGCGCGGTCGCTCGGGCACCTCCGGTTCTTTGTTCTGCTTCCGTAGTTCTATTTCTGCCAGTTTGCGCTCGTGTTCGAATGTTAGTTTTTTTTCTTCGAGCTCTCTCTGCCTCTGTTTTTCTTCCCGTTCTTCTCGGAGCCGCAGATGTTCTAGGTTCAGTTTTTGCTCGGCTAATTTTAGTTCACCGTCCATTTTGAGTCGTGCCATTTCCAACTCATGTAGTCTGTTTTTTTCTCTTTCTTGGATCTCTTCCTGCGAGAGGCCCGTTCCTCGCTCCTCAGGAGCCGTGGCGTTCCTCTCCGATGCTGCACCGTTTTGGTCTGGGGATCCGGCGACCCCGGTTTCTGCCCACGACTCAATGGCGTGCTTAAAATCGTCTTTGGTACTCAGGCCGGTGGTAGCAATGCCTAGTTCCATGCAGAATTGTTTTAGTTCACGATGGCTATACTCTTCCAATTTATCCATCTGGAATTTCTCGGTGGATCCGCTCTCTTTGGTTGACATCGTGGTTTTGTCGTGGGGTGAGCTACTCTCTGTACGATTACGCGTTGATTCGGATCGTGCCGCTGGCCACCAATGTTAGACGGACCGGGAGGGTCGGCCGAGGACAAGGGGAGAGGTCTCCGGGGAGAGCCGTCTCCAGCGATCGTACAGATGAGTAACTTCCCCCCCACAGATACACACCACACAAGGATAGGATTTAACGTTCTTTATAGGCGATTTCTTGAGGTACGATGAAATGGTACAAGGAGGTCTGGACTCAGAGGTCCCCTCGATTCTAGTCTCTTGGTTTGGGAAAGGGGGTAGCGGGACAGTCTGGTTACCAATCTGGTAGCTGAGATGGTATGGTGGGTAGCTCACAATCCTCGAGCTCGGTGTTCTAGCTTGGACGGGCCGCGGCAGCGCCAGCAGGTCCCGGTGAAGGTGGTCGTTACACGGTCCGCGGCAGCGCCAGCAGGTCCCGGTGAAGGTGGTCGTTACACGGTCCGCGGCAGCGCCAGCAGGTCCCGAGGAAGGTGGTCGTTACACGGTCCGCGGCAGCGCCAGCAGGTCCCGATGAAGGTGGTCGTTACAACGGTCCGCGGCAGCGCCAGCAGGTCCCGATGAAGGTGGATGATGCAGAAGGCCGCGGCAGCGCCAGCAGGCAGGACGATAATTTACAAGGCAGGGCTACGGCAGCGCCAGTAGTCCGTCAAGGCTGAGTTCTTCTCGGTGTCTCTCGACTCCAGGATACAACTGCCTTCCTGCTCTGGAGCTGCCCTAGTTATAGGTCTGGCGCCCTTTGATGTCCGGACCCTCGCACTTGGAGGTCGGGGGGTCCGGGATGAGGGAGTCCAGACACCCAGCAGGGGGTGGAGCCAGCGCCCGGGGGAGCTGGAGGGCGATCGGCACCTGGCGGGGGAGAGCCATCGACACTTCGTTCTCCCATTGACCTGCCAAGTGGTCCGTTCACCTCCTGGGTGGAGGGTGGTGCCGGGCTGTCGGGGCCGGGCCAGGCCCAGGGTTAGGGTCGAGCTGAGGCCACGCGGCCTTGTGGCGCAGTGTCCAAGATGGCGGCTGATCCGGCCGGGGGAGCCGGTAAGGGTTCGGCCCCATGATACATGGATGTCCGGGGGCAGGAGTTCCGTCGGGAGACGGGGTGCGGGTTGCTCTTGTGGGTAACACCTAGGAGTCCGGGGCTTGGGCCGTGTCATGCGGGGAGGGAGCGAGCCCTTCATGTGGCCTGTCCAACAGTATGGAAATAGGCTTTCTGTACGAATCGTACTTCCTAGGTTGTACGGAAAGTTTACCGGGTACGAGTCGTACGGGGTAAACGCTCCGTACAACGATTCGTACAGCCTTTTTACAGGATCGGAATCAGCCCCATAATCTTCTATATAGTAACATTCTATATTATGACATTCTATATTATAACATACTATATAATGACATTCGATATAATGACATTCCATATTACTTACCTATATGTCGATATTATTTCCAACTATTTTATGTCCAATCTCTTTCTGTCCTCTCGATATTTTTGATTCGATATTATGTCCTCTCGATATTTTTTATTCTATATTTTGGGTGTTTACCCTTTTATCACTCCTCATGGTTTGTTTCAGTTTAAAAGGATGCCTTTTGGCCTGGCGTCGGCGGCATCCGTTTCTTCAAAGAGCCAGGTATCATATTTTAAAGGTTGTTGGTAATTTTGTGAAATGCTTCCAGGATGATATTCTTAGTTTTTCAAAGAATGAAGATGATCATTTCCAACATGTGAACGAAGTTTGCCTAAGGTTGAGAAAGAATGGTTTGACACTTAAAGCTGGTGAATGCTGATTTTTCCGCAAATCAGTGGAGTATCTTGGTCACACCCTTTCGGGTGAAGGTGTGGTGCCAAAAAAATCTTTGGTGGATGCAATTATAAATGCACCTTCACCTGACAATAGAGAGAAACTTCTCTCTTTTTCTGGTCTGTGTGAATACTATATTAAATTCATGCAGAATTTTGCCACCAAAATGGAGCCCCTCAATCAATCAATCAATCAATCAAACATTTGTAAAGCGCGCTACTCACCCGTGAGGATCCCAAGGTGCTGGGGGAGGGGATGGAGCGGCTACTGATCAAACAGCCAGGTCTTGAGGAGTCTCCTGAAGGTCAGCAGGTCCTGGATCCTCAGAGAATTGACCAGGAAATCCACTGAGTTTGTTTGGTCTGACAGACAAGAGACAGCTTTTAAACAAATCAAAAAGGAGATTGTTAATGCTCCCACTCTCATGTCCTTTTGCTTGAATAAGAAATGCATCATTACAGTTGATGCCAGTTTTTATGGGTTAGGAAGAGTGCTTAGTCAGTGTTCTGGGAAGAATGAATGGTGTGTGGCGTTCGCTTCTAGAACTCTTTCGGATACTGAGAGAAGGTATGCTGTTATTGAAAGAGAGTTACTAGCGTGTATTTTGGCCATAGAGCATTTCCGCACCTATGTGTGGGGAAACAGGTTTCTTTTGAGAACGGATCATAAATCCCTCGCTGGAATTTTATTCCGGGGGGGTGGGGTGGAACTCTACTGCTCGCATTGCTCGACTCACGTCCAGATTGCAGGAGTATGATTTTGAGGTTGTGTATGTCCCTGGCAGGTGTAATATTACTACCGACGTTCTCTCCAGATTGCCTTGTTCGGATGACTGTACATCTTAAGACTAACAAGAGGAAGACATTGTTGCCACGATTAAGGATTTTGTCTCAGAAGAATCTTCTAGTCTGTCTGAATCGGAATGGTTGACTGAAATGAACAATGACGTTGTATCTCAACTGGTCCTTGACTGTTTAAAAAAAGGGTCGCCTAAGGAAAAGTCTGCTTCTCCCGATATTGCTCCTTTCTGCCATGTGTCTGATGAGATTGAGGAAGATGGGGATCTACTTTTCAAAGGGGGAAAGATTATTCCTTCAATGCAATGTAGGATCTTGTCGCTTGCTCACCAGGGACATTTTGGTATGTCCTCTATGAATCGCCTTATCAGAGCTTATTTTTGATGGCCTGGACTTGACAAAATGGTTGATAGAACGGTTAGGGAGTGTCCTGAGTGCATAAATAGTGACAAAATGCTAAGTGTTTCTTCTGCTCCTCTCAAACCTGTTCTGTGGCCTGAATTTCCGTGGCAAAAAGTGGCCTTTGATATTTCGGGCCCTTTCAACCATCTTCCTTTTAATGCACGTTTTGCTCTGGTCATGATTGATTACTATTCTAAATGGCCAGAGGTTAGGTTTGTGGCAAGTGCCACCACTCAAGTCATTATAACTTTCTTTAAAGAAGTTTTTGCACGCAAGGGATCCTCCAAGGTTCTTGTGACAGACAACAGTGTACAACTTATATCACAAGAGATGGAGAGTTTTTTATGCATGTGTGGAATTAAACATTTAACCACATCACTTTATGAGCCAAGGGAGAATGGCCAAGTGGAGCGATTCAACCGGGTTCTAAAGGATGGTATAGATGCTGCTTTTAAGTCCAGTAAGTCGTGGAAGGATGTATTAAGGAAAAGGTTATGGATGTACCGCATCACCCCTCACTCGGTTACTGGAGTAAGTACTTTCAGATTTTTGAAGGGCAGGGAACCCATCTCTGACATTTGTCCGTGGTGGATCACGAAAGTTAATAAGGCTGGTGAGGGTGTGGATTTGGATCTTGTTGCTAAACGTGTGGAAGTTAAGCAGGGCAAGATGAAAGTTTTGTTTGACTCCAACATGAATGTAAAGGTACCTGACTTTACCGTTGGGGAGTGGGTTAGGATAAAAAAAAACTGGATTTTTGGCCAAAAGCATTTCCAAGTTTGGTCTTCCCATTAAAATTGTTAAGGTTTGCAAAAATTCTGTGATTACTCAGGATGGAAGAGTGTGGAACGCGAGAAGGGTTGCCAAGTGTAAATCTCACGTGCCCGAGCCCATAATGGACAGAGAAGATGTTTTCTCATCATGTTCTCATAAGGCTCAATCTGTGGCATCCAGAGTTAAAAGTAATATTAGACCTAACGTGTTACCTGCTAGATATATGTCTTGATTTTGCTGTTGTTTTTTCTCCTTTTTGTTTTCTTATTTTTTTTCTTTTTCCTCTTTCTCTCTTTTCTTCTTTTAGGGGTGAGATGTGTTACATATTTCTTTTCTACTCTTTCTTTTTCGTCGGGGGCAGAAGATGAACTAAATACTGACTGGTGGACTGTGACGCCCCGCCTCTCTTGTCGCCTTACAGCAGGACGATTGGAATATGTTCCCCCCTCCCATGCCAGAGGCAACGGCATATTTTCAAAGTGGCTCCTTTAACTGGGGAAGCCCTCCTCGAGAAGACCAACCCCCTGATGTTGTGGATGCATCAGGTCCAATAAGGAGAAGGAACTCCCGGACGTCGGTGTGTGGATTCACCCGCGAGGAGGAAGTAGGAGGATCAGAGAACGCCACAGACGGAGGAGGAAGGAAGCTGTCGAAAAGAGAGAAGAG
Source organism: Triturus cristatus (assembly GCF_964204655.1). Taxonomy (NCBI): domain Eukaryota; kingdom Metazoa; phylum Chordata; class Amphibia; order Caudata; family Salamandridae; genus Triturus; species Triturus cristatus. Next base: position 406,011,054 of record NC_140579.1, on the reverse strand, counting down.
CAGCGTGGAGGAAACAGCAGGAGTCCCGGGAAAGCCAGGAGGCCACCGGCAACGCGCTTCGCCCAGGGCTATCCTAGGTACGGGAACGGTTTTTGGGTTGGGTTGGGAGGAGGGAGAACACTGTGGTGTAAACCGGGTCCCTTGTTTGCATTCCTGACTGCACCCTGCACCCTGCCCTGAGCACCTTCACACTTTCACCTAGACGTGCATCACGGTTTTGCGGTGTTCCTTCACTCCCCTCCCTTTACCAGCAATAGTGCAGCACCCTTACCCCGGTCTTTTTGGGTTTTTTCTTGCCCGAATCCTGGGAGCTCACCTCGCCTGAGACACGTAGAAGAACCACAGGACGAAGACGAGTTTTGGACACCGAATTCAAGACTGCCACCCCTACCTTCTAAGTTGATAGACTGGCTTCACGTAGGAGATGTGTTCTGGGAGCAATAAAACCTACTTTACCCCGACATAGTTTCCGACCCCTTATTTCCGCCCCGCAACACATGTATATTGTCCGGACTATCCCGCAGTGTTTGATAATGGTTTCCTATGCTAATGTATCATATATTCATGTGTTGAGGTCTTGCAAGGTCTGCAATTTGTTTGAGTTCTACCTCCTGCATGTTTGGCAGGTGTTTAAAATTGGTCAAAATGCTGGAATTATCGTGATATTATGTCATTTTATCCCACAGGTCATTGTAGGGCTATTGCCCACCTTCCAACGAAAAACCAAATAAAATCTGTTGTTAAAAAAAAAATATTCACAATACCATTAGCACTTGCATAGGCGAAACCTGTTGACTTTGCCAATGCTTGTTTCCTCGTAGCATTGCTCAGTATAGCTCCTGCACTGCAGGCCTGCCTCATTCTGGCCTTGTCAGTAGTCTGGTGTAAAGTGGCAGGGGGTGGAAGAGACCAAATAATGCTTTCAAAATTCACTCCATGTTTACCTTAGCAAGCCCATGGCCTATCTTCTGTATAAATATGAGTATAACTCTCTACAAAGAACTATTCAGCTCATAAAAATAATTTTTTGCTGTTGTAGCAAAATTTCAAAATCTTTTCCTTTTAGGCTTATTAAACTCACTAAATTTCAAAGGAAACTATTTAACAACAATAAGGTGGTTAGGTTTTAATATTTTACTATAATCTACAGCGACTCGAGGAAAGATGTGTACACTTGGGTACCTCTTTGCAAAAAGCTTGGGTATGTACTTCACTTAAAAACCTGTCCTGTTAGAGGAAGTGAACTGGCACACCTATTGTAACAGGCTATAAGCTTCAACTAATATAAGTCCTCTGAACTGGGGTTAGGTCCTACCCTTTCTAGTTCAACCCAAACAGAGTTTACAAAGAAAGAGATAATAACAGGGGCGGTTTTTAGGTCGAGCCTAGAGGCAGCACGCATGCGCTGCTTGCTCTGCAAGGCATGCTGTATTGGAGTATGCACTGAAAGCCCCTCCCAATCTCCGCCCATATTTTTCATTGGCTTGTGTCATAGTCCTTCATCAATGCAGGCTTATGATTGGTTAATGGGCTTGTTAGACCCTCCTTGGTACTGCCTTGTTTTCATTTGTTACTTCCCATGGCGACTAGCCCTTTTCCTTCTGTTGCGACACGGTATGTCTTATTTAGTTTGTAAGCACTATTTTGTTTAATGCGTTTCTCCTACTGCAGGCATGATGCGCTTTTCTTACATTCAGCACGCCATGCTCGCTTTCACTTTCAAGCAGCCCTGGACAATGGCGGCCGCTTCTTTGAAGTTAAATTGGTCTTGCATTTACAAGAGTTTGAGCTATTGCGATTGTAAATGACAATAGCTTAAACTCTCGTAAATGCGAGACCTGTCCATGTGCCTATATTTTTTTAGGTAAACGCTTGCATTTCGAGAGTGCGAACACCGCATATTGGCTGTACCGAGGAGTTGGACGAAGTGCAGTCAGAGTGCTGTACAGAAAGGCAGATGCTTTTACGAAATTCATGTTTCATTTCGACCCCGTTGTTTACTGGAATCCTTTTACGGAGAAGTGGTGGCCTGGTGCCTAAGTTACTGGTTGTGGAACAAAGAGGCCCGATTGTCCTGCTTCCATTTTGAACAGATTGTGCAGTACTGCGCCGGTCACTTGGTTTACCTATGGCTGCCTCTCTTTACAGGTCTGCCAAACTTTAGAGCAAAATAGGCAGAACACAGACAGTGCGCTCTTTATTAAAACACTGGACTTTTGTATTTAATTTAAGTGTGTGACATCCTCCCTGGGTAGCTCTGAGATCAGTCACTGGGGCACACACGAGCTCTGAGCCCGCTTTTACAAACAAGCATTTTCAGTACAATAGGCCTTGCATTTGTGAGCGGTTAAGCTATTGGCATTGAAAATGAAAATGCCTTTATTTATGTGTTTTTAAAAGGTACACATATATAAAAGGCATTGTTGTTTTAAATGCCAAGAGCTCAAACTCTTGCAAATGCGAGACCACTGTAATGGTGGCCACACCCCTTTTTTTAGACGCTGCTTGCATATTCAGGTTACCGTGAGCAGCGTCTAAACAAAGGGTCATGGCAAACATTAAAGTGAAAGCACATATGGTGCTTTCACCAAAGTAAAAAAAAAAAGTAATTTCAAAAGCTATGTAGCTCGGCCGCTAAACTGAAAGTGGCCCGCACTGGTAATTAAATAATTAAATTAGCATGCCTGTGAAAGCGTCACGCACTGGTAATTAAATAATTAAATAGGCACGGTTGCTAAAGTGAATGCGGACAGCGCCGTATATGAAATAATTAAATAAGCCCTGCGGCTATAAAGCGGGCCGCACTGTAATTTGAATAAAAATATATTACTATTAAAAAAAAGCGGGTGGGTGTTCCGATGTTGTGGGTGGAATAGGGGAAGAGCATTAAAGAAAATAGTGATCACCAACTTATAAAGCAGACCTTGTAACAACCGAACTAAAAGGGCCAGTCCTCGCGGAAGGTTACAAATGAAGACATGGCGGTACTAAGGAGGGACTAACAAGCCTATGTGTGAATCAGAAGCAAGCATTTACGAAGGGCAATGACATAAGTCAATGACAAATATGGGCGGAAAGTGGATGGGGCTTCAAGAGCATACTCCAAAACATCATGCCTCACAGAGCGAGCAGCACCTAAAAAACTGCTGTTTGTCAACTTGACAAACAGGTGTTCTTTTTGTCGAAGCGCCGCATGCCGCGGTTTCACCTTAAAATGTCGGCCACGCCCCTTTCTTTAGACATGGCTTATCTAAAGAAAGGGGCGGCCTTCCTTAAATGTGAAAGCGCCACACAAAAATAATTGCAATCCAATAAGTCTCGCATTTGTGAGAGTTTAAGCTATTGTAGTGCTAATTGCTCAAACTCTCGTAAATGCGAGACCTTTTGCATTGCAAATGCTTGTTTGAAGTGGTCGTCGAGGTTCTGCCCTCTTTATTTTTTCTACCATGGACAAATTAAGTTTAGGTGTGGACTGATTTTTTAGTTTTAAATAAGTAGTGTCTCTTAACAAATGCAAGAACAGACGCTTGCTGACTGGCTGGGGCTGCTGTACTCACCCCAGTCATCTTGTGTGCTTTACTCTGCATATGGATGTGACATCTGTCTGAGAAGAACATCTGCGGGCAGAGGGTATCCAAGCTCTGAGGCCTGCAAGTGCATTAGCCTGGCAAAGCATTGCCTCATGGACCAATCTGAACCCCCTGGCAACGTGGAGGCAAAGTTAGCCCTGGGAACTTCCGGCTGAACCCCTGTGGGGCCAGGGGCTACACATCAATCAGGGTCCAGTCCCTCCAGTACTCCTGTCCTTTGTGTGTACATTCCCTCAAGCACACTCTCCACACTGCTAGGGCCTGTGTGTTTTCTTGGTGAAGTTGGCGGTTGGGCCTGACCCCCTTCTAATATCTATTATTCTCTTATTTAAACTCGGCTGGGCCTCGTGTTTATCTTATCTTGTGAGGTGGGATCAGTCTGCCCTAGTTTTGGAGACCGCAGGTACCTTGCAACTCTAAATAAATTGAGAAGAAATGGTAATATTTTGTATGGTGACGTCCCTGAGCTTACGGAAATGAGATGTGTTTACTCATACCAGGCCCTCTGAGGCCCGCACCGTTCATTTGTTTGTTTACATGGCTACTTCTCCGTTGTGGCCCTGCAGGGGTGGGACTCGTCCCCAGCATGCACCTGTCACTCCCTATGTTATCATGTTGGGCCACGTCCTGGCATTGAAAAAGGATGCGAAAGAAACAGAGGTAGATCTGAGATATAAGGTGTTACACTGGTTTGGGGTAAACGCGGGGTGTGCCCGTGACCTCCCGCAAACTATTATAACAGCTGGAAGAGTTTCATCGACATCATGCGGCCTGCGGCATTGGGAACCCCCGACCACCACTCACGAAACCTCTGCATCATACTGGACTCCTCGTTCACAAAGAACCACCAGATCAACGCTGTATCCTCAGCCTGCTTCCACATGCTCTGCCTGCTTCAAAAGACATTAGATGGATCCCCACCGAATCCAGAAAAATGGTCACCCACGCACTTATGAGCAACAGACTCGACTATGGTAACGCACTCTATGCCAGTGTCACCCAGAAACTCCTCAGGAAACTACAGAACTTTCAAAACGCCGCAGCCAGGCTGGTCCTCAACATCCCCCGCTGCAGCCACATCCCCGAACACCTCAGTGAACTCCACTGGCTCCCAGTCAACAAAAGAATCACTTTCAAGCTCCTCATGCACGCCTACAAAGCCCTCCATGACGTGGGACCAGCATACCTGAACCAGTATCGCTTATTCCACGTACCCACCGGACACCTCCATTATGTGGAAATAAAATTGACAATTGTGCCCCATCATTTCCCTGTTTCTGCCTGGTAGCCATTTGCCTCAGACAAACACCCATTTTGTGTGTGACATGCTCTCAGCAACTTGTCTGAAAACTGTCCTTCACATCCCCATTGAATCTTGCACAACCCCCTGCTCCTTGTGGTCGAGCCAATTCCAAGAAGCCTGCCTGTGTGCCTTCTCCCAGTTGTGCCAGAGACTCAGCCACATCCTGTCCATTGTTGGTGACTCAGCCTGTCACACCAGCTGCCCTGTGACCACCCCCAACTGAAAGAGGAAGCACGAGGTTAGGCCCTGAAACCACACCAACTAATAGTGGAAGCACAAGGCTGTACACTGTGAACACACATTTCTGTGGTTCTGCCAATTCCCAGAACCAGCAAGATAGTTCCTGTTTTACACAAGATGGTTCCTGTTCTTGACTCTAAGCCAGAGATAAACCCCCGAATGAGTAAGGGCCTTCAACTGAAAGAGAACACATTTCCACACATCACATGCCCTCTCACGAGACACAAGACACGCCCCTACCTTGACACATCTGTTGGAAATTACTGCTTGTCACTTCCCTTTTTCTTGTCACTTCTCCTTTCTTCTTTTTCCTATTGACTGAAAACTGTATAAATATTCTGATGTGTGAATAAAACTGCAGACCACTCCTGTACCCGCTTGGTGCTGGAGCTCTCCCCTTAACTCGAGTTACTGGACCCTTTTTTTACTCAAACACCACGGACTCCTCTCTTTGCTTTGACTGAAATTATGATTATTAAGTATAGAAATTCTGAGATGAGGTAATATTGAATTAATTTACCACATTAATTGGCGCCCGCACAGGGACATTCCCTTTTCCCCACGCGCCGGCGATATTGGACCCGGTACTGTCCCCTCCTGACCTTTGACGGACTTCAAAGTGCATAACGCGGGGAATGCCCGCTAACTCCCTCGAGGCAAAGAGGGGGACCAACTGCGGCCCGGCATCCACACGAGGCGGTGAGGAAAATTGCGGAACGTCCTGAACCAGAGCCCAACCTGTGAAGAGAGGAATAAGAGGTTCTGCGAGTCCCACCTTAGAAGCTACGCGCATTTTTAAGATCTTCAAGAGGACTCACCACTTTGTGGGTGCGGTAAAGATACAGGTTTTTGTTGGTTTCTCACTTATTTTGTGAGGACTGCTAAACTAGTATAAAAGACGGACTCACCACTTTCGTGGGTACGGTAAAGATATATGTTCTGTTTGTTTTTCTTTTTCTCTCAATTCTAAATCTTTGAAAAATCTTGCCATCATGCCTATTTTCTCGAAAATACGTAAGATAGCAACCAAAAGGAGTATTCTTGAGAAGGAAATTCCCCTTCCTCCTCGGGATACTCCAGGACACTTCATGTATGCAAAACATGGTGTCGGTGCAATTATTTATTGTGATTTATGGGTGGATTATACTAAAGAACTAGAACACAGATATAGATGGCCTGAAAATTGTACTTTTGACATGGAATGTATTATAAAATTAGAGGAACAGTTGTGGAAGAAAAAGGGAGTCCGCCAGTCACAAAGTGACTCGGTGGAATTATGGAGAAAAGAAGCTCATAGGAGGCAACAGAAGGAATTGCATAAGGTTGAAAAGGGTAAGAGAATGTCAGAGCAGGCCAAGAAAGAACAGTTACAAGAAATAGGGAAAGAAGTAGTTAGTGAAAGGAATAAAAGGGAACAAACAGCCATTTCTACTGGTTTTTATCCTGTATTGCCATCTGCACCTGAAAACCTTAACATTGCACCACCTAAGACACAACCTACCGCCCCATCACCAGAGGATACTTTCACCAATTTCCTCTCAGATACTCCACCTCCATATGAGGTTCCAGTAATTCAACACCCTCTGCCTCCGCCACCCTTTTTACAACATAACACACTACCTCTCACTCCAGAAGGGGGTGCCGTAGGTCCAGACCCAGGTAAAACAATTCCCAACTGCCCCTATGACCCGACTCCGAGCAACACAGGGGAGGCGGGCCGAATAAGTAAAATACTTCATGACTCCTGGGAAGAAATAAGACATCTACCAGCAATTGACACATTTCTTCAAGTGGCCTCTGAGTTTCTTCGTACTGGAGAGAACTCACGAGCCATTAACGCTATGACTACAAGAAGAGCACACCCTGTAAAAATGCACATGTATAGGTTCCACCTTTGCTGTTTCATAAAACACATACAAGCAGAGGAAAGAAATGTACCAGTTTCACTTTTTGACTTATTAGATTCCGCATCCGACCACACTAGTCTAGAACTTATAAATGATGCACTAGACAGGTTCACCCGTAATTTGACCCGTATTCTGCAAAACTTGCAAACAAATGAAGAGAATAAGAAACTTGAGGAAATTACTGAACCTACTGAAAAAGTCCTACCCGTTCGTTCTTCCGCCCCTAATTCACGAACACCCGCGCCTACATTCCTCCAAGGTCACTCTGAACGGTCATCTCCAGATGAGTTATTTGAAAAAACATCCAATGCATTAGACTACTGGTTAGACCAGGAACCTCCGCTTACACCGGAGGAGGAGGAAATAGCCAGAACTGCGACCCTATGGGTCTCTCAATATAAGATATATGACAATAATCTCATAGCCCAACTTTTTCTAGCATTACCATATTCACATCAAAGATTACCAAGTCTCTACAGGGTACAACATCTCATCACACTCAATGACACTCATTTTAAACATGATCCAAGACTCGAAGATTTTCTGTCTGACTGCGCTGATAACATGTTCCTCCACAATAGTTCAGTTTTTCTCAACACACTTATAGATTTTAGACAGAAATACCAGAAAACGACTGAATATAAATCTTTCAATAATACTTGTGGACCAATTAATAGACTTCCTCAAACACGCCAGTTCCCCATGAGAGAGGTCCACCCCAGAGCTGACACGAATGGCGCGCTACAACGCGTTTTTATTTATGTACTCTTGACAAAACTTGAGTTACTAAGGATAAAAGAGATGGTTCCCTCCCACTCAAAGGATCCTGCTGGATTCTTTAAAGAATTAGGAGATGTATTAATGATGGGAACATATACTCTTTCTGATATCACAGCAATTCTGAAATTATTGTTGCCATCGGGTATATATGTCAAACTAAGAGAGAAAGATTGGGAAGTAGCAGGTGAACACATTAGATGGACCGAACTTCAGAATGACGAAAATACTAGAGTAGCAGGTCAAGGTATAGGAGACAGACTAAAAGCACTTCCTGGGACTATTTTAAAGGTGCTACCACAGTTACTGACAGTGAAAAAGGAGGACTGGGATACCATTTCCTCCTGTAAACAGAAACATGGTGAAGACATAGGAGATTATTACACCAGACTTGAAAAATGTTTTGCGGTAAATAGTGGCTTTACGCCGACAAGCGAAGCTTACCCGCATCTGTTTGTTTCCAAATTAGTAGACAACGCCTTGCCAGCTATTAAGGAAAGAGTACTAAAAGTAGAAAGTACCTGGCAAGCACATACACCACCACAGGTGTTACAAATGCTACAATACCACCAAAATCGCATTAGGGATGAAGAAGTAAATGATAAGAAACGCATGAAAGACACCAAGATGAAAGCATTAGTAGCCCAAACTGCACCCCAGCGCCAACAGACACCAGGTAGCCAGACAAACGTGAAGAGCACTTGTAATTATTGCAAAAAGACGGGACACTTCGTTAAAGACTGCCCTGTCTTAAAGCACAATTTGGCTACTGGTAAGACACAGCCTCGTCCATATCAGCCAAAACAGAATGTTTCCCAAGACAGTTCAACACCTTCAGTTCCACCGACAACACAAATGGCCCAAATGAACATTATAGACAGCGACTACACTGAATACTACCCAGATTTTTCATGATGTTGCCCAGGGAGAGAAGATGACAAACTGCCCCAAATCCCCATCCCAGTAGATCAGAAAGGCCCATTTATAAAGGTCCGACTTCTTGGGGAGGATAGAAAGTTTCTACTAGACACTGGGGCCAGTAAAACAACAATAAGCCATCAAGAGGTCCCAGAGGCTCCTCTCTCGGGTTCAAAAAGTATTTCTCTGGGTTTCTCCGGACAACCTGTGACAAACGCCACGTCAAAACCACTGCCCTTGCAGGTTGGTTCCCTCACGACAACTACAGATCTTATATTGACAAAATCATGTCCAGAAAATTTGCTTGGTATAAAAACATTGAAAGAATTAGGAGCAGTTATTGTTTGCTCACCTAAAGATGTCAGATTATTTCTACGAGATTTTAAGGGCCACTACCCAAGTAGAGAATTAGACGAGCGTTTGAAAGATTTGCCACACACCCTTTGGGCCACTGATTCCACCACAGTAGGATGTATGGAAATAACACCTCACAAGGTTACACTGAAAGAGGGAGCCCAACTACCACGTATAAGACAATACAAAATTCCACCTCAAGCTGAACAAGCATTATTGTTAATTATTCAGGACCTAATACAGTCAGGTGTGATTAAAGAAACAACTTCGAACATTTGCAATTCCCCTGTTTTACCAGTTCATAAAAAAGTGGAACCAGGAACACCACCTGTCTACAGACTAGTGGTGGATTTGAAAGAGCTCAATAAATGTGTCATTCCACAGCACCCTGTGGTCCCAGACATCTCCGCTTTACTCACAGCCATAGATGCAGAAGCAACGCATTTTTCTGTCATTGACTTAAAAAACGCATTCTTCAGTATACCCATTCACCCAGACAGTCAATACCTTTTCGGCTTCTCCTTACAAGGACGAAGTTTCCAATTCACAAGAGCTCCTCAAGGTGTCACCGAAAGTCCAAGTGTATATAGCCAAGCGCTGAAAAGACAATTGGACACTATTCAAATGCCCACGGATACAGCCATAATACAATATGTTGATGATATCCTCATTACGGCCAGATCTGACGCAGCATGTGCTGAAGCATCACTACTAGTACTAGAATTCCTAGCTGCAAATGGCCATAAAGTTTCCCCTGGTAAGCTCCAATTTTGTTTACAGCAAGTGGCATACTTAGGGCACTTGCTGTCAAAGGAGGGTAGGCAGCTTACACAGGAACGCATCCAGCTCATACAACAAACACCACAACCAACAACACAGAAACAAGTTCGAGCTTTTGTTGGTCTCACCTCATATTGTAGACAGTGGATCCCGCAATTTGCACTCATTTCTAAACCATTAGTGCAGCTGACAACACTCGAAGCTGGCGCTACTCCACAATTACCCTGGACAGATGAACACACGCAAGCTTTTCATTCTCTTAAAAAGGCTATGTGTCAAGCCCCAGTGTTAGCAACACCTGATTACACCAAAGATTTTACCTTGTTTGTAACAGAAAACTCAGGTACAGCACTATCAGTCCTGACCCAACTTCAAGCAGACAGACATAGACCATGTGGTTATTTTTCAAGTACATTAGATCCAGTAGCACAAGCATTACCTGCATGTCTAAAATCAGTAGCAGCTACTGCACAAGCTATTAGACAAAGCGATGCTATTGTATTGGGACATCATCTGATAGTCCAGGTCCCACACGCTGTAGAACTTCTGCTAAACAGAACGCAAAAACACCATCTGACAATAGCCAGACTCACCGGATATGAGATGACGCTTTTTTAGCCACATATTGAGATTAGACGATGCAACATTTTAAACCCAGCAACACTGTTGCCACTGACCTCTCATACTGAACAACTTCACGATTGCATTGACATAATTGATTTAGTGACCAAACCCAGACCAGATTTACAAGATACTCCCCTTTCTAAGGCAGAAATGACACTTTTTGTTGATGGTTCTTGCATGAGACTCCCCATTGGAGAACTAGCAGCAGCCTATGCCATCACAAATGGTACAAACACCTTGGAAGCACACAAGATAGAGATACTGTCGGCACAAGCAGCCGAACTCATAGCACTAACACGAGCATGTCACTTAGCAAAAGGAAAATCAGTTAACATTTACACTGATTCACAGTACGCTTTCGGGGTTGTACACAACTTCGGCACATTGTGGAAAGAGAGAGGATTCCTCACATCACACGGGTCTAAAATACAGCATGCTACACTCATCACTGCCCTCTTAGAGGCCAGTCAGTTACCAGCGAAAGTTGCAGTATTAAAGTGTAAAGCACACACAAAAGGAACCGATGAAATATCAAAAGGAAATGATTCCGCAGACAGTGCTGCCAAATTAGCAGCAAACACAGAATTGAATATACTACACCGCCAATACGCAATACGAGACCCCTTTTCTGACATCCAGGATGTCCAAAGTCACAGCACACCACAGGAACTGCTAGAATGGAAGGAAAAAGGAGGGGTCCTTACAGATCAGGGTTGGATGACACCTGAAAGAGCAGTATGGTTTCTGCCAGATGCTATGGTACAGGTTATAATAAACACCATACATGGACCAGAGCATCTGGGATAAAAAGCAATGTTAGACAGCATACAGAACATATGGCACAACAAACATTTGAGAGCTGCAGCCAAACAAAAAGTTAAAACGTGCATGATTTGTAATCAGTTCAACCCAGGTAAAGACACAAAGGTGGAGCAGGGTGGATTCCAACCCCCTGACCATCCATTTGAAGTTCTCCAAATGGACTATATCCAGATGGAGAGATGGAGAGGTCAGAAGTATGTGCTAGTTGTAGTATGTGCTCTGACCAGATGGACAGAAGCCTATCCCGTCCCAGATTACACTGCAACGACAACTGCTAAGCAACTAGTAAGAGAATATTTCCCGAGATATGGGTTGCCCCGCGTCATCTACTCAGACAACGGCCAGCCCTTCTCCTCTGAACTCATGAAGCAAGTGTCTCTTCTGTTAGGGTACACTTGGAAATTTCACTGCGTAAGACATCCTCAAGCAGCAGGTCTAGTAGAGAGACACAACCAGACTTTGAAGACAAAATTGGCCAAGATATGTACAAACAAAGGCGTGGACTGGATGGTAGCCTTACCGGTTGCCCTCTTCTACATGCATATGGTAGCACATTCCAGAACTGGTCTATCTCCGTATGAGGTGGTCTTTGGCAGACCACCAAATATGTGGGGTACGCCATTGCCTAAAAGAATTACTGATGTAGACAGCAGAATATTGACTAATTACCTGGCTTCCTTGATGTCTGCACTCCAATCTTGTCGTTCACAGGTCGCTGCAGCCTTCCCTGACAAAACCGCCCCTGGAGAACACACCATCCGACCCGGCGACTGGGTGATGATAAGAAACTTCGACAGGACCAGTCCTCTGCAGCCCAGGTGGAAGACTCCGAAGCTCGCGCTCCTAACCACGCGGACGGCGGTGAAGGTCGAAGGCAGGAAGGGCTGGCTACACGCGATCCACTGCCGGAAATATTTTGGACAAAGAGACACTGTTGCCGGCGACGCTGCCAACCCTAGTGACATTGTAACAGAACAATCTTTTGTGCCTTTGGAACTGACCCCACAACAAGAATATAAATCAAAGTTGAGGTCTGCCATCCGGACTCTGGCTAATTAAGTCCACTGGGCGCAGGTCTAGTGGTGAAGCGGTTGGAGCATGGGGATGGATTTAAACACCTTGTCTATGTGGGAAAAAGATAGAATGAAACGCAGAAACAAGAACTTTAAGAAATTGCGTAGTGGTTCTATCATATGTTTAATGATATTGTTTTTCTTCATTACCATTATGACGTGTCTTGGTTGGATCCTCCACACTGTTTTTCCTCCAACACCACACAACTCTCATGCACCCAACAGCACTCAGGAACACACATATCATGACCTACCCCCTCATGAACAAGCCCATAGACTAGCCTTGCAAAACAATACCTTTATACAGATATTACACTACACTCATCAGACCAGCAATAGCACAAATTGCTGGATATGTGGCCGCCTCCCACCTCATCAGAAAAAAGGGAGGGATGCCTCTTGTCCCCTTTCCATTTTCCTATAATGGGACTTGTGAAGCCTGGTTCGCCCTAATAACAGCTGACGATACCACCCCCACCTCCTGCCCTGACGGAAATAATTCATGCAAGAATGGGTAGCCTTGGGGGAACTTAAACAAGGTACTTAATGCTGCCTGTTACCCAAATAAGGATGGAAGTCCTCAGGCGACAGGAACAGTCCTAGAAAGTGAAGAATACAAGCAAGTGAACATGACCATGTCCTACAAGATGTTAAATACCAAACCTAAAAAGAATGCTGGTCCCCCTTCCATCTCGGTCTCACCAGTAAAAGGACACCTGTGCATCCACAAAAATGGCTCTGTTCCATTAGGACACAGTGACTGTCATACCACTATAAGTTTTGAAGACAGAGGAAAGTCCTCATTTCAAGCATCTCGCCATACTTATTTAGTCTGTGGCCAAACGGCCTATGTGCAGCTGAACTTGAACTGGGGGGGAACTTGTTATATAGCATTCCTGTTACCCCCTGTCTTTGTGGCCCCATCCACTTACCACCGAGACCTCCTAGTGCCCCATGTCAGACATAAAAGAACGATCGATACCTCTTTGGTTGACCAAACAGAAACCTCATGGGAACAGTATACAAATTTTAACAAAGGGTTCTTCTTCTTTGTTGGCCCTGTACAGAACAGCAAGCTTATACACAGGTTGACAAGGACCTTAGAGGCTATTGTAAACCAGACGGCGTCTGCCCTGGGGAGCTTAACCCAGGAGCAGTCCGCCATACGATTGGTTACTCTCCAAAATCGCCTTGTCCTTGACATCATCCTGGCTGACAGAGGCGGAGCCTGTAAAATTATAGTCTCTAGCTGCTGTATATTTATTCCTGATAATTCCCCATCTGTATACACGGCCATAACAAAATTACATAAGATAGCCGTAAGTTTACATCAAGAACCTGGCACCTGGACGTGGTCTGATTGGTTCTGGAAGATAATATCGTCCTGGGGATGGCAACTGCTGTCAGCAGCAGGTATAATATTCCTGATAATAACTGGATGCTGCCTTTGCATCCAATGTGGTCCTGCCCTGTGCGGTCTATGCGCTGAAAACTGCATTCCTAAACCACTTGTCCAGCACAGAGAAAGGGAAAGAATTTTGCTACAAGAATGTATAGATGATCTCATGCAAATTGAGATATAATATAGGTACACTCTGGGGCAAGGAGGGAATGTGGAAATAAAATTGACAATTGTGCCCCATCATTTCCCTGTTTCTGCCTGGTAGCCATTTGCCTCAGACAAACACCCATTTTGTGTGTGACATGCTCTCAGCAACTTGTCTGAAAACTGTCCTTCACATCCCCATTGAATCTTGCACAACCCCCTGCTCCTTGTGGTAGAGCCAATTCCAAGAAGCCTGCCTGTGTGCTTTCCCCCAGTTGTGCCAAAGACTCAGCCACATCCTGTCCATTGTTGGTGACTCAGCCTGTCACACCAGCTGCCCTGTGACCACCCCCAACTGAAAGAGGAAGCACGAGGTTAGGCCCTGAAACCACACCAACTAATAGAGGAAGCACAAGGCTGTACACTGTGAACACACATTTCTACGGTTCTGCCAATTCCCAGAACCAGCAAGATAGTTCCTGTTTTACACAAGATGGTTCCTGTTCTTGACTCTAAGCCAGAGATACACCCCTGAATGAGTAAGGGCCTTCAACTGAAAGGGAACACATTTCCACACATCACATGCCCTCTCACGAGACACAAGACACGCCCCTACCTTGACACATCTGTTGGAAATGACTGCTTGTCACTTCCCTTTTTCTTGTCACTTCTCCTTTCTTCTTGACTGAAAACTGTATAAATATTCTGATGTGTGAATAAAACTGCAGACCACTCCTGTACCCGCTTGGTGCTGGAGCTCTCCCCTTAACTCGAGTTACTGGACCCTTTTTTTACTCGAACACCACGGACTCCTCTCTTTGCTTTGACTGAAATTATGATTATTAAGTATAGAAATTTTGAGATGAGGTAATATTGAATTAATTTACCACAATTCCACCCAACTTGCCCTAACCACCGTCCCAAGGATCCACAAGAGTAGAACCGGAGGGAGATCCTTCTCCTACCTCGCTGCCAAGACCTGGAAGACCCTGTCTACACACCTCAGACAATCCCCGTTGCTCACCCAATTCAGGAAGGAACTCAAGACCTGGCTCTTTGCTTGAACCCGAGCGCACAGATGGATCAGCAGTCCCCCCTTTACCCCTCACCTCAGCGCCTTGAGACCCTCACGGGTGAGAAATTGTGCTTTACAAAATGTGATTGATTGATGAATTGATCAATTGATCGATGTGTGTTTGTAAATGCTCATCTGGTAGCGATAAAGTGGTGGTCAATATCAGATCTCCGGGGAGGGTAAGACATCTCTTGTTGGCACTTCAACACCAACGTAATCTACTGCACGAAATCAGAGCACTACCTCTGGGTTTCTTTACCCTCCATCATTAACTACGCAGGGTACAATGCCTGCATCCACAAAGAACCCAGTGGTACCCAGGGCCTCTACATTCCCTCCAAGGCTCTCAGGGAGTAACAGGTTAGATGCCTTGACCTCTCTGGAAGATAATGATTGACTTTCATCATCATATCAGCTTTATTTCGGTCGCTAGGACCATAAAAGAGTAAAACAAATGAACATACAAAAAAAGTACATACAACCCGAAAAACAAATTGTTACGACTGAACCACATTGCTATTAAAAATTTCGCAACTGCGTATACTGTAGAAGCCAATAGATCTGTTTTTAAAATTCTATAAGCTGGGAGGTGCTGCCTAAAGCCCAAATTTTTTAAGAGTGGGACAAGCCAATAATTCCTGGCTCTTTGGTAAGCTCGGCAGAAGAATATAATATGCAGGTCAGACTCGGACGGATGACCACATGCTGGGCATTGTGCTGTGGTCTGTGAGTGTGTCCAACTGTCCGTGTGAGCCCTGAGGGGGAGGGTGCCATAACGCCATTGCAAGTAGAGTTTCCTTGTTAATGTTGGGCCTATATCATCAAAGACAAGCTCTCGATAGTATGTGTCTTTGAACCTCAAGAAATAATCAGATAAGGACCCATCCCGAACATTCGTGAGTGAGACACGTAAATTGTGCTCATAGTAGGCCATTGAGATAGTTTTGCGTGAGATCGTGCGGCATACATTGACTGGATCTGACCACAGATCTGGTCTTCCTAATGACTCGCAGGTTTGTTTCACATACCTTAACCATGGAACTTGGGCAACTTTTCCAAGGCGCAGAATCTCTTGGAGCTCCATTCTATAGTTCTGGAGCTCTGGTGTGCACCAAGTTTTGCGCCAAAAAATTATAGGTTTAAGGCCAAGCTCCTCTGTAATGGGTCTTAAGCCCAGGTCTAGTCTTAATGGTAGTAGTGGTGTGCTAGACGGTAAGGCTGTCAAGTGCCTTAGGAAGTTGTTCTCGATGACCTGCAGTTTCTGGGTAGCTGTATGACCCCAGATTTCGCCCCCATATAGCCCAGCCGCCCTCGCCTGAGTTTTGTAAATGTGTAGGCGTGGGCCAAGTGGTTTGTAAGTCAGTCCTTTCATCATCCTACAGATGCCGCCCGTCATCTGGGTCAATTTCAGTTTTACCTTTGTTTGGTGCGAATCCCACATCATAAACTGATTGATTGTAACCCCCAGATATTCAAACGTGTATACCCTCTCTAGTCTAGAGGCTCCTATCCGGGGACTTGGTCGTGTTGAAGAGGGCGGGTTGAAGATCATATACTTAGGGGCAGATTTATGTTTGACTTGCGCCTCATTTACGCCGCCGTTGCGTCACTTTTGTGACGCAGCAGCGGCGCAAATCCTGCGCCATGGTGCGGGGTATTTACAACGTGACGCATCTGGGAGATGCGTCACGTTGTAAAGCCCTGCGCCACATCTAGGCGTTCCAGGGCAGGTGGGGGCGTTCCGGCGCAGGAACGCCTCCTAAAAGTGGCTGAGTGAAATCTACAAGATTTCACTCAGTCACTTTTGAGCCCATGCTGCGTCAAAACCCTGCGCCTGCTTGAAGCAGGCGAAAGGATTGACGCAACATTGTGCAGATAGGGCTCCCCAGAGCATTGCTGGAGCTGCGTCGCGCTTGCGGCGCAACTCCAGCAATGCGCCACTTTTACGGCACAGATGCGTGACGCATCTGTGCCGTTTTTGCCCCATGATGCGCCGCATTATAAATGTGGCGCATCCATGGTGGCGGAGCTGGGGCGCAAAATAACTGGCGCATCCCTGCTGATATGCAGGGATGCGTCAGTTATTATAAATATGCCCCTTAGTTTTTAAGGCATTGATCTCCAATCCATGGATCTTACAAAAGTCCACAAATCCGTCCAGGACCTTTTGTATGCCCATAGGAGATTAGGAGAGCAGCAGGGTATCGTCTGCGAACATAATTGCTGGAACCCTGCTGCCAGCCAGCTTGGGGGCATCGATATTGCTTAGCTCATTTAGATGGCTAAAAACCCCGTTGACGAAGAGGCAGAAAAGGGTCGGTGCAAGCACACAGCCCTGTCTAACCCCCCTGTGAACGGGAAAACTATCCGAGAGGTTTCCTCCTCTGCCACACCTTACCCTTGCAAAATTGCCCTGATGTAGTTTCTTCAAAATTATCATAATATCAGCGGGAACCCCTAAAACCGTCAAGACGGCCCATAATTTGTCCCTAGGGACTAAGTCAAAGGCTGCTCGCAGGTCAACAAACACCGTATAGAGGCTACCCCCCTCAATTAATACAGACTTCCAATACAGAAGTTTCAGGCGGAAAATTTGGTCAACAGTTGAGACACCTCTCCTGAACCCTGCTTGAAAAGGGCTCATGATTTCACAATCATCAATCCAGACCTGGAGGCGATTAAGCATCAGTCTACCGAAAACATTTTGTGAAACGTCGATGAGACTGATGGGTCTATAGTTGGCCGGGAGCAGAGGCGAACCCTTTTCATAAATAGGAACGATCTCTGCGCCCAGCCAAGTATCAGGGACCTCCATACCCCCCAGACCGGAATTGAATAATAGAGTTAAATAAGGTGCCCAAACATCCGGTTCTTGTTTGAAAAGATCGCCCGGGAGGCCATCCAGGCCTGGTGCCTTGCCTGATGCCAACCCGGCAATGGCTGCTCTAACCTCCTTTGTTGTAAAACGCACCACTTCCACAGTGTTATTGACCATCAATGTGGGAACAGGTGATTCCCCCTCTGGTGGTTGATAGAAGGACTGGAAGTGGTCTGACCATACCCTAGCTGAAATATTCGGCTCCACTGCTGGGGCCAGGTCCGCGGAGCCTGTGTTCACGCTGCGCCAGAATTTGCGTGAATCCCCCCGTGCAAGTGAAATAGTGAGTGTTTCCCATTTTTGGTGTTCCCATTCACTTTTTGCATTGCTAATTAGGGTTTTATAGGCAGATCTCTTAGCCCTAATTTCCTCACTTCCCTTGCCCACCTTGATAGAAGTCAATAAGTTTGTTTTTGCATTACGGCATGCCTTGTTATACCAAACTGGTCCAGCAGCGTGTCCGTTGGCCCTTTTTGATGTGCAAGTAAGTATTTCGGATGCCGATTTGGAGAGATCTTTGTGGAACTGCCCTAGTTGTTTTTGTACACTCTGAGTTGTGCCATGGGCCATGAGTGCCTGTATCTTTTCAAATGTGGGAATTACCCGCGCGTAAAGCATGGGTATCTTCTCTGGATTGGAGACTAATCTCTCCCATTTCACTCTACGTCTATTATGCGTGAGACCAAGCCCCGCCTCAGATGTCACCCTCTGCCTCACCTTAGGGTCAAGGCCGGGATGATCGTATTCCAGTTCCAACGCATTGTGGTCGCTGTCTTCCCTAGATGTCAACCGGAAGTCATTGATACGCGGCCACAAGGCTAATGGAACAAGGATATAGTCCAGTCTTGACTCCCTACCCACTCTGTTATAAGTACATCTAGATGGTATATCCGAGTTTGTCCTGCCATTACAGGCCCGGAGACCATATTTCAAAGTTAGAGATGTAATTTGTGTGGCTAGATTTGTCCAGGCTCTTGGTGCCGGAGCTTGCAGGGGAGGTATAGACCACACCAAGTCCTCCTCTTGAGCCAAGTCCTCCAATAGACCCGGGAGGGGCTCAAAGTGACAATTAAAGTCTCCCCCGATTAAAATGGGGATGCCCTGGGGAATTTCGTCTAGTGCAAGAGCCAGCTCCTCTATCGTGCGCGATGCCTGCGAAATGTTGGTTGGCCTGGAATATACGTTAATCAGCAGAAGGCTGTTCGCATTTGGCCACTCCAGCCGTACGGCTAGAATGTCCTCCATTTTTAATGGGTAGACGACAGCCCTACATCCCAGGTCAATAGCCACCCATATTGCCAAGCCTCCCGAGGGGCGTCCTATGCCGCCCCATTTTGCTTGTGCGGCAAATGTTGCAAAACCTAGATAGGGGAGATTTTCTCTCGCCCAGGTTTCTTGAAACAGGCAAATATCTTGGGCCTGAATAAAGGTGCTCCAGTCCGGGCAATTCACTTTGTTGCCCAAACCCGCCACGTTCCAAGATAGAATCTTGAGGGAGGAACAATTAGTTCTCTCCATTACTAAATTTGGAAGCGCGCCCATTCCCAGGTCATGCCCTGTGGATGGGATATTAACTAAACTATCTACTTGGGGTACAATTACCTCATTTGTGCTGGTCGTAGATAGAAAGGTCCCAACACCTGTCTCTGCATCTTGATGGTCCCGATTGACTTTGTCCTTCTCTGCGGGAAATGCTTTCCGTGCTTGAGTTTTATTAGACATTTTAAGAACTGTAGCCTCCCCGCCCGCCAACTTGTTTGGTCAATCCACCATATCAAGGCTGCTAAACCTATTATAGGTGGGGAAATAGTCAAGTCGTGGTGGTCTGGGGTGAGGGTTGACACTTGTGACCGTTGGGGCCCGGTTACCTCCCCTCCTAGGTACTAATTCCCATCCCTCCTCTACCTGCTCCCGACTAAAAAGTGGATAGAAGAAAGATAGAGGGAGTGGTTGTATTGAGGTCCCCTGTGCCTAATGTGACCAACTGCATATGTGAGAAACAGTGAGGGGATCTCTAAAATTTATTAGGACGCAGTCACCTTGGATTGACTTTCTAGTGTTTCCTATCCATGGGACTCGCCTCACCATGAGCACCTCGCTATGTATTCCTGCCGGAAGGGGCCTATGGGCAGAGAGCCAATTAATTACCTTATTCTTCAGGGCCCCCAGTGGTTCTCGGGTAAAAGGGTTTAATTCAGGGAAACCAGTTAGAATGACTGTATAGGGTATGGCCTCCGGTGGCAAGTTAATTGATCTATAATTTACATCCTTGCCAGGAGCGCCCGATACGGGTTCAGCTGGCTTCTCTTGCTGACTTATGGTTTGTGCGTTCATTGGAAGGTTAAAGTTTGAAGTCTCTGGAATTACAGACGTTGGCTGTTGCAATTGTGTAGCCTTGGATGTCAAGCAACCTTCCTCAGTTAGAGACACAGATGGAAGGGTCTTGTCACTACCAGTCAGTCTTCCACTTGGGAGCTGGTTAGTTTTATTTGGGCCATCAACTAGTTGTGTAATGCCCTTATGAAGGTGCACTAGACATGTTTCTATCTTTGCAAGACAATTTTCGAGGGGGTTGAGCATTTCCCTCAGGAGAGTACCAATATTCAAAAGGGTGAGGCCCTCCTCCCTCGGTGCATCATTTGGGCTGGGGATTAGCTGGGGCAGAGTGTTGGAAAGTAATAGCCCTTGTTCTGAAGAACGACTCTGGCCCTTTTTAGCCGGACCATGTTGATTATTCTCACAGGTGGAGTTATGTTTAGGAATCTTGGGCTTTCGCCCCCCTGTAGTTTGAGCCCTTCTTTTCCTTTTCGGGATAGCTCCTTCCCGCATACGTTGTAGTGACTGATTGGACTGGGGAGCCCTTGTAATGGTTTGCTCTCTATTTGGTGTACTAGGTTTAGCGGTAATGGCAGGTAAGAAAGAATTGGGTGGCGGGAGAGGTAAAATACTGAGATCAATAGGAGCAGAAATGTCACAGTCAATTGTGGGGACACTAAGGTTACCATGTACAGAGTGATCAGACATTACATTTGGTCCCCCCTCATCTACTGGTATGCGACCAAGCGTGGGATCTGGGGTTGTAACATGTCTAAGAGGACCCAAAGAGGACCTTCTAACCCAATCAATTTCTTGCGAAATGCGCCTTTCCAGTGTAGTAATTTCGTCGATGAGGAGTGACCCCGCCTTGGCGAAGTACGTGTCCAAAGTACCTTTAGGGGCCCCCAAAGCCAGCGATGTTTTGCTCCTCGTTTCTCTTGCGGACATCTTCTCCAACTCGATATCACAGTTCGTTAGAAGATCCAGATCTGAATAGGTTGGCCCTAGCCCTTGCTCGTCCGTACTCGAACGGCCTCAAACGGCCCGCTCTTTGCCCAGTCTTCGACCCGTGCTGCGTCCCGCGCGCGTTCCGCTGTCGCGTGTGGGCGGGGCGGTATTAATAGATAGTGACCCGGGAGGAGGAGTGGGCGGGAAGAGGCCCCAGCTGCAGCGATGATGGAAACGCTGTGCAGGCTGGTCCTCGCAGTCCCACCGCCGGCTGGGTTGAGCAGCAAAGCGTCCTCAGGTCCGTTGAAGTATGGTCAGATGAAGCAGATGAAGCTTCCCGTGTCTCAGCTATCACCAAAGGCAGCGAGCGGCACCCGCGATGAGGGGGCCGTGAGTCTTTAAATGTGCTGGTGGGAGGAGTGGGCGGGAAGAGGCCCCAGCTGCAGCGATGATGGAAACGCTGTGCAGGCTGGTCCTCGCAGTCCCACCGCCGGCTGGGTTGAGCAGCAAAGCGTCCTCAGGTCCGTTGAAGTATGGTTTTGTCAGATGAAGCTTCCCGTGTCTCAGCTATCACCACAGGCAGCGAGCGGCACCTTCAGCACCCCCTAGCCACTCGTCCTCTCGCGACCCAGTAGTGAACACTGATGCTGGCCCTGGGGAAATGCTATATTCGGCCCCTACAGTAAATCTAACAGCCCCAGAGCCTGCTGTGGAAGGTTTATTGATGTCTCCAAATCTTGATTTCCCAATGTTGTCCTGGAATATTGCGGGAATTCGTGCAAAGTTGGGAAATGAGGATTGGGTGGGGTTCGTTTCTGGCTTTGATATAATTTGCCTTCAAGAGACCTTGGCTCTGAATGACTTTCATCTAATTGGTTCTTGTTCTTAGAGTACCCCAGCAGCCCCTGTTACTTCAGGGAGGGCGAGGGTGGCTTGGCAATGCTTACCTCCGATAAATGTGGTGCGATTAAAGTTAACCCTGTATCGTCCTCTCCCTGGTATAGATTGCTTTTACTTCTTGGTCTAAACGCGGTGGATTTCTTAACTGTAAACTTTTATCACAATATTTTTGATCAACGCAACCCTCAAGTTGCTGATCAGTTGCATGAGGCAATCAATGAAGTCACTCTATCTAGACAGCCATTATGCATCTTGTGGGTTGGAGATTTTAATAGTAGAATTTGTGATTTCAGCTGTTCAGGAGTTTGTGGGGTTGGAAATAAGGATGATCAGCCAATGACTCATTTTACCCACTTTGTTTATGGGGAGGCGCTAAATGGGATCTCGATCTCCTATGAATTGACCCCCCCTGTATAACTGCATTTATAACACCATCATGCACTGCCCGTCTTATGTGGGGGGAGGAAACTCAAGTGCAATTGTATCTAGTGATAATAGTAGGCTCGTTCGGATTTTACAATTCTGCCAAATTGTGCCAGTGACCATAATCCCCTAGCACCGCTTTTCACCTTAAATTTAAGGCCAGGGACTGTGAAACCATCTGATCCCCCTAGTCAGTATAATCTGAATAAAGGCCTTAGGTTGAAATGGGATCGGGTAAACCCGCAGGACTTTGAGTTTAAAATTATGAGCGAGATCTTTTCCCTCATTGCTAGTTGTTTGACCCCAGCGGGTATGCCTGCTCTTCAAGTCTGGGATTTCGAGTCACTTTGCACAGCTTGTTCATCGGCCCTATTAATCAGATGTTCCTCCAACCCTGTGTCACCCGAGGGATGGTTCAATAGTGCTTGTACAAACGCCACAAAGAGTTGAAGAGCCCTACATACTCTTCCCCCTAACAAAGACATAGTAAGGGTTTCCAGAGAGAATTGTAAAGTCCTGATTGACCAGAGGAAAGCTGAGCTTGGGAGAGAGGCCTGGTCCGACCAATTGGCTGCTGGAACTCTGAAGGATATGAAAAAAGTCTGGGATGTCATTAGCCGCCCAATGCTGCCAGAAGTTCCCTCCCAAAAAATGGATTCCCTGAGTTCAGGGGTTGCTTGGGTGTCACACTTTAAACACATTTTTGATCCCTCAAATAGAGTATTAATAAACCCTGGGGAAAGGGATGTTGACATGATCCGAAATATAGATCAAGGCATACAGCTCAACCTTTCAGTCTCTGTGAAGGATGTGGAGGTAGCTTTAACCGAGGGTATTCGCCTCTAAGCTGCCGGACCGGATGTGGTCCCACTCGGCCTGTTTAAGGATAACCCTAGCTTTTGGTTGCCTTTGTTAACCAACATTTTCAGAGCCTCAATTATAGGTCCCTTGCCCGCATCTTGGAAAGAGGCCACTGTGGTTGCCATTTTTTTAAAACAGGACAGGTATGAGCCTGCCTGCTATAGGCCAATATCATTAATTGCTGCCACGGCAAAAAGTATTGGGCTGGGTATTACTGGCACGGTTAGGAGAGTGGGCCTCTGCCAATAACGCGCTCTCAGAAACATAGTATGGGTTTGGGTGGGGAATGCGAGCGACTGAACACTGCCTTAATCTGTCACGGATTGTCAGCAAATATACTAAATCCATGAAGAGCTCTTTACACCCAGCCTTCATGGATTATCTAGCGTGCTTGATACTGTGAATCGTAACAGATTTTGGACTATGATGGGAGACATGGGGGTGGAGGAATCCCTAAGTGTCCTTCTGTGAAGATTACATTCTAACACCACGGTCAAAATACGTTACGACACTGATGGCAAGAGAACACAGGCAATATTCTCGACCAAGGGGGTTCACCAGTGCTGTATATAGGCCCGTTTTTAGGTCTTGCGTAGACAGCACGCATGCGCCGTCTCTCCGAGACATCATAGTTATCTGTATAGCAAGGGTAATCCCGCCTGCTGCTTGCCTGCTTCTTGCAATTGGTTTATTCACACATTACTGTAATTTCCGGCCTCCCTATTGGTTGCTGGTCCGATGCATCACTTCCGTTTTTATCGGAAGCAGCACGACCGACTACATTTATATTGCGCTGTAGGGCTTTGTCCGTTTCCTCTCTAGGGACTACTTGGGCTTTTTATTTTATCACCATGGCGCCACTTCATGGGCCGTGGCGATTTCAAAAAACAGATGCTTTCCATATTTTTTGTTTTTAATCACCACGGCGCCGCTTCATGGGCCGTGGCGATTTTAAAAAACAGATGCATGCAGGTAGCGCCACTCTTCACAGTGACTATCAAATTATGCCAATGAAAAAGTTGTTTGAGATGTTAAAACTTCAAGCTGCAGAGAAAAGGCTGCATGCGCATGGAAAGGTACTTCTTTTCCCATATAGTCACAAAGGGACTTGGAGTGCGCCGCTCAGTGCTGCCATTGGTGGAGAATCTCCTGTCTGATCTTGTGCACAGCAGAGGCACCCCCCACATGGTCGCTCCACCCGAATCCCAATAACTTCAGACCACCACGAGTTTGTTTTTTATGGAAGAATTGAGGCCGCAGTTTATTAGGCATTTTCAAATTACAAGCGATCCTTTACACATCCTTACTTTGTCCAGAGAGCCTGTGTCCTTACCCCATAAGCTCTGCACTGTGCCTTGCCTTCAGCGCATCTCACCTTACCCCTGGCAAACTATCCCCCTGGGAACGCAACCCTTCCCTTTCACTCCGGGCAAGCCTCTGCTTCCAGCCCGACCGGGTAACCTTTTTACTTCCGGTTGCCACACACTCCTTGGGTAAGCGTCTGCTTCCAACCCAGCCGGATGACCCTTTGCCTTCCGGGGCCCACACACTCCCGGGTAACCAGCCGGTTCCCACCCGGCCGGGTGACCTTTTCACTTCCGGTGTCCACACATTTCCTTCCGGGTATGCGTTTGTTCCCAGCCCAACCCTGTGCTTCTTCCGTCCCGGTGTGTACCCTCTTTATTACCTGGGCAAGCCAATGTGCTTCCTGCCCGCCAACCTGTTTGACTGTTCCCATACCCCTCTCTGCGAAGGTGACCCGGTAACAGTTACCCCACTTCTTCCATGCCACTGGCTCTGCCCTCCGTTGCATAATTAATTTTTTACTTCCGGTTCACCGGAACAAAGGGGCTTGAGGAGCTTGTCAGTGCCCACTGGGTCCTGACTGCCCCGTTTGCGGTCTATGCCCCCTTCCACCCTGTCTCTTGTATTCCTCTTGGATCGCTTTGCCTTGTCATTACCACCTTTAATCGTCTAGGATCCGTTGCCGTTCCTCACAACCGACACCCGATGACCTCTTGTAAGTCCGCTATGCCTCAGCGACAATTCCCCCCCCCCCCCCCCGTTGACCCACCGCCTCCCCTCCAATTTTTGCTCCTAAGCGGGTGGGTGGGCGGGTCTTCTCTTTACGAATTCCCAGGAGAAA
The DNA here is from genome assembly GCF_964204655.1 of Triturus cristatus. Classification (NCBI taxonomy): domain Eukaryota; kingdom Metazoa; phylum Chordata; class Amphibia; order Caudata; family Salamandridae; genus Triturus; species Triturus cristatus. Next base: position 405,985,573 of record NC_140579.1, on the reverse strand, counting down.
GAGGGCCTTATGCCCGGTGCCCACCTTTAAATACCCCTGCCTCCCTAACACATTCCTACCCTAGATTTACGGCTGCTCTGGCCCAGCCCTAATACCAGCCCTATCATCTGGTGGTCCCACTTCCTTGCCCCCATCCCTTATCTCTACCCAATCCGGTCCTTGGTGTTCGGGCTCAGCTTCCCGGGGGTGGCCTCCACTGAGGCCCCCGGTCCAGCCACTGGGGAGCGGGGGGGCCGAACCAAGGGGCACAGCAGAGGCACCCCCCACATGGTCGCTCCACCCGAATCCCAATAACCCCTCTCTGCGAAGGTGACCCGGTAACAGTTACACCACTTCTTCCATGCCACTGGCTCTGCCCTCCGTTGCATAATTAATTTTTTACTTCCGGTTCACTGGAACAAAGGGCCTTGAGGAGCTTGTCAGTGCCCACTGGGTCCTGACTGCCCCATTTGCGGTCTATGCCCCCTTCCACCCTGTTTCTTGAATTCCTCTTGGATCGCTTTGTAAGTACCGCCATGCCTCGCTGGGAGCTATCGCTGCCAGAGAGGCCCCCCCATGCCATAGCTGCGGCCCAATTCTTGAGAACTACCAACAGCCCCTTGCATTCAATGCCGCTAGCATATTCCGTAGCAGGACATCTGTTCCAGTGTCTGACAGGTGCACCCCCTCTGCCCTGTAATAATGCGGCTGCCGCAAGTTAATCAGGGTGTGCCTAATAATGCCTAAACCTGCCCCCCCTAGAAATTTGGCCATGAGGCTGTTAAGCCTCTTCCTTGACAACTCCATGCCCTTTTGGGAGCGCGCACCAGCCCATACCCTTCTTGGAATGATCTCGGACCACACCACCTCCGTGTTATCCATGCTCCGAGCTAAATTGGTGACATCCTTCTTTAACATGTAAAGTAGTTTATTTTTTTTTCTCCCTATCACCGGAAGGTCATTTCCCCCTAGATGAATTACTAGAATGTCCGGGTCCTTTGAGCGGGAGCGGAAATCTGCAATGACGCTCTCCAAGTCTCTCCAGTGTAACCCCGGCTTCCCAAACCATCGCACCATTGTTCGTTGAAAGGGGAACGTTGCATCCCACCCCACGGCGTGGGCTCTGTAAGCAGCCATGGATACGTAAGAGTGCCCGATGACCCACACTGTTTTGCGTTCTGTGGAGTAGAACAGAAAGACAGAAATGTTGAGTTCAGTCTTTAACCAGCCTTTTATTATACGTTTAACCTGGTGTAAATACGTGTATCAAGATCCCGACCCAAACCCCAGCTTGTTTAATCCTTTAACTGCTGGGTGTTGGGCGAATGTAAACCCGGAACCTGTCAGATTCCCATCTTCCTACTCGTTTTATTGCTGTTGCCGACATACCCTCCTGGAACGCTGTTGTGGCTGCCCCAATGCGGAAGGAATGTGTAGTGTAGTGATGACCCTGGAGCCCAGCCCTTTGGACCGTTGCTGCTAACACCCTTTTAAACTGATAAAGTGTTACTGGGCTCCCGTCTTTGTGGGTGAGAAGGTAGTTGTCGCCGTTGTCTCCCTCTCGTTCCTTGATGTACCCTGCTAAAAGCTTAACTGGGCAATATGAGCTGTGCCCCTCCATCCTATTCAGTGTAATGTACTGTCCCCTTCCCACTTGATCTATCTTAGAGTGACGCACCAGTAAAGTTGCCTGGTGTGTGCCCAGGGATAAATCTTTAACCAGCAGGGCCCTGCTGCTTTTGTCACCTTTTGCTCTCGCTACCAGTTCGCTAATGCGAAAGGCCCCAAAGAAGGCCAAAGAAAAGGTCACTTGAAACAGCCTACTTTCAAATTCCGAGTGGCAAACCAAAGGGAGGTGGTCCATTAAAATGTTTAGTGTGTTAAAATCAATTGGGGACCTGTGATCCTGTTTTTTGCTTTCAACTTTGGCCCAACCTTTCAAGGCTTCCCTAAGCACAAAACCTTTAGTGGGATTGTCCAAACCCTTTAGCTTTGAATGGTATGCTATAGCTGAAAGGTGCTCTATAACCCATGACCTAGATTTACCAGCTCCCTTGGCCCACACCACGAACTGTTTGACCCTCCATCCCAGTTGTTGGATATTGTCTGGAAGCGCGGAAACATCCGCTGTAAAGTTCCGAAACGTGTCTACACAACGCCGATACCGCTGTCTTGTTCCCACCGCTAGAGCCTCTTCAGTCATACGCTGTAGTTGACCTTCTAATGCATTAGCTTCCAATATTCCTCTTTGAAGGGCATCATTTCCTGCTGCGCCTCCGGCCATTCTGCTCGAAATCTTTCCCACTGCAAGCGAGAAAGAGCATCAGCTGCCTTGTTCTTAAACCCTTGCACATGCTTTGCTGTTATCTGGATATTATACTTGAGACACCCGCTCACCAAATGTCTTAGTAAACCTAATACTATGGGACATGACGCCGCCTGATTATTAATTGCCTGGACGGCTGCCATGTTGTCTGACCGGATGACCAGAATCTTGTTAGCCAAGGTGTCAGACCACAGTGACAATGCCAAAACAATGGGAAAGAGCTCTAGCGCTGTGACATTGATGGTAAGGCCACGTTGTCGCCATCCTGTTGGCCACCCTTTGGCGCACCACTCGGAACCCAATATTGCCCCAAAGCCCCCTTGCCGGGAAGAATCTGTGTATAGTTGCATCCTCTCATCGGCTGTCCATAGCGAAGTCCATATTCTAACCCCATTGAAACGTTGGAGAAAAGACAACCACATGTGCAAGTCCTGCTTCAGCCCCTTATTCAACCTCACAAAGAGATGTTTTTGTGTAATACCCGCTGTAGCCCCTGCCAGTCTTCTTGAAAAAACTCTCCCCACCTGAATGACCCTGGACGCAAAATTGAGTTTACCCATTAACTCCTGTATATCCCGTAATGTTCCATTCTGTTTTGCCAATACCTTTACAATAGCTGCTGCAAAGTTGTGTACTTTTTCCACTGGGAGGCGTGACACCCCTTCCACCGAATCCAACTCTATTCCCAAAAAAGTCAGCTTTGTTGTGGGGCCCTCCGTTTTTTCTACCGCCAATGGAACTCCCAAAACCTGCGTCACTACTGTGAAGGCTGCCAATGCACGGGCACAATCTGGGGAGTCTGCCCTGCCTACAAATAAGAAATCGTCCAGGTAATGGAGCTTTCCACCTACTGGCTGCACCTTGTTTGTTGCCCATTCCAAAAAGGAACTAAATGCCTCAAAATAAGCACATGAAACAGAACATCCCATGGGCATACACCTGTCATAGTACAGCTTATCCCTGAACTGGAACCCCAGCAAATGAAAACTGTCCGGATGCACGGGTAACAGCCTGAAAGCTGATTCAACATCAGCCTTCGCCATGAGGGCTCCCGTCCCCGCCTGCCTTACCAACTCGATGGCTTCATCAAATGTTGCATACGAGATGGTACAAACCTCCTGGCTTAGCCAGTCATTTACTGAGTTGCCTTTGGGATAGGAGAGGTGGTGGATCATCCTGTACTTGCCTGCTTCCTTTTTTGGAACGATCCCTAATGGAGAGACAATAAAATCGCCTAATGGGGGGGTGTCAAACGGTCCTGATATTCTTTGCAGCTGCAGCTCTTTTTGTATCTTTTCCGCCACTACTTCCGGCAATTCCTCCGCAGAGCGAAGGTTCTTAGCCGACCTGCCTGCTAAAGGGCCACAGTAGGGTATTTTAAACCCTTCTTTGAAACCCCAAAAAAGTAGTTCCCTTTCCTCTTCTTTTGGGTAATGATTCAAAAGTGTTGCTAGTAATTCAAAGTTTATTGGGGATGGGCCTTTGGTTACCTGGCCCAGACTATGGCTGACCCATGAAGGTGGCTCCTGGTGTGCTTCTAACGAGGGCTTTGCATGCCACAGCGGGATGGTCTCCGCCACACCGTGAGCACCCATGTCTGAACCTGCAATGAACCCCCCAGGAGCAACTGCCCGCATTGAACAGGCGACAGGAATTGTCCCTCTGTTTCCGCTGCAGCAGCTGCTTGCATTCGTCTGCCACTTTTGGCGCTGGAAATGCCTGCAGTTGGTCCTGAAGCGGCTGCTGGTGCCGCCCCATGATTGGTCCCTGGCCTAGAGTTGATCCTGGAGGAGTGTGGGTTGTTGCCATGCCGCCCTGACCTTGTAGCCCTGTTGTCATCTGCACCACACCCGTTGGGAACCCCACCGCAGTCAAGGGCTGATGACCCCTGCCCCCGTTGAATTGTGCACTTGACAGCCCATTGTTGGCCTGTGGTAGCTGCCCCCCGGCCTGGATGTTGGAATTTGGAAAAACCGTGCCTAACTGCTGGCCATGCCCCACCTGTGTGAACTGTGGTACTAAGGCTCCCAATTGCTGGTGTAGCGTTTGTCCTCCACTTGCCTGTTGCTGCATGTGACCTATCCAAGTCTGCTGCTGCCCCCCACCAACCAGAGAAGACTGCTGTCCTGACCCATCCCCCGCTCCTTGATGCTGTGCGCCTCCCATCATTCCATTCTCCGCATAGGTGATCCCAGGTTGAAATGGCAACTGTCCTAATTGCTGCTGAGGGAAACTTGCCCCCAACTGTTGGCTTGCCCTCGTTTGCGCATTTTCCCCAGAATGTGCCTGTGTGTTTGCCTGCCAACCTTGCCCTGCCGGTGGTGCGCTCCACTGCTGTACCACACTCCCTGCCCCCCCTAATCCTAACCCAAAACTTGCCTTAGACCCCATCTGGTCCATCCATTCACTCACCTCCCTTTGATCCCAAGACATCGTAGGTGACTCTTCCATGCGTTGGCGGAAGCTTCGATCATATTGCAGCCACCCCATGCCCCCGAAGCGCCTGAACCTGTCCAGGATAGCTTGGTTGTACCCATTCAATGCCGGACCTTGCTCTGGAAATTTCTCCAACATTATGGCTGCCAGTAATGCAAAGGCGTCCAACCAGTTGTTAATATTTTCCTCGGGCCTGATCCTCTTTCTATCCTTGCTGTCTTTGCTGGGCCCGGCTATCCGTAATAAGTCTGCCCCCCTGCGCACATGCTCCAGTAGAGTGAAAATATCCAGGAATTCCCTCCTCCAAACTCTCTCTTTCACCTCCAGTGGGATATGCCATGCTTCTGACCGTGTCCCATTCAGCCCCCCTGCCCCTTCCCTACTGGACAGTGTTGTATTGGTATCACTGGCTTGTGTTACCTTTGGCATGGGAGCTTTTCCATAAGCAATAGCGTCACCTTTCACCAACTGAGCCGAAGCTTTCCTTCCTGCCCCCTCTTGTCCCCCTTGCTCTCTACCCCCCCCTTCCCAGACTTGTACTGGGGACCCCTCATGTGTAACGTCCAACTTCATCCCTTTATCTCCCCCTCCCGCCTTCCCATCGTTTTCGCCATTGTGTTTATGCCAATTATTGACCAGTTTTTTAATGACTTCCGTCAACTCACCCAAGGAACCAACCTCTGCCGTTAAAGCCACTTCCTTGCTTGGCCGGGCTTTGTCCTCTCGCATTAGGCTACTTGGCTCAACTGCCTGCAACACTGCTCCCGCTACCTGTGCGTGTTCCCCCGTTATTTCCTTTGTTACTTCCTCTGGTGGCATCCTTGCCTTTTTAGCTCCTGCGACAGCACCGCCCTTCCCCCTCGCCTTCTTTTCCACACCCCGCTTTTCACCCCGTGTTGCTGCATAAGTATGGCCATTAATTGTAAAGCCTTCCCCTTGCAAGTCTTCCATGTCCTTGCCTCGTCCATCTCCTTCAGGGGCGGATGATCGCATTTGCGCCATTGCCAGCTCCCACCCTTCCCAATTCTTGGCCTTTGCTGTTGCTGCAAAGCGGGCCCAAAGCTGCTGAACGTCCTGGCCGCCGCGGTACTCTATTCCTGGGATCACCCCGCTAGATCCTGCTTCTTCGTTCGCCGCTAGTTCCAGGCTGCCGCCGTGAGAAAGTCCCTCCTCTCCCATCATGCTCTGGCGAGTCCAGCACTCCTTTTCCCAGGCTGACCTTGTGATCCAGTCCCGAACCCTTATGCTTTTTCCGGCTCCCTTTGTCTAGTCCGTGACCTACGCCACTACTGACACCACTTTAGCTCTGTTCACTCAGCCCCTTCACCGTATGATGTACTTATTCCTTGCTCAAATCTACAAAAGAAACCAAACATTAGACATCCTATTCGCACCATATGTACCTAAACTGTAGTACAACCCGTGTGTGCCGTACGTCCTCTATGTTGTCCCCCAAACCCCTGTGGCACCGCTCCTCACTGTCCTGACCCATGAAATGCTCTCTCATTCTCTTTGCCCATTTCCCAAATCACTGCCACCCTTGCACTCCCCCCCACATACCCCCCCCCCACCCATCCGGCATTGACGGAGGCGTGCTGGGGAAGGGCGCGGAAGGGGTTAGGAGCTCACCATTCTCCCAAACCCCCCCACCCCAAACCCCCGGCATGTGCCTTGCACATTCTCCCGAAGGCCGGGGGGTGGGGCGGGCAGATGCCCCCCCATTCCGAGAACACTGTCCCCCACACGGTCTCATTATAGTAATTCTTTTTTTTTATCCCTGCCACATACTTTAGCCCAAGCCATAGTTGTTGCTTATGTATCTTATGCAAACAACAACCATTGACAACGCCAATAGACCCGACTTATTGTCAGCATGTTGCTACTACCTGTATCATCTATCTGGATGCAATGATCGAAACAGCACAATACAAACCATGCGTCCCACTCTAGCTTTTCCATTAGCTTCTCTGTCACGTGACCCGAAAGTATGGCGGCGCCCTATGCTACAGTGCTGGATCGTCTTTTGTTTACAGGGCAAAGGAAGTGCCGATGCTTTCAACTTATGTCAATGCTTTAGCCTCTGTTTCTCCCGATCTGCGGAAATAACCATAAACTGAGGTACGAGAGTACCTGAGTGTAAAATACAAGGAGGAGTTCTTTTTTATCGGGGCGGCATGGGGTTTCTAAGTAAGGTATTCTATTCCTGCGCGCACCAAAGGTTATCGTAGTACTTGGCCTCGGAATGGGTAAGAACTGCACCACGATCCCTAAGCATAGTTGCTTCGTGCTGTAAAAGGGGGCTGAGAGGGCAGTATTGTTTTTTTTTTTTTTGGTATGTGTTTACTGGCAAAGGTAGCTCGAGCAGAGGTAGGAACAGCAGAGCAGCGCATGCTGCACTTGGACCTACAGCGGACATTTGTAGCTCTTAAGCAGAGTGCAGGAACGAGCAGTGCAGCATTCACTGACTATCTTCCGGCAGCTTGCGCCTCTTTGGTCCCCCCCCCTGCCCCCATGTGCTGTATTATACCGCATAACTTCTTCTCGTTTTGCCGCCTATCTAACGCTCTTTTCAAGCCACAGAAGGCATGTGTGCCGACATGATAACTCTCCCGTTTCCGGAGGGAGACTACCGATTTCCGGCTAGACTCCCGACCCTCTATTCATGCAATTCCTCGGGGGTTTCGGCTGACCGGGCTTGTTATTGTGTAACGTGCTAATGCTTCAAGCAATAATCCGTGTAGCGATGCAGGGGCTCTAGAAAGGGTGGAAAAACCAAAAAAGCCCCATTAACCAGCGAATGCACAGACACACACATGCGAAGTGGTCGGGGCGGCTGTGTCTGCCCGGGAAACTGTTTCAGCCCGGGCTGTCACACCGGGTTGGGGGCGGGCGGGGGGGTATGCACTGCCAGCAACCCACCAGGCCGGTACACCACACTCTTGCATCACCCTCTCTCTAACCTCATGATGTTTACGACTGGTGCCTCTACGCACCTGTGAGCAATGTAAGGCTGCCCGGGGTGGGGGTTGCGCAGCGGCCCGCCCCCTTGAGGGCGGCCGCCTTAGTGCCACAGGAAGGCACAGGGGTGGGAGGTCTTGTCCCTGGGCTTGACCTAGGGAGACCCCAGTCAGGTAGCTGCTTCCGGCGGGGAGGAGCCATGAAGGGGGTACATATTCGGTCCCCGCCCCCTCCTCGCCCTCTTGTCCGGTCGTTTTTGCCTTGGCTGCTGGTTCCGCGTCGGGCGTGTTCTCTTGGAGAGATAGAGTCACACTTCGATCGATCGCTCGCCTGGTACGATCGTCTGCGGCCCAGAACGTCGCTTGTCGCGGTGAGTCTGCTTGAGGTGGGCGATATAAAAAATGTGTACGTTGAAAGCCGGCAGTTAGACGTGTCCCGGTCGGCGGCTTCCCTTAGCCTTGGTTATTTGCCCTGGAAGGGGCTCTCATTGGGCCTGAAGGCCCTGGGGACGGGATGTGGTCCGGCGGCAAGACTGCAGACCTTGGGTTCGAGCCTCGTGGTCGCGTCCACAGCCTGTGAGCTGGGCAAATCACTTAATCTCCTGCCGAATGTGAATGTATAAGGTGCTCGTGTATAGCGTTGCAATACCTTTGGCCGAGTTCGCGCTATATAATTATGCAACACCGGGGTTGTAGCGTTACTGGGTTAGCCCGGATCAGGTCTCAGTTATCCCGGTAAGTGTTGGTGATCGATTGGAAGCGAGAGTCTCTGTGGAGCGGCGGGTGATCTTGGTGCCATAGCGTGGCCGGGAGGGCCCGGATCGGTGCTTTTATTAAGGCATTCGTGGCTGCGGGGCTGTAGCTCAAGGTTAGAGCGCATGCGGTGCATGCCTGTGGCCCCAGGTTCGATTCTCCGGTATCTCCGCTTCTGTCACAGTGCTGCCGACCTCGGAGCAGGGGACCAGGGTGCGAGAGTCGGAATTGTCTTTTTGAGAGCACGGGTGTCATTATGCCAGGGGGTGTAGCCTAGTGGTAGAGCGCAGGGATTGCGTGGAGGAGGCCCCGGAAGGGCTGGATTTAGGACGGTGCGACCGTGGTGCTATCTTCTTGTGGGCTTTGGATGTTTATTAGGCTTTTGAAGCACCGGATGCTGCGTTTCTTTCAGATCTCACATGTGGGTCAAGTTACTCGTGTGATTAATTTCCTCCTGGAGAGATCAGCATTTTGTAGAGTTGAGGCTTAGACTAACGGGAAGTTAGTGCAGAGGGTAGGTGTTCCTGCTGCTAAGAACGTGTGCCAAGTAGATTACAGAGTGCGTTTGATGTAAATAGGTCAGCAGGTTACTGTTTTCAAAGGAGGCACACCTTTTTACTCACAAGTTAAAACTTAAAGTACGTTATTCAATAACTGCATGCACACCGCCAAGCATACATTAAGAGAACATTGTTTACTTTGCAAAAAGGGCTAATTTTGGGAGGCGGGAGCTTGCATAGCGCGCGTTTGACCCGAATCGGGCGGCATAGCGTTTTCTTGCACCAGTTGCCTCACATGCTGGCATGTACGGATAGTGTTGGATGAAAGGAGAGAAGGTTAGCACTTCCCTTGACAAGGATGGAAGGGGTGTCCTAGTGGCCTTTACAACACATGCACGGTTAAGGCACCGTTACTTACTTACTGGCGTCTAAACCATGTCAGGCATGATGCGCGTTTTAGTAATACAGTGCAGCAACGCATGATTAAGAAGGGAAGTTAGCGCAATTGGTTTGTCGAGGAGAGGATGTGGACCGTCGGCTACGCTGCGGCGAGGTCGCGTACACGTGAGAAGTCCCTGGGTGTGGAATGCGGGTGGCTTTGATCTGGGGAGTCCAGGTTCGGGCCTCAGCGTGGGCATTGTAGGGAGAGGCGGTGTGGCCTCAGGCGCGCGCGCGCTGTCGCAGACGGGTCTTTGTTTTCCCCGCGCGTGAATGTGGATGTAAGGCGGTGCCATGTGGGGCCCCCCCCCCTTTTACCGTGGGGCCAAGTTCTCGCTATATATATATATAATGTGCACACCGGAGCAGAGTATCAGCCATGGGAGGTGAGGGGCATTTGTCTGATAGGCTATGTGGGCACGGTGTCATGTATGGCAGAGTATGCACTATGTAGGCTTGCGTCATTTTGGTGTGTCCCCTTGCGGCGGAGCGGGTGCTATGTGTAGCGCGCGGATGCCGATTGGACTTGGGCGGGCTAGCGCGATGTCATAATAACCTCAAGGGAAGAAGGCCAAGAGTGTGGGTGCTCTTTGCCTGGTTAGTTCTAGCTCAAGTTCGTGCTGTATAGGCCCCGGATTGGGATATTGCAGTTTTGGGTGTTTCTGGGATCGCTTGATTGGACCCCGGCAGAGCCTTCTTGTTGGGTTTTAGTATGTAGTTACGGGCCCGTGTTCGGCGCTCCAGTGCCTTCGGGTCGAGCCTCGCTTTTGTCTGTATCTCCCGTGCCTGAATGTGCAATGGAAACACGGTGCTCGTGTAAGCGCTCCTTTTCCGGCAGGGAGAGTCGCACTATAATTTTATCTCCTCAGTAGTGGCGACACGGAGAGGTATGCATGCGCACGGGGGGGCACGTGGGCTATGCTGTGGCACCTGCAGGTTACGGGCTTTAATCCATTGTGCGGCCCCCAGCTTTCCATCCGGCAGCCGTGGCTAAAAAGAACAGTACTGCTCAGTGGGCGCATGTTTCGCATGTATGAGGCCCCAGGCTGGCAATGGCACCATGTTTGAGCCTCGGGGTCGCGTACGCACAATTGGATTGCGTGCATGTCGCTTACACTCCCGTCCCTGAAGGTGGAGACGCGCTATATTGTGTTTAAGTAGTTTTACACAATGAGAGGTGGTGATTGCTCGGAGATATGCTTTTGTGACATATCACATTCCTTGGGACATATATGATTTTGGGAGTTGCAGGCTGGGCCTGGCCTGACTACGTGTTGGTGTTTTTCTGCTGCATTACATCCTGTGGAGAAGTCAATCCCGGTAGGCATGCATCCTCACTCCCTAGTCATTGCCTCAGCTAGTTAGGGAGCCCTGCAGACCAGTTGTTTTTACTTTTATTCCATACTTGAAGCTGGCGCAGGGCGCACCTGGCTCTGTTGGTGTCTTTCATGGAGAATTGGCGTTTTACTGGTGTGGAGGGACAGCCCAGCTGTCGTATTCGCAGGCAGGCTGACATGAGGGTAGAATAGCTCTCGGTGGGCCGGGCAATTGAGCTAGGAGGGGTACTTATTTCACTATATGCAATCATAAGCACTGAGCAGCCAATAGATGGGCTTGGTGTCAGTAGTGCTCCTCGCTTTGTATATATAGAGATGCGAGGATATGTGCGCAGTATGTCAGGTTCCGGGAAATCAGGTTTATCGGGTCATCGCCTTTGCGCTCACATACACAGACATTTGTATGTTTTAAATGTATTTTGTCGTAGTGTTTGGTGACCCTGCCTCACCATGCCTGAACCGAGGCATTTTCCAAATGATATGCCTACTTGCCGCAATTATGACTCTTTGATCTTATGCAACAAAGAGGCATGGCCAAGCCAGTACTATTAGCTTTGGTATGGTCAGCGTCACAGGAGTACAGATCGGGCTGCCAAGATGGAGAGCTGGGGAGATGAGTTACCCTGTCGGCTAGGGCGCTGGGCATGGGGAACTGGGTGGGCGTCTCGGCAATGACGCTAAAACATCCTGTGATTCTGGGCAAATCGCTTAATCTCCCTTGTGTGTGGGCACAGCTGGGATATGCGTAGGTCAACCATAGTGGGGATGTCGCAGGTCCTCTCCTGCCCAGGACTCATAGAAGGGCAAGTTACTTGGGCATGCTCCTTGCTGTAGTTCAGCACACGAATCTATGCATGTGTAGGTAAGGGCAGGTTTTATCCAAAGGAGGGCAAATTACATACATCCTCCAGTACTCCTAGATACAGGCAGGCCCAGTTCCACCTCTTCCTGTGGGAGGCTAGCATCTCCGGAGGATACTAAGCATACCGGGGCATAGTTTGTTCAGCACCAAGGGCCGCTGTAGGTCAGCAGGTAAGGTACTTGGGATAGGACTCAGCAAGTAAGTAGGATGGGCGGGGTAGGGGTCAACCCACTGGGGGTGCAGTGACTGCAATTTTGGCCACATCACGATCCTTCCATCAATACTTCTTGCCTCATGCATGAGCTTTTCATATCAGCCTGGAATCACAGCAGTTATTTTGCAGGCAAACTCTGAGGCGGTAGCACGCATTATGGTCATGTTAGGTAGCCGGTCTACGGGGATGTATTTACAGGTCTCAGGTATGAAACTGGCACATTTCTTAGGTGTACTTGCACTTGGCAGGGAGATCGCGGTGTAATCCTCAGCTCAAGGATCCTTTCCAAACAAGATAGCCCACCAGGGGATGTGCCTGCTGTTAACCCCATGTATAATGGGCAGTGCATCAGTAGCTAGCTCTGCCTCTCACTCCTGGAGTGTGATAAAAGTAGTAACAGTTACACATTGCAATTCACAGCTTTATTAAATAGCAAGTAATTTTACGATTGTCTGAGGGTGCGATGCACAGTTATCAGTGTAAGGTTTCCACTACCCCGGCACAACGTCACATAGATTGGGCATCTAGGACACATGCTAGATGCTCTGCCGCCACCCTAATGGGAGGTTAACCCACATTGCCAGCTGGTTGACAAGGGTTGCAATGGGTAGTGCCGCCATGCGGCAATGAATTGAAGGGTAGATAGTACTGGCAGGTCCGGCTCGCCACTTACAACAGGGAGCTCATAGGAGGGGTCAAGCTAAAGAATCTGGAACGCTCACCGGCTGGCAAATTAGGCCGAGTGGACTTGGAACGCCTAGTGTTGAGTGAGTGTTATTGTTTCCTGGTCGTTCTTGGTCTCCTGAGGGTAGGAAGACCTAGCGGCAAGGAACAGCTAGGGTTGTTTTCGTGTGCTTCAGTCAAAAAAAAAAAAAAAAAAAAAAAAAAAAAAAAAAAAAGGGCCCTGGCTCACACGGTAGTGGGCAAAGATCACTCACGCCACAGGTGCTGAGGCCTGGCGTTGGGCTCCCAGGTTACTTCGGAGGGGCTAGGCCTTCAGATGCTGAAAGGATGTCCGTTGTTATTTACTCGATTGTTGATCGGTGGGTTATTTCCTGGGTCTTCCAGGGGTGTAGAGCATTAGGCGCTTGTCTTTTCATCGGGTCGGTTTGATGCGGGATGGTGGTTTTGGGGCAGGTCACAGGCTGCCTCCTCCCGCTGTGTTTGTATTTCTAGGTGTGGTCAGGTCAAGTGACGGAGGAGAGCAATCATCGCGTGGTACAGCTGGGCATGAAGGAAGGCCAGGCAAGATTGTAGCGTAGGCAGATAGTGGTACTGATCGGGGACTGGTGTGGGTCTCATTGGCAGGCCGCCATGCAAGGGGACCATGTACCTAGGGCACGTACATCAGGCAGGGACATGTGAACTGGGACCATGTGTACTAGAATATGCAGGAGTGGTTCCCACCACGGTCGGTCAGATGGGAAGTTGTCATCTTGATGCTCACTGGATACCCTCTCTCCACCACGCCTATTGTAAGCTGAGGACGCCTGTTGACGCTGTTAGACCTGCTATTAGTTAGTACCGCACTGCTGTGCCTTGGCCCGGTTTGTTTCGCATCAGGGCCAGTTTGGGGGTACCGGCGAGTTGTTTGCTCCTCGGCTGAAGCGGGCGCTGCTAGAACAGGGCATGATTGATGAGGCCAGGCAGCATGACAAAGGTCTTTTCGGCACTGGCAGAATGGTGCAGGCGGCGAAGTAGTGCCATTACAGAACATGGATTTGTCAACATTCAGCTAGGAAATGATTAGCAGCAGGAAGGTATTAAACCAGGGTGAGCAATTGGTTTTGGTTTCGTGCTCAACAGGAGCAAGGGAATTGCATTCTGTCCCATCAGGGTACGGGGACCGTCTATAGCACCAGATACTGTAATGCTGCCATCTTCACCCTGGGCTGGGGGGTCATTGTCTTCCAACTTTACAGCCAGACTCTGAGCAGGCAAAGGCATACTTGCGATGGTGCAATGGGCACTTAGCAGTAGAGTTAGATGGGTCATCATACCCCGGTATGACGCAGGGATGAAACATAGGTATGGCCTCACACGACCAGGCACTCGAGGGCAGCTGTGGCGGGGGTGTGCCAGTGCCAAGAGGGTGCGGGTTGCCTGTTAGGGCTGCTGGCTTGGAGGGAGCACTACTCTGATCGCCACAAGGGCACGTTTGTTTCATAGAAGGCTGAACTGTTACTTGAATGGCATGGTGCCAGTTGCTTTAGTTATGCGCATGTTTCTTGACTCTGTCAGAAACATTCAGAACGCAATGCTGGTGGTTAGCCTGTTGTCAGGCTGTTCAGAGGTATTTTAGCTCAGGCATGGCCAAGCATGGGTTATAGGCCGGTGGTCTGCCCTGGGATTCGTGTTAACAGGCAGGTGAAGCAGCAGAACTTGGAGGGGCTTGGGTTTGACCTCTGGGTACTAGGGCAGAGTCTGGTTGCTCACTGAGTAGCACGCCCTTGAGTTTGGCGAAACAGGTACCTTTGCGAGCATCAGTACCGGGTAACTTCGCCCGCCCTACAGCACTGGCTGGCAGCTATGCAGGTTGTGGAAGTGGCCTTCCAACAGGGGCCTATGGTCCATATGATTAAGGGAAGCACCGGGGGAACACTTTTAGCTATAAATCTGTTGGAGACCAATTGGCTTTTCCAGTATTCAATTAGAGAAGCATTTTACACGTTGTTCTCCGCTGTGGTCACTCTGACCTGTCTCTCCCTGGTATACTAGCAGAACTTTGGGAGGGCAAGGCTTTACATTTGGTGGTGACTGATGGAATACCTGGGCATACTCCGACGGAGTGAAAGAGGAAGGAAGGCAGGCTGGGCACTGCCAGGCAGGAGTGTCTTGGCAAAGGGATTGTTATTTAGCCATGCAAAGGCAACTTTGGACCATCGCCTATTTAGGTTTAAGGTCATTTCAGTCAAATCCACGGAGGAGTTTAGAAAGGTTGGGGGAACCTGTCCTGATGGTGCACGCTGGCCGCCGGCCCGGTTGGGCGTAGACTTGTTTTGACTGGACCTGGGAGAAGCCCGGTATCAGTATGCTGTAAGCTGATGGCCTACCAGGAGCCATGCGCAGTTGCGCAGAGCAAAGAGGTCTTGGCTTCATCAGGCATGGTCTTATACACGCCAAGTCCACAGGGAGCCGGGAGGGAGATGGGGTGCACCTCCCTAGTTTAGGCACGGTTCTTTTCCTACTGGACCTAGGGGAAGCTTTGGCTGCAGCAGGCTGTTAGTAATAGGCTACCTTGGCAAGGAGCCCGCTCAGGAGAAGCCATTGAGGGGTCAAGGAAAAAAGTTAATAGCGCCATGTGCAAGTTCAATGAGCTAAGAGGCTTTGGCTTCATCAGGCATGGCCTTTTACACGCCAAATCAACAGGGTGTCTGGAGGGTGATGGGGTGCACCTCTCCACGCTAGGCATGAATTTAATTTTACTTGACCTTGGTGAAGCCTTGGCAGCTGCGGGTTGCGTTAGACTGGACCACTGGGCCTAGGGGAAGCTTTGGCTGCAGCAGGTTGTAAGGAAATAGGTCTACCTTGGTGGGGGGCCCTGGTAGTGACGGTGGCCACTCCCAAGGCTGTGGAGGAGTTACAGGGCGATCCAGGGTCTGCACATACCAAGGGGTATAGCATGCAGCAGCACCGTGTGGTGCTAAGCCAGGATACCCAGGGATCTTTTAGCGTGTCCACTGGAAGACCTACGGCGCCCCGCTACCGACAGGCGGTTGTGGGTCTGAGCAACCGGGGGCTGCCATGTATGCTCCGCCCACCCAGCACGGGGGGGCGTGGTGAAGCATGTGGACTGGAGGTTCACGGATGGGAGGGGTGGACCCTCCCAACATTTGGTGGTCACCAATTGGCGCTGCCATGGTGACCCTAGGCTTATCAGACGGGCAGGCGCCATGGGGCTGGCCTGCCCTGGGATCGCCCGTAAGATAACCCACCGTGTTTGCATATTTATTATGCTAATAAACCTGCAGCAATATTTCTCCACTTACATTCAGTGTCGTGTGTTTTATTATGATTATGTACTGATGTATGATATGATAACGGTTGCCGATATTGGCACTATGTAAGGCTGCCCGGGGTGGGGGTTGCGCAGCGGCCCGCCCCCTTGAGGGCGGCCGCCTTAGTGCCACAGGAAGGCACAGGGGTGGGAGGTCTTGTCCCTGGGCTTGACCTAGGGAGACCCCAGTCAGGTAGCTGCTTCCGGCGGGGAGGAGCCATGAAGGGGGTACATATTCGGTCCCCGCCCCCTCCTCGCCCTCTTGTCCGGTCGTTTTTGCCTTACCCGCCCATCCGCTTACCCGGCAACAGGAGGGAAGTAGGGGGGGGAAGGTTTTTCTAACAACTTTCACTTTTGTGTTGCAGGAGGAGTTACAGGGCGATCCAGGGTCTGCACATACCAAGGGGTATAGCATGCAGCAGCACCGTGTGGTGCTAAGCCAGGATACCCAGGGATCTTTTAGCGTGTCCACTGGAAGACCTACGGCGCCCCGCTACCGACAGGCGGTTGTGGGTCTGAGCAACCGGGGGCTGCCATGTATGCTCCGCCCACCCAGCACGGGGGGGCGTGGTGAAGCATGTGGACTGGAGGTTCACGGATGGGAGGGGTGGACCCTCCCAACATTTGGTGGTCACCAATTGGCGCTGCCATGGTGACCCTAGGCTTATCAGACGGGCAGGCGCCATGGGGCTGGCCTGCCCTGGGATCGCCCGTAAGATAACCCACCGTGTTTGCATATTTATTATGCTAATAAACCTGCAGCAATATTTCTCCACTTACATTCAGTGTCGTGTGTTTTATTATGATTATGTACTGATGTATGATATGATAACGGTTGCCGATATTGGCACTAATTACTACAGCCATTTAAGAAATGGCACCAATCCCCGCTTTCTGGAAAACAATGTCGAGCCGCAGCAGCTTCAAGACTCTCTCGGAGCCCCCGCCGCCCAATTGGGTGCACCCCTGCATCCCCATCTTCACCCGGACAGCGGCAATTATCACGGCCTCAAACACCCCACAGAACCTGTCCCCTTAGCACGTGATGCCAATGCCCCCTGGACCACATCGCCCAACCTCCACTGTACCCGCCGCTGCATGCGGACCGCTGTTGACAACCTCCCAGCTTTTTTTTTTTTTTTGCATATTTATATAGCGCCGACTCGACGATGGTATCGGAGCGCTCTACTCGAGCGCCGTATTTACATTACATATTCAGGCCTGGGGAGATTAAGTGATTTGGCCAGAATCTCCGGATGCGGACTCGACCCCGAGGCTGGAACCCTGGTTTCCCGCACCAAAGTCGTCAGTCTAGCCGACGGACCACATCCCCTCCACTTCACACCTGCCGAGCTTCACAATACATGTACAACTCCCGTGCCTATCTCTCCCCTGCCGCCCAACTCCGGCCTTAATGCCTCCTTGCACACCCCTTGCATCACACCAGGACCACATATTCTCTCCCATTCCTTTCCGCTCCGAAGTCGGCCTCTCCGAGCACCCGGCCGCCACTCTATACCGCTGTACTAATGCCGCCATGCCCCCCAGTGTGCCCCCTGCTACCAAATTAATGGCGCCAACCACTAACTCTGGGCGCCAAGCCCCCCTGCAGTGCCCCGCGTTGCAACCCCCCCCCCACCCGATGCGAGGCAACGCCCAGTGTATCCTGGGCATGGCCCTACCCATCCACGCCTCCCCCACATTCCTCCTTCTGGGCAGGCCACAGACCTCCCCGCTACCTTCGCCATGACACCTCGCGCCGCCCCCTCCCCATACAACCGAGCCACAGGGTCGGCTCCACTGGCCCCCACCACCGTCTAGGGCGCCAACCCTTGCACTTCTTCCACACCACTGCATTGTGACCATAAACCGACCACCTCACCCTGAGGGCCCCTAGGCACCAATGAAAGAACGTAACCACCCCGACCCCCCAAGACCCTCTGTCACCTTGCCCACTCTTGGAGCCCAGCATGTCATCTACTACTAAATCCTCCAAACGCCATCCGTCAGACCCACCCTCTTACACAAGCGAAGGCCCTCCGGGCCCCGTCCCCTGAGAGCCCTGTAGGAAACAAGAGCGCCATGCCTGCCCCCCCACCCTATTTCACGAGCTAAGGCCCTCAGGGCCCCGTTCCCCGAGAGCCCTGTAGGGATCAGTGAAAGTCATCAGGGGAGCAAAGCCACACCGCAGATTTCTGCCCCTCCCGTTGCACCGAGCCCCCCTGCCCCAGGGACCGACCAGAAGGTAACGCCGCGAGCCCGCCTTCCCCCCACCCAGCGCCATGCACTGCCAACAGGCACAGAACCTTCCCGCCTGGCACCAGGGGCGGCCTTAGGCATGTGCAAGCTGTGCACCTGCACAGGGCCACCAAACCCCAGGGGCCACCACGAGGAATCGGATACAATACATATTCGTGGCGGCCCCTGGCAGGGATTTGGCGCATGAACGACTGAGGCGTGCTAAATCTAATGTGATGCATGCTGAATGGTTGTTCTTATACTCTTTTCCTTTCTAACCCAGTCTCGTCTTTGTGTGGGGTCGGCCTTGTTTCGGGCTCGTCTGGTAGGTCTTGTGCTTGTTTAGAACTTTTTTTCCAGGAGAATCGAGCTTGTTTTAATAGTCCAGATCTGGCACCTCCGGAGGCTCGCATGCGCGCGCAGTGCCCGTGAGTCCTGCAGCGAAGGGGTTACAGAAGCACCATGCATCACTGGCGGCAGGAGGGGTGGCAGCACCCGTGCCCGGCGTGCAGCGAGCAGCACCAAGACCGGCCGAGGCCATGCACCGGCGCGCCTAGAGACCCTGGGCAAGAAAGGCCGCCTTGCAGAGGATAGCATGCCAGTGTGCAACCTTTGGTGCCAGCTGCGAGGTGAGCAGCACGAGGGTCAGGGCATGGGGAGGGGGAGTGAGGAGGTCAGCGTGTGCCACTGCAGAGTGAACCCGAGGGAAGGCGAGCCATTGGACGAGGGTGTGGGGAGCCCTGGGGAGGAGGGCAGATCAGGCATAGGAATGTATCCCAGCCCGTGGGGGTGAGGAGCCGGGGGCGTGGGGCAGGTTGGGTGAGGATGTTATTGTAGATGGTGTGTACTTTGGGTCTGGGTGGAGGTAAGCCATGTGAGGTGGCGAGCTGGAGGTATTCTGGTGGTCATGGGAAGGGAGGGCATGATGAATCGTGAGAGAGAGCCTCTCTCTCACGATTCATCTCTGAGAGGGCGCGGGTCGGAGAGGTGGTCACCGTGCGCCAGGGGTAGGGAGTGGTACAGATCGGCGCTGTATGTTGAGGGAAATGTGAGTCAGGAGTGCAGGGGCGGTGTTTACTTGTGGCTGAGGGGAGGCATGGTGACTTTTGGAGGTGTAACTTGGGAGGCACGGTCGTATTGGGGGGAAGAGGAGAGCAGGGTACGAGGTGTTAGACGTAATGTTAAGGATTCATTAAAATGATTACAATTACTTATCAACAATCATGAAAACAGAGTATGAAGCTGATACTTGTGATCTAATGAGTGGATCTGCCTGCACAAATCTTTTAAAACATCGAGTGTTTGAATGTACTTGGCATTTGGATATGTCTGTTTATATGGTGTTGAGGCAGACATGAAATGCAAGCACCTATGGATGGACGCCTGGAATAGGATGGCAGTGCCTACCCATGTTAACTCAATCTAATGCCCTTTTGCAGAGACCTTGGTAGGAGACTGGCTTCTTGATCATTTCTTTAATTACATTCCAGTGCTTGTCATGTGACTAGCAGAGAAAACTAGTTTAACTAGTCCTCAGTTTGCAGTTGGTGAAGCAGCCTTCTCTGTCCATACTAGGGGCATAGTTACCATTGGTTCAGCAAGTACAGTGGTACTGAGACCCTAAACCCTCAGGGGCCCATTGAACCCTGATAATTGCTATATTTCACTTCCTGAGAAGCAGCCAAAGGGGCAATTTTCCTTGCTTATGCCACGGCCCATGGGGTCGTTGGTACGCTGTGCTAGTGATTCGTACGTCTGCTTGAAAGTTGTCTCCTGACTGGATGTTTCTTGCACATTAATTTTGCTTCAGTGAACCTCTAGTGCCTTTTCATAGCCTTAGGACTCACTGTAATTAATCCTTGTTTAATAGGTGCTCTGTAAAGCGAGCAGAACTGGTTGCTGGAATATGGCACTATACAAGAAACCTTAATTAAATATATTGTATTTTGTCTTTTGACAATGTGGTAAAGTGGACGAGTCTTTGGTTACCTGTAGGCTGTCTTCAGGATCAGTTAGTGATGTACTGAGACAGGTCTCTGTGTGCCATGATTTCAAGGTAGCTTACTCTCTTCCTGCTAAGGTCACTTCCCAAATAGATCATGAACTATTCTCCAGGCTCTACTGTTCTCAGTGGACTGAGAAAATAGACCTTGTATGCCAAGTCACATGATCTACCCTAACACTCTTCAAATAAACCTTCCATATGTGGCTAGTCCTCATAATGTGTCATACATGTAGTGGGAAGGGTAATTACTATCAATCAGTCAGGGTTTGTAAAGCTCAGCTGCTTCACACATAAGGGTCTCGAGGCGGTGTGGGATTCATGCTGCTGGATCATGCTGCTTGTTGGTTGAACAGCGAGGTCTTGTGGTCCTTCCTGAACTGCTGGAGCGATGGTGAGGCTCTGAGGTGCAGGGGGAGGCTTTTCAGGTCTTCACTGCCAGGTGGGAGAAGTAGCGGCCTCCACTGTTTTATCAGCGGCCGCATTGGGTGGCTGCTAGGGAGATGGTTCTGGAACATATTTTCCTGGTAGGTTGGTGGAAATTCACTCGTTCATTAAGGTATGCTGGTCCTTCATTGTGTAGTCCAGGGAAGACATGGCTTGGCAGTTCGGGCTGGACTGTTCCCATGAGGCACAGGGTCAAGGCTGATTTGCATATGGCCATGTCTGAACTGGGGTGGTGTGGTGAGCAAAAAAACGATGGATTTAGGCCCAGATCTCTGTACTGGGGTGAATGTATGACATTGTTCTGCATTCTGTCCATCAACTGTTGTTTTTGCAAGAAAATAAAAATGACACATCAAAATCTTTCAGCAGCCGCCACTGCTGATTGTCTTCTTTTTTTCCCTACCCACTGCTAGCCTCGCCCGCTGCATTGCAAGCAAAATGAAGAGAATTCGAGTACACAAATCTGGTTATTCGAAACGAAAGAGAAAGGTGGCTCAGCAGGCTTTCGTAGTGTCACAGGAAGGAGCAATCCTGAACTTTATCACCCAAGGGAAACCTAAAGATGGAGAATCCTCTGGCCAGAGTACTGCTGATGCACTAGGTAAAACAGGCACTGACGACCATAAAGAAGAACAAAAAAATGATGATATCCATGAGCAGAATGATACTCATGAGCAGACCAATGAAAATGAACAAGGTGACTCTGAAATTGATACAAACATGCAGCAATTACCAACTCAGGATGAGGATTATTACAAAAGACCCTCAGACAGAGAAACTGAAACATCATTCATCGGTCCTTCAACATCTGGCATTCTGAAGGAGGTTCAGAGTTTACAGACGGATGATGCTGGTATTGAAGAGGAAGCCAAAGAGCAAGACCATGTTACAGACCAGTGTTCTGAATATGATTTATGTGATTGGAGGGATCCTACTTTGTGGCCGAACTCTCTTACGGACGCGCAACGTGTTTTTCTTGTTGAAAGGGGTCCCTCCAGAGACCCAGATTCTAAAACAAAGTATCCAAGTGATGAGCACTCAAAAAGTAAACGTCGTTTTTCTGTTACCATGTTACTGGTCATCTAACGCCTTTTCTGGACGTTTTATTAAAACACCTTCCTGAGCTCCGCCCCGCCCGGACCCCCTCTTCCGGGGCCCTCTACCTGCGCTCCCTGCACAGGGCCACCATGAGCCTAGAGCCGCCCCTGCTGGCACCCCATCCCTCCCACGGCCTTCGGCTCCCCTAGCCCAACCCCCGCCCCTCACCTCGCTCAATGCAGCAGCGCCTCTCTTCTCCTCTTCTCTTTACGAATTCCCAGGAGAAAGAGGGCCTTATGCCCGGTGCCCACCTTTAAATACCCCTGCCTCCCTAACACATTCCTACCCTAGATTTACGGCTGATCTGGCCCAGCCCTAATACCAGCCCTATCATCTGGTGGTCCCACTTCCTTGCCCCCATCCCTTATCTCTACCCAATCCGGTCCTTGGTGTTCGGGCTCAGCTTCCCGGGGGTGGCCTCCACTGAGGCCCCCGGTCCAGCCACTATCCCCCTCCCCCTCGGGAGCGGGGGGCCGAACCAAGGGGCAGTCTCCCTGGTTCTTGCCATAGGCTCTGTTTAAATAGAGTGGCAGCCAAGCTCGTTCCCACACATGGTGCTCAGAGGAAGAGGCTCGTCGTCGTCCCCCTCCCCCCCTTCAGGAGTTACTTCTTTAAGCCTCCTTCTTAAAGCTGCACAGTCCCGAGGCTGACCACCGCAGCATTGTTTGTAGGGGGCGTGGGGAGAAGGGGCAGGAGGGAGGGTCCGGCTACTCACATGTCACCTCATTTGACTGAGGGCAGCGTTGCGCTCCTAGCGCACGGGCTGGCGCAGCCCGTCTGTGCCTCTACCTGTTGAGGCTCGGGTTTGACAGCGAGGCACTCGCAGCCTCTTTAAGCGAAAGAATGTCATGAAGGCGAAGCTCACACACCCCGACTCACGTGTCTGTGTAATCAGAAATAGAGCTACTGCCTGTAGTGTCGCCAGGTGGACCCTTCCACTGTCGTGGGGGTCCCTGGCTGAAGTGAAAGCATGTCCCCCTGTGAATGTGCCTCCGGTGGACGAGCCTGACGTCCAGGGAGGAGACACGTGGTGTGAAGTAATAAAGAGCCCGGAGCACCGGGCGTGGCAAGCAGTGTTCTAGCCACCAGTTGCAAACACGTGTGTTGTGCCCCCCTGATTTCTAGGCCCGAGGCCCCAACACTACAATGGCGACGAGGTGGTCTCACCACCCCATCGCGTGCATCGCCGCGTTGCGCTCTTGCCCAAGGAGCGGCTTTGATTTCCCCACCTCGTGAGGAGTTGTGGCCCCCAGCTGCCTCCGGACCGCCTACCTGGTGCCCAGCCGTGCTGCGCCCATCCTTTGCCTAGCCAGGCCCTCCGCTTCCCCCTCGGCCTCCAGCGCCTGCCTACTGGCTGCCCGAGAAGCTTCTGAGCCCGCGGAGCCTGCACACGCGGAACACCGGACCCGCCTGCCGTTTCTCACGCATCTCGCGTGCACCGGGCGATCCAGCCTTGCCGTTTCTCACGCATTTCGCGTGAGATGCGTTTTTGACCGTTCTGAAGTCCAGAATTGCCCCTCCTGCCTCCCAGGACGCCCCTGGACACCGGGAAAGCCCCAGAGGATCAGTACATGACGCCCGGAAGACTAGTGAGCCGGCCCCGAAAGGGTGAAGGTGAGCCTACCCCCGCTGCTGGGCCCGCCCACGACAACCATGGCCAATGTACCCCCCCTGGAGCCGTTTGCAGTCACTGGCACACCCCCGTCGCAGGCGGCACGGTGGAGGAAGTGGGTGGAACGGCTCGAGAACTACTTTGTGGCGGCAGAAATCGCGGCAGAGCGACGGCGCGCCATGCTGCTACACTTAGGAGGTGAAGCAATCCACGACATATCGACGGACGTGAAGGAGGTGGCCCGCCCAGGACGTATGCCACGCTGCGCGACGCTATCACTGGATACTTTGAGCCGTTTGCGAGTGCCGACTATGAGCGATTCTTACTGCGCCAAGCCCGCCAACTCCCGGAGGAGTCGGTGGACGTCTTTTACGCCAGACTAAAGAAGCTAGCCAGCACATGCACCCTACCCGACGTGGACGACGAGATCCGCGCCCAATTCATCCAAGGTTGCGCGTCATCAAAGTTGCGCGAGAGGGTGTTAGAAACGGACAACATACCCATGCGGGACATCCTCGCGCTTGGGCGGTCAAAGGAGTTGTCTAAAGCACGTGCCGCGCACATGGAGCCAAAGCAGATGGTCGCAATCAAGACAGAGCCAGTGTGTGCCCTCAAGACCGACGCTGGCGAGAACAACTCAAAGCAGCCTCGGCAGAGAAACCCAAGACCGGCGCAAGCCCCCCCCAGCCGCGCTTGCGCATGGTGCGGAGGAGCGACGCCCCACAGAGGAGCGTGCCCAGCACATGGCAAAGTATGCAGCGCATGCGGAAAAGCCAACCACTTTGCGAGTGTATGTCTGTCAGCACCCAGGAAGAAACAGAGTGGCCCGCCCAGGAGGGTAAGGCAGGTAGAGCCGCTACCTAGCACATCCACCAGCAGCGACATGGATGAGGATGAAGCGGACGTGGCCTCCGTCCATGTCGTGAGAGTTCTACACACCCTGGCGGCCTCTCCATCCGCAGAACCCATGTGCACAGTCAACGTACGGGACCAAGCCGTGGAGGCCCTGATCGACACAGGCGCATCAATCAACCTGATGTCTGCCAGCGTATACCGGACGTTAGAAAATGCCCCGGCGCTCCATTCCACGAGGGTACAAGTGTACGCCTACGGCACCAGTCGCCCACTCCGCCTGTGCGGGATGTTCCGGACGGACCTGTCCCACGACGCCACTCGCTTACAAACCAAGATCTACGTGTCGCAAGAGGGATCAGGATTCCTACTTGGTTGTCGAACAGCCCAAGACCTCGGGCTGATCCATTTCGCACTCACCGTCCAAGCCAGCAGCCTCGACCACCTAGTTCGGAACCACACATCTCTATTCGAAGGGATAGGCTGCCTGAAAGGACCTGCTATTCACCTCCACATAGACAAGTCGGTCGCCCCGGTGGCCCTCCGGCACCGACGCATTGCATTCCACCTGCGACCCAAGGTGGAAGCAGAACTGAGAGTACTTGAGCGGGCTGGCATCATCGAGAGGGTAAGCGGGCCCACCCCGTGGGTGTCACCCATCGTGGTGGCAAAGAAGCCGAAGCAGCCGGACGCGGTGCGAATTTGTGTGGACATGCGCATTCCCAACCTCGCTATCAAGCGCGAACGCCACCTGACGCCAACTATTGATGAAATAGTCGGGGAGCTGTCCGGCTCAAAGTGGTTCTCCAAGATGGAATTGAGGTCAGGATACCACCAGATTCCCCTGCACCCTGATTCGCGCCCGATCACCACCTTTTCCACGCATGCGGGCCTCTGGCGCTACACCCGGCTCAACTTTGGAATCTCGAGTGCCGCGGAGGTGTTTCAAAACATCATCCAGAACGTACTACAGGGACTCGAGGGAGTTCTGAATGTCAGTGATGACATTTTGGTCCACGCACCGACTTTGGACGAGCACATCCAACGCCTCCAGGCAGTGTTCACCCGACTCCAAGAGCAAGGGCTGACCCTCCACCGAGAAAAATGCGACTTCCTATGCAAGGACATCAGTTTCTTCGGCTACCGGTTCTCAGACCACGGAATTGGGCCGGACCCAGAGAAGGTCAAGGATATCCACGCTGCTCCAGCCCCCACGTCGGTGACCGCGGTCCGCAGTTTCCTGGGTATGGTCACCTACTGCGGGAGGTTTATCAAGGACCTGTCCGACCTCACCGGTCCCCTCCGGGACCTCACAAAGGCGGCCGCCACCTGGGAGTGGGGCCCGGCACAGCAGGAGGCGTTCCAGAGGACCAAGGCGGCGCTCTCGGCCGACACCACCCTGGCCTACTTTGAGCCCCGCAATGAGTCGCAACTCATGGTGGACGCCAGCCCGACAGGCCTAGGGGCCGTGCTAACCCAACGACAAGCATGCGGGGAATGGGCCCCCATCGCCTACGCGAGCAGGACCCTCACACCAACGGAGCAGCGGTACTCGCAAATTGAACGCGAGGCCATCGCCATCCTATGGGGGTGCCGGCATTTCCACATCTACCTGTATGGGCACCCCTTTGTGGTCATCACGGACCACAAACCTCTAGTCCCGCTGTTCCAGGGTTCCTCCACTCGCCCCCCTCCGTGCATCGAAAAATGGGTGCTCCAACTCCAGGAATTCCAGTTCACGGTGGAGTATCGGCCAGGCACCCGGAACCCTGCTGATTTTCTGTCGAGACACGCACGTCCTGCCACGGACTCAGAAGCTGCTGAAGCCGCGGCCACGGAGGAATTTGTCAGGATGATCGTGGAAAGGTCACGGCCACTACCGATCTCTTTGGAGGACGTGGCGCGAGCCACCAACGATGATGACTGCCTCCAGATCGCCATCCAAGCCGTCACGTCAGGCAACTGGAAAGAACTCCAAAGCCCAGCGTCGTTCCGCACATCGGATGCCCAAGCGACCCTTAAAGCCCTACATCAAGTCCGGAACGAACTGTCCGTATCTCCGCAAGGATGCCTCCTGAGAGGGCCCCGTCTGGTACTACCTAGCTGCCTCACCCAACAGGCAGCCCTTCTGGCGCACGGCGCGCACCAAGGCATCGTGAAATCGAAGAACCGCCTCCGGAGCAAGCTCTGGTTCCCCGGCCTCGACAGGATGGTGGAGAAAATAGTCAAGCGGTGTCCCATGTGTCTAGCGACCAGCCTACCCAACCCTCCAGCACCTATAATCACTGAGGAAGGCCCAACGGCTCCATGGGTTGCGAGCCAGCACAGACTTCGGCAGCCTCCCCGGAGGGAAGTACATGCTGGTAGTGGTGGACGATTTCTCGCGATACCCCGAAGTGGAGCTCCTGTCCTCGACAACCGCTGCGGAAGTGGTTCCCAAGTTGGAAAAGATACTTGCCACCCACGGCCTCATCGGGGAGCTGCGCACGGACAATGCCCCCCCGTTCAACGGTACCGAGCTGGCAGAGTACCTGCAGTCACACAGCATCAAACACCGACGCATAACCCCAAGGTGGCCGCAAGCTAATGGAGAAGTCGAGAGACTAATGAGAACTTTAAACAAGACAATTCAAATCGCACTGGCAGACGGCCAGAGCATAGAACTAGCCCTCTATCAATTTCTACGGGAATACCGAGTGACGCCCCACTGCACCATGGGGATTTCTCCAAGCCGCCTCTGTTTTGGCAGAACAGTCACCGACACTATTCCACACCATCCCCGGTGGGCGTCAGCACCAACCCCGCCCAACCGGTCCATGGAACAAAGGACAAAAACTAATTGCGAAGCATCGCGGAAAAGGAGAGCGGCCGACAGCCCCATCCAAGTGGGTGACCGGGTGCTGGTGAAAGACCGCCACCCCGGGGGAAAGTTCCGCCTGCCCTTCGAGCTGGACCCTTGGACAGTCACGCGAGTCAGCGGAACCCTGGTCACGGCGGTCAGGAATGGTGAAGAGGTCACAAGAAACGTATCGTTCTTCAAGAAGGTCCCGGACGGTGGAGAGGAAGAGTTTCCCGAGCAGGAAGATGACTGGCCAATGGCGTACCCGAGCCCCAGGAGGGCCACGGAACAAGAGACAGCGGCAGCAGGAGTGACTCCCCGCAGCGCTGAAGAAGAGGTGAGCGCCTCGACCGCCTCAGCCCAAGGAGGTCGGGAGTCGCAAGAGACACAGAACCGCCCCCACGGAGCAGGCGCAGACTGTTCGGAGGACATGCGTCTTACCCCTCCCGAAGGGCGCAGCCAGAGCAGGTACCACCTACGCCCATGCCCGCAGCCATCCCAGAGATACCGAGACTTTGTGACCCGCTGTCATCTCCCGAAGCCGAAGTGAGCTGCGCCAAGACCAAGTAAGACTGTTCTTTGTTTATGTTGTGTCTGGAAACCTGCAGAGACTGTGCTAGAGACTCTAAAAGAAATGTGTGACCGTGGTCGCTATGGTTATTGTTGTTTTCAGGTTTTTGCATTTGTGGGTAAAGGAGGAATGTAGTGTCGCCAGGTGGACCCTTCCACTGTCGTGGGGGTCCCTGGCTGAAGTGAAAGCATGTCCCCCTGTGAACGTGCCTCCGGTGGACGAGCCTGACGTCCAGGGAGGAGACACGTGGTGTGAAGTAATAAAGAGCCCGGAGCACCGGGCGTGGCAAGCAGTGTTCTAGCCACCAATTGCAAACATGTGTGTTGTGCCCCCCTGATTTCTAGGCCCGAGGCCCCAACACTACACTGCCCAGCCGAAGTAGAATGTTTTGCATTGCAGTTGCGTTTATATAGCGCTTAGTACCCCTGGCAAAGTATTAAAGCGCTTAAATTACTGCATGTTTCCACTTTTCTCAGGTTATGGCTGGTTTCTACAGGAAAACCATGCCAGTCATTCCCAGTTCTTTGGTGTTTGAAAGACCGCGCTTTTGAGCGTCTTCAGGGAGTAATTGTTGGAGAGAAAAGGGGTGCTTGGAGCCACCTGCTTTTGAACGGCACCGCACTGTAATAGTAACTATATATCTGTTTTAAAGTGCTACAACCACAATTCTGTCGTTTCTAACTATTACAAAGGGCACGTTACTTATATCCAATGTATCTTAGAATTTACTGATTGAAAGGATGGAATGTGGTCTATCCAGCCAATATTCCAATTCGTAACCTACACATCACTGCACTTTGTAAATGGCAAGCATTCAGCTCACTGAGCCACCTTTCTTTCTTGCGTCTAGGTTGATGGTACACTCTCTCCCGGGTTCATTCATCTAGTGTACATTGCCCTCGGCTGTACAACTAAGCCATTTGGATACCCATGATTTCATACATGTTTTGTCAAGGCGCTGCCCTTCCAAGCCTCCAGCCCAGCTGCAGAGATCAGAACCAAAACAAAATGATAATGAACCTATACACGTGCTGAGGGGCGCGAGCGTGACTGGGGTCCTCTCCACTTACCTTGGCTGGGGAGGAGATGTCTTGTGAGGCGCTGAAGACAGTGGGCCTGAGCACTTTGCTTGGGGAGTACTCGCTCTCTCGTGGTTTTCTCGTCGCAGCACACCCTTGAAGATGCACGTAAACGTCCGCGCTTAGGCAGTTTATATGTGAAGAAGGAAAAGAAGATACACCGGGGCTTATTTACAAGCCCCTTGCGCCGCCAGTGTGTCACTTTCCCATATTAACAGTGACGCTCAGGCTGCGTAAGGGGCTTGTAAATAAGCTCCCACCACGTGCGGTACTGCACACATCTACTTTTGCAGTGGTAGGAGGTGGTGCCTTATTTAATATATTTTAAGGCTGTTGGACACTTCTACTCTGGTAGAAACTTGGAAATCTCCTCCGCGAATCCCGCTAGTGTCCCACAGCGCTTGACAATCCCTTGTGCGACCTCTTGTAAATAAAGATAGAGGAGCCGGCACGTGACCTGCCTCGAAGCACCGTGGCTACCACCGGCCGGTTCAATTCCCATGGTTAACTATGCTACTCACACTCATCCGTGCACCTACCCAGTCACCTGACATTTACTCAAACATTCACTCAAACGTATTTATTCGCGCACCCCAGTGCTTTAAATGGGCCGGTGCGGAGTGCCGGCACTTTTTTCTTTTGAGAGGGAGAGTACCGGCACTTCTCAAAAGAAACGTAATACTTTTAATGGGAGAGTACCGGCACTTCTCAGACCCAAGCAAGTATCAAGCCCTGCTCTCCTGTATTTGTAATCACAAGTCCTCACTTCACTGTTCACCCACTCACCAATACACTGACTCACTCGTCACGCATACCTCTTGGTATCACATTCACCCGTCCAATCGCTCACTCACGGACTTGCTTTCTCTTTCACTCAATGACTTGCCCTCGTATGCATCACTCATTCCCCCATCGATCCACTAACCTGCTCGCACATGCACTCACTCTCTTTATCACTCGCGTGTTTGATTGAAATGTTGTCGACCCCGGTTGTTTTCAGGTAAATCTCCTCGCGTGATAGTGCGGGCTTTGCGTGTTCTGAAACCTGGCTGCTAACTAGGTTGAAGACTGTGGGGGTGCACAAATGCGAGAGGCTTGAAGCGAACTGCAACTCCTCCGCCAGGTGGCGTGCGAGGGATGGTCAGTGGAGACTGGGGTCACAACTACACCTACACTGACCTGACAATGTCCATCTGATATAAACAGATTTCCCCCAAGGACTCCCAATGCAAGCACACATGCTGCTCGCAGAGAATTAACTCAGGCACTGACAGCTGTATGATGTTTGTTCCGAAGAGGTTACAGTGGCGCCCCCTCTGGTGTCCATCCCTCAGATCTGGCCTTTCATCCGGTTAATGTCAAGAGCTAAGTGCACTCTGGAGTCACAGGGGACTCTCTCCGCTCTTTTAAAAACAAATTGCGGGCTGGCCGAAACAGTCCCCGCAGGGGACCCTCATAAGAGGGCGGCCCCTTTAGTGTTTTGGCCAGAGACCCCTGCTGGGGTCCCGCGTGTCACTTTCGGCCGGGGGGGCGGGGTTCAGGGAGAGGTATATAGTCCTCCCCCGCCCCCATGGCGGCCTCTTTGTCCCCTCGCCCTGACGCCGACTCCCTCCCTACCGCTTACCCGGCATATCAGGGTGAGGGGAGGAAGGATGTTCTAATCCTTTTATTTGTGTTGCAGGCGGAGTTACATGGCGATCCAGAGGCGGAAAGGTACTCAGGGGTACCCTCTTCAGGAGCACAAAGGGTGCTGAGGCTGAATATCCCCAAGAAGTCTGTGCGGTGGACCCTGGGGTGCGACGGTGCCCCATCTGTCCTACGGGCGGTTGGATACCTGTACCACCGGGGGTCGCTTGAACGCTCCTCCCCTCGTGGGGGGGGCGTGAGTTATATGGTGGACCAATGTTTCACCGGAAGTGGGAGGGGCTATCCCCTGACCACAACCGCTAAGCACCGATTGGCTAAGACCACGATGCAACTTCTCCGAGACCGCAGAGACTAAACATTTGACATTCACAGGAAGACTGTGATGATTACTTAACACCGCCTTGAAAAAGCCCACGGCCAATGGGCCACTAGGGCGAAACACGTGTCGGCTTTTGGCTTCTCTCTTCACAATTTATATTTGCACTCTTTCGACAAAAATACAAATAAAATCAAACAAGTGATTTCTATTCGAGCAATCTTTTGACGTTTATTATTCATTGACGTGGATCAAGTAAGAAGGCACTACCCTCTACCTTGTCTTAACATCAATTTTATAATGGCTCTTGGGTGTAGCCATTTATGAGGATTGAGCCACATATAAATTGGGCCCTAACAATTGTAGCGCCGCAAGTCCAGAACTTTCCACCCAAACAGCAACTCATACTCCTACCCCTCTGGTGCCCTCAATCACAGCATATATCGAATCATACAAATTTGACCTCATGGCAACCTGCAGAGACCGCAGAGAACAACGTAATCGAAGAATTGACGAAATCTTCTCAACCGCAGGAACATCGGCTCAACCGACCAGACTCAACCCTAATTCTGCGAAATCAACCTTCCAAGCCCTGGAAAAATCGCTAAAGAAAGAAACCACCAAATGGTGGGAAGCTGCCAGTCTCAAAAAGTACCTTGAAGCAGAAAGAATCCCTAGAGGACTTCGGATCCTTATCTTTCCTCCGGTTGAGACAACCAAACCAGAACAGATTGTAAGATGGGAAGAGAACCTGAGGGAGGCTTCAAATAACATGATACGTCAACTAATAGATATAGCAGAAGAAGAACACATCAAACACAAAAAAGAAGTAGATGACTTCACAAAGAAAATAGAAGAATCAAATTGGGGTGAAATTACAACTAAAAACTATGAAATACTTAACAGAATCATTGATGAATATGAAGAAAACCTAATCCAAAGGAAAAACAGGAAATTTAGAAGAGACCAGATTGACTACCAACTCGGACGAGTCTACACTTTTGCTAAACGTTATGACAATATTCCAAAAGGCACATCAATGCCTATGACCAGACAAACATACGATACAATCACAAGCTCCGAAGTAGATTCACCAGGAGTGGAAACTCCAGCTATAACAACTAAAAGTAGGAGTAAATTTTGTAGAGGAAGTCAGGCGACACCGACTTGGCTTTCGAAACCAAACCAATCAGGATATCAGAATCCCATTAGACAACACTCATAATATCGCAACGCTAAGACCAGTAGCAGGAGTGACGACCAGAGCATGGAAAAACAAGAAACAGAACCGAAGGAGTGATCGACCTAATGGTCAATATCTCGGACCATCACAACACAAATGCACAAGTGGAGATCCTCAATAGGGGTTTATCTTTTTGCCCAACGGCATTCTGGGATTTGATTAAACTATGATAGACCTATATAAATTCACAAGAAAACTCAAGCTAATGTCTTTCTTTCACAACAGACCACCAATACAAAGGGACAAGACAACACCAATTACAAGTTCCCTATCAATTCAAGACTTGGAAAACATACATTTGTTAACCTCTTTAACAGATGATCCGGGAGACCAAACAACTTCTCAGACATTAGCACAAGAATTAGGCATAGACACATCTTACCCTAACACCAGTGGGATGACCTCGAAATCCATTTTTTGTCCCCAACTACCACCGGGGAATACCATTGACCTATTCTATACAGCAGTTTCCAAAGACTTAACTACTGAATATCACAAATACCAGAAAAAGAAAAACTTCCTTCCAAGAAATTTAACCAAAAATGAAATCAATGCCCTCAAAGAACTAAAGAACCTCCCTGGAGTGGAGATTAAGGAAGCTGACAAGGGGATCAATGTAGTTCTTTTGCATACAGATGACTATATAGCAGAAGCGCATAGACAATTAAAAGACACAACCTGCTACAAAGAATTATCCTCTAATCCCACAGTCAAAATTCAGGGAAACCTAAGAAAAAAATGAGATGCATGGTATACAAAAAATCTACTAACCCGCATGGAACGATAGGAACTCTATGTAGAACATCCAACTATGCCTACACTCTATCTTCTACCTAAAATTCATAAAAACAAAACCAATCCACCAAGTAGACCAATAATTGCTGGTATCAATTCCATATGTTCGAAATTGGGTGAATACATTGACTATCAATTACAACCCCTAATGAAAGACCTCCCATCATACATTCAGGACACGAAATATATTCTTTTGAAATTGAACAACATTCCATGGAATGAGGACTGTCTCCTGGCCACGATTGATGTAGTCAGTCTCTACACCTCGATTCTTCATGAAGATGGAATGGAAGCAGTACAAAAATCATTATCAACCAAATCAGTTCACTTCTTGGAATCTAACGAAATGACCCTTGAGATGGTTTACTTTTGTCTGACAAATAATGTTTTCACATTCAATTCAAAATACTACCTACAAATCCAAGGCAGTGCGATGGGAGCCAAATTTGCACCACCATATGCCTGCATCCTCATGGGATTTGTGGAAAAATTCTGGTTATGTGATGACACCTTTATTGAATATACCGCCCACATAACCTACTGGGGACGATCTATCGATGACATTTTGTGCATCTGGCAGGGATCGGAACACTTACTCAAAGAATTCCTACACAAGATCAATACAAACAGATGGAATATCAAAACCACAAATAATATCTCACCTAATGAAATAGACTTCCTAGACATAACCATATATGTAGAGGATGACAAAATACAAACCAAAACCTTCCGGAAACCAACCTCGGCTAATTCAATACTCCGAGCGGATAGCTGTCACCCGAATAAAACAATTGATAACATTCCGAAAGGGGAATACCAACGCATGAGAAGAAACTGCAGTAAACTTGATGCATTTAAAGAAAGTTCGGATCTCCTAACTCAGAGGCTTCTGAATCGGGGATATCCCAAAAAACTCCTTGATAAAACATCTAGACTGTGAAAAGTTGTCAAGGGACGACCTTCTCAAACCTAAAGACATTACAGGCAATGAGAGACAAAACACAATCAGGTTCCTAACAGACTATCACAATGGACATGAACATATAAGGAAAGCTCTAAAAAGGCATTGGTATCTTCTGACCTCCAATTCCTCACTAATCAACCAGATGGAAGAATATCCCCAAATGGGTTTCAGAAGAGCCAGGAACCTCAAACAAATTCTATGCAAATCTGAATTCAAAGACAAAAGGACCAAACCCAAGACAAACTTCTTGACTAAACCTCCTGGCTTCTACATCTGCCACGATTGCAATGCGTGCAAATTGGGAGCTAATAAGCAAACTGAACACAAACATGACCCCAATACCACCATTCAAATCAAGGATTGGATCACATGCACATCAACATATGTGATTTACATCATTATCTGCCCCCGTAACAAAATCTACATAGGGAGCACGATTAGGCCGCTCAAAATCAGAATCTTGGAACATTATCGAAACATCACTAAAGAAGAGGTAGAACCACCTCTAACTGAACATTTCCAAGAGTTTCACCCACACCGGAAGACTTTCAAATTCTTTGGACTGGAGATTATCAAACCAGCATCGCAAGGAGGAAATCGTGAACTCACCATGAGACGCAGAGAGAGTGAATACATTATGCGTCTGAATGTTACAACTCTCGGCCTCAACAAAGATGCAGAAATGCATTATTGGTTATACTAATGTTCCCCTCCCTACCCTCTTTAAATGAAACCTATGATCCCCCTGTTGTCTCTCATGAACCCTTACTATACATATCAATATTTACATTGAATAGTTACTAACTTCCTTGTATGTTAGCCGCTCTTAGGCCTTCACTTTTTTGTACTATACTGCTCCTTTCCATATATTCACAGATTCCGTGACACACTGCACAATCCAGTTGAGAACTCAAGACCATAACCCATATGTTAAGTATTTTTTCACTTTATTAATAATCTTAATAATGATGTTTTGCACAAGTCAATTAGAACTATTCTCCCCATTTGGAGACTACGCTATTCATCTTTCAATTGCTATTCCTACCTTTGATGTGTTTATGTGTCCTTACTCTGCACTGCACTTGATCAATAATTTCAGACCTCTTGTACATATACTTATATTACTCATCGTTTGGAAATAGACCTATACCTTACTATTGATACTGACCCTCACTGACATCAGGAACTCGAGATGCCACTTTACTTTTATCTGTCCTTGCTTTTGCTTTTTCATATCCGCTAAGATTTAAATTTTTAACATTAGCAATAGTTTATGCTCATTATGGCTTTATCTATGGCCTTTACCCCGCAATTTTAGTGGCCTCCATTATCAGCCACATAGTAACTTTTCAATGGCTTTTACAATTACTAGTACGTCAGCATTTTCCAGTTGGCTGACGTCAGAAACCCAAGTCAGGTTATATCTGACAGCGCAATTCGAAACCCGACTTCTTCGAGACCGCAGAGACTAAACATTTGACATTCACAGGTGAGAGAGGCTCACAGCCCCTTCACATTCCTTTCGAGCACGTTTATTTTTCGTTTGTATTAGATACGCAATCCTTACACTTTCATCCACTCAATTATGTCCTGGCGCACCTATGCCCTCTGTCTTAACCACTAATTATTCAAACGCTCACTTATTTTTCCCGCTAAACGCGCCAACTTCTGTAATTCCAAACCGGCACTTCAGCGCTTCTCCTTTTCGCAAAGCTGTTAATCACGTCCATTTTGCCGCTTCCTATTTTTAACATAGATCCCTGAATAAATATTGACAACTCATAATTACTTAAACGCTCAATTATTTTTCCCGCAAAGCGCGCCAGTTTTTGTAATTCTAAACCGGCACTTCAGCGCTTTTTCTCTTCGTTAAGCTTTTAATCACGTCCGTTTTTCCGCTTCCTATTTTCAACGTAGATCCCTGAATAAACACTGAAAACTTGTAGTGATCTTCTGTAATTTCTGCTTTCCCAAATAGGAAGACTTTGATGATTAATTAACACCGGTAAGCAGCCGTTTTGCTACGTTTATAACCAATGAGGCCCGAATGATACATGTCCTTTTTGGTTACTTCACCGTGTTCATTTTTATTTTCCTTCTCCTTTACTGTTTCCTGATGTCTCAATTAGAAAGTGAATTTCCTAACAAAGAAAACTAAACCCTAATGTTCATTTTTCTCTCAGATTTTACAATCGTCTTAATTGTTGCTCTTATAGACATAACTATCGTACACAAATCCTCCCTCTTTCCTTGAAGACATTACTAATCATTTCATTATGGTTACAATTACACATGTTGCACAGCGTTATTTTAACTGTTGACTTGTTCTATATATGATGGTGCGTCCAATATGTTCTTGACAATCCTAATGATATTATTACCATGAGGTTACTTCACCACCTATGTCAATATGCATTTAACATAGCAATTGTATCTGTTGTTTATCAACACACTGTTTCCATATATGACTTTATAACTATTAGGTATACCATTACTAAACATCATACTCGCCGTTTATGCATTGCTGTATGTAACAATTGTATGTCGTTGCTAACAAGCTTTTATCATTTATTTTTTTCTTTCCTATTTGTTTCATTATTTCTCCCCTATCGCTTTTTCCTTTCTCATTGTCGTTTTCTTTCTCTTTCTCTTTTTCTCTCTACCCTTTCTCTTATCTCCACCCCCCTCTTATCTTTCTCTTCCCATATCACCATCTTTTCTTCTTGGCTAATATCTCGTTCTTCTCTTTTCTCCAATTCACACTGTGTTGCTAACTTTTTCACTACTTCACTTAACTTTTACAATTAACTTATTTTTATTTCACTCTATGTAATCATATCACTTTAGCCTTGAAAAAGCCCACGGCCAATGGGCCACTTGGGCGAAACACATGTCGGCTTTTGGCTTCTCTCGTCGCAATTTATATTTGCACTCTTTCGACAAAAATACAAATAAAATCAAACGAGTGATTTCTATTCGAGCAATCTTTTGACGTTTATTATTAATTGACGTGGATCAAGTAAGAAGGCACTACCCTCTACCTTGTCTTAACCTCAATTTTATAATGGCTCTTGGGTGTAGCCATTTATGAGGACTGTGCCACATATAAATTGGGCCCTAACAATTGTAGCGCCGCAAGTCCAGAACTTTCAACCCAAACAGCAACTCATACACGATGCAAGTTGGCCCATCAGGTGGTAGGCCGCGAGGGGCGGCTTGCCTTTGGATCGCCTGTAAGATAACCCACCATGTTGGCATATTTGGTATGCTAATAAACCTGTAGCAATTTTCTCCACCAAAAAGTTGTCTTGTCTGCTTATTTATGCTACCTGTATGTTGCTGCGGGAGGGCTGGTGAGTGTGGCCGATATTGGCACTAGGAATTAAATGCAAATTCACCATGCTGGCAGGGGCTAATGGTGCCTCTGGCTACATTTCCAAATGGTCACGGTTCTCTCCGTGCGCCTTCTCTCTCTTTGAGAGAGTTGTTTCAAATCAATCGAAAGGGTGTGATTTTGACAGTGTGGCTGGCTGGGGTTTTCTGTGTACAGCAGTTCTGCATGAGGTGTTTTGCTTCTGCAGGAAACTCGTTGCAGTGGGTTTCAGTGGGTTGGTTTGTGCGCCCCTAATTTGTGGCTTTCAAGTTTCTCTCCTCTCTGGCGGTGCTTTGCTGTCCTGTGTTCAGCAGGCAGCAGCTCAGATTTTCTCACGAGTCCCTGCATCCTTTGTAGCTCACACAGTTGGCTACCGACAATGTGTTTTATCGACCCCTTTTTTGGCAGTTCGCATGTTCATAATGCATGGACTGGTTTGAAATGAGCGCGTGAAGCAGGAATGTCTTGTAGGCTGTGAGCAGCAGGTCCATACCTGTTTTTTCCCTTTGCATTTTGTGATTGTAGTTTATTTGCCCAATTATAAGTGCACAACTACAATAACAAGAATACAAAGAAAATAACAGTTTCATGGGCGACACACCCGGCATGGGTCACAACAGATCTATGGCTCGTGATATAATTTAAAGTCAACAATAGTTTGCCTGCCAGGACTGACAGCCCCAGGTGTATATTTGAAGAAATACAACTACAAGTACCAGCATGCAGAGCGGCGTTGGTTTAAAATGTCAGAAGTTATAGCTGGTGGCTGATGGTGTTGCCCATGGCAATGGAAAACATTGCTTCTGTGCCAAAACTGACAACAACTTGTATGTATAGTTGTTACTCCTGTCCTCCATAAACCTCGACCTTAGGAAGACACAAAAGTGGACCTTGTCATTAGCCGGACCTGTTGAATCTTCACGTTCATATAAAATTGGGGTAAGTGATTTTCTAGTGGAATATACAGCTGGCATTGGAAAGCCAATGCGTCTGGCTGTAATATACAAAAGAAGACCTGGAGAAATACATATCAGTATTCTATAGACAGGTGTGTTGGCTTTCACAGTGCTGGTTTGACAAAAACTGTGAAATTAAAAGGGACCTACATTTAGCACATGAGAAAACATTTATGTACTTTGAACTGGTTTTAAAGCACATCTATATACTAATGTGTGAAAGATTTATTTTTGAGTGCAAAACCAAGGAAATGTGCATAATAGCAACATTTTGTATTTATTAACAACAGTACGGGCATGGGGCACTTAGTGTCGCCATGCCACTTTCTTCTTTCCCACAACTGTCCTACATACAATTTCACTCCCTCGGTGCTTCCTGCTTACACATATGCGACCATACTTCATAGCGTGCACTTTCTTTCTTTAAAAAACCACTTCACTGCCAATAAAACATAAATAAAAAACCGTGGGGCATATTCCCAAGAACGTGTGATAGCTACCGCAAGAGTAGCCTAACGTAACTCTCAACATCACAGCCCATCGTGGGAAGATTACGCTGTGCCAACCAAGGATTCACAACGTGGCGGTAGCATG
This sequence comes from Triturus cristatus, assembly GCF_964204655.1. Classification (NCBI taxonomy): domain Eukaryota; kingdom Metazoa; phylum Chordata; class Amphibia; order Caudata; family Salamandridae; genus Triturus; species Triturus cristatus. Next base: position 405,947,148 of record NC_140579.1, on the reverse strand, counting down.
CGATAGTCACCAGATAAAGCGTCAAATGGCCGTGCAAAATCCAACGTCACGCTGCAAAAATGCGAAACGCAAATGCAAAAAATCATGCGATGAGGCCAATCGCGGTAAAATTTTTTTGCGAAAACCAGCCACAGGCCTGCAGATCCCATGCGACTGGCAGGAAAATGCACCATAAAAGTAACAAAAAAAACTACCAAAACCAATTCAAACTGCGTAGCACCATGGATGCACCCGGACCGAGTGCAGAGGACATGCCGAACTCACCAAGCACCATGGAGGACCAGCACGGAACCCCGGGGACGGGGAAGGGCAAGGAGAAGAGGAAGAGAAAGACAGAGTTCAGTCCGCAGGAAGACCGGCTCATCGTCACGGAGGTGATAGAAAACTATCAACAACTGTTCGGCACCTCTCCTGCGGCACTAGCAACACAAACGGAAATATGGCAGTCCATCGTCACAAAAGTCAATGCAATCGGAGTGTCGAGGAGGTCAATGGAGGAGGTCAGGAGGCTCTGGCATGAAGTGCACAGCCAAACGAAGGAGAAACTCGCCACCAACAGGAATGCAGCAACGGCGACTGGAGGTGGGATTCCTGCGAAACATGAGGAGCTGGATGAGCTGGAGGAAATGGTGGCCACAGTCAGCAGTGTGGAGACTGTGGCAGGAGTTGGGGGCATGGACACAGCTCGATATGACCTGACCCAACAGAAACAGGGTGAGTAACGACCAGGGACTGGGGTGACAGGGGGAGATGGGCACAATGGCACACATGCACAAATATGTGGCACACACCCACAATGATGGAGGAACATGTCCCTGGCAGCCTTGGCACACTGCAACACACATAGAAACACCAAGTAGGCCCCCATCCACTATGTGCACAAAGCGGCCCCCCTCTCCAACACCAATATAACAACCTACCCATGCACATGTGCTGAATCCAGGAAAGCAGCGGCTCTGTGAGCCACACTGACTATGCAAGTGACACTGCATGATAGATAGCATGGCTGCAGTCAAAATACATGCCATAGCCCACAAATCAACAGGGAGGTTTCCCAGTGCGGATCACATCCGTAAAGGAGCAGGTCACACTCTGACATGTCCACGTGCACCCACAATCCATGTCGCACAACACAAGCAGCAGAAGAACAATGCACCAGGCCACAAAATCTGTCCGGGAGCACATATGACTCAAGTCAAAAACAATACAGCCCCGAAAAGCACACAATTCAAAGGCACCCCACCTCAAAGGGAGAAGGGTACACAAAATGAGAGCTGTAGGGGCAACTCCCCCACAATGCAGCACACACACATAGCAATCACAGTACATCAGCAATGACGACAACGTGGTACAATGCGCAACACCAGAGGACAGAGCTCACAACATGTTCCACTCATGCATATCAACTGTCCACTCACATCAGGCATGCCTGACACTGTGTGATGACAATGTACGGGTACTACCACACTTCCGTCATGTAGTCTAAAACACACTGACTGCCATCAAATAGCCAGCTCCCCCAAAACAGTCACAATGTACATTGGCATGCAGTCTGAATGTAAACATCTGCAATCCTTCAACATACATGTGCAACACTGTTAACCTGCATCACCCCTTTGCATTTCAGAGGGACAATCAACACCTCCTGCAGGGCAGACCACACTTCCCATTATTGATGATGAAGAGGACAACTTGCACATATGTCAGGACACCCTCCAATGGATAATGGACAGCCTCCGCACCCCATCCCCAGGAGCAGGGCAGGCCAGCTGCCTCGAGGTGACCCCACCACCTTCATTTGTAATGGTTCTTCTATGTTTAAGATCAAGACACATATTGATTGCATGATGAAATATGTTGTGTATATATTGATTTGTAATTGTAAAAAAATCTACGTAGGTAGTACTATTCGGCCCATGAGAGAGAGAATTTCAGAACACTTTAGAGCTGTAAAACGATGTGATATGAGATATCCAATAGCACAGCATCTGAGTGAATGTACAGCTCAGGGGAGGCACCTACAATTTAGATTTCATGGAATCCAGATGATATCAAGTAACAATAGAGGTGGCAATAGAGAGTTGCGACTCAGACAAACAGAGGCACGATGGATAATGATACTTAAGTCGGTTGAGCAGGGTCTCAATATAGCTCATGAGATGCAGTACTTCTTAGGTGTATGAAGATTTGTACACTGTGGGATCATTATTATCTGTATGTCCTAGACGATCAACTGATATGAGCAATCCAAAATATGAAAGAAACTAATTTGGAGAAGGTTTGTAATATTGATCACCTGTTGGGCTGTTTGCTTGATATGAGATGTCTTATGTATTATCAATGTTAGAATATCGCTATTCAAGTGATGCTAACATATGGATGATAAATGCCTGACTATGCAGCCAGTATTCTTTAGCAATATATGAAATTAATTCACATGATCATGTGATACTATTTACACTTATAACCATCGGATTGATAACAATGAGTTTTGTGTTCATATGTGACAAAGATAATCTCTGAGTCTATAATGTGATGTAATATTAACTTGCTCTGAGGACGTTTATACAACAAACGTAGTGGTTTTCATTGTTTTTTTTTTTTTGTGTTCAGTAAGAATGGGCTCACCTTTATATTTTTTTAATAGAGCGATTCACTTGTTGCGTTATAAAATTTACTATCAGACCGAGCTTGAAGTAACGAGGACGGGATTGATGTCCTCCAATTTTTTCTGAATTTTTTCTGAATCTTGCTAATTTTATCGAAATGTTATACAAGTTAAGAATATCGTTATTACTCCGAAATAAGACATATATTTTAGCTATATCAATACATTTTATCCAGATTTAGGGTAGGGGAGACAAGCTTGGAATGATTGAAAATTGTGCGTTTCCGAGATAGGGATAAAGTTTTGTTTCACCTAATGAGAGTGAAATACAACTCGGCTTTGTAAGTGAAGTCAGTAGCGGCCATCTTATGTAAGATATTGAGCTTTGGGGTAACTTCATTAAACTAATAAAACGACAATAGGAACAGGTATACCAAATAATGTGTATAAGGGAAGTTAATACGATGAATGATGTAAACAAATGAGGTTTAGATGTAGTAGGACAAACATTTTGGTATTATCCTGGTAATCGGGACGGGTATAAATATGAGAGACTCAAGATGGCGCTTGTGCGAAACACCGGTTGATGAGTTTGGAGTACTCTCTGCTCTCTACAGTAAGTACGAGACTTCTTGCAATGATAGTGTAATTTAGATCTAATGGAGATGATATTAGATAGTGTTGAAGTTGGAGTATGAGATGAGGATATCGCACAATAATGTTGTGGAAGCGCAATTAAGATAATTCATGTGTGCGTAACTAATGCTAAAAATGTGTAAACACGCGATGGGAGCGCTTTAGATACTATTTGCTCTTGTTAGACCTGGCACCTTGGCGTGAGTTTCCCTTCCACTTTTTGCTGATGTGCCTCATGTGTTTTGTTGGTGTTAGCTGCTCAGGGCACTGTGCCACTGCCAACCAGTGCCACAGTGCAAGTGCTCCCTATGAAAAGTGTATACATTGATTGGTGTCCATGTTTGGCTTATTTGGTTTACTATCAGCCCCTAGTAAAGTGCACCAGGAGTGCCAGGGCTTGTAAATACAAATGCTGCTGGTGGGCTTGCAGCACTGGTTGTGCCACCCACAGAAGTGGCCTAGTAAAATGTGTCTAAGGTCTTCCATTGCAGAACCTGCGTGCAGTCTGGTACTGACATGCTGACTGTGCAAGTGCACCTACTTGCCAGTCCCTAAACCTTCCCTTAACTACATATTAGTCACCCCTATGGTAGGCCCATGGGCAGGGTGCATTGTAGGCATAAGGTAGGACATGCCCTGATGTGTGTGGCATGTCCTAATAGTGAATTACAGCCATTTTCGTTTTTCACTATTGAAAGGCTACCTGCTCTCCATAGGCCATAATGGGCTGCTGGAATTATTACACTCTATAATCCCAGCAGACTCAGAGAGCATGGTAGAAAGTCAAGTTTAGTATGCCTGAACTCAGAATAATAAAATACTTCTTTTAGTAAAGTTTATTTTAATATCCTGTGTTTGTAAATACTACTTTTAGAAAGTTAGTATTTACTTGCCTAACCATTTCAGTCCGCCTCTGCTGTGTGTGTGTGCTGCCTAGTTTCAGTGAGGGGCAGGGCTGGGGAATTCCAGGAGACAGGCTGGCTGCCAGGTGGTGGGTAGAGATATTACACCAGGATGGGTGGGAGGAGTACACCTTGACTCTGAATAGACCTGTGCTCTGCCACCACAATGCTGGCTCCGCCCCCTGTGGAGCGGCTGATGTCTCTGCCCTGTGCACTGAAAGGAAAGAGCAGAGTCACCACAACAAAGTGCTCCAAAACCGGACTGAGCCAGGCACAGGCCCCCTGGCCACAAAGAACAAAAGAAACTGTGTATAAAAGAAGGAGCCCTGCTCCTAAGAAATCAGATCCTGTTTATGCCAAGAAGAACCTCTGCCCGAAGAGAAGAACCTGGGAAAGCTGCATGGAGGAGTACTGTCTCTAAGCCTGAGAGACTGGCCTGTGGTGGGTGCCTTGCTGCAAGAAGGAGAGGAAAAGACTGAGAAAGACTTTAGATTCAACTTGTGCTGTGTGAACAATCTCCAAGGGCTTGCTTGTGAACTTGCCCCCTGAACTGCACCCCAGGAACAGTGGGCGCTACCCCTCCCTGGAAGAAAGGAAGCTGCTGCTGGTGAATTGCCCTTAACGCCGACTCCAGAGAACCTGTGTGCCCATCCCGCTGAGCAACGCGACTCCTGCACGACTGTGCTGCTGTGAGCACCTTGACGGCCTGCCCCGCCTGGCCTGAACAAAGTAAGCTGCTGCCCCCTCGAGCCGGAGCTCGCACCGTAGGGAAGGACTGTCTGATCTGAGCAACGAGCCTCTGTGGCCCCCGAGCCGTAGGGTCCACCGCAAGGACTGACGACACCCAAGTTTGCCACTTCTGGACGACGCCTGCAGCGCCGCGCCGCTGAATTCACCCCCAAACCGCCCCTCCTTCCACCAACATCGAGACGAGCCTTGAAGTCCCGAGGCGCCTTACCACGCATCGTTGTCCCCTGCCAACCGGGTCTGGACCGCGACGTGGGACGCCCCTCTTACGACTGCCAAGGCCGCCCCGAACTCGTTATCAAGAAACAAGGTACTGTGCGCCTAGAACGCCCCGGTACGATGCGTACCAGCCACTGTACGGCCCGTACTGCTCTGTACGCCATCGTTACCGTACGCTCACACACGCGGGAAGCGTGAGCCTCCGGAGGGATCGTCCTGAAGAGCGTACACCCTGGTACGACGCGTACTATCCACTGTACGGCCTGTACTGCTCTGTACGCCATCGTCCCCGTACGCTGACACACGCAGGAAGCGTGAGCCATCAGAGGGATCGTCCTGAAGAGCGTACACCCCGATCCGACGCGTACTATCCACTGTACGGCCCGTACTGCCCTGTACGCCAGCGTCCCCATACGCCTGCTCACGCGGGAAGTGTGAAAGTGGTGGGGGAAGCGTTCCAAAGACTGTGCGACCCGTACCAACAGCGGTACGACCCGTTCAGACAGCGCTTCGACGCGCACTGGACCCCAAGAGGTGCAGTTTGCACCCAAACCGTGCATTTTGAAGAACTGTGGCATCCTTAAACATTGCAAACAAGTAACTGGAACCGTATATAAAAGTTAAAGACTGTAACTGAAGCCTGCTTGAAGAATTTATATAAAGAGCTTTATTTTCATAAATACAGTCTGGTGTCTCTGTGTGGTGGGTTGGTGATTGTTGTGGGACATCCTAAATGCTTAACCTTATGTACTCTAGAGTTTAGCCTGACTGCTCGCGCCACACTACCTAGAGGGTGAGCAGGGGTTATTGTCTGAGAGTAATCCTTTGCCCTGACTTAGAGGAAAGGGTCCCTGCTTGTCGCAAGTGCATACCTGCGCCAACCAGAGACCCCCGATTCAACATTGGTGGCAGCGTTGAGGATCTACGGATTTGCATTTGTGGTGTCTGCGCAGTGATTACTAGCCATTGCACAGTGAGGACAGTCCAGTAGCTTGAGCCACAGACTTTTAATTTTTGCTTGCCAAGAAAGAAGATCCCTTGTGTTTGGAGTCATGCCTGGCCCAAACAGCATAGAGAAAACGACCTCTGAAGCCTCTGAAATAGAAGAGATTGAATGGGATGAGTCAAAACTGGACAGCTACACAAAAACCGAACTCAAGTACTTCTGCAAGAAGCTCAAGGTTCCAGATGTAGGATGCAGGATCAAAGCAGATCTCTACAAGGCACTGAAAGCCTGGATTGATTCAAGGGATGCAACTGAGGAGGTTGTACCAGTGGAACCAGCGGAAAGCAATCATAGTTTTGGCAGAGGCCTGTCGCCAGAGGAGCTGGCAGACAGACAGGCCACCAGGGATCATGAAATGAAGTTGGCAGAGCTGAAATTAAATGGCCAATTGGAGCTGGAAAGCAAGAAGATGGCTCTGGAAAAAAGACAAATTCAGATGGAGCATGAAATGAAGATGAGGGAGCTGGAGCTAAAAGCCAAAAGTTTGGAAAACCCTCCCTCTGGTGGCAGCGCAACGCCGGTGCAGGTAGAGTCAAGGGTGTACATGCCAAAAGATGTAGTTATAGAGTATTTTAAGAATGATGACATAGGGCAATGGTTCAAGGCCTATGAGGTAGCCATGTCCTCCCACCGGGTCCCTGAGAGAGATTGGGGAGCGGGGTTGTGGGGGCAGTTCCTCAGTGAGGGGCGGGACACACTCTTAGATTTGCCCTCTGAAGTCTATAACTTTTACCCCCACATGAAGGAAGCTTTAATGACCAGATATGGGCTAACTCCTGAATTATATAGACAGAGGTTCAGGGGGTGTACCAAGATTGTTGGGAGTACCTATGTGGAGTATGTAACCTTTTTCTGCTGAGCACTGGATGGCTGGGTGAAGGGTAGCAAAGTGAATGATTACCAAGGTCTCTTTGATTTAATTGCATGGGAGCACTTGTCCCTTAATTGTTTTCCTGAGCTACGCCAACACCTGATCGATAGCAAGCTGACTAACCCTAGGAAGCTTGCTGTAGAGGCGGACCGCTGGGTCAGCACCAGGGTCCACAAGGGTCAAGTGGGAGACTCCACCAAGGGTGGGCAGGGTCCCCAGCAGAAGAGTGGGGGGGACAGGGGAAAACAGAAAGGGTTCCCAAAAGGCCCCCAAAGTAATACCCAAGGGAACCAGCAGAAAGGTTCTCAGGCTCCCCCACCCCCGAAGCAGACAGGGGCCCGACAGTTAAACCTGTTCCCAAGGGGCCCCCACAATGTTATAAATGTGGTGAGCTGGGTCACTTTGCCAGTGATCCCAAGTGTCGCCAGTATGTAAAACCAGCACCCACTGGTGCTTTCCCCAGGCAGGTGGCTACAGTAGCCTTTGGGGAGGAGGTAGATGTCCAAGGTGGGTGGGACCCCGTCCAGATGACCCTAGTCTCATTGGGAGACAGTGAAATGGTCCCTGAAACCTACTTGCCCTCCAACACTAAGAAATATGGGCAAGTGGTGACCGTCAATGGGAGGAAGGTAGAGGCTCTTCGAGACACAGGCGCCAGTGTGACTGCAGTCCGGCAGCACCTGGTATCTCAAGAGCAGGTTGTACCCCATGCCTATTGTCGGGTTGTCAATGCTGACAACACAGAGAGTCGTTGTCCAATGGCTCAAGTTCCCTTTGAGTGGGGGGTTCTCTGGTACTCTGCAAGTCGCTGGGAGAACTGCCATGCCTGTAGACTGTCTCCTAGGAAATGACTTGGAGAGCTCCCCTTGGGAAAAGGTGGAGAAGACAGCTCACCTGCGGATTGTGGGTTTACCCGAATGGGCGTGCATGACCACCCGGTCAATGGCAGCCAGTAGGGGTGTTGAAGAGATCCTGGAGCCTGAGGGAGAGGCCCAGGAACCAGCCTTAGGGAGAGGGCGCAGGAGGTGCGGGAAACCGGCCCCTAAAGTTCCCACGACCCAGGAGGAAGCAGACCTTAAGGTGATGCCCTGGAGCCTACCGGGGAACAGATAGCCGAACTGGGGGACCTGCCTGAGCTGATCCATTGGCAGCAAGAAGGAGGCCCCTCCAGGGAAGAATTCTGCAGGGAGCAGAGAAAATGCCCCTCTCTCGTGGGTATGCGGCAGCAGGCTGCAGCCCAGGCCAATGGTGATCAGTCCGGTACACATTTCATTTACTGGGAGAATGACCTCCTGTATTCTGAGCCTAAGGTTGCTGAACCTGGGTCAGCCCGTGCGCTGGTGGTACCCCAGAAGTTCAGAGCCTTCCTACTGGGGCTGGCTAACGATGTGCCATTAGCAGTGCATTTGGGGCAGGACAAGACCTATGAGAGGCTTGTCACCCACTTTTATTAGCCTCAAATGCACAAGAGCTCGGATGCTCATTGTAGGACATGCCAGACTTGCCAGGCAAGTGGTAAGAGTGGAAGGAAGCAAAAGGCTCCACTCCAACCTTTCTCTGTGGTCAGTACCCCATTCCAGCGAGTGGGGATTGACATTGTGGGGCCACTGGACCCCAAGACAGCCATGGGCAACAGGTTCATCCTGGTCTTGGTGGACCATGCCACCCGGTACCCTGAAGCAATCCCTCTGAGGACAGTGACGGCCCCCGTGGTGGGACGGGCACTGATGGGAATTTTCTCACGAGTAGGATTCCCTCTAGAGGTGGTGTCTGACAGGGGCACCAATTTCAGATCAAAATATATGAAATCCCTTTGGCAAGAGTGTGGTGTAACCTACAAGTTCACCACCCCTTACCATGCCCAAGGAAACGGGTTATTTGAGAGATTCAACCGAACCCTAAAGGGCATGATTATGGGTCTTGAGGAACCCATGAGGCGTAAGTGGGACGTCCTCTTACCATGCCTTCTCTTTGCGTACCGTGAGGTGCCCCAGAAGTCTCTAGGGTTCAGTCCCTTTGAGCTTCTGTATGGCCACCCAGTGCGAGGACCTCTCAGTCTGGTCAAGGAAGGCTGGGAGCAATCTCCCAGGAAACCTCCCCAGAATGTATACAGTTACATGCTGGCCTTCCGGAACCAGACTAGGCGTTTCAGGCAACTTGCTGAGGCAAATCTGGAAGCCAGCCGGGAGGAAATGAAGCGGTGGTACGATCAGAATGCCACTCTGGTTGAGCTTCAACCTGGACAAAAGGTATGGGTCCTGGCCCCTGTGGAGCCTTGTGCACTCCGAGACATGTGGACCGGACCCTTTGAGATTGTGGAGCGCAAGAGTTCTGTCACCTATTTGGTGGACTTGCAGTCTCCCAGGAACCCCTTGAGGGTCCTACATGTCAATCGACTAAAGCCCCACTTGGAGAGGTCCGAAGTGGGCATGCTCTTGGCCACAGATGATGGGGCGGAAGAGGAGTCCGAGCCTCTTCCTGACCTCCTGGTAGCCTCAGAGCGAGACGGGTCAGTGGATGGAGTTACCCTCTCACCCACCCTGACCCCTGAGCAACAGGATGACTGCCGCCAGCTGCTGGGGCAGATTCTTGATCTGTTCTCCCTGGTTCCTGGTGTCACAGATTGGTGCGTCCATGATGTGGACAGAGGAGACAGCTTGCCTGTGAAGCACAAGGTTTACAGAGTGACTGACAGGGTCAGAGCCTGCATCAAAGAGGAGGTCTCAAAGATGCTTGCTCTAGGGGTGGTTGAGTCCTCCAGCAGTCCTTGGGCCAGCCCAGTGGTCTTGGTCCCAAAGGCTGCAGCGCCGGGTGCCACACCCGAACTCCGGTTCTGTGTGGACTACAGAGGACTCAATTCAGTCACCAAGACTGACGCGCACCCCATCTCCAGAGCTGATGAGCTCATCGATCGGTTAGGGGCTGCACGTTACCTTAGCACGTTTGATTTGACGTCTGGGTACTGGCAGATCGCCTTGACTGATGGGGCCAAAGAGAGGTCCGCATTCTCCACACCAGATGGGCATTTCCAGTTCCGGGTTATGCCATTTGGGATGAAGAATGCCCCTGCCACCTTCCAGAGGTTGGTCAACCAGGTGTTGGCTGGGCTGACCGAGTTCAGCGCCGCCTACCTGGATGACATCGCAGTGTTCAGTAGCACATGGAAAGAACACCTGCACCACCTCTGGGAAGTGTTGATGGCACTGCGCAAGGCAGGCCTCACGATCAAGGCAAGCAAGTGTCAGATCGGGCAGGGTTCCGTGGTGTACTTGGGACACCAAGTGGGGAGCGGCCAGGTGGCGCCCCTCCAACCCAAGATTGAAACCATCCTGGCTTGGGAGCCCCCAAAGACCCAGACCGAGGTGAGGGCCTTTTTAGGACTCACAGGGTACTACAGGAGGTTTGTCAAGGGGTATGGCAGCATTGTTGCTCCCTTGACAGAGCTGACTTCGAAGAAGCAGCCCAGGAAAGTGATCTGGACTGACACCTGTCAGAAGGCTTTTGACACCCTGAAGACTGCCATGTGCACGGCGCCCGTGCTCTTGGCTCCTGACTTCTCCAAAGAATTCCTAGTGCAGACAGACGCATCAGAGCACGGTGTAGGGGCTGTTCTCTCACAGATGACTGAGGAGGGCTGGGACCAACCTGTAGCCTTCATTAGTAGGAGGTTACTTCCACGGGAGCAAAGGTGGAGTGCAATCGAGCGAGAAGCATTTGCTGTGGTCTGGGCGCAGAAGAAGCTAAGACCCTACTTGTTTGGGTCTCACTTCCGGGTTCAGACAGACCACAGACCCCTCAGATGGTTGATGCAAATGAGGGGTGAGAATCCAAAACTGTTGAGGTGGTCCATCTCCCTACAGGGTATGGACTTTACGGTGAAGCATCGCCCTGGCACAGATCACGCCAATGCTGACGGTCTGTCCAGGTTTTTCCGCCTTAGTGAAGAGGAACTCCCTGGGGTAGGGTAGTTCTCCCCAAATTTCAGCTGGAGGGGACACGTGTTAGACCTGGCACCTTGGCGTGAGTTTGCCTTCCACTTTTTGCTGATGTGCCTCATGTGTTTTGTTGGTGTTAGCTGCTCAGGGCACTGTGCCACTGCCAACCAGTGCCACAGTGCAAGTGCTCCCTATGAAAAGTGTATACATTGATTGGTGTCCATGTTTGGCTTATTTGGTTTACTATCAGCCCCTAGTAAAGTGCACCGGGAGTGCCAGGGCTTGTAAATACAAATGCTGCTGGTGGGCTTGCAGCACTGGTTGTGCCACCCACAGAAGCGGCCTAGTAAAATGTGTCTAAGGTCTGCCATTGCAGAACCTGCGTGCAGTCTGGTACTGACTTGCTGACTGCGCAAGTGCACCTACTTGCCAGTCCCTAAACCTTCCCTTAACTACATATTAGTCACCCCTATGGTAGGCCCAAGGGCAAGGTGCATTGTAGGAATAAGGTAGGACATGCCCTGATGTGTGTGGCATGTCCTAATTGTGAATTACAGCCATTTTCGTTTTTCACTATTGAAAGGCTACCTGCTCTCCATAGGCCATAATAGGCTGCTGGAATTATTACACTCTATAATCCCAGCGGACTCGGAGAGCATGGTAGAAAGTCAAGTTTAGTATGCCTGAACTCAGAATAATAAAATACTTCTTTTAGTAAAGTTTATTTTAATATCCTGTGTTTGTAAATATTACTTTTAGAAAGTTAGTATTTACTTGCCTAACCATTTCAGTCCGCCTCTGCTGTGTGTGTATGCTGCCTAGTTTCAGTGAGGGGCAGGGCTGGGGAATTCCAGGAGACAGGCTGGCTGCCAGGTGGTGGGTAGAGAGATTACACCAGGATGGGTGGGAGGAGTACACCTTTACTCTGAGCACAGACCTGTGCTCTGCCACCACAATGCTGGCTCCGCCCCCTGTGGAGCGGCTGATGTCTCTGCCCTGTGCACTGAAAGGAAAGAGCAGAGTCACCACAACAAAGTGCTCCAAAACCGGACTGAGCCAGGCACAGGCCCCCTGGCCACAAAGAACAAAAGAAACTGTGTATAAAAGAAGGAGCCCTGCTCCTAAGAAATCAGATCCTGTTTATGCCAAGAAGAACCTCTGCCCGAAGAGAAGGACCTGGGAAAGCTGCATGGAGGAGTACAGTCTCTAAGCCTGAGAGACTGGCCTGTGGTGGGTGCCTTGCTGCAAGAAGGAGAGGAAAAGACTGAGAAAGACTTTAGATTCAACTTGTGCTGTGTGAACAATCTCCAAGGGCTTGCTTGTGAACTTGCCCCCTGAACTGCGCCCCAGGAACAGTGGGAGCTACCCCTCCCTGGAAGAAAGGAAGCTGCTGCTGGTGAATTGCCCTTAACGCCGACTCCAGAGAACCTGTGTGCCCATCCCGCTGAGCAACGCGACTCCTGCACGACTGTGCTGCTGTGAGCACCGTGACGGCCTGCCCCGCCTGGCCTGAACAAAGTAAGCTGCTGCCCCCTCGAGCCGGAGCTCGCACCGTAAGGAAGGACTGTCTGATCTGAGCAACGAGCCTCTGTGGCCCCCGAGCCATAGGGTCCACAGCAAGGACTGACGACACCCAAGTTCGCCGCTTCTGGACGACGCCTGCACTGCCGCGCCGCTGAATTCACCCCCAAGCCGCCCCTCCTTCCACCAACATCGAGACGAGCCGCGAAGTCCCGAGGCGCCCCACCACGCATCGTTGTCCCCTGCCAACCGGGACTGGACCGCGACGTGGGACGCCCCTCTTATGACTGCCGAGGCCGCCCCGAACTCGCCATCAAGAAACAAGGTACTGTGCACCTAGAACGCCCCGGTACGACGCGTACCAGCCACTGTACGGCCCGTACTGCTCTGTACGCCATCGTTCCCGTACGCTGACACACGCGGGAAGCGTGAGCCTCCAGTGGGATCGTCCTGAAGAGCGTACACCCTGGTACGATGCGTACTATCCACTGTACGTCCCGTACTGCTCTGTACGCCATCGTCCCCGTATGCTGACACACGCGGGAAGCGTGAGCCATCAGAGGGATCGTCCTGAAGAGCGTACACCCCGGTACGACGCGTACTATCCACTGTATGGCCCGTACTGCCCTGTACGCCAGCGTCCCCATACACCTGCTCACGCGGGAAGCGTGAGAGTGGTGGGGGAAGCGTTCCAAAGACTGTGCGACCCGTACCAACAGCGGTACGACCCGTACGGACGGCACTTCGACGTGCACTGGCCCCCAAGAGGTGCAGTTTGCACCCAAACCGTGCATTTTGAAGAACTGTGGCATCCTTAAACATTGCAAACAAGTAACTGGAACCGTATTTAAAAGTTAAAGACTGTAACTGAAGCCTGCTTGAAGAATTTATATAAAGAGCTTTATTTTCATAAATACAGTCTGGTGTCTCTGTGTGGTGGGTTGGTGATTTTTGTGGGACATCCTAAATGCTTAACCTTGTGTACTCTAGAGTTTAGCCTGACTGCTCGCGCCACACTACCTAGAGGGTGAGCAGGGGTTATTGTCTGAGAGTAATCCTTTGCCCTGACTTAGAGGAAAGGGTCCCTGCTTGTCGCAAGTGCATACCTGCGCCAACCAGAGACCCCCGATTCTAACAGCTCTCAATATATTGCTAATTATAATAGCATCAGGTGGATCTGGAAATTGTCGGAAGAAACCAATAGTATCGGTCAAAGTATATGATTGCCTATACTAAAGAACAGTCAGTGAGGATATTTTCGTTGGGCAACAAATAGTATAGTAATATAATTTTTGAGCCTTTATCGGTAGTACAATATAAGGGGAACTCTCCGTTTTTATATAGTTAAACATTTTCATATAGTTACATTTTAGGAGGATATGTGATGGTCAGAGGGATTATTTATGCATTAATTTTATTTACAGGTCTGAGAAATGAATTTGTGATCAATATATTTTCGCCAAAAAGTAGTTGGGAGATGGTACAGCCAATACTCCGACAAGTATTGTGCTTTTATAACGGAAAAACGTGGTTAAGGTGAGCTCTCTTCCTGAACAACCAAAAACAAATGAATATTTTAGTTTAAATGATACTGAGCACGGGTTAGTTGGTGGATCTTATATTGGGTGTGACCATAAAGTATAGTTGGATCACTTGTATATATATATATATATAAGAAGTAAAGAATGTATAGCTTTACGATGTACCCCTACGTGATAAAATTTAGCACATCACATTAACAACTACTGTGTCCACCTGTGGTGGAATTGTCTCTATTGATGCAATATCAGATGTACAATGAGCACATGGGTGTTATGGTGCTGGATATATTGAGTAAGTAAGTTCTATATAACCAAGACAATTGTTATTGGTTTATTTATAGCCCCGATGAAGTCAGAGATGCAAACGCATCCTACCTGACGAAACACGTGTTGGCTATAGGTGCATTTGGAGAAGGTGTGGATAGATGTGCGTCTGGAGAAGACTTTTAAGACAATGATGGAATAAAAACAACGCAGATGGAACAAAGACGGTGATTTATATACATGGAGTAGTGCTCAGGATAAATTGTGGATATATTGTGGACTGGTTTTCTGGTCCTAACTTTTTGGGGTATTGGTGGCTGCCCCATACCTTGGAGCACACAACGCGATAACTAGTATATTGAACTGTAGGGATTATTGTGATTAGGATTGCGCACAAAACCTTGCCATAACTAGCTGTGTCTATATGACCCCACCACCTGCACAGACCACACAGCAGGAGACACACACCACTACGACTGTCTCCCAGGACCCCCCTGAGCAAGACACGGAATCTCAACAGCGTGCGTGGGCATGCCAGGTGGAGTTGGCTGATAAGCTGCGGGTAGGATCCGACCTCATGGCAGCCAAACTCGATGCCATACGTGGGTGTCTGAGTCCCATCAGGGACCACATACAGTCCCTATCGGACACCCCCCTGTACGCACCATGCTCCACCACAGACCTTGGCTGACCTCTCTGGGGCCATTAATCGGATACAAGAACTGTCTGGTCAGACAGGCACCAGCGATGACAGCACAGAGTTGGCACAGCTGCGGAGGGCAATGGAGACTATGGAGCAGATGCAGGCTGGACATCTGGCTGCCATGTCTGGAAACCAGCAAGTAGTAACTGGGAACTTCAATGCTCTGCAGTACATCATCTTGCCATTGATGCCACTGAGCCTGTCACAGATGGCTGCAGCGGGAACATCGACACACACAGCTCCGACCCCTAATGTGTCAGTGGCACACGGTGATGCAGCCCCATCACCTTCACAGTTTGATGTGTTAGTGGCACACAGTGATGCAGCCATTACCCCGCCACACACACCGGACACACCGGACACAGAACCCGTATCAGGGGAGTAAGATGGGATGGAAATTACTGTGTGAGGAAGGAGGCAGTAGCATACATCACCGACATATGGCCTGTCCCTGCCTGGTTCTGACCCATGCATCATGCCCTGGGACAACACCTCCCATTGACCCCCGGAACACTCTGCGACATTTACCCGGACCCCGACACGGACTGCCATATCCTCTCTGCTGGACAATCACACAGCAAGCCTGCTGCGGACTGCACTCCCCCTCGTCCAAATTACATTTCATTCCCCAAAGGACTCTGTTTGGCCTATCGCTGGGCTTCCATGTAATGTGGGCTTGGATGGCCATGGACAGGTCCAGCTCCGTCAATCATCTGAATGTGACTAAAACATTCTAAATCATACATATGTGTCATGACTATGTTCACTTGCATATAGAGGCATGGCAGGAAGTAGGGACAATGATGCACATGTAGGAACACCCTGGTAACTGACATCTATGCGTATGTGTATCCCTGAGACACATGGCCAATTGGATGACTTTGGAGGTGAGTACTAGCTGTGTCCCCATTGCACATTAACTACAGTCTCACAGCCCCCCAACGTAGGCACACATACCTGTATTGAATAGGGCTGTGTGTAGGAATGCCCAATCGGTAGCAGGCCAGAGGTAGTGTCCTACAACACATGTGACAACCGGACCTCACATCGCATACCAACACGCACACATCTGTGTGGCCACGTTCTGTTACAATTCATGACATAGCTACACATGGTCTGAGTTTGGACCCCATACTCACATTGCAGAAGTCACGTAAGTGCACAGGTCGGCCAGCAACTATCCCATAACAATGTCGGGCCCACAGAGGTGGAGGCTGCAAAAGGGAGCCACCCCCATTGTACATGCGTCAGTCAGTTCCTCCCTGTGTAGGGACGATGCACATTGTGGCACATAAGTGGACATTCGATTCAACACTCATCACAGTTAGACACCACTGGATTAGCATAGACTTTATTGGCATGTGATTGTCAGTACAGACGAGGCAACGGCCACAACAGGCAGAGACAGGCTTAAGGCCCTTACATGCATGGGAACATGTTGAGGTTCAGGAAATGGAGAGGCAAAAATGGACAACGGTCTCAGCACACCTTGCTTTTCTGGACGAGTCATGTGTTGTCTGGCGTCTGCCCATTGCCCCGTGTGAGGGGGCTCGACTCACTGCACATGGGATCTGCATAGTGCTCTGCCACCGGAGTGCGCAGATTGTCTGTTCTGCTGACAGTGATCAGGTGGAAGGGTCCGACCGGTTAACATGTCTGTTAGAATCCGGGTTCTCTAGTTTGCACAGGTAGGTACTTTTGACAAGCAGGGAACCTTTCCTCTAGTCAGGGTAAGGGGTTACACTCCTAAAATAACCCCTGCTCACCCTCTAGGTAGCTTGGCGCGAGCAGACAAGGCTTATCTCAGAGCGTTATAGGTTAAGCATTTGTGGACACATACAGTAACCAAGTGACAACACTACAAATGGACACCACACAGGTTTTATATTAAAAATAAGGATTCTTTATATAGAGTTACCACAAGACCATTAAACGACAAAAATACACAATACTGTTACTTTAGATGGTAGAAGTTTGCTTAGTTCTCTTAAGTTCTTAAATGCGACACTTTAAGTCAATGTACCTTTTAGATGCGACACGCAGGGCAACGAAAGTGTTGCCACGTTGTTGATGCGATGAAGTTTCTGATGCAAAGAAATAAAGATGTGAAGATCATCCAGATGCGTTGCGCTTCTCCGATGTTTGCGAGAAGACTCGACTCGATGTGTCAGCTGCAGCGGCGTCACCCTTTACGCGATGCGACGACAGCGGCCTTGGCAGCGGCACTCTTCTCCGACGTTTGCGAGACGCTTCCGCTCGATGCAATGTTGCAGCGGCGACACCCCTTTACACCATGCAACGACAGCAGCTCAGACGGCGGCACGCTTCTCCATGGATGCGAGGCGCTTTTCTTGATGCGGTGCAATGCAACAGCTACGATGGCTGCGATGGCGACACGCTTCTTCGGCATTGCGAGATACTTCTTGGATGATGCGAGACGCTTCCGCTCGATGCGATGCTGCAGCGGCGACACCCTTTACGTGATGCGACGACAGCAGTTCCGACGGCGGCACGCTTCGCCTTCATGAGTCGCGCTCCCAGCTCCTTGCGACACGCAGTCCCAACAACAGCAGCAGGCACTTCCAGGCAGGTGTGCTCAGCCCATGCCGTTTCCCCAATCAGCAACACAGCCCAATAGGGGAGTGCCTCGATGTGGTCATTGCACACACAGAATTGTGCAATCTCCCATGCACAACTGCCAATACATACGCAGTATGTCAAGGCATCCCATGCACGGCTGTCTCGGTTACACTCCTGTTTGTGATCCCACAGGGGGCGCAGACTCACGTCATGGTCCAATTCATCTACGGTTGTGTTGGATAGGCAGATATCCATGGGACACTCGAATGTGCATGTTCGGCAGTGGAACCAGGGCTGGACACAGGTGACGTAGGCCAGGCGGAAGCTCAGCCGGTATCTGATCTGCAGCACTGCCAGTGGCAGTGCACCCAGTGAATGCAGGATATGTGCACGGTACTGTTCCACGTGATGGGGGTTGTGTATGTGCCCGGGATGGCCTTACATTGCGTTGTTGCATCTCTGGGAACCGGCACTCTTGTGGACTGCGGCATTTGTGTGGAGGATATGCCACAGCTCTGGGCTATGATTAGGTTGTGTGTGCCACGTTGGGTAGAATGGGTTGCTGTTTCCATGAATGTCAAGGGCATCCCAAGCGGGGGTACCTCAGGCAGGGTGTGTGGGGTATGGATATGTTGGATTGTTCATTTGCGCAATGCGTGGTGTGGGAGTCGTCCACGTCTGCCATGGCATCTCTCTCAGGGTGTTCCAGCCGCGTTCAGGACCAAGGTCAGAGGTGCAGGTGTCCTCCCGCCTTCTGCATTGGTACAAAGAAGCTTTCATCCCTAATGTGTGTCTGACTACTACTTGCGTTTTCGGAAAATCATAAAAAACATAACATGTATTTTTGTATAGCGCACGTATCACCCGAAAGTCTCAAGGTGCTTAATAACAGATGTATATAGTTACCTAACTCAATGGCACTCATTTTATCGACCTCAGATGGATGAAAGGTTGTGTGGACCCGCTGGGATTAGAACCTGTGACCATGAGGTCGAACACAGGCCCCTACAGTGGATGCATTTGTCCACTGCGCCACCAGACCCGGAATGTGATGTGGCTTTTGCGCTGAGATTGAGGCAAGGCCTTGGGCTCATGGTGTCCCGATAGCGATACACACACACATGTTGGCAGGTGCCCAAGAGGCCTTGCGCTGCTTCTGCAGTCTCACTCCGTCTCTCTTCCTCGCTCTCTCCCTCCCTCTCTCCCTCTCTTTCCTTTGTTGTGCGCATGGCACTCCTTCTTCTCTTGGATTTTGCGTTCCAAGCTGTGTCCTACAGATTGTCCAGTGCGGACCCGCTACGACTCATCCGAATGCTTTTTGGGTCTTGGTTAGAATGGTGTTTTGTGTTGGTGATTGCATTGCTGTATGACTGATTCTCAATTTTCTAGGTACGCATGTGTGTTGGTATTCCTGCATGTGTGACATCAGTCAAAAGTTTTGGGGGGGGATTCGTAGTGTTGGCGTGCAGTTTATTTGTCCATGGGGGCTGGGGTGGGGGCCCGGAGGGGGTGGGGGTTGCGAGCCTAGGTGTGGTGTCGGTGGGTGTTGTGGCCCTCTTGGGTGTTCGTGTTGCATGGGCAGTTGCTCGGGGGCATCTGGGGTGTTTCATGTGTGGCTCTGGGCTGGGCTCCCTTTCATGGTGAAGGCTGTGATCCGACTTAGCACCAGGTCAGAGCAGGTGTTATTTTCCGGCTGCTAACGCGCCTTATCGCCTGTTTTGTGTTCTTATCGCAGTTCAGTCTGGTCGTTGTGAATGTTGTGGAGTGGTGTTGTCGTGACTTTGGGCATGGGAATGCCTACTCTGCATCTCATTAGCGATAGTTGCAGGGGTCTTCTGTGGCGATGTTTTTTGCAGCTGCTATCGCGGGTAAACTGGTGCTCTGGGCTGTTAACACCAGCTTGTGAATGGGGCGACATATTTATTGGCTGCAAAAAAGTGCCGTTAACTTGGCGATAGCTCCTTGTGAATATCCCCCGTGTCATTTATAACCCCAGTAGGTCTAACTTTACAAATGCGAGATCTATTGCATTGCAAATGCTTGTTATTTCTTGTCTACACAAATGGCTTAGAGGCGCATTTACTGCAAAAGGAACTAGATTGCCCGAAGAGCAGTGAAAAGTTTGTTACAACACCCGTTTATGCAGACGATGCTGTCCTTCTTGCAAGGACAGCAAGGAGCCTGTAGAAATCTCTCAATGCCTTTGTAGTTTTTATGTCGTCTCGTAATTTAAAAGTGAACTATAAAAAGTCTTATGAATGGTGTGCGGCCCCAAGTCAACAAAGTCGAAAATGTTTGATGTGCAGGGTAATTTGATTGATAAAGTCCAAAACGTTTCTGACCTCGGGATCCTTTTCAACACAGTTACCTTGGGATCCTTTTCAACACACAGTTACCTTGGGATCCTTTATTGACCCTTAGGGCACAGCAGATGTTCAGAGTAGTGTAGGCACACTTCCGGTTTACTGCTAAACTGGGCCAGATGCCTGTCAAACAAATAATTACACTTTATAAAGCAAAAGGTCTCTCAAGCGGTACTTATGGGGCAGGTGTAGGGCCACAATAATTGCACTCAGCTTCAAATTGTAGAGAACAACTTTATTAGAAGGCGTCTGATGGTTACCACGCGTGCATCGGCTCTATTTTGTCACTCTGAATTGGACTTGTGGTACATTAGGGACCGTATTGGCCTTGCCCCAGTGCTATTATGGGCCAAACTCTGTCTCTCGCCAGAGTTAGACTCCTCAAGATCTCCTATTATGTACTGTCTTTCAATGTACAATGGTTGGATATCTGAAACGTGTCTTTGGTGAAATCTACTCTGCACTTTGTCCTGTTTTGTGCACTTTATAAAACTTTGAGATCCAAATTTTTGCTTCCAATGTTGAGACCTCATCGTCTCTGTTCTTCTGGAGAAGGTTTTAGCCATCTGTATTCGCCTTTTTATCCATTGACATTTGTACCGCTGATCTAAATTTTATAAATAGGAGCGCTTATAAAACGATAGCGATATGGATAAATTAGTACATCACGGCGTAGAATATGTAGTTATTATTTTCTGTTTTTAAAAAAGAAAGGAAAGAACATTTAACATTTGCACATGCACTTTAACTATTCCACAAGGGGTTAATTTATGCGTTAGTATTTATGAGCGCAATGATAAGAAATAAATGCTGAAACAGACTTACTCTTGTTTCCCCCATTCCTTATTTATTTGCTTGTGTTTTTTTTATCACATTTACTGATGTAGTGCTGTGTTAAAGAAATCATGTATTTTACAGTGTTTCATATTCTTATCTAATGAAATGTTGATTCTGTGCTTTTATGATTTGCATACTAAATCGAGTAAAGCTTTTCTGACTGTGATGAGCTTACACTTGTATGGAGTTTTCTTTAAAAACACAGAAGCATTGGCCCATTTTTGTTCCCTTTTTAGGTGATTAATGGCTTCCTTTATCTTTTTGGTTAGAGCAGTCCAGAGGGCCTACTTCTGGTGAGTGAAAGGTTGCTGTTTGGAAATCATTTTCACTTCCTGCAGCCTATCCGGGTATCTGTTCTACATATCTGGCAGTGAATCAAAGGTAACTCAGGTTTGCTATTTTTGAGTGAGAGGATCCCACCTTTGTTGCCTTATTGGTTCTGCTCTTTTTCAAAGCATGGTTTCTGGGGAAGTGTTTTTTTTATTGGATTTTTCTTTTGCAAAGGTGTGCAGAGGACCTGCTGTTTAGGTCTCGCCTAGCATTGCAGCACGCATGCACTACTCGTGTAGCGAGATTTATTGGGGTAAAAGTATTTTTGGAGAAGGACTTCTGATCCCACCCATGCTTTCAATTGGTCAATGTCCATATTTATTTAAAACCCTGCATTTAGATTGCTCTTTAGGCTTTTTGGTTACCGCCCTGTGGCTTTTTTGTACACGCCCTTGGGACACCGAGTCTATGGCTTCCTTCAGTTTTATGGCTTTTCTCTTATTTGATGGGGCGTCAGGCCCGGACTGGTATGTCCGGGCACCGGGCAATCCCCCGGTAGGCTGGAGGGGGTGGGGGCCGGTTTTGTGACAGGGGGCCGGTTCTATTGCTGGGGCCGATTTGGCCATGTGGAACCGACCCCTGCGCGTGTCAGAGAGAGACGAACAGCCAGGCATTACCTTTTCTTTGCTCCGTTCGTTTTTTTTTGCTTCTCTGTGAAATGGATCCAAAAAAGGAAAAACAGTCCTGGTAAGTATCATGCATCAGGCGTATGCGTATTTAACCACGCATGCGCACTTGCAAGTTGAAAACAAATAAACCTTTCGAAATCGCATGTCTTTTTGCGCTCCCCCGGCACAGCCGTGGCGCTGTAACAGATTTACCCGACGAGGGCACCAGCTTGATTAATCATGGCTGTTGGTTCCGGATGCTGCTGCAGCACACGTGGTGAACAGTCTGACTGCAATCTCAGTAAACTAGTGGCAGGCTACAGGGTGGTAATGGGAGCTGCGCCGTGACAGAGTTCTGTGCCGTGGGTATTTTATTATCTCCGTCAAACACTTGAGGGTCCTGACCGGCGGCGGCCTCTGGAGTTGTTCCTCAGCAGCCTAGAAGCACACCAGCCCCTCCTGTGCAGCTGCTTCGAGCCACACAATTATGCCGATGTTTTTTGCAGAGGTAGTCATTGCGGCGAGGTCCGGCCCGTACAATTACCGCTCCTCGAGTCGACTCACATAGTAAGTTGCGCCTCAGTGAGGTATGAGTTTTCTACAAAGTGTACTTTACATTTTAGTAATAGTGCTAGCGCGCTGCCAGTGGTTCTTCCGGTTCTAATAATTTCAGCGCCAGTTTGTGACCTGAGTTTTTTGGACTAAATAGTAAAGTTTGTGCTGCTTATTCACAGCGAAACCCTCTGCTGTGCAGTCCCAGCTATGTTTGTGGCATCGTTCAATAAGAATGCAAAATGTCTTCAATTTGTAGCATTCCTTAAAAATTTATTTAATTGCAAATTGTCCTTGATTTATGTGTGGTACGACGTTCCCGTTGTGCGCTCTCTATCAACATGTAACTAGCGTGTGTGGCAGAGTTGTGTTTTTTTTACAAGACATGCGAATACAGTGTAGGTGTCTTATTCCATTGTTTTAAAGACAGAGGCCTAATTTGTCACAATTGTCTACTCTAAGCTATTAACCTAAGTTGTGCCAATGTAGCTTTGTTTTTAGACTGAATTAATCTATTTAGTAAACGGGTTCTCTTGGTTTCTTCTAGCGAACTTAATTCAGCACAGCTCACGTGTTCAGTATCTATATAGTAGCTCTCCGTGACAGCAAATTCTGAAAACAAATGTGTGCAGGGGCCATTCTGTTCATCTGGGCACTGGGCAGTGTGCGGGCTCTGCATTCACCTTATAATGTTATGCAATTATTTCATAACCTGTTGCAGAGGCATGCTTGGGAATTGTTTAGCAGTGACACAAGTGTATTTTAAACCGAACCCCTCTTGTTTTGCACATACTCCGGTTCTTATCTACATGACTGTGTTTTTGTCTTCACGATTGCATTTTATTTTCCATGGGCTGTTTCTTTAGTACATTGTGGCGTCTTGAGGTCACCTAAAAGCGATCTTGGGAGTTCTGTACTTCGCTTTCATGTTACACCTGACCTAGTGTTGTCCTCCGTACCGGAGTGTGCATGTGCCCTGCTCTCCACATGCGGCCTAAGCAGAATATTGCTTGTAAGACCTGAACGCTTATGTTTTTATAAATGACAAAACAAAAACCTTTTTTGAAAAGCAGTATGAAAACGGAAAAGGGAGAAATGGTCCCTTAAAAATAAAAACATTCTTGGACTAGTTAAAGTTCACATTTAATGGTTCTAAAAATAATTTTTTAATTACCATGATTGATCATTTGTGTGCAATTTATATCCCATGAAGTTTTAAAACACAAGCCTTTTGCAAGCAGGTCCCCTTCCTGTAACATTCATCTTAGAAAGGGGCAGTAGGTTAGTAAGTTTGCAATTCAGGGGCTATGCAGCAGCTTGAAAGTCTTTCCAAAGCTTATTACTGTTTTTAAGGGCGTAAGTTCTGATATTTAGCTTATTCCATGGACGTATGTGTTTGGTTTTATTTCAGGGGAAAATGTCTCTGTCACTGAGAACTGCAGTCATGCAGTCTGTCTCCGGTTAGTGCCCTTCCATTTCTGGTGCTTTGCTGCAGTTTTAAGACCTTGTTAGAGTTTCTTGTTGCTCAAATGGGTGTAATTTCTGACATTTATCTGTTTCCCTAATCTTCATTACTTGATTTTGCCCGCCGTGAAACAGTGTCACTCATAGTCATTGAAATGTCACTCATAATTTCACTGAAATTATGAAAATGTCACACATAGCAATCTGAAACCTTGGCAGCTATGAAAACATGTTTGCTGGAAACGTCTCTTTTTCTGATATTTTTCAATTTCTAAGTGTGCAGCCTCGGGGTGGAGAGAAATAAAACATTCAGAATATGAAAAAGAACTAACTAACAAACTAAAGCAAGACAGGGTGGTTGCAAGGTGGCCAGATTGATTTATTCATACCTAAACCCATTAGCGCCACTTTACAGAGTTTGCTAGTGAAGCGCTACTTTTGTTTTCTCATCTCTCAACATTGCTTACCCTGGGTGGGAAAGAGCACAATTTCTGGAGGTACCGAAATACCTGCTTGAACGGTGAATTGGAAAACAAAATATGTACAGCGGCTTTGTGTTCACAGACGTGGTCTTTTTAAACCATACTGCTTATGTTTTGTAAGGATATAAGCATGGGCACTGAAACGGGTCCCTTCTGGCCCTGTAGTCTGGCCTTAACTTTTCAGGCAAAATCACTCACTAATTTCTGAATAATGAGTGTAAAAAGAAAAAGGTAGCCATGTTGTTCCTAGTTACATTTCACATACTTTACTAAATCTTGCATTCCCTATGAGAGTTTGCTTTTTCTAGGATGTTGTTAACTTTTTTTTAGGCAGCATATTGCTCTTGTCTAGTGCATGATTTGAATTGAGTCACATCCAGGTGTTTATAGCGGGTCAGTGCAGTGCAAGTTTCTCTCAGTGGGGCAGTATGGTGTTCAGTGGGTGAGAGAAAGGGGGCACTATGGTCAGAGCTGCTGAATTTGGAACTGGAGAACCAGGTTCAGCCTTCATGACCAGTCCACCAGACCACTCTCCTGCGGGAGTACATTCCCATGCTAGGCATTAGAAGGCCCCACAAGACCTTAGAAGCCCTGGTGTCTTAGCACCAGCAGGGGGATCCTAGCAGTGGCAAGTGTGGATTAACCTAGAAGGCCTGTCCGCCACAATTTATTCTGAAGTTCACCTTCAGTCTTGCAGGCAGGCCTATGAAGCAGCACACCATAGAGTGGCAGTAACTCTGTCACTGAGGTCACAGGAACCTTGAGCAGGGTGGCTCTAGGGCAGTGCGACCGCACCAGGCGCTGACCAGCCACGGTCCGTGCAGGTAACAGCAGTGGGGCAGAGGGGCCGGGTAAGGGGGGATTTCGAGGGATGATGCAGAGGGAAAATTAAATAAATTATTAATTTTCCCTCTGCATTGTCCCTCAAAAGCCCCCTTTACCCGGCCCCACCACCCACCGCTCTTACCTGCACGGACCGCGGCTGGCGCTGACTTCAGGTGGGGGCGTTTTGCAAGTATAATATGGTTTTAAAAGCACTTTTAAAAGCACTTGCTGCCTCCTTCCTGACCTCCAACAATTTTCGGCAACAATAAAAATGTCATGATAACTCCAGTGATTCATGTTCTTAGTAGAGACAGAAGGTGTTTGGTCTAGTGGACGTTTTGACTCATGGAAAGAGGGTTAATGTGCCTGCTACTAAGAACATGTACTATACAGATCACAAAGTGCACATAATGTAAATAGTGTAACTGCAACAAATGAAACTGGTCCTAGGATGCTTGTTTCCAGTTCAGGGAGGTCCTGGCCTGGCAGTTCGGGCTGGACTGTTCCCATTGGGCACAGGGTCAAGACTAATTTGCATATGGCTGGGTTCAAACTGGAATGGCATGGTGGGCAAAAAAACAATGGATGTAGGCCCAGATCTCTGTACTGGGGTGAATGCATGACATTGTTCTGCATTCTGTTCATCAATTGTTGTTTTTGCATAATGTAAATAGGTCATTGGGTTCCTGCTTTTGCCAGAGAGGCCCTATTGTTACTTGCAGTTAATAAGTTTAAATCCTAACATAGAACAGTGAGCTATTTACTGTCATGTAAGAGCTGCATGCAAACTGCAAGGTATAAATTAGATTGTTATGGTTTTTTCCCCAGTCTTTGATTATCCTAATGTTAGAAAAAATGGTTCATTTGGGTAGAAATCAATTCTGATTATTAAGGATAACCCCCAACCATGGTATTACGTTTTAAATTCTGAGTTTGTGTTTCTCCAGACCAATCACTATTAAGCTATGCTGTTTACAAGTATGGTTGTCATGTGACTCCTACACCTTTTAGTCCTTTTTCTTATGTAACATTTCCTATACAGTGATTTACACACGTATGATTGATTGTCTCTGTGTAATATGTGTGATGTAAAGCGCTCTGACACCTACATGGGTATAAGTGGTGCTGTAAATTTTCTGATACTTTATTATTTTGACATTTTTACACATGTTAACAGCCTCTGCAAAGATTTTTACCTATTAGTACCAGCGGAACATACAACTGCAGCAGTGAGAAATGTGACCAGTCAATCTTTTCATGGGGCCCTCCAATTCACAGCAGCACAAGTCACATTTCTTAGTAACTTCTGATACGTTTGAGGTATAAACAATTTATTTGTTAAAATTGTCCAATTATGCAGCAGATGATGTATTATGTGGCAAATATGACAGAGCCATAATTATGTGGAAAACATTTGCAAACTAGGATATTTTGCCATTCATGTTTGATCTGCTCTTGTGGAAAAGGGAGAAGTGCTGATGACAGAAACTCCATGGCTGGGAGACAAAAGGCTTGCAATTCCACTTTTAAGGATATTTGGGACATTCTATGATTGGAAACGTATCCCGCTTTGTAAATGTATTTTAATGTCAATAACTAATATTAAACCTTAAATAAACATTTGTATCCATTGGTTAAATTAAATAACGTAATAAGCTGTAAGCGGTTAGTGAAATGGGAAACAAATACTAAAAATTGGGATATTTTGCTCTTTCTGCCACACCTCTGACTCCTCCTACTGACCCAATCCATGGGTTATTCCCGCCCTCAGATTCTCTGTCCACAGTTCCCCTACTTTTTTTCCCCCACTTCGACCACTGGGTGGTGGGCGCTGGGCGGCACTGTATGGGGGCGTTGCGATCAGGCCAGAGAAATGAATTAAAAGCAAAAGGGAGCAAAAGGCTCCTAAAGGGTCTAGGGGCAGCAGGGCTAGGCCCCGGCCCGGTTCCGCAGCGTAGTGGTTTTGTTTGTTGTGAGCAGGGGTGGAGCGAGGTGGTGGCTGGCCTCAGGCTCTAGGCCAGGCAGGCTCTGTTTAATGACTCGGGGAGCGGCTATACCGGACCCCGATCTTCCATGTAACTTAGCCAGCCGTGAGCCATCACCACCCCTCAGAGGTCGAAACATGCTACATGCATCAACCTGGAATCCTGGAGGACCTCGAGGGCATGTGGTGAGCAGGGGGCAGGAGGAGACTGAGAGCCTTCGTTATATTTCGGCTAAAGCATCACTCAGGCCTTTTCAAGAACTCATTAGAGAATACATACACAGCAAAACTAATTGGCAAAAAGTACATTGCCTCACTCAAGGGAAACCTAACTGGTCTTATGTTGCTTTTTAAAAATTATTATTATTATGGGCCTTTTTTTCCTCAATGAACTGAGAAATTCAGACACTTCCCTTTTCAAGAACTATTCAGTGAGTGCACCCTTATGGCAGAACAACTCACCCCAAAGGGCACCCAAATCTTGCAGTTGCACCAGACCGCTACAAATATCAGTCATTCTTTATAAAAAGCAAACCAAAAATGCCTCAGCCCACACACAGCATTGCTGCAAACAGGTTACCAAATATTTAAAATAAATAAAGTGGGTGCTCACTGTCCCATATTGCTGCATTCACCTCAGAAGTGCAGTCACTGACCTATCACTGTTATTACACCCTGGCAGTGACGTGCTGCACCAAGAAAGAAAATCAGTCATCTTTAGAGGTGTTACTTCCGGTCGCACTAAAGAGTAGCAGTTCTTTGCAAAAGTGTTGGTACCACAAGGGTTGAAGTACACATTGTCTTGTACACCTTTTACTATGAACCTTTGCACAATTGTTTGAAGTTAAGTGCGTTTTTAAATGACTTTATGCTATTTTATATGAAGAATAAATTGGTTATATTTAAATTCATGTTTCGTGCTCGACATTTCATTTTTTAGTGTTCTCTGTAGGAATGTCTGTGATTTATGACTGGGTATCCTGGTGTTCCATAAGGTAATCATTTACTATGCTTTAAAAGTTAATACAATCTAATATGTAATGAAAAATGTGCTGAAAAATGCTTTGTTTTGGCCTTTCTGTCTCAAATTTTCTTTGTGGGACAACCCCCTAAACTCCCCCTAGTAGTGGTTGCTCACGGCACTTGCTCGCTACACACCATGTGGGAGTTGGTCTCACTTTTACTTGATTCACTACTTGTGTCTATTTTTGGTGCTCTCTGAAAGAATGTCTATGGGTACATATGACTGGGTGGGTAACCTGATGTTCTTTAAGGTCATCATCTACTATTTACTGTGCTTTGAAAGTTGATACAAGTGAATATGTAATGAAAAATGTGCTTTAAAATTTACCATTGTGGTCTGTCTTTTTCCAAAATTTTCTTAGGGGACAACCCCCCCAAACCTCCCTAGTAGCGTTCGGGCACGCTCGCTGCGCTCGGTCGCTACGGGCCAGATGGGGGCTGGTCTGGAAAATTTTGCCAGGGCTGCTTTCAGTTCCCAGTCCGGCCCTGTGGGGCGTGTTAAGGAAAGGTTCAGGGAGAGTTCAGCAAGCTGAAGCTCCGTCATGCTGCCTTCATGCCTGCAGCACGCGCCACTCCAGCTCTCTGATTGGGCCTGTAGTGACGGATCACGCGCCTGGAACAGCTCCCTGTCCCGATCTGGCTCGTCTGCTTCACCATCACCCACTCTTAAGTAACTCCACTGCCTACTGTTGGATAGCGAAACTCATCCACTCTCTTTCGGTCAGCTCCATTAGAGAAGCGCACAGGCTGAAGAACCAATCTGAGAGAAGTGAAGCAAACCTGGTGCTCCCAAAGCAACCCCCAACGAAGCTGAAGAAGGCATAAGCATCGCCTCACCCCATCTCTTTTGTAAACCAGGCTCTCTGGATCTAATCCATTTTCCAGCCATTTCTCTCCAGTCCACAACAGAGAAAGCTATTTAGTATTTAGGCGTCTCCCAGATTCCCGCTGGCATCCACACACAGCACCTAAGCGGAGCCAATGTAGCGCCGGGCTTGGGGAGGCTACACAACAAGATGGCGGGTAGGTGTCTAACCGCTGGAAAGGCGGGCCCCATGGCACCTGTACTGCACGCCCTCGGGTGTTTGTAGTCACCCCAATGATTTGCTTGGCACATACAGACTCTGTGGCGCCCGGGCTGTAGTGCGGGTGTGTGTGTCACTTCACTGGGCTGTGGGGTTTCCTGCCCTCTGGCTGGAAGGGTGCTAGTGTACGACCCCCTTTTCTAAATATACGTTAGCTATGTTTTTCAACTAAAGTAGTCCTGCTAAAAAAACTCGGGGCAGTGGGAGGGGCAGCCTGTAAAATTAACCAAAATAGGACAGAACATATAATCAATGTGCAAACGCATAAAAAATGGGGGGTGTCAGAGTTCTGGGAAGAGGCCCCCGTGGGCGTTGGAAGGAGTTCCTCTGCGTTACTGTCACTTGTAGCTGTTTTCCCTACATTAACTGTGCGTTGG
The DNA here is from genome assembly GCF_964204655.1 of Triturus cristatus. Taxonomy (NCBI): domain Eukaryota; kingdom Metazoa; phylum Chordata; class Amphibia; order Caudata; family Salamandridae; genus Triturus; species Triturus cristatus. Next base: position 405,917,685 of record NC_140579.1, on the reverse strand, counting down.
CGGTGAGAAGTGGTGCAGTGTCCGGAGTCTCGGCTCCACGTGCAGCACGGTGTGCTCTTGGGCACCGGACTCCAAAGTCCTGAATTTTAACCATCGCCCGCCTATGCAAATGGCACCCTCGTGATTTGCTGCACCCCGAGCCATTTGTTTTTCTGTCCTCTAGAACCTTTGACCTCTGACCCCTTAAACTGGGGGGTGTCTGAGTTCTGGGAAGCGGCCCCCGGGGGCGGTGGAAGGGGTTCTTCTGTGTTACTGTCACTTGTAGCTGTTTTCCCTACATTAACTGTGCGTTGGCAGTGAGCAGTGGTGCAGTGTCCGGAGTCTCGGCTCCACGTGCAGCACAGTGTGCTCTTGGACACCGGACTCCAAAGTCCTTTTATAAGAGTGAATTTTAACCATCGCCCGCTTATGCAAATGGCCCTCGTGATTTCCTGCACCCCGAGCCATTTGTTTTTCTGTCAACCTCGGAGCCCTGCTATGACAACAGGCCGTGGGCTCTTCCTAAGCACCTCACACACAGCTCCAGCAGAGGGGAGGGTGGCCCCTCTAGGCCGCAGAACAGATTGGCTGGGATGTGTGAAATCCTCTTGGGCAGAGGGTGTCTGTCTGCTGTGTGTGTTCAGTGTGTCTGCTGAGTGGATGGGTGGGTGTCTGCTGTGTGGGTGGGTGTCTGTTTATTGGGTAAGTGGGTCGGTTGGTGTCTGCTGTGTGTGGTGTGACTGCTGTTTCGGTGGGTGTCTGCTGTATGTGTGCTCTATATGTTTTTCAGTCTGCTGTGTGTGAACAGCGCACTCTTTCAGCGATGGGGGACCGGTCTGATGGATCCCTCTCCTCCGCTCACCTGGATTTATGGCTGTTCTTAAAGTCTGGTAGGTAGATGCCTGCCAGGCCGCCACTGTCTGTTCTTGGTGTATACAGGCCAGAACGGCCTGTGCTTTCTCCTCGGAGACACCCCCTCAGGAACATTAATGGGCCAGCACTCTTGAGGAAAGCCTTTGCTTGCGTAAATTACCCGTATGGCCAGATTTATAGCGCTGTGTTCCATTTTTGTCATCCTTTCTGGGACCCTCACCCACTTCACAGCCAACCATAAACTTCCACTACTGAAGTCCACGTGTCTGCTGAATAGCCTACCTTCCAAGAGGCTCTCACGATATAAAAACTGTACTTTTGTTATGTTGCCAATTATTCTGTAGGGAAAAATTCGGTCAGGATGGTAATCCTTGTTTCACTTCACTTTTGTTCCATTTGCTGCTTTTTATTGCTGTGTTATGTAACGCGGATGTTCACGTCTGAAAAGGAGCGTGCTTTGTAGTGTAGAAGGGAGTATGTTCTGCTCTTCAGGGGCCTAACTAAGATTCTGTTTTTGTGTTTTTTAGAATAGTTGTTTAGAAACAGAGTGACAGAGTGATCAGTACAGTATTTGCCGGAAGTGGGGTTCTCATCCAAGCTTCCAGTTAGGTGTACTTCACATTTTCTGCACCGTCACCCGGCGACATGTGCCTCGGTTTTGGAAAGAGGCTCTGCTCACTGGCTCGAGCTGGATTCTCACAGAAATTGACACCAAGTGCGTTTTTACGTGTGACGTTTCTCTTTACAAAGATAATGGTGCGCTCTGTCATCACCTGAACACAAACCCTCCTCATCTTCCTTCTTCTCACCAACCAGTACTTAATTAGAGCTGGGTTCTACTGTAAGCACAGAAAATGTCCCGAAACGATTGTTTGGCAGTAGAAAATCTAAAATAACAAAAAACTGCTATTATTTGGATGAGGTGCGCACCTCATAGCCCCCTCTACTCAGCACTATTGATAGCTGAGCCACTGGTCCAAATATACAGTAAACGCGCACTTAAAATACAATCTTAATGGCCTTTTAAGCGAGTTTCGTGAAATAGCTCTACTTGGAGAAACCGCTGCCCATTCTGGATTTGTTGGGTGCACAGCAAACAGTGAAGGGCAAATGCTGATAATCTTTGCGGGGGTCAACAGGGGGTAAAAGACATTGTCATTTACAACGCCATTACTTAATTAATGCTTCACGGAGGGGAAGAAAAAAACAATAACATTTTCAATGCCAATAGCTCAAAACAATGTAATTGTCATTGTAAATGCCTGTTTTGTTCTGGAAGACCACAAGTCTTTGAATCTACAGGCAACTATTGCTGTACCAGTGCAGGAACATGTGGGTCATACATTTAATTCCCGATTCTAATGTGAGGCTTTTCAGTACATTACATTTAAGGATTAATGTTTTTACTTACCTGGCTTTCATGCTGCTGTTGTGAGTTTGAATAGCAATCTCGTCTTTTTTGGTCCTTCCTTTACTTTTAAGGAAGCGGAGGGACCTTGATTTTTAAATATTTTTTTTAAATTAAAAAGAAAGAAGAGGGAGCAGATGTAGGGTTGCTTTCTTCAGTGCCCGTTGAAGGAGAGCTGCCTTCTTCAGTGCCCGCTGAATGCTGTGTTCTTTTTTCCTCCCTTTTAAAGAGAAGAAATAGGAAAGTAAGTTTTCCTTTATTACAGATGTCTGGAATTACTTGCTTTATTTCTGATACAAATATTTAAGGTACTTTGTAGGTACTGTTTTCTGTTGAATTATATTCTAAGTCTCTTTGACCTGAGGACCTTTCAAGGAGTATGCCCTCTGCCTCTGTCAAGTCTGGCTCACCTAGGGATCCTCTTCGTCCTGCTCAGTTTAGAGAATCTGCGTCTCTTTGTTTTTCTCCACTGCGTGACCTTGTTAATTTATCTCTAACAACTGGCTCTGTTCCTGCAAGCTGGAAAGAGGCTCAGGTGATGCCTATTTTGAAAAAACCAGCTTTGGATCCTTCCAAACTGGAAAACTATCGCCCCATATCGCTTCTTCCGTGGGCGGCTAAATTGACTGAGGTTCATGTCAACGCCATTCTAGCTGATCATCTCCATCGCGCTGATATTCTGGACCCTACTCAGAACGGCTTCCGATCCGGCCATAGCACGAAGACGGCATTGCTTTTCATGGTCGACCATTTACGAACTTTGGTCGACTCTGGTCAAACGGCGGAACTGGTACTTCTTGACCTCAGTGCCGCGCTTGACACCGTCTCCCATGCTATCTTATTACAACGTTTGGCTGAGGCTGGTGTCGGTAATACGGCACTGGAATGGTTTCGATCATTCCTATCGGACCGTACGTTTAGGGTTGTTACACCCCCTTTTCAATCGAATCCGTATCCTATTGCCCAGGGCGTCCCGCAGGGGTCGGCTCTTAGCCCCACACTTTTCAATCTTTATGTTCAGCCGCTGGCTGTGGTGGCCAAGCGATGGAACCTGTCTATGGTGTCCTACGCTGACGACACCCAGCTGGCGGTTGCATTAAGTGGGGCGTCCGACCTGGAAGCTGCTAAATTCCGGGAGGGTATCAGCTCAATAGCACGCTGGATGACCGATAATTGCCTTCAATTGAATGCCAAGAAAACGGAGGTGCTTTTGGTTGGCAAGCAGAGCCACCTTTGGGGTGATTGTTGGTAGCCATCTGAGCTTGGCCCTACTCCCCTTCCTGCTTTGGAGGTTAAAAACCTCGGGCTTTGGATAGATTCCAACCTTAGTTTTGTTTCTCATACAAAGAAAACTGCTGCCACTTGCTTTGGGATACTCCGCAAGCTCAGACCCACCTTTAAATATTTTGATGCTCCTACCCGACAGCTTATTGTACAAGCTATGATCCTGTCGCGTTTGGATTACGTGAGCTCTCTCTTGCTAGGAGCCAACTCGGCTGAAATTGCTAGACTTCAACGCGTTCAAAACACTGCCGCCAGAGTCCTGGTTGGCCTACCTAGGTTTTGTTCGGCCAAAAAAACTATTGGCAAACTTCACTGGCTCCCTGTTTTACAGAGGATTAGGTTCAAGTGTCTTTGCTTGTCATTCAAAATCCTCAAGCACTCCTCTCCTCATATCCTGAAACATCTTATTCAGCCTTATTTCCCCTCGCGCACTTTAAGATCTTCTGGACTTCACTTTGTTGTAGTCCCACGTTTTAAGAGGGCTAGGGCCGGTGGTCGCTCTTTTAGAGTATTAGCGGCCAGACTCTGGAATTCTCTCCCCGCCCACATTCATGCTATTAACGATCTTCTGGTTTTTAGGAAGGCTGCTTCCTCTTTCCCCAGAACTGCTAGTGATCCGATGTTGGCTATGTTTGATCTGATACCTGTCTGCTGTAGCGCCGGGACGCCCCTTTGCTGGGGCAGCTGTGCGCTATATAAATATGGATAACATAACATAACATAACATTTTCCTGGTTTTTTGTGTGTTTCTGCTTACAATGGCCAAGAAACGCAGACACCTGCCCGCTTCTCTCTCTAAGGAAAGGGGTTTCTATGAGGGAGTTCAGTCGGTTCAAGAGGCATTCTTCTTTAGGAGCTCATAATATTTTTGATAAGCAGTTCAAGCTTATGATGAAGCCTGTCTATGATGCCTTTAACAGTCAACAGGTGGAGAGTGGCTGTCTGTCACCTGCTAGAAGCACTTCCTCTCTGGATTCCTGTTCATCGCCATCCTGGTCTAGGCCCTCTTCCAGGGCTGACACTGATGAGGTTGAGGCTGAATCTCAGAGAGCAAAGTGCATCCAAAAAGAAGAATGTCTCCTCTAATTTGAATCTGCCTATGGATGGGTCCTCGACCCGCCTCTCCCTTCCGTCATCGCGGAGACGGCCGGGCCCACCGGTGGCTTAGTGACCGCCCTACCCTCCTCCCGTAAGCCCCATGGAGAAGGTTTCCACAGAAGGCCCCAGGGGTGTGAAGGTCGATCTGGGGTGGGCACAGGGATTCTCCTCTCCCATCCAGCAGGTGCACGGGAATTGGAACTTCACCAATAGCTCTCTTTTTACCCTTTACTGATTAAACTAACAGGTCAATCGGCCAAGCGATTGTCTAATCAGGTGATGATCCCAGATTCAATTAACTGGAGAGTGGAAGCAACACTAAAAATAGCTTATTCATACCTGCCAACTCACATGGTGCCACGGTGTGACACACGATATCGGCTCCCATCACACGGTCTCCCAGTGAGGAATAGATATCACACGGTGGCAGGGTAAAACAAGCTGAAAACCACTGCAAAGAGTGGATTTTCAGCTCTTTTTCGGAGGCTTTGAACTGCTGATGTTCATTAAGAGGTCTAAAAACACCCCAGGACATCGGCATTAGCCTCAGCAAGATTCTTTTTTTGTGGGAGGATGGGGCTTGTGGGCCGGTGGGATTTAAAAGAGCGTTGTAGGTACTTCTTGGCATGGAGCCCCGCCTCCTTCTTGGCCCCGCCACTCCACACAGATTGTTCTTCCTGTTGGCAGGTATGGCTTATTCTGGCTTGAATCTGTGGTTGAGAGCAGGGTTATATTCAGATTTTCCATCCCCTTCTTCTGCTTTCCAGGTGGACACAAAGGACACAGCGCTTTTGCTAGCAGCTACGGAAAGGCAGGCAACATTTCTCTCATATATTATCTTTGACAATATAAAAGCATCTGTCATGATAGCTTGTGGGATTGTAGTTGCAAGAAGACAATTGTATCTGAGAGGATGGAAGACTGACTCCTCTCAAAAGATGTACCGGTTGAAGACGCCGTTTTTGGTGATAATCCATTTGGAGAGGAGCTGGAGAATGTGATTAAAAAATCTTTAAAGAGTAGGAAGCATACTCTTCCCTTCAAACATTATTCAAAAACTTTCTTAAAGAGACGAAAGCATTATCCCAGAGAAAAGAAATTTGATCTTTCTTTCAACACAAATTGGTTCCAACCCACATATTCAGGATCCATAAAACATTCTGCGCTTCTGACTATGCCGAGGGCTCCCTGATGGGCAAAGTTGTTGGCGGAAGACTTTCCCAATTTTTCAGCACTTGACAAGATCTGATCAGAGACAACTGGGTTCTTTAGGTGATTTCCAAGAATTACTCCCTAGATTTCAAACCTTTCCTCTAATCTAGAGCTCACCTCTTATATTAAAAAAGACAAACTCCTGGATGCTAACCGTTTGGCTTTAGAAGCCACAATAGTACAGAAGTAGCCCTTATTACAGCCTCTGAGGAAATGAGGCAGATCCTTGATGCAGGAGGTAATGCAGCTCTGATTTTGCTAGAACTCATGGCAGCCTTTGACACAGTCAACCACACTCTGCTTCTTGATCGTCTTGCTTCATTAGGTATCAGAGGCAAAGCATTCTCCCTCCTTAAATCTTTTCTGTCTGGACGAGAGCAGATAGTGGCATTTGATGGGATTAGGTCACCCCTTCTCTCTCTGCCATGTGGTGTCCCACAGGGTTCAGCTCTAAGCCCTACTTTATTTAATCTTTACGTGACTCCACTGTCAACCTAGATTAAATATTTTGGCTTTGAGCTGGTGTCTTATGCAGATGACATCCAATTTTTGGTGTCCGTAGCCAGGAACCCAGAGGTTACTGCTGCCAGATTCCATGACTGTATTCTACACATAGGGAGATGGATGAGTGAAAACCGCATAAAGATAAACTTATCCAAAACTGAGCTCCTACTATTCGGAAGGGATTCTTCCTTCTGGTCTCTGAGCAGGTGGCCTCAGGAGCTTGGCAACCCTCCCTATTCCAGTCATAAGGTAGAAAACCTTGGAGTCCTTTTTGATAGCAAACTATCCTCTGGGGGCCAGATCCATCCCATTACCTTTGCCCCTTTCTTTACCCTGAAATTGCTCAGGAAGGTTCTTCCCTTCATTCTATCAGATTTGCAGAAACCTACAGTATCCGCTCTCATCGTATCAAAACTAGAATACTGAAACACCCTTTTTATGAACATCCAGAAAATATTTCTTAATAAGCTACAGACTCAACAGAATGCGGCAGCCCGGCTACTGCTGGGCATTCCCAAACACAAGTCCATGTCGCAATCTTTATCTCAGCTGCATTGACTTTCTATTAGGAGGCGCATTGACTTCAAGGCTCTATGTATCACCTTCAAGTCTCTGCATAACACAAATCCCCTAAATATCTTCAACAAACATTTCTGCACTACATTCCAGCTAGGCCCCTCCGATCTGCATCTCCAGGTAACCTCGTGATTCCTAGATTTAAAATGTCTTTGTGGCGAGGCAGACGTTTTGTGGTCTGTACTGCTAGACTGTGGAACTCCTTGCTCCTCAGCATTAAAAGAAACACTGATCTGCTGACCTTCAGAAAGGCACTAAAAACATGGCTCTTTATTCATTAATCTGTACCTGCTATCCGCATTGAGAGGTCTTGACTTCCTCCTTCCGTGTCAGCGCGTAGACACCTTCGGGTATTAGAGCACTTTATAAATCTTCCTCTTATTTCATAATGAAGAGTTTTTTATTGACTTATCTACCCAAGTCCTGAGGAAAAAGTAAAGCATTGAGGGAGAATTTTGCATCTCTGCTCCAGAAGAGAGCTATTGTTTGTGTTTCAAATTCAGAAAGGGGTCAAAGGTGATACTCTCCTGTCTTTCTGGTAAAAACATTTCTCTGGGAAGTATCGCCTCATCGTAGACCTCAAAGATCTGAATCTATTTCCAAAGACATTACATTCCAAAATAGATACCTTTCAACACGTAATGCCATTGGTTTGTTTGGGGGATTACTTAGCATCCCTGAACCTTCGGGGTGCATTCCCATACATTCCCTTTTCCTCTGATCTTCAGAGGTTTTTGAGGTTTGCAGTGGATAAGAATCAGTGTCAGTTTCAGGTCCTACCCTTTGGCCTTCGGACGTCTCCATGGATAGTCACCAAGACCTTGGCTCCAGTGATTGCATCCTGCATGAGATGAATATTCATACACAACCTCATCTGGACGATCTGATCATGGTTTCCAGTTCTGACCAAAAGTTGACGTCATACATTGCAGGGGTTGCTCGAAACTTGAGGTTGTTTGATTTTCTCCTCAATTTCAAGAAATCGAATCTGTTTTTTCCTAGAGTCTGACTTATATTTGAAGCCCCGTCCCCTTCGGAGTCGCGTCTGGTCTCTCTTCCAGTGGAAAAAAGGTTGAAGTTGATTCACAGACTGTTGACTCTTTTGAGCATGGATCATGTGTCGGCAAGGGAGTGCTTATGGGTACAGGGACACATGGTAAGCATTGCTCCTCCCCTGCTTCCCCTTCCATGCCTCCAGGGGTTGAAACAAGGGGTTTTCAGTTTTGAGAGGGAAGAGCTTCAGAAGCTAGACATGTCTCTCGCTGTTTAATTTTCCACACAAGCTTCCAGGAGCGAATACATTAGAAAGTCTTATGTTCATCATTGGGCCTCCTTCTCCAGATGGTACTACAAGAACGATGTTTGCTCTCCTGAGAATATTTTGCAGTTCTTATAGGATGAGTTCGACAAGGGGTGGTTCTCGTCTACTGTGAGGGTTCAGTGGGCAGCGATTAAAGTCTTTTGTTCTCCTTAAAGTGCTTTTTCTGAGGTCAAAAGATGGGTTTCTAGATTTTTTTAATGGTTTTTATTTCTTCAGACCCAGAGTAAGGAACTCTTTCCCGGTCTGTGAACTGCTTTGGAGTTAAGAGCATTCCAGGAACATTGAGCCTTTTATCTGAAGTCTCCTTGACATTTCTGTCTTTGAAGGCGGTTTTCTTGGTGGCCATAACTACTGGCAGAAGTCTAGGGGAAATCTCTACTTTGAATTGTAATCTTCCCTACCTTCATTTGTTTGAGAACTGTTTTATTTTAAAGTTTGGTCCTTAGTCTGTTTCTAAAGCTCCTTCTTTGTTTCATAGGTCTCAGGAAATGCTCCTTCCCGTTCTTGCTTCCCCCTCTGATTCTGAATCTCTTTTGGAAGTGGTCAGAGCAGTCAAGCTGTAGTTAACCAGATCTCAGAAGAAGTGACTCACATTTTATTAATTTTGGTCTGGCTAATAAAGGGGTAAAGATGGCTCTTTCAACCTTGTCCCGCTTGATGAAGGAGGTAATGTCTATATATTACACCTCACCTGGTCTTGTGCCTACAGATTCTGTTAAGGCTCATTCAACACCAGCTATGGCGGCTTGATGGACAGAATGGGGAGGCGTCTCCATTACAGACATCTGCGCTGCAGCAACTTGGGCTCCCCGATCTACTTTCATTGATCTTTACAGTTGAGTTTAGCCCAGTGTTGTGAGCTAGACTAGTTCTAATCATGTGTAGAACTATAGTTGTTTTTTGCAAAGTCATGCGTCTTGTTTTGTTCTATAATAAAGAAATACTTATTGCATGCATTCTGTCAAGGTTTTTATTTCTTTTATTTTGCTTTGGTATTCCTGCATGGAGTGAGTAATGGGACGAGGAATGGATGAGGAAGTGTTGCCTGGATTACTTAGATTACTTACCAGCAATCTTCATTACTCCGATTCCTTATTCCTCATCCCATTACTTACATAACCTCCCTCCCTTTCTAATTAGAAGTGTATGTAGAGGCTTAGCAGTGCTTAGTTTGTAAAATAATAAGTGCCAGGGCCCTGACCAGGAGGCCACTGCAGCTTGCACCACCCATCGCTCGTCATTGCTGCCAAAACAACTACTAACCATCTCTCTCGCCAGCAAGTGCAACAGCTCAGATTATTCCATGTCGCTAAAGGAATGGATGGGGAGGCCGGAAATAGCAATTTTTAATGTATATTGTATTCATAAACAACCATTGTTCTGCTGATCTCTAAATTAGATGAGTAGTGCCACCATGTGGCAGACTATCATAAGTACTGTGTTGATAGTTAAGTGCCGTTGCCGAGCACCAGAAACCACTGCCTCAAATTAAACACTGAGGCTTGGTATTATCAGAAGCAGTGGAGGGCTGATTCCCCTTTAATAGTGAAAGGGGGCAGGTGGTTTTTTTCTTTGATTTGTTTGAGAGGCACTTCAACAAGACTAAATGCTTTGGCCATGATGTCAATGGAAGAACTAATAAATGAGATTTCAGAATTCAATAAAAGTAGAATTGAAAAGTTTGTTCTCAGTAAAGATCGGCGTGCAAACATTTTTTTATAGATCGAACATGGAAAACTCAGTATTGTGATTGTTCATGCGCAATGGGTGTTTGAGCACACCTTTTTTGCCCATCAGGCACATTGGCCCTAAATAAGGGGCTGTACAAGATTTTGCTGCTTCTTCACCAACACATTTTGTGCCCATGCGATTCAGGCTGCATATCCTCATTTGCATAGAGGCTCAGTAACATGCAAATGAGGGAATACCTTTGCTCCAGTGCCCACACTTATTATAGATACCGGTGCCTTTTGCAAAGAGGCTGTTGGGAGGCGCACTGACTGAGGGCCACATATCAAGTGGCACACTCTCAGTGCGCATAAGGAGTGGGTCTCTTGGGAGAGGGACATAAGCCTCAGGGACCACTGCGCATCTCTTGCAGGAAAGTATGGCTTCACTTTGCACCCACCTGGAGGTTGATCCCTGTTCCCTTCAAAACTTGCTGTTGGTCACTCTGCACCGAAAAATGGACCAGTGGTTTATATCTGCCAGGCTGTTTAAAAGAGCTATACCTTTCTTGAGAAGAGGGTATGAAATTGCAAAAACCCATGTTAAAGCGCGGCCTCGAACATCGACCAGGATGTGGTGGGATCTGTGACTTCAGCTGTCACCGTACGCATGAACAAACAACCCCAAGAAGGAGCGGGATGGTTTACACGCCAAGCACAAGTATTAAAAGGAAGCAAAGTTCATCGAGGTGTAGGGGTACGCCAGCTCCTTATAAAGCATCGCTCACAAAAGAAGATCCGTAAGGCGGAAGAGAGCCTTGAAGAACTAGAGAACACCTGCTAGCATAAATATTTGATAAAACCCAACAACCTTAAACATGGCCTTCATACATTTCGTATCGAAAACAGTTTTTTCATGAAAGTATCGCCTCTAGCTGTTTTGATGCCTATTGAAGCGTAGATTGCAATGTAATCAAAGTAGTTTATTGCATTAACATAGCATCACCAAAGTTGACTGCTTGCCAGCACAACTTAGGGTCTCCAACTGCCTCACATGGAATTCCTACCATTGGGACCCTGTGAATTGCTGGGATGCGCTGGCTAACTCCTAAAAGTGTACAGGTGATTACAATACCGCCATTGGCGCCGATAGAGTTCTTTTGTGTCAGGGTCCACGGATATGTATTTGGATCTTAACAATTCTCTGCTGCATCTTGTTTGTAAAATCATAAAAGCGGACGGTCCCAACATACCGGCAGCCACTAAAGTGTCAACAATCACTTAACCTATCGGGATCATATTTAATCAGGTGGACATTCCCCTCGGCGATCGACTCATCATACAAAGTGATAACATGTATGCCTACAGAACCTACAATGAGAGTTTTCTAAATTACAGCACAACGCCCTGGACACCCAGCTTTCAGCAGAACTCTCCTATAAGAATATGTATGCACATTTTGAAGACAAGGAGCTGGGCGGTGACAATCAGGGTGTTGTAAAATGAGCAAGCTTTGTCACCAGCAGTAGACAGTTTGAGCTCCTCGGGCATATACATTGAGACCTTTCATTCCAAAATAAACTGCTCATCAACGGTATTGATCTTCAGATCAAACTTATCCGCAATAAGTATTCGTTCTGTCTCAGCAGTGGGGATGCAGAACTATATAAAATAGTCACACTGTCTGCTAGTTTGTTTGTAAAGAGAGTGAAAGTGTCTCCAAACATCAGACTGGCTCACACCTAAGCTTTACAGCTATTGAGTGCCAAGTACGCCTTTGAAAGAGTAGCCCTGAAGATATTCAGCATCCCAGCCAGTACCAGATTAACCTTGGCAGCAAAACGGCCCCTGTACACCGTTCTCCACTCCGCTAAGGAATTATCGGTTGTTACCTCTAAGGGAGCTGATTGATGGTTCTGTGATAACTGGCATTATAAGCATCTATAACTGCCTGTAGAACATCCATATATCAGTTGGTGTTGTAGGCCGTGAAATATCTCCACATCTTAAGTTTTAAGATACTGTTAAAACACTCTAATACAGCAGCTTTTACTTCCATGTGTATTACAAAATGTTTAAAAATCATTTTCCCATATCTGTTTGCAGTTTTTTAGTGGTTCACCCTTTCCTGAAAATGGCTTTGTTTAAAGGCTGTGGTGATGCTAGTACCACTTTTATCGCTTAGAGCTTCTGAAAAGGCATGCTTGGACAATACATCTGTAAATATATATCGAGCACCATTATTATGCTTGGCTAGATCTTGAAGACTGATTATGTCCAGTTATCATTGATAATCTAGCTGTGCATTAATGATGGTCGTCTCCTCTTAAAGCGTCTCCTAGCTGGCTTGCCCAGATAACCAGGGGGCATATTATCAAGTAACGGCGTTAAAATTATCACCGCTTTAGCGGCAGAAAACAGCCGCTAAAAGCGGCGATAATGGGCTTGAGAATATGCCCTTGAGAATTCCCATAGAAGCCCATGTTCTGGTGTCAACATGGGTTTCTATTGGAATTCTCTGCGGCATATTATCAAGCCCATTATCGCCGCTTTAGCTGCAGTTTTCTGCCACCAAAGCGGCGATAATTTTAACGCGGTGCTTGATAATATGCCCCCAGGTCTTCACATGCACTCTGTTTACCGGCTCATTTTCAACTAGAGTCCTTCTAAACAGAGCTTTGGTGTTTTCGACCCAGCTGGTATCATAATAAAGCTTCCTTAACCCGCTCCCCCGATGTGTTCTCAGCCCCTGCATTCCTTGAAATGTAAGACAATGGTTTTGTGTAAGGGCATTTTATTAAAAATAAAGAAATGTAAGCAACCACTAAACAGGCCATACTTTACAGTTTCATGGCACACGTCTTGTTGTTGTTGTTGTTGGATAGTTTGCTGACTGTTCATTGCATACGCATAATATGACAAATGCTACATACATTACAAGGGACCCGGCAAATAATTTGCCTCAGCATCACAAGTTTTGATATTTTTACAGCTATAAACTCAACGGCTCTATACAGGACTTCCCGCTCACCCCTCCTATAACTTTGGACACTCTGGATACTGATGGCATTCAAAAGATCATACAATTCTCTGTCATACAATAGAAAACCTTTTTTTCTGAAATAATATTCGGTCAGAAGCTCCGAGGCGATATGTAAGCTGGTCTTCAGTGATAGTAGCAACTCCCTCACACTGCATCTGTACGCACTCCAGTATTCATCGGTTGTAGGTAGCCACGCCTTGATACACCAATTGGCTATGCACGTAGGACTGTCACACTGGGTTGCCGTGCTCAGCTCACTAAGCTTCAGATAGCGAAGGGTTACAGGTTGTATTTTAGCTATTCTTTCTTTAAGCAACACGTGTACCAATCTGACAATACATATGTACCCTGGACGTAACTCAGAAGCATCTTGCGCACCAACATTCTGATCCTTATCCTCCTTAAGGTGAGTAAGTATGTAAAGTTAAATACAATAATGACATGCTACCGGTCATTTTTTCAAACTGTTTTTATGGGGCTAAAGAGCTGACACATCTATTTTTAAAATAAATATCACACACACACACTTTCTGCCATCCTTCTAACAAAATATGAAGACAAACCTTGCATACCTCTGAGTTTTGAGCTTGACTTGCTTGAGCATCGGATCCCTTTGAGCATGGTCAACGTGACCTTAATCATATCAGGGTAGACATTTTTCTTTTCCTCAGACAAACCATACACCAACGTTAACAGTTTCTATAATTTGTTTGGGTCTAGCAAGCTACATATATGATGGATTGTTTTTGAAGTGTATGAGTCACATAGATACTCTTGAGCCTCTTGCTGACGATCATTAATTTTAGGGCCGTAACAGAGAATATAATAGTCACGTTTGACACACGCATTCAGAACATTCTCAGCGAAACCTTTAACAGGCCACATGGAGTCGTAGGGTACGCCTGAAGCTTTCTTTTCAAAAGCTGCGATATTATAGGTACAAACAAATTTCTTACACAGGTCTTTATTTTGGCTTATGGAACTTTCAGTCTGCATAGGCAGTAACACTTTACGGCGGTAACCTTTGGTGACGTCCACTGTACCATGGCACTTTTTGCTGATGCTTTCTACGGTTCAAAAAAGCAAGCTAAAAATAAATTTTAGCCATATATACAGTATAAGTAAGTGCATAGAATTATTTTTACTAACCTCGTCATTTTCATGGGACTGTGCTGCTGCTCTGAAATCTTGATAGTCGCTGAGGCATAACTGGCGTCAAGGTGTGCGTGCGGCTGTTGCACGAGGATACCCCTGGGAACCAATTCCTCCAGAAACCCCATATCTTCATAGACCGGTGAGTTAGGAGCTGTTATAGATTCTTTGCCATCTTCCAGGTCGATGAAATTGTTCTGGCATTTGCTTTGTTACTCGAGGCTTTTCTGCCGCCGCTAAAGCCCTCAATAGGGGATAATATTAGCAGCAAATCCTTAAAGCTGAGTATTTCCAACCGCAGGCAGAGCTCCTCGTCAAAACCTCATTAAGGTCACTCTGCAGTTCTTTCTGCTCAATTGCTGCTGGTGTCAGGCTATGATAATAGCTATCAATAGTGTTCAAAGCACCACCAGAGCGTGTCTTTTTGATGAGATGGCTGTATCTTTTCCTAATGACCGAACCACCTCTTTTTGGAGGGCAGCTCCTAGGTTTGGTATAGGCTGCTTCTACTATAAGCATAAAAAAAGAGCATACTCCTCTACATCACATCATGGTCACCTGATTGCCTGGGGCTCTGACTCATTTAGGGCTGCTGCATTGCCATAACCACGTGGTAGATCCATAAGCACGTGACTAGCACATGACCAGGGTGATGTTACAACACATGTGACCCAACACGGTCATGTGACCCCCCTTAACCCCTTCCTCCCCCTCTGGAAGTGACGTCACTGGCGGTGAGTGCCCCCAGGGGCCTGTAAATCCTGGCAACGGAAGTGACATCACTTCCAGGGTGGGACAACTGTCACTTTTTGCTTGATGTGGGAGGTAGCCCTCATTACAACTAGCGTATGAAATCAGAAATGGAAGTATCTTCTTGGGACATAGCAAGTGTGTTCCATCTCTTCCTGCAGTAACTGAATCAGCATTCTCCTTCTGCTGCGTTGAACTTCCTCTGCAGTACAGTTCACCCGCAGTGGAACAGGTGATCAACCTGGAACTTTTTATGCCCGCTAATATCAAACCTGTGCATGGCCACCCCAGGGCTGGTCCCGATCCTGTTATGCTGCTCTTGTTTTAGCTGCCATTAGGTACTCTAAATCACGCTACTCAACAGTACCCACAAGCCACCCGAGACATTTGGTTCCTGGTCCTTTCAGCAAGGTCACGCCCAAAGTTTTTGCCTCACCACCCTGTTTTTGTTGATTTTAGACCAATGTGTGCCGGTGCTAAAGTGCTTTTGCTCTCTCCTTTAAACATGGAAAAATTGCCTTAAACCCAATTGGCAGATTTAATTTACTTATAAGTCCCTAGCCAAGGTGGTACTACATATGCCCAGGACCTGTAAATTAAATGCTACACTGATTGTGCCACCCACTTAAGTAGTCTTTTAAACATGTCTCAGGCCTGCAATTGCAGCCTGTCTGTGCAGTTTCAAACTGCCATTTCAACCTGGGAAAATAAACCTTTTGCCTGGCCTAAACTTTCCTTTTAGTACATATAAGTCACCCCTAAGGTAGGACATAAACAGCCCATAGAGCAGGGTGCACTGTAATTATAAAATTGGACATGGACATTTCCGTTTTAGATGTCTTGACTAACCCACAAATTCATTTTCACTACTGTGAGGCCTACGTCTCATATAGGATAACATTGAGTTAACTTGTCACATTAAATAAATGCTAACATTTGATTGGAAGTAGGTAGGAAAGTCAAGTTAAGTTTGGTGTCGGATGTGTGTATGGTCATTTGGTCAATGGTATGGCCAGTTAGAAGTGCCAAAGAAAAGGGAGAGCCAAGGCTTACATTAGATGTAGAGAAGTTTTACATCATGTGTCCTGGCAGGGGGCGGTGACTTATAGTCACACGCTAAAGGTGGGAAAGAAAAAGAGAGAGCGCACCATCAGTGGTGCACGGTTAGAACAAATACCTTTCATTGCCCGGTCAGTGCTGGAACACTTACTACTCTAAAGTCTGCCGCCCGTATGGCACCTAGTTCGTGCCCATCAACAGACCCCCATTTTCCACCCCTCGGGGTGGTTTTTTCCCTAACCAGTTTCAGCAACCGCAGCATCCCATGATGGGCTGTAATCCAGCTTTTATGCAGATGCCTTCCTTCCCCCCAGAACATGTACAGGCTGCCTTTTTTAGAGAGAGGCAGGAGGGGAAGAGGAAGGAGAAGTGGGACAAATCAGGTCCGCTGGCAACAAGAAGACCCGGTGGGAAACAACACTCGCAGCAGGACCAAGGAACAGACAGCAGGACCAAGCAATCAGAGAGTCTAGTGACTAACCTATCCAAACTGACCCTCACCCTGACAGAAATATTGACCTTGAGCAGGCTGTATTTAATGATATGAAGAATTTTGTAGACCCAAGCACATTTAAGAATTTTAAGAATCTGAGTTTTACTGAGTTCCTCGCCCTCTAAAATTTGCAAAGTAATGGCACCATCATAATTAAGCCTGCAGATAAAGGAGGGGGTTTGGTCATTATAGATAAAGAAGATTATGAAACCAAATTTAGATGTCTTCTACACGAATGGAAAAACTACACTCCATTGTCAACAGATCCCACACCTTCACTCAAAGTAAAAATTGAGAGTCTGGTGAGCTGCGCCGAAGCAAATGGTCACATCTCCAGGCACGAAGCAGACTTCCTCACTGCTGATGACAGTGTCATCCTGTACTTTTACACCTTACCATAGACACACAAGAACAGAATTCCTCCACCAGGGCGCCCGATAGTTTCAGGTATTGGGTCCTTGTTGGAACCACTATCAAGGTTTTGTGACTTTGCCTTCAACCCTTGATACAGAAGACCTCCACCTACCTTAAGGATACCAAGACCCTACTGGCTTTTCTGCAGAATCTCTTCGTAGACGAAGACTCCACCATACTGGTCATGTTGGACATTGAGAGCCTGTACTCTAGTATCCCTCAGGATGCAACAAATAGGGTACTAGCTAAGGCACTAGCAGAGACGACATGGGAGTACAACACCCCGCAACAGATCATTATTGAATGTGCCACCTTGGCACTGAAACTGAATTTTTTTTAGTACGAAGGAGAGCTGTTTCTGCAGACAACAGGAACTGCTATGGGCAGCACCTTTGCTCTGAGTGTGGCTGGTCTTCATGTACATGACTTCGAACAGAAGTACGTCCTGGCCAAAGACAACCCTTTTGTGTCTTACTTATCCTGCTGGAGAAGATATATAGACGACGTCCTTGTCATTTGGCAAGGACCTGAAGACATCTTGGTGGACTTTTTCAAATGGATCAATACCTGTGATGCCAATTTGCGGTTCGCTCACACCCATGATAAGAAATAGATGGTCGTCCTGGATGTTACCATCTCCAAGGAAGAAGGGAGACTAACAACCAAGACATATTATAAACCAACGGCAAAAAACAACCTTCTAGCCTTCTCTAGTTTCCATCCAAGAACCCTTCGTGAGAATCTTCCGTATGGACAGTACCTTAGAATCAGGAGGAATTGTAGCAGTACTGATGATTACCGCACACAAGCCACTGACGTATCTAAAAAACTACGTAATCGTGGCTACTCTGAGAACATTCTCAAGAAGAGTTACAAGCGAGCAAGGAACCAGCCTCGCTAAACCCTCTTGGAAGATATCCCGAGACGCACTGAGAAAACCCCACTGACATGTGTGACCACGTATAGTACGGCATCGAATGCAGTCACGAAGTCTATCAATAGACATTGGAAAATTCTAGAAACTGGCAACAGAAAATGGGAAAAGCCCCTCTCTTCATTTAAAAGAGCAAGAAGGGATTGCCTAGTACACACTCGCCCTAAAAAACCTGACACTAATACCAATCCGTCAGTGCTTAACGCATGGGGCTTACGCAGTGTTGTGGGAAATTTTCCCTGTGGCAACTGTAGTGTCTGCCACCTGAATTCTGCCTCTAAGGCACTAGCACTTGAGCCTAACAAAATCTGGACCCAGAGAGCCCACACAAATTGTAATTCAAGCAATGTGATTTATCTTATTACGTGCCCTTGTGGCCTACGATATCTGGGTATGACCACCCAGAAGATAAAACAACGTATATGTGAACACCGGAGCAACATCCGATGTAAGAAGAATGCCACTAAGATGACTGAACATTTTCTGCAGGATAACCATACTACCAACGATATACACTGGACAGTAATCGAACAAATGAGACCCGGCAGAAACACACAGGGGGCCCTATTTGAGAAAGAGCAATGTTGGGTATATCGTTTGGCCACCCATAAGCAAGGAATGAATGACAACATTCCATGGGGGTCAGTCCTGAGACGATAATCGCTGTGTACTTTCCAAATTAACCTTTTTAGACCCTGTTACTTTTCAGGTACCATAGATACACCTGACCATCTACATGGCCATTCAGTCACATGATATCATGTAACAGTATTAAGTGCCGACCTCTCTACTGGTGTCCATGAATAATTCCACCTATAATGGACCTATAGTCACTAATTATAGCTCAATGGTTGTTTCTACACCTTAATACAGACATCCGATCTAACTCTATAAGGAAACAAGGCAGACCTCCAACATTTTCGGGGTCCTGTAAACGGGCACGAACTAGGTGCCATACGGGCGGCAGACTTTGGAGTAGTAAGTGTTCCAGCACTGACCGGGCGATAAAAGGTATTTGTTCTAACTGTGCACCATAAGAACTGATGGTGCGCTCTCTCTTTTTCTTTCCCACCTTTAGCGTGTGACTATAAGTCACCACCCCCTGCCAGGACCCACGATGTAAAACTTCTCTACATCTAATGAAAGCCTTGGCTTCCCCTTTTATTTGGAGCACTTCTAACTGGCCATCCCATCAACCCAACAACCGTACACATGTCTATTTAAAGTCAGTTTCACTTTTTCTCTACGCAACTTTGATACCACTAGAGCAGGCAAACTTACAGGTTAAGTGCCGCTCATGGCAAACTTTGCAGACTCCATTTTGAAAATTTTCTTCTGGAAATTCTCCAGACCACTAAGTGTTAGTATTAGCATTGTGCTTAGTCAGTCATCTACACTAGCACCACGTCCAGAATAGCGCTTATTTCGTCACATACATTATCCACATGTGAACGCACAAATTCATGATGTTACAGCTAAGGGCACTTGCAACTGCATGAAAAGGATCGCTCGCATTTGGACTGATTATCAGACTAAATGTGTGTGAATTGTCATGTCTTTTGTCTGTTTTTCTATGTGTCCTTCTCTCCCTACAGAGTCCTTTGTGCATTCAGAAGTCCTGAGGGCGTTAATTGCAAACCGTGAGTAATTTGGTTCCCATTGCGGCCACTGGTTAGGGTGCACCTTAGCGAGTGCATACCGCCGTGGTCCCTGGTCCTGAAGAAAGCCTCACGATTGGCATTTGGAGGCTGAAACATGTAGACCTCACTTTTACTTAGGATGTGACTGACCAATTTACTCAGTCACAACATCCACTGCACATTACACATTTTAATCTAGCCTTACTATCCCACCATTGAAAAACATTCTGGAATAGTAAAGGCTATTTTATCCCCACCTTTGCACCATCACTTGCACTTATCACAAAACAAACAAAATCCCGCTCCGCTGTAGTCAGGCGTAGCGCAGCATGAAAGATTAATAAATCTGCCCCAGAGAGCAACTTTCAGTCAAATACCGGTATAGAGGAGGTCCTGTGGAAGAAGGAACAAGCAGGAGCATGAAGCGCTGAGAGTAGTGTAGGGAAGGAGCTACGTCACCCGGAGCTGGGGTGAGAGCCTTGTAAATCACCCCCTGTTTGTGCACCATTGTCTCGTCCCTCAGCAGGTCCGTGGTCTATCTTCAGTAGGAGGAGAAACCCTTCTAAAGTGAGGTCAGGTGTATGCACAATGTTTTCCACAAGCCATGACTCATGGCTGTGGGATTGTAAACATGAACTGCGGCATTGGTACTGCAACTTCCAGAGCCACAAGGTGGTCTACAAACTTGTTTTGATCATTTCTGTGGGACCTCTGCTATGATTTGGGTATCCTGGTGCACGAGTACTGGGTGGCGTCTCTAGTACCCCATCAGCGCTGGTAACAATTTCATCAAACAACCCAGCATCAAATTTATTTTCAGGTGAGCTCTCTGATTGTTTAAGTAGAGGCGTTTTATGGTTGGCCAGCCAATGAGGTCACCTGCATCACCTGGGGAGGTGGGGGCCAGGTGCAAGGTACAAGTCCTAAAAAAAGAAGTGGGGGGACTAACCAAGTTAGGCAGTATGCAAGTGACGTCATGGCACGTGACATCATAGCACATGCCTTCGCGCTGTGGCCATCACAACACATGACCTCACAAGAAGTGACATCGGATCGTAACATCGCACACATATGTTTACCAGGTCTATCATGAGTACATTTGAGCGCATTACAACATTTTACAAGTGATATTTTGACCCGATTATGCCAGAACTGACTCAGCTCCAAAGGAAAATCTGGGCCTCAACGTAAACATTTATTTGTTAAAATCTCTGCCACAAAGAAATGAGCAGCAAGCAGAAACGTGGCAGTAAATCTGTTCTGCTTAATTGGTTGCAAAGTCTGCATTACAACATAACATATGTGGTTAAGGCACCTGCTGCAGAGTTATTTTTGTGCCCAGTAAATCTCTCTGAATAATGATAATGGTAAGATAACTCTGGAGGTTAAAGCATTTAGTGGAGAAATGTGTTTTCTCTAGTCCCAGTTTTACCGCAAAGGAGCATAAAAGGTTAATGTGCCTCCTGCAAAGCACAGCATCTAACATGCGGATGACAGATTTGTATTTTCTGTAGCTAGGTAAAGTGGGTTACTTCTTTTAATACAAAGGTCCTTTTGTTACTTGCAGTTCATTAATTGTAATCCTTCTGATATAGCACGGTGAGCTATAAAGGACATGTGACTCCTACACCTTGTAACCCTCACTGCCTTATGTAATACATCCTGTACATTAATTTACACACATATGATTTATTGCCAGCGTACAATATATACGTGTGATATAAATCGCTCAGACACCTTGCATTGGGATGTATAAAAGACATTAAAAAAATAGTGATATTTAAATTGTTATTTGTGTAAATACTGGAACAGGCCAGTTCATCTGACATTCTAACGGTTCATGCATATATCTTATATGCAGGGACTGTGCAAAGTAAAAGCATGCCTCTCCTAAGTACATGTGAAGTAATAACAAGCTGTGTGCCTTTGTTGCCCCTCCCTGTGCCTCTCCTAAGTACCTGTGAAACAATAACAAGCTGTGTTCCTTTGTTGCCCCTCCCCATGCCTCTCCTAAGTACATGTGAAGTAATAACAAGCTGTGTGCCTTTGTTGCCCCTCCCTGTGCCTCTCCTAAGTACCTGTGAAGCAATAACAAGCTGTGTTCCTTTGTTGCCCCTCCCCATGCCTCTCCTAAGTACATGTGAAGTAATAACAAGCTGTGTGCCTTTGTTGCCCCTCCCCGTGCCTTTCCTAAGTACATGTGAAATAATAACAAACGGTGTGCCTTTGTTGCCCCTCCCTGTGCCTCTCCTAAGTACTTGTGAAGTAATAACAAGCTGTGAGCCTTTGTTGCCCCTCCCCGTGCCTCTCCTAAGCAATGTTCCCTCTAATTTCTGTCCTCTGTGTGCGGCAGTGGAGGGTCTCTGTGCGCTGCAACCATTGCTATGTGCGCCAGGAACCAGCCGCGCGTGTGCGCGGCGCCAAATGTCATTCAGAACGTTTACTTTAAAAAGTGAAAAGATGGTGCATTTTCACACATACAGTGCCACAATAAGGGTCTTAAGGGCAGTTTCCAAATTGGATAAACACGCCATGGCATGAATTGGTTACACAGGCAAGTACACTTCAAGTTTAGAAAAGCACAAGACTTCAACGGTGGTACCATCATAAGATTTTAATAAATATTCTTAACTTGAGCACTGTTAATTGGGTGGGGAAATGTTGTGAGCCTATACAATATCACATATAAACAATAAGGGAGACATGTCAAGTGGCATCACTAGAGGAGTGACAGGGTTGCTTCTCACGGTGATCTTTGGCATTTTTCCAGTGGTGATAAACTCTATCTAGGTCAACTTTCCTGTTCAGGAGGTAGGCCTTTGTCCTCATCAGCATATCCAAATGCTTCTGCTCTAGTCTATTCCTCAATTTACTCTTGATAGTATTCATGAGGCTGAATCCTCGTTCACAATCTGCACTAGATGCTTGAAACGTTGCGCAGACATCAACAAGCTGAGACACCACACTATACTGAGCAGCATTGCGTACAGTGAAAGTCACCATGTCTTGAAAGGTGGTAAATAACCCACCCTTTACATGTTCTGCCACCACATATTTATAGTCTCTGTATTGTCGAACATCTTCTGGTGTTTCGCAATCACCCAGGACCAAGACATTTTTATACTTTTCTACAAGTCTTTGAATATTCTCAGTCCCAAAATCAAAATGTGATTGTGCTGCCATTGCCTGGATTTCAAAACTTGTCCATTCTTTCAGCTCATCTTCAGGGAACCTTTTTTGCATGTGCTCACAAAGAAGGGAAACAAAAGACAAAACAGGCCCACTGTCAAACTCTTGCCTTTCCTTGTACAACACCATCAGATCTCTTACGTTGCTGCTCCAAAAGACAGTGTCCCCAAATACTGTTGCTTAACTTGGCCAATCTTTGCTCTTGCATACTGCACAGCTTCAACAGTAGTCAGAGAACTTTTTTGGAATAGTTTGTACAAAGATGCAAATTCACCCAGAATGTCATTAAGTACTGCAAGTGAAATATGGTAGTTGGAGTTTGATAGCTTTTTGTAACAATATTTAGCAACTGGATCATTCTCCTCAACTTTCTCATGCTCAAAGTACTTAAGAACAGCCTCGTAATTATGAATTAGTGCACCAACAGCAAAATGCCTTGAAAGCCACCGGACTTCATTCAGTGGTCGAAAAGAGACCACTTCACATCCAGTGACCGATGCAATTTCATCCAGCTTGGACTTCCTTGCAGACGATCTGGAGAACACAGTGTAGACAGGCCTCAATAATGTCTCCATCTCTTTAACCATTGGAACCCTTTTCCAGGCATAATCAACTCCCAAATCTTCTCGATGGGCAACACAATGCTGCTCAACTAGATGAGGTATGGATTGTTTAAGGCGAGTAGCAACACCATTATTCTTACCCAGCATCACGGACGCACCATCAGATGTGAACATGACCATTTTCATAAGGTCCAGTTCATTGGCAGTGTAGAATTCTTTCACAGCAGTAGTGATAGCCTCAGCATTACAACTAGTCAGCTTCACTATGCCCCCAAACTGTGTTTTGTGCTCTGTTGATGTTACAGGTCGGAACTTGAAGTACAGGATGAGCATTTTTGAAACAGAAATATCTGTGCTCTCATCAATTATCAATGTATGATACAAAGCATGCCGAAGTTCTGCCATAGCTTCACAGTGTATCACGCTATTGATGGCCTCAAGGAACTCAAAGGCATAGTTCTTGCTCCTCCAGCTGTCTGGTATCTTGACATACAAAGCTAGGTGGTCATGGATGTCTTGTACAGATAACATTGAAGTATTCATCTTGACTGTCAGCAACACGTTGTTGATGAGAATCTTTATCTCTTCAGGCATAGATCTTTGGCGTTCAACTACTTCCATTCTATTTGCTTTGTCAGTGGCAGTTTCTTTCAGCATTGCCCGCACTCCATAACCAAACGTGGCAGCAGCACTTCTGTTTCTCAATATCACCATGGCAGACTTGTGTACTTTGCTAAGTAGATGGCGTTTCATGTAATCCAGTTTACAGCCATCACTCCATTTCTTCCCTGTGGAAAAGTCCCCAACAATCTTGGCTTCGGCACATGCTTTGCAAATCAAGCCCACGTCTGGACTGTATTGAAAAACTTCCCCGAGTTGCACGCGAACCTTGCTTCGTGATTTCTGCGTCTCAGCCTCCACAATTTCTTTCATCCACTCTTCTTTGAATACAAGGCAACATTTCTTCCTTTGTGGTGAAGTACTGCACTCTCTCAAAGTGACAGCTTTGCGCTTGAACATTTCCGTGCCCGCCGGTTTGAACCTGCTTTGCCACAAAGCCTGCAAGATAAGGGAACATGGCTTACGTTGACGCCTAGATCATGAATGCAATCCGTTATGCTACAATGTACAAGATGCACCACAGTTTAACTCTACCAAACAATTACCTCTTCTGCTTGAACTTGTGTACGCCTGTTTAAATGTATGGGGTTCTGGCAGCGAAACCTGCAACAGAAGATGCACTACTTTAACTCTAGCAAACAATTACCTGTTTATTCTGCCTGTACTCCCGTCTGCCTGTGCAATTGTATTCGTAGTACGGTCTCACGAGCCTGCAAAAGAAAATGGGTGCAGACTGTGAATCTATTTACCCAGCAACCCCCAACCCAACGAGGAACCTAAACAGAATTACCTTGTCTTTGTGGGTACTCGCACCTGACCACTCATATCCAAATACCTTACAGACTGGAAACCTGCAATTGAAGACAAGATAGTCAGCAAACGCTGAGACCCCAATAGGAAAAATGACCAAATAATTACCTGGGATTCCAGTCTAGGATAAACAGGCGTGTGCCCATGTGTTTCATTATTAGCATTCATTATAGTATTTATTTTCCCAATCTTATAGAGGTGAAAGGTTGTGTCAGCCTTCCACACATTGGAACATTTAATCTGATGGTTCTACTGGGTGGTGGTGGTGGCGGCATCACTCCAAAAAATATTGTGGACTTCCAAGATGATCTTTTATTTGAGAGGAGTTTGAGGGGTCTGTACTAAACTGCAGGTGCTTGGTCTAGATCAGAGGTTCCCAAACTTTTGACTCCTGAGGACCCCCACTGACTCACCACTGGAAGCCGGGGACCCCAGAAATGTGTATGATTTAAATTTCAAACATTAAAAGAGTTATTCGAAAAAAATAAACACACATGGGCACACAAAAACAAATACTCTAATTACTAAGGATTTTAGTAATTTATATTGGAAGAGTTTGCAAAAAACGGGAACATGTAATGGGAAGGTTGGTGCTGCATCTCGGTGATTAACTTTTAAATAGTTAGTTTTATTTCACAGCACAAGGCTCCTGCCAGGGCCAGAGTGGAAACCCAAAGCAGCCCAGGCAAGTGGTTTCAGACCAGTCCCCATACAGTGCACACTAAGTGCAGTGAGTGGCCTCTCCCCCCAAGAAAAGTTAGGAATCAATGGTGCATTCTACAACACATTTATCATTATATATTGAATTGTATTAGCTTTTAAGGAATAGTAAATGACGATCTTACAATGCACCAGCATACAACAATCTTTGTTGGGATTCTTCAATGATTCCCTTAATATCACCCTTCAACTGTGCCTCTCATTCCTGTCACATGTATTTCATTTGTTTTATAGCATCTCTCATACCATTGTACGATGTCAGAGTACTTTACATCACACACACACAGAGACAATGAATCATGTGTGTAAATCAGTGTAGAGAAAATGTTACATACAAAGGGGACTACAAGGTGTAGGAGTCGTATGCCATTCATACTGGTAGGCATTTTTAAAGAGTGCTTGTATGGTGTTAGAAAGGATAGACGGACCGGGAGGGTCGGCCGGGGTCAGGGGGAGAGGTCTCCGGGGAGAGCCGTCTCCAGCGATCGTACAGACAAGTAACTTTCCCCCCCACAGACGGATACCACACACGGATAAGGTTCAGGGTTCTTTATAAGCACTTCTTAGGGTACGGTTGAATGGTACAAGGAGGTCTGGACTCAGGGGTCCCCTCGATTCAAGTCTCTCAAAGCAGGGTAAGGGGTAGCGGGACAGTCTGTCTACCAGTCAGGTAGCTTGGATGAGATGATGATTAGCTCACAATCCTCGAGCTTAGTTGGTACGGGCCGCGGCAGCGCCAGCAGGTCCCGGTGGAGATGGTCGGTACACGGTCCGCGGTAGCACCAGCAGGTCCCGGAAAGATGGTCGATGTACGGTCCGCGGCAGCGCCAGCAGGTCCCGGTGAGGATGGTCGTTACAACGGGCCGCGGCAGCGCCAGCAGGTCCCGACGAGGATGGATGTTGTAGAAGGCCGCGGCAGCGCCAGCAGGCAGGACGATGGTTCACAAGAGCGGGCTACGGCAGCGCCAGTAGTCCGTCAAGGCTGAGTTCTCTCGGTGTCTCTCGACTCCAGGATACAACTGCCTTCCTGCTCCGGAGCTGCCCCAGTTATAGGGCAGGCGCTCTTTGATGTCCGGACCCTCGCACTTGGAGGTCGGAGGGCCCGGGATGAAGGTGTCCAGACACCCAGCAGGGGGTGGAGCCAGCGCCTGGGGGAGCTGGAGGCGATCGGCACCTGGCGGGGGAAGAGCTCTTGACACTTCGTCCTCCCATTGACCTGCCAAGTGGTCCGCTCACCTCCCGGGTGGATGGTGGTGCCGGGATGTCGGGGCCGGTCAGGCCCGGGGTTAGGGTCGGGGCGAGGCCACGCGGCCTCGTGGTGCAGGGCCCAAGATGGCGGCTTGAACCGGCCGGGGGAGCCGGTGGGGCTGGGCCCCGTGATGAGTAGAGGTCCGAGGGCAGAAGATCCGTCGGGAGACGGGGTACAGGTGCTTTTCGTGGGTTATGCCTGGCGGGCCGGAGCTCGGGCCCTGTCGTGCGGGGAGGGAGCAAGCCCTTCGTGTGGCCTGTCCAACATATGGAAAAGCACAAAATCAGGATTCGGAACATAACACAGTGGTTAGCATTGACTAACAATAAACATTTATTTCCACCCAAATAAACCCCTTTAGCAGCATCAGGATAATGAAAGACAGGGAAAACATAAGTTACTAATTTGTACCATGCAGTGTGTAAGCAGATCTTTGATGACAGTTTATAGGTCACTGGGCTAGATTATGATGGTCTCTTATGAGCTGCAGAGTAACAAAAGAATCTATGTGACAAAAGCAGTAACCAACTGACTTATGCACATAAAATACTGTTTTTTAAAATACATGGTATGCGTTCTTTGCAGCAGGCATATTAACCCTCTGTGCTACATTAGATAAGTGAAACCTGCCCTATACCTCCCCATTTGTCCGTCTACCCCTCTGCCCCCACTTACTTTCTGTTACTGTCCCACTGGTTTTTTTTGCAACTTTTAAATAGCACGAACTCGACCCGAAGGTATTGGAGCGCTTTACATGAGCACCGTATTTACATTATATATTCAGGCACAGGGAGATTAAGGGATTTGCCCACAATCACAGGATGTGGACGCGACCTCGAGGCTCAAACTCTGGCACCAAAGTTCATCAGAATGCCACAATAGTCCCCGCACCATCCACCTATAACACGTACCTAGTATCCAGCGAACAATAATGTCTCTGAATTCGATTATTCTCAAATACATCAGACATTTCTTACTGCAGCATAAATAGTGCAATACATTTGTAAAAAAAACGAAAAACATTTATAGTGTTTCAGAATCAATTTAACAAAACCATGCCTTTCTTTGTGAATGATCCCTGTTTTAATTAAGTCATTAATTTGTTCTTCAGAATCAAAAATTCTGGGCAAATAACTTAATCTCCCCGTGTCTAGCAAAAATGAATGTGTTCTTGTGTACACTGGTGCTCATGTAAAGCGCTCCGATACCTTCGGGTTAAGTTTGTGCCATATATAAGTATGGGAAAAAATTATTATACATGAGCAGGTTTCCAAAATATGCCAGTTTGTGCATTTGACCAAATTTAAAGTGCAGCCACAATACCACATCTCTGACCCATGATTATGCCCACTATTTCCAGCTCATTTGAAATGTACTTCTACATAATGTGCATGTGCAGCAAAGACAACCCGCTAGGCATCACAGAATATCACTTCTGCTTACTTTTGTGAATTAGGCTTGCTTCATTCATGCATGCATTATTATTTTTCAGTGTCTAGAAGTTTTCATTGATTGCAGGAAGCTAACCTTAAGGGATTGTATATCTAGTTTTAATTAAGCATTATTTGAACTTCCAGGTAATCTTAAAATAAAATCTTGTGGTCAAACAACTGTACGCCTCCCCGCCAACCAAATTCCAACCATTGTACATATCTTTTGCATTCATTTAATTTTTTGACTTGATTCTGTATTTTTTCAACCATAAAAGTATACGACACATAGGTGGATATACATATAATGAATACATTAAAAAAACCATCTTATGAGCGGGCTGGTGAAGGTGGACATACACCCTGTCTACCTAATGAGGGGTCGGAGACAGGCTGCTGGGGTGCTGCTGGTGGAGGGCGATGGAGGACAGGGACGACGACTAATTGCCAGACTGTACCGGGCATTGGCGGAGGGCCTTCCTGGGGCTCCTGCTGTGGCAGAGGACTTGAGGGACTAGGCAGATACGCTGCACTGCCTGACTTGGTAGGAAAGGTTTCTCATCCATTAGGCCTTATGTCCTGAATAACATTCCAAAGTGGAGGAACCATAGTCATCTGATGGTGTGAATGTCACAGACTCATTGGCCACACCATCAGGTTTGACCACCAATACTGCAACATTTTTGTAACCTCCTCTTCCTTATCAGCTCCTTGTCCAGTCCGAAGGTGTTTGAATTCTTTAAAGTGCAGACCTTAATGGCCTTTACTGAAGATACATTGTCAGTCTTAGGAAGTGGCACCACCATCTTTGATCTCAAATTTTTCTTTTGCATGAAAGACAGCACTGTGGGTGCAGGTACCAGCATTGAAGAAGTCCACAGATGGCACAATAAAAGCCATCACACAGCCCTCTAAGCCCAGGATTTAAAGAAGTTACTGTGAAGCCCGAGGTGGTATTGATGGTAATCAGAGCCCCTTCACGGGCTGTGATTACCATCAATACTTAAACAAAAGGCCACAATCGTCCCTGCACCGCGCTTTACTAACAAAAGAGTAGAGCCAGTTTAAAAACACAGCGTGTACTTTGGTACACGCTGTGTTTTTAAACAGACTCTACTCTTTTGTTAGTAAAGCGCGGGGACGATTGTGGTCTTTTGTTTAAGTATTGATGGTAATCAGAGCCTCTTCACGGGCTGTGATTACCATCAATACGTAAACAAAAGGCCACAATCTGCCCTGCTCTCTGCAGCCACACGCCCCCAAGCTGCCACAAGCACCCAAGCCGCCACAAGCCCCCAAGCCGCCACAAGCCCCCAAGCCCCCAAGCCCCCACAAGCCCCCTTACCTGCACTCGTCACTACTCCTCCAGCACCGCATGAAAAGTGCCTGCTTTTCGTGCCGCTCGCTTCTTTAAAGCGGCGGTGTGACTCTCTTCTCTTGCGGGACGTCCTGGCTGCGTTGTGCGTGCTCCCCTGCTGGCAGTGCGCGCTGATGTCAGGGGAGGTGTGCACGCGCGCGCCCCTTAAAGGGAACAGTGCTCCTAAATACTTGTGAAGTAATAACATGCTGCAAGCCTTCGTTGCCCCTGCCCGTGCCTCTCCTAAGTAATTGTGAATTAATAACAAGCTGTGAGCCTTTGTTGCCCTTGCCCGGGCCTCTCCTAAGTACTTGGGAAGCAATAACAAGCTGTGAGCCTTTGTTGCCCCTACCCGTGCCTCTCCTAAGTACTTGTGAAGCGATAACAAGCTGTGTGCCTTAGTTGCCATTCCCCATGCCTCTACTAAGTACTTGTGTGCCTTTGTTGCCCCTGCCTCTCTTAGATACCTGTAAAGTGATAAAATGTGTGTCTTTGTTGCCCCTCCCCATGGCTCTCCTACATATGTGTGAAGAAATAACAAGCTGCAAGCCTTCGTTGCCCCTGTTGTGCCTCTCCTAAGTAATTGTGATGTAATAACAAGCTGTGAGCCTTTGTTGCCCCTGCCCGTGCCTCTCCTAAGTACTTGTGAAGCAATAACAAGCTGTGAGCCTTTGTTGCCCCTACCCGTGCCTCTCCTAAGTACTTGTGAAGCGATAACAAGCTGTGTGCCTTAGTTGCCATTCCCCATGCCTCTACTAAGTACTTGTGTGCCTTTGTTGCCCCTGCCTCTCTTAGATACCTGTAAAGTGATAAAATGTGTGTCTTTGTTGCCCCTCCCCATGGCTCTCCTACATATGTGTGAAGAAATAATAAGCTGCAAGCCTTCGTTGCCCCTGCCGTGCCTCTCCTAAGTAATTGTGACGTAATAACAAGCTGTGAGCCTTTGTTGCCCCTGCCCGTGCCTCTCCTAAGTACTTGTGAAGCAATAACAAGCTGTGAGCCTTTGTTGCCCCTGCCCGTGCCTCTCCTAAGTACTTGTGAAGCGATAACAAGCTGTGTGCCTTAGTTGCCATTCCCCATGCCTCTACTAAGTACTTGTGTGCCTTTGTTGCCCCTGCCTCTCTTAGATACCTGTAAAGTGATAAAATGTGTGTCTTTGTTGCCCCTCCCCGTGCCTCTCCTACGTATGTGTGAAGAAATAACAAGCTGCAAGCCTTTGTTGCCCCTGCCGTGCCTCTCCTAAGTAATTGTGAAGTAATAACAAGGTGCGAGCCTTCGTTGCCCCTGCCGGTGCCTCTCCTAAGTACTTGTGAAGCGATAACAAGCTGCGAGCCTTCGTTGCCCCTGCCCGTGCCTCTCCTAAGTACTTGTGAAGTGATAACAAGCTGCGAGCCTTCGTTGCCCCTGCCCGTGCCTCTCCTAGGTACTTGTGAAGAAATAACAAGCTGCAAGCCTTCGTTGCCCCTGCCGGTGCCTCTCCTAAGTACTTGTGAAGCGATAACAAGCTGCGAGCCTTCGTTGCCCCTGCCCGTGCCTCTCCTAAGTAATTGTGAAGTAATAACAAGCTGCGAGCCTTCGTTGCCCCTGCCCGTGCCTCTCCTAAGTAATTGTGAAGTAATAACAAGCTGCGAGCCTTCGTTGCCCCTGCCCGTGCCTCTCCTAAGTGCTTGTGAATTGAGAACAAGCTGCGAGCCTTCGTTGCCCCTGCCCGTGCCTCTCCTTAGTGCAGAGGTCTTCAAACTTTTTTAGGGCCAGCCCCCTGGCAATATTTTCTAGGAGGCGGGCCCCCCATCACTAAAATTTCTGTAAGTTGGGATTTAGCATCTTTGACAACCTGTTTATCCCGAGGTGTCAGCTGACAACTAATTTTCACAACAGCAAAACATTAGCAGGGTTTTGTAAAGTTAAGATTTGTGAGGTGTAAATCTGGCCCACAACCACTGAACTCATTCAACACCCTTTGATGGGAAACTTTCTTTTGGGGAAAACCACCACAAGGTCAGTGCATGCACCCCCACCTTTCAGGACCACATATATTATCATGCAGCCTGATCTAGCGAACAAGCAAATTGATGGCAGACCTGGCAACCACATTATTATTGGGGCAGGGTCTTTGCTCTGAAAATACATCTCAATCAATTGAAATTCTCACTGCCATATATGTTTATTTTTTTATTATCATGCAAAAGCAATATAGATACCATGGGCCCTGGTGCAGGCAACGAAAATGGCCTCCTTGCCTAGAGCTGGGTATAGGAATACACTGCAAGTATCAGGGTTTAATGGGCTGAAACTACATTAAGGCTGTGCAAGAGGCTTCTTGACAGCACTGTCACAAATGAACAGGAATGGGGGCAAAACTGCAACAAATGGCCTGAAAATGCAGTATTATGGAAAATACTATGGCAAATGATCAAATGTAAATTTGCCCCAAGCTCTAAAAAGGCCTGCATCACAGCAGATTTGCAGACGCTAAACTGCTGTTAGCTAAAATTCCAGGACTCACAGAGATAAGACTCTCAACTGAGACCACTGGACAACAAAGTGCAAGGCCGCTAGGTCATCAGCATTTGCACGCCGCAGTTATGCCCTGTGTAAGACCTCAAAGCGCTCTATTTTTTTTCCCCAGTTTGTTTTTATTTAATGGATTATTTTTGTCTGGCTATCAGGGTGTTCCTCTGCCTTTTAGAAAGATTCTCAGCAAAGAAAGCATCACCCGGACCTTGAGGAGGTCGACAGAAGTGACTCCAGAATTGAACCTTTTGGTGCGACCCATAATTAGTAGAACAGGAGTGACTCCGTGGCTGCAATCTGAAAGCCAGCGTGTGGTAAAGTTTCTGGATATTGCATTCCGAGTCACTAATATTCCTTTCCCTTCTAGTGGTGTTTAAACCCACTCAAGTTTTGTGAACCTTTCCCTGTTTCAAGTACGTGTACAGTTAATGGAACAGTTGCATGCCCTGCGTGTGTGTGTATTTATGTGTGAAAGAATATCAGCTTGTCTGATAGTGTGAACACCTGTTGAGTGATAATGTTTGTACAAGTGCTGTGCTGTGAGGCAAAACTCAAATTATGTTTGGCAGTGGTAAAAAACAGAAGTATTGCGAAGATGGGGGAATAAGGAAATTATACTGCAGGAAAATGTTTAAGCTTGACCTACCAGTAGTTTCAAATGTCTAGACAGCTGTGCAATGAACCGATGTAAAAGGCGGCAGCTAGGACGCCAAAAGGCACAGCAAGATAAGCTAAGGCCGGGGAAGAAGCACTGCTTTCCCTGCAAAGCAGCATGTTTTTTATGTTTCATTTTGTATGAAAGTGAAATTCGCTGCCATTTCCTGCCTTTATGCTGCTGTGTCTCGGATTAAAGAAATATCTAAGTTGATGCCTCCACATAGTTATTATTTGCTCTGACTGCTGCCTCCAATCAGAGAGTCCTGTTTGCGATGGCCATGATTCTCAAAAATAAACAGCAGTAAACGTGCTTCACACGTCGGAATGAATGAGGTGAAGGGGAATTCTTTCTGTGAAGCTCGTGCCCCTCCTGAGGTGTTTCCATGCCCCCCCTGGGGGGCGTGCCCCACAGTTTGAAGACCTCTGCCTTAGTGCTTGTGAAGCGATAACAAGCTGCGAGCCTTCGTTGCCCCTGCCCGTGCCTCTCCTAGGTACTTGTGAAGCGATAACCAGCTGCGAGCCTTCGTTGCCCCTGCCCGTGCCCATCCTAGGTACTTGTGAAGCGATAACAAGCTGCGAGCCTTCGTTGCCCCTGCCCGTGCCTCTCCTAGATACTTGTGAAGCGATAACAAGCTGCGGGCCTTCGTTGCCCCTGCCCGTGCCTCTCCTAGGTACTTGTGAAGCGATAACAAGCTGCGAGCCTTCATTGCCCCTGTCCGTGCCTCTCCTAGGTACTTTTGAAGCGATAACAAGCTGAGAGCCTTCATTGCCCCTGCCTCTGCTAGGTACTTGTGAAGCGATAACAAGATGCAAGCCTTCGTTGCCCCTGTCCGTGCCTCTCCTAGGTACTTGTGAAGCGATAACAAGCTGCGAGCCTTCGTTGCCCCTGCCCGTGCCTCTTCTAGGTACTTGTGAAGCGATAACAAGCTGCGAGCCTTCGTTGCCCCTGCCTGTGCCTCTCCTAGGTACTTGTGAAGCGATAACAAGCTGCGAGACTTCGTTGCCCCTGCCCGTGCCTCTCCTAGGTACTTGTGAAGCAATAACAAGCTGCGAGCCTTCGTTGCCCCTGCCCGTGCCTCTCCTAGGTACTTGTGAAGCAATAACAAGCTGCGAGCCTTCATTGCCCCTGTCCGTGCCTCTCCTAGGTACTTTTGAAGCGATAACAAGCTGAGAGCCTTCATTGCCCCTGCCTCTGCTAGGTACTTGTGAAGCGATAACAAGATGCAAGCCTTCGTTGCCCCTGTCCGTGCCTCTCCTAGGTACTTGTGAAGCGATAACAAGCTGCGAGCCTTCGTTGCCCCTGCCCGTGCCTCTTCTAGGTACTTGTGAAGCGATAACAAGCTGCGAGCCTTCGTTGCCCCTGCCTGTGCCTCTCCTAGGTACTTGTGAAGCGATAACAAGCTGCGAGACTTCGTTGCCCCTGCCCGTGCCTCTCCTAGGTACTTGTGAAGCAATGACAAGCTGTAACCCTTCGTTGCCCCTGCCCGTGCCTCTCCTAAGTACTTGTGAAGCAATAACAAGCTTCGAGCCTTCGTTGCCCCTGCCCGTGCCCATCCTAGGTACTTGTGAAGCGATAACAAGCTGCGAGCCTTCGTTGCCCCTGCCCGTGCCTCTCCTAGGTACTTGTGAAGCAATAACAAGCTGCGAGCCTTCGTTGCCCCTGCCCGTGCCTCTCCTAGGTACTTGTGAAGCAATGACAAGCTGTAACCCTTCGTTGCCCCTGCCCGTGCCTCTCCTAAGTACTTGTGAAGCAATAACAAGCTTCGAGCCTTCGTTGCCCCTGCCCGTGCCCATCCTAGGTACTTGTGAAGCGATAACAAGCTGCGAGCCTTCGTTGCCCCTGCCCGTGCCCATCCTAGGTACTTGTGAAGCGATAACAAGCTGCGAGCCTTCGTTGCCCCTGCCCGTGCCTCTTCTAGGTACTTGTGAAGCGATAACAAGCTGCGAGCCTTCGTTGCCCCTGCCCGTGCCTCTTCTAGGTACTTGTGAAGCGATAACAAGCTGCGAGCCTTCGTTGCCCCTGCCTGTGCCTCTCCTAGGTACTTGTGAAGCGATAACAAGCTGCGAGACTTCGTTGCCCCTGCCCGTGCCTCTCCTAGGTACTTGTGAAGCAATGACAAGCTGTAACCCTTCGTTGCCCCTGCCCGTGCCTCTCCTAAGTACTTGTGAAGCAATAACAAGCTTCGAGCCTTCGTTGCCCCTGCCCGTGCCCATCCTAGGTACTTGTGAAGCGATAACAAGCTGCGAGCCTTCGTTGCCCCTGCCCGTGCCTCTCCTAGGTACTTGTGAAGCAATAACAAGCTGCGAGCCTTCGTTGCCCCTGCCCGTGCCTCTCCTAGGTACTTGTGAAGCAATGACAAGCTGTAACCCTTCGTTGCCCCTGCCCGTGCCTCTCCTAAGTACTTGTGAAGCAATAACAAGCTTCGAGCCTTCGTTGCCCCTGCCCGTGCCCATCCTAGGTACTTGTGAAGCGATAACAAGCTGCGAGCCTTCGTTGCCCCTGCCCGTGCCCATCCTAGGTACTTGTGAAGCGATAACAAGCTGCGAGCCTTCGTTGCCCCTGCCCGTGCCTCTCCTAGGTACTTGTGAAGCAATAACAAGCTGTGAGCCTTAGTTGCCCCTGTCCGTGCCTCTCCTAAGTGCTTGTGAAGCAATAACAAGCTGTGAGCCTTCGTTGCCCCTGCTTGTGCCTCTCCTAAGTACTTGTGAAGTAATAACAAGCTGTGAGCCTTCATTGCCCCTGCCTCTCCTAAGTCCTTGTGAGCCTTTGTTGCCCCTCTCCATGCCTCTCCTACATATTTGTGAAGTAATAAAAGCTGTGTGCCTTTTTTCCCCTTCTGTTGCATTTGCAACTAGGTATAAGGCTGCATATAGCTCCCAGTCAGGATACAGGAACAAAAGGAGACCTGATGGCCCCTTTAAAATGACAAAGCTGCCTGCGTGCTGTTGCTGGGAAAGGAAAGGAAAGCAGAGAATTTGCAGGCGCTGCTAAACATGTCCCGAATCAGAAAATCACACCAGGACAAATTCAGAATAGGTCAATGAGACCCAACTTCTTAGCAGGGTGGACAGCATCCACGCTGTGAAAATAGTGGGTTTTCGACTTAGTTTGGCTGGGATCCTGCTATTCAGGACCCCAGCCTATCTGCTTTCCCCTTTAAATTGATTTCCAGTACTTTAGGTACACTCCAGATTGGATTCTGGGGTACCCTTCTAAGTCCCTAGTATATGGTATACTATGTACCCAGGGCATAGGTACCCCAGAAGCCTACCAGGAGCTGCAGCATGTATTGTGCCACCCCTGGGAAGCCTTTCAAAAAGACACCACAGGTCTGCTACTGCAGACTGGGTTAGGTGGTGTATGCACCCCTTACTGAGAAATAGGTTCATTATATCTCTCCATATCACTGCACAAGTAAACCTATCAGTCACCCCTATGGCAGGCCTTAACAATCCTGAAGGCAGGGTGCTGGGTTTCATGTAGTAGGGTGCCCATGCATGAGCAGAGCCCCTCTGCAGCTTTCAGAACCTTTATTCCGGGGTTGTTTGTGATGCAGCCAAACCATATACTCAAGTGCATTATAACCAAACGGTAAATGCTAACTTTGGAATGGCTGCATGGAAACATGTCGTGTTTGGTATCAAACACCTTGGAATCATACCCCCAAATCAGTAACTGGTGTGGGAGTATGATCCCATCCTTCTAGAGGGAGAGACATGACAGCACCGGTATACCCGGTACCAACTTAACAGAGCCCTGGAATCACATAATGGATGCTGCAGCCACAAACACAAGTCTGTCCTCCTGCTGCTGGACGAACCTCCAGCAGGGGAGGCCTGGACAATAGGTTTCCTGTCACAGGGAGGTGTTACCACCTCCCAGACAGGCTTTAGTGTATTGGGGCTGGGTGGGTGCACTCCAAGAGTCCAGCTCAAACCGGTTGCAGGGGCTCCCAGCCCCTGCTCTGGCACAAAACTGGACAAAGGAAATGGGTGTAGCCACCCCTCTTTCCTGACCCTCCCATAGGTGGGTCCTTAGAGTTTGTCCCACCCCTTCCTTGTGTATAAGATAGGAACCTCTGGCTACAGGACTTTAGATTTAGCAGGACGAAACTCTGATACAGAATCCTGGAACTTCGACGATCTACATTGAACTAGATGACTGAAGAACCTCCCTTAGAGTAATTGAGTTACTCCCCTGCAAGGCAGGCATCAAAGACGCATCTGACCAGTTTGCATCTCCGAAGCTCCTGAGGAGTCCGAAGAAATTTGCAACATAGGAAGGAGGTGGGTTTCCGTGGTCTTAGAGGTCGATCAGTGTCCACAGCAAGTCTGAGGCCTGTATCCCTCGTGGCGATCGTGCAACCCGGACCCCTGGACACTGCGTCACTTTGCAGAAGCCTCAGCTTTCCAGTGACTCCTGCAGCTGAGCTTTGGTTTACTTGTAGCCCTGACCCCGAGCAGCAATTCCACCGAAGATTGCCTGTCTACACTCCACGAGTGTTCCGTGAGCTGGCCCTTTTGGTTTTCTCTTGAAGTCCCTTCGCGATCCCTGGTCCGTCGACTGGTGGGTCCCTATGAAGGCAACTTTAATTCTGATTGGGCTTCCCTGGTTGCTCCAGATGCGCCCTGACTCTCCATCACTTGGGGAGACCCCAGGACCTTGTTGGTCCGCACCGAAGCATCTTCTCTTCCTGCATGGGTTGCTGTTGCCAAGGCTTGTTGGGTTCAATCCAAGCACCGACATCGCAGCACTCGACATCCTTTGTAGGACAGCTCGAATCCAGCTCTTGGTCATCGTCGACGGCTCCTGGTCCTCGTGGCTGCAGAGTTAAGCTTCACCTCTTCGCACTTGAAACACCCGACATCGGTGGCCATTCATCTATCGTGCCCGTGGTCACTGGCAAGTGACCCAGACTCTGTCTCCTCTGCTTTCAGATTCTTCAGATCTTCGATCCAGGCTTGAATCACACCGGACACTTTTCTTCTTCCCAGCAGCAGCACTTTGCAGCAGATCGCCATTGAAATCAACGATGATGCCCGACACCATTTGACACCTATGCACCCGGCTTCCCTGGGTGAGGTAACTCGAGTACTCCAGTGCTCCCGTGGGTGTTGGCCCTAGAACCCCCTAAGTCTAAATGGGTTTGCTCAAAGTCCTCTCCTAAGTGTCCTTAACTTCTAAAATTCCAACCGCGACTTTCCCATAGAATAGTACGGGGCTCGCGTCTGTGTTCTCACACTGCACACGTCCCCCATGGGTCTCCTGTGACACTACCTTGGGTGGTTTATTGGGGTACGAGCGATTCTACGTGCTCTAGGCACTGTGTCTAGTCAAGTCGTGGTTCATATACCACTTCCTTAGTATATGTTTTGGTCCCCCCCTGGGGCCCAGTGTATATTGTGCTATTTATTGTTGTTTTAGAACTGTATTATTGTGTATCTTGGACTCTAATCTCATAAAGAGATTAGTAGTGAGTGTTTAGAAATAAATACATATATTTTATATATACCTTGTGTGGTTCTCCTTTCATTTAGTGATTCTAGAGGATATAATCTGGTAACCCAAGCTGCTTTACACTCCTTCAAGACTTAGCCTGAAGGCTGCTCTCTATAGCCACCACTAGGATAGCTTTCAATAAAGGTTGTCTTAAACCTATTGATCAATAAGGGTTGTTTGGACTGGTACAAGGTGCCCACTATAACTAGTGGACAGCATATACCAGGCCAACTTCTCACATTTTGATTCTGTGCATTGAGAAACCATTAACTGGTTTCACGGTGCCAGCATGTGTTTCCTTTATGGTGTTTAAGTTGATTGTATTGAATTTCTCAGCCAAAACCTGCCTTTTCTTTGCAGAAGAGAACAGACCTTCTGACCTTGCAGGGGTCTGCAGAGGAGGGGGGTGGATAGCTTCCTAGGAGGCCTGTTGGAGATAAGAATGGAATGTCTTGCAGTGAATCTTCAAAGGGACTGGCAGAGCTGGGATCTGAGAGGTGGAAAGCTATATTATTCTTAGGTCTTGCATGAGGTAGCACATGCGTTATCACTGCCAATGATCTTTTGCTTCTTAAAAAATCCTCTAGAAAGGGGCGTTTAACCTGCCCATTACTTACCATTGGTTGACTTCATTGTCACACTTATTTTCTTCCTTTTCATTGGTGAATGCATGTCAGCGCATGTCGGCTTCTCTTGATATCTGTGTGTTTTTTTTTTTCCCCAAAGCATGGACCAAGAACTGATTGATTTCTTGATTAGTATTCTTTTGCGCTGCTTTCTCTCAGAATCTGGTACCTTTTTTTGGCTTTCCCTAGCAGGGCAACTTCAGAGTTGAAGTTTGTGCTTCCTGGTATTTCAAACCCTAAAATCACCCATACCTCCCTTTACCTCTACCCACTCCTAAACCCCCAAATTACCCACCTTCCTTTACCTCAGCCTCAACTTGAACCCTAAAATTAACCTTATCTCCCTTTACCTCTACCAATTCCTGAACAAAAAATGACTTTAAAATGTATTTAAATTAAAAAACATACCTATATGGTAAAGGTACTACGTGGTAAATGCGGTTTCCACTCAGACAGGATGCATTAGCGCCCCTTCTTTAAACATTCTCTTCCCGTGCCCCTAAATGTTTTGGGGGTTGCTTCACACCCTTCGGTACGTTTGGTGGATCCCTCCACTCCTTTGACAGTTCTCTCCCCTCTCTGCCCCTCAATGCCCTATACTTTAGATCTTGCCTGGGACAGCACATGAGCTGTCTTTTACAAGACATTTTGTTTACTTACAGGGGGCTTAGAACCCGCCCATTGCTTACCATTGGTTGCCTTCATCATCATGCTAATTTCTTTGCTCCCCTTTGATCAGTGAGTGCCGGCTCCACTTCCTCCTCTTCTGATTATGCACACACTGAAGTATGGCCCAAGTTCTGGTTCTCTTGCCCAGTGCCCTTCCACTGCTTGCCCCTTTCAGCAGTATTTTTTTGTCTTTTAATTGCACTCCTTCTCCCTCCTTATTGTTGCTTGTCCCGCCCCCAAACCCTATCCGCGTTGTTGCTTGTCCGGTCTGCCGCAGCCTTCTCCTACATTGCTGCTTACCATGTCTGACTCCCTCCCCCTTTGTTGTGTGTTCTCTCCCTTCTGGCCAGAAAAAAGCACCCAAAAGTCAAGCCAACAGATTTCAGACGCTACAAAAATGCAGGCGGTGCTGCGCTCCCTGCTCCGCATGGCCTTTTTTTGAGCAGTCTTCATGCTGGCCCCACTCAGCGAACTTCAGCTCGGAGGTAAATATCTTGCATAAGAAAGACCTTACATTTGAGAATGCTTGCTTCACTCTGTTCTCCACTGAAGCCTAAGGTCAGAGGTTACAAATACGGTTATTGGAGACCCACTTTGGTATTCAATGGGAGGAAACCAATGCGAATGGGCTAAAAAAAGGCAGCCCGGATTTTGTACGTTAGTAGTATAAACATTCAAAAATCTTGAACTGACCTCTGAGATACGAAGATCTTGGCGGTAAGGGAGAGACTGTCGTACGCTGTAGGTGTGGGGAATTACAGTAGGGCACACCCTCCCCACCACTAGAAGCTATATCTGTTGGTGTTTCAGTGAAAATCTTTGGATCACACTAGAGACAGGCGAGCTGCTGCTGCTGCCTGCCCCTTGCTAGGGAGCCTCGAAAACACAGGGACCCTCTAAAGTGGGGGTGAAGGTTTTGTGGGGCTGGATAGCTTCTAAGACCAGACCTGAACACAATTGGGAGACTGGAGAGACAAATCGAGAGAACAATATAGGATTACGTGGTGCAGGACTTAGGAGCAGATCCAATCAGCTTGTGGGAGTGTGAACCACCACGACCAACAAGACATGTGCTTTAAACTACAAGAGGTTCAGCGTCAAGACTGATCCCCCGTTTGACTCAACCAGACGACCATCAAAGAGCACCCAAGAACTCTTCTTTTGAAGCACACCAGTTGCAACTGGCCTGGCATGCCGCACCAGACTTGGTGTGGATTTGTTTTATGGACTGTAAACTGAGTGACAAATCTACCTTACACTCGCTATGAACTGGTATCCTGAAAGAGGACTCTAGCAAGGGTTTTGGAGTCAACACCAAGGGCTGGGCTGGGCTGGGATCATAGAATAGTTGGAGAGGGTACCATTGAATGGCTTAGGCAGACGCCTGAGAGACTGTTTGATATGGAGACGCAAGCCAGAGACATCCCTACAGTAACTGCCTGTCTGTACAAGACGAATGGCCCTTACCAAGCCTCGCTGGCCTGACTGAAGGCTAGCCTGGAGCTGGGAATGGTCCTGTGTAACGGAGGGAGACGCCGCCAGCCACCACTTGTAAGTACTGGGAAGGAGCCTTCATTGACTGTCCATGCAGAAAGAAGGAGCCACGTGGAATGGAGCTGTCTCTTTAAAAAGCTGTAACTTTGCAGTGACTGATCCAACTTTTGTCATTTTGGCCTTATTTGAATCATAAAATACTTTTTGATTTTTCTAAAATAGTCTAGGAGCATTAATGAGTGGCTTTGTGATCCACTTGTTGTGGTAAGAAGGCTAACCCTAACCACGGTTGCCACCTAGACAGTTTTATGCCGCTATGACCGTCATTTTAATGTCTTGCCAGTAAAACAAAAAAGTTGAAAAATCACCTGAAGACGGTATTTTTTCCACTCTTCAGTAAACCCTTTAAACAGAAAATGTAAGAATAAGACATGTTAAAATGTGTTATACAGCTGCCCTAATGACCCCTGGCTCATAATTAAAGTAAACCAAGACAGAAAGGCCATGTTAAGAATGAATACAGATGATTTCATACAAAGTTCTACTTAAGAATCATCTCATATGGCAACAGTTTAGAAGAGGAAAGTAGGAGATTTAAAATAAATATATAATCGGGAGAATGCATTTCCCCCTTTGACTTTCATTGAAGAAGAGATAATTTCAGGCCAGAGATAGCCAATATAAAGCCATCTTTGGCTCGGAGAATCCGGAATCTCCTGCCGGAATCGGGTCTCTTGGCCTTCTGCAGGAGAGATGGGCGGTATTTTTTTGCTGGGAAAGGTGGCGACAATGCCCTTCTCCAGAGCTGCCTTCCCTCTCGGTCCTGCACTACTAAGGGGTAGACCAGTGCATCCTGGATAAACAGCCTTTGCCCGACTAGGAGTCAGTTTGCACAGTGGTGGTAGGATGTGCTCCACTGAGCTTCCTACAGTGTCCTATTAATGTTTACACTGAGTTCTGAGTGTCTGACCTCACATCAACTCCCCTGTAAGCCTTGGATCACCCTACTACCAGTTACCCTGCTTTCGGTCACTTTTTCCATGTCCCTGAGAAGTCCTTCTCCTGCTCGCTGGCTCTTGCATTAGGGTTCTGTAGAGCGGTTCAATAGGATTATTTTGGGTCTGAGGTTCAATCAGATTATTTTGGGACTGAGGCAGATTCAAGGGATTCTGTGTCAGGAAACGGAGGCTTCTGATTCTATATCAGGACAGGAGGCTCCGATTATGCTTTCTCATTTCTTTATTAGAAATGCTCAGCAGCCAATTAGAAACACAGTAGATAAAAGAAAACTACAGTACCCATGAACACCAGGGTATCACGTGACCAACCATAGAGAGCATTAGTATAAAAGGTTGTGTAGAAAGTATTACATCCTCTTTCTTTGCTGCTCCGCAGCCAGTTAAGTGCTTCTTTCTTATTACTTTTGACTTACTTATTGCTGTTATGCTGAATGCTGTGTAGCGCTCGCATTGTATTTCGTGCGCTCTGTTTGCCTGCTATCGGCGTTTCGCCGTCTCCGTGCGCATGTGTGGGGGCGTGTGTCTCACCCCCCGGTACTCGGGCGCTTTGCGCCCGCATTGGAATTTACTCAGTGGAGTGGGAGACGGGGGCTA
The DNA here is from genome assembly GCF_964204655.1 of Triturus cristatus. Classification (NCBI taxonomy): domain Eukaryota; kingdom Metazoa; phylum Chordata; class Amphibia; order Caudata; family Salamandridae; genus Triturus; species Triturus cristatus. Next base: position 405,875,266 of record NC_140579.1, on the reverse strand, counting down.
GAGGACTCGCGCGCTGTGCGCGAGCTCCTCTTTATGTTTACGGAGGCGGCCGTTACCGCCCATGCGCGGCGGCCATTTTTGTGAATTTCTTCCGTTTTACACGGGAATTTCAAAAACGAAGGTTGTTTTCCTCAGACAACTGCCCACAGCCTCGCGTTTCTCAGCCCCATTGACGCCTTTGGCAAAGGAAATTGCTTTGGGCTGTATAACAAAGCATAGGCTCTGCCTAGAGTGCATTTATTTTCAGCAAGCCCTCACTCCACATTTAATTAATACCAGTGTGCAGGTTTTAACTGTACTGTTGGCTTGCTGAGGGGTCGGTCACTCCCCCTGCATTGTGCCTTTGGCATTACATAATTTTTGTCATCTTGTGGGCTTTATTGTGACACTGGTGTCACCATGAATGAATATTTGGATGACGATGAATATTACTATGAAGACGACGCCTCAGGCTTTTCGGAGCATGATTTGGTCGAGGCTTTGGATCAGGGTGTGCAGCACTCAGTCAATAAGGCACTTGTTTGTGCTATCAATTCCTTGAAGCGTCATTTGACTCATTATGCCAAAAAACAGGGCTGGTTGCCTTCTTCACGTACGTCTTCTAAGTCTCATGTTAATCCTCATAGGTCAGACTTTGTGAAGTTGGCTAAAACTTTTACCTCTGGTACCTCTTCTAAATTGACAACTGGGGGCGCTTCGGCATCCACCAGCGTGGTCACAGACACTGATGGTACACATTCCTCAGCTTCCACAGATCAGGATGTTCCTCCGCCGCGTAAGAAGTCGCGTAAGGAGCATTATGTGGATGCTCCTTCGCATCCTCCCGTCTTAACTTTTGAGCCTTCAGACATTATTCATCCACATTCTTCTTCATGGCTTCCATCCCCGGCTGTTGCAGAGTATGTTCAGGCTCATATTCGTCAACCCTTTGAGAAGGATGTCAGGGCCTGTCTTCGATCCGAATGTCCGCGTCCGGATCTTGCAGACCATCTAGCGAATACTCCGGAGATGGATCCCACGATGGTTTCCTATCTTAAAAAATATGCCAAGGACCCCAAAAAGGGTCTCGACAGATCCTGGCGCTCCTGCCAGGACAAAATGCTGGATTTACTAGGGCCTCTCACAAAGATTTTGGACCTCCTGATTTTTAGCCAAAGAATCTTCAAATCTTGTCGACCCTGATGACCTCATTGAGTGGGCTCAGAGGGCTATTTGCCAGTTGGGTAATGCCAACTGTGCAATTTCCAGTGAGCGTCGCCGTTCTATTCTTCTTAAATTGGACCCCAATCTGGCGGAGCTCTCCTCTTCGGAATCTGGCCCAAGGGTTGTTATTCGGTCACCCCTTTTTAAAAGAATTGACGAAGTTTGTGGCCACCTTCAGCGGCCTTGATAAGGCTCAGGCTTCGCTGCGGCGAGCGTTTCGCCCGGTTTTTGCCAGGGCCGGACGACATCGGGGACGCTCGTTCGGCCGTGGCTCTCACAACTCCCAGAGGGGATTCCAGTCCCAAAGAGGCGGTGGTCAAGATTCACGCTACAACACCCGTTCCCAGTTTTATCCCTCCCGCAAGGGGAGAGGTCAATATAGGAAGGGACGTTCCGGCGGACCCCAAGGTGGCTACCAGGATTCCAACACTTCAGGTGAGCTTGATTCCTGCCACCACTGTGGTTCTGGGGGGCCGTATTCAATTTTTTCTAAACAATTGGCGTTTAATCTCAAAAGATGCTTGGGTTCTACAAACCGTTCTGGGTTACAAAATAGAGTTCTATCAACCCCTACATCAAACCCTCCCTCCCTCTCCTCTGTTTTTCTCTCTTCACGACCAGGAGTTTATTTCTGCAGAGATCGATTCTCTCCTGGCAAAAGGGGCAATTGTTCAGACAGTTCGCCATCCTCAGGGGTTCGTCAGCACGTTTTTTCTGGTGCAGAAGAAAGGTGGCGGCTTTCGCCTGGTTCTCAATCTGAAAGAGTTCAACGGAGGTGTTGTGTACAGACACTTCAAGATGGAGGGAATTCACCTGTTACGTGACTTGCTTCGCGAGGGAGATTGGATGGTTCGCCTAGATCTCAAGGATGCGTATTTGTCGATTCCCATCTTAGCGCCTCATCGGCGGTTCCTGCAATTCCATTGGAAGGGAAATTGGTACGAGTACAAGGTTCTCCCGTTCGGCCTTTCGTCAGCACCTTGGTGCTTCACGAAACTTCTGAGGCCCGTCGTAGAATGTTTGCGCGCTCGGGGTGTTCGCTCAATAATATATCTAGACGACATTCTCATCATGGCAGACTGTCCCCTCAAAGTCTTGACGCATCTGGAGTGGTCTAACGACCTCTTGCAATCTCTTGGTTTTCTGGTGAACCCTCAGAAGTCAGTCTTGATTCCATCGCAGGTGATAGATTTTCTGGGCTTCCAGTTCAATTCTCTCTCATGTCAACTTCTCTTACCCAATCAAAAGATTCGGTACATCAAGAGGGAGTTGAATTCGGTTCTTTCCAGACAGAATGTGTCACTGAGGTCGTTAGCACGAGTTGTCGGTCTGTTGGCATCCTCCATTCAGGCGATTCTCCGGGTCCATTGCACTACAGGGCTCTTCAACGTTTGAAGATCCGTCGTCTCCAGAAAGGCCTTCGCTATTCAGATCTAATTCCTCTTTCAGAGGAAGCAAGGACGGAGATGCAGTGGTGGTTGGACCACATGGAGGCATGGAAGGGCAAGCCCTGTTCGGTTCATCTCCGGATCTCGTGATAGAATCCGATGCCAGCCTGTGGGGTTGGGGAGCCCGGTGCGGTCCCGTCTCGACGGGGGGGGGTCGCTGGTCTTCCCAGGCGTTGTCCCTCCATATCAATTGCCTGGAGCTCCTGGCGGGATCATTTGCGATCCGGTGTTTCTCTTCTCTTCAATCCAATTGTTGCATTCTTCTCCGCATGGACAATATTTCAGCGGTCCGGTATGTCAACAAGTTAGGGGGAACAAAGTCCAGGATCTTGGCGGAGATCGCCAAAGATTTTTGGCACTTTTGTCTGCAACAGAAGATCACTGTTATTGCAGAATATCTTCCCGGTCGCAACAATCAGATTGCAGACTGGAATTCACGCCACCTTCGGGACTTCAGCGATTGGCGGCTTCATCCCCGTGTTTTCCGCTCTCTCCTCCGGATCTTAGGGCAGTGCCACTTGGACCTGATCGCCTCTCGCCTGAATTCTCAACTTCCTCTGTTTTTCAGCTGGAGGCTGGATCCGAAGGCCCTGGCCACGGATGCGTTTCTACAGACTTGGCCATCGGTTCTGTGCTATGCCTTTCCCCCGTTCATGATGATTCCCAGGGTCTTGGCTTGCACGAAACGTTATCAGGCAGACTTAATTCTGATTGCTCCTCTGTGGAGGGCTCAGGCGTGGTTCCCGGTTCTCCTGGAGATGTGTTGTGCAGTGCCGCTCCTTCTTCCCCAGAAGTGGAATCTGTTGCTGGACCCTCTCGGCAATCCGCATCCCCTGATTCTATCAGACAATCTCCTTCTGTTAGCGTGCCGAATCTCGGGGGTCGTTGGAAGGTCCCAGGCCTTTCACTTGACGCTTCCAAATTTATCAGTGACGCCTGGTCTCCCAATACTCATAAACGATACAGAGGGTCCTGGAAGCGATGGTGTGACTGGTGTATTCAACGGGAGGCTGATCCCTCTTCAGCGGATGTCTCTTTGATCATTAATTTTTTAGCCTCTCTTGCTTCTTCTGGTTTGGCTTATCTTACTGTCAACAACTTTCGTTCTGCCATTTCGGCAGCTCACATTCCTATTGATGGTAAACCTGTGGGTGAGCATCCTTTGATTGCCAAATTGCTTAAGGGTATTCGTCTGGCGAAACCCCCTGGCCCTAGGTATGGGTTTTTATGGGATGTATCCATCGTTTTAAAGTTTTTGGACGCTTGGCCTTCCAATTCTTTGCTTTCCCGTAAGCAATTGTCAGCCAAACTGACCAAGTTGTTATGCCTTGTTTCTTGCAAGCGGGTGTCTGATGTTCGCGCTCTGGACTTGCAGGGTCGCAGTTTTACTCCTGAGGGTGTCACTTTTCGTCTTTCCAAACGTACCAAAATGAATACTTCCACGATTACCTATCCTTCTTTTCCTAATCATCCCAATCTTTGCGTTGTTCAGTGTGTCAAGGACTACGAGGTATGTACTGCTCCTTTACGATCAGATATGCATGGTCAGCTGTTGATTGCTTTGCAGAAGCCTTTTCGCCCTGTTACCCCTGCTACATTGGCTCGCTGGGTTAGATGGCTCATGTCTGAGGCGGGCATTGATGTTTCCATTTTTGGTGCTCATTTGGCACGTGGGGCTATGGCTTCTAAAGCATTCTCCATGGGTGTTACTTTGGTTGACATCATGAAGGCCGCAGACTGGTCTTCTGATTCAGTGTTCAAAACTTTTTATTACAAACCTATTGCTCATATTGCTTCTGTAGTGGTGGATCAGCTTTGAACAAGCATAATCGGAGCCTCCTGTCCTGACATAGAATTCAAAATTTGCGAACATATGTGACAAGAATTTTCAATTCAATTAAGGACAAGGAGGCGAGGATTATCCCACCCATGATGCTTTGTTCTTCGCACATGTTATGCATTTATATTGTTGTTTTTTACATATGACTTATGTTTAATGCAATTCATTTTCTCTCTAACCCCCCCCCCCCCTATTTATGACTTCATTCAGTATATTGGGTGTGTATTACGGCTGTATGTCTCTTTTCAGGTTCTGATCCGAAGTAGAGGTGTTGCCGTTCCTTCCAGTTTATCCTTCCGTCGTTGCTCTTCTGTTTCTAATGAGCTACTGCTGCCGAGTCCGGTGTTCTTTGAAGTGGACTTCTACTGCTGGACTTTTCTATCCCTGATGTTCAACGTGTTTTATTGGACTTCCTGGTTATCTTGAACTGTTTTTCCTCACCAAAGAAAGAGGATGTAATACTTTCTACACAACCTTTTATACTAATGCTCTCTATGGTTGGTCACGTGATACCCTGGTGTTCATGGGTACTGTAGTTTTCTTTTATCTACTGTGTTTCTAATTGGCTGCTGAGCATTTCTAATAAAGAAATGAGAAAGCATAATCCTCGCCTCCTTGTCCTTAATAGAATTGAAAATTCTTGACACGTACGTTTGCAAATTTTGAATTATGCTTCCCTTTCTTTACTGAAGCCAAAACAGCTGCCAATAAACTTTAAACTACATAACCCATGATGCTTAGTATGACATCACCCCACCAATCAGAGTACCCCCCATAGGGTATATAACATTAGATTACCAAAGTCTGTCCTCTTTCTTTGCTGCTGCAACAGTGAGCTAAGTATTTTTTATATTTCATTTCATGCAACATGTTAATGTATGAGTCATACTTTTATGGTGGAATGTAAATGGTATTCGCCGCAATCGCATTTCGGCGATTCAAATGCTTTGTTAGCTGTTTGTATTTTTCTTTTGAAACTGTGGAGCGGGACAGACGTGTGTCTTGCACGCTTGAGGAAGCAGTCCTGTTTCACTGCCATTTACTCGTGCATGCGCGAGCAGCCGATCGGAGTAAACTGCTTTCCGATTGGATCCTCGCATCAGCTCCCTGGAATGCCAGTAGGGCTCTGCCCTAGGAGAGTGTAAAGGGGTGGCTCCCTCCACTGGAAAAGCAGCATTTTAAATCAGGCTAACTCTGATCCAAAGACTTGCTGTTCTTCTTTAAGCCTGCGGACTGGTGGCTCTAGGCCGGAGATAGTATGGAATAAAGATTTAGTGGCTATTTCCCTCTGGGTTGGTCTCCCCCTGAACCTCCCCCAACCTCCTGCAGTTAAGATGGCGTACATCTCTGAGGAGGTTGATGAATACGCAGATTATGATGATTATGCTGAATTTGAAGAGGTGCCTTATAAGCACCAAATGGAGGAGCAGCTAGTAGAGGCCCTGGATTGTCATGCTCAGAGTTCATTAAACAGGGCTTTGATTAGGGCATTACAACCCTTCACTAAACCCTTAAAAAAATATGGGTGCCTCATTGGGGGAATCCTCATCTAAGTCTGGGAGGGTGAGTGGACAGACCTTTGCACCCGGGAGAGACCTTCATTTACCTCCTCAGCAGAAATGTTATCCCAGGTGGCATCGTCGGTCTTTAAGGACCACAGATATGGCAGTCCCTTCCCTTCTGGCCCATCAAACAGTTCTTCCCTTTCTAACCCAGGGGGGGCGGAGGAGTCTTCTCCTGCCGCACAAGACACATCAGATTCTGACCGGGACACTGAGATACAGCGCAAAGTGGTAAAACGCAGACGTAAGACTTACCATGTGAGTACAGAGGCTCCAAATAAAAACCTCTTATTTTACCCAAAGAATATTACCCACCCAAGATTGACAGAATGGGTGCCTTGCGTGGAGATGGCGCATTATGTCCAAGATAACATTAGACAAGGATTTGAGCACGAAGTGCGCACAACTCTAAAATCAGAATGCCCTAGACCCTCCTTGTTAGGGAAAGTAACAGACACCCCAGAATTAGATCCCAACATAGCGACCTTCCTTAAGAAGTTTGCGAAGGATCCCAAGAAGGGATTGAGTAGGGCATGGAGGGGATGCCAAAACAAATTACTAGATGTATCAGGACCCATCATCAAGATCCTGGATGTAGCGGTCAGACCTAAGGACACTAATTCAACTCTTGACCCGACTGAGATTTTAGAGTGGGCTCAGAGAGCCTTGTGTCTTTTAGGGAACGCAATTTGCGCCCTGCCCACCAAGCGCAGAAGATCGTTTCTGATGAGAATTGACCCGCAGCTGGCCGACATGGCCACCACGGAGGCAGGCACAACTGGCTAACAACCTGTTATTCGACGAAAAAATTGTCAAGGAGCTCGGAAAATATGTGGCTATCTTTTCGGCTCTGGATAAGGCCCAATCTTCAATTAAAAACGTTTTCCACAGTGGCCTTTTTACCAGGGCCGGACGCTTCAGGGGTCGAGTTACCGGCTGAGGATATTATCAGGCCACAAGAGTTTGAGAATTGAGGTTGTGGCAATGCCACCCTATCAAATTTCTATCCCACCCGCAAAAGAGGCAAACAAAACCGAGGTGGTTACAGAGGACAAAACAATGCCAGCAACCCCTTCCATGCAAGTATGCCTTTTACAGGCTGGGGAGGTGTTGGTGGGAGGATGAATTGGGTTGTTCCTTCACACGTGGACGAGACTAACCCAAAAACCTTGGATACTTCAGACAGTACAGGGCTTTCAGATAGAGTTCTACTCCTCCCTACAACAGAATTGCAGACCTCAACCTCTACATTTTTCCCTAACAGAGAGTTCTTTTATAGACAAGGAAGTGAGGTCACTAATGAGAAAAGGGGCGATTGCAGAGACAACTCCTCACCCCCACAGGTTTGCCAGTATGATATTTTTAGTACCAAAGATCTGAAAGAAGTGACCCACTTGGGGCCACCCAGGTCATTGATGACCACCTCTCAGCCTTCTGTACCAAATGAAGAGTCGGTCAGACAGTTGAGAATATGAACCAATAACTGTTTATTCATATACACTCAGAGTGGAGCCCCAACTGTCCAGTTCATGTAAGTGCTACAGAGGGAACTAAAGAAGAGCAAGCATAGAAATACAATATGTACATTTCATGGCTCGGCAAAGACACGACCACAATGGAATTTTCCAGTCAAATGCAGCTGGACAGTAAAATACTGAAAAAAGTTTCAGTTCTTGTATCTTGCACAGTTCAAGGTCGTTTAAAAAAAGAAGGCATACACTTACTGAGGGACCTATTTTTAGAAAAAGACTGGACGGTGCGTCTCGATCTAAAAGACGCGTATTTGGCGGTACCGATTTTCCCATCCCACCGGAGATTCCTGCAATTTTGGTGGAGACACCGATGGTTTGAATTTACCACCATGGCCTTCGGGCTATCGTCCACCCTTTGCTGTTTCACCAAACTGCTCAAACTGGTGGTGCAGTATCTGAGAGAGGGAGGGTTGCGATTGATCATATATCTGGACGACGTCCTGATCATGGCTCAGGGTGTGGAACACTTTACTACATTTATCTTGGACGATCCAACTCCTGCAGGACTTGGGGTTCGTCATCAACTCGGACAAGTCGATCCTGATTCCTTCACAATCAATGGAGTTTCTAGGGTTTCAGGCAGATTCAGTGCTGACACAATTGTTGCTTCCTCTAAAAAAGAGGATTTCTATTAAGAAGGAGTTGAGGAGAGCGCTTGCCTCTCCGACTATATCCTTCAGGATTCTGGCGCTATTGGTAGGCCTGTTGGCTTCTTCTAGTAAGGCGATTTTGCCAGGTCCACTGCATTCAAGAGCGCTCCAACGACTGAACATCATGCATTTGCGCAAGGGTTTAGGTTATGTAGAACACATTCTGCTATCCACAGAGGTCAGGACAGAGATGTCCTGGCAGTTGGAACGCATGGATGCATGGAATGCAAGGCCATTTTCGCATCAGTCCCAGAGGTGGTAATAGAGTCAGAAGCCAGCAAATGGGGTTGGATAGCCCGATGTGGTTCAGTGGAGACGGGAGGCAGATGGTCCCCGGAGGAACTGAAACTACACATACATTGTCTGGAATTACTAGCGGGATTGTTTGCGATCTGGACCCTTTCCCCGCAGAAAGTAAGTTGTATCCTTCTGCGGATGGACAATGACTCAGCTGTCAAACATAAATCATTTGGGTGGCACAAGGTCTCGGCTATTGGTGGAGATAGCCAAAGATTTCTGGCATTACTGCCTGCAACATCACATCACAGTAACAGCGGAGTATGTTCTGGGCAGCTCCAATGTGGTGGCAGACTGGAACTCTCGATTTCTTTGAGATTCCAGCGACTGGAGACTGCAACCCAGAATGTTCCAGCACAGGAATCAGAAGTGGGGCTCATGCAAGATAGATCTCTTTGCATTCAGGCAGAACACTCAGTTACCTCAGTTTTACAGTTGGCAACCGTACCCACAGGTGCTCAACTCGGACGTATTCCTTCAATCATGGACGACGGGCACGCATTATGCCTTTCCCCTATTCATCATGATTCAGAGAGTGTTGGTACAGATCTGCAGGCAGGTAGCGGACTTAATATTGATATCCCCTTGTTGGAGGGCACAGTCATGGTTCCCGGTGGCGTTAACCTTGACGTGTGCTCCTCCAGTGCGTCCACTCTCGTTCCAAGAGATCCTTCTGGACCTGATCAGACGACCTCACCCATTGGTAATGCAGGGTCAATTATCCCTCATGGCATGGATACTTTCAGGAGACGGTGGCAAATGCCAGGAGTTTGTTTTTCCTGTCGCAATCTTGGGCACCCAAAACGCTCAAGCGTTATGAATCAGCTTGGCATAGATGGGACAGGGGGATCTGGTGGGATCCAGTATACATATGATTGTTAATTTCCTATCTGAGACAGCTAAGCAAGGAATGGCATATCGATAATTAATAATTTCCGTTCCGTAATTTCAGCGTGTCATCCCCATGTGGACGGTAAGCCAGTGGGGGAATACCCTTTAGTCTGCAAATTACTGAGAGGCATTAGATTGGTGAATCCACTAAAACCCAGATATTCCACATTGTGGGATGTGGATGTGGTGCTTTGCTTTATCAGAAATTGGCCAGCGAATGAGGGTCTTTCTTGTAAGGAGTTGTCAGCGAAGCTTACTCTATTATTATGTCTAATTTCCTGTAGGCGAGTCTCGGATGTGCGAGCCTTGGATTTGGCAGGTAGAGCATTTTCTCCTTCGGGGTTTCCTTTACAATTTCGAAAATAACTAAGACTAATTCCAAATGTGTGACTTATCCTGCTTTTCCACTTCACAGCAAGTTGTGTGGTGCAATGTTTGAAGTGTTACAAGGACTGTACTCTTGAGTTTAGAAATGATGTAGCAGATCAATTGTTAATTTCATTGCAGAAACCTTTTCGCCCAGTATCGTCAACAACTTTAGCCTGATGGGTTACTTGGTTGTTAAGTCAAGCTGGTATTGATATATCTATCTTTGGTACTTACTCTGTGGGGGTGGCTATGGCTTCTAAGGCCTTTGTAACTGGTTCTCGATTGGAGGACATCATGACTGTGGCGGATTGGTCTTCTGATTCAACATTTAAAATGTTTTATCAAAAACCAATTGTTGATGTAGTGTCTCAGGTAATTGCACAACTTTAAACTAGTATAATCAGAAGCCTCCGTTTCCTGACATAGAATAGAAACAATTCTAGCTGACATGTCAGAAAATGTCGATTCTATTAAGGGCATTGAGGTGAGGATTATCCCACCCAGAGAGAGTTTACATATTGAATTGCAATATTTATTATTGATTGTGATAGTAATGTATTGTAAGATGCCCACCCGTTGATGGAAATGTCTGGTTAGAAAAGAAATATTTTGGCTTGTGTTTCTTCCCAGTTACGGAGAAAGACTTCAAGGGCTTAAAGGACGGGACGTCTGGATTCAGTCAAGACGAGACGTTTTGCGCGGTTGGAAGTTCTAGTGACAAGGATCTGTTGGAAGACCAGAAGTTATGAAGTTCTAATTGTGGGTGTGAACTGTTTGCAAAGAAAAAGAATGGACTTTGGTGCTCTAATGTTATATACCCAATGAGGGGCACTACTTATAGGGGGCACCTTGCACCAGTCCAAACAACCCTTATTGATGATTATGTTAAAGATAACCTTTATTAAACGCTATCCTAGTGGTAGCTATGGAGAGCAGCCTTCAGGCTAAGTCTCGAAGGAATGTAAAGCAGCTTGGTTTACCAGATTATAACCTCCTAAATGACCAAATGAAAGGCGAACCACACAAGGTATATATAAAATATATGTATTTATTACTAAACACTCTCTACTAACCTCTTTATGAGATTGGAGAACAAGATACACAATATTAAAGCACTAGAACGACAGTAAATAGCACAATACACAGTGGGCCCCAGGGGGAGACCAAACCATATGCTAAGAAAGTGGTATAACAACCACAACTTGACTAGACACAGTGCCTAGAGCACGTAGAATCACTACGACCCCAAGGAGCCACCCAAGGTAGTGACACAGGGGACCCACGGGAGACGCGTGCAGTGTGAGAACACAGGTGCAAGCTGCGTACAATCCTATGGGAAAGTCGTGGTTGGAATTTTAAAGATTAAGGACACTTAGGAGAGGACTTCAAGCAAACCCTTTGGAACATAGAAGGCTCTAAGGCCAGCACCCGTGAGAGTACCGAGGTACCCATGTTACCTATCCCAGGAGAGCCGGTTGCATACGGGTCAAGTGGTGTCGGAAACGCTTGTTAATTTCAATGGCGTGATGCGAAGAAGTGCTGCTGCCGGGATGATGAGAAGTGTCTGGTGTGATCCAAGCCTGGATCGGAGCTGAGAAGAACTTGAAAGCAGAGGGGACAGAGTCTGGGTCCCTTCACAGTGACCAGGGGCACAATAGAAGAATGCCCACCAATGTCGGGTGTTTCAGGTGAGATGAGGTGAAGCTTGACTGCAGCCACGGGGACCAGGAGAAGTCTCCCCAAGCGATGGAGAGTCAGGGCACATCTGGAGCAACCAGGAAAGCCTACTTAAAGTCAAAGTTCCCTTCTCAGGGACCCACAGGTCGACGGACCAGGGATCGCGAAGGGACCTTGAGCTGAATCATAAAATACCAGCCCACGGAACACTCGTGGAGTGTAGGCCTGAAATCTTCAGTGGAAATACTGCTCGGGGTCTGTACTACAAGTAGCCCAAAGCACAGCCTCAGGGATCGCCAAAAAGCATATGCTGCTGCAAATGTACACGGTGCCCAGGGGTTCGGGTTGCACGGTCCCCACAAGGGATGCGGATCTCAGAATTGCTGAGAGCACGGATCAACCTCAGAGACCACGGGAACCCACCTCTTGTGTTGCAGAAATCTTCGGAGTCCTTCAGGAGCTGCATAGATGCAAACTAGTCAGATGCATTTCAGGTGCCTGCCTTGCAGGGGAGTAACTCCTTTACTCCAAGGGAGATTCTTCAGTCATCCAGCGTAGTGTAGCTAGTCGAAGTACTTGGTTTCTGTAGCAGAGTTTTGTCCAGGTAAATCCAAAGTCCTGTAGCCAGGGGTTCCTAATTTATACCCAAGGAAGGTGTGGGATAAACTTTGGGGATCCACCTATGGGAGGGTCAGGACAGAGAGGTGGCTACACCCATGTCCCTTGTCCAATTTTGCACCAGAGCAGGAGCAAATTGCTCCTGCAACCTGTTGAGCTGGACTATGCACAGGGTCACCAAATGTGCCCCCAGTGCAGACATCAAAGCACTCTCAGAGTACACCCACCCAGCCACACTAAAGCCTGTTTGGGAGGTGGTAACACCTCCCTGTGACAGGAAACCTATTATCCAGCCTCCCCTGCCGGAGTTTCGTCCATCAGCAGGAGGGCAGACTCGTGTCTGTGGCTGGCAGCATCCATTTTGTGATGCCAGGGTCTGTGACGCTGGTACCGGGTGTACCAGTGCTGTCATGTTTCTCCCTCTAGTAGGGTGGAATCATACCTACCACACCAGTTACTGGTGTGGAGGTATGATTCCAAGGTGTTTGACACCAAACACAACATGTTTCCATGCAGCCGTTTTAAAGTTAGCATTTACCATGAGGTTATAATGCACTTAAGTATATATGATTGGCTGCATCACAAACAAGCCTGGAATATAGGTTCCAAAGGCTGCAGAGGGGTTCTGCTCATGCATGGGCACCCTCTCACATAAAACCCAGCACCCTGCCTTCAGGATTGATAAGGCCTGCCATAGGGGTGACTGATAGGTTTATATGTGCAGTGATAAGGCTAGATATAGTGAACCTATATCTAAGTAAGGGGTGCATGCACCATTTTACACAGGCTGCTGCAGCAGACCTATTGTGTCATTTTGAATGGTCTCCCATGGGTGGCATAATACATGCTGCAGCCCCTGAGAGGCCTCTGGGGTACCTATGCCCTTGGTACATAGTATACGATATACTAGGGACGGATAAGGGTACCCCAGAATCCAATCTGAAGTGTACCTAAAGTACATGAACAACCAATTTAGGGAGAAAGCAGATAGACTGGGGTCCTGATTAGCAGGATCCCAGTCAGACTAAGTCGAAAACCAGCAAAACACCAGGAACAAAGTGGGGGTAACCATGCAGTCAGATTCCACCTTCCTACACTAAGCATCACAGGTTATGTAGTTTAATTTTTTTTTTTTTTACTGTTTTATATAGCGCGAACTTGACCCGAATCAGGTATCAGAGCACTTTACATAGCACCAGTTGCCTTACATTAGGACACGTTCATTTTTGTTAGGCACGGGGAGATTAAGTGATTTGCCCAGAATCACAGGATGTTCAGCATCATTGCCGAGACTCGAACCCAGTTCCCCAGATTCGAGGTCGACCGCCCTAGCCGTTAGGCCAACTCCTCTCCCCTCAGTGCTTGTTACTCTTTGTTACTATGGGCTCTATTTTCCAAATTCCCTCATCCTGTGCTGTGAATCACTAAGAGAAGAACACATGAGAATTTCCAAGTAGTTGGTCCTCCTTTTTGTCACTTTAGCTTCTATTCCCAGAGAACTCATCCATCTTCTAATCCCAGAGCTTTCTACCAGATTTCTGACTTGTGTAATAATCGAGGAGTTCAGTGTCATTGCCGAGACTCCAACCCTGTTCCCCAGATTCGAGGTCGACTGCCCTAGCCGTTAGGCCAACTCCTCTTCCTATTATTGACTGCTGTTTTGGCTTCAGTAAAGAAAGAGAAGCATAATCCTCACCTCCATGCCCTTAATAGAATTGAAAATTCTTAATGCTTCAGCTAGACGGTTTTTTATTCTTCAGCAGGTTTGGGATACGGCCCTTTCAGGCTGGTACTGAAGGCTTCCGGTTCACGTGACAACCATACAGCGCTTCCTGGTGGGAGTAATGACTGCACTGCACTGTCTGGCGGTAATGGTTACTCTGAAGCACTTCAAAGATACTGAGCTGCAAATAAGCTCCTGTTTGGTAGACAGCCTGTGAGCCCCCCAAAAAGAAGAATACTCTTCTCTGAAGAAGCAAAAACATTTAGGCGTTTTCTAGGAAGTATTTGACTGCTCAAATAAGTGCGATGTGAGTAAAGTGACCTGCAACCTAAATGTGAATACACTGGACTGCATCTCCCACAACGCACTGCGGAATGCAGGTGCAGCATGAGAGGTGAAAAATGAATGATCCCGTTTCTATTTCTCTCATAGATGTTAAAAGGAGGCACATGCAGCCGTGTGACACACGCAATGCATTTGTGCTGTTTTAGTTTTTTAACTAGCCACTTCCGCCCCAGCTTGTGTTTCTGCCAGCTGCACCCCTGCCCAGTGTCTCCTGTCCCTCTGCCTTCTTTGATTCCGCTTCCAGTGCCTCTGCCTCCTAACTCATGTCTGCCTACTGCGCCTCTCCTAATATGCTGTGCCTGCTCATGCACTTCGCCTGCTGTTCCTCTCCTGCCCCCTGCCTGCTGTGCCCTCCTGCCCCTGTCTGCTGTGCCTCTCCTGTCCCTGCCTGCTGTCCTCTCCTGCCCCCTGTGCCCCTCCTACCCCTGGCTGCTGAGCCTCTCCTGCCCCTGTCTGCTGTGCCTCTTCTGCCCCCTGCCTGCTGTGCTCTCCTGCCCCTGCCTGCTGTGCACTCCTGCCCGCTGGGCCTCTTCTGCCCCCTGCCTGCTGTGCCTCTCTTGCCCCTGCCTGCTGTGCTCTCCTGCCCGGTCTGCTGTGCCTCTCCTGCCCGGTCTGCTGTGCCTCTCTTTCCCCTGCCTGTTGTGCGTCTCCTGCCCCCTGCCTGCTGTGCCTCTCCTGCCCCTTACCTGCTCTGCTCTTCTGCCCCTTACCTGCTCTGCTCTCCTGTCCCTGTCTGATGTGCCTCTCCTGCCCCTGCCTGCTGTGTCTCTCCTCCCCTGCCTGCTGTTCCTCTCCTGCCCCTGCCTGCTGTTCCTCTCCTGTCCTTGCCTGCTGTTCCTCTCCTGCCACTGCCTCTCCTGCCACTGCCTCTCCTGCCCCCTGTGTCTGCTGTGCCTCTCATGCCTGCTGTCCTCTCCTGCCCTTGCCTGCTGTGCCACTCTTGCCCATGCCTGTTGTGTCTCTCCTGCCCCTGCCTGTTGTGCCTCTCCTGTCCCTGCCTGCTGTGCCTCTCCTGTCCCCTGCCTGTTGTGCCTCTCCTGTCCCTGTCTGCTGTGCTCTCCTGCCCCTGTCTGCTGTGCCTCTCCTGCCCCTGCGTGTTGTGCCTCTCCTGCACCCTTTTTCTGCTGTGCCTCTCCTGCCCCTGCCTCCTGCCCTGCATGTGCCTCTCCTGCTCCTGTCTGCTGTGCTCTCCTGCCCCTATCTGCTGTGCTCTCCTGCCCCTATCTGCTGTGCCTCTCTTGCCCCTGCCTGTTGTGCCTCTCTTGCCCCTGCCTGTTGTGCCTCTCTTGCCCCTGCCTGTTGTGCCTCTCCTGCCCGTCTCCTGCCCTGCATGTGCCTCTCCTGCACCTGCCCGCTGTCCTCTCCTTCCCCCTGTGTCTGCTGTGCTTTTCCTGTCCCTGCCTGCTGTCTCTTGACCTGCATGAGATAGAGTGACCAACTGGCATTGGTGCAAATTCAGGACGGTGAGTGTAAAAATTCAGGACAAAGAGTCAAAATTCAGGACACAAATTCAGGACAGGAGGTCAAAATTCAAGACAAAACTTCAGGACCATAGGTACGTTTTACAGACACATCAGAGGAGGTCGCGCAATAGTATATAAGTAAGCCCAGCCATATCCAAACATATTCAACCATTTGTAAACCTATCCATCATGTATCCTTCCATCTATCATTTCACTCATCCATCTCTTCATCCATCCTTTCACTCATCCATCCATCCACCCTATCCATCTGTATACTTATCCATCCACTATTCTACCCATCCAGCCATTCACTCATCCATCCATCCATTTACCCTTTCACCCATCCTTTAACTTACTCATCCATCCACCCAGTCACTCATCCTTCCACCCATCCACCCTTTCAGTCATCCATCCATCCTCCCTTTCTCTCTCCATCGACCCTTTCACTTAGCCATCCTTCCTTCCATCCATCCACCCATCCATCTACTCATGAATTCATCTATTGACCCCATCACTCATCCATCCTTTCTCTCATCCATCTATCCTTTCACTCCTCTATTCATCCTTTTGTCCATATACCCTCCCTATCACTCACTCATCCATCCTTACATCCACCCTTTCGCTCATCCATTCAACCTTGCACTTATCAATTCATCAATCCAGCCATAATTTCACTCATCCATCCACTCACTCATAATCCACCTTTTCACTAATCCATCCTTTCACTCATCCATCCTTTCACTCATTCATCCACCCTTTTACCCATCCAGCTACCCTTCCATCCAGCTATTTATATTTTCTCTCATCCATCCTTCCACTCACTCATCAATCCACTCATCCTCTCTCATTATCCATCTATTCAATTTCATTCATCTATTCACCCTTTCACTAATTCATCCAGCCATTCACCCATCCCTTCACTTACTCACTCGCCCACCTTTTCATATTAATTTTGAGCTGAGCCTTTTCGAGAAGAGGCCCATCAAGAACTTCACGCTCGCTGCAGGAGCCATTCCAGGACTGGGACAGAAGCCACCCAGGGCGGAGACAGGATAAACCACAGGGGGGCGAGGAGCCATCGGGGGAGAGGGGTGAGGAGCCATCACAGGAGGGGGAACAGGATCCACCAGGGTGGGCACAGGGGTGGGTTTGCAGTATTATAGTATCATCTTGGTCTATGCCAGGGTGGGGTAGGGCTCCTCACCCCCTCCTGGACAAGACAACGAGAAGACAGGCTCTCTTTCCAAAATGTTAGTTTTACCACCCCCCACTGTGATGTACAGTACTTAAAGGAGATACTCCAAGAGAACTGATTTAACTGATTGTCATCCATACTTTGTTAATCAGTGTGGGTGCGATTGTACCATTTCTTTATTTTATTACATTATAGACTGCATGTTTGAAGAACCGAGGTTTGCTTAGAAATTAGTTACAGTAATTAAGCTCTGTGCAGAGAACCAGTGTAATCAGGGCCGGTTCTAGGATGTTTGGGGCCCTGGGCAGAAAGGGAATGTGTGAGGCCCCTCTAAATTGCAGATACATGCCGCATTCAGGGCTGTCTGCATCTGAATAGATGCCCTGCTCCTGAAGCTGCAGCCCCTCCCTCTTAGTCACCTTCAAGCACCTCTTAACAGCTCATCAAGGGCGGAAAGTGTGAGGGTTGCCATCCCGCTGTGCCTCTCCAATGCTACTTGGTATCTGAGCTTTGGTACTGCATCGGAGTCTGTTACACCGACCTCAACAGCATCGGAGTCAAGAAGGGAGGTGGGTGGAAACGACGGAACATCGGCTTTAGAGTGGTGCGACCGGTGCCCGGTTAAAATTACGGACAAATGGCGTCCGTTAAAGAATCATTCACGGACAACGGACAGACGGCCGAAATTACGGACTGTGCGTGAAATTTACGGACGGTTGGTCACCCAATGTGCCTCTCCTGTTCCTATCCGCTGTCCCCTCCTGCCCCCTGTGTCAGCTGTGCCTCCCCTGCTCCCAAGATGGCGCCTGCGGGATACGTCCTCCAGGGCAGTGTCCTGGGTGGGGCAGAGATGTGTGTCTCAATGAGGATACGCGGCCTCGGGCGGGGAGGGGCATGCTGGAGGGGGCAGGCTAGACAGGGCGGGACTGATGGAGGACCCTGGCCACCCTCCCTGCCTAAGCAGGAAGAGGCCAGCCTGCCTGGAAGGAGGAGAGAGGGAGAGGCTAGGGAAAGGGGCGGAGGAAAGAGGGATAAGGGGGAGGAAGGGCAGCCGTGGAGAGTACGGGAGGGGTGCGGGGTGGGGCTGGCACTAGGAGCCGCTTCCTGCTGCTGTTTGTTGGTGCATCAGAGGAAGGTGAGGGCTGCCAAACCGGGGCCGCAGGGGGTGCGGGGGCTCAGGGCCATGCGACCGGTGTTCTAGGCAGTACGGGGGTATTGGGCAGTAGAGATGCGCGATAGTGCCGTGCTGCTTAGTAGGAACCGAGGGGGGCAGGGGCGATTTGTGATTCTTCGGGCAGTAAAGCTTTGGTGTTTTTTTGGGTAGTAAAAAGTTACTGTATAAAATAAAGGGGCACTTGGTTTGAGATATTAATAGGCGGTGTGAGGTGCGGATGGGCTTTGGCCGGAGGCTGGGGCATGGCAGGAGGGAGAGAGGGTGGGGCAGTAGATTTAGGCATAAGACTCGCATGGAGGAGGCTGGGGCAGAAGCGCAGGCTTGGGCAGAAGGGTGGGCGGGGTAGTGGCATGGGCTGGGTGGCTGGGGCAGTACAGGTGGCCTTAAACTTGCACGGAGGGGGCGGGGCAGTTCAGCGCCGCATGCAGCAGGCGGGGTTTCGGGTACCACATGTTACTGTTCCTGCCCCCTGGGGCTCGGCACACCCCGGCCTGCATACGCTGCTTGTGATCTGCGTGTGCACACGCCAAGGGGCATGTACGAGTCAGCTGTTATTGTGTAAACACATGATTGGCAGAGATGGAAATAACTGTAAACAGGCCTTGTGCGTGCACACAGCCGTTAGAGAGATGCAGTGTGTACGTGTTTACACCCCCCAGAAGGAGGCGGGCTCTGTGAGTGCATACACCCCAGAGACAGGCAGGGTCTGTGAGTGCATACACCCCAGAGACAGGCAGGGTCTGTGTGTGTATCCGAGAAATAGGCGAGCTGTGTGTGAGTACTTACAACCAGGAGACTAGTGGGGTCTGTATGTACCTCTTAGGAAGAGCTGGGCTGTGTGAGTACTTACACCCAAGAGACAAATAGGGTCTTTGTATGCCTCCTAGAAAGAGGTGGGCTGTGTGAGTACATACACCCAGGAGTCCAGCAAGATGTGTGTGTGTATATACCTCCTAGGAAGAGGCGGACTGTGTGAGTACATACACCCAGGAATCTAGCAAGATGTGTGTGTGTGTGTATGCATCTCCTAGGAAGAGGTGCGCTGTGTGAGTACATACACCCAGGAGTGCAGCAAGATGTGTATGTATACACCTCCTAGGAAGAAGCGGGCTGTGTGAGTACATACACCCAGGAGTCCAGCAAGATGTGTGTGTATACACCTCCTAGGAAGAGACGGGCTGTGTGAGTACATGCACCCAGGCATCCAGCAAGATGTGTGTGTATACACCTCCTAGGAAGAGGTGCGCTGTGTGAGTACATACGCCAAGGAGTGCACCAGGGTGTGTGTGCGCACACCTTCTAGGAAGAAGTGGGCTGTGTGAGTATTTACACCCAAGAGACAAGCAAGTTGTGTTTGTATCCACTTCCTAGAAAGAAGTGGGCTGTGTGAGTGCAGACACCCATGAAAGCAGCAGCATGTGTGTGTATACACCTCCTAGAAAGAGGTGGGCTGTGTGAGTACATACACCCAGGATTGCAGCAAAGGGTGTGTGTTTTTATACACACCCTAGAAAGGGGGGAGCTCTGTGAATGCATACACCCATGAAAGCAGCAATATGTGTGTGTTCAACTAGAAAGAAGCTGTTGGACTTGGCCCTTCTGGCAGGTTCACCCCTGGACTTTTTTGGCTTTTTATTGGTGATTGTTTGGTCTCTGCGCACTTTCCCTGTGTCCCAGGGTAAAGTGCGTGCGTGCTCTGAGTGCATGTGGTGAGATAGGCCTGCCCTCCCATAGGAATGCATGGGGAATGTATGTGTCCCTAGTAGTTCCTGATGCGTGGGGTGTGCAGGCCCGAGTTTGGTATGTGCGGACTCGTGGGAGTGAATGCTGCGCGATGATGTGTGCGGCGTGCATGTACCTAGTGTGGAAGTGCCACTTCTAGAAGTGGGCACTTCTGTGTGCAGTGTGTCTGTCGCGTGATTGGCTGGTCGTGTCATGTGACGGGCTAGGGATTCCCCAGTGTCAGGATGAGTCACCCAGTGGTGAATGGGGAGATCAGCAGCTAGATGGGTGGGAGGAGTCCACCTGGGTCCTGAATAGGACAGGGTTTTCCAAACACAATGCTGGCCCCGCCCCCTGTGGTGCGACTGACGACCCTAGCCCTGCCAGTGAATAGAGTGAGGGGCTGAGCACATCAAGGGTGCTCCCCAACCAGCTGCGACTGGTTTTCCCCCTCACCCTGAACCCAGAACAAAGGGTTTGCCTGTATAAAAATGGGGCTGTGTCCCCACAGAAACTGTTCTCTGCCAGGATCTTACCTGAGGGGGGCTGCTGCTGCTGCCGCTGGACCAGAGGACCGCCACTTGGACTACCTCCCTGCCTGGAGGCCCAGTGAGCTGGCTCTGGGTCCAGCCTTGCCCCCACCCCTGCCCTGCTGCATGCAGGGAAGAACTTTGCTGGACTTTGTGGTTCTTTTTATCCTAAAGCACCAGGAAGTGCTTTCCTTTCCCTCATAGCGCTGGGAGCGCTTTTCTTGGCTTCATAGCGCTGGGAGCGCTTTGTTTGGGTCCCCTAAGCGCCTGGAAGCGCTTTTCTTTCCCCCAACGCGCTTGGATTTGCCTCTAGCGCTAAGGAGCGCTTTATTGATGCCGGCCGGTGCCCACCCGGCATTTACCCCGCTCATTTAATTATTTTCCTACCATCCCGTCGTATATTGCTGATTACGAGGGAGCCCACCCCTCTTGTGACCGTAGGAATCACCGCGGCGGCCCGGTTCTTCAGGCCGGAAGTCAGGCAGCCTTCATTGGGACGGAGGCGGGACTTGACAAGGAAGCGGACGGGAGCCTACCCCGCGCTCCTACCGCCGGACGAGGAAGACGAAGACAGAAGTCCGGAGCGGCCGGTACCGATCTGGGTCCCAGGAGGGGGGCCCGGGCGAAGGGAGGTCCACGCCCCGGAGGAGGCACCCGAGGAAGGAGACGCCGCCACGTGAGCACGGTGAGTGCGGCTGTCCCCGTGGGTTCCTCCCCCGCCTCGCGCCGGGAGTCCAACGTTGCAGGGGCAGTTCTGGGGTGCCTGAGACCAGCACCAAGGCACTACCGGTAACGGGCGGCCCCGGAAGGCAGTGGGCCGCCCCTACGTGGTCAAGGCTCATTATTCAGGACCCCGGGGCCATTGGTGGATTCCGAGCGCTAGTGCGCTCCAACGGTTGGGCATTGTAAATTCCAGAGTTCCCCGAGCGGGACTCCAACGGTTGCCGGCATTCCTTCCAGAGCGGCCCCGCTTGGTAGTGGGCCGCTCCGACGAGGCTCCCTACCTCTGACCGCGGGACCAGCAACTCGGGGGCATTCTTGTTCTTAGAGCCTCGTCGCTCCTACGTATGGGGATAGTGTCGGTTTAGGAGCGCTAGAAGGCACATGGTGTGTCGAGCCCTGTGAGGCTCTAAAGTCTGGCTCCCTCATCTCTGTGAGAGCCCAGGAGAGGCTCCCACGACGGGGCAGATATTTGTTCAGAGCCACGAAGGCTCTAGGGGGCATTTCGTGTTGTAGAGCCCCGAGGGGCTCAGGGGGTCACAAGTGGTGCATATGTAGAGTCCAGGAGAGGCTCCAACCCCCGCCATATTTGTTTGGGAAGGCCCAGTGTGCCCCAGCATCTCTCCAGTGTGCCCCAGCATCTCTCCAGTTGCCCAGCACTTAGTGGGCAACTGCTACGTGTAGGTTGTGCTTAGTGCGCCCTGGTTTGCGCAGCCGCGCCCTGACTCTGCTGGACACAGGGCGTCCTTGCCCCTTCAAGGCCAGTTGGCCTAGGGACTGCCACAGATAGGGGCTTATGTGAGTTCTTGCGCAATTGTGTTTCCCTGCACCTCTGAATGTGTTTTTGCGTCATGTGCTTTGCTTTACACCTCTGAATGTTATGCATCATGTGTTTATGTGCTTAGACCCCTACAGGTATTGTGATACTTAGGTGGTTGTTTTCCCCCTAGTACAGGTGGTGCTAGTGAGGTCCTGATTCCCTGCGCAATACTGTCCTAAGGTGGTTAGGGTTGCGTAGGTGGTGCTTACCTGACACCAGTAGTTACTGGTTGTGTGCTACATATGTTATTTTGTACTACAGTATTATTCCTATGTTCTAAAAAGTGCTAATTCCTGACAGTGGTCCAGGTGGCCCTGTCCCCTGTATATATAATCCCTTGTAAATTCTGCCCGTGCCTGTTGGCACATTGTAGAGTGTGTGTTTTTATCTAATGTGTTGTGTATAATACAAAGGCTATTTTTATAGAATACCTTGTGTGGAGTTTCCTTTGTGGTGGGCCTTGGGTGTTGTTGCTGGGTGCGCGCGCAAACGCTTTACACATCGCCTCAGAGATAAGCCTGACTGCTCGTGCCAAGCTACCAAGGGGGTGAGCAGGGGTTATCTTTGGCGTGTAACTTCCTTGCCCTGACTAGAGTGGTGGTTTCTGTCTGGCTTTGGCGCAAGCCCTAGCCAACCAGAAATCCCATTTCTAACATTGGTGATCAGCGGTGGGATTTGGACTTGCGTTTGCGCTGTACCGCAGCGGCAACTGGCCGCACTACAAAACTCTGCATTTAGATAAATCACATGGTATAGGGATTATTGTTTTAAAGTTTGTTTTTAACTTGTCATTTCTTTGGAAATGTGTTTTTGTGCACTGTGAGTTAGGTGTCCCTAGCTCGGGAGGGTAGATCATCCCCCTTAGTGCATTGTGTTTCTGGATTCACCAGAGGGTGGGATCCAGTGGTGGCAGCGTAATAGTGTCCTGTACATTTGTCCCCCGCCCTGCGCCCAGAGTTGGTACCTGTGTCACGTGGTGGTCAGGTTGAGGAATCAGGGGTGGTAGAAACTGCCTTACCAGTCCGAGGGGAGGGTTGTGTGTGTGGATGAATGGTGTGTGGCACTAGGCAAGTGAGTGTGAGTTCTCTGGGTTAGAGAGCTTGCTGAATCTTTTTGTGAATTGTGTGCTCCTGTGTGGAACTCAGACCCCTAGGTCCCCTGTATAATTGTTACCATAACGTCCGCCAGAATGGAGCCTGCTTGTGATCCCTATGAGCTAGCTTGGCGCCAGAGGCAGGAGTTAGAAAGGTACTGTACAGAGGAAGAGTCAGAAGAGGAGGTAGAGGATGACAATACCTGGACGCCAGTAGAGAGTGAGGACCCCATAGGTAGGGCGTCCCTTGCTGGGTCCAGCGTAGGAGGCAGCGCCTCATCCCTTTCCCTGTCCCCAGAGGAGTGGGAAGATAGGAGGAAAGAAAGGGAGCACCAGCTGGCGTTAGAGAAGCTCAGGTTAGAGCATGCTCAGGCTATGGCGCAGCTGGAGGCCAGGAAGCAACAGCGAGAGACTGAGTGGGTCTTGGCGCGGGAGAGGGTAGAGGAGGCTGAGAGGGCCTCCACCAGAGGCATAGTAGCTCTGGAGGGTAGACTATCCCCTGCGCGCAGTTTTAATTTTCTGGGCTCCCCAGGGAGGGTTGAGTCCAGTGGTAGCAGCCAGATAGATTCCAGTGTAGGAAATCCCAGTCCCAGTTCCCCCAGTCTGGTACCTGTTTCCCAGGAGGAGGAGTTAAGGTTGAAATTCAGGGGCAGTAGGAAGCTGTCTCACCAGTCTTGGGAGGAGTTTGTGGATGACTGTCAGGATGCACTGGTGGAATGGCTGATGGTTAACCCGGAAGAGGATTTGAAGGCAGTGATCAAAATGATTATCAAAGAGCAGATGCTCAGTAGTTGTTCTCCAGGGTTGCGCCAACACCTGCAGAGGTACGACTCTTTTTGTCCTTGGGAGCTTGCAGAGGAAGCAGAGCACTGGGAAAGGGCTAGAGGTTCTCTAGAGTCATTAGGGAGTGACTCCAAAAGTAGTGGGTCAGGTATCTTCCAGCCCAGCGTGGTGGAAGAGGCTCAGTGTAGCCCAGCTAGGTCCCAGGATAGCGAGGAGGGTGTAGGGGCTCACTGCCTGGCTCAGTGGAGCAGGAGTGAGAGGGTGACCGAGGGTCCCCGGACGTACGAAACCCTGCCTCAGGACTTGGATGGTTCCATGAGGGAACACCAAGTTGGGGACCTAGGCTGTCCTGTTAGCCCATTTGAGGGAGATCTCCTGGTGAGTAGAGGACCTGGAGCACCTGTAACCAGGGCTCCTGTGGTTCTAGAGTCTGGCAGTACCGCTCCGGTAGGGAGGGTACAGGAGACCAGTGTGAGGGGTGATTGGGGGATGAGTTTCCCAGTGGAAGAGCCTGTGGGTCAGGGACTACCCAGTTGGGCTAGGATCCCGTGTAGTGACCAGGGTGGCACCACTTCTGTTCTGGGGGATCTCCGCGCACTGTCAGGTGGACAGGGGACGGGAGATCAGCGCCAGACAGACAGTCGCTTGACGTATGTGTCCTTTGATAGCCTCAGGGGGATGGAGTGGAAATCCCCAGAAGTCCTGGAGTGCCAGGCAATTATTCCACCAAAGGTTCTAGGCCGGAGGTTGGAAGGCCAGGTTCGGGATCAGCCTGACCTGAAGGGTGGGACGTCTGTAACCAGCGTCCCGAATACACTGAAGAGAGAAGGTGTGTGTGTTTTGTGTGTGCACAGAGCTGCCAGGTCATGTCCTCCCTGGACCGGAAAACAAGCAATCCAGGACCGGTTTTGGGGTAACGCCCCTTATCAGCCAGGTTAGCTTGAATCCAGTGGCAAAGTGAGGAAGGGACCCACGTCTAGGCATACCCTGCCAATTTAGGGCGAAAAAAGAAAACATAAGGAGATGATGGATGGAGCAGTGAAACTTTTCAGACACTCGCCCACAGTCACAGATCTGGGTTTAATCCATCATTCTTTTGCTCATTATGCCAGCCCAGTTCAGACCTAGCCATATGCAAATCAATCTTGACCCTGTTCCTCATGGGAACAGTCCAGCCTGAGCTGCCAAGCCAGGTCCTCCCTGGACCTGAAACAAGCATCCTGGGACTGGTTTTAAAGTATCACCCCTCATCAGCCAGGCTAGGTTGAACACAGTGAGCACGGGACCCACTTCTGGGCATACCTAGCGCCTTTAGGACAAATATAGCAAGACAAAAAGCTGATGGACGGAATGCTGAACAATGTCAATCATTAACTGTGTCAACCATCACATATGTGGGTAAAATCAATTTTTTCTCATCTTGCCATCCCCGTTTGGACCCAGCCATATACAAATCAGTCGATGGATTTAACCCAGATTTGTGACTGGGGGTGACTGTTCGAACATTTTCAGCATTCCGTCCGTTATCTTTTTGTTTTGCTGTGGGACTACATACACCTATAGAGCAGCAGGTGTCTGAGCGTGTACCCCATAGAGAGAATCAGGCTGTGTGAGTACATACACCCAGGAAAGCAACAGTGCCTGGAAAGAAAGCTTTGTGAGTACATACATGCGAGAGACCAGCAGTATATGTGTACCTGCTACAAAGATATGGGCTGTATGAGTACGTACACCCAGGAGAGAAGCTGTGTGTGTATGTGTTTGTGTATGTGCACCTGCTGAAAAGAAGCTGGCCCTCATGAAGCAAAGCTCATGACAGGCAGCCTGGGCAAAGGTGCCATTTCTGCGGTCTGTCGTTCCCTAGGGATCAATAACTGGGATCTCTTCCCGCATCTCCACTGTAAAAGGGAGTGTAGGAAGGTGGATATCTGACTATGGTTACCCCCAACTTTTTGCCTAGTGTCTAGCTGGTTTTTCGACTTAGTTGGCCTGAGATCCTGCCATTCAGGGTCTCAGGCTGTCTGCTCTCTCTTTAAAATGGACTCCATGTACCCTAGGTACATAACCAATTGGTAAGGATCACCTTATTGGACCCTGTACAGTGTACCCTAGGTACCCAGGGCATAGGTGTACCCTAGGCCTCCCAGGGGCTGCAGCATGTATTATGCCACCCCTGGTCTGGCCTTCCAATCGGACACAACTGGCTGATCACTCAGCTGGGGCAAGGTCGTGTAATCACCCCTTGCTTAGATATAGTATGCCTATATCTACCCTTATATATAGACACATGTGTACCTATCAGTCACTCCTATGGCAGGCCTTAACAATCCTGGAGGCAGAGTGCTTGGTAACATGTGAGATGGTGCTCTAGCATGAGCTGAGCCTGTCTGCAGCTTTCGGAACCATGTCCTTATAGCTGTTCTATGATATAGCCTACCATATACTCTTAAAGTGCCTTATAATCTTAAACGGTTATGGTAACTATGGTTGGGCTGTATCAAAACATGTCGTGTAAGGTGTCTAACACTTTGGAATAATACCCCCATACCATTTCTGGTGATGAGGATATTATCCCTCCCTTCTAGAGGGAGAGACATGTTAAAATCCTACTTTGCTGTGTAACCTCTGACCAAAGCCTCAGCATCACAAAATGGATGCTGCTGCCACGACACAAGTCTGACCTCCTGCAGCTGGAAGTGATCCCAGCCAGGGAGGCCTGGACAATAGGTTTCCTGCTTGGGGAGGTGCTAGCACCTCCCCAGACAGCCTTTAGTGTATTGGGGCAGGGTGGGCTGAAAGGAATGAGACATGCCTGGGGCACACAAGGTGTTCCTTGCATAGTCCAGTTCAAACCGGTGCTGGGGCACTCCAGCCCCAGCTCTGGCGCGAAACTGGACAAAGGGAAGTGGGTGTAACCACCCCCTCCCAGGTCCCACCCATAAGGCGTGACCTAGCAGGTATCCCAGCCCCCCAGATTAGTATAAGAGTGGGAGTTGGGCCTCAAGACTTTAGATTATCCTGAACCTGCAAAACTGAACAGAAACTCTGGACCTTCGACATTCGACGAAAGAAGAAGACTGAAGAATCTCCCTTGTAGCCAAGGAGTGGCTACCCTGTGCAAACAGGCACCATCAAGAGACTACCCTTTGCTTTGCGACCGTTCTACGAGGAAACGACTGCAGAGCCCGACCAGAGCCTTGATTTCCAGACTTCTCCGACCCTCATCCACATCTGCAGCAGAGCTGAGATCCGTGGAGGCGACGAGCGACGTGGGACCGGCTACCTGGGAAAAGTGGCTAGTAACTTACAGCGCAGCTTCTGAGGTACCCTCGAAGTTGTGCACCGGGGATTGAGAAGCCCCAACCCCAAGCACCATCTGCACCGAAGACCAGCCCCCCACACTCCACGAGTCCTGCGTGGGGCCCTTCAGCATTTTCCTGCTTGCCGCGTCTGTCCGGTTGCTTGCCCGCTGGCTAGTGGCCTTTGTGACGACGCTCCCTGAAATCTTCTGCGCTGGTTTGGCTCCTCCAGACTGGCTCCCGCTTCTCTGCAAAGAAGAAGCACCCCAGACCTTCCTGGTCTGCACCAGAAGCAAGTCCTTTGTTCTTCGTGGGTTCCGCTTGCCAAGGCTTGGTGAGTCCTAGTCCAACTTCGCCGCCGCCGACAGCAAGAGCCTTCGTGGGACAGCTCGCCTCCTGGTCCTGGTCGTCCTCGACGCTTCCTGGTCCTCCTGGCTGCAGCGACAAGCTTCACCTTCACCTGCAACTCTTCACGACATCGCCTGGTTCCTTCCTGGTTCCACGTGGTCACTGGGTAGTGACCTTGACTCTGTCCCTTCTGCTTGCAGGTTTCTTCTCTTCTTGATCCCAGCCTTGGGATCCACCGGACACTCTCCCCTGACTGCCTGTCAGCATCTTTCTTCAGGCATCCATAGGAGTCGACGACGAAAACGACGCATCTTCACCCCTATGCACCCGCAGCCTGTGGGCTAGGTAACTTGGGTACTCCGGTGCTCATCAGGATAGTGACTATCCTAGTGTCTAGTTTTCAAGTCTCAACTTCCTAGCTACTCCGGAAGTGTCCTAAATCTACCGTTTTCTAAACTGTACTATTGCTATTGACTTTTACGCATTACGCGTGAGTGTTTCCACTCTGCACACGAATCCCGTGGGCCTCCCACTTCCTAACTAACGCTAGTGTAGTGTAGCCCCAGCGATGGCCTAGGCCTATTCTATTTCCGTGACAGTGGTTCTTATACCACTTATTTAGTATATGGTTTGCGTGGCCCCTAGGGCCTAACTGTATTACTTACCTGTGTGACTTACTGTATGCATTAATAAGACTGTGTTGTACTTACCTCTAATCTCATAAAGAGTGCTGAGGGTTTGCTTAGAATAAATACACTTATCTGTTGTGGTGTCCTTTCATTTGGTATTCAAGGGATTATATATGGTATCACAGCTGGCTTCACATGCCATTCAGAGTTTAGCCTAAGACTGCTCGTGTCCATGCTACCACTAGGATAGCTGGTCTATAAGGTTGACTT
Source organism: Triturus cristatus (assembly GCF_964204655.1). Taxonomy (NCBI): domain Eukaryota; kingdom Metazoa; phylum Chordata; class Amphibia; order Caudata; family Salamandridae; genus Triturus; species Triturus cristatus. Next base: position 405,847,065 of record NC_140579.1, on the reverse strand, counting down.
TACAACCAATCACCATAAGGGTATTTGGGCTGATATAAGGTGTACACTATAACTAGTGACATCATACATCAGGCCAACTTCTCACAGGGAGGACGAGGACTGGAAAGATGCTTGTCTAGCCCCTAGGGAACTAGCTATTTTCTCAAAATTGCTAATGGTCCAAGTCAACTACCTTGACGCCCAGTTGGTAATTTGTAAAAAAAAAAAAAAAGTGCTGGGGCTCTCATCAGGAGGTAGCTTTGACCAGACCCTTTCTCATGTAAGCCCTGCCTAACACAGAACCAACAAACCCCACAAATGGGTAGATGTGGCCTAATGACCAGAGCTGCTAACTTCAGAACTGGGGAACCAGGTTCGAGTCTGGGCAGCTCAACATTCTGTCATTCTGGGTGAATCCCTTAATCTCCCTGTGCTCACAAAAAATTAAAGTGTATTTAACTGGTGCTTAAGAGCTGGTGTTTGATTATGTGCTGGTGCACAGCACCGAAAACCACTGGCTCAAATTAAGCACTGTTCAGGCCACATACTTGTCCCCACGGCACCTGCAGCGGATGGGCGGGAAGGTGCTAACCGTGCACACTACCAAGCCCCAAGCGTCTTTTTTTAGGTCGAGCATGAGCCAGCACGCATGCGCTGCTCTGCGAGACTTATTGTAGACGAGTAGCGACTAGAAGCCCGTCCACTCTGCCCAAGTTTGCCATTGGCTTTTGTCATTGTCTGTCCTAAATGCTGATTCATCAATAGGCTTGTTAGTCCCTTTTTAGTACCGCCTCCTCTTAATTTGTCACCTCCCTTGGCGACTGGCTCCTTTGCTTGGAGTGCTACACCGTACGTGCTATTTAGACTGTGAGCACTATTTTTTTTTTTTTTTTTTTTTTTTTTTTTTTTAAATCTTTTTATTAACCGTAGGAATCAAATATACAAGGCATATTGTAATACGTTCTTGTCAAGCAGTTACAACGGAATCAATCAGGTAAGTATTACAGGATACAAACACAGGTGATTTGGTCATGCCAACAGTAAATCATCTTGAGCCGGGATTAATGGTGGGGTGCAAATGTTACCTCTGTATTTATTCCAATCGTTCCAGATGCGGGGCAAGCACTATTTTCTTAAATGAGGTTCTCCTACTGCCTTCTCTACCCCCCCCCTTCCTGTTATCCGTGCCTTCTTCCACTGCCCGCACTCCCGTTGTCCGTGACTTCTCGGCCCAGCCCACCCGTTGTTCGTGCCTTCCCACCCTGCCCCCCGCCCTCCGTCCTGTTGTCCGTGATGACTACCGTTTGCAATGCAATAGGTCTCGCGTAAATGCGAGTCCTATTACATTGCAAACGCTTGTTTTCCTATGACGTGGTCTTTTCCGCACCATACACCCTTCTGGAGTAGAGTGATTCGGAGATCTCTGAGGTCCTCGGTCACCATGTTGAGTTGGGTCCCAGGGAGGCGTTACTGGGACCGTGCTGAGAGGATATTTATTGGGGTGGCACCCTTGGTGGCCAAAAGAAACATTGCTCACTGCTGGAGGCGCACGGAGACCCCCTCCTCTGGGGTGTGGCAGATTGGCGTAGATTGGTGTGCGCAACAAGAACTACCGATTTATGAGGCCCGTGGCTGCCCTAAGAAACACTCGAAAATATGGGTGGGGGGTGCACCCATCATGGACTGCCGCTGTAAAGATATAGGGGGTGATTAGCATAGTGGGCAGATCGCCACCGCATGTATGGCGGTGGCGATCCACCTGTCAAAAGTCACCGCCCCCCACCCATTTTCTCCTCCCCCCCCCCCCCCCCCCCCCCCCCCCACCATATTACTATGGCGGGGGGGACCACAGCAGACGGGAACACCGTCCGCCGGTTTTCCGTCGGTAGGCAATCCACCCGATTGCCTACCGGGCCGAAAAGCACATCAGTATGGTGGCGTTGCCTTGCAGGCACTGCCATATATATTACTATAATGGCGGAGAAGTGCCTTTCGATGGCGGAGACTCCGCCATGGAAAGGCATGCTGTTTTTTCTTTGGGGACCCCTTGCAGGCCCCCAGGGTGTTGGGGGGGGGGGGGGGGGTTGTTTTATTGCACATGGAGGTACCTATGGTGCGCCCCTGCAATTGCATGCACAAGGTGGCAGGCACCGCCCGCCACAATGCAATGTATGCGGGATCCTAATTGCCGGTGCGGGACCGCCGCACCACTGGCGGCCGGTCCCAGCACTGCTAGGGTTACATCCCGCCATTCTGATCTGCCCCATAGTTTAGTTGAAGGACTGTTTGTATTCAACAATCGAATTCAGGAAGATGATATTATGTGGTTGCACCTATGTGTACCACTAAATTTAATAAAAGGTTATTAAATGAAAATCAAGAAGCTGGCTGCGTGGGTACACACACCCCAGAGTGCTTAGCAGGGTATTTATTAGTGACTTCCAAGGAAAGCAAGTTTGTGTGCACACCCCCAGAGAGTCTTTGGTGCAATCATGGCAGACATACAGGCTCTCTGTACGTGATCAAGACAGAACTTCCTGTGTGTATACATTACAGGGAAATATCTACCTGCGTAGGCACTTTGTAGTGTGAGGCAAACTCAGTTTGCACACATTTGTGGCGGATAACCCTTTGTATGTGTACACACCCATGGGAGAGAAAGCCTTGTGTGTGTGTGTGTGTGTGTGTGTACATTGTTAGGAAAGAGACTACATTCTGTCTGTGTGTACTGCACAGACTGCTGTGTGGGTAAAAGGTTCTTAGAAAGACAGTCTACCATGTGTGTATTTTTAGGAGAGAAACACCCTACTTTGTGTGGCTACACGGTCTTAGGAAATAAAGAACAGCCCACTGTGTATGTGTGAACACAGTCTTGTGAGAGTGGCGGCAAGTGTGTGTATACATTCATAAGAAAGAGATCGCCTACTGTATGTGAGTGTGTGTATATACACATTTGTAGGAGAGAGACCTCCTCCTGCGTATGTATAGATAGATAGTGATCCAGCGCACTTTCCTGTTCCTGCATGCTCTGGTGTAGCGTCTAGGTCCCCTGTTTCCTCTTCTGCTCTCCAGTACTTCCAGCTCTCCAGTACTTCCAGCCCTCTGTGTGGATGGATAGATAGATAGATAACGAGTCATGTCCAAACTGGATTACTGTAATGCCTTGTTTCTGGGTATCAACAAGTTCCAGGTGGGAAAAATCCAGTCTCTACAGAATGCCGCAGTTCGTGTTATTCTGAACCTGCCCAGGGGCGGTCCTACCTCTGCTAGCAGGAAATCTTTTCACTGGCTCCCGGTCAAACAGAGCATCGAGTTCAAGGCACTCCGTTTGGTTCACCGGGCCCGCTTCGGTGGCGGCGCGGAGGATGGTATTAATAGGTTCTTACCCTATATCCCACCTCGTGCCCTGCGGTCGGCCAACCTTGGTCTTGTCTGCATTTCCAGATTTAAACTAGCGAGATGGGGCGGCCGTTCTTTTGCCATCTGTGCAGCTAGGTTATGGAATGATCTACCAGTAGAGATGCGACTCCAACCCAGCTATGCCCTTTTCAGAAAAATGCTCAAATTTCACTTATTCCAGGCCCAATAATCTTTTCCGTTCCCCGTTGATCACTCACACCACAGCGCCAAGACACCGTCTCGGTATTCGAGCGCTTTACAAGCTTCTTTTATACTCATAATGAGGTGCATGTGGTACTCTGGACCATGTGATATGGTGCAGTGATGTTGTGACATCCTAAACCACACGCCTGAAGGCTGCATGGTTTCTAAATGTCATTAGAACACCGAGGATGCAATGTGGGACCATATTACACAAGTTACTGGTTGTGTCTTTATATTGCATCTTTGTCTTTGGGTAGTTAACTTGAAAAGGGGGCTGATTTTCTTTTAGAAAAGAGAAATATGTATTGTAACTAGTACGTAAATTGTTGCATGAGCGCTTTCATAGAAGGGGGATGGGTATAATTCGCAGGAGGATAATGGTTGCGGGGTTAATATGTTCAGTCATGTTACAGTCTTATTAATGGTCGCAGAATTAATATGTTCAGTCATGTTACAGTCTTATTAATGGTCGCAGAGTTATGTTCAGTCATGTTACAGTCGTATTAATGGTCGCGGGGTGGTATGTTCAGTCATGCTACAGTCATAATTATGGTCGCGGGATTAACATGTTCAGTCATGTTACAGTCGTATTAATGGTTGCGGGGTTCATATGTTCAGTCATGTTACAGTTGTATTAATGGTTGCGGGGTGGCTATTTTGGTTCATATTATTCACTCATATTAATGGTCGCCGGGGTGGTATGTTCTGTCATGTTATGCAGTCGTAATAATGGTCATGGGGTTGGTAAGTTTTGTCATGTTGCACACTTGTATTGATGGTCGCTGGCTTGGTATGTTCTGTCATGTTGTATATAGTGCAGTGTTTACTTTTTCCACTACTTGCTGGTGCTGTTCCGTGTGAGAGCAGGGAACTGGGTTGTCCAACTGCGGGTGTGGCCACAGGCAGGGTTCCAGATCAGTCATGTGTCCTCTCCGTGGCTGTGTGCTCTTACCCTGGGGTTCAGTGCTGAAGGCCATGGTACTTGTGTTGAGTACACCGGAGGGTGGATTGTGGTGTTCGTGTCATTGGTCGGCTCGCAGGTCCTGGATGGGGTGTAAAGCGTTACAAAAAAAAAAAAAAACCCTGTGGGGCATGGGGCACAGGGTCAAGACTGATTTGCATATGGCTGGGTTCAAACTGGAATGGCATGGTGAGCAAAAAAACGATGGATTTAGGCCCAGATCTCTGTACTGGGGTGAATGTATGACATTGTTCTGCATTCTGTCCATCAATTGTTGTTCCTGGATGGGGTGTGCCTGGATGGGGTATGCACTTCTTTGCTTCATGTGGCTTCTTCAGTCTCCCCGTCTTTCCACATTTGTTCTCAGGGTGTCCAGCCACCAGCATGATCTCTGGTGGTTGTGGCGTGGGCAAGCCCAAGTGTGTCTTCACAGGGTGTGTGGTCTACCTCAAAGCCTAGTCCAGCAAATTGGTGGCCCTTTGGGTGAGTGTTGCACAGGGTCAGAGTGAGGCCAAGATTGGGACCAGCACTTTACAAAGTGCCCATGTTCATGGATCCCAACCAGTCACAAAACATTGCTTAACTAGTACCAGGGGCTAATTTGTGGAGAAATTTGGGAAAATTAAGATTTTTTTTAACGCTTGTAACAAAACAAATGTATACACAGAGGGCACCTTTATGTTCAGCCGCTGGCTGTGGTGGCCAAGCGATGGAACCGGTCTATGGTGTCCTACGCTGACGACACCCAGCTGGCGGTTGCATTAAGTGGGGCGTCCGACCTGGAAGCTGCTAAATTCCGGGAGGGTATCAGCTCAATAGCACGCTGGATGACTGATAATTGCCTTCAATTGAATGCCAAGAAAACTGAGGTGCTTTTGGTTGGCAAGCAGAGCCACCTTTGGGGTGATTGTTGGTGGCCATCTGAGCTTGGCCCTACTCCCCTTCCTGCTTTGGAGGTTAAAAACCTCGGGCTTTGGATAGATTCCAACCTTAGTTTTGTTTCTCATACAAAGAAAAATGCTGCCACTTGCTTTGGGATACTCCGCAAGCTCAGACCTTTAAATATTTTGATGCTCCTACCCGACAGCTTATTGTACAAGCTATGATCCTGTCGCGTTTGGATTACGTGAGCTCTCTCTTGCTAGGAGCCAACTCGGCTGAAATTGCTAGACTTCAACGCGTTCAAAACACTGCCGCCAGAATCCTGGTTGGTTTACCTAGGTTTTGTTCGGCCAAAAAAACTATTGGCAAACTTCACTGGCTCCCTGTTTTACAGAGGATTAGGTTCAAGTGTCTTTGCTTGTCATTCAAAATCCTCAAGCACTCCTCTCCTCATATCCTGAAACATCTTATTCAGCCTTATTTCCCCTCGCGCACTTTAAGATCTTCTGGACTTCACTTTGTTGTAGTCCCACGTTTTAAGCGGGCCAAGGCCGGTGGTCACTCTTTTAGAGTATTAGCGGCCAGACTCTGGAATTCTCTCCCCGCCCACATTCGTGCTATTGACGATCTTCTGGTTTTTAGGAAGGCTGTTAAAACCTTCCTCTTTCTCCAGAACTGCTAGTGATCCGATGTTGGCTAGGTTTGATCTGATACCTGTCTGCTGTAGCGCCGGGACGCCCCTTTGCTGGGGCAGCTGTGCGCTATATAAATATGGATAACATAACATAACCTTTAGCCCAAGGGGGTGTCTTGAGCTCCTAATATATAAACAAATGTTTATTGTTATCCAACTCGCCTGCACTTCTCTATAGTCCATGTTTACTTCCATGCAGGGTCATCTACATGAAGTGTAAAGATATCCACTGCTGCACGCTTTCACAGAAATCTAGTGGGAAGCCGAGAGAAGGTGCTAGATAGGGTCTCTGGGACTAGAACACAAACAGTCAAAAAACCTATAATTTCAGTATAGAGCAAGATCAGCTCTGAGATCCGTGTGCATTCTTCTGCTGCAGATTTACAACAATGAGTTTTTACAGAGTAAAACCTGCTATGATAGAGAATAAAAATATACGTTTTACATATATCATTTGTTTTAAAATCTTACAAATCGCAAGGAAAAAATAAATGCTGCCTCGTCACCAAGTCTGATCTTTGACGTGAAAGAGTAGCTTTTGAGGAATATCTTCGTGGGCATCTCTGTGGGACCGGAGTGTCCTTCGATGCTTGTGGTTCGTAAGTTCCTGATACAATCCCCTTGTCCAGATCCACGAGGAAAGGTCTCTGATATGAGTACAGAACCCATGTACCAGTGACGAGAGAAAATAATGTCTACTTACTTTCCACCCATGGAAAAAAATCTTCTAAACCCTTAATATAAATATAATTTAGGGCCCTACCTCAATGGAATATGTGGTCCAAAATATTCTCTGAGTAATCTCTGTAGGCTTGATTGGAATGAAGGAATGGCTCTGAAGTGTTTGTCCTAGGGGCTTGGTTTAGAGATGGAGGTTTTCTGGCGCCAGGCTGGCCTGTGGACGGTGAGGTTCTGGTTCACCCTGTGGCAGATTTAACCAGATGCAGTGATATACCCAGATAGAAATTTAACAACCTGCTCTGAATAACTTTGCATACAATATTTGCAGGTTTATAGTCTTGCTCAAGGCGGAAAGATTCTCCTTCCAGATCAGCTATGCCCTGGACTCCTCGATTATTACACAAGTCAGAAATCTGGTAGAAAGCTCTGGGATTAGAATATGGATGAGTTCTCTCGGAATAGAAGCTAAAGTGACAAAAAGGAGGAGGAACAACTAGGAAATTCTCATGTGTTCTTCTGTTAGTGATTCACAGCATAGGATGGGGGAATTCGGAAAATAGAGGCCGTAGTAACAAAGAGTAACAAGCATTGAGGGGAGAGGAGTTGGCCTAGCGGCTAGGGCGGTCGACCTCGAATCTGGGGAACTGGGTTCTAGTCTCGGGAAATGACGCTGAACATCCTGTGATTCTGGGCAAATCACTTAATCTCCCCGTGCCTAACTAAAATGAATGTATCCTAATGTAACGCAACTGGTACTATGTAAAGCGCTCTGATACCCGATTCGGGTCAAGTTCGCGCTATATAAAACATTATAAAAAAAAAAAAAATTGGCATAGCCAATAGGTCTCGCCTTTGGGACGTTATAAGTGTTTAGTTATCCAGCACAATATCTATCCTTGGTGCAACAACATCTAGTGTTGCATGGCTAAACACTTATAAGGTCCCAAAGGCGAGACCTATTGGCTATGCCCATGCTTGTTTTGAGTGAGTGGCTCGTGCAGGTATGCCACTGTGAGGTAGAGATGCTGCGAGTTCTTTTACAGGAGCCCCTGTGACACTGCGCCTCTTCAAAATGTATCTTGGCTCTGGTGTAATACTTCTAGTCCCTATTCCCTTCTCGCACCCCATGCATCCTTAAATTTCCCATGTACAGCCGGGGTTGGCACTCCTATTACCCCTGCCCTCCAGTGACACTTAACCTTTCACGGGTGGTGGTGGACGTGGTGGTGGATGTGGTGGTAGTGGATGTGGTAGTGGACGTGGTGGGGATGTGGTGGTGGGGGACGTGTTGGTGGTGGGGGACGTGTTGGTGGTGGTGGATGTGTTGATGGTGGTGGACGTTGTGGTGGACGTTGTGGTGGACGTGGTGGTGGACATGGTGGTGGATGTGGTGGTGGTGTTGAACATGATGTTGGATGTGGTGCTGTTGGATGTGGTGGTGGACGTGGTGGTGGACATGGTGGTGGACGTGGTGGTGGTGGCGGTGGACATGGTGGTGGCGGTGGACATGTTGGCAGTGGACGTGGTGGTGGTGTTGGCAGTGGACGTGGTGGTGGTGTTGGCAGTGGACGTGGTGGTGGTGTTGGCAGTGGACGTGGTGGTGGTGTTGGCAGGGAGGACGTGGTGGTAGTGGTGGTAGTGGTGGTAGTGGACGTGGTGGACGTGGTGGACGTGGTGGTGGACGTGGTGGTGGACGTGGTGGTGGACGTGGTGGTGGTGGTGGACGTGGTGGTGGTGGTGGACGTGGTGGTGGACGTGGTGGTGGTGGTGGTGGACGTGGTGGTGGTGGATGTGGTGGTGATGGATGTGGTGGTGGACGTGGTGGTAGTGGTGGACATGGTAGACGTGGTGTTGGTGGTGGACGTGGTGTTGGTGGTGGACGTGGTGTTGGTGGTGGACGTGGTGGTGGTGGACGTGGTGGTAGTGGTGGACATGGTGGTGGACGTGGTGTTGGTGGTGGACGTGGTGTTGGTGGTGGACGTGGTGTTGGTGGTGGACGTGGTGTTGGTGGTGGACGTGGTGTTGGTGGTGGACGTGGTGTTGGTGGTGGACGTGGTGTTGGTGGTGGACGTGGTGTTGGTGGTGGACGTGGTGTTGGTGGACGTGGTGGTGGTGGACATGGCGGTGGATGTGGTGGTGGTGTTGGATGTGGTGGACGTGGTGGTGGACGTGGTGTTGGTGGTGGACGTGGTGTTGGTGGTGGTGGACGTGGTGGTAGTGTTGGATGTGGTCGTGGTGGTGGATGTGGCGGCGGTGGACGTGGTGGCGGCGGTGGACGTGGTGGTGGTGGACATGGTGGTGGTGTTTGATGTGGCGGACGTGGTGGTGGTGGTGGACGTGGTGGTGGAGATGATGGTAGTCGACGTGGTGGACATGGTGGTGGACGTGGTGTTGGACGACTATTGGGTAGGAGGGTGCTGGCAGAATGCGTAAGGAGAGGAGGATCTCGTAGGGGGCACATGGGAGAGCAGAAAGAGGCTGAATATTATCCGGGTTCTCAGTTCTAACATATTTATTCAAAGTATTGGTTTCTAAAGGCATTTGATTCTTGCTGAGAAAAGAAACTTAATCGGCCCTTCAAACACTGAAATTAATTTCTGTTTGCAGGGTCATATACTCATTCGTCCTAGTCAAGCGTGTGTCCGTGCACTATAAAATATAATGCTTTGGACTTTGTATCGTATTACTGCTTCCAGGGAGCTATCAGAGGAGGAAAGGGTAACCTCTGCCATTTTGCGATATCTCGTATAGCCAGCTGAAAATATAAGTTAATATAGTGGGGAAGAGCGCAAAATAAAACCTAAATATACAGAGCCAATCGCAGCATGGGAGGGGCAAAGATCAAAACGACAGAAGGGGGTAGAGGTGCTGTTGCGGGTCACCGCAGCTCCGTTCGCGCTGGCAGGCGCTGAACGTAGACACTACAGTTCCCGGCAGCCTCGACGCGCTGTGGGACATCGGACGTCTACCGCCGCGTCACACGTGATGCGGAAGCAGCAGCATAAGGAGAGGCATCAGGAAGAAACGCTGCCTATTATTCCGTTGAATACAGGCTTCCATGGACTTCGTTTTGGCTCCGGAGGTCCGGTAAGGGTGTCAGTGGCACCAGTCGTTCTTTAAAGCACTTTGCCCCTTGGTGAGTTCCTTTGTTCAGTCCTGCCGTTGCACGAGGATAGACGTGCGCAGTGCAAGTTTGGTTCTCGCTCCTTAGAACGGTACTCTCCCGCATTCACCTTCTAGGCAGTGAGATTGCGGGGTGCTTTCCCTACGTTGGCGAACTCTCCCCAGACTACATAACAGAGTTCATGCGAGGGAAAATTACCAGTAAGACCTAGATAAAGAGGGGACGCCCTCAGTACGCCTTTTTGTTTATTTTTCATTACCAGAGGGAAGAGTGACGTAACTCTACTGGATATTGCTAGAGTTGGAATGGTTGCGGTTGGCAACATATCACCTTGATCAGTGAGTGCATTGATGAACTACGTACCTGCTGTTGCGACTATTGTAATTGGCATACTATTACCTGTGTCAGGTGTGTGCATTGATGAACTAAGTACCAGCTATTGCGACCAGTGTATTTGGCAGACTCTTACATTGAGCAGTGGGTGCTTTGGGATACTACATACCTGCTATTTTGACACTCATAGTCAACCACCTGTGTGCGTGCTATTCTTTAGTTTCCACAGGGGTGCCTAACAGAGCCAAAGTTTCCTGCACATACTGATCCTATCGTGGGCCTTTATAGGTCTACTCTGCACCCCTGTTGGCGGGTCTTCGTTATTTTTCTTTACAGGTTAGTAGGGTAGAGATAAGGGAGGAGGAAGAGAGGGACTGCGAGAGTGTGGGAGGGGTGGTTCTGTTAATAACCCGTCTTCCTCTTTTGTGTCTCCTACAGGTCTCCCTACCTGCTGTCCCCTTCCTTTCCTTCCCCTGCTTAACCACCCTTTAGTCTGCGTAAAATTGATGTCCAGACTTGGGGAGGTTGAGAGGTGGACCCCTTAGAGCATCAATTCGATTCTGAGGCTACGTTCAGGCCTGGGACAGAATAATCGGCCCACGAATAGATTTATCCTCCCTGTCGAGTTGATTCTACGATGGCCACATTAGATGACATCATGGCGGCCCTAGCTTCCGTGCAGGTGGAACTCACGGCTTCACGGAGTGAAACCGCAGCGTTACAAGCGAGAGTAGATAGAATGCAGCGTAACCCGTTTGATTAAGGCCATCCTCCACCACCCGCAGCCAGTTCTATGGTGGTGGAAATTCCTACCCCTATCCCTCTGGCCCCCCCGGAACACTTACATACATAAGGTACAATTGTTTTTAACACCGATCCTTTTACACTTCAACTGCAAACCAAAACTGTTTTCAACCAACCAGGCTTGCGTGTCGTTTCTAATCTCATACCTAGCTGGAGATGCAGCCCAATGGGCAGTTCCGTTAGTAAAACAAGACGATCCGATGCTATATGATTGGGACGCCTTCAAGGAAGAATTTGAAAAAGCCTTCGACCGCAGAACCGACACCTTTTCTGCGGATCGAGAACTACTAGACCTGAAGCAAGGGAGTAAGGACCTATTAGGTTATCTCAACAACTTCCAACGGTTGATAGCAGAAACTCAGTGGCCCGAACGTAAACGATCTGCTATCTTCTATCAAGGTCTGAGAGAGGACTTAAAAGATGCGATTGCCCAAGTGGATCCTCAACCCCAGTCCTGCGCCGCATTAATCGATTTAACGATGCGATTGGATTACCGGTTGAGGGAACGCAGGGGAGAAAACAAGAAGGAGGACCGCTATCCTGTTCGCTTTGAACGAACAAAGCCTTTTGAGTCGGGGGCGTCGTCTCCGGAACCAATGGAAATCGGAACGATGAGAGCCCCATTGACCACGGAGGAGAGAGACCATCGGAGGAAGAACGGATTATGTCTCTACTGTGGGTAGAAGGGCCATTTCCTGAAGTAGTGTCTGGTAAAACCCAACAACAGTCGCACCCGTACAGGGGCTTCCCTGTGGAATACTCCAAAGGCATTAACGGAAAACTGAGGAGCTTGATGCCTATTGAAGGGGAGTCTTCGAGTGCAATGTGTATCCCTTCTCTCAAGAATGAGCCAGATGCCAAGAAGAACCATTTCTTCATAACGATAAGGCTGCACCTCCACAAAGAACCCTGTACCGCTCGTGCCATGGTGGATTCGGGAGCCACAGGTTGTTTTATGGACAGAACTGAAGCACTCCGGTTAGGGGTCCCACTAGTTTCTAAGGCAACTCCGGAGGTGGTATTAGCCGTTGATGGCAAACCACTGGAATCCGGCCCCATCTGTCAAGTCACCGAATCCTGTATTGTCGAGTGCTACCAGGACACCAAGAACTGCTGTCTTTTCAAATCATTCACGTCCCCTTATACGGAGTGATTTTGGGATTACCCTGGCTCTCCATTCACAACCCAGGAATAGACTGGAGTCAGAGAACTATGACCTTAAATTCTGAGTTTTGCAAAACCCATTGTTGGAGGGTCCCCAATCCCAGCACGGAGAAAAGTCTTCACATCGCCACTGCTGCAGAAAAAGAAACGGTACTGCCGATGTGTTATCAATCGTTTCAAGATGTCTTTGATGACCAGAGGGTGGAAGAGCTACCCCCCCACCGGCCCTATGATTGTAGGATCGACCTAAAGCCAGGAACCGTGGTAGCCTGCGGCAGAGTGTACGCTCTAACCGAGCCAGAAAACCAACACTTGCGCCTATACCTGGATAAATATCTGGCTTTGGGATTTATCCGTCCATCATGTTCTCCAGCAGCTTCCCCCCCTATTTTTCATACCCAAGGCTAACGGGTAGTTAAGGACTTGTATTGACTTTCGTGCCTTGAACTCCATCACTATACACAATCAGTACCCGCTCCCGTTGATTTCTGTGCTATTAGAACAGGTAAAGGGAGATGTGATCTTCACCAAGTTAGATCTACGCGGGGCATACCATCTGGTAAGGATGCGTCAAGGAGATGAATGGAAGACGGCATTTAAGACGCGGTATGGGTTATATGAATACCTAGTAATGCCTTTCGGCCTATGTAACGCGCCTGCAGCCTTTCAATTCTTCCTCAGTTACGTACTAAGGAACTACCTGGACAAGATAGTCGTAGTTTATATCGACGACATCCTGATTTACTCTACCCACGAAGAACACAACATGCAACATGTGAGTCTCGTCCTACAGGTTTTGCGTGAAAACAAGCTATTCTGCAAGATAAGTAAATGCGAGTTCCATGTCTCCGGAGTTCCATGTCTCCGTAGTGGAGTTTCTGGGGGTTATGCTCACCCCAGCCGGCCAGGAAATGGCAGGACGGAAGGTGAAAGCAATCACAGAATGGCCACCTCCAAAAACCGTCAGAGACATACAGTGCTTCATGGGATTTGCAAATTTTTATAGGCGTTTTATAACCCATTTTTCCAACAAAGCCGCGCCGCTCACGCGCCTAACTAAGAAGAACGTGAAGTTCCAATGGACTCCGGAGACGCAGTCAGCCTTTGATATACTGAAGAACGCCTTCGTAACGGCCCCCGTTTTGATACATGCTAATCCCGTCTTGCCGTTTATCGTAGGGATGGACGCCTCCGAAGTGGCGATCGGAGCCGTGTTTTCACAACGAAACACCTCTACAGGTCAACTACACCCAGTGGCCTTCATGTCCAAGAAATTGAACGGCGCCGAACAAAATTACACCATCACAGAAAAAGAACTGCTTGCTATCAAAGAAGCGTTTAGAGAGTGGAGGCACTGGCTCTTAGGAGCAAATCATACCGTCACTGTATACACAGATCATCGTAATCTCCAGTTCTTAAAAACAGCACGCCAACTCACTCCTAGATTGCTTCGATGGATGACATTTTTCGAAGAATATGATTTAATCGTAACCTTCCGCCCGGGGAGCCAGAATAAAAAAGCAGATGCTTTATCCAGACAGGACTCCACAGCAACACCCTGTACCCTGCCAGAGCGATCTGTCCTTGACCCCCAGAAGGTTATTGGGGTAATACAGATCGACCAGTTCCTCCGTGAAGTTGAGAAAGGACTACATACCATGCAATGCAGAGAATGGCTAAAACACCATCCCGAGTGGAGAAATTGGCAAGGGGTGGTTATGAGAGGAACACAGGTGCTCATACCGACGGTGAAATAACGACAAAAGGTTTTCCAATGGTGTCACACGGACCCTAGTGCGGGTCATCATGGGAAAGAAAAGTCGTGTGAAAAAATCCTGCGGCAGTGTTGGTGGCCGTCACTCAGAAAGGATATACCTGAATCGATAAAGACTTGTGTGGTGTGCGCTCAAACCAAGACCCTACAAGGGAAACCGCAAGGGTTGTTGCAACCATTGCCCACCCCGGAAGTTTCTTGGGAATGATGTTCCTTAGATTTCATAGTGGGACTCCCTGCAGACAAGGGACATACAGCGATTCTGGTCATAATAGACTATTTAACCAAGATGGGACATTTCGTGGCCTGCAAGACACTTCCCACAGCGGGCCAGCTGGCCAAACTTTTGATGGAGCACGTAGTAAGACTGCACGGTTTGCCCAAGGTGATTGTATCGGACCGTGGAACTCAATTCACCGCTAAATTCTTGAAAGCGTGGTGTTCCTCTTTACACATCTCGTCTGCCCTGTCAACCAGCTTTCATCCGCAAACGGACGGACAGACAGAAAGACTAAACCGTACCTTAAAGCAGTATCTAAGAAGCTATGTGGACTATAACACCGATTCCTGGTTGGAATGGCTATGGTTGGCAGAGATCGCATACAACAATGCCCTACACAGTTCCACTAAACACACTCCGTTTTACAGCACATACGGCTTCCACCCTCGTTTTCTCCCATTCAGCGCACCGGGTAGGAGCGAGCTTGTCCCCACAGTACAGGATAGAATAAAACATATACAGGGAATACTGCTGCACACAAGGGAACAGTTGCTAAGGGCTAAAACTTTGTACAAAAGACAGGCCGACAAACATCGCAGACCTGGGCCCGTTTACCAGAAGGGAGATTTTGTGTGGTTGTCCACACGCAACATCCGTTTCAAACGGTATAGCGTATTCAACCCCCGGTACATAGGCCCATACAGAGTGGTAAAACATATCAACCCAGTGGCAGTAAAGATCGCACTACCCACGCACATAAGACTCCACCCGGTATTCCATGTTTCTTTGTTGAAACCTGCACACGGACAGGTGCCTGCTAGACCGGCGCCTGTTAAGGTTAATCAGGACGACGAATACGAGGTGGAGAGAATTCTCGATTCAAAGATCCGTCGTAACAAGCTGTGGTTCCTAATCGCCTGGGAAGGATACGGCGCTGAGGAGAACTCCTGGGAGCCCGAATTATCGGTGCACGCCCCAAGGCTAGTTGCAGCGTTTTACAGAAGACATCCAGATAAGCCATGCGCCTGCCAGTGCTCCCCGGGAGAGGGATGTCCTGTTGCGGGTCACCGCAGCTCCGTTCGCAATGGCAGGCGCTGAACGGAGACACAGTTGCCGGCAGCCTCGACGCACTGCGGGACGTCGGACGTCTACCGCAGCGTCCCACGTGATGCGGAAGCAGCAGCATAAGGAGAGGCAGCAGGAAGAAAGGCTGCCGATTATTCCGTTGAATACAGGCTTCCATGGACTTCGTTTTGGCTCCGGAGGTCCGGTAAGGGTGTCAGTGGCACCAGTCGTTCTTTAAAGCACTTTGCCCCTTGGCGAGTTCCTTTTGTTCAGTCCTGCCGTTGCACGAGGATAGACGTGCGCAGTGCAAGTTTGGTTCTCGCTCCTTAGAACGGTACTCTCCCGCATTCACCTTCTAGGCAGTGAGATTGCGGGGTGCTTTCCCTACGTTGGCGAACTCTCCCCAGACTACATAACAGAGTTCATGCGAGGGAAAATCACTAGTAAGGCCTAGATAAAGAGGGGACGCCCTCAGTACTCCTTTTTGTTTATTTTTCATTACCAGAGGGAAGAGTGATGTAACTCTACTGGATATTGCTAGAGTTGGAATGGTTGCGGTTGGCAACATATCACCTTGATCAGTGAGTGCATTGATGAACTACGTACCTGCTATTGCGACTATTGTAATTGGCATACTATTACCTGTGTCAGTGTGTGCATTGATGAACTAAAGTACCTGCTATTTTGACACTCATAGTCCACCACCTGTGTGTGCTATTCTTTCGTTTCCACAGGGGTGCCTAACGGAGCCAAAGTTTCCTGCACATACTGATCCTATCGTGGGCCCTTATAGGTCTACTCTGCACCACTGTTGGCGGGTCTTCGTTATTTTTCTTTACAGGTTAGTAGGGTAGAGATAAAGGAGGAGGAAGAGAGTGACTGTGAGAGAGTGGGAGGGGTGGTTCTGTTAATAACTCGTGTTCCTCTTTTGTGTCTCCTACAGGTCTCCCTCCCTGCTGTCCCCTTCCTTTCTTTCCCCCGCTTAACCACCCTTTAGTCTGCGTAAAATTGATGTCCAGACTTGGGGAGGTTGAGAGGTGGACCCCTTAGAGCATCAATTCGATTCTGAGGATACGTTCAGGCCTGGGACAGATGCGGCATGCGGCGTGCCATCGAATTGAAAGGCAACTGACACGGCCTGCATCCCAGACACACATAGCGTTTCTCTTGCGGGAGCGAGCAGGGGCACCATCTGTTTTCAACATAATTACAAACTGATGGTGCCAAAGCTTGCTCCCGCAAGGGAACCGCCAAACGTGCACGCGTTGCAATAGAAAGCAATGCAAAACGTGCACGTTTTTGGGCAAAATGCTGATCGATTCCAAAAGGTCCCCTCCTATGCAGCGCATGTGCGCTGCGTAGGCAAGGTGTTGTTGACGTGGTGGTTGTGTTGGCAGTGGACGTGGTGGACGTGGTGGTGGTGTTGGCAGGGAGGACGTTGTGGTAGTGGATGTGGTGGTAGTGGACGTGGTGGTGGATGTGGTGGTGGACGTGGTGGTGGTGCATGTGGTGGTGGATGTGGTGGTTGACGTGGTGGTGGTGGACATGGTGGTGGTGGACGTGGTGGTGGACGTGGATGTTGTGGTGGTGGACGTGGATGTTGTGGTGGACGTGGTGGTGGTGTTGGTGGACGTGGTGGTGGACATGGTGGTGGTGGACATGGTGGTGCATGTCATGGATGTGGTGGACGTGGTGGTGGTGGTGGTGGATGTGGTGTTGGCGGTGGACGTGTTGGTGGTGGACGTGGTGGTGGATGTGGTGGTGGACGTGGTGGTGGATGTGGTGGTGGATGTGGTGGTGGTGGACGTGGTGGTGGTGGACATGGTGGTGGTGGACATGGTGGTAGTGGACATGGTGGTGGATGTGGTGGACGTGGTGGTGGTGGTGGACGTGGTGGTGGTGATGGACGTGGTGGTGGATGTGGTGGTGGATGTGGTGGTGATGGATGTGTTGGTGGACATGGTGTTGGTGGTGGACGTGGTGGTGGTGGACGTGGTGGTGGTGGACGTGGTGGTGGTGGACTTGTGGATGTGGTGGTGGACGTGGCGGTGGACGTGGTGGTGGTGGTGGTGGTGGTGGACATGATGTTAGTCGACGTGGTGGACATGGTGATGGACGTGGTGTTGGACGACTATTGGGTAAGAGGGTGCTGGCAGAATGCGGAAGGAGAAGAGGAGCTCGTAGGGGGCACATTGGAGAGCAGAAAGAGGCTGAATATTATCCGGGTTCTCAGTTCTAACATATTTATTCAAAGTATTGGTTTCTAAAGGCATTTGATTCTTGCTGAGAAAAGAAACTTAATCGGCCCTTCAAACACTGAAATTAATTTCTGTTTGCAGGGTCATATACTCATTCGTCCTAGTCAAGCGTGTGTCCGTGCACTATAAAATATAATGCTTTGGACTTTGTATCGTATTACTGCTTCCAGGGAGCTATCAGAGGAGGAAAGGGTAACCTCTGCCATTTTGTGATATCTCGTATAGCCAGCTGAAAATATAAGTTAATATAGTGCGGAAGAGCGCAAAATAAAACATAAAAAATATACAGAGCCAATCGCAGCACGGGAGGGGCAAAGATCAAAACGGCAGAAGGGGGTAGAGGTGCGGCGTGCCATCGAATTGAAAGGCAACTGACACGGCCTGCATCCCAGACACACACAGCGTTTCCCTTGCAGGAGCGAGCAGGGGCACCATCTGTTTTCAACATAATTACAAACTGATGGTGCCAAACCTCGCTCCCGCAAAGGAACCGCCAAACGTGCACGCGTTGCAATAGAAAGCAATGCAAAACGTGCACGTTTTTGGGCAAAATGCTGATCGATTCCAAAAGGTCCCCTCCTATGCAGCGCATGTGCGCTGCGTAGGCGAGACCTAAAAATAATAAAGTTTGCATATGACTGGTATATACAGTCTAATTCCCCAACAAATTCTAATCTTTTATCTGAAAGTCATTGTTTTTATTTGAAGTCTTTACTAGGCTTTCTCCTTGTAAGTGATTTTTAGTAAGAAAGCTCGGAAATCTCTGTGGGTCTTTCACAGGGGAGAGGTCTCCCAGCATAGTCATTGTATTGGCAGAGAAAGTAGATATCACTTGATTAGACAATACAAAAACATATTGCAAAAACCACAACAAATGAAATCCTGCTGCATTACAATGTGGGATATCCTGCCTTAAAGTGTTAACTTTTGCTCAAACTCTTTCCTAAACTTACTCCCTAGGGCTTGAGTGATTTTGAAACAATGATTTTAACATTTCTGGGGAGCCTTCGCAGGCTGCAACTCATGGAAGAGAAGTCTCTGATATTAGAACCTATAATGACTGCAAAAATATTATATAAAAAAAAATCCCCTATTCTAATTTGTGATCTTTTCTTTGAATACCTAGCTTTTCCGAGACGTTTTCGCTGGGTCATCTCCACAGGGCTAGAGCGGCAGCAACCAATGTGAAATACATGTGAATAATTGTGTTCCGAATCACCATGTCTTATTTCAGAATTGTGTTTAGAAATTAGATCTCTGCGTGCCAGGTGTCTCCTGGCTATTATCTGCAGGTTGTGTTGTATCTTATTGTTTGAGGGGACTGGTCTTGTCACTGTTTGTCATCTCCTGCCTGTAGGTTCAGGGTTCTCGTGTGTAGTGGTGTACACATTTACATATGTGCTTGTTCCTTGCGGCTCACTCCTCCTCTCTCATGGCAGGGCTAGAACTCGTTGACCCATTCCTCCTATCCTGACTTCCTCATCCAACTCCCAGCGTTTGCGCCCATCACTTCCTTCAAGCAGGCCTAGAACTGCTAGTCTCCTCCAGAGATCTGTGTTTCCATCTCTAGATCCACCCCCTTTCCACAGCTGGATTCGAGACCATGAACTCGCCACCACTCCACGTCCCCTCACCCAGAGCTAGAAGCAGAACCCTTGAATCCTTGATCAGACTCTTCAGATTTTCCAAACCATGTTCTCGATTACATATTTACCCCTTGCCTGAGCTGCCATCTGACGTTCATGATCAGACCTTGATTCCAGCTGGTATTCTCGATCAGACCCCAATCCCACTCTGATGTTCCCGTGCACATCTGTAATCCAGGCCTGCATTTTCAGTCAGACCCTGGTGACTCCTAGTTTTCACTTTCACACCTACGCCCCAGCGTATATTCCTAATCTTTGGGAATGTTTTCTAGATGAGACCTTGTTCCCAGTTTGTGGTTGATCAACCATGATCTCCCAACATGCGTTCTCAATCTGACCTTGATTCCAGTTTAAGATCATCAATGATCATACAGCCCATGTTCTCATTCAGACCTTGATTCCTGTGTATGATCAGCACTGATATCCCAGCCCACGTTCTCAGTGAGACCTTGATCCCTGTTTATGATAAGCACTGATCTCCCAGCACACGTTCTCCAGCAGACCCTGATCCCAACTTGTTTTCTTGACCAGCTGTTGATCCCAGCTCATGTTCTTAATCAGAACTTGGTTGCAGCTTGTGCTCTAAACTGCACCTTGCTCCCAGCCACCATTCCTCGTTACACCTTGGTCCTAGCCGCATTCTTCATCCCAGCCTGCATTGTCAATGAGACCTTGATCTCTGGTCACTTTCTTGATCAATGTTTGCTTCTGGCCTGTACTCTCAATCAGAGCCTGTCCTTTGCTCATGCCCAGGCCTCTGCTCCCATCTTACGTCTTTGATTGCACCCAAGTCCCAGCCCTTGTTCTCAATTACACTTTGATCCCTGCTTACGATTGCAATTAGACCATAGTTTCATCCCCTGATAGTGATCATTAATAAGGCCTCCAGTTTTCAGATTATACTGATTTTTACAGATAAATACAGACAGAAATCAATGTGTTTCCCCTCTGTATTTATTTTTAAAACCAGAAAAATACAGTGAATTGTGCTTCTTGTGAGTGACTCTCCATGGTACCCTTCATGAATTCCAGGCCAACAGCTGAGCACATAGACTGCATTAGGAGCTAAAATACAGGGATATTTATTTGTTATTTATTTATATAAAGTTTTATTTAGCGCGGATTTGACCCAATGGGGTATCATAGCGCCTTACAGATTTACAGAAGTACAAACAGAGTTGCATGTAAAAAACAACAACAATGCAACAGACAAATAGAGAGGTTGAGCACAGACCAACATCGTAGACATAGTCAAAAGCATAGGGACTCCCAACTGGAAACCAAAAAATAAATAAAAAATGAAATAATTAAGTAGCGTCAATGGAGGTAGGTGCTGTCAAACAAGGGTATTCATCCATAGACCTTTCAGTTCTTTTTTGGAAGAAGCCGTAGAGGGAATCAATCTGATGTGCGGAGGCAAGGAGTTCCAGATTCTCGGGGCAATACCCAAGAATGCCCGATTATAAGTTTTCTTTTTCTGGAATTTTTGAGGTTTCAGCAGCAGAGTGCTGGAACTCCTAGAGGATCGGCTCCCACCAGAGAGCTACAGTTTTTGGGCTAAGTACAGAAGGGTGTTAAATTGAAGGGCCTTGTGAGGCATACATGCAATCTTGAGATGAATCCTCGCCCCCAAAGTCATCCAGTTTTAGGATTTCAGTACCGGTGTGATGTGGCTATTTCTTCTGGAACCTGTGATGAGCCTTGCCGCTGAGCGGAGCCAACTTGTATCTGGGTAGCCCACAGAGTGTTGCACAGCCATAGTCTAGCCTGGAGATGACTAGCGCTTAAACAGCAGACTTGAAGGCGTCCGGGGGGAGCAAAGGTTTTATCTTTCTTAGACTACTCAAGTGGAAGTTGGCACCTTTGGTGGCTGAGCTAATGTGTTCCTGCATGCTCAATGACGTGTCAAGTATAATTCCAAGAGACCTAGCAGACTCAGTGATGTGTTGGGTACAGTTGAGAGCTGTTGGGTGGTTCAAGCACTCAGCGATGATGGCTGTCTGTTTGGTTGGTGCTATGAGGAGGAATTCCGTTTTGGAGGAGTTGAGCTTAAGATGTTGGGAAGTCAGCCAGTGTTGAGTTTTGAGTAGGGTTAAGTTGAGTGATTAGATGTCGTCTGGGGAAGAGATTTTCAGGTAAAGTTGGATGTCATCAGCATACATGTGATATTGAATGTTGGATGAATTGAGTAAATCCCTAAGAGGCTCCATGAACAAGTTGAAGAGAGTGCAGATGCCTGAGGGATTCCGAGAGTGGATGGCAGGGAGCTAGAAAGGGAATGATTGACTTTAAATCTTTGCGTTCTGTTGATGAGCAAGGAGGCAAAACAGTTTAATACAGGGCCAGAGAGACCCATCCTCCGTTCCTGTAAATCCAGGAGGTTATCATGCTTGACCGTATCAAACGCTAAGGATAAGTCAAGGAGGATTAGAAGGCAAGCTTCATTCTGATCGAGCATTTTTAGGGCATCATCGACTATGAGTAATAGCTGTTTCAGTACTGTGGCCCTGGCAAAAACCCGATTGGAATTGATCTAAAAGCTGGAATTGATCAATGTGGTTACAAAGTTGGACAAGAAAACATTTCTCAACGAGCTTCGCAAGAGTTGGAATGCTAGTGATAGGACGAAAGTTATTAAGGTCCTCTTGGTTCAACGTGGATTTTTTGAGAATGGGCGAAACATGCCCTGCCTTCAGACAGTCAGGAATCACGCCTTGACGTAGGGAGGAATTTACTTTTTTGGTCCCGAGTGGGACTAAGGACCCTCACATCTCATTGAAGAAACTTGAAGACAGAGGGTCACTGGAGTGGTTAGAGGGTTTCAGAGTAGAAAGCAAGTTGAGAATAGAGAATTCATCATAGGGGTGAATTGGCTCCAGCAGGCGTTATTTTTGTATTTGAGTCCTATGTCAGGTAGAGGCTGAGGTGGAGTGAGTTGGCTCTAGCAGGCGATATTTTTGGGTGAGGGAACAATAGTAGGCAGAGGATGAGGTGGAGGCGGGGAAGTCGGGTTAGTCAGGCATAGGAGAGTTGGTTGTTTGCCTTGTAGAGCTCGTAGCTCATTTTCAATTTTTTTTTTTTTATTTATTTTTTTTTTTTTATAAGAAACCTTTATTACACATTAATAAGATACAAACAAGGGCCTACAACCACAAGGGCCGGCCGCTAGAAAGCTCGGGAGCCAGCAAGGCAACGCCATACATTCAAATGAGCCAGAAGCAAATGCTCCCGAAAGTTCGTATGCACATATAACAGGCCGCGGCCACAGTCCAAGGGCGATCAAAAAGGACGGTTTCATATTTTCTATTAAAAAAAACAACTAATAACACACAAACAAGGCAATGAGAGTCTGAAATGGCAGAGTGCGCTCCCCAGGACGGGGGAAGATCCACGTTATCTGGAATAACTCTTGACAGGAGGTGGTAGTGGGGGGCGGCGGAGAAGAGGACAAAGCATACACAATTACGTAGAATGTGCGGCTAGGGGGACAAAGCGACGTCAACCTCTCGCGGCAGAGGCGGAGTGCAGATATTTCCACGATAGGAATTCCATGGACCCCACACCTTAGTCCACCTCCCAGGCTTGCCTCTCGCCACATACACCGTCTTTTCCCTGAACATACACCAATCCATATTCTCCTTCCATACCGAAATCTTAGGCGGCCTCGGGGAACCCCACAACTGTGCGATATTGCGCTTAGCCACCATGTACCCCAAAGTCACCCACTGCGTCTGCGCCGCATTATAGTCATTTGGTTCCCAGACATTCAGCAAACACCTCCTGGCCTCTGGTAACAAAGCGACATGCGTGACTTCCTCCATTACAGTATGTACCCCGTTCCAAAATCGTACGACCGCCGAACATTCCCATAGGATATGAAGAAAGGTACCCAACAAGCCACAGCCACGCTTACACATTCCATCCCTCGAATAACCCATACGTATCAAACCAGGCCCTGTGACATACACTCTATGGAGTATCTTCAGCTGCACAAATCTAAGGCGGGCCGGGATCACCACCTCTTTCGGGGAGGCCACCGCCGATACCCAATCCTCATCGTCCAGTTCCAATCCGTCGGCCGTTCACGCCTCCCGCAGATGGGTCAGCAAGTCCGTACGATCATTAATAAGTTTTTTATAGATCAGAGAAATAGTGCTGTCGGGCACGTAGCCATCTAACACCCTATCTTCCAACGGGGAATATTCTGGGATAGCAGCAACATCCGGAAAAACCGAACACAGCGCATGGTAGACCTGTGCATATCGGAAGTACTCCCTATCATTTAATTTGTATTCAGTTTTGAGCATTTCAAACGTTTTAAAGGACCCTTTCGCCCAGCGGTCACCCACCTTACTTATACCAATCATATCCCATTTCTCAAAGCCTTTCGTTTTCCACAGACAACCCAAGCACTGGGAGGCATACAACGGCGTCGCTCGAGTCAAGCGATCCCTCCACCCCATCGCAGCATTCGCCGCATGTCACACGCGTACCGCAACTTGCGTTGGTCCTGTCAACCGTGCATCCGGAGTCGCCGAATACAGTGCCCTATTGTAATCCCCGCCCGGAAGTAATAACTTATCCATCTCGAAGGCCGGATTCAAAGCAGGACCGTATATCCCGTGGTTCACCGCCGCCAATTGAGACGCCCAATAGTATCTTTTAATATCGGGGAGGGCAACACCCCCATCATACCAAGGGAGTGTCAACTTGGCGAGAGCGATCCTCGGTCGCCCGTCCCAAAACAGTTGGCGCTGAAGACCCTCCACCTCACGGAAGTAACGGGCCGGCACGACATCTAGCGTATTTTGTAAAGCGTACAAGAAGCGAGGCAGCAACATCATTTTAAACAATGCCGCCCGTCCGAGCGGCGAGAGCGGAAGCCGTCGCCACCTCGCGACGTCGGCCTTCAATCGCTGGAGTGGAGGAAGAAGGTTTCGCTCATAGCGGACCGCGGGGTCCAGTGATATGAAGAGTCCCAAATATTTGAACCCCAATGTAGCAATCTGAATAGGGCATCCCCGCGGCAGGAGGGGGGCCTCGCCTGAGAGGACGTAAACACATGACTTGGCCCAGTTGATAACCAGGCCAGAATTACGACCGAAGGAATTAAATACGTCCACAAATACAATTAGCGACTTTCGAGGAGAGGTGAGATACAAAAGGATGTCATCCGCATAAAGGGAGACACGGTCCTCAAATTCCGGCGTCCATCTAATGCCCCGCAACGACGGCTCCCAATGCAACCAGGCAGCGAGAGGTTCTAAAGAAAGTGCAAAGAGGAGGGGCGACAACGGACAGCCTTGTCGCGTACCTCTCCCCAGCGCGAGGGGAGCCGACACCCTACCATTCACCACAACCTGCGCCAATGGGTCAGCGTATAGTAATTTTACCCACCCAATGAATTCAGGGCCAAACCCGAACTTCGCTAACGCAGCCCAAATATACGGCCACTCTAAAGTATCGAACGCCATGGTAGCGTCCAAAGACACCAAGATGGCCGGCTCACGCATAAACTCCGCTCTAGCAAGCACGCCATGCAACCGCCTCAGGTTCAGGGCGGTATTACGATGAGGTATAAAACCGGACTGGTCCTGATGAATCAAGTCGCCCACGACCCGAACCAGACGATTGGCCAATACCTTAGCCAGAATTTTGGGTTCCGCGTTCAACAACGAGATAGGCCTGTAGGAGGCACAGCGGTCTCGCGGCTTCCCCTCCTTATGTATCACAACTATGGTGGCAAGACGTTGGTCAAGGGGGAGGGAGCCCGCCGCCCGTGCAGCGAGGAACATGTCACGGAGATACGGTGCTATCTTATCTGGACGCAACTTGTATAGTTCAATGGGGAGACCATTGGGACCCATGGCCTTACCAGAGGCGATCGAGCGAATGGCCAAAGCAATCTCATCCGGCGACAACTTCGCCTCCATCAATATGCTATCAGCCTCCGAGAGGGACGGCAATGCAATATCTCTAAGCAACAGATGAGAGTCCTCCTCCGAACGCCCAGAGACCGGAGAGTATACCCCACGGAAGTAATCCGCGAAGCAGTTAACAATTTCTACCGGGTCAGTCACACACACGCCATCCACTCTCTCCACAACCGGCACCACTCTACTCGCTCTCTCCTTCTTGTCCAACCAAGCAATCAACTTTCCGGCCTTTATCTCCCACATCATACAGTCGTCCTTGTTGCTCTCTACTCATCCTTTTAGCAGCATCCGTGACCAGTGCTCTATAATCTGACTGTTTAAGGCTGAGAACGTGCAATTTCTCATCCGTAACACCCCGCTTCAAATCCCCCTCCATCTCAGCGATGTCGGTTTCCAGGCGAACCACCTCTTCCCTCCCGCACCTCCTAGCATGGGAAATAAGAGACAAGGCATGCCCCCGGATCACCGTTTTATAACCTTCCCATAGGGAAACAGCAGACGACACTGACCCTACATTATCGTCGAAGTAGTGATCAATGGACTTAACCAGTCCCGCGCGAATATTAGGGTGTGTGGTTCAAAGCATTGACCCGCTCATTCGTTTTAGACAGATCCGCCTGACCAGATTTACATCGATCAGGACCGCATCCAATTTACGAGCCAGGGTATCAAACTGCTGACCCACTGCAGCCTTCATCTCCTCAATGGCGCCCATGACGTCTATCAAAGTCAAGTCAGCAGATAGGCCCGAGACATCCTTGGACCTTTCCGGCGATTTATGCGACCCACCAGGGGATCCCTTTGTCTGCGCATAGCGGTCCATGTTATTAGCCTGGGTGTAAACTCCCCGCCGGGTATTCTTGGGTTTCTGCTTATCTCCGTCCAGCCTCGCCGCCATCGTCCGGTGACCACTGAGATCGTCACCTGCCAGCATAGGAGTAGGGACCAGACAGCTAATTCAAGGGACCACAGCCGTCATGGACTGTAGCCTGTGTATAGTCCGAGATCCAGGCCAAACACTCCACCGTCCACGCTCCTCTGGAACATCAAGGTCCCTCAGCCGATGTCAGCAAACAGGTTCGAAAACAAAAATGAAAGTGCGGGGTACGTGACAGGCCATGCCCTGCATGCCGCTGTTCACTTCGTACCCGGGCACATCACCAACTCGAGTTCGGGACCAAGGCAGGAGCAGGCCGTAATCTTCAGATCGCAACCATTCCGGTTCCCCGAGCCCGATTTGAATTTGGAGAACGGATGGCACCTCAGCTCAAGCTCATCAACAAAAGCCCGTCGACAAAACCAGGATTAATTCAGGATAGACGTGGGAGGTTGCGGAGGCCCTCGGGAGCCTTGAGCCTACGTGGCCATCTTGGTTACGCGCTAGGCTCCTCCCCTCATTTTCAATCTTAATACCTTTTCAAGGAAGAAAGAGGCAAACACTTCACAGGGATATGTTAATATATGTTTGTATATACCGCTAATGTTATATGTAGGTGTAGTGTTTTGTTATAAATATAGCTGCTTAATTTGCTAAGTATGATAGACATCAAAGCAAAAGTGCATTTTTATCAGTTGAATAAATGAGGAAATATTTTATTTTTGCGACTCCATTTATTTTCAAAACACAACATGATTATGGATAAATGCCAATAGGATGGGCAAAAAATAAATATGAATAAATACAGACGGAAACGTTTGAAGAATAAATGCCATAAAGTTGGGAGCCGTAATCATAATTTGATCCCAGCACAGGTTCTTGGTGTCTGTATTTTTGGTGTTTGAGGGGAGCGAGTCAAGCCAAAAGGCAGCGGGCGCCGTACAGTGCCAAAGGCAAAGATACGGTCAATGAGTGATTGGAGAGGTAGCTGGGTTCTAGGAGCCCCAGTGTACATTAATGCATTGTGATGTTGTGTTCTTTAAAGGGGCGAGTCTTCAATTCTTTCTTTAATTAGGCAGCATTGGTGAGGGGCTGATGGATACAGAGCGGTTGTGCTAGATGAAAAGGCCTGCTGCCTTGCTTTTGAGGTCTCGCCTACTAGACCACACATGCGCTGTCCGTTGCAAGACATATTGTTAGTTTGCAGTGAGCTTAGAGCCTGCCCGTTTCTTACCATTTGTCACTCATTTGCTTACTGCTTCTTCTTTTGTATGTGTGTCATTTCCTTCCTCTTCTTGTGTTTGTCCCTCCCTTGGAGCAAGGACGCATAACTATGTTCTTACACTGCTTGCTTTTGCAGGCACCTCATTTTCCTTTTTAGGTCTCGCCTGGCGTTGGAGCGCACATGGGCTCCTCGCCTGCGAGAGCTATAGTAAACCGTATGAAGAAGGGGACTTTAATCCGCGCCCTTCTGTCTCAACCTTTTTCCATTGGCTTAGGTAGTGATTAATGTATTTTCTGTGCTTCTGGTTTGCTGGCTGTCACTTTTGTTGACGCCCTTTCAGTTTTCGGATACCGCCCGTGACAAGCACATCTGTTTTCACTCAGCCCTAGCGCAATGCAAATAGAAGCGGCTGAATGAAAAAAGAAGGCGAGCGTGAAGGCAGCGTTTTGCGCGCGCACCACTCGTTAGGTCTCCATGACACAGCGAGTCTACGAGTGTGTTGTTCATGCTGTCTGCACGAGCTAGTTGGCTCTCCTATTGGTTGGCAAACACCACATAAGCTTTGTGATTGGACCTTGTCAACCAATTAGAGAGCCTACTGGCGCGTGCAGGCAGTGTGATCAAGACAGTCTGTAGCCTCGCTGTCTCATGGGCAGCAACTGCGCGTATTCCTTGTTATTGCTTTGTTTACTCCGGGCAAGCAGACACGGAGCTGAGAGCCGTCAGGGGTCACAAGGAGGACAGGGCGATTCCGGCAGAGGCAGCAGCGTGTTCATTTTTTTTTTTTGCATTGTGCTTTCATTTTAAAGCGCGATGCAAAAATAAACACGCTGCTGTTTTCGTAATGATAAAACTGTATTGCGCATAATACCCTGGGGCTTTGTATTCTTGGTAGCAGTGATGGGACCGTCTCGGGCGGGGGGCGCGTGGACGTCCCTGAGGTAGCAGTGATGGTACAGTCTCTGGCTATCCCTCCACTGAGGTAGCAGTGAACATAGAATCTGTGCCCAGGGCCCTGCGTGCTAACTCCGGGGCACACAGGATTAGGAGACGAGAGAGAAACTCTCGTTTGTGAACTCTTGGGCGTGTCCTGGCTGCTAGTGGGAGCTGGGATTGTAGTTGGGCGTGGTGGACACTTCCAGTGACCCGGGAGCCCCTCCAAACACGGCTGTTGATTACAGTGCCAGTCCGATGGCGTCCACAAGGTACTGGACTGGAGAATGTGCCTCTAACTGGCCTGTGGCATGACAGGCCGCAGTAAACATGGCAGATTGCTCTGTTGCCTTGCTCGAGCGTTCAGTGCGGGTTATTCGCTGCACTTGATGATCCTATACAAACGACCTGCACGTTCACATTAAACTACGCACCCTTAGCACCAGCTACATGTAAAGTAAATACAGGTGGGGTTCGTAAGTGTGTAAATGAGCTTGTACGAACAAAAAGGCACACTATTTCATTTGCATGGAAGCTAGAGAAGCCTTCGCCTCGGACTGGTGCGTAGAAAAATTAACCTCTTTTCTGACTCAGTCTTGGACGCGTCCAGTAAAGTTATGTTTTGATGCTTTAGAATTGATCCACTCAGCTTTGTGTTTCCAGGGTGAATGTAGTCAAAGGAAAGTGCCTTCTAAAATAGGGCCCTACCTTTCTGGCCAGCGTCTCAGTGCAACACCTCATAAACTGTAGGACTTAATACAGCACGTCCACCGTTTCTAAGCGCTGAAAATATGAGATGCCATATTACACAGTTTAACAATCCCATTTTATTTGATGGGAAGCTGTGTAGGCCTTGTCTGTATTGAAGTAGGGGAGCTCATTGAAGGCTCTGCCCACCTTGCAAGGCTCGCAGCAGCTGCACCCTGCGGGCCCCTTCACTGGACACACCTCGGACCGCATCACACTCCATTCAACAGCTTCCTACATTTCCTGTTTTATTTAAACCGATTCAAGTTGCTTGCACGGTTAAAAGCTGCCCTTTATTTGGTCTGTTGTCACTTTCGTTCAACAGAAGAGTGAAACACGTAAATAACCCCCTCTCTCCCCCAAAAAAACTAACTGTTGGGATTGTTGTACTTGAGCCGCTTTTCGTTCTAGGAGGGGCTGGGTCCTTACATCCTCACCACGTACTTTTCAAGCGCAGTTTGTGTAGTCTTCGATAAAATTCCTGAGTTTCCATTTCTGAGCGTTCGATTCATTCTAGAACATTGCTGTTTGAAGAATAGTGCACTGTGGTGTAAAGGTATCCTTAAACCGTCCGGGACTGCCCAACATTAATATAGGTATGACACTGTTTAAAATATTTTTTTCTGTTAAGATTTCGTGTGGCAAGACGTAGAATCTCGTAAAAACGAATATTTTTCTGAGTGTAGAATTAATCAGAGCTGAGCATCACCGCTGGCGTCAGTTATTAGGGTTCGAATCCCCCAAGGTAAGCTCAGCGTTCCATGCTTAGGAGGGTTAAATTGGAGCGAATAGTAACAAATGCTCTTTAGCGCTTAGAAAAGGCAAAATCGGTGTTAAGCGCTATGTAAATATCACACCATTGTTCTGTGAAGGTTATTTGTCTGCAAATATTAACATATCGCAGATTCCTTGTGCTCTCTAGGATACCACAGCTAAAAAGCACCATTTAACACAACGCTTGCTCATCCAGCCGCGCCGCCTTTGAAGAAAGGATTCCAAACAAAAATGCGAGCAGTTGCACATTTTGATGTCTCTAATTCCTGGCATTCCCGCTGCCTGTGAGAAAGGCAGACCGACCCCCTGCCTGGCTTGATTTAAACAGCCCGGTGTGTTTTCTTCCCTTCATCTTCCCGTGAATAAAAGATAACCTGACAATTCCCGTCAGGCAGGAGCAGCCAGACAACGCCCAAGCAAACCAGCACCACAGTGAAGGGAAAAAACCCATAAAACAAGCATTTACAATGCAATAGGTCTCGCAATGACATTAGTTTGAGCTATTGACATTGTAAATGACATTGTGTTTTTTTTGTTTTTGTTTTGTGAAACACAAATAAAAGGCATTGTAATTACAAAATGTTTAGCTATTGGCATTTTAAATTACAATGCCTTTTATTTGTGTTTTACAAAAGAAAAACAACAAAAAACAATGTCATTTACAATTGCTGTATCCTGGTGCAGTGTTAAGGTCATCATTTACTACATGAATTAAATATATAATGAAAAATGTGTTGTAGAATGCACATTTTTTGCTATTTTTCCCAAATACTTTTGGAGGGAGAACCCCCAACCTCCCTTGTGTTGGTCAGGCTAGTTGGCTGTGCTCGTTCGCCATGCACGCTGTCTTGCTCAGCCTTTCAGATAATGCAGAGTTCTACAAAAACTCCCACAACACAGTGGCCCAAACACGACGGAGCAGGAGACATAAAACACAACAACACCTAGAAAAGGGTTTTACTTTACAAAATGCAAAGACTCTCTTTAGAATAAGGCTTGGGGTTTTATTTATGCAATGCTCTCTAACAGAAAGGCTTTCCTAGATGTCAAATGAACCACATTCAAATGCATATATATATATATATATATATATATATATATATATTAAGCAATAATAACACACCTGGGAAATGCAACAGTTAAATGCATGAACAATACTAATGAATAAACAAGCAGCAAATAGTACGAGAGAAAACTTAAGCAAATAATATACTGTATGTCCTCAAAAGAATAATCAGAAAGATAGATATGTACACTAAATACATCAAATGATTACTTTGGATGTGCACTCTGACTCATTCACATATCACAAAGAAAACACCTCAAATGACTACAGCCACTAGAACCACGCATAACAATGGCACTAGTCAGAAACAAATCACTTCAAATGATCAAAGCCACTGGCCTCACATCACAATGGCAATAATCAAAAACAAATCACCTCACCTGATTGTTCACTCGAGATCCTTGCCAACTGAAGCTTGGGGCCCGTTCTCAGCTGGGCTTGGACTCTCAACCGGGACTCAGGTTCTGTTCATCTTAAAGCAGTATGTCTACTCCGTAAGTGCGCTTCCACCATAGCTGTCAACAACCCTCAGCTTTACAGTCTCAAAAACACACTAGAAGATTCAAGAGTGTTTCCCTCTGCACCCAGGAAACTTACTGGAACTGGCCATCTTTCAGGCAAGCATTCCACGGCAGGAAGGAGTACCCACGTTACCTCTACATTTTCACATGTTCCAGCCTTTATCTTGACGAAGCCTACGAAAGCTTTCCAGGGTACTGTAAACAATCTCTCACAAAACAATCCTTGAACTTGATTAACCCAAACAACTTGCAAGCCTTCTCCGTGCGCGAAGAAAAGCTCAAGCAGGGCAGAGTCAGAATTCAGGATGACATGAGGCCATGTCAAAGCCAATAGTAAGAACTTAATAATATTTGCCAATGTACAACACACTGCACGTTTGTGCACCACTGCTCATAACACTGCACTTCGAGACCAAAAAGTATATTCTCTCTCTCTCTTTCTCTTTTCCCACACGTTCTGTTCTTGGCAAGGCTGTTCTACTCTGTGACAGCTCCCAGTGTAAGATTACAAGAAAGAAACCTTTAAGAGAAACAAGGCATATGCAGGACATTGTACAGTCAAACTAGGATAAAATAACAGTCAAAGGTCATCATAGGGTGTCAGACCATAACAGTGCCTCTAGCACTACATTCCACACCGTCACCTTTGACTAGCATAGCATACGTATAAAAAAAAATAAGCTTCTTAATTGAAAGCACAAATATAATTGAAGCACATGTTAAAACAGTGACATTACAAAAGCATGCAACAATCATTTAAAAGCATGTAAGAATAGCTCGTGCATATCTGAATACTCAGCAAGAATTAATGTATGATGGATACACAAAATAAATGCACAAAAAGGATCAAGCATATGAACTCATTAATGCTCCTAATGTTACAAATGGCTAATTCTGGAACTTCTACTATTGAAGCAGCCAAATGTATCTATATTGTGCTTAAAAATAAAGGCAACATCAACATTATCTTTCAACTAAACAGCATCTTTTTCAACTTCACAACATAGTTTTCTCTTTTGTTCCTGTCTCAAACTTAACAGCATTTCCGGTAACTTTCTAGATTGGATGGAAATATCCTCTTGTGTGAAAAGTCAACACTCTCTTTCTTTGAAAATGTTTTTTTTAAACATTTTACTTCATGTTCACAACATCAGTCTATGATCACTGGCTTGGTAAGTTCCTCTGGTTTGTTCATCCAAAGGATTTCAGCAACATGCTGGTTTTCGTTATCTGGTGATCACTCCAGGGTTGGGGGGGGGGGGGAGGAGGGGTCCCACACCCTCACGGGCCCACTCAGACAAAGACACCCACACACAGGACAGGAACATCAGGTACACCAACACGTCGCAGTATGATCTGAGAAAGAAACGAGCATCATTCTTCTTGCAAAAAATATTTTTTTAAAAGTGAACGTTCTCCTTTCTCTGTTTTGGGTCTGATAGCATAATATGATCATTCCTGACTGCACAGTTCTCTGCTGGCTCTGGGGAATTATCTGAGAATTCTACCCACACTATGGCCTCTGTAGTCTTGGTACTGGACTGAAACTCTCCTTCTCCTTGCTCAGTAAGAAGGGCTGGGGCAGTCCCCTTCCTGACTATTTCTCCACACACTGCTGAGTACGTGCACCGTTGATCATTTGGCATGAGCCCAAGGCAATTCATCTGTCCTATCTGCTCTAGCAATTTATTATTCTTCAACTGGCCCCTCACCTTCCGTGGGACTGGTCTGTGCTGTGCATACTGACACCTAGGAATCACAGTTCTAAGTAAGTCTAGGGGAATATGCATCCCTTCATTCTCTGCCCACCTGTTAGTATGGTCTTTCTCTCCTAGGTGCTCGCACTTAGTTATGCACACCAAATCAGAATCGTGTGTCACCACCTCGGTTTCCAAGATTTTAGCCTTTTCATCTGTAAGGGAATTAAAGGTTCTGTCTAGTGAATGTATAGGGCAATGAGCATCTACATGATGCACAGTAGCTGTGCTTTGCAGTAACATTTGCCACTTCACTGGGGAATCCTGTGACTTTGGCACCTCAAACACCACCCCTGGACTTTCTATTGGGACCTGCACCAACTGTTCATGTAAAACTGCAGTTTCTGTCTGTATGTACCATTTGATTAAATGTCTTTCTTGTGCATTATCTAGTCTGTATGTCTTGGAGGATCTCATCACCCATTGCATTAGAGAAAGTTCAAATATCAAAATCACATTATCTCTTATTGTCATCTGCCCAGTGTCTGTCAGAGTGCAAAAGCATCTGTATCTGTCCTGTATCTGTCACAGCACAAAAAACCACTCAGATAATTGTGTCTGCATAGTGTCTGTCAGAACACAACTCAAAATCAACAGTGTCTGTCCTGTATCTATCAGAGCACAAGTCAAAATCAGCTGTGTTTGCCCTGTATCTGTCACAGTGAAAGCAAAACATTCTCCAGCATTTGAAAATGTTTCAGTCCAAAAGTCTAAAAGCACACTCTTCTTTCCTTGTTTTTCGCACAAACTCAAAGTGGCACACTGCCCCTGAACTATCACATGTCATTTAATGTCTCTTCTCTGTATTGGCCACACGTCTGAAACACATTGCATAATCTCTTTTGCAGATTCCAAAGCACATTGGCGCTCCTCTTCAAATCTAAACTCAGAGTCAAGTTTAACAAGCATTTACAATGCAATGGTCTCGGCATTGTTAAAGTTAAAGCTATTGGCATTGCTCATGACATTATTTTTGATATGTTTTTGTTTTTAAAACATTTAAAGAAATGGCATTGTTATTTGCAATGTCAATAGCTTAATCACTCTCAAATGCGAGACCTATTGCATTTGCACCCACACACAGAGCCACACACCCAAAGCCACCCACACACACAGAGCCACCCACATAGAGCAACCCACACACAAATAGAGCCACCCATAGAGCCACCCACAGAGCCACCTCCACACACAGTTACCCACACAGACAGACCCACCACGCATAGAGCCACCTACAAAAAAAGCCACCCACACACACAGAGCCACACAGACCCTCCCCCACACACAGAGCCACCCACCCACACAGACCCTCCCCCACACACAGAGCCACCCACACACACACAGCCACCCCCACACAGAGCCACCCCCACACAGAGCCCTGACAGGAAGGCAGTGTAATAATGCTGGCCTGGCAGGCTGCGTGTGGTCGGAAGTTTCAAGACTGGAGATAGTCGTGTTCTGTATTCACCACTGTGATGAGGAGGGATTAGGAGTGCTCAGAATAAGGGAAGTACTTCAACTCAAACCCCGAAGGAGAGGCACATAAGTGTGCCTTGTGGGTACCGCAGCCACAGAGTTCTGCATTAGAAGGGCAATGTCAGACATTCTGTTAAGCTTGGTCTTTCAGAGTTTGCAGGACTGCCTCACGGAATCTTACAAAAAGGATTAACACACAAATCCCTTTGTTAGTGGCAGGTCGACGCCCCTACCAGCCGAAGCCCTTCCTGCATGTACAATTTGCCCAGAAGCCCCTTCGCTACTGTCGGGCACATCTCACATGGCAGCCGCTCACCTGCCTCCAACATGCAAGTCACCAGCGTATAATAAAGATCTGTGCTAAAACTCTTTATACTGGGCTCTAGGTTTAATAAAAACATTTCGCTAAGAGAATAGAAAAATATAATCATTCACACATGACCTGCACGGCTACCCTTTTTAATTCAGATACTTCCAGCAGCTTTAATCCTCGACTCTGATTGTTCGAATAAGTAGAAGTTTGTATTCCCTTCAAAAGACAAGAGGAAAGAAAATGACTTGTCATACCTGACTGCCCCAGTAATATAAAATCCAATTGTGAAGAAGAGGAGATAAGGGCAGAGCCGTGGAAGTACCATCAGCTTAGCAAACACTAAATAATGAACAATGTCGGCCCTGCCTGCCGTGATAAAACACTCCATTAGCTTAACTGTTTTTAAATGAGTGATAATTGTGGCACAGCCACACTGAAAGGTGATTGATTTTTTTATCTGTAGCAGCACGCTTTCTGAAAAGGTTAACCCAAAAGTCCCGCGAATACCCTGTCCCCTTGCCTTGCTGCGAATTTCGCACAAGTCTATTTGGCATAGCTAATACTGCAAAAATATTCATTTGTCCAAAGACGCTGACATAAGAAATTACCTCACAAAATGACAAAACAATGGCGCATCTTCTGCCAGGACAATAGCGGGAACAGAAACTGAAAGGGTGCAAAGGAACAGCATGTCTGAACTGAAAGGAACAACTGGGAGATTGTATGGAACTTGTGGACAATGTAATATAAAAACAATACCACACTTGTTCCAAATCCCCCTCAAGCCTTGCTTACTCTCAATGTTCCTTTCAACAGTGCCAATTTTATGCCGAGAGATACCCACTTCGACGTGCTCCTGCAACACATGTCATTCAGACTAAGTCTCTGCAGTAAGTGTGTTTTTATGCGAGGTGCCGGTTCGTATTTACTCCCTCCCCTCCTGCACGTCCGCGTTAGAGTGAAACTTCCCCACCGCTGCTTCTACCTCGGCTGCACCAATCCATTGGAAGTTATTACCCACCTGCCTGCACCACAAACGACTTTAGAAAATGTGGGTGCCAGGCAGGGAATCGGTAAGAGTACCCCATCTTCTGAGTCCAGCGTTTCACTAATTGTCACCTACGCGCATTTATCAGAAAGCCAGTTACAGTGAACTCATGAAATGTTGTCCCCAAGTTCTGTATCCAGGCACACTGACTCTGTCCCTTTCTCTCTCACTCCCTCACGCGCGTGCGCACACACACACACACACACACACACACACACACACACACACACAAACATACATCTATAGATGTATCCCTAACGTGCCTATAGGAACTCAGATTTATCTATACAACAGGAAATCCGTGTCCCTGAGGATACTAAAAGCCCTCTCAAAAAAGACACACAGACATACACACCTATACAGCAAGAAATCCTCTGCGTGGAGACTGCACGTTTAAGCGCACGCACACACACATTAACACACACGTACAGCAAGGGAGCCCCTCCCTGGCTATTGCACTCGCACACGCAAGCAGCAGGAGATCCCAGTCCGTGACGATAAAAATTCACAAATACGGACGTGCGCAAACACTAATGCATATTTACACACAAACTACAGAAAGAGGTCCCCTCCGTAGCTATTGCAAATTCACACACACACATCTGCACCCTGCGGCTCCGATGCGAACTCCTGGCCAAAAGTATGTGGTGCTCTGCCCCGGGGTCTATGGCCTTTCCTGTGGCCCGGTGGAGTGCTGCTGAATTGGTGTGACCGCTCACGCGAGCCCGTGGTCTGACCCCGCCCACTGGGCCTCGTGCTGTGTCGCAGTAGACACTGGCTGCTGCTGTTCGAAGTGCGGGAGCCGCACGATTGCCCCCATACTGTGCCTGCATTGCCCGGAAACTTATCAGTGGTGACCTGTGGCCCTGCTTGGGAACCGGACACTCCTCCGATCTGTTCCCCTGCAGCGGTAGCGGTGTGCTCTATTTCCAGGCATTAGAAAAGAGGCTGGCTGGCTGCGGTGCCCTTAGCTGAGCCCGGAGACGTGGTGGAGCAGCACGCTTGTCATCATACTGTGCCTGCATTGCCTCATTACGCCGTGGGTTTGTAGCTGTTCTGACTCAAAGGGAAAGTTTCTGATGAATCCGCGGATGTGGATTTTTATTCCGCCCAGGCTTACTTGTTGAGCTTGAAATGGTTTCCATTTCAGGGTGCTGTCAAATTCGTAGAAAGCAGTCCGCGGCGTGCGCTTCACTTACCTGGGCAAAATGAACCTCCTCGGAGTTGCAAGCGCGCTTTTGAGTGCAGGTAAGATTTGCGTCATTAATCTACTTTCATGTGTGCCAGACAAGTGCATGGGTCCGTATCTATTTTTAGATAACGAATGCTGCCTTACCAGAGCAGCAGCCAAACACGGGAGCCAACAGCAGGGGGAGAGGACGCCAGGAACACCGCCTCCTTTCTCCGAGGCGAAGCAGAAATGCCTCGGAGAAAGGCAGCGGCGTTTCCGGATTCGGGGGCGTGTTTTTTTGCTTTTCTCTCCTCTTGCCATTGGCTGGAGGAGAGAATTAGAAAAGTTGCAAAAAACACGCCCCCGAATCCGAAAAGGATGGGGCCTGTTCGGAGTGACGGACCTCTTCTCCAATGGCTGGCCAGCATTCAAGAGGCCAGCCAATGAAGAAGAGGGGAGAAGAGGGGCGGGTTCAAGCCCCTCTTCTCCAAAACGTTAAATCTCGGAGCGAGACTGCGCAAGCGCAGCCTTCGAGCTGAGACCTAAAAATGACATTTTCTGTCATTTCTTTTTTCAAATTAGCGTCTATGTAAAGGAAGTTTTGTCATTTACTGACATGTCTGATTTATAACTGCAACCAATGATCGCTAGTTCTAACAGGCTGTTTTTTTAATCTTCCTGCACGTTTACATTTTCTCGGTTCAACGTTACTTCAGAAGCTTCAAATTCAACCAAGATAACATTCATATCTGGCTGAGGAACGTCCTCAAAAGAATTAATTTAAATCTCCTGTGAACACTGTAAATTAACCTGCAGCTTCTCTGCCTCCACATTTTCACGAATGAATCACTATCTAAACAGCCTGGCACTTAGTACATTTTCAACTCTTTTTTTCAGTGATTTATTTTCTCTTTTCAGTGGTTTTTTTTTCACGTGTTAAAAAGGTCTGACTTTTCTTTAGCTTCAACCAGCTCACTTTGAAGCTCGTTACGTTCTTTTTCCAACTGTCCACATTTTTGATACATGCTAAGCACTGCATTCAAAATAACACCACTATTTCTCTCTGAAATACCAAGTTGTTTACCCTCTTTAAAAGAAAAATCTTGTACACATTTAAATATTTGTGCTTGCCCCTCATATTTTAAACATGCATTAGAGGCAACCTCCAACTCTAATAACTCAGTTGGCATCAGGGGAATCTGCAACTGATAACAGGGACATTTTAGAAAGCAGTTTCCCCGTTTCAAATTGCACTTTTTCGTAAATCCTCGAGTGACG
Source organism: Triturus cristatus (assembly GCF_964204655.1). NCBI lineage: Eukaryota > Metazoa > Chordata > Amphibia > Caudata > Salamandridae > Triturus > Triturus cristatus. The sequence goes on along the minus strand of NC_140579.1, from coordinate 405,808,758 downwards.
CCAAAAGTCTTACTCCGCCTTTCAGATAATGCAGAGATCTACAAAACCTCCCACAACACAGTGGCACAAACACAGCGGAGCAGGAGACATAAAACACAACAACACCTAGAAAAGGGTTTTACTTTACAAAATGCAAAGACTCTCTTTTTAGAATAAGGCTTGGGGTTTTATTTATGCAGTGCTCTCTAACAGAAAGACTTCCCCAGATGTCAGATGAATCACATTCAAATGCATATAGAGATATATTTTTATATGCAAGCAATAATAACACACTTGGTAAATGCAACAGTTAAATGCATGAATAATACTTAGAAATAAACAAGCAGCAAATAGTACAAGCTAAATCTCAAGCAAATAATATACTGGACATCCTCAAAAGAATAATCAGAAATATATATATGTACACTAAATACATCAAATGATTACTTTGGATGTGCACTCTGACTCATTCACACTTATAAAGAAAACACCTCAAATGACCACAGCCACTGGAACCACGCATCACAATGGCACTAGTCAGAAACAAATCACCTCAAATGATCAAAGCCACTGGCCACACATCAAAATGGCAATAATCAAAAACAAATCACCTCACCCGATCTTTCACTCAACATCCTTGCCAACTCAAGCTAGGGGTCCCATTCACAGCTGGGCTTGGACTCTCAACCAGGGCTTAGGTTCCGTTCGTCTTATGGCAGTACTTCTACTCCGTAATTGAGCTCCCACCCTAGCTGTCAACAACCCTCAGCTTAGAAGGTTCAAGAGTCTTCCCCTCTGCGCCAAGGAAACTTACTGGAGCTGGCCATCTTCCAGGCAAGCATTCCATGGCAGGAAGGAGTTCTCACGTTCCCTCTACATTCTTACATGTTCCAGCCTTTGTCTTGACGAAGCTTACGAAAGCCTTCCAGGGTACACTAAACAATCTCTCACAAAACAATCATTGAACGTGATTAACCCAAACAACTTGCAAGCCCTCTCCGTGCGCGCAGAAAAGCTCGAGCAATGCAGAGTCAGAATTCAGGATGACATGAGGCCATGTCAAAGCCAATAGCAAGAACTTAATAATACTTGCCACTGTACAACACACTGCACATTTGTGCACCACTGCCTATAGCATCGCATACTTCATCTCTCAATGTCCAACACAGTGCACATTTGTGCACCACTGCTCATAACACTGCACTCCGAGACCAAAAAGTAAATTCCACACCTCTCTCTCTTGATAGAGAGAGAGTTGCTGGTAGTCAAAGGGCATCACAGGGTGTCAGACCATAAGAGTGCCTCTAGCACTACACTCGCTTGCTATGCACACTTGCTATGCACTGTATGGGGACTAGTCTGACAATTTGCCAGGGCTATTTTGGGTTCCCAGACTCGCCCTGCACTTGTATTACACGGATGGGATATATGTCATGTTTCCCAGAGAGTTACCCATCTGCCAAACTCAGGCCCTATGTTCTTACTGACCTAGATCCCAGCCTATCTTCTGCATCAGACCTTGGTCCCCAGCTGGTGTGCTTGATCAAACCTAGCTCCAAGCTCCACCAGCCCATGTACTCGAACAGAAAGCGGTCCCATCCCTCCCCTTCTCACTCAAACCTTGGTCTCGGCCTCTGTTCTCGATCAAATCTTGGTCCGAGCCCCCACTTGTGTTCAGACATTGGTCCCAGCTATGAGTTCCCAGTGTTCTAGATCAGACCTTGACCCTAGAAAACTCTTCTCAGCAGGCGTTGGGCCCCAAGTTACACTCTCGATTATATCATGGACCCCAAGCTGCGCTCTTGATTATAACTTGGACACCAGGCTGTGCTCTTGATCATGCCTTGGACCCTAGACTGCGCTCCTGAGCAGTTGTTAGACCCCAAGCTGCACACTCGATTATATCATGGACCCCAGGCTGTGCTCTCGATCATACCTTGGACCCCAGGCTGTGCTCTCGATCATACCTTGGACCCCAGGCTGCGCTCTTGATCATACCTTGAACCCCAGGCTGCGCTCTTGAGCATACCTTGTGCCCCAGGTTGTGCGCTCGATCATACCTTGGACCCCAGGATGCGCTCTTGATCATACCTTGGACCCCGGGCTGCGCTCTTGATCATACCTTGGACCCCAGGCTGCGTTCTCGATCATACCGTGGACCCTAGATTGCCTTTCTGAACAGTCCTTGGACCCAAGCTGCACCCTCAATTATATCATGGACCCCAGGCTGCTCTCTCGATCAGACCTTGCAACCCAAGGTGCCCTCTTGATTATACTCTGGACCCTAGGCTGCGCTCTTGATAATACCTTGGATCCTAGACTGCACTCTTGATCATAACGTGGACGCCAGGCTGCCCTCTTGATCATACCTTGGACCCCAGGCTGCGCTCGTGATCATACCTTGGACCCCAGGCTGCTCTCTCGATCAGACCTTTCACCCCAAGCTGCCCTCTTGATTATGCTCTGGACCCTAGGCTGCGCTCTTGATCATACCTTGGACCCCAGGCTGCCCTCTTGATCATACCTTGGACCCCAGGCTGCTCTCTCGATCAGACCTTGGACCCCAAGCTGCCCTCTTGATTATACTCTGAACCCTAGGCTGCGCTCTTGTTAATACCTTGGATCCTAGACTGTGCTCTTGATCAAACCTTGTACACCAAGCTGCTCTCTTGATCATACCTTGGACCCCAGGCTGCGCTCTTGATCAGACTTTGGACCCCAGGCTATGCTCTTGATCATGCCTTCGGCCCCAGGCTGTGGTCTTGATTAAACCTTGGACACTAGACTGTGCTCTTGATCCTACCTTGGACCCCAGGCTATCCTCTTGATCATACCTTGGACCCCAGTCTGCGCTCTTGATCATACCTTGGACCCTAGACTGTACCCTTGATCACACCTTGGGCCCCAGGATATGCTCTTGATCATACCTTTGACCCCAGGCTGTGCTCTTGATCATACCTTGGACCCTAGACTGCTCTCTTGATCAGACCTTGGACCCCAAGCTGTGCTCTTGATCATACCTTGGACCCTAGATGGCTCTCTTGATCAGACCTTGGACCCCAAGCTGTACTCTTGATTATACCTTGGACCCCAGGCCAATTCCGGATTACCAAATAGGCAAAGTAGGCACTGGTCTATAGGCCCCACTCCTTTTAGGGGGGCCTGCAACAACGGATCAAAATACAACTTAAAGTACATAAACCAGAGACCTGAGATTCACATAAGTTTGTCTTTTAAAAGCTCATCTTCTGGTAGCTGTCAGTTTGTTACATAATTAAGTGTATTTGGTATTAGGAGATCATTTGCGAGGCGGGCCCCTAAATTTGGACTACCTAGGGACCTCATCAGGGTTTAATCCGGCACCTCCCCAGCCTGTTATCACCATACCTTGGACCCCAGATTGCGCTCTTGATCATACCTTGGACCCCAGGCTGCGCTCTTGATCATACCTTGGACCCCAGGCTGCGCTCATGATCCTACCTTGGACCCCAGGCTGTGCTCTTGATTATATCAAGGACCCCAGGCTGTGCTCTTGATCATAACTTTTAGACCCCTGGCTGCACTAGCGATCATACCTTGGACCCCAGGCTGTGCTTTTGATCATACCTTGGACCCCAGGCTGTGCTTTCGATCATACCTTGGACCCCAGGCTGTGCTTTCGATCATACCTTGGACCCCAGGCTGTGCTTTCGATCATACCTAGGACCCCAGGCTGTGCTCTTGTTCATACCTTGGACCCCAAGCTGTGCTCTTGATCATACCTTGGACCCCAAGCTGTGCTCTTGATCATACCTTGGACCCCAAGCTGTGCTCTTGATCATACCTTGGACCCCAAGCTGTGCTCTTGATCATACCTTGGACCCCAGGCTGTGCTCTCGATCATTCCTTTACCCCAGGCTATGCTCTTGAGCATGCCTTCGACCCCAGGCTGTGGTCTCGATCAGACCTCGGACACTAGACCATACCTTGGACCCCAGTCTACGCTCTTGATCCTACCTTGGACCCCAGGCTGCGCTCTTGGTCCTACCTTGGACCCCAGGCTGCGCTCTTGGTCCTACCTTAAACCCCATAATAAGCTCTTGATCATACCTTGGACCCCAGGCTGTGCTCTTGATCATACCTTGGACCCCAGGCTGTGCTCTTGATTATACCTTGGACCCCAGGCCAATTCTGGATTACCAAATAGGCAAAGTAGGCACCGGTCTATGGGCCCCACTCCTTTTAGGGGCCCTGCAACAACGGATCAAAATACAACTTAAAGTACATAAACCAGAGACATCAGATTCACATAAGTTTGTCTCTTAAAAACTCCTCTTCTGGCAGCTGTCAGTTTGTAAAATAATTCGGTGCTTTGGGTATTAGGAGATCATTTGCAAGGCGGGCCCTGAAATTTGGACTACCTAGGGGCCTCATCAGGGTTTAATTCGGCACTGCCCCAGCCTGTCATCTCCATACCTTGGACCCCAGGCTGTGCTCTTGATCATACCTTGGACCCCAGGCTGTGCTCTCGATCTGTCCTTGGACACTAGACTGGGCTCTTGATCATACCTTGCACCCCAAGTTGTGCTCTTGATCATACCTTGGACCCCAGGCTGCGCTCTCGATCATACCTTGGACCCCAGGCTGTGCTCTCGTTCAGACCGTGGACCCTAGACTGGGCTCTTGAACATACCTTGGACTCCGGACTGTGCTCTCGATCAGTCCTTGGACTCCAGACTGTGCTCTTGATTCAGTCCTTGGATCCCAGGCTTCACTCTTGATCAGTCCTTGAACCCTAGACTGGTGTTTTGAATGTGGCTTTTCACCAATAAGCCACACCCAATCCCTGCACTCCCACCTGGGAGGCAAATATACCACTGCACCTTTGAATAATATACACTTTTGAGCATGTCTTACCACCACTGGCACAGCAAGACTTCAACACAAAACAAACAGTACCTTTTGAAAAGGGGTTTTCTTTAACAAAACAAGACTATCACTTTTAGAATAAGGCTTGGGGTTTATTACATAATACTCTCTTAACAAAGGCTATCTCAGATACCAAATGCATTAGATTCAAATATATGTAGCAAACTTATAATCTAAAGGCATGAATCAATAACTGAGCAAACTATAATACTGATTAATAAACCAGCAATAACTGATATAAGATAAACTGGACGTCCTGCAAGAGATCAGAAAGATATATATACAGTAGAGGATCACTCTGGATGTGCACCTCCCTCACCACAAAGAAAACATCTCAAACGATCACAGCCACTGGCTCACATCACAATGGCAATAACCACAAAACTCAATACATCACCTAGCATCTTAGCCCACTTCCAGCCGGGGGAACCTTCACACAGCCGGGGAGCAGAGCTTCAGAAACCAGGGTCACTCCGAGATAGACACGTCTGCCCTCGCTCGGATTCCAAACTCTCAGCCTGAAACTCTCGGCTTTAAACACACTAGAAGATTCGTGAAAGACCTCCTCCCACCGCCAGAGGAATTTTACCAGCACTGGCCAAGTTCCAAGCAAGCATCCTCATGGCTGTAAGGAGCTCTCAAGTCTCTTCCTCCATTCGCACTTCTTCCAGCCTCTGTCTTGACTAAGCTCTCACAAGGCCTTCCACAGTACACTAAACAAAAACAATCGCTCAGAAAAACAGCAAGACTTTGAATGTGAATAACCTAAACAACTTGCAATCACTGCTGTGCACGTAGCAGCAAGGCAGAGTCAGACATGAGGCCCTGTCAAAGGCAATAGTCAGCAGCTATAATTCTCATCCACACAACTGACAAGCACCACTGTGCACACAGAAAAGTTTGAAGCAAAGTAAAATCAGAAAGCAGGATAACATGAGGCCATGTCAAAGAAAGACAGCAAGATTACAGGATAGAAGAGAAGCAGATATATGCAGGACCATCCTACATCAAGGCTAAGGTAATATAACACACTAAAGTCAGTTAAAATGGTGGCAGTCGGAGGTCATCATAGGGTGCCAAACCACAAGAGTGGCTCTTTCACTACAACTGGGCTCCTTAGCAGTCCTTGGACCCCATACTGTGCTCTTCATTATATCATGGACCCTAGACTGCTCTCTCGATCAGAACTTGGATCCCAAGCTGCCCATTTAATTATACCTTGGACCCCAGGCTGTGCTCTCCATACCCAGGACCCCAGTGTGTGCGCTCGGTGAGACCATCGTCCCAGCCCAGAGTTCCCAACCAGTTTCCTCGATCCAACTTTGGTCCCCAACCTGCGTTCTCAATAACACCCTGGCCCCAGCCCGAGCTCCCTTGTGTTCTTGCTCAGACCTGCATCCTCGCCCTGAGCTCCCCACAAGTGTTCCTGAGAAGTCCTTGGCCTAGCCAGAGTTGGATCAAGACTGAGCTCCCAGTCAGTGTTCTCAGTCAGACCTGGGTCCCAGTCATTGTTCTAGAGCAGGTCTGTGACCCAGCTTTAAGCTCCCATGCAGTGTTCCAAATCAGAGCTAAGTCTCGCCCAGTGTTCTAGATCGATTTTGGACTCCGCATGAAGCTCCTCACCCGTACCATAGAGCAGGCCTTGGGTCTAGCCCTGAGCCCCCACCAGTGTTCTTGAGCAGGCTTAGATCCCAACCAGTTTTCTAACCACACCTAGGCCAAATCCAGTGTTTTTAGAACAGGTCTAGGCCCAAGCACTGAGCCCCCACCGGTATTACAGGACAGGCCTTTGGTCCAGCCCAGAGCCCCCATCAGTGTTCTAGTGCCGGCCTAGGACCCAGCCAGTGTCTACAGCAGGCCTTGGGCCCATCCCTAAGCCCCCCACCAGTGTTCTAGAGCAGGCCTTGGACCCAGCCCTTAGCCCCCCTACCAGTGTTATAGAGCAGGCCTTGGACGCAGTCCTGAACTCCCAGCATGTGTTCTAGAACTGGCCTAGGTCCCCACCTGTGTTTTAGACCAGACCTAGGTCCCCCACAGTATACTAGTGCAGGCCTGGGACCCAGCCCTGAATCCCCTACAAGTGTTCTAGAGCAGGCCTTGGACTCAGCCATGAGCCCCCCGCTAATGTACTAGAACATGTCTTGGACCCACCTCTGAGCCCCCCCCCAGCCAGTGTTCTAGAGCGGGCCTTGAAACCAGCTCTGAGCCTCCCGCCAGTGTTCTAGAGCGGCGCTCGGACCCGACTCTGAGCACCCCCCCCACCAGTGTTCTAGAGCAGGCCTTGGGCCCAGCTCTGAGCCCCCCGCCAGTGTCTACAGCAGGCCTTGAACCCAGCCCCGCCAGTGTTCTACTGCAGGCCTAGGTCCCACCCCTAAGCCCCACCCACCTCTGTGCTAGAGTAGGCCTTGGGTCCAGCCAGGGTTCTACAGTCAGGCCTTGGAGTCTGCTCTGAGCCCCCTCCCGCCATTGTTTTAGAGCAGGCATAGGGTCCAGCCAGTGGTCCAGAGCCGGCCTAGGCCCCAGCTAGTGTTTTAGAGCGGCCTAGGTCCAAGATAGTGTTCTAGGGCCATCCTAGGTCCAAGTCAGTGTTTTAGAGCAGGCATAGGCCTATTACGGAGCCTCTACCAGTGTCCTTGATCAGACCGAGGTCTCCACCCACTGCTCTAGAGCAGGCCTTGGGTCCAGCCGGTGTTCTACAGCAGGCCTTGAACTCTGCTCTGAGCCCCCTCCCGCCAGTGTTCCAGAGCTGGCCTATTCACATAGCCAGTGTTCTTGAGCTGGCATAGGCCCCAGCCCTGAGCTCCCCGCCAGTGTTCTAGAGTAGGCCTAGGCCCCCACCCGTGTTCTAGAGCAGGCCTAGGTCCCCACCAGTGTTCAAGAGCAGGCCTAGATCAAGCCAGTGTTCTAGAGCAGGCCTATGGCCCCCACCAGTGTACTAGAGCAGGCCTAGTGTAGTAGACTGAGTGAGGGGCACTAGGACCCTGCACTGGACAAGAAGGGCACGGAGGCAACTGGACACCACTTCCGGTCAGGGAGTGAAAGGGCAGTCCAGCAGAGCAAGGCACGAGAATGGATGTGCCTGTGGGCCGAGCATAATGATAATAAAGGAGTACCAAATGGGCGTACCTGGTCTCCTGCGTGCTTCATCTGGCGACGAGGGTGGGATGTTTGAAGCACCACCAACCGTGTGCACTGCGTTCCCTTGAAAGAACAAAGAAACGGAACCAGGAGCCCACCCTGGTCTGCCCGCAGCAGAAAAGTTGACCCGCAACAGAACATTGACTTTGAGAGATACACTTTCAACACAGCGTGTCGGAGAGCAGAGGAGTCCCTTGATGACTTTGCGACACGACTGCGAAAACTGGTCACATACTGCGAGTTTGACAAGTTCGACAATGAGCAAGCAATCAGACTGCACATCATTGAAGGCTGTCCATCTGTGGAGTTCCGTGCACGTGTCCTGAAAGAACCGACAACGCTGGAGAAGATACTAACAATGGTTCGAGCGGAAGCGAGAGCGACGGCACATGCCAAAGAGATGCAGCTGGGGAAGGAGAAAAGAGTGGAACAGGAAAATTACGTCACGGGAAATATCAAGAAGAAAGAATACCAGGTGGCCTCGCCCGCAAAGAAAAATGAACAAACATCATGCTATAGGTGCGGACTCGACTTTCCGCATGTTGGCGCATGCCCAGCGATGGGCCAGTGATGCAGGAAATGCAACCGAGACAATCACTTCGCAAGCGCCTGCATGAGCAGGCAGTTCAGAAGCCAGAGGGGCGAGACCACGGACGACCGACAGCCGGTATGCCTGGCACATGGAAACGGCGAATCGCAGTTCCTCTGACGAGTCGGAAGAAACAGCAGCACCTGTGAGTGTAGCACGACTGTACCTCATGTCCGACGCCCTCAAGGCAGATCAAAGACCAGAACACGTTCATCTCGTAGCGAAAGAAAAAATAAAGAAAACCGCAACTGTGGACATTGAAGTAGAACGGCATAGCACTCAGTTTGTGCTCGACAGCGGGGCCACGTGAAACATCATGTGCATGTCAGAGTATATGAAAATGAAAGTGAGGCCGCAGCTAGCACAGTCCACAGTTGATGTATTCACTGGGGGCGCCAAGAAGCCGGTAGAGAACATGGGGGAGTTCACAGAGACGCTAACAAACAAAGAAAGATCATGCCAAGAAGAGGTACACGTGCTGAGAGGTGACTTCACAGCACCGTGCCTACTAAGCAACGTCACAGCGCAAGTGATGGGTCTTTTGGCGATGACATACCACATGTCGGAAAAAGGGAACATTCTGCAGGAACATCCAGCCCTCCTGAAGGGCCTAGGAAAGTTAAAAGGGAAACAGATCACGTTGCACATCGAGGCAATCAAACCAGTAGCACAGCATCATGGGTGAGTACCGATACACCTACAACCGCAAGTGGAAGCAGAAATTCAAAGCCTACTGGCCCAGGACATCATTGAGCCGGCAGAAGGACCGAAGCCATGGGTGTCTCCAATAGTGGCAGTCCCAAAATAGAACACCTCAAAGATCCGCATCTGTGTGGACATGAGGGTACCGAATACAGCAATAGAGCGAGAGCGTCACCCGGGGCCACATCTAAACGAGATGATCAGCTGTCTCACGGGAGCCTGTAAATTTTCCAAGCTAGACCTGTGCAAAGGGTACCACCAACTAGAGCTGGACCAACAGTCAAGATACATCACCACATTCTCGACGCACATGGGCCTGTTTCGCTACAAGAGACTGAGTTTTGGCATCTCGTCGGCTGCAGAAATATTTCAAGAAACGATAAGGCAGGTGATCAGGCCGGTGAAGAACAGACTAAATTACAGTGATGACATCCTAGTATTTGGGCCGTCAGATGAGGAACATGATAAAGCACTGCATCAAGTATGCCTACAGCTGGAACAAGCGGGACTAACATTGAACGCAGACTCCCAAGGATGTCGCAGAAGTAAGGTCATTTCTAGGGCTTGCCAGCTACTGTGCCCGCTACATCAATGACTTCGCCACGGTGAGCACACCGCTCCGAGAGCAAACTAAACAAGGGCAGAAGTTCCTGTGGTCACAGGAGTGCAGCTGGGCATTTGAAGCGAACAGAGAGGCTGTAATTACCGTAGATCACCTTGCCTATTTTGACCCGCTGCTGTGCACGGAACTGACGGTAGACGCCGGCCCAGTGGGGCTAGGGGCGATACTAGTGCAGCACCTGCCGGGGAGAGATTCACCAAGGAGGATTGTTGCAAATGCAAGCAAAAGCTTGTCTGACATTGAAAAGGCATACTCACAACCAAATAAGGAAAGCCTAGCAGTGGTATGGGCGTGTGAACACTATCACATGTTCATTTATGGGAAGTCGTTCACCATCATCACTGATCATCAGGCTCTGAGCTCCCGCCAGTGTTCTAGAGCAGGCCTAGGCCCCCACCTGTGTTCAAGAGCAGGCCTAGGTCCCCACCAGTGTTCAAGAGCAGGCCTAGATCAAGCCAGTGTTCTAGAGCAGGCCTATGGCCCCCACCAGGCCTAGTGTAGTAGACTGAGTGAGGGGCACTAGGACCCTGCACTGGACAAGAAGGGCACGGAGGCAACTGGACACCACTTCCAGTCAGGGAGTGGAAGGGCAGTTCAGCAGAGCAAGGCACGAGAACGGACGTGCCTGTGGGCCGAGCATAATAATAATAATAAAGAAGTACCAAATAAGCGTACCTGGTCTCCTGCGTGCTTCATTGGCGGCGACAATGCTCCAGCACTGAATACCAAAACTCCCCTCACTACGTCACAGACCACTGATCTTCTTCAACAACCACATTCATTCACTCATTCACTGGTGGGGCCCATAACACCAATCATTCATTCTACTTTTTAGATCAATGGTCCTCGAGAGAGAGAGAGAGGGGAAATTCTTTTCTCTATTCCATGAGCTGGAAAATGTGGGAGGAAGATTTACACCAATCACCTGATGAGTAACAACAAGTTCACCTATTCATCCCTACCTCAATACCTTATAACCTACTAGTTCCTCCCATACTATAGGCCATGGATCAGCTTAGTTGCTGGGAGAAGCGACACCTAATTCTTCTAATCAATATACTTCAATAATAACCCGACACAGTTTAAATGAATTAAAATGTTTATCTAATTAAAGCATAAGAAAATCATAAAGCATTCAATATTTTGGCTAAATGGCGTCCTCTATGTCAAATTCAGATCTTTCGTCTCTATGCCCATAAATCGATCAATCAGTTTGTAAATTAATTGGGCATCTGATCAGTCCGTCAGAGTCTCTGGCAAGCAGCTGTCCAGCAGTGTCACCGTCCTCTCCGTCAGCATAACGTCAGGAAATCTGGTAAAGCGCGACAAGAGGTACCTACCCTCTCTAGTCTACTTCTTTTATAGTAAAATCAACAACAAAATGTTACAATACATGTTTTAGAACAAATCCGATTGGTGGAACCAGGATCATTCTTCCTGATTCTCATACGTTCAATGTTTCATTAGATGTAGTTCTCAATTTATTAATAAATTGCAACAGTTTCTAGTCCATTCAGGGCATGTTGATTCCCATGCGGGTTTGTGTCCATGGTGTCCTCAATTATAACAGTTCTTAGTTTAACCCCTTGTGTGCCCATGACGAGCTGGACTTTTCATGGAGCACAGTCGCACTGTGCCCATGACGAGTCCAGCTCGTCATGAGGCATTCCCTGGGGAATCCCTCTGGTGCGATTCCCTTTTACTGCAAATAGCCTCCGGAGCTGGGGAAGAGCTTCCCCCAGCTCCTGAGGCCCCCCCTTTCACTGTAATGATGATCGGCACGCACGTCGCGCCGACGTCATTACAGTGAAACTGAAATGAGCCAAGAGGCTCATTTCAGGTTTCACTTTGTACGTGCTCAGGGGGCTATCTCAGCCCCCTGAGCACGTAGAAAGACGGGAGAGGTATCGTTGGAAAGGGGAGAATCTCCCCTTTCCAATGGTACCCCTCCCCAGTGGATCCCTGCTTGGGGATCGCCACAGGAGGGCGATCCCCAGGCAGGGATCCACCCACTAGACACCAGGGAGGGGGGAGCGACCCCTTGGGCAAGGGCCTTTGCTCCCCCCAAATAATTTTGGCCACATTTAGTCTTTTTGCCCCCCCTGGGGGGCAAAAAGCCCACTAGACACCAGGGAATTTTTTTGACAAAAATAGGGATGGGGGCTGCCCAAAACGGGCAGGCCCATGCACCCACCCCACCCCCCAATTATCAGTCTTTCTGCCCCCCCGGGGGGGCAGATGGGGCATTGGCCCCTAACCTGCCCCTTCAGGGGGGCAGAAAGCACACTATACACCAGGGATTTGTTTTTAGTTTTTTTTTTAGGGTGGGGACTGCCCGAAACGGGCAGGCCAATGCCCCCACCCACCCGCCACCATTACAGCCTTTCTGCCCCCCCTGGGGGGCAGATGGGGCATTGGCCCCCAATCTGCCCCCCCGGGGGGACAAAAAGACCACTAGACACTTGTAAAAAAAAAAAAAAAATAGGGGTGGGGGCTGCCCAAAACGGGCTGACCCATGCCGCCCCAATTATTACAGTCTTTCTGCCCCCCGGGGGGCAGATGGGGCATTGGCCCCTAATCTGCCCCTCCGGGGGGGGGGGGGCAGAAAGCCTACTAAACACCAGGGATTTTTTTTGCGCAATTGTTTTTAGGGTGTGGGCTGCCTGAAATGGGCACGCCAATGCCCCCCCCCCTCGCCCCCCCCCACAAACATGACAGTCTTTCTGCCCCCACGGAGGCAGATGGGAGCTGTAGCCCCCCCTCTGGCCCCCCCTGGGGGCGCAGAATGCCCACTAGAAACCTTGGATTTTTTTGTTTTGTTAGTGATGGGGTAGGGGCTCCCCAAAATGGGCATGACAATACCCCACCCCACCCCCAGAGAAATTCCAGTCTTTCTGCCCCCCCCAGGAGGGCAGATGGTGGCAGTGGCCCCTGATCTGCCCCCTGGGGGGGCAGAAAGCCCACTAGGCGCCAGCGAGTACGCAGGCTTTTTTTATGCGTGGGGGTGGGGGCTGCCCAAAATGGTCATACCAGTGCCCCCACCCCTACAAAAAATAGCCACAGTCTTTCTGCCCCTTTAGGGGCATATCAGGATGAAACCCCACTGGTGCCTTTTTTTCCTCCTTTTAATTTGCCATATCTCTTTTCCCAATAGAAATCACGTTTCATTTCAGATGAAGAAAATGCAATTATAGGAGCAGGCTGAGAAAATGCATGTCCCGAAAGCCTGGTTTTCCTGTTCCATCTGAGTTTGAGGGGGGATTACAGCTAGCGCGAGCTGGTGGAAGAAAATAGAAAACATTTGTCTTCATTTAGAGAGCTGGTTTATTGTTCGTGTTTATGGAAAGAAACAATACAATTATTTATTGTTCCTGATGTAACAATTAATGCGGATGAGGCTGTGGAGAGAAGTGCTCCTGTGGGGAAAGTGAGCAGAGGAGGTTTGTGAATCGAAGGAAAGAGTTAGATTTTCCCTTCAGGCCTGCTCAGCTCCAGAGAGTGGAAAAGGCATTTCCCTGGTACTCAGAATAGAGGCTGATTTCAGGAATGAGCATTTGAATCCAGGACATTTGAGCTTTAGTATTGGGTGTGGAGCCTATGAGCTCTGAGAGTCGCGTCCCGAGGCCCTGCTGGAGTCGCTGTGGTGGAGTGGTGCAGCTGAGATAGGAGGTGAGCGGGGGCCGACGGTCGGTGTTCCGATGCCGTTGTCGTCTGCTGCATAGCTGCTGGGCTGCCCTTCCCACCCCCCCATAGGCACACTTCAAATCAGGCTGCGAGTGTTGCGTGAGTAGTGTGCGCCTCGAATCATCTGGGAACGGGTACCAATGCATTAATGGTGTGAATGCAGGCCCCCCCTTGAAGAGGGCGAAGTTGGCAGGAGGGGTGCTTAGTACCGGTCAATATAGGGCTCATGAAGTGTTTCCGGCAGAGTGTGTTGCTGTGGGGACAGGTTAAATGTACGGGCACGAAAGGGCTGGTGGTGATGCGTGCAACTCTTGGAAAAGTGGGTACAAGCCAATAAGAAGGGGTGTTACAATCCGCATGGTTGGTGCTGTGCAGATAGTGAACGTACTGCTTGGGAAGGGGCTCCCGGCACGCAGCAGAAGGAAGAGTGGACGTACCCTTCTGGTGTGCAGCTTGAGCCCACAGTTAATGCATACTTTCGGTAGGGGTGTGAGGAGGGACTGAATGCGCGAGCTAAAGTATTGTGAGGCTGGGAGTATTGTGAACGTGTGTTTTATTATACGGTCTTTAGTCTTGTCATTGGGGGCGGAGAAGGCACAGCGTGAGGGATAAGCACAGTGCGCAGCTGGACGTAGAATGTGTGTTACGTTTCTTACAAATCACCCTCCTTCGCACCAGTTGTGCCAGGAAAGTTAAACCCCCAAATGCCTGGTCACCATTCAACTAGCACTGGGGCAGTTCGAGAGCCTGCATGCGGAGTCACACACTGCATACACTTTACCATAGAGTGCAAGCAGTCGCTTGTCTGGTTTGTTGGCCTACGTGGCGTCAGTATAATAAAGCATAGTTTCGGTTTGGCAGTTGAGAGGGAAAATGTGTAAACATCACAGTAGCCCTAAATGAATTGGGTATTTATTTGTACTAGTACTATCTTTATTTCCTCTAAGGGGTGTTGAAGGCAAAATACAGCATGTCCCCTTTTACTTAGCCTCATACGATCCTATGTAAATTTTGAAGTGCTCGGACTGTACTGCAAAGGGGTTTGCTTCACTTTATAACACCGTTCAATACACGATCACGTGCCTCTATAGCACACTTATATTGGCAAATTAAAATGTGTAAAATGCACGACAAAAACACTGGCAATCACTTGACCACACTCACCAAAGCTTTTGCTGGAGGACCGGCAAAAGTGGAGCTTCCCCCATGCGGAGCTGTGAGGGATCCGTCGGAAGGGCAGGCCTGCTTCCTATACTCCCGCTAGGGCGCCCTGTGCAAAGCGGTGAGATTTGGCAAGGATTGCAGGCTCATCCGGATACCTGCCAGCAGCAGCCAGACATCAGGTGGGAGATACACGCAGAGGAGTGCCGGGAGACCCGTTACTACGCCTCACTCTTCCGGCGGTCTTGGGGCTAAGGTCTACTGCCGACCACGACAAAATGGAAGGAGAGCTGATCGCGGACGGTCTAACAGTTACCGCTCCGCAGGGGGACTGAGTCGGGGAGAGGGCCTTCCAGTCCCTCGAGTGCCGTGGGGGGTGCAGTGTGCGTGCGGGCAGCCTGATTGGGTCTGTGAGCGGCATTGGCGCGGCGGTCGGCCTGGCTGTGCGGCTCCTTCCTCGGGCCCTGTGTGTCCATCACTGCCGGGATCCCTGTGGAGACGTGGGGAGAGGCCCGGTGGTTTCTCGCAGGGCTGATTCGTCTTTAGAAGGGCTGAGAGCGCTGTGCTAATCACCTGACTGGGGGCCAGTGTGGAGATCCATGGATACCTCACCCAGACGTCATTGGCAGTGAACTCACCTGGCTATAAGTGTAATACACATCTCCCTGGGCCAGCTTACCTACCGCACCAGAAAATAGGCTGTGAATGTTTACGGAGACACCACTGCCTTTCTGCGAGGCGAAGCAGAAATGCCTCGGAGAAAGGCAGCGGCGGTTTCGAATTCGGGGGCGTGTTTTTCTTTACTTTCCTCTTGCCATTGGCTGGAGGAGATAATTAGAAAAGTTGGAAAAAACACGCCCCCGAATCCGAAAAGGACGGGGCCTGTTCGGAGTGACGGACCTCTTCTCCAATGGCTGGCCAGCATTCAAGAGGCCAGCCAATGGAGAACAGGGGAGAAGAGGGGCGGGTTCAAGCCCCTCTTCTCCAAGTCATTATCTCTCGCAAGCCAGACTGCGCAAGCGCAGCCTTCGCTAGCCGAGACCTAAAAATGTGTCCAAAATAACACATTTTCCTCACATTTCTGTGGTGGAAAGTTCTGGAATCTGCGTGGGTCCACAAATTTCCACCCAACCTGCGTTCCCCAAAGTCTTCAGAGAAAAATGGCACCTCACTTGCGTGGGTAGGCCTAGTGCCCGCGTCAGGCAAGGGCCCAAAACCTATTGAGGAGACATCAAAATTACCTATCACAAAACAACCTGGTTTTGCAAAGGGGGTCCTATGAGTTTTTGGCCCCGGGCTTGGCGGCCACCTAGGGAAACCTACCAAACCCACACATTTCTGAAAACTAGACACCCGGGGGATTCCAGGGAGGTATGGCTTGCGTGGATCCCCCAACGTTTCCTTACCCAGAATGCCCTGCAAACCTCAAATTTAGCTGAAAAAATCACCTTTTTCACACATTTTTGTGTGGGAAAGTTGTGGCATCAGCGGGCTGACGCAAATTTCCTATCACCCAGCGTTCCCCCGGGTCTCCCGATAAAAACAGTGCCTCACTCATGTGGGAGGCCCAAGTACCCGCGACAGGCAAGGGCCCACAACGTAGTGAGGCGACATAAAAATGACTGTGGGTAGCACTTTGAAAATCCCACATACAAAATGTCTCTTCGAGCCTTTGGCTCAGCGAGACCTAAAAAGAAGTCATTCTAAAAAATTACTGATAATTCTCATGCTAGTATGAGTATTCCCAAATTCGGAAATGTGCAAATATCTACTGTTTCTAAACTCTATATTTTGTTCCCATTTCAGAAATACATAGGTGTCTTTCATACCGATTTTTCCATGTACACATTTTTACAGAATAATTACTATATACCCGGTACATAATAAAAAACCATTGCAAGTTGCTGCTCAGTTTTTGGCTCTGGGTTCGTCGGGTTCTTGGTGAACCTACAAGTCCTATATATCCCCACAACCAGTAATGTCCAGCGGATGTAATGGTACATTGCTTTCAAATAGCTGTCATAATTACAAGAAGTTTCAGGTGAAAACGTTGACACAAAAGGCGCTTTTTTTCAACAAATTTTCAATTTATCCTATATTTAACTGTTAGTTTCTATAAAGAAACCTTGATGGATCTACACAAATGACCCCTTGCTGAATTCAGAATTTTGTCTACTTCTCTAAAATGTATAGCTTTCCAGGATCCATTATTGCTTTTGTACCCATTTCTACCATTAACTGGAAGCAGGTCGAAAGCACAAAAAATAGCAAAAATAGGCTATGTCCCAGAAAAATGCCAAAACTGTGTAAAACATTTTGGGTTTCTGACAAAAGTCTGGTATCCCCTAAAAGCTGGGAAAATGGCGATTTCAGCCCCACAAACCCTTTTTTGATAACACTTGCAGGGAAAAACCCAGAATCTTTCATTTGCAGCCCGTTTTTCTCATTTCTGTGACCCCTCCAGGGGAATCCACAAACCCTGAGTACCTTTAGAATCCCCATGATGTTGGAAGAAAAGGACGCAAATTTGGCGTGGATACCTTTTGTGGTCAAAAAGTTACAGGGGCCTCAGCGCGCACTACCCCAAATAGCCAAAAAAGGGTGTGGCACAGGAGGGAAAAAGGCCTGGCAGCGAAGGGGTTAAGGAAGTTCATTGTCTGAGGATTGGCACTCCACCCAGTGCGACCTTCACGAGTACAGTCTGCCTGGGGTCAGGACGAGGTTATTGTTGCTCATCTTTTAGCGCAGGCGCACTTTACTCAGTGACTTCTGTATCTCGTCTGTCCGTCAAAATAGGGATGGCAGCCATTTTGTGGCCACTCCAGAAAGGTCAACTTAAGCAAAGAGACACAAAACGTAATTAATACATGGAAATGACTATTAAAATGTTATTCCCTTACTAAACCCTTTATGTGTGTGTATTTATCTAGCAAAAGCAACACGCATTGCGGTTTATACTCACAATTTAAAGCACGATTCACTAATCTCATCACAAAAGCAACATATAACATGCAAATTCTAAATATGACATTAGTATGCGTACGAAAATTAGTTTACGTATCAATCAGGCCATGCAAATGCGATTCCCACGTGTATTTTCTAATTAGTAATGTTGATTAATCAAACACAGCAAACCATTAATACTATTAATATTAATCAGTTATTCGTATTAATTCAAAATGATAAAATGCAGGAGGTATACGATTGTTAGGGAAAACCTCACTCCAGCAATAACACGACACCTAGGTCCAGCCAGTGTTCTAGAGAAGGCCTATGCCCCCACAAGTGTACTAGAGCAGGCCTAGATCCAGCTAATGTTTTAGAGCAGGCCTAGGCCCCCCCATCAGTGTTCTAGAGCGGGCCTAGGTCCCAGATAGTGTTCTAGAGCAGGCCTTGGGCCCCACCAGTGTTCTATAGCAGGCCTTGCTCACAGGCCGTGTTGCCAGCTGCCGCTGCCTGACCCGGGCCCTGCTGGCCACAGTCATCTGCAGGCCGGAAGCAGTGGCTCCCATCAGCCTGGCCCCGGTGCTGCCTCTAAGCCCATTAGCGGGATGAGCTGTAGAAGTGAGTCCTGCAGTGGTGTCTAATGGATGTGTGTCTACACCCCTCCCCCAGCCTCTTTCTTGGCTTGCGTAAAGCTGATGCCCCTCCCCTGCAGCTCTGTGGTTCTGTATCTACACCCTCCCTGCCAGGCTGGCTAAAGGGCTGTGCCAGTGAGTGGCCCAGGAGGGTAAGTGGGTGGGACCTTGTGCACATAGGGGCTCCTTTCGCAGCCTCGTGGGTCGCTGCATTACTGGTGTGAGAGCTGAAGCCATGAGACCATTCCTGCTGCTGGGGATGGAGTGACAGACTGCCTCCGTGTGTGAGTGTGTGCACATACACTCACATTGCCTCTGTCTCACTCTCTTCTCTTCTCTCTTTCACTTCCTCTTACTCCTTTATCTTCTCCATCCTCAGTGCCACTAATTTACCCCCAAATCCCTTTAGTTGGTAATCCGGGTGCAGTGGTTAATTTGTTAAATAAGTGCCAGTCACCCCTCCGAGCCCCCTGACCAGGAGGCCATTGCAGCTTGCGCCATGCATCGCCCCTATCATCGCTGCCATAACCACTCCCAAGCATCTCTTTCGCCTGGAAGTGTGACCGCTCAGATGAGTCCAGGTCCCCAAACCTGAAGGAAGGGCTGGGTAGGCAGGTGTTGGTAATCTCTTCCACTGCCTCTCATTCCCCAATTCTCTTGTTTCTCTGTGCTTTCTCTGATTGCACGTGACCCCCATCAGAGCATCAATCAATGAGTATACAAAGGAAGATTTGGTCCTTAACGTTTCGATCCTTTTAAAAATATGAAAAGTCACCGGTCCTCACCAGGACGGACTGTTCATCCTTAGTTATTTCTTCTGTAGTACTGGTGACTAATGAAATCGGTTGCCAGCCACATATAGTGAACCAGCAGTGTCCACTCCGCTTCTACCTGCTAAAGTCGCTCACATAAGTCCTATGTGAGGGCATATATTTATATATGTTAACTGAAAAAAACCAAAGGTTACAGGGACGTTTCTATTTGGGGCAGATTTCACTCGTACAAAACCAGTGAAATTCAGCCGTTCTAGTTACCAGAGCCAATTATAGCTCGCACCCCCGCAATGCACTGCTCATGAGCTCGCATATTGCATCACTCATGACATGGTCAGTGACATCACTCATGACATAATCCAGTGAGTGTTTCGTAAACGTTTTTGAGTGTTAAACATATATACTAAGATACTACAAAAGATAAATGAGTATTATTTCTGTGTTACTAATGAGAGATTCTATTTGTAACACATATTATGTGAGTGGCTATATGACTGTGTATTCATGTGTGAGTAGGTCTATGAGTGGCTCTATGGCTGTATAAGTGGTTGAATGGGTGTGTGAGTGGGTGCATAGGTGGCTTATGGGTCAGTGAGTGACTGGGAGAGTGAGTGAAGGTGAAAGTGGCTATATGGGTGAGTGTACGCTTGTGTCAGTGACTGTATAGGTGAGTGCCTACATGTGATAGTATCTGTTTGAGTAAGTGAATGGGCATGTGGGAATCTGTTTAGGTGAGTGAGCAGGTGTGGCTGTATGGGTGTATGAGTGAGTATGTATGTGTCCGTATTTCTGTATGACTGGATGTGTGAGTGACTGAGTAGTTGTTTGACTGTGTATCCATGTGTGAGTAGATCTGAGTGGCAGTATGGGGGAGTGAGTGGGTGTATGGGGGAGTGAGTGGCTGTATGGATGAGTGAGTGGCTATGTGGGTGGGTGAGTGAGTGGATGTGTCAGTAGGGCATGAGTGAGTGAGTATGTGAGAGGATGTATAGGTGAGTGATGAGGTGTGTCATTGGCTGTATAAGGGAGTAAGTGGGTGCATAAGTGGTGTATGGGTGACTATGGGAGAGTGAGGGAAGGTGAGAGTGGCTATATGGGTGAGTGTATGCTTGTGTCAGTGACTGTGTAGGTGAGTAACTACATGTGATAGTATTTGTTTGAGTAAGTGAATGGGTGTGTGACTACGGGTGAGTGAGTAGGTGTGTGAGTGGATGTATGAGTATATGAGTGGGGTATGTAAGTGTCTGTGTTTCTGTATGACTGGATGTGTGGGTGGCTGTGTGACTGTATCCATGTGCGAGTAGGTCTGAGTGGCTATGGGTATGTGAGTGTTTGTATGAGTGAGCATGTGGCTGTATGGGTGAGTGGGTAGATAGCAGTGGTATGTGAGTGGTTCTATAGATGATGTTTTCAGTGTTGTCGTCATTGATGTTAATGCCCATGTCATGAGTAGTGCAATATGTGAGGCCATAAGCAGTGCATTGCGGGGGAGTAAGTTCTAGTGAGCTCTGCTCACTATAACTGCTGAATTTCAATGGTTTTGTACTAGTGAAAAGTGAGCCACGCAGCCCCCCTCCCAGTATTATGTATTATTTAAGCCCCTTGGAGGTGGTGGTCCCTGGGGTCCAGGGAGGCCTTGCGGCCACTTGCCTATTCATTTTGTTGCACTGGGGAGGTGGTTCCTGGGGCTTCTTAGAAACCCAGGGCGGGGGTCTGTGCGGCCTCCCTCCCATCATTCAAAACAAAGCCCCTGTGGCTTGGTGGTCCCCGGGGGTCCGATGTGGCCCCCTTCTCATTATTTGAAACAAAGCCTCAGGAGGTGGTGGTTCCCTGTGCTCAATGAGCCTTAGGAGGGGGGCCCCTGTGCCCCTCCTTTTTTTGTTTTAAACAAAAATATAAAAAGCCCCCGGGGCCTGCCTACCCGGGGTCTCTATTCAAAACAAGCACAACAGCCTGAGCTTTTTTTTAATGTATATATTTTTGCTGCAAATTCCCAGTTCCTTTGGGTTTCTGCAGCTATTTTTTTTTCTAAGTGCTTTTTTGTTGATGTGGGGTCCACAACCAGAGCTAAGGGATCAGGGTAATCCTACCCTGCACCCTATTCTTATTTAAATATTTTTTTGTTGAAGTCCGCTGAAGCATAGTCCCAAGATGGCTGCCAACAGTTCCTGATTGAAGTGTTGGCAGCCAATCGATTTCAGCACAGAGACTATCGATTCCTCTGAGGTTCCACGTCCCTATATATACAAACTTGGATTTCTTTTAATAAGTCAAAAAATACTGAATGGATTTACACCAAATAGCAACAAGCATTGGTAAATGCATTAGGTTTTGCCTATGTGATTAATAATACTTTTTTTGTTGTAAGTTGTGGCTTGCTGAGTTGTTGTAAAATATTAGTTACAGAAAGTCTATTAAGTGTTAAGACTTGTTTATGTGCAAAAAGACATTTTATTGTACTGTTACTAGTGGTATAGTGTGGGTAAGCAATAGCAAAATATTGAAAAATAAAAAGAAAGAGGGAAATATAATTTATTGATGTAATGGCAATATTATGTGTTTAGAGGAGTCCCGACAACTTTTGGGCCTGGTGCCACTGCACCTGCTGCACCATTCAAAGCATGCCCCTGGTGCCTGCAAGATAACTGCATTTGTGACAGCCTGTTTAGTAGTAAAATATAGCAATATTTGGTGTTTAGAGAGGTTCCTAGAGCTTTGGGTCCCGCACTTGCTGCACCATTGAAATCATGACCCTAGTGTCTGCATGGTAACTATGCTTGTGACTGTTTATTTGGTGGTTAAGTATAGCAATATGTGGTCTTTAGAGGAGTTCAGCTTTTGGCCCCGATGCCACTTCACCTGCAGCACCATTGTAGTCATGGCCCTAGTGCCTGCTAAATAACTGCACTTGTGGCTGCCTGTTTAGTAGTAAAGTTTAGCAATATTCTGCATTTAATGAGGTCCCTAGAGATTTTGGCCACGGTGCCACTGCACCTGCTGCACCATTCAAATAATGACCCTGTTGCCTTCAAGGTAACTGCACTTGTGGCTGCCTATTTATTAGTAAAATATAGCATAGCTCATGTATATTAACTTTATTTTTTACGTGCAATGTTTATTAGAACATTTAGAATTGGATCATAATTACCAAATAGATTAAGTTGAAAAAATCCATCCAATAAGGCCTACAAAGTCCAAAGAAAGGCACTGAGGCATGATTATTAAATGCCACAAACGTTCTAAGGCTAAAGCATCTGCGTTACACAACTAAGTGATAAAAAGCAAGCATTCCAGCAAACTGTTAGAAGCTGTCTGCCTTTTCCGTAGGAAGAGATTTTATCTTGACAGTGAATGGCACTTAGAGTGTGAACAGCTTCAGTAAAAGTATCTTAAATGCATGCAGCCAAGGAAAGTTAACAAAAAAAAAGTTTGACGCGGAAGCGAATGAACACAGTAATTCCGTGTTGGGAACTGATAAGAGCCCCCTTTTAAGATATATTAAACACAAGAGATTTCACAAGCACAGCGCAAGCGCTGTGTTTGCAAAACCTAAAAAGAGTTTTCTGCTGTGTGTGAGGTACCCTGGGACAGGTACACTGCTGCTGATCTGTGCCTGCAGGGTGTGACGTACCCTGGGACTGGGACAGGTACCCTACTGCTAATGTGAACCCACGTGCCTGGTGGGTGTGACGTACCCCGGGACAGGGACACTGCTGCTGCTGGGTTTATGGTGGGTGTGACGTGGCTTGGGACGTCACACCCACCAGGCAGACATCAGCAGCAGTGTACTTGTCTCAGGGCACATCACACCCACCGGGCACTGACTGCACTTTTCTCACCTAAATGCACTGAGCTCTCTTGCTTGGCGTGCCCCCATACCATGACTCGCTCGAATCCCACTCGATTTCTGTTCATTCGCCCCCAACACACAAACCAAACATTTACAGTCTACATCTTCTGTCGGCACTCGCATCTACCACCTTACAATGCACAAAGCACTTTCTTTCTGCAAACTTGCACCATGATCCTCCTACAGCCTAGTATATACCATGGCATAGCGCTTATCATCTCTGCTAACGCACCAAGGGCCATTTGTATCAAACTCTGATTTTGCGATTCTCAAATTGACATTTTTTTGCGAATCGCTATTTGAGAATTGCAAAACGCTATGTATGTAGGATTTGCAAATAATTTTGCGAATCCTACATATTTCTTAATTGCGAATTGCAAATTGTGATTCGCAATTAAGGAATACCTCCCCATTCATTCCTATGGGCCTAAATGGGAAGACATTCTCAATTTGCGATTCTCAATTAGAGAATCGCAAATTGAGAATGCAATGTCAGGGGTGCCAGGGTGTCAAAAGGACACCCTGTTTGCACCCCTGAAATGTGCATGTGTGCACATGTGGCACACTAACATGCCCTAAGGGCATGTATGTGCACCACATGGCACTTTGAAAAATGCCAAAAAGTGCATTTTTCAGAGAAATCGCAAATTTCCACCAACTTGAAGTTGGTGGTAATTTGCGATTCCTTACGGCCAAATTGTACTTTTTCTGTGCTTCTTACATTGCATTTAAGGAATAGCAATTTGCGATTCCTTAAATGCAATTGCAAAATAGGGATTCCTTATTTTACGAGGCACTTTTTCATTCATACATACCACTGAGCCCAAATGCGATCGCAAACGCCGAAATTCTGTGAATTTCGGCGTTTGTGAGAGCAATTTGGAATGATACATATGGCCCCAAGCACTTTCTTTTGCGAACAGGCAATGATCGCCTGGCGACATGTGCGGATTCCGTTCCTTATAAAAGGATGTTTCAGGGGGCCCTTTCTGTAATGGGGGGCAGGTGTAAACAGTATAGCTATATCTCCCTTTGTATATCGGCACGGCCGGCATGTGCACTCAGTGTTTTTTCTCAGCAAGACGGGAGCGTTGCATCGTGTTGGGAAACTGCCTAGCCGACATTAAGCAGCTGGAGTGTTCCCTTAACCCAATCCGTCTCCCAGATATGGTTGTTGCCAGGGCCGGCTCGAGGGTGGTGCGATCGGTGCGACCGCACCTGGCGTTGACTTGGGGGTGGGGGCGTCATTTTTCAAAATGTGTATTAGCATTTTAAAAGCACCTGTTGCCTCTTCCTGGCCTCCAGCAACTTTTAGACATCAATTAAAATATCAAGAGAAGTCAGGGGATTAATCGTCTTCCTGGAAGAGACTGGAGGTTTGTCTAGTGAAAGTTTTGACTCATCCTAAGAAAGCTTAGAGGGTTAAAATGCCTGCTGCTAAGAACGTGTACCATGGAGATAACAAATTGCATATAATGTAAATGGGTCAGTGGATTGCCGCTTCTGTAAGAGAGCTCCTTTTGTTATTTATCGTTTTTATGTCAAAATCCAAATATAGAACATTGAGCTATTAACGGTCATCCTAGAGCTGCATGGAAACTGCAAGATATATGTTGGAGCTATATGTGTTTTTTGCCCAGTCTTTCGTTATCCTAATCTTGTGAAAAGGGTTCATTTGGGTAGAAAACATTTCTTATGATGAAAGAGAACCCCTAACAATGATGTTGCGTTTTAAATTCTGAATTTGTGCCTTTCCTGAATAAGAACTTTAACTATATTGCCTACCAGTATCGTTGACATGCCACTCCTACACTACACCTTGTAGTACTGTCTGATGTAACATTTCCTATACACTGATTTACACACATATGATTGTCTGTGCAATGTGTGTGTGGTGTAAAGTGCTCTGACACCTTACAATGGTATGAGTGGCGCTATAAAACTAAATGGATCTGAGAGACCGTGTTTATGGAGACTTGAGGGGCACTGGTAAAGGGTGCTAGTGAGGGAATCCGTGGCAAAGGTGGTCATAAGGGGGCGCCAACTAACATTGTCGCACTGGGCGCCACCAGCGCTAAGCTTTAGGAGACCATATGCGCCGATTGTCATCCAAGGGTGTGATCCTTGAGAGCAGGGCTTTGTCGTTCAGTGAGGAGAGCATCTTCGCTGCTGAATTAATGGTTCTATTAAAGACCCACACCCGCAGCAATAAACAAGGTAAGCATTGGGATTTTAGTGAATGTACCAGTGTTTTTGACAAACCCAGTTTGGGTCACCGGAACCAGAGAGGCTTCTGCTGCCCAATCAATTTGCTCCACCAGCCAAAGCTTGGCGAAGTATTTTGCCTCTCCATCTAACGAAGCAATTAGCCGGTAATTTGATGGTAATGGTTTCTTCTCAGCTTTGTCGATCGGGGCTATGATCGACTCCCGCCAGCTTTCAGGGACAGCCTGGTAGGAAAAAGCATAGTTGTAAAGGTGGCACAGGTGTTCAGCCCAATATTGAGGTTCGCCTTAAAACAGTATGTCGAAGACCATTGGGGCACATCCACGATGCCCTTAAACAATTATTTATTTCACATCATCCATCGGATTCGTGAGATTGTTCAGCCTCCAAGTTTGGGGACTTTCTTACGCGATTCGCCTGTACCATCTTGGTGCCCCAAACATTCCCTGAGGTAGGCAATCCAAGAGGCTTCTGAGATGGTAGAGGATGCAGGGGATGGGCGAGGGCCTGTAGCTTGACTCACCAGCCTCCAGGATTCTCTGGCGTCCTTTCTTCTAGTGCCTATGAGAAGTTTGAGCCAACACCAGTCTGTCTCTGACTTTCCTGACTCCCAGGTTGCTCGTTTATATAAGGATCTTAACTTGGCAGGACAGCCCTCCGAACTAGGGATCTTGATCTGTTTTGGATCATCCGCAGTGCACGATACAGGTGACATCTAGGTGTTCCTTGCTGCTTAACTCTGACCTGTGTGTTGCATGGGCGCGCAACTCCCTTTTCCATTACATGCACACCCTTGGCCACCAGAACCACTACATTCCTTTTCACTTCTGTAATTTTGGAAGGTCCCTTGTAACTGGATCTCCCATTAGGAACTTAACCCTGTCTTTACAAATACCAGGTCGCCCACACTCCACTTCCTCCTAGCCACACAACACAATATTCCCCTTGATAATTTGTCACTGTACTTGCATTTTTTGTGTTTTTTTGTTTTATATAGCTCAAACTAGACCCGATCCATCTGGTATCAGAGCACTTTACATGAGCACCAGTTTCGTTACAGAGGGACACATTCATTTTTGTTAGGCACTGGGAGTTTACGTGATTTGCCCAGAATCACAGGATGTTGAACGTCTTTGTCGAGACTCTAACCCGGTTCCCCAGCTTCGAGGTCGACTGCTCTAGCCTTAAGGCTACATCCACTCCCCTCTCACCACCAACTTCTTTTGACCATCCACCCAAAGAGGATTGAGTTTAGTTCCCGCCAGCCTCCCCCTTAAGAACTGAAAAGGATAAATTGGAGTGCTGGTTCGGGGTTGTACAGTGAACCCATGATTTGTCACCCAAAATCACCCAGAGGGACATCCGTCTTTCAGTTGCTACTTGCGCCCACCCCTTCACCCGCCGATTCATCCTTTCCACAAGACCATTTGCTTGTGGTGAGTAAAAATCAGTGGATTAATGTTCAATGGAAAAATCTGTCAGAAAATGTGTCCTGTCATCTGAGACCATTTGAACGCCATTGTCTGTAACAGGCCTATTTGGAAAACACCCTCACAGAGCCAGAGGAAGGGTGAACAATTAGGTCTGGAGCCTGAAATAATGGCCCAACCAACCAAGAGAAAAGGTAAGAAGACTGGGGAACCAGCATCTGGACAGCAGACCACTCAGGACCCCTCTCCATAGGGCGAGGACTTTGATACCCCTGAGGGAACTGAGCGCATGGAGCTTGACCCTTACCAGGTTGAACTCTCTGGCCCAGGGGGACCCTCAAGGGAAGAGCTGTGCCAGGGTCAGCAAGACTGTCCCACTCTTGAAAGCCTGAGGCAGCAAGCTGCTTCAGAAGCAAAGGGAGATGTCAGTGGTACCCACAGAGCTTACTGGGAAGAGGGATTACTGTATGCTGAGGCAAGAAACCCCACTCCTGGAACCACCAGTGCCACAGAAGTACAGGGAGTTCCTCCTAACTTTGGCTCATGACATCCCCCTAGCTGGACATCTGGTGCAATCCAAAACTTGGGAAAGGCTAGTTAGTCACTTTTACTGGCCCCAGATGCACCGAAAGGTGAAGGAGTTTGTCAGCTCCTGTGTTACCTGTCAAGCCAGTGGCAAGACAGGTGGCCACACAATGCCCCCCCCCCTAATCCCACTACCTGTGGTGGGGGTGCCCTTTGAAAGGGTAGGTGTGGACATTGTGGGTCCACTTGAACCTCCCACAGCCTCAGGGAACAAATTCATTCTAGTAGTAGTGGATCATGCTACTAGGTACCTATGAGGCAATTCCACTTAGGACTATTACAGCTCCTGCAGTAGCCAAGGCACTCCTGGGTGTCTTCACCTGGGTAGGGTTTCCTAAGGAGGTGGTTTCAGACAGAGGTTCCAACTTCATGTCTGCTTACCTTACACACATGTGGAAGGAGTGTGGAGTGCAGTACAAGTTTACTACACCCTACCATCCACAAACCAATGGCCTTGTTGAGAGATTCAACAAGACATTGAAAGGCATGATCATGGGACTCCCTGAAAAACTCAAAAGGAGATGGGATGTCCTGTTGCCATGCCTGCTTTTCGCTTACAGAGAAGTGCCACAGAAGGGAGTAGGTTTCTCACCCTTTGAACTTCTGTTTGGTCATCCTGTGAGGGGACCACTTTGTCTTGTAAAAGAGGGCTGGGAGAGGCCTCTCCAAGAGCCCAAACAAGACATAGTCAACTATGTGCTTGGCCTAAGGTCCAGAATGGCTGAGTACATGGAAAAAGCATCCAAAAATCTTGAGGGCAGCCAGGAGCTTCAGAAGCACTGGTATGACCAAAAAGCTGCAGTGGTTGAATTTCAACGTGGGCAACCGGTGTGGGTTTTGGAGCCAGTGGCTCCAAGGGCACTTCAAGATAGATGGAGTGGCCCTTACCCTATCCTAGAAAAAAAGAGTGAGGTCATCTACTTAGTTGACCTGGGCACTAGCAGGACACCCAAAAGGGTTGTAAACCGCCTTAAACTCTACAATGACAGGGATGACATCACCATGCTGATGGTGACTGATGAGGAACTGGAAGCAGAGAGCGAACCTCTCCCTGATCTCCTCTCCTACAGCCCACAAGATGGGTCAGTGGATGGTGTAGTCTTTTCAGACACTGTCTCTGCCCAACAGCTGACTGACTGCAAGCAAGTCTTGCAACAGTATGCTAGCCTCTTTTCCCTGACCCCTGGTCTGACAAACTGGTGTACCCATAATGTGGACACAGGTGACAGTGCACCTGTCAAAAACAAGATCTATCGTCAGTCAGACCAAGTCGAGTAAAGCATCAAAGCTGAAGTCAGCAAGATGCTGGAGTTAGGGGTCATTGAACCCTCTGAGAGCCCCTGGGCTAGCCAGGGGTTCTGGTCCCCAAACCTCATCAACAGGGTGGAAAGAAAGAGATGAGGTTCTGTGTGGACTACAGAGGGC
The DNA here is from genome assembly GCF_964204655.1 of Triturus cristatus. NCBI lineage: Eukaryota > Metazoa > Chordata > Amphibia > Caudata > Salamandridae > Triturus > Triturus cristatus. The sequence continues at coordinate 405,780,108 of NC_140579.1, read as the reverse complement.
TCAACTCTGTCACCAAGACAGGTGCTCACCCTATTCCAAGAGCAGATGAACTGATAGATAAATTGGGAGAAGCCAAATTCCTCCGTACCTTTGATTTAACTGCAGGGTACTGGCAGATTGGCATGGTCCCCGGAGCAAAAGAGAAAACCGCATTCTCCACACCTGATGGGCATTATCAGTTTACTGTGATGCCTTTTGGGTTAAAGAATGCCCCTGCCACCTTCCAGAGGTTGGTGAACCATGTCCTGGCTGGGTTGGAATCCTTTAGTACAGCTTATCTTGATGATATTGCGGTCTTTAGCTCCACCTGGCAGGATCACCTGATCCACCTTGGGAAGGCTTTAGAGGCTCTGCAAAATGCAGGCCTCACTATCAAGGCATCCAAATGCCAGATAGGGCAGGGCACTGTGGTATACTTGAGCCACCTTGTAGGTGGAAGCCAGGTACAACCCTTACAACCCAAGATCCAGGCCATCCTGGACTGGGTAGCTCAGACAACCCAGACCCACGTCACGGCATTCCTTGGCTTGACTGGGTACTACAGGAGGTTTGTGAAGGGATATGGGTCCATTGTGACTCCCCTCACAGAATTCACCTCCAAGAAGATGCCCAAGAAGGTTAACTGGACAGTTGGTTGCCAAAAGGCTTTTGACACCCTGAAAGAAGCAATGTGCTCAGCACCAATTCTAAAAGCTCAAGATTATGCCAAGCAGTTCATAGTGCAGACTGATGCCTCTGAGCTAGGGATAGGAGCGGTCCTATCCCAGACCAATGATGAAGGCCAAGACCAACCTGTTGCTTTTATAGGCAGGAAGCTACTCCCCAGAGTGCAGCGTTGGAGTGCCATTGAGAGGGAGGCCGTTGCTGTGGTTTTGTCCCTGAAGAAGTTAAGGCCATACCTGTTTGGTACTCACTTCCTGGTTCAAACTGACCACAGACCTCTCAGATGGCTAATGCAGATGAAAGGGGAAAATCCAAAACTACAAAGATGGTCCATCTCCCTACAGGGAATGGACTTTGAAGTGGAACACAGACCAGGGACTGCCCATGCAAACGCAGATGGACTTTCCAGGTTCTTCCACTTAAACAATGAAGACTCCATAGGGCAAGGTTAATCTCATCAGCTTTCGTTTGGGGGGGTTGTGTGAGAAAGTGCCATCTTTCTTGCATGGTATGCACCCACTTTTTGCTGAATTGCTGAATGTACTTTGACTGAGTGTGCCCTGGACTCCTGCCAATCAGGTGCCCAGGGCCTATGTTCCTTCCCTAAAACCCAAATTGGCAAACCCTGGCCACATGTCAACCCCTGGTAAATGGTACCCTAGGTACCCAGGGCCTTGTGACCAGGGAAGGCCTCTAAGGGCTGCAACACTTATTGTGCCACCCTTTTAGAGGCCCTGTACCCTAACAAAAAACACACTGCCCTTGCAGGCTGAGTGTCTGGGTACAAGACAAAAAAGAGTCTACATGGCACACATCCCTGTGTGCCATGCCCACAACCTACACGCCCTGGCATACATCAGCCACCCCTCTAGCTGGGTGCCCTATGCCAGTGGTGTGGGCACAGGAGCATGAGCCCTGTGCCCCTACAGTACCGAGGTTCATTCCTGGGCACTGTAAGTGCAGTGCTGCCATTTGTGTATATGGTGTTGGGAGCTCGTCAAACACGAACTCCACAGCACCATAATGGCAACACTGAAGACTGAGAAGTTTGGTATCAAACTTCTCAGCACATTAAACCCGCAATGATGCCAGTGTGGGATTTAATGTTCAAAGCACTACAGAGGGCATCTTGGAGATGCCCCCAGAAACCTAACCAACAATTCACGTCTTGTCTTAGAGGCTGCCTAGGCCGCCACACAGCTGACATGTTGCTGGACCCCTGGGTGGAGAGGCCCTGCTCTCCTGGGCTTGCAACAATGTACATCCTGGGCAAGGTGCTAGGTCTCTTCCCCCAGGATGGGCAGGGGAAGCTTCAAAGGCATACCGCCTTTGTGAGCTTCTCCAGGCCACTTGCTGTACTCAGCAACTGGCCCCCACTGGTTCTGACCCCCAGTCTGGCGGGAAGACTGGCCGGAAACTCCAAGTAAGGACAGGAGATGTGCCAGCCCTGCCAACCCCACCCCTCAGGTGGGGGAGGCGAGGTGAAGCACATCTCTGGGCCCTCGCCATCTTGAAGATGGGGAGTCCTACCCAATCAGGACTAGGCCACTGCCCCCCTCCCACAGGAGAGTGGCAGGATAGGGGGTGTACCCACCCCAGGACAGGGACCCAGTAGTCCCTGCCCTTTACCTACCTGTAACGCCCCTAAATCTTTTATTTAGGGGCACCCTGAACCTTCTTTCCTTAGATTCCAGATTCTAAGATCAAGAAGAAAGAAGACCTGCCGTGCAGCTGCTAAGAAGAGGAAGACACAAACTGCTTTTGCCCCAGCCCTACCGGCCTGTCGACCCTTGAACCTGCTCCTGCTAAATCCAGGCAACTCCTGTGGCCAGCAACCTCACAAACCCCGGAGGACCTGGCTACCTTGTGACTCTGAGCACCTGGGACTCCCACGAGCAGTGGCTCTGCTCAAAGCAAGTATCTAACCCCTGGCATCAGCCCTGAACCGCGAACACTGCGCACACTGCACCCGCAAAGCCTGACCTGTGCCGGAGTGGACAAAGACCCCGAGGACGTCCCCCGGGCGACTGTGACCCCGAATCCGGCACCCAAGGACCCACCTCGACGCTCCTGACTACGCCTGCAGCCTCAGAACCAAGGACCCCCCCAACCGCGATCAACCGAGGGTAAGATTTCCCGACACCAAAAGGCACCCCGGCGCCCTGCGGCCCCCTGTGCCCGACTCCTGGGTACCTACATATCCTCCAACTACCCAACTTACCTCTCGAAGTGGTGGTGGCACCTGAAGAATCTTCGTCCCAGAGCTTGCAGCCTTTGTTTGTCCTTGAGCTTTTCCATAGCAATCCATTGAGCGCCTGAAGGCTCAAAAGCACCCTGCACCCAGCCGCCCGAGTGGCCCTGGCAGTGCAACTTCTCCTCCTACCTACTTACCCATTTGCCCTGAGCAAGTGACCAGGAGCCCAGCTCCCCCAGCCGCGTGGCCTGCTAGTCAGAAGCCACCAACCAAGGGCCCCCTGCCTTCCATAGGATAACATTGGGCCTAGCTCACTCTGCACCCGACTGCCCCTGTGCTGCTGAGGGTGTAACAACTGTACTTACCTGACCCTGGGAGACCCCTGAGTCTATGCCCAGAACCTTAACTCTGCCAGTCGAGTACTTACCCAAAAGCCGATAACTCACGTTCGAGACATATGAGCTGTAGATCACACACTGAGGATAAGATCGCCATCTGGTGTTGGGCTCGGATGATTGCAGGTTGTTGTTGTCTTCGGAAGAAGTCTTTGGTCACGAGATTGGTGACTCCTCCCCTGGACAACAGTGCGCATGGGCATCCACTTCATCCTCAGATTGTTTTTTTCCGCCATTGGGTTCGGATGAACTTTTTTCCGCTCCAGCAGAAAACTTGTAGCAATCACTACAACTCTCAAAATTTGAAAACTCGACGTCGAAATCCATATCGGACCGACTCCGGACGCGGCTGATGGAAAGGACACCTTTTAAAAAATGCCCCCAATGTGGAGCAAAGTTCCCTCGTAGCGATCACCACGAGGTCTGTAATTTGTGCCTTTCACCAGACCACAACGAATCCAGCTGTCCAGCCTGCGCCGCATTCCGTTCGAAGAAAACTATCCGGGACCGAAGAGCTCGACGCCTTATCATGGCCAAGCCGGTTCCGGAACCAGAAAACCTCTTTGCACAGGATGTCCCTGATGATGACTCCGAAGATCTCCAGATCGTGTCCGAGGCAGACGATTCTGATCCGGGGCAGCCTGTGAGTACCAGCCCCCCTACCCCAACACTACCCAAAAAGACATTGGTCAAGACTCTGCCAGCTGGGCCCAGTCGCGATCCAAAAACATCTTCAGAAGCCCCGCCCTCGGGCCCGGCTCCGAAGAAAAGTAAGCCTGCAGGTGGCTCGGGCTAGAGCAAACCTCATGTCATTGTGCCTATAATACCTTCGGCACCAAAGCAGGCTCTGAGACCGACATCTCCACCGGCACCGAAACGTTCTTCGGCGCCGAGGTCTCCACCGACACCAAAAGGCTCGTTGGCACCGAAAGGTTCTTCGGCACCGAAAAATCCACCGGAACCGAAAAGTTCTTCGGCACCAAAAACATCCTCGGTGCCAAAACAAGTCCATAAAGAACAAAAATCAAAATCAGAAACAAAAAAGTCGGCCCCAAAGCCGCCTTCGGACAGTGAGGAACTCTTTCGGCCTGATCCAAAGCAAAAACGGATTTACGTAAATCGGAAAACTGGACATGTCACAGTGGTGCCCTACAAGAAAAGGAAGCTGGAGACAACACCTCCTCCAGCACCTCCAAAGAAGAAGGACTGTGCCACTTCACCCATACGTCCTTCCTCTCCTACATTACCTCCTATTCCATCCCCCCCACCCCCACCGCCTTCACCTCTACCATCTCCTTCTCACACACCACCTCCACAGGATGATGATGATTTCGGGGGAGACCCAGATTTCTTTACTTATCCCACAGATCCTACTGATCCCTTTACACTCCCGGACACAGCACCAGTAGATGACTGGACTTACCCTATGCCTGATATGCCTGACCCCACTCCATACCCCTCAAAACCCTCCCCTCCTGATGACCATTTAGGGTTCGGTCAGCTTATAAACAGAGCAGCATCGTTTCATGGTGTTACCATGCACACCGACACTCCTGAGGAGGATTTTCTACTCGACACTTTTAAGCAGTCGCAGAAAACAGTTCACATTCTACCCATGATTAAGGGGGTGATAAAGCATGCCAATGAGGTTTTTAAAGACCCTGTCAGGGCCAGGGTTCTCAACCCCAGAATAGAAAAAAAATATAGACCGGCGCCACAAGATCCTGCGTACATCAAGGCGCAACTCCCCCTAGACTCACTAGTCGTATCAAATGCCAGAAAACGGGCGAACTCCCAAACAACCGGAGACACGCCACCCCAGACAGAGTCTAAACTCCTGGAGGCTTCCGGCAAAAGGATTGCCGCTCAAGCTGCTAACCACTGGCGTATTGCAAATACACAAGCCCTATTGGCTCGTTATGATAGAGCCCATTATGATCAATTAGAGGATCTCTTGCAACACCTGCCTGAACCATTCAAAACACAGGCCACTGACCTCATCCAAGAGGGCAAACTAATATCCAATGCCTCCATTAAATGTGCATTAGACGCAGCGGACACCGCCTCTAGGGCAGTCAACACAAGCGTATTGCTTAGACGCCACGCATGGCTGCGCATTTCCGGCTTCAAGCCGGAAGTCCAAACCACCATTCTTGCTCAACCCTTTAATCAGGAGCAACTATTCGGCCCTGCAGTAGACACTGCCCTAGAAAAAATGAAGAAAGATAATGAGACTGCCAAATCTATGGGAGCATTGCAGTCTACTCAACCCAGAGGCTCCTTTCGTCGCTCCTTTTATAGAGGAGCTTCCAAAAATGTGGGAACAGACAACTCTTCCACCTTCAAAGCATCAGGTCAAACATCCCCTAACAGAGGATATTTTAGAGGAGGTTATCGGGGAAACGATACTAAAGGCCGAGGACGGGGCAACAACAACACCCGCACCTCTACAGCCACCAAACAGTGACTTGCCACCACTCCCCCCAGACCATTCCACTCCGGTTGGGGGAAGACTTCAACAGTTCCTACCTGTCTGGAATACCACCACTACAGACAGGTGGGTAAGACAAATTATCCAATCTGGCTACTGCCTCGAACTCCTAAACCCACCCCCAAACATACCACCCAGGCACCGTCCCATGACGTCTCACCACCTCACGCTCCTCAAACAAGAAATACAGTCTTTGCTTCAAAAACACGCAATAGAACCTGTTCCACTACAACATCAGGGCACAGGGGTATATTCCCTATACTTCCTCATTCCCAAAAAGGACAAAACCTTAAGACCCATACTGGACCTCAGTCTACTAAACCAGTACATACAATCGGATCATTTCCACATGATCACTCTCCAACAGGTCCTTCCATTACTTCAACAAGGAGACTTCCTTGCCACATTAGACCTCAAGGACGCATATTTTCACATCCCTATGCATCCCGCTCAAGGAAGTATCTACGATTCGTGGTAGACGGTCAGCACTATCAGTTTACAGTTCTCCCATTCGGAGTAACAACTGCACCCAGGGTGTTCACCAAATGCTTGGCAGTTGTGGCAGCATACCTCAGGAGACAAGAAATCCATGTCTTCCCCTATCTGGACGATTGGCTCATAAAAGCCAACACTCTAGACAAATGCGTTCTCCACACTCACCACACTATTCAAACCCTACACAACATGGGATTTACCATCAACTATCCCAAATCTCAACTACAACCCTCCCAAGTACAACAATACCTGGGAGCCACCATAGACACAGCCAAAGCCGTAGCTTATCCCAGCATAGCCAGGATAGCCAACATACAGAGTCTCATCAAAAAATTTCAAACACAACACTCTCTCCCCGCAAGAGTGTTCATGCAACTCTTAGGCATGATGGCGTCATGCATCTCCATAGTACCCTACGCACGCCTTCAAATGCGTACCTTACAGGAATGTCTAGCACAACAGTGGAACCAGGCCCACGGACAACTTACCGATCTGGTGTTGGTGGACAGCCGCTCACTTCGCTCGCTGAAATGGTGTAACACCATCAACCTGTCCAAAGGGCGGCCGTTCTTGGAGCCTCTTCCACAAGTTGTGCTGACCACCGACGCATCTCTCACGGGGTGGGGAGCCCACCTCCTTCAACACACCACTCGGGGAAGGTGGACCACTCAACAAAAACAGCTCCACATCAATCACCTAGAACTTCTAGCGGTGTTCCTAGCACTGAAATCCTTCCAAGTGCATCTACAAAACAAGACTGTCCTCATCCGCACGGACAACATGACCACAATGTATTACATACAGAAACAAGGAGGGACACATTCTCTACAACTGTCCCAACTGGCGCAACAAATTTGGAGATGGGCAATTCCCCGAAACATCTACCTGCTAGCAGAACACCTCCCAGGGGTTCAGAATCAGGTGGCCGACCTCTTAAGTCGTCACACACAGCAGATACATGAATGGGAACTACACCCCAAAGTCTTACTCCCATTCTTCAAAAAGTGGGGACAACCAGACATAGACATGTTCGCCACACAAGAAAACGCAAAATGCCCAACCTTCGCCGCCAGGTTCCCACACCCACGGTCAAAGGGCAATGCAATATGGATGAACTGGTCAGGCAGATTTGCGTACATTTTCCGCCTCTCCCACTCATTCCATTTGTGGTACGCAAACTGAAACAGTCGCTGACACTCATCCTAGTGGCTCCCACTTAGGCACGTCAACCCTGGTTCACCACACTTTTGGAACTATCGCTAGTTCCACATCAAAAACTGCATCTCTCCCCGGATCTTCTAACCCAGAACCATGGAGAAATCAGACACCCAGATCCTCAAACACTGAACTTGGCAATCTGGCTCCTGAAGTCTTAGAGTTCGGGTACCTCAACCTTCCTCCAGACTGTATGCATATCATTAAAGAAGCCAGTAGACCTACTACTAGGGCATGCTATGCTGCAAAATGGAAACTATTTGCCATTTACTGCGCTAACAATGACATAAAACCACTGGATGCTTCCATCCAAAACATCATTTGCTATTTATTACACCTGCAAAGATGCAATTTTGCATATTCTTCTATACGTCTACACCTAGCGGCATTAGCAGCCTATTTGCAAAATAGACAACACCTGTCCCTCTTTAAGGTACCAGCCATTAAAGCATTTATGGAGGGCCTTAAACAAATTATTCCTCCAAGGTTACCACCTTCCCCGGTGTGGAACCTTAATATTGTTCTAACAAGGCTCATGGGTCCCCCATTTGAACCAATGCACAAATGCGAACTGCAGTTCCTAACATGGAAAGTGGCTTTCCTCATCGCAATCACATCCCTGCGAAGAGTAAGTGAAATACAAGCCTTAACTCTCGAAGAACCCTTCCTACAACTACATCGGAACAAAGTGGTTCTTAGGACGAATCCAAAATTCCTCCCTAAAGTCATTTCCCCTTTCCATCTAAACCAGTCAGTCGAACTGCCAGTCTTCTTCCCTAATCCAGACTCAGTAGCTGAGAGGGCACTTCATACCTTAGATGTTAAAAGAGCCTTACTGTATTACATCGACAGAACCAAACCTTTTCGGAAAACCAAGCAACTGTTTGTTGCTTTCGCTCCACCACATAAAGGCAACCCTATTTCCAAATCCGGTATCGCCAGATGGATAGTCAAATGTATCCAAATATGTTACCAAAAAGCTAAACGTGCTCTTACCGTTCCCCTTAGGGCGCACTCCACGCGTAAAATAGGGGCTTCTATGGCATTCTTAGGGAACATCCCCTTAGAAGACATTTGCAAAGCAGCCACATGGTCTACTACACACACCTTCACTAAGCATTACGGTGTTTTTTGAAATTTTTTTATTTTTTTAAAGTCCTTTATTGCATTAGTCCACAATACACAGCTTCCAGCCTACAAACCCTCGGGCCGGCCGCGCAGTATGTAACATTTGCATTGCTTCGTATAGTACACAGCCCAGTGCCGTCAACCCGGGGGTACGGCGGCGCAATAGAGTGCAGGTGTCTCACAGTTTCATTAAGGATATTGAAGGACTCAGTTTTCTCTTTTGTATAGCTATAAACAAGAACATGTTGCGAGGATATCGCAAGTGAGTCCCATAACCGAACAACCCCCCTCCCCCCCCTCCCAACCTAACTAAGCAAAGGTCACCTTGTTGAGCACAGTAAGTCCTCCTATGTACCGGGGATGCAGCTATAGTGCCCATTCTGAGGCACCTGGGGCCACAGGGTCGCCAGGGTCCTCACATATCTCCTGAGCTGTCTTGCGTGGTGGACGGAGGCTCGCAGATGCCTCCCCTGAAATCGTTCCAATTGGACCACACTTCCACCCACTTCCGGGGGCACCCCCTCGCTACATATACAGTTTTTTCCTGTATCATACACCAGTCCATGTCGTTGTGCCAGTCTGTCAGTTTTGGTAGACCAGGGCTTCCCCAAAGTCTGGCAATGTTCCTTTTTGCTACCATTTGTCCGAGTGTCACCCAGAGCCTCCCTTTCGGAGGCAGGTCCGTTGGCTCCCATGTATTGAGGAGACACCACTTGGCCTCTGGGCGAATCTCCACCTCCCATACCTCCTGCATACACTGCACCACCCTTCTCCAGTACCGTTGAATCTTTGGGCAGCCCCATAATATATGGAAAAAGGTACCTGTGCCACCACAACCCCTCCTGCAGAGTACCGTGTCAGCCCTCCCCATTAAGTGTAGCCTAGTGCAAGATATATATGTTCTATGTAGTACCTTCAGTTGGATTAGCCGCAGTCGGGCTGATATAGCGACCTCACGCGGGGAAGCCAAAGCATACAGCCATTCTTCGTCGTCTATCTCCAGCCCCTCAGCAACCCATTTCTCTCTAAGGGGTAGGAGAATGTCTGGGGGGTTGTTAATTAGTTTTTTGTATGTAAGTGATATGGCATGTTCTGTAATGTGCCCGTCTAGTATCTAAAGTATTCGGTTTGTGCAAGCTCATATGTGTCACGTAAGTGGGCGGACGTGTGAATCCCTGTGGGGCCCCAAATATCCTTGATTTGGGAGATTCCGATCAAGTCCCAGTTGCGGAAGCCCTTGGTACGTCCCAGATTACCTAGTTTTTCGGATGCCCAGAGTGGCGTGGCCATTGTAAGAACTCCTGACCACCCGAGCTTCTTCTGAGCATTGTGCCATACCTGTACCGAGTGTAGTGTAGGTCCAGTGAGTTGACGCGTACCTCGTGTGGAGTAGAGCGCTATCTCGTAATTCCCCCCGGGAAGCAGCCACCTGTCCATACCGTAGGCGGGGTCATTCCCTTCGCCATACGTCCCTTGGTTGATCGCTGAGAGGTGGGCTGCCCAGTAATATTTGCGAATGTCTGGGAGGGCAATACCGCCATCGTACCACCCCAGCGTGAGCTTGGTCAGGGCGATTCGGGGCGACCCGGCCCAGAGGAGGTCGCGCAGTGCTGCCTCAATCGCTACGAAGTAGGCGTTAGGGACTAAGTCTGGATAATTTTGTAGCGCATAGAGGAACCGCGGTAGCGCTAGCATCTTAAATAGGGCTGCTCGGCCCAATAGAGACAGCGGTAAATGCTGCCAGGATTTAGCCTCCCGTTGGAGCCGACTTAACGGCGGTTTGAGGTTTCGATCATATAGTAGGGCCTTGTTGGTGGTAATGTATACTCCCAGGTACTTGAACCCGTCCTCTGCCACCGTGATAGGGCACGTGTCCGGGAGCCTCGGAGGATCACCATGTAGGACGTAGAGATAGGATTTGTTCCAGTTGACCCGGAAGCCGGAGTTACGACCGAAACTGGCAAGTATGTCGAGCACCGCAATTATCGACCTGCGCGGCTTGCAGAGGTATAGGAGGATGTCATCGGCGTAAAGGGATATTCTGTCCTCCCATCCTTCCGCCCAGACTATACCCTTCAGGTAGACGTCCTGCCTTATCCAGGCCGCAAGCGGTTCAAGGGAAAGGGCGAAGAGAAGGGGAGAGAGGGGGTATCCCTGTCTAGTCCCTCTCTCGAGTGTGAAAACCTCCGACACCTCATTGTTCACCAGCACCTGTGCCAAGGGTTCTGCGTATAATAGACCCACCCAAGCTATAAAGTGGGGTCCAAAGCCCAGTTTGCACAGGACTGCGAACATATATGGCCACTCTAGGGTGTCGAAGGCCATGGCGGCGTCCAGAGAGACCACCACCGCGTCCTCCTGTAGTCTGTGGCGCTGCCCCAGTACGCCATTTAGCCGTCTTATGTTAAGGGCCGTGTTGCGATGGGGCATGAATCCCGATTGGTCAGGGTGGACCAGCGAAGGAAGAACCGATTTGAGCCTATTGGCAAGCGTCTTGGCCAGTATTTTGGGCTCCGCATTGAGAAGCAAGATTGGTCTATATGACGCACATGAGTCTTTGGGTTTCCCCTCTTTCGGTATCGCCACTATGGTCGCTATGCGCTGATCACGAGGCAACACCCCTATCTCCCTGCTCTGTTCGAACATGAGTTTCAAATACTTACTGGTGACGTCAGGATTCAGCTTATAAATCTCTATGGGGAGGCCATTGGGTCCTAGGGCCTTACCAGGGCAGAGGTCTCCTATTGCACGCTGCAGTTCGTCCTCGGTAAGCGGGCTATCCATGGCCTCCCGATCTACATCTGTTAGGGAAGGCATTCGAATATCGGTTAGGAGGTCTATAGAGTATTCCTCCGGGCGGTCCGACTCCCGCCTGTAGACCTGTCGGTAATGTCTTGCAAACTGCTCCACTATTCCCCGGGGCTCTGTAACTACATGCCCTGACTCGGTGCGTAGTTCTGGCACCACCTTTCTGGCCTGTTGTTTTTTCTCGAGCCAGGCTATAAGTTTCCCGGCTTTATCGCCCTGATCATAGAGTCTACCCATCTTATGCCGAGCAAAAGTCTGAGCCTCTTGGGTAACAGAGCTCTGTACTCCGCCGCCTTTAACTGCAGCTTGTGTCTGACGTCCCTGGCCCCAGTTTCTGATGCCTCCCTCTCTAGATCCTCCAGATCCGCCTCAAGTGTCGTGACCTGCCTGCGCTGCTCCCTCCGTCTAAGCGAAATGACTGAGAGCGCCTCCCCCCTTATCGCGGGTTTAAATGCCTCCCACAAGGTGACGGGGGAGTCTACTGAGCCAACATTGTTGTCGAAGTAGTGTGCAATTGAGTTGGAGATCTGCTTCCTGGTGTCGTCGTGTTTTAAATGCCAGGCGTTGACTGGTGCTATGCAGCCCTCACGGTTGTTTCCAATTGTTATGTGCGTAAGGCCGGGCGAATGGTCTGAAATGCCTCTAGGCAGAAGTGCTGCTTCACGTATTGTCATGCCCTGTTGTAGCAAGGTAAGGATGTAATCTAAACGCGAGAAGGAATGATGCGACCCAGAGAAAAAGGTAAAGTGGCTGTCTGCAGGGTGGAGCAGGCGCCAAACGTCCGTGAGCCCAAAGGCCTCCAGAAAGTCCGCCATCCACCTCTGCCCCTGGGGCAGGTCTCTGGGGGGCCGCCTATCCTGTGTCCCAGACACCACTGCGTTAAAGTTCCCCCCCAGCACCAATTGACCATCGGGAAGGGAAAGGAGCAACGTGCCCAGGTCCGCGAAGGCCCGGGTTTGAAGGCCAGGCGGAATGTAAACAGAGAGTAGGTTAAGTATGCGGCCCTCCCACCGTCCCGATATAGCCGTGAAGCGGCCCTGTGGGTCAGTTTTAGTGAGGTCTATATGGAGGGGCAGTGAGCGACGCAGGAGGATCCCCACCCCCCTAGAGCCGGAGGTGACGCCAGAGTGAGCTGCCAGAGTGTAGCCCCATCTGTTAAGGGCCTGACATACATTCCCCATCAAATGAGTTTCTTGCAGTAGTACTACGTCTGGCTGGTGCCGCTTGATGAATTGTAGAACTATAGTGCGTTTAAGTCTGTCCCCTAGTCCATTAACATTCCAGCTGAGGACTTTCAAACTTTTCTCCCATCTCCTAGCCATATCCGTTACTTCGTAAGGTGCTTCGTCCCACCACCCCGGCATTGCGGCTGACTCCATGACAACATAGTTCGTTTGACCATAAAGGATCCCCAACTCCCCACCCCTCCCCGGTTCCCACCCCGCAAGTGTACGCAGTGCAAGCAATCAAGGACCTGAAAAACCATTCACTCCCCCCCCCCCCCCCCCACGACTGTCCCCAACATCCCTGCCCCCCTCTGCACAAACAAACCCCCCCCCCCCCTCCCTGCCCCCTGCTCAGTGGGTCCAAAACTACCCACCACCCCAATTAGCAGAGCGCCTGTCGCCCAACCCACCCCGGTGAAAGCCCACCGAGGAAACTCTACGTGGGCCAGCCCCATCCTGGCCGCCCGCGGTGCCCAATTCGTTCAGCCCATCAGGCCGTCAGCGCATCCGCTAAACAGTGAGCCTGGCTCCGGAACCCAGTCATGCTGCTCCGTGGAGCAAACAAGTCTCGCATGCAACACATTTTATACTTTACTGTCCGACTGCTTCTCAGTCAAGCGTTCGTGGCCTCATCTCGCTGTGGTGTCGCTGGGTGAGTCCCAACGGGGACTATTCGATCTCGAACGCCAGGACCGCTGGCTCTGCTCAGCACCTTCCGCTCTACCCACCGCTGACCCCGGGGAGGAGTGTCCTGCGTCTCGCCATTGTGCGCCGTCCTGCCGAGGAGGCCCCGCAGTCTCAGCCGTGTCCAGCCACTCCTGCGCCGCCGCAGGCGAAGTGAAGAAGAGGGATTTACCGCCAGCGATGATCTTCAGTTTGGCCGGAAAGAACATCATGTACCGAATCCCGCGGTCTCTGAGCGCCGCCTTGACCCCCTGGAAGGAGCGCCTCTCCTGTTGAACCTGGAGCGTGAAGTCCGGGAAGAAGCGGATCGTGGCCCCCTCGTACTGAAAGTCACCGTGTTGTCTGGCGGCCTGGAGGATGGCGTCGCGGTCTCGGTAGTTAAGTATTTTAGCAATAATTGTTCGTGGTAGGGCCCCTGGTTTGGGTTTCGGGATGGGGGCTCTGTGAGCCCATTCGACAGTGAAGAGCTTCGATAGTCTCTTGGGTTTCAGGTGGCGAAGGATCAAATCCTCGAGAAAGAGCTCCGTACAGTCCCCCTCAAGTCCTTCCGCCACACCTACCACGCGTATATTGCTCCTCCGAGCCCTACATTCCTGGTCGTCGAGGCGTAGGGACATCTGCCGGTGTTGATGCACTAGATCGTTGACCCTGCCCTCCAGCCGCTTCTCCGATTCCCGCAGGGCTTTGATGTCCATTTCGTTGGTTTTGGACCGGTCCGTGGTTTTCCCCAGGTCGGCACGGAGCAGATTTACCTCGATAGTGACCTTGTCCATCTTTGCCTCCAGGTTGGTACCGAGGGTCTGGATTGCAGCCATTATGGACGTCAGGAAGGGTTCCGCCTGATCTGTGACCTCCTTCGTCGCCCCTCCGGGCTGCGTCGACGTTTTTGACACCGTGTAGTTGTCCAGCTTGTTGGTCTGGGTCACAAGACCCCCTTTAGGCCGCATACTTGCTCTGGATCCTCTGGTGCCGGATGTTCCTCTGCCCGCCCGGACTCTGGAGTGCCCGTGGGTCTGCGCCAGCTCCAGTCTTCCCCGTAGAGTCGGAGCGTCACTGTGGCACCACCCGTCCTCCCCAAGGACACTGCCCGGAGCGGGGGCCCCTGGTTGAGGCGCGCACCGCGTCCCACCGGCCCAAGAAGTGCCGTCAGGGGGGCAGCGACCGGTTCCCCGGCGTCCAGGCCGCCTCGATAGCTGCAGACGTGAGCCCCCCGCCGGGTGGGCACAGCAGGACACCGACGCGAGGCAGCGCCGGCCAGTATCACCTCCCAACTCGGGTGGCAGCAGAACGGCGAAAGGGCCGCTCCCCCCCTCCTTCCAAGGTCGTCGCCTGGTTTCACTGGCAGTTTTCAGGCCCTCCGGTGCCGCAGAGTCCCGCCGGCAGCGCCGCCCAGCAGACGCAGGGGAGCGGCACCTCCGCGCCGCAAGGGAAGCGGCGTCCTCCGCCGATGGCTCCACCCAGCTCGCGCCGCGCAGTAGGCCGGAAGCCGGGGCCTCGATTAGGACAGGCAGCGGCCCCAGGGCTCCACGCGCGATGAGTAGGGCCGCCCCCGAGAGCCGCGATCGCCGCACGGGCTGTTCCGTGAGCCGCAGGAGTCCCCGAAACCTCTCAGATGGGGCACTGAGCCTGAGGGAGCTGGGGGCTTGTATTGGCGAGCCTCCCAGCCAGGATTGTGTGCGGATTTAATGGGGACACCAGCGGTCCCGGCGGAGCTCGGGAATCAGGCGGCCATTTCCTACGGCGCCTGGCCACGCCCTCAAGCATTACTGTGTTGATGTGCAATCCAAATAACAAGCTTCAGTAGGCCAAGCTGTCCTAAAAACTCTATTCCAAACTGCTGCAACTGATACAGGTGACCAACGCTAGGGGAGACACTGCTATATAGTCTATCCTCAGTGTGTGATCTGCAGCTCATATGCCTCGAACGGAATATGCTACTTACCAGTATGCATCTGTTCTTGGCATGAAGAGCTGCAGAGCCACACACGCCCACCCGACTCCCCGGGAACTGTATCCGTTCCAGCATTGTCTTAATTGGACACTACACATGGACATCCTTTCTCTTTACTTCTTATGCACTCCATCATTTCCCATCATGGCCAAAAACAATCTGAGGATGGAGTGGATGCCCATGCGCACTGTTGTCCAGGGGAGGAGTCACCAATCACGTGACCAAAGACTTCTTCCGAAGACAACAACAACCTGCAATCATCCGAGCCCAACACCAGATGGCGATCTCTTCCTCAGTGTGTGGCTCTGCAGCTCTACATGCCAAGAACAGATGCATACTGGTAAGTAGCATATTCCTTTTCTTCCATAGGGTAACATTGACTGGTTTCTTCTGAAATTTCTTCGAAGTATGGAGTTTCTAAACTTTAAAATATTCACCTAAAATCAACCGTGTCACGAAAACGGAAATACTCACCTGCTATTAGGAGAGATCCCAGTGCTGGATCTTGGTGCCCAGCACTGACCCTGAAGAGTACTTACTTACTTACCACTAACTCAATTTTCTCCCATAGGAAACCATTGACTGATTTTCTGTGAAATTTCTTCTGTCGATTTTTGCAAAATACAAGTATTCTTTAAAAATCGTACCAACTATGAAAACGTAATTACTTACCTGTTTTAGATAGATGCCCCAGTACTGGGCTTAGGAGCCCAGCACTGGATTACGAAAGTAACGAGAACATACTTTACCCGTAACTTGAATTTTCTTCCATAGGAAACCATGGACTGTTTTTCTTTGAAATTTCTTCTAAGTGTCGATTTTGCAAACTTATAAATATTCCTTAAAAATCGCCTGTGTAACTTAAACGCAGTTTCTCAACTGCTTACAAGGTGTTACACTAGTGCTGGATCTAGGATCCAACACTGACCTAGAAAAAGTAACCATAACCCCACTTACCTGCTAAGTGAATTTCCTTCCATAGGATAACATTGGTAATTTGATTTGAAAAAGTTTCTATTTTTAAAATAGCAAAATATTGCTTAAAAATCACAACAGTAACTAAAACGGATTTACTCCCTTGTTTCCAAGAACTGTCTCAGGACTGAATCTAGGATCCAGTCCTGGAGTTAGAAAAGTAATCCTGAAAGTAATCAATTGCACATAACTTAAAATTCCCATTGAGCTCAATGTTTTATTGTGTTTGAAATTGTGTTGCCTATTGCAACAAACTGTAACTATTACCTGCAAAAGTCAATTGCCTATTGCAAAGTATTTAACTAAAGCATCTCATTCTGAGAAAGTATATTTTGATACCTATTGTTGGTTCTAAAATAAAACAACCATATATTTTGTATACGAACCATTGGCCTAGATTTCAGTTCTTGAGTGTGAGAGACCATTTGCTGACTGAGTGTGTACAACAGATGCTTTACATTGTCTTCTGATACTGCCTTACTGCTCGACCAAGCTACCACTTTAGAGAGTAAGGTTATATCTAACTTTAAGCTCTGCCAAACCTCTGGGGACTGTGGACTCTGTACACACTGTACCTATTTGGGAACAGTATACACAGAGCCACTTTCTTACAATGAGTGAAGCATGTATTTTTTCAGTGTTAGATATGTCTGAGGCGTATCACCAAATTAAACTCCATGATTCATCTAAACATCTTACTTCGTTTGCCACACCGCTGGGGGCATTCAGATATAAAAGGATGTCTTTCGGGTTGGCCTTGGCTTCTACAGTTTTTCAAAGAGCCATGGAGAATATCTTTGGTGATATGAAGCAGTTCTGGTGTTTCCAAGACGATATTCTGATTGCCGGAAAGAACACACATGATCATGATAGTCTGTTTGAGGAAGTAATGAAAAGATTAGAAAAGTACAATTTAACCATAAAGGAAAAGTGTCAGTTAAAGAAAAAACTGGTGAACTATTTGGGGCATGAAATGAGCTCAGAAGGTATAAGACCTAAGAAGAACATTGTAAAAGCTGTGACTATGGCACCTGAACCATCCAACAAAGATGAACTTCGCTCTTTTTTAGGTTTCGCCGAATATTGTGCTAAGTATTTGAGAAGTTTTTCAGAGATTGTTGAATTTCTGAGAGTTATAATGAAAAAAGATGTCCGGTTTGTGTGGGATGATGGACGCAAAGGAGCGTTTGAATGCATCAAGAAAGTGATTTCTGATGCACCCACTCTAGGGCGATTTGAGATTAATGGGAAAACCTACCTTAAACCTACCTTACCACTGATGTTAGCGGGGTGGGTATTGGAGCCATGCTATCGCATATATTAAATGGTGAAGAACGGATTGTGGGGTTCGCTTCCAGAAGATTACAAGGTGCTGAGAGGTCATACTCCGTTATTGAAAGAGAAGCTTTAGCTTGCTTCTGGGCGATGAATCACTTCAAATTTTATCTGTGGGGTTTACCGTTTGTAATTCGTACTGATCATAAGCCCTTAACATTTATTTTTAAGGGAGGGAGAGGAATAGAAGGGATCATGACTCCACGGATTTCAAGATGGTTCCTTTCAGTAATGGAATTTAATTTTGTAGTTGTGTATGTCCAGGGAAAGAGAAATGTGGTTGCTGATTATCTTTCAAGGATGCCCTTAGAAGACGATTGTGAGAATATTTGTACTGATATCGTCAGTGATGTCAAAGGAGAAATGGCTTTATCTCCTGAAGAGTGGGAAAATGCCAAAGACAATGATTCGGTATTACTAAAAGTTGAACAAAAAATCATCCAGGGATGGGAAAGTAACGACGCTAAGGATGAGGAGTTAGTTGAGTTTTATAAGATAAAAGACGAGCTGAGTATAAGTGATGGTAAAGTTCAAAGGAGGTAGCAATTTATACCTCCTAAAGGGATACGTAGACGTGTCCTTGACATTATCTATGAAGGATATCCTGGGCGAAGCATGTCAAAGCGCAGACTCAGGGAATCATTTTGGTGGCCAAAAATGGACAGTGATGTAGAGGATTTAGTAAAAAAATTCTAATTTTTGTGCTAATAGCGATACGTCTAAGATAATACGTGAACCGCCTTTGGCCGGTAGTAAATTTCCATCGAGGCCATGGGAAAGGTTAGCTATTGATTTCATGGGTCCAGTTGCGAGATTGGGTCACAGAAATAGGTTTATTCTTGTGTTGGTGGATTACCACTCAAAGTGGTTCACTGTGGAAACAATGGGTGAAATAAACACTTCTAATGTTATAAGATTCTTAGAAAAAGTTTTTCTAGAAGAAGTTTGCCTGCCTCCATTGTATCCGATAATGGGGTACAGTTCATTTCTAAGGAAATGGTAGACTATCTTAAAAAGGTGGGCATTTTTCATGAGAGAGTGGCTTTTTTTAGAGCGCAAGCTAATGGCTTAGTAGAAAGAGTGAATCGGATTGTGATGGACAACATTCAATTGTCACTTGCCAATGGGTTATCTTGGAAACAAGAATTAGAAAAGAGGATGTGGACACACAGGGTTACCCCACATTCCGCCACAGGAGTGTCTACATTTGTGTCTCTTAAAAGAAGAGAACCTGGGAAGGAGTGTCCCATATGGTTGTGTAAGAAAGAGAAAATTTGGATTGACTTAGAGAGAGAGTGGAGAGGGAACAGAAAAGAATGGTGGCCAATTACAACTTAAGAAAAAGAGTTAAAAAAGTGTGGGTTAAAGAAGGTGACTGGGTTGTTGTTCGAAAGAATGAATGGGTTCGGAAGGGTGACAGCAAGTATGTAGGACCTTTTTGTGTTAAAGCAGTAAAAAATAATGTTGTGCAATTAGAGGATGGATCCACCTGGAGTTTGGGAAATATTTGTAAAGTATGTAAACCACAATGATTATTTGAACCTGTTATTATAATATACTTTCTATTATATC
The DNA here is from genome assembly GCF_964204655.1 of Triturus cristatus. Taxonomy (NCBI): domain Eukaryota; kingdom Metazoa; phylum Chordata; class Amphibia; order Caudata; family Salamandridae; genus Triturus; species Triturus cristatus. The sequence goes on along the minus strand of NC_140579.1, from coordinate 405,760,976 downwards.
TCATTGGAATGTTAAATCTTTAAGCTAAAATGTAATTTTGCTATATTGCATTTTCTTGTCTTCGCCTGTCGTTATTGGTTTTCATGTTTTCTCTGTTGTTGTGTACAGATCTAGTGATGTCATGTTGCTTAGCTATTATTGAAATTCTTAGTGTGAGAATTCGATCTGTGAACAGTTGAAGGACAGCTCAGAGTTGTAGATGCTGCTCCACGCTGGGATGCTATGGAAAATAAAGTCATTTTCATAACCTTCAGGACTCCTCTTTTCACAAACCCAGCCCAAGCATCCTAATTTTCTATTTACCCACCCGACTCATGGCCCTACGGGGCGACTTAACCTAGGTTGCCCTCGGGACCCACCCCTCCCAGACACGTCCCTGTTTATAAGAACCTTGTTTCACAAGTCCTACACACATAATACCGTCCGTTTCACATGGGGCCTCCATCATGCCGATTTATCAAAAAGTTTTCCAGAGCCTCTTTTAATAGTCCTTATCCACATATTTACCATTCCAATATGGTGCCCCATCCTGGGAACCGGACCGGAACTAGTCATACCAGACCCGGTAAGGTAACACAATGCGGTAGCACTGTACTTAAGGCCGCAGCCCTTGAGGTCGGTTGCTGATGCCGATTAGGAAGATTGACGAACCCTAGGCATTATGCCCGTGACTTTTGAGGTAAGCACACTACTGGGGACCTGGTTCACGAACCAAATCTGATGCAGCCCGACCCTATTACCTCCTTCAGCAACTGATTTTTAGGTCTCGCTGAACCCAGCGCATGCACTGGCTCGGAGAGACATTTTGTATGTGAGTTTTCAAAGTGCTGCTGGCTGGCCTAGCGCTTGCGTTCACGCGATCGTGCACGCGCGAACTGCCAGCCTTCAGCAGCACTTTGAAAACTGTGCTTTAGCACGTCATCGCGATCACTTTCGCTTTCAGAGCGATCGCAATGACTTTCGCTTTTACGGCAGCGCGGCGTTACTGCAATGCCCCCCAGCGTTCCTGCTGGGGGGCATTGTACTGTGAAGTTATGGAGCACAATGTTGGGTGTGAATGGGCAGTCAATTATTCGAATTCTGCGTGATTTAAAACACATTCACACAGTCACGTGAACAAATATGCCTTGGTGACAGCACAATGGGCATGCAGCTATATCGTGACTTGTTGTCTAACATGGGGATGTTCATAGAGTCACTAGAGAATTATGAGGAATCTGCTGTGAAAGTGATGGAAGAGCACTGATGTGGAATCCCACACTCCTGTGGTGTTTAGGCCCTATGATGAGTGCGCGCGGACCCAGATACAGCTAACATTTAAAAAGCTTCTGGCAGGCATCTGTGAAGGCCATAAACCCCCGATCCCTGGGGATTGTAAACATCAAGGAGCCTTCATGTCAAGCTCAAAGACCTCATAATAAATCAGGTCTTATCTCCGGGGAAACTCATTCCTTAGCTGCCCTCTAGGCAGGGACAGGAAGGCAGGATTACGGTTCCAGCACGAGACAAGCATTTGCAATGTAATGGGCCTCGCATTTACGCGAGTTTAAACTATTGCCATTGTAAATAACAATGCCGTTTATTTATCTTTTAAAAACAAAAATAAAAGGCATTGCCATTTGCAATGTTAATAGCGCAAACTCTTGTAAATGCGAGACCTATTGCATGTTTAATGCTTGTTATGTTCCTGCATTCGTGCGTGGCGTAGTGACAAGCACGTGTCTACTTGTGGTGGTTAATGGCCGATAAATAATTCCAATGAAGGTGCCTAATCATTTGAACGGATTGACAGATAGGGAGGCGCTTCTGTTAACGAATCTGATCTGCAGATCCTATTTATACCGGCACGCCCCCCCACCACTTACCGCACAATAGTGATTCATGTGTTGGAATAACTGAACTTGTACTTACCTCCTTTTTTGTGGTTAGAAGCCCAATTGCCGCAAAACCTGGAGTAACACGAGGCACTTGCTAGAACAACGCATTGTTGGTTCGCTAGATGAAATGTACAAGCTGTGCCGACAGCTCTGGCTAGGACATAAGGCCGACTAGTTTGGGAGCTCAAAACAGCACAGCCATTCCAAGAGGCGCTGGCTCCACCTCCGAGAATAGTAATTCACAGTTCACATTGCATAATTTATGTCGCTTACTGAGTCTGGCATTGTGCTTTGGTAGCTGCGTTGGTACTGGTTGGTGCTGGCATGGTTCATTCAGTGTCCTCCACGCTGCATTACCACCCACAAAAAGTGGGCTTTGACTTGTAAATTATTTTCAGTTTGGGCAAATGCAAAATTCATGTCCCACTCTACAACTTTCACAGCCCAAAACTGCTTCCCGCTCTATGCAGGGTCAAGAGTAAATCATGGTTAAAGGAAATCCCGTTGCAATCCAATCAAAAAAGTCCTGCATTCGCCCTGCAGCACATAGTATTGTGTTCATCTTGGGAACTATGGGTGTGTGTTAGGAGGCTTCAAGTTTGAGACCTAAGGCTCATCAAAATCTGAGTCCTACATACAGAAATTACACTATACAATAGCCCGCATTATTATCTAGCAATGCTGACTTGACACAAACCTATAGAAAATAGATGTATGTAGAAGAACTACATATTCTTCGATACGTTTTTAAACAACGTTTCAGCCCTTTAGCATAGCCCTTCTACTTTAACACTATTTATGTTTGTATTCTTTTTATGCTGCCGTGCTGTTCTCGTTGCTGACGTGGATATTTTAAAATTTTCAGCACCTTGTATAAAAGCGTCACATAAAATAAATATCTAATTCAATTCTCTTCCGTTTCGCTCAGATTTATCCGTGACAGAGACAGAAGTGACTCTGCATTCTCGTTCGTATTTTGCACTGCTGGTTTCACCATGAAACAGTACTTGCATTTGATTTGTTGGCGTGCAGAAGCTCTGCAAAAGCACAGCCTTTTAGCTGCTTAGTATCACATCATCCCATGTCAATTTTCTGCTTTCACTCAATGAGCGCAAACATTTTAGGTATTTTCTTCTCCATTATTGAAGCAGACGTATGACCCAAACTACATATAATCCATTAAAAAACTGGGAGAACAGCAATTCTTTTTCCAAGATTAAGATACACAAGTGGACACTTTGGGGCATATCCGCAACAACCGGCGATAATTATCGCTAAGCGCACTTGGCGCTAGGATAATTATCGCCGGCTAACGTGGATTTTTATCGCTGAGATAGAGTGCTATTAGTAACACTTATCTCAAAAGCGATAAAAATCCTGGCGCTAACTGCCTAACGTGAGATTATCGCTGGAAACCCAGCGATAATCTCACGTAGTGTGGCGTTAGCTTTCTGATACGGACTCACAAACTTAGCCATGATATCCACCTTCCATAGGATATCATGGCTAAGTCAGTCCTGAAGCAGGCGTAAGGAAAGTAGCGATAACCGGGGTTATCGCTACTTTTCTTGCCGCTATGCTTCATAACGTGGGGCTTGATGATAGGAGAAATGTCGCTTAGCAACATTTCTCCTGTCATGCCAGGTCAGGAACGCCCACTTTGCATCTCATTAGAGATGCAAAGCTGGGCGTTAAGATTTTATATGCTAAAGCAAGGTTTCACATGTCAGCGTGACCCTGCTAATTAGGCGATAAAATTCTCGCCGCTTTTCGGCCGAAAACGGCCGCAAAAGCGGCGATAATTTTCTATCGCCGCCTTGTAGATATCCCCTAAATGATGAGTGAACATAAAGGTACCACAATAGGGAGTAAACTTAGACAAGCATTGGCATAGCCAATAGGTCTGGCCTTTGGGACCTTATAAGTGTTTTGCCATGCAACAGTTGATGTTGTTGCACCAAGGATATTGTGCTGCATAACTAAATACTTATAAGTTCCCAAATGCGAGACCTATTGGCTATGCCAATGCTTGTTGTTATTATTTCCCCCACCCCCTGCTAGAATTTCGATATACGAGTGAACTGAACAGGACAACACAGGTCCCTAACAGAATCAACGACGGTAAGCGTGAACATGCCGCACGCTACCAGGCAAATAGGTTAGGCAATTCTTCGGTCCACCCCCAACTATCTATTTGTACTTCCCCGCCGCGACCTTTCAGAGCACTGTTTAGGACTTGTCCCAGTCATATCTACCCTGCACAACCCTCCTCCCCTCCTACCCCAAGCACATTCACATAAGGGCACCCCGCACACCCCTTATACCGAAGGGTGCAAGCCCGCATAGCTCACAGGACTTATAGGCCATGATGATTTCTAGCTCACATGGCACCCGCTTTGTCCAATCATTATGTTAACCGCCTAGCCACTCTTTAACCTTAGTGCCTCTTCATTTTCTCCCTTCCGTGGTCCTGAAATTTGAACATGGGACTTGATTATCCGTTCCCCCTCCCCTGGCCCTCTTTTCCTCATTTCTGATCTTTTCCTTTCTACCAATTGCCCTTATGTCATATCTTTATTACCACACCATATGACTGTTTTTATAATGCATATGGGAATATATGAATATTGCTGCATGGTTACAAACTTATATACTTGACATATCATTATACACTTGCTTTGCATACGTATGTGTTGATATCTTTGCTCTTTTCGTTCCCCCCTCTTTTCTACTTGTGCCTTCCCTTTCTCCCCATTTCCTGCTTTCTGCCTCCTTCCCTTCCTACATGACTATCCCAATCTTTTTCTTTCCTATGTCTTACCCATATTTCCTAAATATCCTTCTCTATGTTTTGTCAAATCATCAAATAGATATGGAATACATGCACTACGTATGCATACAAATGTATATTTATGCCATATCTTCATATGCCTTCACCAATGCGTTTATTGACAATTTCTGCACTCTGCACGTTTTCGGTTGCGTTTTTGCCTTTATTTTGCTTCTGTGTGTCTTTTTGTCTTGGGCCCTCTTGTCCATTTTAATGTTCATATGTACAGCCCTGAGGAACCCCCAGGCCGGATGGCCATGTAAAGGGTGCGAAACACGTGTTGGCTGTTACTCCTTTCCTGTAATTTGACTTGGAGTCCCTGAAGCGAGTCATAACACTTTAATATAAATATCACTACTTATCATACCGTGTACTGGAATTTTCTCCGAGCAAAACGGCAATATTTACTTGTCCTGACTCTTTCTTGGAACATCCTGGTACTGGTAGGAGAGTGCAGGACAAGGTAGTGTCGGAGAGCGAGAGAGACAGACGGGGGTGTCATTCCAAACTCAGAATATGGTGGAAGGAACAACCAAATATGATCGTGTGATTTCAGTTCTAAAAGAACCGGAGGAGTATGTCATGGGATGAACCTTCCTGTTGTATGTTGATATCCAAGCCTATTGTAAACTAAGAATAGAGATTACACTTCTTGTTATTTCGTGTTCTATAATTTTAGATGTTGTTTTTGTTTGGTAAGGGGTTGTGTAGTGTCTGCCTGTCCTTTAACCACACTCGTGCGCTTGTATTTTGTTTGTTCTCATGGTACCTGTGATAGATTGATGGTTGGCTGGGATTCTAACCTGGTGGTAGTTGCTGTTCGGGAGCCGTGGTGTGAGACTGCTTTCCGGGGTAACCTGTGTCTTCCATCTTTACCACAGGTCCTTGCACGTATGGGGGTGCAAGCGCTCCACTGGCTGGTTTTCATCTGTGAGTTCACAATCCGCTAGCAGTGGGGCTACATAGTCACACATGACAGGGTCTGATGAGTGCCCAGAAGCCCACCCCCAGCGCTACCACCACAACCAGTGCACCCATATAGGATGGGTCTTGCATCCATACATAGCTGCCCCTGTGTGGGATTCACATACACACGTCTCTCTGCTCTTGGGGTTAAGGATCAGAGTCCACAGATTCGCTTGAAAGCCCAGAAGGGCAGAGGCTCTGTGATGTCCAGCTATTCCTCCTCTTAACTTTTGTGTCCAGTGGTCTCGTAGTTTGATGCGAGGGGAGGCCGTGCTGTCTCCGTCGCCTCTCCTTCCTTTGTCAGTGTTACTCCTGTTTCATAGTCAGTACCCAGTGACTTGAGATTAATAAAACTTCTCAAGACTGGTTTCTTCTCCTAGTGTCCTTCCTGGTTTGCAGAGCCTCCAGGCTAATGTGATTTGTGCTAGCACCAAAAAACCTGTGCTAAATATGAGAGCGCTAGAAAGACTGCTACCTAACCATCTCATCCTTTTCTTTTCAGGATCCCCATTGGCAGGATGGCGTTTTACACATGTGGGCCCAACGAGGCCATGGTGGTGTCCGGTAAGAGCTCCTTTCCAAAGCTGCTTCAGGAGAGGGTGAAAAATGGGGTCGGAGTCATGCACACCACTCTAGTCTTGACCCTTGGCATGGTGGTTGTTTGTGGCTGTGTGCTGTTGTGCATTCATGTATGCTGCTGTGCTTAAAATTGTTGACTTCCTTCTGATAGGCAGGTCCTTAAACTCTTAAAGTTTTCCATAGACTGTAGGGTAGCTAGACATCTCAAGATAAAGAAAGGCCACCTTCACAGTATCTGTACCCTACCCTGGGAGGGGCAGGTGATCAAGGCTGGGGTCTTTAAATGTGGTTTGCACCCAGAATTCCGTGCGCACCTGTGAGGAACCATCTGGTTGGTACCTCCGGCCCATGTGTTTGTGGCATCCTCGGAGGAATGCTCTGGTTCAGCCACCAGATGCTGGTGCCATTGGTAAGAATATTCCATAATGGGGGAGGAGCCATCTCTTCTCTCCTAGAGGACCAAGCCCTCTGCTCCAACCATGCCCATGGAAGAGGGGAGGTTTGTGGGGCAGAAGGTGCTTCTTTGAGATCTCAGCGGCAGTTCTTCTCCTGCTTTGAGTAAAATGCTGGTCTTGCAGACGTGTGTTCCATCTGCTGGGTCTTACGCTCTTTTGGTTTTCTTGCAGGGCTCTGTCGCAGTCCACCCGTGATGGTTGCTGGAGGAAGCGTGTTCGTTCTTCCGTGTGTCCAGCAGATTCAGAGGTAGGTACCTGATTCTTGTCCGAACCGCTCTGTAGCTGTAAGACCAGGCTTCCCTTATGTCTTTGCAATTACTTTTCGATTACTCTTATTTCAAGTTTGCGGCTGCTGCCTACCGAAGGCATCTGAAGCGCACACTGTTTTCATTGTGCGAGGTGGTACTAATTGTGGACGATTGTCTGGATATAGAGGGCAGTGGGATTGTCTTTCGATTCTTTCTCTATAATTCAAATCAATTCTCTGAAAGGGATAAGGTCTACTTTACAGCAAGGCTTGCCGAAGTGACTGAGATATCTTGCAGCAATAACCACTAAGTAAAAGGGGTACCCCTAAAATGATACAGGTAGAGCAGTAGGGGGAAAAACCAGTAGTGCAAAAAGTTTGCTTTCTAAATAATATGAACGCTAATCAGTCGTTACATCACACGGTCACTCAGGCTAGACCAGAAAGGGGAACACAGGAAAAATAAACAAACAAATTATAATAACAACATTTATTTTTGTCTTAATTGGTGTATACAAAAAAGTGATTCAATATCAAAATTCAAATGAAATGTATACAAAGTCAAAAATAGCCCCATCAGAATGATATTTTGAATGGCCCACCTAACCTATCTCATTCATACAAAACATACATACAAAAGATCCATTCACAGCCTGATTCTATGCAAAACATTCATCACCAAAGCATTCAGTCTAAATCAAAAGGATCGTCCCGACCAAAGGTTGGTACATGTGGTTTCCATTCAAGAGGGCCTCAGGAGTTTTCTTTTTTGTCAGTGTATTTTTCTGTCTGTGGCTGGATCGTTTGTCAGCAGGGTCTTTAGAGTATCTGGGTGCTAAAGGCTTTGTCTTGCCCTGGCATGTTGTTATTGGGGTCTGGATGTCCACACAAAAAATTCCTGAAGTTGTTCAAAAGGGTGTTGAAGTCTCGAACGTGGAGTTCATAGGGTGAAAGATATGTTCAAGAATGAGAGATGTGTTCAAGAATTAGGTTTTCTATGGAAAAGTCTTTAAAGGATCGAAAGGTTTGGTCTTTTCTTTTGGGTTGACCTTGGTTTGTGGGTAGGACAATGAGCAGGGAAATAGGGATGGCAAAGTGGTCGGTCCAGTTCAGGGGGATTTTGTTGGTTTGCATTGGATTATTGGTGATGTTGAGAAGACAAGGTTGAGGATGTGGCATTTGGAGTGTGTTGGTTGTGTAACATGCTGTACCACGTTGAGTGTATTGATGAGGCGGAAGAATACTTATATATTTATTTCAGCTTGTGTTGTCTTGTACGCTGACTTCACCTAAGAGGCTGATATGAGTGTGTCGAATGGACAAGGTAGCAAGGAGATCTAAGAATTCATCAATAAAGCCCTTGTTTGGCCTGGGAGGCCTGTAGATAAGATGGAAGGTGGTTGTCCTTGATGCAGAGAGTGGGAAATGGCATGTCAGCAGCTCCATGGAGTTGACTTACAAGCTTGAATGGGGTGCAGGACGACTGCCCATGCCTCCTCTATCACTACTTGCCATGCACCCTCTCTATCACTACTGCCCGTGCCCCCTCTTATCAGTACTGCTCATGTCCCTCTCTATCACTGTTGCCAATGGCCCTCGCTATACCTACTTATCTTACCCCTCTCTAGCCTTACTTCCATGCCCCCTTTCTAACCCTACTTCTCATGCTCATTTCTCCAACTCTACATGCACTGCGGTCCCCAGCTCTGTTTCCTATCTCTCTCTCCCCTCTAGCCATAATTCCCCTTCCATTTTGCAATAGCCCTGCTTCCAGTGCCATACTTCCCATGCCTTCCTGCTACCGGTGTGCCCACCCCTACTTCCCATGCCCCCTCTAACCACACTTTCCATAACCATCTCTCAAGCATACTTCCAGTCCCCTCTCTAGATCTGCTTCCTGTTGCCCCAGTCATACTTTTCATCCCACCCTTCCTACCGCTGATTCTCTGCCCTCTTTCTACCCCTACTTGCCATCCATGGGGCTCCTTCCCAAGCCTTTTTCTCTTGTCTTCTTCATGTCTCCCTCTCTAGACATACTTTCTCTCCCCTCTAACCCTTCTACCAATACCGTACTTCCAATGCCCACCCCTCCTGCCCTGTTTCCAATCCCCCTCCCTTTAGCTCTCCATCCAAGACCTTTCTCTGGAGCCTCCCTCTAGTCTTACTTCCCAGGCCACTCTATAGCTTTACTTCCCATTATCCTCTTGATTCAGGACAAAACACTTAGTCACTGCCATCTGGGTCCTCAGACTGCCATCTGCGTACAGTCACACTGCCATCAGCTTACAGTCCTAGTCATCTTCTTAGTCACTGACTTCTGCATACAACCCCTGCCTGCCGACTACCGTACAGCCACACTGCCTTCTGCGTACAGTCCCTGCCTGCCTTCTGCGTACAGTCCCTGCCTGCCTTCTGCGTACAGTCACACTGCCTTCTGTATAGTCACACTGCCTTCTGTATAGTCACACTGCCTTCTGTATAGTCACACTGCCTTCTGTGTACAGTCACACTGCCTTCTGTGTACAGTCACACTGCCTTCTGTGTACAGTCACACTGCCTTCTGTGTACAGTCACACTGCCTTCTGCGTGCAGTCACACTGCCGTCTGCGTGCAGTCACACTGCCGTCTGCGTGCAGCCACACTGCCGTCTGCGTGCAGCCACACTGCCGTCTGCGTGCAGCCACACTGCCGTCTGCGTACAGCCACACTGCTGTCTGCGTACAGTCACACCACCGTCTACATACAGTCACACTGCCATCTGCTAAAAATCCTAGTCATCTGCTTGAAATGAAATGAAATACCATTATTTGTAAAGCGCACAGCTACCTCCGAAATGGTGTCCCGGCGCTGGGGGCCGTCGGGAAGATTAAGCAAGCTATTGCCCAGAGTCACATGGTGCTGGGCTAACCTGCCGCTGGCACCGGGTATCGAACATGAACCCCGTAGTCCAGAGTTAGGCACCATGGCCACTGCGCCACACCTCTACTACTTAGTCACGTACAGTCACACTGCCGTCTGATTACAGTCACACTGCCGTCTGCGTACAGTCACGCTGCCGTCTGCGTACCGTCACGCTGCCGTCTGCGTACCGTCACGCTGCCGTCTGCGTACCGTCACGCTGCCGTCTGCTTACCGTCACGCTGCCGTCTGCTTACCGTCACGCTGCCGTCTGCTTACCGTCACGCTGCCGTCTGCTTACCGTCACGCTGCCGTCTGCTTACCGTCACGCTGCCGTCTGCTTACCGTCACGCTGCCGTCTGCTTACCGTCACGCTGCCGTCTGCTTACCGTCACACGGCAGTCTGCGTACATTCACGCTGCCGTCTGCATACATTCACACTGCCATCTGATTACAGTCACACTGCCGTCTGATTACATTCACACTGCCGTCTGATTACCGTCACACTGCCGTCTGATTACCGTCACACTGCCGTCTGATTACCGTCACACTGCCGTCTGATTACCGTCACACTTCCATCTGATTAGTCACACTACCGTCTGATGACACCGTCTGATTACAGTCACACTGCCATCTGATTACAGTCACACTGCCGTCTGATTACAGTCACACGGCAGTCTGAATACAGTCACACTGCCGTCTGCGTACATTCACACTGCCGTCTGCATACAGTCACGCTGCCGTCTGCGTACAGTCACACTGCCGTCTGATTACCGTCACACTACCGTCTGATGACACCGTCTGATTACATTCACACTGCCATCTGATTACATTCACACTGCCGTCTGCGAACATTCACACTGCCGTCTGCGTACATTCACACTGCCGTCTGCGTACATTCACACTGCCGTCTGATTACCGTCACACTGCCGTCTGATTACCGTCACACTGCCGTCTGATTACCGTCACACTGCCGTCTGATTACCGTCACACTGCCGTCTGATTACCGTCACACTACCGTCTGATGACACCGTCTGATTACAGTCACACAACCATCTGATTACAGTCACACTGCCGTCTGATTACAGTCACACGGCAGTCTGAATACAGTCACACTGCCGTCTGCGTACATTCACACTGCCGTCTGCATACATTCACGCTGCCGTCTGCATACATTCACGCTGCCGTCTGCGTACAGTCACACTGCCGTCTGCGTACAGTAACACTGCCGTCTGCGTACAGTCACACTGCCGTCTGCGTACAGTCACACTGCCGTGTGCGTAATCACACTGCCGTCTGCCTACAGTCACACTGCTGTCTGCCTACAGTCACACTGCTGTCTGCCTACAGTCACAATGCCGCCGTTTGACTACAGTCACACTGCCGTCTGCCTACAGTCACAATGCCGCCGTTTGCATACATTCACACTGCCGTCTGCGTACAGTCACACTGTGTGAGAAAGTGGCTCTGTATATACTGTTCCCTAATGGGTACAGGGTGTACAGAGTCCACAGTCCCCCAGAGGCTGATAGAGGTCAAAGTTAGGTATGACCTTACTCTCAAAAGTGGTAGCTTGGTCGAGCAGTAAGGCAGTACCTGAGGACAGTGTAAAGCATTTATTTTACACACTCAGTCAGCAAATGGTTTCACACACTCAATAACTGAACTCTAGGCCAATGGTTTATATATATAAAATATATGCTTGTTTTATTTTTAGAACCACAAAGGGAATAAAAATATACTTTTCTCAGAATGAGAGATTGAATATAAATACTTTTGCAATAAGCAATGGATTTTTGTAAACAGTCACAGTTGGTTGCAATAAACAATCCTATTTCCTAAACATAACAATGCATTGAGCTCAATGGTAAATTCAGGTTATCTTGTAATAAATTACTTTTCAGATTACTTTTGAAATTCCAGGTCTGGCTCCTAGATCCAGCTCTGGGTCAGTACTCAGAATCAAGTGATGAAAGTCGACTTAATAACTGTAATGATTTTTAAATAATATTTAGCTATTTCAAAAGTTAGCACTTAAAAAATATTTCAAAGAAAACATTCAATGGATCTCTATGGCAAGAAATTCAAATTGCAGGTAGAGTACTTTATCGTTACTTTAGTAATCCAGGACTGGGTACCTAGACCCAGGACTGGGGTCCTTATCATAAACAGGTAAGTAATTTCGTTTGCAGAAATGGTACGATTTTAAAAGAATATAGAGGTAAGTACAGTTGTGGACACTTTTCAGAGTCAGGGCTCGGCACCAAGATCCAGCACTGGGAGCTCACCTAAGAGCAGGTGAGTAAATTCGTTTTTGTAACTTGGCTGATTTTTAGTGAATATTTGCAGTTTTGAAAAGTTCACACTTAGAAGATTTTTCAAGAAAAAGCCAGTCAATGTTACCCTATGAGGAAAATGAAGTTAGCGGTTTAAGGGTAAGTACCCGACTGGCAGAGTTGAAATTCCGGGCATAGACTCAGGGGTCCCCCAGTGTCAGGTAGGTACAGTTGGTTAACCCTCAGCGGTTTCAGGACGGCCGGGTGCAGAGAGAGTTAGCCCAATGTTATCCTATGAGGGATAGGGGGGGCCTTGGTTGGTGGCTGCTGTCTGGCAAGCCACGCGGCTGTGGGAGCTGGGCTCCTGGTCACTTACTCAGGGCAAGTGGGGACGTAGGTTAGTGTAGAGAGTGCACTGCCAGGGCCACTCGGGCGGCTGGGTGCAGGGTGCTTTTGAGCCTTCGGGCGCTCAATGGAAGTCAATGGGAATGTTCCGGTTTGGAAAAAGGCTGCAAGCTCGGGGACGAGGATGCTTCAGATGCCACCACCACTTCGAGAGGTAAGTTGGGTAGTTGTAGGTTAGGTGGGTACCCCGGGATTGGGCACAGGGGGCCGCAAGGCGCCGGGTGCAGGGGTGCCTTTTGATGTCGGGAATCTTACCCTCTTGTTGATGGCGGTTGGGGTGGCACTCTGTTCTGAGGCTGCAGACTTCTTCCGGAATGTCGAGGGGGGTCCTTGGGTGCCGGACTCGGGGTCACAGTCGCCGTGGGGTCGTCCTCAGGGTCTTTGTTCACTCCGGCACTGGCCAGGCTTGGCTGGTGCAGAGTGTGCTGGGTTCGCGGTTCCGGGCTGCTGCCAGGGGTTAGAGATAGGTTTCTGAGTAGAGCCTCTACTCATGGGAGTCCCAGGGGCTTTAGAGTTCAAAGGTAGCCAGGTCCTCCGGGGTTTTTTGAGGTTGCTGGCCACAAGAGATGCCGCGCTGGAGCAGGAGCAGGTTCGAGGGTCGACAGGCCGGTAGGGCTGGGGCCAAAGCAGTTGGTGTCTTCCTCTTTTTAGCAGCTGCAGGGCAGGTATTTGTTCTTCTTGCTCTTCTTGTAGTTTCGAATCTGGGATCTGGGGAAGGAAGGTTCAGGGGGCCCCTAAATACTAGATTTAGGGGCGTTACAGGTAGGTGAAGGCCAGGGACCAATGGGTCCTTGTCCTGGGGTGGGTACACCCCCTATCCTGCCTCTCTCCTGTGGGAGGGGGGCAGTAGCCTAATCCTGATAGGGTAGGGCCTCCCATCTTCAAGATGGCGAGAGCCCGGAGATGTGCTTCACCTCGCCTCCCCCACCTGAGGGGTGGGGTGGGCAGGCTGGCACATCCCCTGTCCTTGTATGGGGTTTCCGGCCAAGCTTCCTGCCAGAGTGGGGGGTTGCAGTGGCCTGGGGAAACTCCCAACTGGCGGCATGCCTTTGAAGCTTCCCTTTGCTCATCCTGGGGGAGGAGATTTCTCACCTCACCCAGGATGTGCATTGTTGCAGGCCCGGGAGAGCAGGGGCTCTCCCACCCAGGGGTCCAGCAACGTGTCTGCTGTGTGGCAGCCTGGGCAGCCTCAGAGCAGACGTGGATTGTAGGTTAGCTGTAAGGGGGCATCTCTAAGATGCCCTTTGGGGTGCTTAGTACATTAAATCCCACACTGGCATCAGTGTGGGTTTAATGTGCTGAGAAGTTTGATACCAAACTTCCCAGTCTTCAGTGTTGCCATTATGGTGCTGTGGAGTTCGTGTTTGACGAGCTCTCAGCACCATGTACTTGTAAAAGGCAGCACTGTACTTACAGTGCCCAGGAATGGACCTGGGTACTGTAGGGGCACAGGGCTCCTGCTCCTGTGCCCACACGATAGGCATAAGGCACCCAGCCAGAGGGGTGGCTGACATATGCCTTGGCAGTGTAGGTGATGGGCATGGCACACAGAGATGTGTGCCATGTCGACTCTTTGTTTTGTCCTGCACCCAGACACTCAGCCTGCAAAGGCAGTGTGTGTGTGTGTGTGTGTAAGGGTACAGGGCCTCTAAGGGTGGCACAATGAGTGCTGCAGCCCTTAGAGGCCTTCCCTGGTCACAAGGCCCTGGGTACCTAGGGTACCATTTACCAGGGGCTGACATGTGGCCAGGGTTTGCCAATTGGGAGTTTGTGTGTTTTAAGGAAGGAACATAGGCCCTGGGCACCTGATTGGCAGGAGCCCAGGGCACAACAAGGAAAAGTGCATCAGCTATTAGGCAAAAAAAAGGGGGGGGTTACTGCAACAGGAACCCACTTTCTCACACACTGCCGTCTGCGTACAGTCACACTGCCGTCTGCGTACAGTCACACTGCCGTCTGCGTACAGTCACACTGCCGTCTGCGTACAGTCACACTGCCGTCTGCGTAATCACACTGCCGTCTGCCTACAGTCACACTGCCGTCTGCCTACAGTCACACTGCCGTCTGCCTACAGTCACACTGCCGTCTGCCTACAGTCACACTGCCATCTGCCTACAGTCACAATGCCGCCGTTTGCCTACAGTCACACTGCCGTCTGCCTACAGTCACAATGCCGCCGTTTGCATACATTCACACTTCCGTCTGCGTACATTCACACTTCCGTCTGCGTACATTCACACTGCCATCTGCGTACATTCACACTGCCGTCTGCATACATTCACACTGCCGTCTGCATACATTCCCGCTGCCGTCTGCGTACATTCCCGCTGCCGTCTGCGTACATTCCCGCTGCCGTCTGCGTACATTAACGCTGCCGTCTGCGTACATTAACGCTGCCGTCTGCGTACATTAACGCTGCCGTCTGCGTACAGTCACGCTGCCGTCTGCGTACAGTCACGCTGCCGTCTGCGTACAGTCACACTGCCGTCTGCGTACAGTCACGCTGCCGTCTGCCTACAGTCACGCTGCCGTCTGCCTACAGTCACGCTGCCGTCTGCCTACAGTCACACTGCCGTCTGCCTACAGTCACACTGCCGTCTGCCTACAGTCACACTGCCGCCGTTTGCCTACAGTCACACTGCCGCCGTTTGCCTACAGTCACACTGCCGCCGTTTGCCTACAGTCACACTGCCGCCGTTTGCCTACAGTCACACTGCCGCCGTTTGCCTACAGTCACACTGCCGCCGTTTGCCTACAGTCACACTGCCGCCGTTTGCCTACAGTCACACTGCCGCCGTTTGCCTACAGTCACACTGCCGCCGTTTGCCTACAGTCACAATGCCGCCGTTTGCCTACAGTCACACTGCCGCCGTTTGCCTACAGTCACACTGCCGCCGTTTGCCTACAGTCACACTGCCGCCGTTTGCCTACAGTCACACTGCCGCCTGCGTACATTCACGCTGCCGCCTGCGTACATTTACGCTGCCGCCTGCCTACATTCACGCTGCCGTCTGCGTACAGTCACGCTGCCGTCTGCGTACAGTCACGCTGCCGTCTGCGTACAGTCACGCTGCCGTCTGCGTACAGTCACGCTGCCGTCTGCGTACAGTCACGCTGCCGTCTGCGTACAGTCACGCTGCCGTCTGCCTACAGTCACACTGCCGTCTGCCTACAGTCACACTGCCGTCTGCCTACAGTCACACTGCCGTCTGCCTACAGTCACACTGCCGCCTGCGTACATTTACACTGCCGCCTGCGTACATTAACGCTGCCGTCTGCGTACAGTCACGCTGCCGTCTGCGTACAGTCACGCTGCCGTCTGCGTACAGTCACGCTGCCGTCTGCGTACAGTCACGCTGCCGTCTGCGTACAGTCACGCTGCCGTCTGCGTACAGTCACGCTGCCGTCTGCGTACAGTCACGCTGCCGTCTGCGTACAGTCACGCTGCCGTCTGCGTACAGTCACGCTGCCGTCTGCGTACAGTCACGCTGCCGTCTGCCTACAGTCACGCTGCCGTCTGCCTACAGTCACACTGCCGTCTGCCTACAGTCACACTGCCGTCTGCCTACAGTCACACTGCCGTCTGCCTACAGTCACACTGCCGTCTGCCTACAGTCACACTGCCGTCTGCCTACAGTCACACTGCCGTCTGCCTACAGTCACACTGCCGTCTGCCTACAGTCACACTGCCGCCTGTCTACAGTCACACTGCCGCCGTTTGCCTACAGTCACACTGCCGCCGTTTGCCTACAGTCACAATGCCGCCGTTTGCCTACAGTCACACTGCCGCCGTTTGCCTACAGTCACACTGCCGCCGTTTGCCTACAGTCACACTGCCGCCGTTTGCCTACAGTCACACTGCCGCCGTTTGCCTACAGTCACACTGCCGCCTGCGTACATTCACGCTGCCGCCTGCGTACATTTACGCTGCCGCCTGCGTACATTCACGCTGCCGTCTGCGTACAGTCACGCTGCCGTCTGCGTACAGTCACGCTGCCGTCTGCGTACAGTCACGCTGCCGTCTGCGTACAGTCACGCTGCCGTCTGCGTACAGTCACGCTGCCGTCTGCCTACAGTCACACTGCCGTCTGCCTACAGTCACACTGCCGTCTGCCTACAGTCACACTGCCGTCTGCCTACAGTCACACTGCCGCCTGCGTACATTTACACTGCCGCCTGCGTACATTAACGCTGCCGTCTGCGTACAGTCACGCTGCCGTCTGCGTACAGTCACGCTGCCGTCTGCGTACAGTCACGCTGCCGTCTGCGTACAGTCACGCTGCCGTCTGCGTACAGTCACGCTGCCGTCTGCGTACAGTCACGCTGCCGTCTGCGTACAGTCACGCTGCCGTCTGCCTACAGTCACGCTGCCGTCTGCCTACAGTCACGCTGCCGTCTGCCTACAGTCACACTGCCGTCTGCCTACAGTCACACTGCCGTCTGCCTACAGTCACACTGCCGTCTGCCTACAGTCACACTGCCGTCTGCCTACAGTCACACTGCCGTCTGCCTACAGTCACACTGCCGTCTGCCTACAGTCACACTGCCGTCTGCCTACAGTCACACTGCCGTCTGCCTACAGTCCCCCTACCGCCTGATTACAGTCACACTGCCGTCTGATTACAATCACACTGCCGCCTGATTAGTCACACCGCCGCCTGTCTACAGTCACACTGCCGCCTGTCTAGTCACACTGCCGCCTGTCTACAGTCACACTGCCGCCTGTCTACAGTCACACTGCCGTCTGCCTACAGTCACACTGCCGTCTGCCTACAGTCACACTGCCGCCGTTTTCCTACAGTCACACTGCCGTCTGCCTACAGTCACACTGCCGCCGTTTGCCTACAGTCACAATGCCATCGTTTGCCTACAGTCACACTGCCGTCTGCCTACAGTCACAATGCCGCCGTTTGCATACATTCACACTGCCGTCTGCGTACATTCACGCTGCCGTCTGCGTACAGTCACGCTGCCGCCTGCGTACATTTACACTGCCGCCTGCGTACATTTACACTGCCGCCTGCGTACATTTACGCTGCCGCCTGCGTACATTCACGCTGCCGCCTGCGTACATTCCCGCTGCCTCCTGCGTACATTCCCGCTGCCGTCTGCGTACATTCCCGCTGCCGTCTGCGTACATTCCCGCTGCCGTCTGCGTACATTCCCGCTGCCGTCTGCGTACAGTCACGCTGCCGTCTGCGTACGGTCACACTGCCGTCTGCGTACGGTCACACTGCCGTCTGCGTACGGTCACACTGCCGTCTGCGTACGGTCACACTGCCGTCTGCGTACGGTCACACTGCCGTCTGCGTACAGTCACACTGCCGTCTGCGTACAGTCACACTGCCGTCTGCCTACTGTCACACTGCCGTCTGCCTACTGTCACACTGCCGTCTGCCTACTGTCACACTGCCGTCTGCCTACTGTCACACTGCCGTCTGCCTACAGTCTACAGTCACACTGCCGTCTGCCTACAGTCTACAGTCACACTGCCGTCTGCCTACAGTCTACAGTCACACTGCCGTTTGCCTACAGTCTACAGTCACACTGCCGTCTGCCTACAGTCACACTGCCGTCTGCCTACAGTCACACTGCCGCCGTTTGCCTACAGTCACAATGCCATCGTTTGCCTACAGTCACACTGCCGTCTGCCTACAGTCACAATGCCGCCGTTTGCATACATTCACACTGCCGTCTGCGTACATTCACGCTGCCGTCTGCGTACAGTCACACTGCCGCCTGCGTACATTTACACTGCCGCCTGCGTACATTTACACTGCCGCCTGCGTACATTTACGCTGCCGCCTGCGTACATTCACGCTGCCGCCTGCGTACATTCCCGCTGCCTCCTGCGTACATTCCCGCTGCCGTCTGCGTACATTCCCGCTGCCGTCTGCGTACATTCCCGCTGCCGTCTGCGTACATTCCCGCTGCCGTCTGCGTACAGTCACACTGCCGTCTGCGTACGGTCACACTGCCGTCTGCGTACGGTCACACTGCCGTCTGCGTACGGTCACACTGCCGTCTGCGTACGGTCACACTGCCGTCTGCGTACAGTCACACTGCCGTCTGCGTACAGTCACACTGCCGTCTGCCTACTGTCACACTGCCGTCTGCCTACTGTCACACTGCCGTCTGCCTACTGTCACACTGCCGTCTGCCTACAGTCTACAGTCACACTGCCGTCTGCCTACAGTCTACAGTCACACTGCCGTCTGCCTACAGTCTACAGTCACACTGCCGTTTGCCTACAGTCACACTGCCGTCTGCCTACAGTCACACTGCCGTCTGCCTACAGTCACAATGCCGCCGTTTGCATACATTCACACTGCCGTCTGCGTACATTCACACTGCCGTCTGCGTACATTCACACTGCCGTCTGCGTACATTCACACTGCCGTCTGCGTACATTCACACTGCCGTCTGCGTACATTCACACATTCCGTCTGATTACAGTCACACTGCTGCCGTCTGCATACAGTCACGCTGCCGTTGATTACAATCACACTGCCGTCTACGTACAGTCACACTGCCGTCTGCGTACAGTCACACTGCCGTCTGCGTACATTCCCACTGCCGTCTGCATACATTCCCACTGCCGTCTGCATACATTCCCACTGCCGTCTGCGTACATTCCCACTGCCGTCTGCGTACAGTCCCACTGCCGTCTGCGTACAGTCCCACTGCCGTCTGCTTACAGTCCCACTGCCGTCTGCTTACAGTCCCACTGCCGTCTGCTTACAGTCCCACTGCCGTCTGCTTACAGTCCCACTGCCGTCTGATTAGTCACACTGCCGTCTGATTAGTCACACTGCCGTCTGATTACAGTCCCCCTGCTGCCTGATTACAGTCCCCCTGCTGCCTGATTACAGTCCCCCTGCTGCCTGATTACAGTCCCCCTGCTGCCTGATTACAGTCCCCCTACCGCCTGATTACAGTCACACTGCCGTCTGATTACAGTCACACCGCCGCCTGCGTACAGTCACACCGCCGCCTGCGTACAGTTACCCTGCAGCCTGCGTACAGTCACACTGCCGCCTGTCTACAGTCTACAGTCACACTGCCGTCTGCCTACAGTCACGCTGCCGTCTGCCTACAGTCACGCTGCCGTCTACGTACAGTCACACTGCCGTCTGCGTACAGTCACACTGCCGTCTGCGTACAGTCACACTGCCGTCTGCGTACAGTCACACTGCCGTCTGCGTACATTCCCACTGCCGTCTGCGTACATTCCCACTGCCGTCTGCGTACATTCCCACTGCCGTCTGCGTACATTCCCACTGCCGTCTGCGTACATTCCCACTGCCGTCTGATTAGTCCCACTGCCGTCTGATTAGTCCCACTGCCGTCTGATTAGTCCCACTGCCGTCTGATTAGTCCCACTGCCGTCTGATTAGTCACACTGCCGTCTGATTAGTCCCCCTGCTGCCTGATTACAGTCCCCCTGCTGCCTGATTACAGTCCCCCCTGCTGCCTGATTACAGTCCCCCTGCTGCCTGATTACAGTCCCCCTACCGCCTGATTACAGTCACACTGCCGTCTGATTACAATCACACTGCCGCCTGATTAGTCACACCGCCGCCTGTCTACAGTCACACTGCCGCCTGTCTAGTCACACTGCCGCCTGTCTACAGTCACACTGCCGCCTGTCTACAGTCACACTGCCGCCTGTCTACAGTCACACTGCCGCCTGTCTACAGTCACACTGCCGCCTGTCTACAGTCACACTGCCGCCTGTCTACAGTCACACTGCCGCCTGTCTACAGTCACACTGCCGCCTGTCTACAGTCACACTGCCGCCTGCCTACAGTCACTCTGCCGCCTGCCTACAGTCACTCTGCCGTCTGCCTACAGTCACTCTGCCGTCTGCCTACAGTCACTCTGCCGTCTGCCTACAGTCACTCTGCCGTCTGCCTACAGTCACTCTGCCGTCTGCCTACAGTCACACTGCCGTCTGATTACAGTCACACTGCATCTGTGTATAAGGCAGTGTGTTCTAAACAGACTGATCCAACAGGCACATAGGGCAGGCCCCGCTCCTCACTTAGTGCTTAGATAAAGTTCCGGCCAGTGGTATGACGCATTGTGCCCTGCACCTTATTTTAACCATGCCTTCTCTGTGCCCCCTTCCAGGATCTCCCTCAACACCCTGACTCTGAACGTCAAGAGCGAGAAGGTGTACACGCGGCACGGGGTCCCCATCTCCGTCACTGGCATAGCCCAGGTAAGGCACTTGTGGACCTGGCCCAAGTGTTCGGGTCAACCAGGGCTACATGGGGCACAGAGCGAGCAGAGAGGCATTGGTTCAGGCTCTGATGCTCGCAGCCAGGCTATCTGTCTCTCATGTTATAAAGATCTTACAAGCCCAGACAGCAGAGCTATCTCTCATGTTATAAAGATCTTACAATCCCAGGCAGCTGAACTATCTGACAGGTTGCAAACATCTTACAAGCCCAGACAACCCAGCAATCTCTCATGTTATGAAGATCTTACAGGCCCAGACAGCAGAGCTATTACAGGTTACACACATTCAACAGTCTCTGACAGTGGAGTTATCACTGAGGTGACAGTATTTACAGGCACAGTCAGTGGAGTTATTCCTCAGGTTAACGTTCACCTATGGAGGCGGGTGGTAATTTATAATCCATAGATATTATCCCTATATTTGGATTTAACTCCACTCAAATTGACAGGATCACTCCTGTGTGATTTTATACAAAATTCATCTTTATTAAACAGACTTCGGTAACCCCAGTTTGTTCTGGTACAATTCAAGTAAAAAGGGAGGCAAGGCTGCCTTGGTAGGTCAAGTCTCTGTAAGATCTTGGGCACGCTGGTAAAAGTTCTACTCTGGAA
The DNA here is from genome assembly GCF_964204655.1 of Triturus cristatus. Lineage (NCBI taxonomy): Eukaryota > Metazoa > Chordata > Amphibia > Caudata > Salamandridae > Triturus > Triturus cristatus. The sequence continues at coordinate 405,739,587 of NC_140579.1, read as the reverse complement.
TAAGATGGCAAAACATATAAATAAAAGAGAATGATTGGCTAATGACTTATTCCTCATGTTATACAGAGCCTAAAGGATAAAACATCCAAGAGTGACCTCAGATTAATAAAGTCTCTCATGTCCAGGTAAAAGGTATCCCAGATCTCCTACACTTAGATTTAAGATATCACAGGCTCTTTCAGATTACACAGATATTATGCAGACACCACAAGAATGCCTCTGGATACGCAGACCTTAGGACTCGAACAACTATCCATAATGGTTTTCAGATTTTAGAAACTCGGACAGCAGAGCTACCCCTCAAATTTTACACACTCAAGCTTCTGGTTTTTGCTCCACATCTAACTTCTCACCACCTTCTCTCCTTCCTCCCTCCCCCTTCCTTACCACTATGGCACCTGCTCCTTCACAGGTGAAGATCCAAGGGCAGAATAAAGAGATGCTGGCTGCCGCCTGTCAGATGTTCCTGGGGAAGTCAGAGAACGAGGTAGCCCACATCTCGCTGGAGACGCTGGAAGGCCACCAAAGAGCCATCATGGCCCACATGACCGTCGAGGTAAGGCCTTCTGTGGCTACTTGTGAGGCGTCCCACCCACTCTGTCCATCTCCTCCACCTGATCTATTTCATGGTCCATAGCAGGCGCCGTGTGGCGGAACCACCTCTCTGGTGGTGGCCAACCATGCAGACCGTGTCTTCCTGTTTTACCTCTTATCATGGGGTGTCTCCAAGGCTTGTATGTCCAATCATCAACGACCGTAGAGTGAGAGCGCAGAGGCGGCTCTGGAATGGAGCACAGCTCGGTCGGTGTAGGTTTCAGGGCTGTTGATGTGAGTTTGTGACTAAGGCCCTTTAGAGCACGGATAGCCTCTTGCCACTGAGAACACGGGAATCGATTACCACGAAAGAGCAGCTGCGTGATGATCATACAAACAGATGAGTGTGGATTCATGAGCATCAATCAATCAATCAAACATTTGTAAAGCGCGGCACATCACCTGTGAGGATCTCAAGTCACTGGAGCTGTAGGCTGCTGAGTGGTGGTTTGTTCATTCAAACATCCAGGTCTTGAGCTCTTTCCTTAATTGCGGGAGCAACAGTACGGTGCTGATGTGCAGGGGGAGATTGTTCCACGCCTTGGCTGCCAGGTCCGAAAAGGAGCGTGCTCCCCTGTTAGTTTGGCGGATCCGGGGGTGTCTGAGGGAGAAGAGGAGGATCGAGGGTGTCTTGTTGGTTGGTGAAGGTCAGACATTTGTTGATGTTTGGTGGTCCTTCATTGTGCAGGACTTTGTAAGCATGGGTCAGCATCTTTAACTGTTATCTCTTCTGAATCAGGAGCCAGTGTAGTTTCCTGAGATGGGGTGTGATGTGGATCCTTCTGGGGAGGTCGAGGATGAGTGTTGCCACTACGTTCAGTATTGTCTGGAGTCTCTTTAGGCGGCGTGCAGTGATTCCTATGTAGAGTGTGTTCCGTTAGTCTAGTCCGCTGGTGATGAGCGCCTGTGTGACTGCCTTCCTGGTGTTCACTGGGATCCACCTGAAGTTCTTGTGGAGCTTCCGAAGGGTGTGGAAGCAGGCTGATGAGACTGCTTCTACTTGTTTTCTACCATTTAGGAGCCGGTGGCACCTGCTGACTGTCCAGCAGGAGTCTGGCTTCCAGCGCTGCTGTCCTACCATCTCTTCCTGTCCCATGGTGTAAGCTCACAGTAGATCCCATGTGGCGCGAGAGCTCTGTGGTCACGCTGCACCCGGAGAGACTTTTTAAGAACACTTTTTTTTTTTAAACCTGTTTTTATTGACATTTTGTATTTACTGTGACATTTTGCAACATGTGACAGGGTATCCATCAACATATCCTGAACTTCGGAATAAATGCATTGTTCGTCGTGCAGTTATTAGTCCAATGCCTTGCCTGTGTGGACGTGATCCTGTGTAAAATTTCTGAACAGAATTGGGTTGGATTCGAACTGGGGAGGGAGAGGGGGAGTCCATGGAGTTTTTGGGTACTGGCGTCGTCGGTGGTCGCGGGGTGACATATGCACTGGTGGACGTGGGTCCACGTACTTCTAGGGGCCGGCAGCCGGGGGGGATGGATGGGATCATGGTTGGCCTGGCCTCCAGGTCCGATCGTTCAGTGGGACGTATAGCATAGTGCTGATAAACTAATGCTGCCTGTATGTGTTATGTGAGGGGGACTGGCGTCCGTGATCTATCTTTACTTCTTCCACTGTGAGGAACAGTGGTGCAGTGATCGGATCATACGTGACAAGGTTCATCGTCACTGTGGGACGTTGCATGTCCTTTAGGTTTAGACACTAGGGCACTGGTTACTCCCCATTGTAAAACAAAGGGAATTGGAGACCGTCCCATTGGATCGCTTCTAGCAACGTTTCATCAAGTAATGACAAACCTTGTGTGATACTGAGCGTAGAAAATAACTTACTGCAAGTGCTTGTTAATAAGTGCATCAGGAATGGTAGAAAGAAATCTCAAACCCCTCATGCCACCATTTCCTAAAATGTTCTAAAGGGCCTGGTTGGGGTAGCTATGTGCATCTCCTTCCATGTGGGAAGGTGGGTTGGAAATGTAAGCAGAATAACTCTGGGTCATAGATCAGTAGGTTCTTCGAACCTAGAAGCCAAGACTGTGCGGGTCACTGTGGCCTTCCAGGCCACTCATGTCTGCTAGTCTCCTGCAAACATCTCCCCCTGTGAGCTTGGCCTGATCCCTAACGTTAACCCGTTGACATGACATCCTCTCTGGCCATCCCCCGTCTTCTGTAAATGTGTTTCGTCCTTCTTCCCTGTTGGTTTTGTTCCCTCACCTTTTCTTGCTTCTCTCTTTCCAGGAGATCTACAAGGACCGGCAGAAGTTCTCGGAGCAGGTTTTCAAGGTGGCGTCATCGGACCTGGTGAACATGGGCATCAGCGTGGTCAGCTACACTCTGAAGGACATTCACGATGATCAGGTAGGGACGTGGCATCTTTGCCTACAGTGGGAAGAGGGTCTCTAGAGGTGGGCACTGCACTGCCACCAGTGTAGATCATGCTGGAGGCACCTGATAGGTTCTTGGGAGGCAGAGGCCGAGTGTTCTTCAAAGCCATATTACCTGCACTCGCTCGGGAACATATACATATTACCCTTCCCCACCTCTCTTGTGATTATCTGTGTTAAATCTTAGTTATATTTCTATCTCTCTTCATACCCATGCTAAGTGATTTGTGGGCAGGAAGTACTCTGCTCTGTAGTTTGTGCTTGGTTGGAAGTGTGTAGGCTGGCAGTGTGGGTTCTGTGGGAAGCTTTTTGTGTTGTGTGTAATGGCCGTAATGGTGCTCTTACCTTGCCATTTGTTGCTACGTTGAGTGTGTACTACATCAAAGAGGAGGATGGAGGGTTTTAGTTTTCAATTAATGCTGTGTTTGGCTGGAAGGATGCAGTTTGCTGGTCTGGCCTGTGTGTGACATGTTTCAATGCCATGTGTGTGAGAAAGTGCAATCTTTCTTGCATGGTATGCCCCCACTTTTTGCTGAATTGCTGAATGTACTTTGACTGAGTGTGCCCAGGACTCCTGCCAATCAGGTGTCCAGGGCCTATGTTCCTTCCCTACAAAAACCTCAAACCCAAATTGGCAAACCCTGGCCACATGTCAGCCCCTGGTAAATGGTACGCTAGGTACCCAGGGCCTTGTGACTAGGGAAGGCCTCTAAGGGCTGCAGCACTCATTGTGCCACCGTTAGAGGCCCTGTACCCTAACACACACACACACACTGCCCTTGCAGGCTGAGTGTCTGGGTACAAGACAAAACAAAGAGTCGACATGGTACACATCCCTGTGTGCCATGCCCACCACCTACACTGCCCTGGCATACATCAGTCACCCCTCTAGCTGGGTGCCCTATGCCAGTGGTGTGGGCACAGGAGCATGAGCCCTGTGCCCTACAGTACCCAGGTCCATTCCTGGGCCCTGTAAGTGCAGTGCTGCCATTTAAGAGTAAATGGTGCTGAGAGCTCGTCAAACACTAACTCCGCAGCACCATAATGGCAACACTGAAGACTGAGAAGTTTGGTATCAAACTTCTCAGCACATTAAACCCGCACTGATGCCAGTTTGGGATTTAATGTACCAAGCACCACAGAGGGCATCTTAGAGATGCCCCCTGAAACCTAACCTACAATCCACGTCTGGTCTGAGAGGCAGCCTAGGCTGCCACACAGCAGACATGTTGCTGGACCCCTGGGTTGGAGAGCCCCTGCTCTCCTGGGCCTGCAACAATGCACATCCTGGGAGAGGTGCTAGGTCTCCTCCCCCAGGATGGACAGGGGAAAGCTTCAAAGGCATGCCGCCTCTTTGAGCTTCCCCAGGTCACTTGCAGCCCCCACTCTGGCGGGAAGCCTGGCCGGAAACCCCAAATAAGGACAGGGGATGTGCCAGCCTGCCAACCCCACCTCTCAGGTGGGGGAGGCGAGGTGAAGCACATCTCCTGGCGCTCGCCATCTTGAAGATGGGAGGCCCAACCTAATCAAGACTAGGCTACTGCCCCCATCCCACAGGAGAGTGGCAGAATAGGAGGTTTACCCACCCCAGGACAGGGACCCATTGGTCCCTGCCCTTTACCTACCTGTAACGCCCCTAAATCTAGTATTTAGGGGCACCCTGAACCTTCCTTCCCCAGATTCTAGATTCCAAAATACAAAGAAGAGCAAGAAGAAAGAAGACCTGCCGTGCAGCTGCAAAGAAGAGGAAGACACAAACTGCTTTGGCCCCAGCCCTACCGGCCTGTCGACCCTCGAACCTGCTCCTGCTACATCCCGGCACCTCTTGTGGCCAGCAACCTCACAAACCCCGGAGGACCTGGCTACCTTTTGGCTCTAAGCACCTGGGACTCCCATGAGCAGAGGCTCTGCTCAAAATCAGCTTCTAATCCCTGGCAGCAGCCCGGAACCGCGAACCATGCACACTCTGCACCCGCCAAGCCTGGTCTGTGCCAGAGTGAACAAAGACCACGAGGACGACCCCCCGGCGACTGTGACCCCGAATACAGCACGCAAGGATTCACCTCGACGCTCCGGACGATGCCTGCAGCCTCAGAACCAGGTACCCCCCCAACTGCGATCAACGGAGGGTAAAATTTCCCGACACCAAAAGGCACCCCTGCACCCAGCGCCCTGCGGCCCCCTGTGCCCAACTCCTAGGTACCTACCTATCATCCAACTACCCAACTTACCTCTCGAAGTGGTGGTGGCACCTGAAGAATCTTCGTCCCCGAGCTTGCAGCCTTTTTCCAACCAGGAGCTTTCCAATTGAAATCAATTGAGCACCCGAAGGCTCAAAAGCACCCTGCACCCAGCCGCCCGAGTGGCCCTGGCAGTGTAACCTCTACACCTATCTACTTCCCCAGTTGCCCTGAGCAAGTGACCAGGAGCACAGCTCCCACAGCCGCGTGGCCTGCTAGTCAGCAGCCACCAACCAAGGCCCCCCTGCCTCCCATGGGATAACATTGGGCCTAACTCACTCTGCACCCGGCTGCCCCTGCGCCGCTGAGGGTGTTACAACTGTACCTACCTGACCCTGGGAGACCCCGAAGTCTGTGCCCAGAACCTTAACTTTGCCAGTCGAGTACTTACCCAGCAGCCGATAACTCCATTTTCTCCATAGGGTAACATTGACTGGTTTCTTCTGAAATTTCTTCTGAGTGTGGAGTTTCTAAAACTTAAAATACTCACCAAAAATCAGCCGAGTACGAAAACGAAAATACTCACCTGCTTTTAGGAGAGATCCCAGTGCTGGATCTTGGTGCCCCGCACTGACACTGAAAAATATTCACAACCGTACCTACCAGTAACCCAATTTTCTTCCATAGGAAACCATTGACTGTTCTTCTGTGAAATTTCTTCTAAGTGTCGATTTTTGCAAACTTTAAATATTCTTTAAAAATCGTCCTAACTGTGAAAACGTAATTACTTACCTGTTTTAGATAGAGATCCCAGTACTGAGTCTAGGAGCCCAGTACTGGATTACAAAAGTAACGAGAACCTACTTTACATGTAACTTGAATTTTCTTCCATAGGGAAACTGACTGTTTTTCTATGAAATTTCTTCTAAGTGTCAACTTTTAAAATAGCTAAATATTGCTTAAAAATCACAACAGTATCTAAGTCGACTTTTATCACTTGTTTCTAAGAACTGTCCCAGGACTGAATCTAGGATCCAGTCCTGGAGTTACAAAAGTAATCCTGAAAGTAATCTATTGCAAATAACTTAAAACTTCCATTGAGCTCAATGCATTATTGTGTTTGAAATTGTGTTGCCTATTGCAACAACCTGTAACCAGTATTCACAAAAGTCAATTGCATATTGCAAAAGTATTTACCTAAAGCATCTCATTCTGAGAAAGTATATTTTAATACCTATTGTTGGTTCTAAAATAAAACAGACATATATTTTTTATATAAACCATTGGCCTAGAGTTCAGCTATTGAGTGTGTGAGACCATTTGCTGACTGAGTGTGTACAACAAATGCTTTACACTGTCCTCTGATACTGCCTTACTGCTTGAACAAGCTACCACTTTAGACAGTAAGGTTATATCTAACTTTAGCCTCTGCCAAACCTCTGGGGACTGTGGACTCTGCACACACTGTACCTATTTGGGAACAGTATATACAGAGCCACTTTCTCACAATGTGTGCCACGCAATGGGTTGTTTTCCTAGTGTCTCAGTGGTCATATAATATCTGCTCGTATGTTTGGAGAGGAGCGATAGTTAGTGAGAGTGTGGCCTTGCCATACCCTCCTTTCGGGAAGGTTTGGTTCTAGATCTTGGAGGACAGCATGCAGTTTCCTGTTCCAGTCACACCCTTCTTGTGATGCTGAATGGTTATGTTTGTTGGGTTGGTTAGGAAAGCATCAACAGTAGGGTGTTTTGGGTCTAGAGTGAAGAGTTCAATTGTGGGAGAATATTGCGAGTTCTACTGGGATGAAGTTTGGAGCGCAGCTGTAGGTGGGCAGGTAGGTGATGCATAGTGGCTTGAAGAGCAGAATCTGGCAACGAGTAGCCAGTGAAGGTCTATGGTATTGTGATCCCGCAGGCAGATATGTAGTAGATATGGCTACCGCATTGTGGATTCTTTGATGTAGGAAGAGTGGGTCACCTAGTTGGAGGCCGGGTGTGATGGTACTAGGTAGATAGTAGAATGGAGCTTCTGTGGGAACTATAGGTGTAGGAAGATGCAATGAAGTTTGTACGGTGTAGAAGGCACTTCTTATAACTTGGTTCACTTCAGGGACTACTTCTCACTTGCTAATCCTATATTTGCTAATTTCCTGCCCCACACCCCCCTCTACTAGGATTGCTTGAACTCTCTCAACTGCTGTTTACGTATTCCTTCTTTTCGCCATTCTCTTAGGATTACCTGCACTCGCTGGGAAAAGCCAGGACGGCACAAGTTCAGAAAGATGCCAGAATGGGAGAAGCAGAAGCGAAACGTGATGCAGGCATTAAGGTGAGACCATCTGGGTGCCGTGGAAATTGAGTGTGGGCACATCTGTGTCTAGATTTATTGATCTTTGAAAATAGCAGGACACATCTCCCTCAGACCTTCTTACCTGCCTCCCACAGCGCCATCACCACATCTTTTTTCGTCTAATTTTGTAATATCGTCAGATGTCTGCGATCTGTGAGCTAAGCCTTCGTTTTAACCTTGGCTCTCTTACTTTCTCCATTCCATGGTGACATTATGGAATTCTAAATGATATTCTGAAGGTTATGACTACCCTACAATGACCTACGGAGAGAAAGTGCACACATCGTTCGCACAGACATGATCACAGTTAAAAAGAAAGCACAGGAGCATAATACTTGTTAGTCTAACCTGAGGACATACCCTGTTTTGAGTAAAATTAGGACATTATCCAGATGTATTCCTTTTCCACTTCTGCCAAACAATTCTGATATACTGGTAATTGGAATGTGTGCCTTCTAAGAGCTGTACCAGGTGCTCTAGGAACTGTCCTAGGTGCCTTGAGCTACAGTGTCAAAGAGCTGGACCCAAGCCACTCACTCTACCGCCTCCTTTTTGCTTCTTCCCACTGACAGTCCTGTGTATATACAGTTTCTAGTGTTGACCACTCTTGAGAGAACCCTCTTCTGCTCATGGTTGGGTTGGTCCCTTGTAGGAAAGTGGGTTTCTGTCCCACTTTTTGCCAGACTACTGATGCACTTTTTCTTGGTGTGCCCTGGGTTCCTGCCAATCAGCTTCCCAGGGCCTGTGTTCTTTCCCCAAAAACAAACCGAATTGGCATCTCTGGCCACATGTCAGCCCCTGCTAAATTGTACCACAGGTACCCAGGGCACTGTAACCAGAGAAGGTCTCTAAGGGCTGCAGCACTTATTGTGCCACCCTTAGAGGCCCTGTACCCTGACACTCACACACTGCCTTTGCAGACTGAGTGCCTTGGTGCAGAACAAAGTGAAGAGTCGACATGGCACATATCCCTGTGTGCCATGCCCACAAACCACTGCCCTGGCATACATCAGTCACCCCACTAGCTGGGTGCCCTATGCCAGTGGTGAGGGTACAGGAGCATGAGCCCTGTACCCCTACAGTGCCCAAGTCCATTCCTGGGCACTGAAGTGCAGTGCTGCCATTAAGAGTATATGGTGCTGGGAGTTTGTCATTACGAACTCCACAGCATCATAATGGCTACACTGAAGACTGGGAAATTTGGTATCAAACTTCTCAGCACATTAAACCCACACTGGTGCCAGTGTGGGATTTAAAGTAAAATGCACAACAGACGGCATCTTAGAGATGCCCCCTGAAATTCGACCAACTACTAGTGACCTGACTGAGTGGCTGCTTAGGCTGCCACCACCAGACATGTTTCTGGACCCCTGGGTCGAGAGCTCACTGCTCTGAGGCCTGAAACAATGCACATCCTGGGATGAGGTGCCAAGCCTCCTCCCCCAGGATGGCCAGGTTTCACGAAGGAGAGACTTCAAAGGCATGCCGCCTTTTGTGAGCCTCTCCAGACCAATTGCTACTTTCAGCAACTGGTCCCCACTGGTTCTACCCCCACTTTGGGCGGGAGAACCGGTGGGAAAACAAGTGAAGAAAAGAGGTGTGCCCACCTCTGCCAACTCCACCCGTCAGGTGGGGGAGGCGAGGTGAAGCACAATCTTGAGGCCTCGCCATCTTGAGGTTGGGGGACCCAGCCAACCAGGGACAGGCTCCTGCCCCCCTCCCACTGGAGAGTGGCAGAATAGGGGGTGTACCGACCCCAGGGAAGGGACCCATTGGTCCCTGCCCTTAACCTACCTGTAACGCTCCTAAATTTAGTATTTAGGGACCCCCTGAACCTTCCTTCCTCGGATCCAGCAGCCACAAGAAAAAGAAGAGAAGGACGAGAAACCGTGCAGAGCTAAGAAGAGGACGACGCCCACTGACTTGGCCCCAGCCCTACAGGCCTGTCTCCCCTCGAACCTGCTCCTGTAAAACCCAGACGTGTCCAGCGGACAGCAACCTCAAAAACCCCAGAGGACCTGCCTGCCTTCACTTACCAAGCTGTTTCTCCCATGAACACTGTACGTGTTTGAACTGCAGCTTCTGGTGCCAGCCAGGAACCGCGAATCCAGCCCACACTGCACCCGCCGAACCCGGCCCGAGCTCGAGTAGAAAAATACCACGAGGAGGTCCCCCCGGCGATCCTGACCCGAGATCCGGCGACTCCTGACCTGCCTCAAGTCTTCAGACGACTCCTGCAGCCTCAATCCAGAGGACCCCCCTACCGTGACCAGAGCGGGTAAGAAAATACGACGTCCCAAGGCACCCCTGCACCCGATGCCCCACAGCCTTGTGTGCCCAACCCAGCGTTGCCTAACCAACCCTCAACATCCCAACTTACCCTTCGAAGTGGTGGTCACTCCTGGAAGATCCTCGTCCCCGAGCCTGCAGTGTTTCTTTGTCAAGGAGAATCTCCATTGAAATCAACGGGGCACCCGACCTCAAAACAGCACCCTGCACCAGGCCGCCCTACTGCTGCTGAGGGTGCCCCCTTGGTGCTAACTTGGTCCCCAACTTTCCCTGAGCTTAACCCTAGGAGCTTTAGTCCCACAACCCCGTGGCCTGCTTACCCGCAGCCGCCAACCGGAGCCCCCCTATCCTCCATTGGATAACATTGGGCCTCAACACTCTGCACCCGGCCGCCCAAGTGCCGTCTGAGTGCCGCTGAGGGTGCAACAACAGTGCATCACTGACCCTGGGAGACCCCTGAGTCTAACCCCAGGACCCTAACTCCAAAGACCGATTACCTACCTGGAAACCGATAACCTCTTTTTCCTCATAGAATAACATTGACACCTTTTCACCCAAAAAGTTTGTAATTGTCGACTTTTGAAAACTGAGAATATTCCTTAAAAATTACCCGATTAACAAAAACGCATTTTCTCAACTGTTTTCAGGAAATGTCCCAGTGCTGAATCTAGGTATCCAGCACTGAGTAAGAAAAGTATCGTTAAAGTAACTTACCTGCTAAGTGAATTTCCTCCCGTAGGATAACATTGGTGATTCTATGTGAAAGTGTCAACTTTTGAAATACAATAATATTCTTTAAAAATCGTACCTCTAAGTAAAATGAATTTGCTCAACTGTTTTCTGGAAATGTCCCAGTGCTGAATCTAGGATCCAGCCCTGTGTTAGCAAAAGTAATCTGAAAAGTAATCAATTGCATTTTACTTAAAAAGCCCATCTATTTGAATGTACTATACCTGCAAAGTATTGCAGACTGCGTACTTAAACTGTAACCAAAATCAGTACAAGTTATACTGCAATTTTGAACTGTGTTCATACAAGTAATCTACTACTGCAAAGTATTTTTATGCTTACATGTGCCAGGCTTGCTTGGTTCTAGAAATAAAACAGTATATTTTTTATACAAAAACCATTGGCCTGGAGTTCAGTTCTTGAGTGTGTGAATTCATTTGCTGACTGTGTACATCAACTGTTTAACACTGTCCTCTGATACTGCCTTACTGCTCGACCAAGCTACCACTTTAGAGAGTAAGGTTTTATCCAACTTTAACCTCTCCCAAACCTCTGGAGACCCTTGGACTCTATACACACTGTACCTCATTTTGGTGCAGTATATATAGATCCAGTTTCTTACATCCCTCTTCTAATCTCTGCTCTCCTCTTTCCCTCTTCAGGAAGCAAGTCCCTCTTCTAATCTCTTTTCTTCTCCTTGCCTCTTCAGGAAGCAAGTCCCTCTTCTAATCTCTGCCCTCCTCCTTGCCTCTTCAGAAAGCAAGTCCCTCTGCTAATCTCTGCCCTCCTCCTTGCCTCTTCAGGAAGCAAGAACCTCTTCTAATCTCTGCCCTCCTCCTTGCCTTTTCAGGAAGCAACTCCCTCTTCTAACCTCTGCCCTCCTCCTTGCCTCTTCAGGAAGCAAGTCCCTCTTCTAATCTCTGCCCTCCTCCTTGCCCCTTCAGGAAGCAAGTCCCTCTTCTAATCTCTGCCCTCCTACTTGCCTCTTCAGGAAGCAAGAGCCATGCAGGAGAAGGTGTCAGCTCAGTACATCAGCGAGATCGAGATGGCGAAGGCCCAGCGGGACTTTGAGTTGAAGAAAGCAACCTATGACATCGAGGTGAACACGAGGAAGGCAGAGTCAGACCTGGCCTACCAGCTGCAGGTGAGTTACCTAGGCAGGAATCAAGGGCGAGGCTGAGAATCTGTGATTGATGCCAAGGATGAAGCACCGTGGTGGGGGGAGAAGGCTAGAGTCACCGGTGTGTTTTGTTTTGGGGCTCTAAGTCAAATGTGTTGTCAGTCCCTGAGTGAGAAAGCGTTCTTGGAAATAAATCCCTGTGTGCCTTGTGACCCTCAGCTCAGTATTATCACACTACAGCCAGTAATGAGGAAGATAGCTCTTTGGAAACCTGTGCTTGACTTCAGTCTAGAAGTGACACAAGTCTAGCACTTCCCAATTTAATAGCAATTTAACAATTTGTAGGTCCACAGTTTAACACTAGACTCGAAAGGATTTCTTAAATGATTTAAAATTAGTGTTCAAGGCTTGTGTGGCTGGCGATACACATGCTCTGCATTCTTCCGCCATCTAATGTTGGGTCCAGATCTGTGCAAGATGTTTTGCAGCATGAATCCTTTTCTGGGTTCATATGCTGTGCATTTTTCCGCCATCTAGTGGTCTGGTTTGGAATGGTCTTTGTGTTTTTTTTTTTTTTTTTGCTTGGGGCGGCGTCTAACACCATTTGGTGCTAGGTTTATCCCTTGTGTGTCGTCAGACTGCGCACCGGAAGTTCCTGTGTGGTAGCCATCTTCAGATTCTTTTTTCCGTTGTTGGGTCTGGAAGCAAAGGGAGACACTCTGAAGTTTTGGATGAAATCCACGAAAGAATAAAGGAATTTGAGTGAAAAAACCATTGTTCATCGACTGAGAAGACACCGTAGAAGGAGAAAGACCTCCGGACTCCTTTCTGTCGGGCAACCCCGACAGAGCAACAACGGAAATGGGTCAAAAGAGGGCGAGGTAGGGGCCATGGAAAATCCCCCCTTTCAAATTCTCACCAAAGTGCCACCACAAGTTTGCACAGTGCGATTCACACAACGTTTGTAACCTCAGCCAGCCGAGGGATCACAAGGATAAAGAGTGTGAGGCCTACGCAGTGTTCATGTTCAAGGTACGCCGAAAGCAGAGGGAGGACCATCAAGCAGTCATGGTCCAAAGCCAGAAACAACCATTGCTGAGGGACTTTGGCCTCTCAAACAATGAGGATGACCAGGGAGTGCCCACAGAATCGACACAGGGGTCAGACATCGAGATCCTCGAAGGGGACGTCGAGAAGAGGCGTACCGCGAAGAAGGCGACAAAAGGCAGAGAAAAAAACAGACAAGGTAAGAAACCATCAACTGTCGGAAACCAAGAGCCACAAAAAGAAGGCACAAAAACAGCCCAGGCGTTGAAGAAAATGACGACCAAGGGTTAGCCGTGACCAAGAGAACCCCACGGTTCCCACACCAGGGCTACTGACGAGGGAAGATCGTCGAAACCGACGGAGGCAAGCGCCGAATGAGAGCCCGCGAAGGAGAAGCCCACAAACTCTGAGCCAGAAACCACCACACCCAAGAAGAGGATCTCCCCGGCCTCAGACGCCGAAAGGGGCCTCGAGGTGGAGAAAAAGAAGAGACGCCTCGAAGCGGAAATGGCAGCACTCAACGGAAGGAGGAGTTCAACGAGGCACTGAAGGAATTTTGAAGAAGAGAAAGATATCATCAAAGCTCTGGCATCCCCCGAACTGCACAAAGAAAATGTCGAAGAGGAGCTCGATGCTCCAGAAGAGGTGGAAGCCTTAGGGACTTTCAAGGAAGAATGGAATGATCTTGACACAGAAAGCCCAGAAGAGGAGGTCAGTAGCTATCGCTCGCAGGCTTCGCCACCAGACGACATAGACTTCTACAACAGTCTCCTGAAGAGAGCAGCTGATACCTTCAAGGTCCCCCCTTAGAGGAGGAGAAAGGAGACTCCTGCTTCCTCCTAGAGACATTGGTATCATTCACCAAGGGGACACAATACTTTCCAATGCTACCAAGCTTTCTGGATCGGGGCAAGGATTGCTTCAAGGCGCCTGCCTCAGCAAAGGGGGTAACCCAAAGGTTGAGAAAAAATACAAACCCTCCACAAAGGATGCTAAATACATTCAGGAGAACAAAGTGTCAGACTCCATCATTGTCACCACAGCAAGAAGGAGCAACATTCACTACTCCACTGGCCCACCCCCAGAGAGAGAAAGCAAAAGAATGGACATGGTGTTGAGAAAGATGGAGAGGGAGGCAGCAAGACAATTTCGCATTGCAAACTCCAGTGCCCGCCTGAACAGGTATGGCCACCAACAATGAAATGACATTGAAGAACTGATGAACAAGCTCCCAGAAGAGGATAAAAAGAGAGCAAAATCCATCATACAAGAGGGAAAGAACATAGCAAATGCCTGCCTGAAATCAGCCCTTGACGTAGCTGATACAGCCAACAGACAAATGTGCACAGGCACAACGTTAAGAAGGTACGTCTGGCTCCGAATAGGCTTCAAGCAAGAGGTCCAAACCTCAATTATTAAAAAAACCCTTCACAGGAGATGCCCTGTTTGGAAGTGAGGTGGATGAATCCCTACAACAAATAAAGGACAATGAGGTGGCCAGGGCTATGTGAGCCCTGCAACAGAGGGGCACCTTCAAGGGGGAAGGTTTTAACCTCAGAAGACCTACAGGAAGGGAAGTCTTCTCAACAGGCCAACAAAATCAAACTCAAGCCGGCGGACAACAATCAAACCAGCAGTCAGGATACCAAGCCTGGCAACAGCAACCATGGCAGCCCTTTCAGGGCAGAGAAAGAGCCAGGGGACAACCCTCGAGAGAGAGGGGGAGGAGCAAACTCCAAGTGTCTTGCCCACAACAAAAGACCCCCACACACCACCAGTGGGAGGCAGAGTAGTGCATCACCTACTTCAATGGAAAAATATCACCAAAGGCACTTTCATTTTAAACGTGGCACGTCACAGCTATTGTATGGAACTAACAAACAAACCCCATCAAATCCACCAAGAAAGCAGAAAGTCCAAGGAACAGAACTCTTACAATTGAGACAAGAAATAATGGATCTCTTACAAGAACAAGCAGTAGAGAAGCACTTCAAAGGAAACTATTCACCTTACATCTTGGTACCAAAGCAAGATCTCACGCTAAGACCCATCTTAGACCTCGGATTCATAAACAAATTCATTTGCACGCAGCATTTCAAAATGTCAACACTACAGGAAGTAATCCCACAGCTGGAAAAAATGGGATTTTATGGCAACAATAGATCTAAAGGACGCCTATCTACACATCCCCATTGTGAGAAAGTGCCCTCTTTCTGCATGGTTGACCCCACTTTTTGCTGATTTGCTGATGTACTTTGACTCCTGTGAACACCGGATTTGTTAATCTCTAACCTCTGGCCTTGGCCAGAAACCACGAATCCGCACCACTCTGCACCCGCCAGCCACAACCTGAGGTCTAGTGGGCAAACACCGCGAGGAGGTCACCCCGGCAATCCTGACCTGAGATCCGGTGACCCCTGACCTGCCTCAAGCCTCCTGCCGACGCCTGCAGTCTAAATCGAGAAGGCCCCCCTAACCGCGACCAGGAGCTGGTAAGAAGATCCGACCCCAAAAGGCACCCCTGCACCCAACGCCCCACGGACTTGTGTGCCCAAACTGATGGTGCCTAACCAATGTCCAACTTACCTCTTGAAGTGGTGGTTGCACCCATAAGACCTTCGTCCCCAAGCCTGCAGTGTCTTTGCAAACCGGAGGTTCTCCATTGAAAACAGGGCGCCCGACGTCGAAACAGCCCCCTGCACCCGGCCGCCCTAGTGCCGTTGAGGGTTCACCTTTGGTGCTAATTTGCTTCCCCATTTGCCCTGAGCTGAAGTCCAGGAGCTTTGCTCCCACAACCAAGTGGCCTGCTTGCCAGCAGCCACCAACCCGAGGCCCCCTATCCCTATTGGATAACATTGGGCCTCATCACTCTGCACCCGGCCGCCCTAGTGCCGCTGAGAGTGTAACTAGAGTGCATCCTTGACCCTGGGGGACCCCTGAGTGTAACCCCAGAACCTCAACTCCCACTACCAAATACTTACCTCAAAACTGATAACACTATGTTCGAGTAATATGAGCTGCAGATTGTACACTGTGCATAGATTGCCATCTGGTGTTGGGCTTGGGTGTTTGCATGTTGTTTTTGTCTTCGAAGAAGTGTTGTAGTCACGAGACTGGTGACTCCTCCTTCGGTCGACAGTGCGCATGGGCGTCGGCTCCATCGTTAGATTGTTTTTTCCCGCCATCGGGTTTGGATGTGACTTGGTGTGCTCCAGGTCTGTGTCGTTATCGAACCCCCTTTCGACGCGCAATCACAGTTAACAGACTGTATTGTCTTGATCGCATTCCTTTCGACGTGCACCCTTGACAACTTTCAAATAAACTTTGACGCCTGCGGACTTTGACGTGGACCGCTGGGCCTACCCGTGCCGGTAAAGATGGACGTCGATGGAATACTCCCTTTAAGAAATGTCCCAAGTGTGGTGCTAAATTCCCACACTCTGACTTTCATCCTGTCTGTAATCTGTGCCTCTCTCCAGAACATCGAGAGGACGATTGCGAGACTTGTCTATCCTTCAAATCCAATAACACCATCCAGGATCCTCTAGCTCGACGCCACGAGATGTCTCGAGGCACAGGTTCCATTCCGGACATCTTCCACCCAGGTCATGATAGCCTTCCGGAGCCAGAACAGGAAGAACAGGTCCTGGACTCTGAAGCAGACGTCTCCGACGCCAAAGATGATATCACCCCGCTCAAAGGAACGTGAGTACCGAGACCCCCGCCCCTCCCAAGTCCATAACAAAGGCTCCAGTGACACCTTCGCCTCCTGGCTCAGGTACACACCGTACAAAAACTTTGAGCGCCCCGCCGCCGAAGGACAAAGAAAAGTCTGCCGGCTGGAGCCAACACCCCGGTCCCGAAAAGTAATCTTCGGCACCGACAGCTCAGTCGTCCGAGATGCCGCGCCCTCCTCCGTCGACACCGGATAAACATTCGGCACCAAAACCGACAAAAGATCCCTCGGCACCGAAGCAACCGGAAAAAATGTCGGCACCCTAGCAGCCGGATAAGGCATCAGCACCAAAGCAGCCGGATAAGACCTCGCCACCGAAGCACACAGAAAAGACTTTAGGCACCGAAAACATTAAAGGACAAATCTCCCATAACTAAGCCTCCTAAACAAACCCCTCCGGAGCCGAAACAACCCGCACCGAAGGCCTTGGAACCAGGGAAAGCTTCTGTACCGGACACTGTCACTAAACAGCCAAGAACAGTTTCCAAGGAGAAATCTTCTACACCAAAGAAAACTATCGATTCCGAAGACCTTTTTTTCCCCAATCTGTAACAAACTACCATCTTAAATCACCCAAAGACTGGTCATGTAGTTACCAAGCTACCTACAAAGAGGAAACCAGAACATTTGCCACATGCTCCAGTTCCTCCAAAGAAATTACACATAGCTACTAATACTTTACCACCACCTTCACCTCCTCCACAAATTAACCCTAATTTACTCATTTCTCCAGCACAGTCTCCACAACCAGAGGATAGTGACGATGCACAGGAGGATGGGCAAGAAGATGAAGACATAGTACCATTAGACACTGAGGATCCGGATGACCCACCACAGGATCCAGACCCATGGCATGACTAGAATACTGATCCTGATCTAACTAATGATCCGGATTTCTATCCCTCAAAACCATCTCCGCCAGATGACCATGTGGGTTTTGCTCAACTAATCAATAGGGCTGCAACATACCATGGAGTCAAACTACTCTCAGATCCTAGAGAAGAGGATTTTCTGCTAGAGACCTTTGATCAACCACAGAAATCTACTCCTGTCTTGCCCATGCTAAAAGGTCTTCTTAGACACGCTCCTGAGGTGTTCAAGGACCCAGTTAGAGCTCGGGTTCTTAACCCCAGAATAGATTTTTAAAAAAGTATAAGGCAGCTCCCACTGACCCCATATACATCAATGGTCAAATTCCTTTAGATTCACTGGTTGTAGCCAATGCACGTAAGAGGGCAAACTCTCAGGGGTCAGGTGACACACCACCTCCTGATAAAGAATCTAAATTATTAGAAGCATTAGGCAAACGTATGGCGTTTCAAGCCGCAAACTCCTGGAAAATAGCCAACACACAATCCCTTCTGGCAAGATATGATAGGGCCCATTACGATGAGCTGGAAAAGCTCATTCAACACCTACCTCAACAATATAAGGACAAAGCCAATGACCTTATACAGGAAGGCAAACTAATAACTAATACATCCATCAAATGCGCGCTCGACGCAGCAGACACCGCATCCCGCGCAGTAAATACCAGTGTTTTGCTACGCAGACACGCCTGGCTCAGGGTATCTGGTTTTAAATAAGAGGTACAAAATACCATCCTTAATCAGCCCTTTGACCAGGAGCACCTCTTTGGCACTGCAGTGGACACATCTTTAGAAAAGATAAAAAAGGACACAGAGACTGCCAAGTCTATAGGAGCCCTACAGTCACCCTCTACTAGAGGCTCCTTTTGCTGTTCCTTCTATAGAGCAGGCTCCAAGACAAATAACACCCGAACACCTGGCCTCATCAGAAAAAAGTCCCAACCAGGGCTACATTTCCAGAGGATACACTAGAGGAGGTCACAGGGGGAACAACAACAAGGGTAGAGGCAGGGGTAACAACACCCGCAACTCCCCTAATACCAAACAGTGAATTCCCTGCGCTTCCCCCCCCAATCATCTCACTCCTGTCGGGGTCACCTCTCACAGTTCCTACCTGTCTGGAATTCCATCACAACAGACAAGTGGGTAAGACAAATTATCCAGTATGGTTATTGCCTGAAACTCACTTCTACTCCTCCCAAACAGCGTCCAATGTCATCAGAACACCTGACGCTCCTCAAACAGTTGGTTCTAGCAATGTTATAAAAACATGCAATAGAGCCAGTTCCCTTGCCTCATCAAGGGACAGGGGTCTATTCCCTCTATTTTCTAATCCCAAAAAAGGACGGCTCTCTCAGACCAATACTGGACCTCAGACCGCTCAACTTTTACATCCAATCAGACCACTTCCACATGATCACTTTACAACAAGTGCTTCCACTACTACAGCTAGGCGACTTTCTCTCCACTCTAGATCTAAAGGACGCCTACTTCCACATTCCCATTCATCCCGCTCGCAGGAAATATCTCAGATTTGTGGTAGATGGTCATCACTACCAGTTCAAAGTTCTCCCATTCGGAGTCCGCACAGCACCCAGCGTTTTCACCAAGGGGCCGCAGCCCATTTGAGAAGACCGCAGATTCATGTCTTCCCTTACCTGGACGTTTGGCTCATAAAAGCAAAATCCCACAACAGCTGTGTTCAACACACACTCCGTACAATACAATTGCTTCACAGTCTGGGATTCACAATAAATCTGGGCAAATCCCATCTCCAACCGTCCAGAATACAACAATATCTAGGAGCTACAGTAAATACTTCCACAGCCCTAGCATATGCCAATCCAGTCGGGATAAGTGCTATTCAAACACTAGTTCAAAGATTTTAGCCACAACACTCACAACCAGCACGAGTGTTCATGCAACGAATAGGGATGATGTCCTCTTGCATTTTTCTCGATCCTCATGCAAGAATTCAAATGCATCCATTACAAGACTGTCTAGCACGTCAATGGAACTAGGCTCAAGGTCAGCTAACCGATCTGGTGTTGGTAGACGACTGCACCCATCGCTCTCTGCAGTAGTGGACCACACAAAATCTTTCCAAAGGGCGGTCGTTCCTCGAGCCAGTCCCACAGATAGTGCTAACAACAGACGCATCGCTCACCGGCTGGGGAGCACAACTTCAAACCCATACCGTTCAAGGTGTCTGGATCCCCCCTCCCCCCAACAAAAACTATTTCACATCAACTACCTGGAATTGTTAGCAATCTTCCTAGCATTGAAATCTTTTCAACTGCACCTGCTAGGCAAAGCTGTCCTGATCCTTACAGACAACATGACAGCAATGTATTACATACAGAAGCAAGGGGGGACACACTCCCTACAGTTATCACACCTAGCGCAGAGCATGTGGAGATGGGCCATTCCGCAAAAGATATACCTCCATGCAGAACATCTTCTGGGGGTACACAATCAGATTGCGGGTCTGCTCAGCTGCCAGGCACAACAGATACACAAATGGGAAATTCATCCTCAAGTTCTTCTTCCATTCTTTCGCATGTGGGGACACCCAGAAATAGATCAGTTTGCCACACACCAAAACGCAAAATGCCCAAACTTCGCATCCAGTTATCCACACCCATTGTCCAAAGGCAATGCGCTATGGATGCATTGGTCAGGCAACTTTGCTTACGCTTTTCCGCCTCTCCCACTCATTCCATTACTGGTGAGGAAACTCAAACAACATTCCCTCACAATGATCCTAGTTGCTCCAACATGGGCAAGACAACCATGGTTCACAACTCTATTGGATCTATCAGTAGTACCACATCAAAAGCTTCACCTCTCACCCAAGCTTCTTACTCAGAACCATGGAGAGATAAGGCACCCAGATCCCAATCAACTCAACCTTGCGATCTGGCTCCTGAAATCTTAGAGTTTGGCTACCTTAATCTCCCGCCAGACTGTATGAACATTATCAAAGAAGCTAGATGCCCTACCACAAGGGCATGCTATGCAGCAAAATGGAAGAGAATTGTCATTTATTCCACGCACAACAATATCAACCCACTAGATGCTTCCATTCAGAACATCATCTGTTACCTCTTGCATCTACAACAATGTAACCTAGCGTATACATCTATAAGGTTACATCTAGCCGCCATAGCACCCTACCTACAAAAAAGACAACATTTGTCCTTGTTTAGAGTTCCTGCTATCAAAGCTTTTATGGAAGGACTTAAAAGAATAATTCAACCAAGACTCCCACCCTTTCCAGTGTGAAACCCTAATATAGTCCTTACCCGACTGATGGGTCCTCCCTTTGAACCTCTCCACAAATGTGAACTACAGTTCCTCGCTTGGAAAGTAGCCTTTTTGGGTGCTATCCCATCGCTCAGAAGAGTGAGTGAACTCCAGGCATTAACCACACAAGAACCATTTTTATAAATCCATCATAATAAAGTGGTTCTTAGAACAAACCCATTTTTTTTTACCCAAAGTAGTATCTGCCTTCCATCTCAAACAGTATTTTTTCCTCAACCAGACTCAGTGGCAGAAAGAGCTCACTCCACACTCCTTAAATGTTAAAAGAGCAATACTCTACTAGAATGAAAGAACAAAATCCTTTTGGTAAACCAAACAACTTTTTGTGGCTTTCTTTCCACCTCATAAGGGAAATCCTATTTCCAAAACAGGAATTGCAAGGTGGATTGTAAAATGCAAACAAATATGCTATATCAAAGCCAAGCTAACATTAACCATTCCCCTCGAGCTCATTCTACACGCAAACTAGGGGATTCTTAGGGCATATTCCCCTAGTTGACATCTGCAAAGCAGCAACTTGGGCTACACCACACACCTTCAGAAGACACTATTGTGTAGATGTGCAGGCAAAATAACAAGCTAGTGTGGGCCAGGCTGTATTAAGAACACTTTTTCAAACCACTACAACAGATACAGGTAGTCACCGCTAAGGAGGTAACTGCTGTATAGTGTATGCAAAAGTATTCATTCTGCAGCTCATATGCCTTGAACGGAAAATGCTACTTACCAGTATGCATCTGTTCTTGGCATGTAGAGCTGCAGATTCGCATACGCCCACCCGCCTCCCCAGATACCTCTATCTGTTCCAGTACTATCTTACTTAGATACATTACACATGGATATCTCTTTCTACTTCTTACTACTCCATTGTAACCCTTCGTGGCAAAAACAATCTAAGGATGAAGTCGATGCCCATGCGCACTATTGTCCTAGGGAGGAGTCACCTACCTTGTGACCACAAAGACTTCTTCCAAGACAAAAACAAACTGCAAATATCCGAGCCCAACACCTGATGGCGATCTATGCAAAAGTATACGAATCTTCAGCTCTACATGCCAAGAACAGATGCATACTGGTAAGTAGCATTTTCCTTTCAAACACAGAATGTAAAATTCACCTTCACTAAAAGATGCATCTTTAGATTCTGAGTTCAGGCATACTAAACTTTATTTTCTTACCTAATTCCCCGGGACAGTTCTGTTTATAAGATGTTATAAACAAACTTCCCATTCTGTCCTATGGGGACCAGGTAGCCTTGCAGTAGCAAAAAAGGAAAGGGGCCGTAATTCGCTACCAGGACATGCCACACACAACAGGGCATGTCCTACCTTTCACATACACCGTGCCAGGCCCACGGGGTACCTTGGGCCTACCTTAGGGGTGGCGGACATTTAAGAAAAGGGAAGGTGGGGGACGGACAAGTGTGGGCACTTGCCAGTTGACATGGCGGTACCAGACCGCACACGGGCTCTGCGATGGCAGACCCGAGTTACCTTTTACGGGCCATTCGTGTGGGTGCCACAATCCAGTGCTGCAGCCCATCAACGGCATTTGATTCACAGGCCCTGGCACACGCAGTGCACTTTACTAGGGACTGACACATGAATCAAACAGGCCAATCATGGAAACACCAATCCATAACACATTTTACCACAGGAGCACTTGCACTTTACCACTGATCAGCAGTGAGAAAAGTACGCAGAAACACTACGGCAGCAAAAACAGAGTCAAAACCGGGAGGTCAGAAAGCAAAAAAAGCAGGGGAAACACGCCAAAAGATGCCAAGTCTAACACAGCACTAGTCATCAAAAGATTCCTTGAGGAGTCCAATAGGATTTCACCACAAAGGAAGGCTCCAGCCCCAATGTGGAGCTTAAACACAGTCTTAACGCAGCTAATGTCAGCATCATTCAAGCCCATGCACAAAGCAGAACTCAAATACATCACCATAAAGACTGCTTTCTTAATAGCCATAACATCTCTACGACGAGTAAGTGAACTACAAGCGTTAACGTTTGAGCAACCGTACATGCAGATCCACAAGGACAAGGTTATCCTAAGGACCAACCCTCAATTCCTATCTAAGGTAGTGAGCAAATTCCACATGAACCAAAACATTCAGCTAGCAGTCTTCTTCAAAGACCCGCAAACACTACTAGAAAGAAGCCTTCATACCTTGGACCCAAGAAGGGCTTTACTATACTATCTACAGGAGACAAAACAATTCCGTAAAGGCAAACAATTGTTCGTTTCTCGCTCAAGGTCCAACAAGGGAGCACCAGTGACAAAGGGGAGAATTGCACGTTGCATTGTAGAGGCAATTCAAGTATGCTATGCCTCAGCAGGAACACACCCAAAAGCACACGCAACAAGGATAAAAGGGGCAACCCTGGCCTTCACGACCAATAGACACTATGTGCTGCGGCAACATGGGCATACCCACACACATTACCAAACATTACAGCGTGGATATACAGATGACTAAAGAAGCTCAAGTGGGACAAATGGTACTTCAACACTTGTTCGCATGGTCTTTCTCATCTTACCACAACCACCCCCAAGGAGGGGGAAACCACTACATATTCTGATGCACAGGATGTGAATCCAGAAAAGGATTCATGCTGCAAAACTAAACGGTTACTTACCAGTAGGAGTAGGTTTGCAGTTTGAGTTTTCTGGATTCACATGCGACCCACCCACCTCCCCTCAGAAGAGGAATGCTAACAGGTGGGTCAAACGATCATGTAAACCAAAGATCAAACATCTAAAGACAACAGGATTTAAGACATAGCCTAGAGAAAAAATGTGAAAAAAGAATCTGAAGATGGCTACTACGCACAGGAAGTTCTGGGGCGCAGTCGGACGTCACACCAGTGATGGACCTAGCACCAAATGGTGGTAAACGATGCCCCAAGCAATAAAAAACAAACAAAAAAAGACTATTCCAGACCCAACCACTAGATGGTGGACTAATGCACAGCATGTTTATCCAGAAAACTCTTCAAGCTGCAAAACTTCTCCTACTGGTGCGTAGCCATTTTGTTTTTCTTCAAATAAGTCTTCAGAGTCACGAGACAAAGTGACTCTTCCTCTTGGTGATAATGTGCATGGGCATCGACTTCATTGTTAGATTGTTTTCTTTCCACCGTCTGCTTTGGAGATCAGCACAAGTTAATGGGACAATTGGTATCCAAAAGGAAAGAAAGGATTTTCATCACGTGTATTTTGATCTATACAATCTGTTTTGTTGCTTCTTCGGGGCTAAGAAGATATATACTTGAATAATTCAATGTGACAGGTCAAAGTTCATGGTTCAAATTAAATATTCATCAAGCGTTTCTGAGATCTGTGAGCTGGATAGAATATTTTAAAAGAAGATGGTGTCTAGACTAAGTGTTTCTACAACCTAAGGGGAGGGACGAGAGCGTGATTACGGTGTTCCACTCGGTGTGTCCATTTGAGTGAAACGTGAGTTGGCATTTACAATTCTTCCCTTTAGTGTATCACATGTCCCATGACCTTCAATTCTTGTCCAATAAACCCATGCAAAGAGACAGCTTTATGAAATAATTTTAAGTCTGGTATTAAATTGTGGACCTCACAATTGTCAGATATATATTATCACGTCTGCGCTGGTCAGTGAATGACAAGTTGTGATTCACTTTGCACTTAGTGACATTCCAACTTTCATCAAGTTCTGTGTATTGTTCGGTGCATGAGAAAGTGCAGGTGACTCCCTAAGTGCTGCTCTATGAATCTATAATCAAGGAGAATGGATCACTTGTACCTGTTACCAGGGTTGATGTGGTTCTTTCTGTCATTCGGTAAAAAAACCCTCATTCACGTAAGGTAGGTCAAAGGGCGGTATATCTTGGTTCTCCGCCTTTTATTTAAATACGTGACAGCATCATCATGGGGTTTCTTTCATGCTTCCTCCACCCAGATGGAACCACTGGATATTAAAGTAGTGATCAGAAATGAGAATAAAAATGTGAATGGTGCTCGTGTAGAGTGAAAAATTGTTAAACAAGAGGGTTCCTCGTGTTGCCTAGACCCTATTGTATTTAGTCTGGAGCATGGGAAGAGAATAAAAACGATGGTGTGCAAAGTTGGGCATATAATGAGTCCACTGCACTGTTAGTCCAAGTGATCGGTCGACATGTTTCAACCCCTAAGATGCCCCGAAGGGTCAGGGGGCTTTCGTCAGGACCTAGAATAGAGTGTTATGTGGGATGGAGATGGAAATTGTCCAAGACCAAAATTGGAGTTCAAGTTAAGTTTTGCTGAACTTCAGGTAAGGTAGTACCTTCAAAATCCTTAATTCAAGGCTTCGGCAGGGGACGGAGGTGTGAGGTTACTGCGGGTTAGGCAGTTTACATAACTTGTGCTGGCGCTGCCTTCCTGTTCACTCGGGAACTTAACTTGAACTCCAATTTTGGTTTTGGACACTCTCCATTTCCATCCCACATAACACTCTATTCTAGGTCCTGACGAAAGCCCTCCGACCCTTCGGGGCATCTGAGGGGCTGAAACATGTCGACCGATCACTTGGACTAACAGTGCAGTGGACTCATTATATGCCCAACTTTGCACACCATCGTTTTTATTCTCTTCCCATGCTCCAGACTAAATAAAATAGGGTCTAGGCAACATGAGGAACGCACTTTTTTAACAATTTTTCACTCTACACGAGCACCATTCACATTTTTATTCTCATTTCTGATCACTACTGTAATATCCAGTGGTTCCCTCCGGGTGGAGGAAGCATGAAAGAAACCCCATGATGATGCTGTCACGTATTTAAATAAAAGGCGGAGAACCAAGATATACCGCCCTTTGACCTGCCTTACGTGAATGAGGGTTTTTTTACCGAATGACGGAAAGAACCACATGAACCCTGGTAACCGGTACAAGTGATCCATTCTCCTTGATTATAGATAACCAGTTGGAAGCCGAATGGATCGTCGCTTCTTCTACCTCGCTCCACATTGATTTGAATACTGCTCTATGAATCTCCATGCTCTAATATTTACTACAACATTGTTATATCACTGTGTGAAACTAGTCCCTAAGAGAGCTGCTTTTTGAGTCGCGTCTGTGTTACAGTCCAAGGACCTGCTTTAGATCTTGGCGAACGGGTTACTCCATGTGAACGGTGACGGATATCCCGTCCGCTGAAATATAAATGCCATAGGATATAATGGGATTTATATTTCAGCGGACGGGATATCCATCACCGTTGTGACAGAGTAACCCGTCCGCTGATATCTAAATCAGGCACCAAGTGTTTTAAATGTGGATGCTGCGTGCAGGAGGTGGATGCTGCGTGCAGGAGGTGGATGCTGCGTGCAGGAGGTGGATGCTGCGTGCAGGAGGTGGATGCTGCGTGCAGGAGGTGGATGCTGCATGAAGGAGGGGGATGCTGATGCGCAGACTGCATTCCTGGGTTCTCCTTGTCATGTGTGTGATTGGTGGTGTTGTGTGGTTCCTATCCCGCTTCTCCCTGCTTTGAGAGGAGAGCATCATGAGTGGGTATAGTGAGGCTGAAGGTGATCTTCGACCCCACCTGACTCCTCCTGTCAATGCACCCGCAGGTGGCGAAGACGAAGCAGAAGATCGAGGAGCAGAAGATGCAGGTCCAGGTAGTGGAGCGCACGCAGCAGATCCAGCTGCAGGAGCAGGAGATCACCCGCAAGGAGAAGGAGCTGGAGGCGCGCATCATGAAGCCGGCTGAGGCCGAACGCTTTCGGCTGGAGAAGCTGGCTGAAGCTGAGAGGTAGAGACGGGAGGAGAGGTGGGTGAGGGGAGGCATGGCCTCAGAACAGAAGATGGGCCAGGAGGTACATCATGTTTGAATCAGAGGTAGGTCTTTGGGGCAGTAGTTTCCAACAAACCAAACTCGACTATGACAAATGTTTCAACAACTTTCTGCTGCATCCCCCACCCTTCCTTCAGAGCACAAATTCTTGAGCGGGCAGCCAACAACCTGCTCCTTGCGCATCTTGACCATGCAGGCACCCCCAGTCTATGATGTGCCTACTTCCCAGCACTGGCTTTGACCTGTCAGTTGCCTTTGACACCATTGGCAAATTAGTTCCACTAGAAACTCTCTTGTCCCGTATGGGCCACTGCCATTACTACTCAATACCCTTCATAGTGTGCTCAACCAGGTAGCGCAATCGACGTTAGTTCTGCCAGGGCACCAGTTCAACCTAGGCATCTTCCTTTAAACTCAGCCTCAACCAAGAAAGTGTCTTCATTAATGGTGGCTATGTTCTGGCTTAGAACCAGGCTTGGCTCAACAGCGTGAGCCCGCTTACCTCCTCATAGACACAAATAGCCTTTCACAAAGCCTGTCCATCAAACATCAAGTGAAGAGGAGCTCAGACAGATGATTTCAGTTTGGACTACTGTGCAACACCAAGCCTTTCATCACCACTCCAAAGCAACTTACGGCCCATGACCATGGCTGTCCTTTTCGCACACTGACATGACCAATGCACTTCCAGCTAGCATTTCAGGAGTGTTCTTAGCATAAGGCGCCACCCACTACAATTGCACCATACTACAGGCAAAATCAATATTTCTAGATGCAGCTGCACCACCCACTGCACCTTCCTTACAAGAATAAAAATCATAGGGAAGCATGCAAAAGTAGGCCTTCTTATCTTCTACTCGGAACATTGAACCCTGGGCAGAGGTCGGGCAGACAAGATGGCCCCCATAATAGCAATAAAAGTAACACTGCTTTAAGAGAACCATGGGCAGTTTATTTGCACACATACACTATTACTCTCTCCCTTTTTTCTCTCCACCTTTCTCTTAGTCTCTCAGTATTGTATACGACACACTTGCATACTCTGGTAACTGGAAGAGAGAGGGCATTCTCGGAATGTAATCAATAATCATCCTCTACAGGCTGTTCTATAATCAGGAGATCAAGGAAATGTATACTGCACACAAATAGCGAGGCCGTCCCAAGGACACTCATAGAAGGTGTGTGGTGATGTGACTCAAACACTGTCAACATTCTGTGATGTCATATGGAATACTAAGTCAGGTTCTGTAGTAGGGGATCTCTGTGTATAGTCATAATCTATGAATAATCCCCGCCCATGTGCGGGGACCCCGGAGCAATCAAAAATATCTCTTAAGCTGTCCCGCATTTGCAAACCTGCAAAGACACTTAAGAGACAGACAAAATAATACAGCCTAATCACAACAAGGCTGCACTGGCCAGCACTTCCTCTGAAGTGAACACAAAAGCCAAAATAAAGTTGAAATGTCATTTTTATTCACATTTGACATGTTCCTTTATTATCACACACTCCCTTCACCAAAATCCCTTTAAACAATAGAGAGGAAGGGGTGGACAGACAAGCCCTATAGGCTGTCATTATGTGTCTGCTAAAGGGATACCGTGCCTTTAAGAAACTCTCCAGAGACCCCCGGTATCCCAGGATGCACAGCCAACACAAGTTACTTTCAGTTCTTTTTTCCGGCTCCTGCTAGCAGGACCCTGGAGCTTGAGCTCTACCCTTTTGGGTGGTTTAATTGATTAAAATCGTTTTTTTGGGATTAATAGTGGTTTCATTCGACGTCAAAAGCCTTTGTCCACTACTGCCTGCAATCTGGAGCAGTTTTGGCCCACTCTCAGCATGGCTTTATTCGATAAATGCCCTGAGTGTGGGAGGAAGAAGGCTAAGACGGACCCACATGATGTGTGTATCCTCTGCTTGTTGCCCTCACACGTCCCGGCTGCCTGTGACATCTGCAGCACCTTTTCGAAGAGGACCCTGAGGGACAGGGAGAAGACTCGCCTTCAGGGACAGGAGTTGCAGAGGACCGGTGGGACTTCAGGGCATGGAGGGTCCTATTCCCCCTCCTCCGCCCATGCTTCAGCCCCTGGAGGGACCTCTGGGCAGAGCAAGGAGCAGAGACGGCACCTACCGGCTGGTAGGTCGCGTTCGACGTCGAAGGCGACGACGTCGACGGCGAGAGAGAAGGCACCGGTATGTTCGCCGTCGATCCAGGGCTCTGGATCGCGGCAGCCTCCTACCCGCGTCTCTCCAGTGGATGACATTGCCACGTTCCAGGAGGTGTTGCTGAGAGTGGCTGCGAAGTTGGGGATATCAGTGACTACCCCTATTCCCACTACTTCTGTGATTTTTGAGACTTTGCATAAGGTACATCTGTCGCGCCCCCTCCTCCCGCTGGTCCCAGGGTTGGAGGAACCTGCTATGGAGGTGTTCTTAACGCCGGCCGTGGTGAAGCCGGCGCCCTCGAGACTGTTGAAAAAGTACAGGGCTCCTGACTCGGATCCGGCGTTCCTCAGAGTGGATCCCCCACCGGATTCTGTTATCGTGGCGGCGGCTCGTAAGCAACACTCTACGACGCCTTCATCCACGGCTCCCCCGGATAAGGAGAGTCGCAAAATGGACTCCTTGGGGAGGAGGATGTGCTCCACGTCGGCCACTACGATGAAGGCCGCTAGCGCCTCCGCTCTGTTGGGGCGCTATGACAGGTCTCTTTGGGACTCCCTGCAACAGTTCGCGGCCTCCCTGCCCAGAGACAAGAGGGAGGATTTTCAAGAGGTGCTGAACGAGGGCATGATGGTCTCTAATCAGATCATCAGTGCGGCGGGGGACGTGTCGCTGCTGGCGGCCCATGGGTACTGCCATGGCATACACATGAGGAGGCATTCCTGGCTGCGGCTGACTCCGCTCAAGCCGGAAGCGCAGCAGAAGATCGCCAATCTACCATTCTCTGGCACGACGCTATTCGGGTCACATGCGGATGACGAGATGGCCCGCATGAAGGCTGAAGCGGAAACTCTGAAGGCGGTGGGACTGGAGAGGCCCAAGGAGCAGAGGAGGTCCTTCCGATCCTCGGGCAGGCGCTACGCCAAGCAGAGGGGCCAAGGGCGTCAGTCGGGCCCCCAGCAACAGCCCCAGCAACAGCAGCAGTACCAGAGGCAGCCCTTTCAGAAGCGCCAGAGGGGCAGAGGTCAGCATCAGTCCTCGGCGGGGAATAAAGGCCCGGCCGGGTCGAAGCCCTGAAAAGTTACTTCCCCCTCATCCGTTACCCGCTCCGGTGGGGGGAAGTATTCAACACTACCTGGCAGAGTGGAGGACAATAACGCAGGACAAGTGGGTGCTGAATATTGTTTGCAATGGCTACTGTCTTCGTTTCACCAGTTCGCCTCCACAGATTCCACCAGTGCGCTCCTCCAACATGGTGCGGGAGCTCCAGCGGGAGGCGGACGTTCTGTTAAAAAAGAAGGCGATAGAAGCTGTTCCTTTGAAGCAAAAAGGAAAAGGTCTCTACTCACGGTTCTTTCTCGTAAGAAAAAAAGACAAGAATGAGTTCGGGCCTATTCTGGATCTGCGTCAAGCAAACAGGTGGATCCGCCGAGAAAAGTTCCGTATGTTGTCCCTGCATCAGATTTACCCTCAGTTGCATCGAGGAGACTGGCTGTGCGCCATAGATCTGCAGGACGCTTACTTTCATGTGCCGATCGCACCAAAGCATCGCAAGTTCCTGAGGTTTCTGGTAGGCAACAACCATTACCAGTATTCAGTACTCCCGTTTGGCCTGAAGTCTGCACCGCGGACGTTCTCCAAGTGCATGGCAGTGGTCGCGGCACACCTGCGGAAGACCAAGGTGTTTGTGTACCCATACCTGGATGACTGGTTGATCAAAGCGTCCACTTATCAGGAAGCCCAGTGCCATTTCAACAGGACGGCGGCTTTGCTTCACCGTCTGGGGCTGCACATCAACATGACGAAGTCAGTGCCGATCCCTGTGCAGTGTCTCCAGTACTTGGGGGCTTCAGTCAATACCTTGACCGCAAGCGTGTGTCCTTCGGAGGAGAGACGCTTATCAATCAGTGGGAAGGCTCTGCATCTCATCTCAGCCCGCTCTCCTACGGTGAGGACGGTGTCTTCCTTACTGGGGTCGATGGCTTCTTGCATCTTCCTCACCCCCAATGCACGTCTGCATATGAGGCCCCTGCAGGAATGTCTGGAGGATCAATGGGACCAGAGGCGGGGGCGTTGGGAGGACATTATCCAGTTGTCTCAGCACGCTCGGCAGTCTCTGAAGTGGTGGTGTTCCCCAGAGAATGTCTGCAAGGGGACTCCTTTTCACAAGGACATTCCGGTCCAAACCATAGTGACCGATGCGTCTCTCCAGGGCTGGGGAGCGCATTCGGGCCCTCTTCAGATTCAGGGGATATGGTCGCAGATGGAGACGACTTACCATATCAACTTTTTGGAACTCAGAGCAGTACACTTGGCCTTGAAGGCGTTCCATCCCTCCTTCAGGACGTTCTCCCTGCTGGTTCAGACGGACAATACTACGACCATGTATTACCTCAACAAGCAGGGGGCCTCCCGTTCACGCACCCTGTCTCGGGAGGCACAGGCGATCTGGAACTGGCTGGTGGCCAGGAATCTGACGATCACGGCGACCCACCTGCCGGGCGTGCAGAATGCCCAAGCAGACGCGCTCAGCAGGCTCGTTCAAGAGAACCACGAGTGGGTGCTAAACGACGACGTGCTAAGAGACGTCTTCGCAGAATGGGGCACTCCGGATATAGATCTGTTCGCTACGGCAGAAAACAGCAAATGCCGCGACTTCGCGTCCAGGTACTACCAACCAGGGACGCTGGGGAATGCCCTATGGATCAGCTGGTCCAACAGCATTCTCTACGCCTTTCCACCCATTCCCCTGATTCCGGCGGTGCTGATCAAGCTGTCGCAATCCAGAGCCAGAATGATCCTGATTGCTCCGGAGTGGCCGAGGCAATGGTGGTTCACCGACCTTCTTCACCGGTCTGTTCTGCCACACCGACGCCTGCCGTGCCGGCCGGACCTTCTCACGAAGTTCGGAGGGCAGATGGTTCACCCCAATCTCTCGTCCTTGAGTTTGGCAGCATGGCTCCTGAGCTAGTGCAGTATGGACACTTGAACCTGCCTCAGGACTGTATGGAGATCTTGAAAGAGGCTAAGAGACCGTCTACGGGGACTTCCTACGCCTATAAGTGGAAGAGATTCTGCTTATGGTGCAAGGCGAAGGACTTTGACCCTACAGCCTGTAAAGAAGACGTTATTTTGCCTTATCTGCTGCAGTTAGCTCAGTCTGGGCTTAATTTTCAATCTATTAAGGTTCATCTCGCAGCTCTGACTGCGTATAGGAAGGGCCCTTCTCAAACCTCATTTTTTCAAATCCCTGTGATTAAGGATTTTTTGGAGGGTTTGCGTAAGGTGTTTCCCCCTGTTAGAAGACCTTCTCCACCTTGGGAATTGAATGTGGTGTTATCTAGATTGATGAGGGAGCCTTTTGAACCTATCCATAAGGCTTCGTTGCAGCATTTGTCTTGGAAGGCTGCCTTCCTTGTGGCCATTACATCGGCCAGGAGGGTGAGTGAGATTCAGGCTCTGTGTTGCCAAGAGCCGTATACTGTTTTCCATGCTTCTAAAGTAGTGATGCGTACCCATCCTAAATTTTTGCCTAAGGTAATATCAGATTTCCATGTGAATCAGATGATAACTTTGCCTACGTTTTTTCAGCATCCTTCCTCTCCGGCGGAGAGGTCTCTGCATTCACTTGATGTGCGTAGGGTGTTGAAATTCTACCTAGATAAGACAAAAGATATCCGCAGGTCGGATCAACTGTTTGTTAATTATGGTTCGGTGAGAACTGGTTTAGCTACCTCAAAGCAGTCCATTTCCAGATGGATTGTTTCCTGTATTCAGCTTTGTTACCAAAAAGCTAATAAAACATTAGGGGGTAAGCCTACGGCACATTCGACTAGAGGCAAGGCGGCTACTACCGCTTTGCTTAGGAATGTTCCCATTGCTGACATTTGTAAGGCTGCCACCTGGAAGTCAGTCCATACGTTTACAAAGCATTACTGCCTGGATTCTGATGCTAGGGCAGATGCGCAGGTTGGACAGGCTTCGCTGAGGAATTTGTTTGCACAGTGATTTGTTGGTGGTTGGTCTTACTCCACCGCTTCTTGTTGGTTGGGATGGGCTTGCCATTCTATTCATAGATTATGACTATACACAGAGATCCCCTACTACAGAAGGAGTAGTTTCTTACCTGTAACTCCAGTTCTGTAGTAGGGGTATCTCTGTTATAGTCATAAGCGACCCTCCCTCCTCCCCGGTGGAGTAACCTGACGGTATCAGGCCTGTTGTTATACACCTTCAAAAAGAACTGAAAGTAACTTGTGTTGGCTGTGCATCCTGGGATACCGGGGGTCTCTGGACAGTTTCTTAAAGGCACGGTATCCCTTTAGCAGACACATAATGACAGCCTATAGGGCTTGTCTGTCCACCCCTTCCTCTCTATTGTTTAAAGGGATTTTGGTGAAGGGAGTGTGTGATAATAAAGGAACATGTCAAATGTGAATAAAAATGACATTTCAACTTTATTTTGGCTTTTGTGTTCACTTCAGAGGAAGTGCTGGCCAGTGCAGCCTTGTTGTGATTAGGCTGTATTATTTTGTCTGTCTCTTAAGTGTCTTTGCAGGTTTGCAAATGCGGGACAGCTTAAGAGATATTTTTGATTGCTCCGGGGTCCCCGCACATGGGCGGGGATTATTCATAGATTATGACTATAACAGAGATACCCCTACTACAGAACTGGAGTTACAGGTAAGAAACTACTCCATTCTGTGAATGTGTAAAGTAGCGGTTATGGGCTGTGTGCTGGAGGCGGTTAGCACGGCTCCCTTCTTCTCCCAATAAATCCTCCTGCTCATCTACTCTACAATCTAGTGTACGCCTCGTTACTTCACTGGCGACAGAGACGCGATGCGAATCTACACGGAGATTACTGCAAAGCTTCACGACATGAAAATGAACCTTTCATGAAGCGAGATCTTTTCAGCTTCATGGGTCTTCCCTTGCCTCTCACTGTGTGATTCTGAGCAGAGATCTCACCGAGACTGTGTGCTTTGGACTGTACGTGAGTGGCCTTTGCGCTTTTCTCTTACCTCGAGGCACGTCTTTATATTTTGGGCTAATCAAGGGATCCGTGCCTGCATCCATATTTTTCAGGGAGACACTTTAAACATTTTTTTTTACCGTCGGAACAGTTTCGCGCTACATGGCGATGGACTTTAAGGCCAAACAAATGAGTATCATTTGAAATTAAGCAACGCGCGAGATTTATTTGAATCTAAACAGCGCGCGCGCGCGCTCTCTCCCAGACTCAATACAAGAGAGTTTCCTACCTCGGGATGTGAGATTCCATTCCTCTCGAGTCCGCTGCGAGCGAACACTTCACATGCTCTGCGTACAGGTGTCTTACAAGCAACAGTACTCTTTATTCAAAGATTCATTTGGAGAATTCTGTTCTGGAACCAAACATTTAAGTGTACAACTTCATGCTACACTGCCAATTTGTGGATAATTCATTTTTTTTATCATCTATCGTCAAGTATCCACAGTTTATCAATTTCTTTTTGTTATCATTTCTTCAGTTTTGATCACTCATATTTTCAAAAATGCGTGTCACACCACCAGCACCTTTTCTACAAGAACCTGGGGAGCCACAACTTGAATGTAAGTTATGGATCAGGTCGTTCAAGGCATATTTAGGTGCAATTGATGGTCAAAGATATAGACCAGAAAGGAAGAGAAATCTGATGTATTATCATCTGGGTGTCGAAGGACAAAATGTTTTTGACCATCTTCCTCCTTTTAAGCCACCCGATGGTCAAGATCCAGATGAATTTGAAACCACTGTTTTGCATTTAGATAAATACTTTACTAAAACTAAAAACATTGTTGTACATAGGTACAATTTTTTCACTAGGACACAAAAACCAAATGAAAGTATATACACGTTTATCACTGCGCTAAAAGTCCTAGCTGCTAAATGCGAATTTGAGAATTTTACATCACAACTTGTTAGGGATCAACTTGTTGCACGATGTTATTGTAAAAAAAGTACAACAAAGATTGCTTACCTGTAAGGATCCAACCTTAGATGAAGCTGTTGATATTGCAAAAAGTATCGAAGGTTCAATGGATGGTGCTAAAAAACTTGAATCTGCTCTATCTAAATACTACAATTTCTGGTGCTATTTCTACTAAACCTTTTCTCTCTTCTTCCCCTTTTTCTAACTTTTCTAGAGGGTTTGCTACTGCTCATAGGGGGGGGAGAAATTACAGGACATACAGAGGTGGAAAAACTTTCACACCTAACAGACAGTACAACCACAAAGTAAATTGTTACAGATGTGGATCTAACATGCATGTATCCTCCTTTAAAAACTGCCCAGCTTTGAGTCAACAATGTGGTCACTGTGGCAAAATAGGCCACTTTGCGAAAGTATGCATGAGTGGAAACAGAAAGAATGTGAGTTGTGTACTCGATGATTCTGGTGATCAATCTGTAGAGCGAGATGCTAACGATGTCACCAACCAGGAATATGTGGTTGTGGTTAGAAGTTGTTTAGAGAAAAGCACAATACAACATATTTCTGATCCCGAAGTTGATGTGACAATCGATAACAACCATATCCAACTTCTTGTCGACACTGGAGCACGTAACACTATTGTCTCTCACGATAGGTACATGAAATTTAGATCTACCAAAAATGTACTTCCACCCGACATACTCACTGTAGCTTTTGAGGGAAGTAAGATAGATTTACTTGGATATTTCTGGGCCAATATAAGTGTATTTGGAAAGACATTAATGGAAAAGTATATGTTGCCAGACGTGGGATCAATGTTCTTGGTCTTGTACACCAAGCTGAGTTTGGACTCACTATAAACCTGGTTTGTCCAACCCAGTTTTTATTGATCACCAACTCAATGTCATTCATTCTAATTCTAACAATAGTATTAATTCTCTATCAGATTCACAACATATTTCTCACTGGGAGCATAAATACAGTAAAGTTTTTGAGGATCGTCTTGGGAAAATTACGAACTTTCAACATTTTATTAAAACAAAGGAAAATGTTACTCTCATTAAACATAAGCTAAGGAATGTTCCCTTGTCCATTAGAGGTGATCTCTCCAAACATCTTGAATCATAATGTAACCAAGGCATAATTGAGAAAGTCGAGTCCACTCTTTGGCTTTCTCCCATTGTTTTAGCCAAGAAGAGGTCCGGGGACTTGAGGATGTGTGTGGACTTGAGGAGTCTTAATGAAGCTATATGGGTTGATGGGTTTCCCCTACCACGCATTGAAGCTCTTATTGTCAAAGTGGGTTCCTCTTCATGCTACACCAAA
The DNA here is from genome assembly GCF_964204655.1 of Triturus cristatus. Classification (NCBI taxonomy): domain Eukaryota; kingdom Metazoa; phylum Chordata; class Amphibia; order Caudata; family Salamandridae; genus Triturus; species Triturus cristatus. Next base: position 405,703,686 of record NC_140579.1, on the reverse strand, counting down.
CTTGATCTTAAAGCAGCCTATCACCAAGTCGAACTACATCCTCAGTCCCGACACCTCACAGCCTTTGTCACTCCTGAGGGAGTATTTCAATTTTGTCGTCTTCCTTTTGGTCTTGCCTCCGCTGCCGCCATATTCCAGAGGTTAATGACTGAAATGTTCCATCACAATCAAAATGTTGTTGTTTTTCAGGATGATATTTTAATATTTACCCCTAGTGAAACTGAGCATGATCTTGTTCTTGATCAAGTATTCAATATTCTAGCAAATAGAGGAGTCGCCCTGCAAAAAAACAAATGTACTTTAAAGTCAAAGAAATTGAGTATCTTGGTCACGTTATCTCTGAAAATGGTATCAGACCCAGACCAGGGCTTATAAAGAGCATAATTGATGCTCCTCCTCCTCTAAACAAAGAGCAACTGATGTCCTTTCTCGGGCTATGCGAATTTTATTCAAAATTTATGAAGGATTTCACCAAGACAACAGAGTGTTTCAGGGAATTTTTAAAGAAGGGATCAATCTTTGTTTGGTCTGAGGAATGCCAAAAAGGATTCCAATCGATCAAGGACCATATAGTTCAAGCCCCTGCATTACAAGCTTTTGTTGAAGGAAAGCAAACTATTGTCACCGTAGACGCTTCAGAGTATGGCGTGGGCGCTGTTCTTTCACAATGCTCAAATGGAAAAGAAAATACTGTTGGGTTTGCATCCAGGACGCTGCATCCTGTCGATAGAAAATACTCTGTAATCGAAAAAGAACTCCTAGCTTGTGTTTGGAGCATCGAAAAATTCAAGCAATATGTCTGGGGCAGATCTTTCATCCTCAAAACGGATCATCGTCCCCTAGTGGACCTTCTTTCAGGAAAGAAAGTCAAGCGCACTACGGCCCGCATAGCTCGCTTATCCACAAAGTTATTGGAATATAGTTTCACCGTAGAATATATTCCTGGTGGAAAGAACTGCAGAGCAGATTGCTTATCCAGACTTCCCATTCCGGACACAGACTAGCAAGATTGGGAAAGTGAAGTAGAGGAATGTTTTATCGCTGTCATCAATCAAGACAACTTATCGTTTGCAGAACATGACTGGATTACAAAAAACAACAAAGAAAAAACAACAAAGATCCTATTCTCAAAGAGGTATTCTTTGATTGAGAAAGGTTGGCCAAAGGAGAAATGTCTTTCACATGATCTTCAGATGTACTGGAAAGTTAATGATGAGCTTTCTGTAGAAAATGGAAAAGTTGTCAGAGGTGAAAAACGTATTCCTCCCTCTTGCTATCGTGAGAAGATCATTCTAGCCGCGCATTCAGGTCATCTTGGTGCAACCATTACAAAGAGGAAAGTCAAAAATGATTTTTGGTGGCCCAGAATGGACACACAAGTCGATGAGTTAGTTAAGCAATGCTCACGCTGTAATGCCAGCGACAAAGTACTTGTACTTGAAGGTACAGTTGATTCTCCTGTACCATCTCCTAACAGAGCGTGGCAAAAACTTGGCATGGATTTTCCTGGACCTTTTCATGTTCTTCCTTCTAATTCTAAGTATTTCTTGGTTCTCATTGACCATTTATCCAGGTGGGTAGAGGTTGAACCCATTTCTATACCTGATTCAAGAAGTGTCATTAATTGTTTAGATACTATTTTTCGTAGAGAAGGGTATCCAGAGGAAATCCTCACCGACAATGGAGTTCAATTTGTTTCTCATGAAATGACCTCATTTTTTCATTCTTGCAATATCAAACATACAAGGACTCCGCTCTACCACCCACAAAGTAATGGGAAAACTGAAAGATTCAACAGGGTAGTTGTAGAATGTGTGCAAGCAGCCTTTAGATCTAGGTCTTGTGTTTTTCAGGCTGTAAAAGACCTTGTGTGGTCATACCGCACTTCACCTCATGTGGCTACTAAATTTTCACCTTTTGAAATCATGAGAGGTAGAAAAGCTCCCTCCCAAGTCTATCCTTTTTGGATGGTCAAATCATTTCATCTTGGTTGTGACATGAGATGTATGTGGGAATCTGCTAGGAAGACCTCAAATGAAGTTTCCTTGAAATCTCATAAATTCACTACGAAAAGCACACATAAACTCTGTATAGGAGACTGGGTCAGAATCAGAAATCCAGTCTCAGTTAAAAAAGGTTGTTCAAAGTTTCTCGACCCACAACAGATTATTGACATGCGTAAAAACGCTGTTAAATTGTCTAATGGGAATTGGTGGAGCACTTCTCGTTTTGCAAAAGATCCCTCTCCTCCTTCTATTCCGCTTGAGGCTATCAAAATCAATCCAAAGACTTCAAGGGAGGATGGTGTTATGAAAAGCACTAGAACTTGTGTTAGACCACAAAGATTGCAAGATTATATCTGAGTTTATTGTACTTATGTTTGAATTTATTCTTTCTACGCTCTTACTAAATTCTTCCACCTTTTCTCTACTTACTCTCTTTTCTCTCTTTACTACCTTATCTTCTTCTTGTTTTGACTTTATCTTATTGTCACGGTCCCCTTGATTCCTCTCCTCAGGATGACGCCGATGCTATGTGTGGGTCCCCCACCCATCCGTCCCCTGTCCGGTGTACGTGTGATACCCTCGGACGAGAAGATAGGTGGGTGAGGGAGGGAAGGAAGGGTAGGAACAGCGGGGAGAGAGACCTGTAAGAAACAAGAAGACGGATTAGCCACAGGCTCTCCTCTATTCCCAAGACACCACCCTAGACTTGTCGTTCCCCCTACCTGGTACTCCTTCCTTCCTATAACTGGGGATCGGCTAGGGTCCACTCTGAGACGCTGGGGGGGTCTCTGGTGCTGGTGAGTACAGTTAGGGCGCTCTCCGCTAGTCCCTGTCCCGTTAACTCACGGGGAGACGAAGAGGGAGACGGCCCTACACCCCCAGAGAAGCCAGCTCGGAATGTTGCTGTTGCTGTTGGTTTCAGGGCGCCCTCCTCAACCACCTTCCTCGTTACTTCACGGGGAGGCGAAGGGAAAGAGCCTAGAGCTGCCGGAGGTGTTGGATGAATCAGGCGCTGCCACTCAACGCCGGGAAATCCAGGGGCGGAGGAGCGCCGGTGCAGCTGTAGGTGTGGTAGGCGCTGCCACTCAACGCCGGGAAATCCTAGGGCGGAGGAGCGCTTGAAGAATCGGCACTGTAGCTGATCCGGGCCGAAGGTTCTGTGCGGGCCAAGGAGAGCACACACCCGCAAGTTCCGCGGGCGATGCGAAGCGTGGTTGCTGAGGCGCGCTTACCTCCTTGGGGTAGTCTTGTGACCTGCTTCGGGAATATCCTCGCCGAGTCTCAGCAAGACCGTCGTGTCTGGAGCGAGGACGTTGCGAGGGTACGAGGGTCTGCTCGTCGGAGCCGTTGATCTTAGCAAGTTTGACGGGAATCATTGGCCCCGCCTTCCTGGTTGACACGCCTTTTATCTGCGTCCGTGGTTACGTGATGTCTTCTTCCGGCGGGTAACGGCGGGGGCTTCTGGGACTTGGAGTCCTCTGCTCGCGGAGTCGCGTCGTCGGACCCCGGATCATGACACTTATTTTATCAAAAGGGGGAGGTGTGGTGATGTGACTTAAACACTGTCAACATTCTGTGATGTCATATGGAATACTAAGTCAGGATTCTGTGAATGTGTAAAGTAGCGGTTATGGGCTGTGTGCTGGAGGCTCCCTTCTCCCAATAAATCCTCCTGCTCATCTACTCTACAATCTAGTCTACGCCTCGTTACTTCAAGGTGTTTTGAACCCAGCGTGTCAGGAGTGAAGCCCAGTCTAGGTAACACCTTATTTCATGTAACTAAACAATTATTTGCAGCCAGTCAATTTGCAGGGGGCACAACCGGGTCCCGGATATATTTGCAGTGGCAAGAATATTGAGAGACCGGTTCCGTTACAGCACTGAAAGGGAGAAGTGAAGGGAAGAGGGGCGCTGTGATGATAGAGCACATGCTTTTTTGGAGACCTCAGTCGTTGACAGCTCCTCTGACAAAGAGAGTTCAGAAGAATCTCAGTTCAGCATGTGGATATACGGAGTTAAGGGAGACCATGTGTCCATGTCTCCAGGCTGTAAGTATGTTAACAGAGAAGGTTGAGGGTCAAAGGCGGGGTCATCTTTGCAGGTACACTTTGATTGGGCTATCACTTAGTGTCCTTGACAGTCTGTCGAACATTTTACAGGTTGTCCATTGTTATTAACTTATAATGCACTGGAATCTCCCCGGAAGGCTTATCTCGGCGCAACAACGTTATAAGCAAAGTACAGACTGATCAAGCCTGAAATAACAATGATGTTTTTAGAAGTTCCCTAAAGTTAAAGTAAACTTCACATTGGAGTATGTGACGTGTTTGTTTGTTCCCCAGAAATGGAGCCAAGTAAGAAAAAGATCTGCCCCCAGAATGAGATTTGGAGATACATGGAACTGAAAGCAAGGCTTTGTCACTGGATCTCAAAGCTCTGCAAGGACAATAGTAGGTGAGCGTAGCTGAAAGATAGCTCGGGCCTTGCAAGGACTTGTAACTCAGGCTGCAGTCCTTCAAGACGATTCTTTTGCGTATCGGTAACCAGTGAAGCAAGCACAGCAGAGGGGCAGAGGCCTTCCTAGCTGGAAGATTATAAATGAGACGCACTGCAAGGCTTTGTCACTGGATCTCAAAGCTCTGCAAGGACAATAGTAGGTGAGCGTAGCTGAAAGATAGCTCGGGCCTTGCAAGGACTTGTAACTCAGGCTGCAGTCCTTCAAGACGATTCTTTTGCGAATCGGTAACCAGTGAAGCAAGCACAGCAGAGGGGCAGAGGCCTTCCTAGCTGGAAGATTATAAATGAGACGCACTGCCGTATTTTGAACTACTTGGAATTTGCTTAATCAATCATCATCATCTTGTGATGAACATGATGCCGTACTTAATCCAGGTGTGGACTTGGCTAGGTTATGGTGAGCAGAAGGCCGTTCCACCAGATGCCATGATGCAAACCATTTCAAGTCCTTGCTGTTGAAGGGTGGTCTGTAATCAAACCTGATTGTTGAAGGAATGTCAGAAGTTGAGAATATATTCTTTATAGACAGAAGCACCATGCTAGGAACAGCCATGACTTAAGGGAAACTGGAGAATTAATCTGTCACGACAAGAAGATCTTTACCCAAGCTGACTCGGCTAAAGATTGCCCGCAGCAGCTGCGACATTGACTCAAGGTCAACTAGGCAATGCACAGCTCTAGAAAACATGAAGGGTACTAAGCTCCTTCTCCAACAGGTTATCTAGAAACAGAAGTCTTGTCTTCTGTCTGAAGAGTGTCTTGTTAGCTGCCATGTTTTGATAACCTTCTTCATTTGTGAACTCCACAACTCGTTTACTCAAGTGTTTGGAAATATCAAGGCTTTCCTGTGAGAGGCAAGTAGTTGGTGGAAACTACAGTATTGAGTCATTTTATTCCTTCTAGATATACTACCACTGGGTGCTAATCAGCTCGTCCTTTGCTCAAATTGTAGGATCCTCGAGAGGTATCAATGAACTCCACTTTGCTCAGGGCCAGAGGGCGAGCATGCCGTTTCTGAAGTATTGTTGCGCAACTGCAAGTTTCATTTTACCTTATGCAGTAACTGGCCATGCCCAGAGTATCCCCAAAGCATTGTCCGGATTAGGCACCGAGGTGAGAGCTTCAACCTTGTCATGGTCGGATGCTTGTGGAGAACAATTGTGCATAAAACTTGAGCATAAGTTTGCCAATGTCCCTTTCATCCTTGTGCATCATAAGGGTGCTGAATACAGCTTACCAGCGTGCTATCATGATCTTCAATGCTTATTTCATCATGATAGTTCAGGCAGCGTGGAACGCCTCTGATGATTCGCTTGATCACTTCTTGGAAAACCTCTGCTGCGGAGGGCACCCCAAAGCAGAGTCATCTGTATGTAAAGGGCCCATGTGTGTGGCAGCAGAGGGAATCTTCCAGCTAATCGCAGACTTTGTCAACTCATGAATCCTGTCCTCCTTGTGGGGAGAGAGATGCCTCTCGCTGTATGGCCTGATTTGTGTGGGTCTCCTCCACACATGTGCAGATCTGTGCTTGTGTTTGGGTTGTTTTGGCACTGGAACGATGTGCGAAACCGAACATTTAGGCGCAAAATGTCTCCATCGCCCGTGTAGATCACCTGGGTCTACCATTCAAACCACCACTTCTGTGGTCTGCAGTTCTTGTCTTGAAATGTGGCCACCTTAATAGAAATTACCTCCCTCAGAAGCATCGTTGTTACAGGCTTTAACCATAGAGGAACCTTTTATTCAGGTCCGAAGGGACAGGGTGGCCCATAAAACCAATCCCAGATTTTTACCAAAAGTCGTCTCACCATTTTATATTATTCTAACCATTGAGATGCCAATCGTCTTCCTTCACCCAGACTCGGGGGCTGGACCGGCTCTACACACATTAGGTATTAAAAGAGTGTTGCTGTGTTCCTGTATTACTGCAAAAGGACTAAGTTATTTCATAAGACAAACAACGCTTTATGGCTTTAATTTAAACCTCACATGGGACATCCCATCTGCAAGTCCAGTATTGTGAGATGAATTGTTAAATTAACACAATCCTGTTATGCTGAAGCCAAGCACACACTGTCTGTGCTTCGTAGAGCACATTCCGCACTCAAGAAGGGTAACATCCCTTTAGCAGACACCTGTAAAGCTTCTACCTAGTTAACATCACATACCAAACACTACTGTATGGACATTGAAGCTCATCAAAAGGTTTTAGTTGTACAGACTGTGTTAGAAACTTTGTTCTAAACATCTGCATCATCTGCTCTGTACCCAACGGTTTGGGGAGAATCTGCTTTACCATCTATGCAGAGCATGTGCATCTACAGCGACTCGTGCTACAAATGGAAAATGTTGAAACCAGCATGTTCGAGGCATATGAGCTGCAGATCACACACTGTGCATAGATCGCCATCTGGTGTTGGGTCCGGATGTTTGCACTTTGTTGTTGTATTGGAATAATTATTTGGAAGTCACAAGATAGGTGACTCCTCCTTTGGACAATAGTGCGCATGGGCATCGAATCCATCTTCAGATTGTTTATTTCCGCCATCAGGCTCGGATGTGTTCGTCGCGCCCCATTCGGTGTCGTTACCTTTCTTTCGACGCGCTATCCTTCACCCTTTCTTTGGTATTGTTTCGATCGCGTTTCCCATTCGACGTGCGTCTCTCCAAACTTGAATTCTTAGATTCCGGTCGTCGACGCAGGCCTTCGGGCCTAGCTGCGCCATTAGGCCTTTGGCTCATGGAAAGAACTCCTTTCAAAAAGTGTTCCCAATGTGGATCCAAGTTTCCACTCACTGATCTTCACAAGGTGTGTAACCTCTGCCTTTTGCCCGAGCACGAGGCCAAAGACTGTTCAGCTTGTGCCTCTTTCCGCTCCAAGAAAACAATTCGGGATCGTCGAGCTCGAAGAAGCATGGCTCGATCTTTAACATCGATACCGGACGATATCTTCCAAGAAGGCATCAATGTACCGGAGCAGTAGCAGATTGAAAAGGGCAACATTAGCGCCTCCGACGTCGAAGACATGAATTCATAGCAGCGGGTCGTAAGTACTGACATCGACCCCTCCCCCGCACCCATTCACAAGAAGGCTTCGGTCACACCTTCACCTTCGGGCCTAGGTGCACACCGGGACAAAACTTCCCACGCCCCGCCTTTGTGCTCTGCAAAGAAGTCGATACATAAGCCTTCAGGCCACTCGGGATAGAGTCAGCCTACCGTCTGTACCGAAAACTCATCCCCGGCACCAAAGAAGAGACCACTGTCTTCATCCGCACCGACACTTGGTTCCACATAGGCGCCTTCGGCACCGAAATCCGATGGTACGGACTTCTCGGCTCCGAAAAAATCATAGATACCAGCCAAACAACCAGTTCCAAAGACTGACACTCAATCTTTCAAAAAACACATCAGAACCAAACAAGCAACCGGCTCCGAAGACCACTGGCGCCCAACCTTCGGATCCGAAAAAATCAACGGAACCAAAGAAACAGTCGGTTCCCAAGAACCCAACAGAACCCAGGAAAACTCCTGATTCCAAGTCTAAGGAGCAGAAAACCACTCCAAAACGTGTGCCACACAAAGAATCCGACCTTAAAAAATCAGCACCGAAACAACACACTCCTTGGACAAACCTGTACCAGCTCCACGCCCAAAGAATAGACATTGCCGCTTCTCCTTTGAGAATTACTTCTCCACCTCCTCCTCCACACCACATCTCTCCTATCCCATCTCCAGTACCCTCACAATCTCCTCTACCACAGGATGATGAGGAAATCTCCGGGGAGGAAGGGGATAATGACCCTTTAGGGGATCCTAGTCACCCTAACACCCCAGAGGACCCATGGGAAGATTATGGCACACCCGATGTCCCTAATGCACCACAAGATGATATCTACCCATCTAGACCATCCCCTCCAGAGGACACCATAGGGTTCACTCAGCTCATACACAGAGCTGCAGAATACCACGGTGTGAATTTGCACACAGACCCTGTAGAAGAGGATTTCCTCATAGACACTTTTGCACCATCTCAAAGGTCAACTTCCATTCTCCCAATGCCAAAAGGGGTAATCAAACACGCTCCTGAAGTGTTTAAAGATTGTGTAAGGGCCAGAGCCATTAACCCAGGGTAGAAAAGAAGTACAAGTCTGCCCCAGCTGACCCTGTTTACACTAAAGAGCAACTACCCTTGGATTCCTTAGTAGTCTCCAACACCAGGAAAAGGGCTAACTCCCAAACCAGAGGCGATGCTCCACGTCCTGATAAGGAGTCAAAATTGTTGGACGCATCTGTTAAAAAGAACAGCGTCCCAAGCAGCCAACATAAGGAGAATTGCCAACACACAGGCTTTGCTGGCTTGGTATGATAGGGCACACTATGACGAGCTAGAGACCCTACTACAACACCTTCCAGATCAATATTAAACAAGAGCCAATAATCTCATCCAGGAAGGCAAACTCATAACTAATACCTCCATTTGTTGCGCTCTGGATGCTGCAGACACAGCATCACGAGCTATTAATGCCAGTGTCCTTTTACGCAGACATGTGTGGCTACGCATTTCTGGCTTCAAACCAGAGGTTCAAACTACCATATTAAACCAACCGTTTGACCAGGAACACTTGTTTGAGCCTAGTGTAGATTCATCTTTGGAGAAGGTTAAAAAAAGATACAGACCCTGCCAAATCAATGGGCGCTTTGCAATCGCAAGCTCCCAAAAGTTCCTTTTGTCGCTCCTCTTATAGGGACGCCTCTAGAGGATTTAACACCGACAACTCCTCCACATCCTACCAGAGTCCCACCCAGTCCTCCTCTATCAGAGGCTATTACAGAGGAGGCTGCAGGGGCAAAAATAACAAGGGTAGAGGCAAAACTACCAATACTCTCACTGCATCCACGCCCAAACAATGACTTCCCTCCACTCCCCCGGACCACTGTACTCCGGTCTGGGGAAGATTGCTACAGTTCCTACCTGTCTGGAACACCATTACAAAAGACAGGTGGGTGAGACAAATCATCCATCCGGTTATTTCCTAGAACTCACTTCAACTCCCCCAAACATACCACCCAGACAGCACCCAATGTCAACAGAGCACTTAATGCTCCTAAAACAGGAGGTGCTTTCCCTCCTACAAAAACATGCAATAGAACCAGTTCCCCTGCATCACCAAAACATAGGGGTTTACTCCATGTACTTTCTCATTCCAAAGAAGGACGGAACGCTGAGACCCATCTTGGACCTCAGACCATTAAACCTCTACATACAATCAGACCATTTTTATATGATTACTCTTCAACAGGTCCTTCCTCTACTCAAACAAGGTGACTACCTTGCCACCTTAGATCTCAAGGACGCCTACTTCCACATTCCCATTCACCCTGCTCACAGGAAATATCTCCGGTTTGTAGTAGACGGTCAGCATTACCAGTTCAAGGTTCTCCCATTCGGAGTCACCACAGCACCCAGTCTTCACAAAATGTCTGGCAGTGGTAGCAGCCCACTTAAGAAGACAACAAATTCATGTCTTCCCATATTTGGACGACTGGCTTATAAAAGTCAAGTCGCATACCCAGTGTGTAAATCGCACACACACCGCAATCCAACTACTTCACGACTTGGGATTTACCATAAGCCTCACAAAGTCTCACCTCCAACCGTCCCACATCCAACAATATCTAGGTGCCACAATAGACACCTCAAAAGGCCTTGGATATCCCAGTCCAGCCAGGATAGCAAGCATGCAAACCCTTATAACAAAATTCCAGCCACAACACTCACTTCCAGCTCGAGTGTTCATGCAACTAATAGGGATGATGGCCTCTTGTATTTTCATAGTACCTCATGCAAGACTCCAGATGCGCCCCTTACAGGAATGCTTGGCACGTCAGTGGAAACAAGCTCAAGGTCAGCTAACAGATCTAGTGTTGGTGGACGGCCGCACACATCGCTCTCTGCAGTGGTGGAACACCCAAAACCTTTCCAAAGGGCGTCCGTTCCTAGAGCCGGTTCCACAGACTGTGCTAACAGCAGACGCATCGCTCACCGGCTGGGGAGCTCATCTACTTCATCACACCATACAGGGCACATGGACACCTCAGCAAAAGCTACTCCACATCAATCATTTAGAGTTACTAGCAATCTTTCTGGCATTAAAATCATTCCAGAAACAGATATGAGGCAAAGCTGTCTTGGTCCGCACGACAATGACAGCAATGTACTATTTGCAAAAACGGGGGGGACGCACTCTCTGCAGCTCTCTCAACTAGCACAGAGCATATGGAGGTGGGCTATTCCTCAAAACATATTCCTTTTAGCCCAACATCTTCCAGGAATTCAAAATCACATGGCAGATCTGTTAAGTCGTCAGACACAACAGATTAACGAGTGGGAACTTCATCCACAAGTTCTTCCACCGTTTTTCCAAATGTGGGGGCAGCCAGAGATAGATCTCTTTGCCACACATTACAACACAAAATGCCCAAGCTTCTCCACCAGATATCCACACCCATTGTCCAAAGGCAATGCGATATGGATGAATTGGTCAGGCAGATTTGCGTACGCTTTTCTGCCTCTCCCACTCATTCCAGTAGTGGTGCGCAAGCTGCAACAGTCACTTAAACTGATCCTAGTTGCTCCAACATGGTCCAGACAACCATGGGAAACTCCAATTGGACTGTGGATCCTCGCACTCCTTGTGGTTAACGTAATTAAAGTTGAGTTTATTTAGGGTGCCTGGTAAGTAACTCCCTCCTGAGCTGGGGGGTGGAAAATATGAAGAAAATGAAGGCGTTGTCTCCCGTAGGAGTAACGTCCCTTACTCAGCACTCCTGTGTTGGCGATTTCAAATAATGGTGCTCCAAAATGTGTTTTTCAGTACTTTCTTTAATTCAAATTTTTTTCAAATTTTTTGATAAGTTCATATTAAATTCAGACTATTTCTCGCATAATATTTTACAAGTTCTTTTCAACAATCCTTATCTATTCTCTGTATTTCAGCCCTATGCATTTCGGGCGAACCCTTCGTCAGGGGACTTGCATTCTGAAAGCATAAAACATTTATTCAAATCATGATGTACAACACGAATATCATACAATATTCTGCAGATTTCATGCTAGCACCGGAAAGTTTTTTGTGAATATCAAAAAAGGCTGTGAGCGGAAGGAGTGCCGGACAACTGGGGTATTTGAATCGTGGACTGGGTTGTTGCAAACATGCTCAATCGGTGCATCGGTTACGTGTGTGTTAACAAATTTGAACCGTTACAGTGGTCTTTAAAGAAAAGACGGATAGTTTAACCGTAAAATCGAAAGAAGCTGTAAGAAGTGGAAAAGTGAATTCATGCGAGATTTTCATAAAGGAGCAAATACCCCAGTGCTGTGAAATGAAACGGTGTTGAGAAATGAACAGTAACGAAAGATTTCTGACCTTTCTAAGTGGTTGCTTCAAATCCTAACTGCGTGTCATAACGTTCCACGACATAATAAGAGGTCAACGATACTTTCTGAAAATAGAAGTAATTTCATATACGGTTTAACAAGCGAAAAATTCAAACGCTATTGTTAGTGCTGTACTGACCGTGAAAAACGGCAGTCGTATATTAAGTCTTACCACGACGTGAGTTCAGTCGAGTCTCTCATTCGATTTCATAAACTGGTTACTTCCTGGTGTTAAAAGTACGAATGCGAGTGAATCACGCGGTGATGAAATGTGAAGACAGACTGCATCCTCGTGAATGCGGTAATGCGTACCAGAGTAATGCTACGCGTACATGGTCAGAAACATTTATAACAATAACAATTTGTAATAACAATAGCGTTTGAATTTTTCGCTTGTTAAACCGTATATGAAATTACTTCTATTTTCAGAAAGTATCGTTGACCTCTTATTATGTCGTGGAACGTTATGACACGCAGTTAGGATTTGAAGCAACCACTTAGAAAGGTCAGAAATCTTTCGTTACTGTTCATTTCTCAACACAGTTTCATTTCACAGCACTGGGGTATTTGCTCCTTTATGAAAATCTCGCATGAATTCACTTTTCCACTTCTTACAGCTTCTTTCGATTTCACGGTTAAACTATCCGTCTTTTCTTTAAAGACCACTGTAACGGTTCAAATTTGTTAACACACACGTAACCGATGCACCGATTGAGCATGTTTGCAACAACCCAGTCCACGATTCAAATACCCCAGTTGTCCGGCACTCCTTTCGCTCACAGCCTTTTTTGATATTCACAAAAAACTTTCAGGTGCTAGCATGAAATCTGCAGAATATTGTACGATATTCGTGTTGTACATCATGATTTGAATAAATGTTTTATACTTTCAGAATGCAAGTTCCCTGACGAAGGGTTCGCCCGAAATGCATAGGGCTGAAATACAGAGAATAGATAAGGATTGTTGAAAAGAACTTGTAAAATACTATGCGAGAAATAGTATGAATTTAATATGAACTTATCAAAAAATTTGAATTAAAGAAAGTACTGAAACACATTTTGGAGCACCATTATTTGAAATCGCCAACGCAGGAGTGCTGAGTAAGGGACGTTACTCCTACGGGAGACAACGCCTTCATTTTCTCCAGACAACCATGGTACACAACATTGCTGGAACTATCAGTAGTCCCGCACCAAGAACTACACCTCTCCCCACAGTTCTTAACACAGAACCATGGAGAGATCAGATACCCAGATCCAGCACAGCTCAACCTAGCGATCGGGCTCCTGAAGTCCTAGAATTTGGTTACCTCAATCCTCCACCTCCAAAGAGGCTAGGCACCCCAACATTAGAGCCTGCTATGCAGCCAAGTGGAAAAGATTTGTTATATACTGTAACAACACCACCATTAATCCTTTAGATGCCTCCACTCAACACATCATATGTTACCTGCTGCATCTTCAAATATGTAATCTAGCATACACATCGATTAGATTACATCTTGCTGCCATAGCAGCTTACCTACAAAACAGACAACATCTGTCATTGTTCAGGGTACCTGCCATTAAACCATTTATGGAAGGCCTCAAACGAATAATTCCTCCCAGGGTACCACCCTCGCCAGTGTGGCATCTAAACATCGTCCTTACAAGACTAGTGGGTCCTCCATTCGAACCTCTGCATAAATGCAAGCTACAATTTCTTACATGGAAAGTCGCTTTCCTTGTGGCCATTACATCTCTCAGAAGAGTCAGTGAGCTACAGGCACTAACTATTCAAGAACCATTTTTACAACTCCATCATAACAAAGTGATTCTCAGGACAAATCCCAATATCCTTATTGACGTTATTTCTCCCTTCCATCTCAACCAATCTGTTGAGTTGCCAGTGTTCTTCTCGCAACCACAAACAGAAGCAGAAAGAGCTCTTCATGCACTAGACGTAAAAAGAGCACTCCTTTACTATATTGACAGAACAAAACCCTATTGCAAAACAAAACAACTTTTTGTATCCTTCTCACCACCACATAAAGGCAATCCCATATCAAAGTCTGGAATTGCAAGGTGGATTGTCAAATGTATACAAATTTGCTATCACAAAGCAAAACGTATTCTGTCTATTCCCCCTAAAGCCCACTCTACCCGCAAAATAGGGGCTTCAATGAAATTTTTAGGGAACATTCCCTTAGATTATATCTGCAAAGCGGCTACATGGTCTACACTGCACACATTCACAAAACACTATTGTGTAGATGTGCAGGCAAAGCCACAAGTTAGTGTGGGCCAGACTGTACTCAAAACACTATTTCAAACTACTGCAACAGATACTGGTGGTCGCCGCTAAGGAGGAGTACTGCTATGCAGTCTATGCACAGTGTGTGATCTGCAGCTAATATGCCTCGAACGAAAAATGCTACTTACCAGTATGCAGCTGTTCTTGGCATGTAGAGCTGCAGATTCACACACGCCCACCCACCTCCCCGGCTACCTTTATCTGTTCCAGTATTATCTTAATTAGATACAACATACATGGACATCTATTTCTGTTTCTCACAAAACGCCATCATTTCCCTTCTTGGCGAAAAATAATCTGAAGATGGAGTCGATGCCCATGCGCACTATTGTCCAAAGGAGGAGTCAATCTTGTGACTTCCAAAGACTTATTCCAATATAACAACAAAGTGCAAACATCCGGGCCCAACACCAGATGGTGATCTAAACTCAGTGTGTGAATCTGCAGCTCTACACGCCAAGAACAGATGCATACTGGTAAGTAGCATTTCCTTACTTTTTGTCCTCCAACCATCTTTTCATGGTATTGTTGTGGTGTAGATTCACGTGTCCACCTTCCTCCATGGATGCCAGCAATGATCCCAAATGTTGTGATCTTGACTTCAATGAACACAATGCACAGTACCCTTGTTATGGAGAGTACACTCCACTTACACTGCTCACCCGCTGAGAGGAAAAAAGTTGGAGATGTCTGAACCCATCTGTTAGACCCGGCATCCTGGGCACCAGGGCACTCGGGTTACTGCCCTCCAATCGCATCAAGTGAAGTGTTCCCCGCTGGTGCCCCTGGGGCCTCAGTACTAGTGGACCCAAAACTGGATAACCAAGTACTCCTCTCCAGCACTTGACTCTCTCAGGGTAGCGAGACAGAGCAGTCTTAAGCTTACTCTAGGAGGAGATTTGGGGTTAGACATTCAGAATACAGTGCACACTGTGCTAACAGCTGATAAAATTAATGTCCAGTCAGTGCTTTACTTTTTATAAAAGAAAAGTACTGTAATACATACAAGAATTATACTACGCAAGAAAGATTATGGCAAACATTATGATGCACCAGAAAAGGATAAGTATAAAGCTATGCTCTCAGATTTTTTTTAAAAAGTTGATTTCCGAGAAAAGTCAATACTATACATCACAAATAGAAAAAGCTGGTAATTCCAGCAAAGAACTCTTTCAAACTGTAAAACTTCTAACCTCAGGTGTGATACAAGATTATGCCAATCATAGTCAAGAGTTTTGTGATGCACTCGCTCACAATTTTTTACCATTTTGCCCATTCTAATTCACACACTAAATTAGTGCAAGATGACACTCCCAAACCGTTTTTTCTTAATTTTACTCCCACATCGGCAACTCAAGTAGCTAAACTTATTTCCATGGCCAAATCAGGATCACCAGAAGATCCTTGTCCCACTAGAATTTTACATAGTATTAGTCAATTCATGGGACCTTATTTGTCTACACTATTTAACCAGATGATCTCACAAGGATCCTTTCCCACTGGGTGGAAACAGGCTTGTATTTTGCCTCTTTTACAAAAAGCTAATTTGAATTCGACCGACCCTGCCAATTATCGACCTATCGCAAGAATTCTTCTGCCTGCACAGATAATTGAGAAAATCATAAATACAGAACTCTCTACGTTTATCGCAGACAGTGAGGTTGTAGATCATAGCCAGTTCAGTTTTAGAACCAATCAACTGAAACGGTGTTGATTAAAACTACGGAAGAGATCATGCTCTCCTGGTCCAACGATTAAAAACAATAGGGATAGGAGGAGAAGCCCCCTCCCTACTGACATCCTTTTTTATCAGAAAGATCCCAAACTGTCCACCTAGGCTAATTCAAGTTGGCACCTTTTTCACTGCCGTGCGGGGTCCCTCGGGGATCCTCGTTGAGCCCTACGCTTTTTAACATTTATGTGGCCGAATTGGCACCACTGATCAGAAGTTTTAATTTGATTCCTACCTCCTACGCCGACGATACCCAGTTAGTCATCTCGACAGTAGAAAAGGATATCAATCATTCTCTAAAGCTTCATGATTGTATGATTAAGTTAAGTAGCTGGATGAGCAATCACTGCTTGAAATTAAATTCAAGCAAGACTGAGGTGATCATGTTTGGTAATCTCTTTCCACCGTGGTCCCCTAAATGGTGGCCAGATAATCTCTGCCCCCCTCCTACACGGGTAACCAAGGCTAAAAACCTTGGAGTCATTATAGATGACAAATTGAGCCTGAAGTCTCAAGTATTCAAGGTGGTGTCCTCCGCCTACTTCATGATTAAAACCTTAAGAAAAATATTTCCTTTCATTCCCGCAAAATCAAGAAAGATAGTTGTGACCTCTCTAGTCTTATCAAAAGTTGATTATTGCAATGGGCTATATATCCATATTCAATCCACTCTCCTTAGAAAGTTGCAAAGGGTACAAAATGCCGCTGCAAGACTCATATTGGACATGCCTAAGCACCAGTCAGTTAGGAAAGGGATTCAAGACCTGCATTGGCTGCCAGTCGGCCAGCGGGTAACATTTAAGGCGCTTTGTATCGCCTACAAGGCTCTCCACAAGGAAGGTCCGAAATTCTTATGGGACCTTTTTAAATGGTATTCCCCCAGTAGACCGCTATGATCGGCAAATATGAATCTGATGCCTACTGTCAGAATCAAAAAAAATTAACTGGGGTGGAAGGAGTTTCAGCTATAATACTATAAAGGAATGGAACTCCCTCCCACTATATCTTAGGAAAGTTCAGAAAGCAACTAAAGACATGGCTCTTTTAGGATCAGTGGTCTGAAACACAGCATGGAGAACTGGTAGCGACAAGACACCTTAGGGTATAAGTGCGCTATACAATTGATAATAACATAACTTAACATAAAACTAGGATAAACAGTGAAAAACAGATGTCTCTACAACTCTCTGGGCCAGAGCTCTGACCCCCAACAGTATTATAGCATCTAGACGCCAAGTAAAAACACAGTTAACATGAAGACACGATTAGCATTGCATCTTACAGACCATGTTGCACAGAGTTGCTCTCATTCATGATACGAATCTTTGGATTGAAAGGATATAGTTTCAGCATATGATGTGAATTCAAAGGTTCTTGATCAGCCCCTTAACCCCCACCCAAAGCAACAGAAGTGCCCTCCCGTCCTGAGCGAGGACACCGCTCTAGTGGCGTCAGGAATATGACCACAGGTGCCTGATGTCTTGACACAGTTTACTGGAGTCCCACTAGTGCAGAAGCCACTGGCTAGCTACAGGAGGGTACCGCTGGACAGAGTGCCAGTTCACCCTGATACCCACAGATATCACAAAAAGAAAGGCGGGGGGGCCTGTTTCACTGGCCTCTATTACCCAGCGGCAACTTGTACAGGCTCCCACAGCGCAGGAGAGGGGTCTGGGCAAAGCGATCTCTCCTTCAAGGACTGGGATAAAGCTTCCCCTTCTCTGACTCCCTTGATGTGCTGCAAGATTCCTTTCCTCCTCTGCATCTGTCTACAGTTTACTTGTTCAATGCGCCCGCTAAACAAGTCTCACAGAAACAGCTGGTCCTCTCCCATGCTGCTGATGCCCTGGATCCTCATCGAACTCTTGGCCGCAGAATCCGTCAGTCATAGAGAAAACGTCCTCCAATTCCAGACGCAGTAAGCAAGTTTCTTATCTTTCCTTCACCCGCGGGTCGCGGTTGGCTTCCTTTGGACGGACCTGGTGTGAGCCACCTCTTCAGTCATGGACCAGTCATGAACAACAGCTGACTACTCAGGCCAGACTTTTATCACCTCTGATTGATCGGCTGAGCCAATCAGAGGGTCTGCTACTTTTGAATCCCGATTACACCTCCAATCACAAACCCTTCATGGTGTGTTCGATGCTTGACCAAAGCATTCAGAGATGCCCTACTGTCTTCCCTTGTACCATCCCGTGATGTTCCCTAAAGAGGAATTTGAATTAACTCCAGAACAGGAGGCACTGACTAGTGGGGGAAGATCCACTTAGCAGGGTTAGTGCAGCTAAACCCAGATAAGAGCTGTGTCTCTACCCCAGCCCACCAGGCCTCTCCAAGGAATTGGGATGGGCAGGGGGGAGCTGGGATGTCCAGCAGAACAGCTTGCATTACACACAATGGCTCAACTCACCATTCTTCCCCAGTACACCCACTGGCTCTCAAACACAAGTCAGGTAGACAAAGGGAACAGGACCTCAGGCAAGGGAGAGGCTGCACAGCATTGATCAGGAGGGTGGTTAGTGACTCACCCTCCTGAGTATAGATTTATTGCTGACACTATCAGACTAGCCTGGGTAGAGAGGCCAGAAGCCACTCTCTGAAAAATAGGGGTGCACTAGGCATGCCCCCTCGACTGCAGAGCCAATCTCTAGGGTCTCAATCCATGTAAACAGGGAGACCCTCAGTGGACATGTAGGATTGTCATGCTCACTGAGATAGAGATCTAGAAACCATACAGTAGCTTTTGAGTGACTGGCCTGGAGATCAGCATAAGGCAGGGGAAGCACTCTCTCCAGAGACTTGAAGTGGACTTCTCGTCCCAACACCATCACTACATGGTAGGAGTATTTGCATCATGGGAATCTACAGCAGTACACAGTACGATCAGATGGCTACAAAGTACCATTTTCCTTTCACAACAATACCATCCAGTATTAGTCCAGTAAGGTTGTTATCATTGTCTGCGTCAGGGTGAACTGTTCCCACCGACAACACTTTCATGACCATTTGGGCATGTGGATTTCTCCCCCCCCGGCTTGATCCCTGGATCTGTGACTTAAAATGTGTTTAGGCATCAAACACACAGAAGGTGATGGGGGGGGGTTGCAATAACCATTGGCAAACGCTAGAGGTAGCCTTCCAACTCCTTGTTCTTTTGCCACCTCTCATTAGCTTAGATTACATTGAAAGCCTATCTGCAAACATTAACACAACACATTAACACAAGTGACAACAATACACTTCACTGTCATCTCCTATACCATCCCCCCGGCAACACCACCACATTCACCGAACATCTGTCCGACCTAATTGCTCACTGCTCACTCGCCAACAACCTAATTCTGGGCAACATGAACCTACACTGGAATGAAAAAAACAACCAGCTAATCCAAAACCTGAATGATTTACTACTCAGTAACAACCTTAACCAGCACTGCTCAGAACCCATAACAAAGGAACAATCCTCAACGCCATTATCGCCCAACGCGACATAATCACAATCGACCACATCCTGCCCGTTGACTGGTCCGACCACCACCTAATCCTATTCCACATCACTCAACCAATCACATATCAACCTCCCAACCAAGCCCCCCCCCCCCCCCCCCCCCAAATGGACGAGAAATCTAGCACAGATCACCACGGCCGACCTAGACGAAAGGGTAGGCTCGCTCCTGCCTATCTTCACAGATGATCTCTCCACAACGGAACTCACCTCTCACTATAACTCAACTATGACATCCATCCTGGACCAATTAGCCCCCTGAAACAAAAAAAAACTAGGAACATTCCATCCAGATCCTGGTTCAACACCGACATCAACGCTGAAAGAAGACAACTAAGAGCCACAGAACGACTATGGAGGAACAACCCTTCTACTAGCCTTCACGAACAACTCAAAGGAAATACAAAAAAAGACATCCACAACGAAAAAACCACCTTCTTCTGCACCGCCCTAGACAACCCAAGAAACCGGCCTAAAGAACTCTTCAACATCATCAGGCAACAAACTTCCAAGCCCTCCGCTACCCCAGGTCAGGCCTCCAAAGACCTGTGTGACAACTTCTTCAAAGACAAGATCACCAAGATTGAGCTTTCACTAGACATCAACCTCAATCCCTCCTGCACAAACCCAACCCCAGAGACCGAAACCAGCGCACCCAAGCACCCAATGAAAGCCTGGAAATTCTTCAACCCCATACCTGAGGATGAGATTCTTAAACTGATCTCCACCTCCAAACCCGCATCTCACATCCTAGATCCGATACCCACCCAATTGACCAAAAAGCTGAAACTCTCCTTAGCCCCGTTCTGGTGCAACATCATAAAACGCTCCCTAAAAACTGGCATCATACCAGACTACCTCAAAATCGGCCAAGTCAAGCCACTACTGAAAAAACCGGGCCTGGACACCAACAATCTGAATAACTTCAGACCCGTTTCCAATCTCCCCCTTTTATCCAAAATCCTCAGTGTATTCTCCTACAACTGATTCCGCACATAGACAGCATCAACCTGCTAGACCCCACCAATCGGGCTGCAGAAAAAACTGTAGCACCGAAACCGCGATCCTGAACATCGTGGACGACATCAGCAAGTCTTTAGATACCGACCAATGCTGCCTACTCATCCTCCTGGGCCTATCGGCAGCCTTTGACATGGTTGATCACAATCTACTCATCAAGGCTCTCCAAGATAGAGTAGGCGCAGACGAGGTGGTCCTACACTGGTCTCCTTCTTACACAACCGCTCCCAAAGGGTAAAAATCAAAACCTTTACATCCGACCTATACTCCGTCAGCAGAGGTGTCCCCGAAGGCTCAGTGCTTGCCCCTCAACTGTTCAACATATACATGGAACCCCTCACCTCCCTACTCAAAAAGCCAACAACCATTTCCACCTCTATGCAGACGACAAATCTATCTGGAAACCTCCTCCATTGAAGACATTCAGAGACTTAATGACACTCTTAAAGAAGTCCAACACTGGCTATCTATAAACCACCTTAAACTCAACCAAGACAAAACAGAAATCATTCTCATCTCCAACAAAGAAGAACACCCTCAAATCGTGGAATGGCTAAAAGCAATCGATGCTCTCAACGGTAATCTCACTTTGGCCAACTCTATAAAATCATTCGAAATCACCCTAGACCCAAAACTCGACATGGCCAAACACATCAAGAACTCCGCAAAGAGCGCCTTCCTCAATCTGAAGCTACTCAATAAAATAAAACCCTTCATCCCACCCAAGGACCTCAAACAAGGCACCCAATGCCTGGTGCTATCTAGACTCGACTATGGGAATGCAGTCCTCACCGGTACAGCAAAATCCCACCTAGCTCCCCTCAAAACAACTCTTAATGCAGCTGCCAAAATGGTCACCGAAGTTAAGAAATACGATCACATTTCACCCACACTCAGAACTAAAATGTCTTCCAGTAGAAATGTGAGCCAGCTTCAGAACGGCCTACCTCATGCACAAAGCCCTGCACACAGGGAAACCCGACTACCTGGCCTCCAAACTAAAGGAGGCCGGTCAGGCAACGAAGCTCAGGAGCTCCAACACCCTACTTCTCATCCCTATGAAAACGCGCAAAGAAAAAACCTCTGCACGATCCTTCGCTGGAAACGCACCCAAAATCTGGAACTCCATCCCAGCTGATATCAGGACTATCCCTTCCTTTGTAAAATTAAAAAAACTCCTAAAAAACTTCTTCCTCAACCGTGCCTTCCCAAACTGATAGCCGCCGACGAAGCATACAAGCTAGCATTCTGCAGCACCCTGACACTTTCTCATTAAGACCTCCCTCCCCCAGCGCCCGGCTACCCTCCTCATCCCCCCCTCCCTGAAAGAGGTTCAGCCAATGACAACGTGCCTGCATCAAGGCTTCTCAGGACTCCCCTACAATAATGGTGCACTGCACGCTGGGACTTCCAAATTAATATGTATACTAATGCCTTATTGTGTGATTCCTGCATTATAACTGTTGTAAAGCGCTCCAATACACTCTGGACTGGCCAGCGCTATATAAAACTCCTTAATAAATAATTAGACCCAGCCATATGCCAATCAGTCCTGGTCCTCCTCCAATAGTTCAGTTCCAAGCTCTTTATTTCGACCACCTGGGCCTTAAAAGTAAAATTTATCACACTGGTGACATATGTCTAAAATAGTATCAATACATCCAAATAGTACCTAAAAATATAAAAAATGTAAATGTATATAATTATACACACGTACTTAAAATAAGACATATAATTGAAAATGAAATGTTGAAAGGATTCCCCCAATACGGTCCAGATGGGACACGCAGAAATATAAGTCAGTGAGGTAGAGAGCGACCTAGGACTTTTTTGCGTGGCACCCACTTTGCACCCAAACATTTTGCAATAGAGATAACCATTGGCATGGAAGAGTCTGATCTAAAGATACGGAGGGCGTCCTGGTAGATCCATACACCTATTGGCCTACAAATCGATGCCAACCAATTGTGGCGAGGGGATAAGTAGCCTGGGCAAGCAAACATAACATGGGCTACACATTTTTCTTTGGGTGGTCACATATAGTACAAGTGCTACCTCCTTTGCATTTCCAGCCAAATGTAAATGACCTGAGGGGTTCATGTGCCTATATGAAACTGAAAATTAAGTTTTCGGTGCAGTGGAACAGTCACTACATCCCAGAATAATTCCCGCCCCCAGCATGACCTAATGTCCATGTAATCACTTGTAAGCTTGGCAGCGGCTGACTTCCGAACATCCTCAGCCTCCAAAAATGACTGATATTTCATTTTCATCTCAGTCTTAGATGGAAAGGCGTATGTATTCTGTTGGTCTCACAAATCAGGGAGTCCTGACAAATACAGGGATGACTTCATGTTTGAGAACCATGGAATTTAATTGGTCAGCCTTCATAACGTTCTTTAATCTGTCTGTATATTGAGCGAGCTCGGGAGTGATCCACAGGCGCCTCTGATACAATAAGGACCACAGGCGAATTTTATGTGTGACCCTAGTAACTCATAGATCACAGAACAGTGGGTATAACGGAGTGTTGGCTGGGAGGGGAATCGGGTTCCTAATGAACTTGTTCTCAGATTTTACGACGTCATCGTGTTTGGAGAACCCCCACAGCTCAGCCCCACACAAGGCTGACCCCAAAACCCTTGGCTTCGTAGATTTTAAGTGCAGGAGAAATGCGTTTAGTGTAGATGTCGAAAACTCTAAGTATTGCACCAGGGATCTGTTTTACCCTGGTGGTGGCCTTGCAAATGTGCGTCTGCCGAGACATACACTCTGCTATGGTAACCCCCAAATAAACAAATGAGTCAACTTGTTCTAGGGGTGATCCTCCCAAGACTAGTTTTCTCTTGAAAGATTTATGCTGCTTAAAGGACATCACCTTAGACTTTGAAGTGTTAATTTCCAGGCCCCGATCCACACAGAATAAAAATCATGGGTGGGTCATACCCAGGTCAGCCAAAATACTCCCCGATTTTGGTCTTAAAATCAAATCGAAAGACGATTTCGGGTCGACAAACGCGACGTAAAAACTGCCGCCACGGATCAATACAGTTCTCCAGTATACTACCATAAATCGAAAGGCCTGCTCGTTAGTTGATACCCTGGTGCGGAAGCCTGCTTGAAAGGGGCTAAGGATGTTATACTAGTCTATCCAATTTAGTATCTTATTAAGTAGATACCAACCAAAAATCTTCTGAATGCAATCTTTAAGCCTTATTGGCCAATAGAAACGGTCTGAAACTGCCAGGTCAGTTTCTTCCTGAACCGGAACAAAAGCAACCCACTGCCGGTTTTGGCCTGTTTGGGCCTCCTTTGTCAGGTGTAGCTTTGCTCCAGTGGCACAGTTAGGGGAATTGCACCCGGAAGTTCTGGATGGACTGTTCCCATGATGAGCAGGGTCAGAACTCATTTGCATAAGACAGGCCTTTGTCTAGATTGGCACAGTGGGTGAAAAACAATGGATTGGAATGCTACCCTAAGCAATTGCCAGTGGTTAGACTATTTGCAGCGTCCTCCCATCACCTTTCTGTGTCTTAGGAAACACCGTAAGTGGCCAAGCGTTCGCCAGGACGTGGGTCCCTTGCTCATGGATCAATATGGGCTTTACTTTATTGACGAGCCCTTATTAGGCTGGAACCATTGTGGGGTAGCTTGTTGGCCCTTTTAAAGGTTAGAATATTTGCAGGCATTCATCCTATCACCTTTTCTGTGAATTGTGTGTTTAGGCTTGTCAGGCTTCAGATGTGACACCCTTTGTCTGGAGGAGCCAGAGTATCTCAGTGCACCTTTAGTTGTGTGCGACTTCCACATTCGTAACACTTGCGGTCAGTGGCAGCGCATGTACCAGTGTGCAGGAGGCTGTAACTGCAGTGTGTGCAGTCTTACGGTAGAGCACTTTGTGGCATGAGTGTCTTGGAGGTGACTGAAGAGTGTTGCCTGCACCTTCCTCCCTCCATCTCCATGCAGTAACCCTGCTTGAAGTCCAGCAGGGTGGGCAGCCATTGCTGTTTGAAGGGTCCCAGCCGACGTGTGTTGGCTCATACTTTTTCTGATCTTAGTTCACCTCACCATGAACACATGTGGATGTTTATTAATTTTTTTATTTAAGACGTTTTATATAGCTCTGGCTTCACCCTTAGGTATCAGAGCACTTTACATTGGGAAGACGATAGCACATAGGTTACAAAAACCAATGGCACCGAAAAGAAACATAGAGATATAATAGGCTTAAGCAACCAAGTAAAGAAGATATCTTGATTATGATACAAAGTGAAAGGATGAAGCTATTTTCTAAGCAACATAGAAATAAAAAAATTCAAATTATTAAACAGTAAAAGGAACTAGTCTCGTTATTGTCGATACAAAGTGAAAGGATGGAGCTATTTACTAGGCCGTATATGGGTAACGTAGTTACAAATAATTAAGCAGTAAAAAGGAACTAGACTCATATTTTGAAAGAAACGGAAGGGTTAGACGAGAGTGGAGGGAGGGGTGGCTAAATTTAAGGAGAGGGGTAAACCGAGGGGGACGCAAGAGGTGTGGAAGGGTAAGGTGGCGGGCTATTAAGTGTTGGTGGAGTGCAGGAGAGGTGGGAGAAAGGGGGGAAGGATTGGGGATTCAAGACGGAAAGAGACTGAACAGCAAGTATGAGCATAGAATGATTATGGACCCCAATATTTGTTGAGCAGGTGCAATTTAAGGTCTTTTTTTAAACTGACGTATGAAGGATTCAGTTGTAGGTCTTTGGGGAGGGTATTACAGATGCTGGGAGCCTTACCAGAGAAGGAGCGAGATGTTGGAGCGTAAAAAGTGTGCCTTTGGCAGAGTTTTTTTACGTGGTGGTTGAGCGTAAACTTACTGTCGAGGGTGATGCCGAGGAATTTAACCGATTCAGAGAGGGAGAGTGTACAGTTATGGGCAGTAAGGTCAGTGATCCATGTATGGATGGGGAGAGGGTTGTTTTTAGGAGAGAAGAGAATGATTTCAGTTTTGTTAAGATTAAGTTTGAGATGATTGGAATGGAACCAGTTTTATATGTTAGTAAGGGCGGTGTTAAGGTGCAGTACATCAGAGAGGGATTTAATTTTATAGTACAGTTGGGTGTCATCAGCATATAGTTGATAGTTAATACCGGCTTGTTTGAGATTGAGGGTAAGGGGTTCCATGAAAAGGTTGAAAAGAGCAGGAGAGAGGATTTATCCTTGGGGGACACCAAGGGAGACGAGTGGGGCTAGATAGGCAGTTGTGGATTTGTACTTGTTGGGTTCTGTGTTGGAAATAGGATTTGGGTTAGAGTGAAAGATTGGTCAATTTTGACAATTTTTTTCAGAAAAAAAGTTAGGTATTTCTTTGCATTTGCTAGTGGTGGCCGTCCTGCTAGGTGGGGCAGGGGATGTTTGATTTCTAATAATGTTGAACAGTTCTCTGGGTCTGTTTTTTGCTCAAGAGAGCTGTGATCGGAAGAATAAAGCCTTTTCGGTGAAAATTTGTTTCTTGTACACAGATCTAGCGGTTCGGAGGAGGACCAGATTGGGGGGGGGAAGGGTGTTGTCTCCAGGTTCTTTCTGCCAGTCTAAGTGCCCGTCTTTCATTATTGAGGTCTGGGTTATACCAAGTTTTGGAAGGGATATTTTTAAGAGTTTTTGGTTTGGGTGGTGCAAGTTGATGTAGAACCTCTAGAGCTAGATATATTGTAGTGCTCAGTGAGATCGTTTGTATTGAGAGAGGGAGGAGAGCAACTGAGTTGATCTTGGAGTTTAGCCTCCAGTAAATCTGGGGGGATACGTTTAAGGTTTCTGGTTAATATTGTGGTTTTGTTGATTTTAGAAGGGGCAGGCTGGGCTAAGGGTGAGATCGAGAACAGTATGAGGTGGTGGTCAAACCAGTCAATAGGGATAATGTTGGAAAGAGATGCCAGATTACTGTTAGCAATGATGGCGTCAAGGGTAGCCCCTTTAGAATGGGTTGGGGTAAGGCAGAGTTGCTTGAGGTTATTTATCTCAAGGAGGTTATTGAGAAGTTTGATGGTTGGGTCGTCTGGCAAGTTCCAGTGAAGGTTGAATTCTCCTAGAAAGAGGTTTTTAGAGTTCGAAAGGGACGATTGTAAAAGAAGTTCAGATATTTCCTCGGGGAAGGGAAGAGGTTCACCTGGAGGGTGATAGATGTTGTGTAGATGCATTGGGGGGGGCGCCTTGCATTTTAAATTCTGCTCCAAGGTATTCAAAAGTTTTGAAGTCAGTGTTTTTGGCTAGGGATAGCTGGAGTTCATTTTTAAAGATTATTGCTAGACCTCCTCCTATTCTTTTAGGTCTGTCTTTTCTAAGGATAGAATAACCGGGGGGAGAGAGTAAGTCTAGGATGGGTGTGGAGTGATCCTCGAGCCAAGTTTCCGTGAGGAAGGCAAGGTCTATATCTTCACCAAGGATGGATTCGGAAATTTCTGAGGCATGACAAACCGCTGAGCGGCAGTTCACAAGCATGCATGTCAGGGGCTTGGGGTTAGTTATGGGGGGTGGCACGAGTGGATAGCGGTAAGTTGCGGGCGGGGGTCTGGGCGAGCAAGGAGAGGAGAGCGTTCTGCTGGTCCCGTTAATGACAGTGATGGAGGAATGAGGAAGGGCCGCAACCTTGCGGGGGGCCTTATGAGAGTAGGAATTGCAGAGGTTGGAGGTGGAGTAGTCATTCAAGGTGCGACAAGGTCTCTGAGAGCAATTTTGAAGTGGTGTGGTTTTACTGAGTTTGGGATTGAGTTTTGGGGAGCCAGTGCGTGGCGAAGTGGGCCAAGAGGGGCGGGCTATCAGTTTGGAGGATTTGGAGTTAGTGAAATCCTCTCTAAGACGGACTAATTCGGATAGGAGGGAGGCAATGTTGCGATCAATACTGCAAAGTGTCTGGGTTAAAAGAGAGAGTTGGGGCGCATTGGGTGAGGCGGGGGGTGAGGTATGTTCTAAGTTGGTTGGAGAAGGTGGTCTAGCGTTCGTAGAAGGTGATTAGTCTGGATGGGGGTGAGTGAAGTCTTGTAGCAGTGGGCGAAAGGGAGGATGTGGGGGGGAGAAAGGGGGGCTCCGGTCGCCAGAGGGGGATGGGGAGTGGGGGAGGACTGGGTCGTACTGGAGGTAGTTTGGGCAGGGGGAGGGTGGGAGGTTTCGGAGTTGATCAGGGTTGGAGGTCTGTTGTTCTGGGAGGGAGGGAAGCCTGTGAGATGGCAGGTTCTGACAGACATTGTGGGGAGGGGAGTGGGGGTGGATTGGATATTAGTGGAGGTAGTTGTTTGGGATAGACCAGGGTTGGTTCGGGTGGGGGTTAGTTGTTCGGAGAGGGTGAGAGGTCTATGGGGTGACAAGTGGGGCATTGCGGCAGTGGGAGTGAGGTGCTCCTGGCGGGTGGAGAGAGGGGAGATATGGCTGTGTGTGGGAGGGATGGGCATGGAGAGAAAAATGGGATAGTTAAAGAGGTAGAGGACTGTTAAAAGGGGAGCAGAGTGGGTGTACGTGGTTAGTGGAGAGGCAGCACTGGTATTGGGGTCATGGGGTGAGTTCAGGTAGGGGGGTAGGGTCAGAGAGGGTAGTGACTGGACAGGCTGGGGGAAATTTTTGGGGGGGGAAGGAGAACGGTTAGGAGCGGTTTGGGGGGAGAGGGGAGAGGAGTAGGTAGGGACATTTGGTGGGACAGAGTGCTAAAATGCTGTTCAAAGATATTAAGGTGGTGTTCAGAGGCTTGGATGAGGATATTTGCAGTTTTGAAGATGGGGATGTCAATTTCACCGTGAAAGGTGGAGGATGGAGTAGTAGAGAGTTTGAAACCGTAGGGAATATTGTTAGAAGTAGCAATTGGGAGTTGGCGAAGGAAAGTGCTCTTCCATTTGGAGGGGCATTTAGAGTAGAAAATGTAGCTAGTTTTTATGGGGGACGCGAGTTGTGTACAATTAGGGTTTCAGGATGTCGGCTAAGTACTTTATGTTTACATTTTTTCTTGGCGTTTTTAGAGAGATTGGAAGGGTAGGTAATGGACCATGAGTTAGGGCCATGCCTGGTGAGGGGGGTGTTAAGGGGTGATGTAGTGGGGCAGGTTCGGAACGCGGGAGAGGGACTAAGGGGGGACATGATGGACAAACTGGTTGGAGGAGGGGGGAGAAAAAAAAGGGGGGAAGGAATAGCATATATATATATGTCTCTCTCTCGACATAGGGATGGTTTCTCTCCAGCCACTTAGAAAGTCTCCTGTGCATTCCTCTCTAGGACAGCCAACACACCAAGACACCACTTTTCCAGTCCTAGAATTTATTTGACCAAATCAGTGTATTCTGGATTTTGGCGGCGGGTCTGATCTATTGAGCCAGCTGAACTTGCACATCCACATTTGGTTAGGAAAAAAGGAAAGCCCTTAACTGGACATGTAGCCATCTGGTCATACTGCACCCCCCCTCCCCCCCCGGCCCCCGCTGCCACTCCCTGAAACAGACTTCATCCCTCTATTTCTCTGTGCGCCCCACCATTTTTCTCTCCCATCCGTGTGTTGGCTTTTTAAGTCTCCCTGCACTTGGATATTCTCCAGCCTGCCTCCCTCCACTCTTTCCCTTAAACCTCTGACAGGGTTGTCTCTGAACACCTTCCCTGTGCACTTTTTCTGCCTTGTGCTCTCTCTCCAGAAGAGTGATGTTCACATTCTCATCTTTCCTGTCCAGACTGCAGCTGATCATGCAGGCAGAAGCAGAAGCGGAGTCGGTCAAGGTAAGTTGTCACTTCTGTAGGCCAAGCTTCTAGTTCCACTCATTCTGTGGTCTCCCTGCAGGTCTGCCTGGTTCCTCTGTGATTGGCGCACCTTGAGGACCAAACTGAAATCATTCTTCATGTCTACTCTCTTCTGACTCCTGACATCCAGTTTGCTGCATGCACCTTTGACCCCCTGACTCCATGTGTTCTCTCCTGTCCGCCTCAGCTCCCTGGTGCTGCATGCTTTTTGCTGACTTCACTGAGCCATGACAAAGTGTGCTCCCTGCATCCCGATGTCCTGCCTGCTGCACCCTCCCTGCGGATTCTAGTGCCTCCTGGTTCATGTGTTGTTCCTGCTGGCCTCACTGGCTCCCAGGGTGCTCTGTGCAGCCTTGTATCCCACTGTCCCCAGACTCCCTGCATGCTGGACACTCCCTGCAGATTTCAGTGACTCCTGGTTCAATTGTGCTACTGCTGGCCTCACTGGTTCCCAGGGTGCTCTGTGCAGCCTTGTATCCCACTCTCCCCTCACACCCTGCTTTCTGCACCCTCCCTGCAGATTTTAGTGACTCCTGGTTCATGTGTGCTACTGCTGGCTTCACTGACTCCCAGGGTGCTCTGTGCAGTCTTGTATCCCACTGTCCCCTGTCTCCCTGCATACTCCGTTGTCTCCTGATTTCATCTGTAGTCCCTGCTGGCCACACCAGTTCCCTGCTTGCCGCATTCTGTCTCGTGCTAGCCTTCCTAACTCCTGGCATCAGGTGTTGTCCCTGCTGGCCTCACTGAGTCCCAGGATGCCCTGTGCAGCCTTGTATCCCACTCTCCCCTCATCCCTTCCATGCTGCACCCTCCCTGCGGATTCTAGTGACTCCTGGCTTCATGTGTTGTCCCTGCTGGCCTCACTGACTCATAGGGTGTTCTGTGCAGCCTTGTATCCCACTCTCCCCTCACACCCTGCTTTCTACACCCTCCCTTCAGATTTTAGTGACTCCTGGTTCATGTGTGCTACTGCTGGCCTCACTGACTCCCAAGGTGCTTGGTGCAGCCTTATATCCCACTGTCAGCAGACTCCCTGCATACTCCGTTGTCTCCTGATTTCATCTGTAGGCCCTGCTGGCCACACCAGTTCCCTGCTTGCTGCATACTGTCCCGTGCTAGCATTCCTAACTCCTGGCTCTGTGTATAGCGCTTTTCCTGCATGGATCCCTTTTGTAGCATGAAATGTTTACTGGATTCACGTGCTGTACATTATTCCACCATCCAGTGGTTAGGCCACAAGTGCAAGGTGTTGACATAGATGGAGCCTGAATGACTCACTGTGATGTTGATCCTAAGCCCACAATGCCCCCTAACGTCACCTGGTTAGAACTGGGGGTCTCTAGTTGGCAGAGGTGGGCACCTTTGACCAAATGGGGACCCTTGCTTCTAAGTCAGGGAAAGGGGATTACTCTCCTGGATAACCCCTGCTCACCCCTTGGTAGCTTGGCAGGAGCAGACAGGCTTATCTCAGAGGCATTGTGTTAAGCATTTGTGAACACATACAGTAATACAGTGAAAACACTACAGAGGAACACTACACAGGCTTTATAAAAATAAGTGTTCGAGGCATATGAGCTGCAGAATTCACACTGTTGCATACATCGCCATCTGGTGTTGGGCTCGGATGCTTGCACTTTGTCTTGGAAGAAGTCTTTTGTAGTCACGAGATCGGTGACTCCTCCCTTAGACGATAGTGCGTATGGGCATCGACTCCATCCTCATATTTTGTTTCCGCCATCTGGGCCGTATGTAACTTCAGCCCTCCGGTTCGGTACCGTGTTTTCCAAACCTTTTCGACGCGCTTACTCACATACTTGATTCCGGTCGTCGACGCCGGCCCCTGGGCCTATCAACGCCATTCAGGCCTACGGCTATTGGAAAGGACTCCATTTAAAAAATGCCCCCAGTGTGGAGCTAAATTACCACACAGCGACCAACTCAAGGTCTGCAACCTCTGTCTCTCGCCAGAGCACGAGGAGGAGAATTGCCAAGCCTGCGCCTCCTTCCGGTCCAAGAAGACTATCCATGATCGCCGGGCTCGACGACACGTTATGGCACAACAGGCTGCACCGGTGCCAGAAGACATCTTCGATGAGGGCCCCGACGTTCCAGAGGCAGAGGACTCAGAGGATCTCAACATCGTATCCGAAGCAGATGACTTCGATGACCTCATCACTCCAGGTCAACGAGTGAGAGCAACTGCCCCTGCCCCAACCCCACCCGAGAAACAAAAGGTTCCGGTCAAGACTTCGCCTGAAGGCCTTCGTCGCGACCATAAGAAAACTGCAGAAGCCCCTGACCCGGCTCCAAAGACAAAAAAAAGCCTTCTGGCAGCTCGGGACTGAGCAAGCCGCACGTCACTGCCCATAAAAACACCGTTGGCACCGAAAGCGGGAACACATCCTACTCCCGCTGTCTCCAAAAAGGCCTCGGCACCGAGCACCTCGGCACCCAAAGAACACAAGCCCTCTGATCCGAAATCACCTCGAAAGCATTTGGATCCAAAACAGATTTCGGACTCGACGCCGAAGGACCCCAAAACGCCTTCTAAGGCTCCAGAGCAGAAATCTAAACCACGTTCGTAACAGAAAAAATCGGCGCTGAAAGTCAACAACGACGAGGAAGAACTATTTCGACCGGATCATATCGATCCGAAACAGAAAACGCTGCATGTGGACCCTAAAACAGGCCATATTGTCAGTATTCCACACAACAAGAGGAAATTGGACACCCCACATATCCCTGAGGTCCCTGTGAAGAAAAGAGATTGTGCAACTTCACCTTTAAGAGCCTCTTCTCCTGTTCTTCCTACTAAGCCTTTCTCTCCTCCAAAGTCTCCCATACTTCCCCCATATTCACCACCACCACAGGATGATGATGACCTAGGGGGTAGGGGTGGAAATAAGGAACCTTTCACTGATCCTGATGATGACACTGACATACCGCAAGACCCATGGGACAACTACAACGTCCCTGTAGATCCTCCAGATCTTCCTGATCCAGATGCATACCCGACTAAGCCATCTCCCCCAGATGACAACATTGGTTTTAGTCAGCTTATTGATAGGGAAGCCCAATATCATGGCGTCCAAATGCATTCAGACCCCACAGAGGAAGACTTCCTAGTAGACACTTTTGCACAGTCACAAAAGACAGTACAAACACTACTAGGAGTCACCACAGCACCCAGGGTATTCACAAAGTGCCTTGCGGTAGTAGCAGCACACTTGCGAAGGCAGCAGATCCATGTTTTTCCATACCTGGACGACTGACTAATAAAAGCCAAGTCATACAACCAGTGTGTTCACCATACTTACCAAACGATTCAGCTACTACACAACTTGGGGTTCACAGTAAACTACACCAAGTCGCACCTTAAGCCCTCCTACCTTAATCCGTATCTAGGAGCCACAATAGCTACTTCCAAAGTTCTAGCACCACCCAATCCAGCCAGGATAGCCAGTATGCAAACCCTCATCACAAACTTTCAACTCAAACACTCTCTCTCAGCTCGAGTGTTTATGCAGCTCATAGGAATTATGGCCTCTTGCATTTTTATTGTACCTCATGCAAGACTTCAGATGCGCCCTTTACAAGAATGCTTAGCACATCAGTGGAACCAGGCTCAAGGTCAACTTACAGATATAGTGTTGGTAGACCGCTGCACACATTGCTCTCTGCAGTGGTGCAACACACACAACCTTTCCAGAGGGCGGCCGTTCCTAGAACCAGTTCCACAGATAGTGCTAACAGCGAACGCATCACTCACCGGCTGGGGAGCCCATCTCCTAAACCACACAATTCCGGGCAGGTGGACCACTCAACAAAAAGTGCTCCACATCAATCACCTAGAATTACTGGCAATATTTCTAGCGATAAAGTCATTCCAAGTATATCTCCTCAACAAGACTGTCCTAGTCCGCGCGGACAATATGACCGCAATGTATTACATACAGAAACAAGGAGGACCACATTCTTTGCAGCTGTCTCACCTGGCGCAAAGCATATGGAGATAGGCCATTCCACAAAACATATATCTTCTGGCAGAACATCTTCCAGGAGTGAACAATCCAATTGCGGCTCTAAGTCGTCAGCAGCGTCGGGGAGATGCGGTGTCGTTGGCGCTGTGCGGCGTCGGTTCCTTGCTTTGGGGGAGGCGATGCGTCGGGTCCTCGATGCTTGCGCAAAGCAGGGGAGGCATCTGTTCCTTACTGGAGAGGATGTGACGTCACGATGGTGCCGAAACCATGGTTCCGTACGATGTAGATGGATTCTTGACCACCCACGTCGACGATCGGCTCCGCGATGATGTCTGCATCGGAGCCGATGCGGCACAGCAGCAGGCGTCGGGCCTACGTCGCAAGTCGGAGCAGCGCTCACGGTTTCGATGCAGATTATGGCGTCGCTCGCTGGCGTCGATGTTGCAAATTCCTTCTGTAGCAGCTAGAACAGCAAGTTCCAGATGCAGGCAAACAGAAGGTGTGAACTCTTCTGTATCCCTGAGACTTCAGACGGGAGGCAAGCTCAAATTCAAGCCCTCGGAGAAATATTCTGCAAGATGATGAAAGTTCCTTAAAAGTTCCTTCTCATTTCCTTAGCAATAAAGAAACCACTGCAGGCCAACCCAGCAAACAGCACACTGGCAGAGGGGCAGTCCGAACTCCTTCAGCTTTCTTGGTTCTTCTCCTTGGCAAAGGTCTGTCTTGATTTCCCAGAAGTGATCTAAAGTCTTGGGGTCTGGGCCCCAATATTTATACTAGCAAATCATTTGTCCTCTGAAGGTAGAGGATCCTGTACCTAGTTCAAACTAGTTCTGGGTGCATTCTACCAGTGCACACCTTGTTCCTTTGTCAATGTGGGCCAGGAGGTGGAACCAGCATTGTGGAAGGCAGGCACAGCCCTATTCAGGCCCAGGTGCTATTCCGCCTACCGCACTACATGCAAATAGGTCTATTTAGCCCTGTCCCCTGAAGCCTCCCCAGCCCCGGTCACTCACAAACCAGACATGCAATACACAAGCTAGCAGAGGCAGGCTGGATGGTTAGGCAAGAAAATACCTACTTTCTAAAAGTGGTATTTTCAAACACAGAATGTTAAAACCAACTTTACTAAAAGATGTATTTTATCAGTCTGAGTTCAGCATACTAAATTCGTTTTTCTACCATGTTTCCCTGGGATAGTTAGGATTAGAAGATGTTCTAATTAAACAAAGGGATTCTACCACTTTTCAATATATCCTTCCTTGTGTTGGAAGCTATAAGGTGGTGGGGAAATTGTGTTTAAACCCAAGGAATTGTCATGGGAAATGCTATGTGTTTTTAAAATACCCCTCACACACTAAGAATCCCTTAGTGTCATGCCTCATCATGGAGGTCCTCCGGTCCATCTACGGGGTGGGGCGTGCTGCAACCTACCTCGAAGGTCGATGCTGGATCGAGGTTTTGAGAAATATCCTGGGAGGCGGAGGGGGGGGGTTACACAGGTCTTCACTGTAGTCTCAGAAGGAGCCTTTGTGGCAGGGGGGCCCTGAGATTGCAGGCGCTGCTTTGTATTATGAGCTCGAGCTTTAAGTTATGCCCGGATCTTCAGCATCCAGTATGTATGACCTCCTACTGAGGGACCATAAGTGCAAGGATTGCTGCGCAGCTTCGCATTTTAAACCAAAAACCCTGGTACATAAAAAAGGTTTCACCTACTCACTGCGCAGCCGGGACCATGGCAGGACAATTGGAACTGAAAAGGCAGGAGAGAAACCATGAGTCGATAGTAGGACATGGGTATCTCGAAGGAAGAGGGATTAGAGGCGAAGAAAGGAGCTTGCCAGGCAGACCTAGACCAAGAGGCTTTCACACCAAAGGCCCATCTCACAGGAAGTTGGAACCTACACCTACTTTTCCTCAAACTGCGAAGCCTTTGAAACTATCAATCAAGGCATCCAAGCTTCCGATGAGAGGCCCCAAAGTCGAAAGCTGAACACGAGAGATCTCATGCACGCCAAGAAAACCTCAGTCGTAGAGGTTACCAGTACTTACCATCCTCTTGGGTCCAAAGACAAGGTTAGAGGAGGCAGGTGGCTCAGGGCGTTGGCGCAACTTCAACAGACATTTGAACACTAAAACAGAAAAAGAGAGAGGTGGCCTCCAAGGACCAATCCACCACGGTGAAGTTGCTGAGGAAGAAGAGGGCACTAGAGGTAGAGATGGACACTTAATGAAAAAAAAGAGGTTCTGTGAGGAATCTGTGGCAGCGCAAACTAATACCTCAACCACTGGAGGGCAGCAAGCCTAGTCAGGAGTTGGAGCTTCCTTGGAGTAAAGGCACACAACAAGCAGTTGTAGAGGAGCAGCTAGAGGTCGGAAATGAGGCATGCCGTTCAACGTAAAGAGGCTGACACAGAAAATCTGGTGTTTAAAATACAGGAGAAAGAAGAGACCCTATGGGAGGACATGGCAGCCAACTCGCCGCAGGAGGAGGCGGACATGTGTTCCCTCGAGTGCATCCCAACTGATTACATTTCAATGGACCATGGAGCAGTAAAGAGGGCAGCGGATGTGTTTGGGATCCAAATGGGGGGTGCATAATTCCTTTGAGAGACCTTGAATCCGGCCCATTTGGGGAAAAAAAACTGTTTTTGTCTATGCTCCCAAGTATACTTCAAGGTCAGGGAGGATTTTAATAAGCCAGCAACTTCTAGGGCTGTGGTGCCATAGACACAAAAGAATTGTAAGGCATCAGTGCAGGGCCAGAAATACATAGAACTCCTGCATAGCCAGACTCCCTCATAGTCTGTACCTCCAAGAACAGAGGCGATCAGTAGACTTTTCTAGCGCTTAAAATGCCCTTGCGGGTCCCCCTCTTTGCTGCTTCTATAATAGCTGATTTGGCCTGTCTGCCATGACTTGTATACCATCCAGGAGGATTTGTACTACAGCCACCCCTATGTCTTTCTCTAGTCAAGGGCAACTTTATTTGCTCCATAAGTTTAACATTTATGCCCACTAGATCGATGTTACTTGGATCTAAGGACTCAAACAGGGCCGACTGCTCTGTATACAAGTTATAGATATCCGCCTGCACCTTGTCATCACCCGCTAAGACAGCCCATTTTACATTCCTCCTATTGTTACATATATTTGTCCTACTTATTGAAATAGTACCTCCCAGTTCCATTAAATTTGTAAGAGATCGGGGTGAAAAACAAGCCCCTAGTGCATTGTGATCACTATCATTCCTTGGTATCACCGACATACCTATTAGGGATGGCCAAAGTGGGCTGTCCATCAAGATGTAGTCTATATTACTTGTGTACAACCCCTGCTTGAAGGTAGGGTGCGGAGGGCAGTCTGACTTGGTACAGCCATTATCAATGTTCAGATCATAAGAGGTAATCCGGTCAATGAATTGTTCAACTAACCTGGGATATCTTATCTTGTTCTCAATACCACCGGCTGTGGCTGTATCCGACCCGTGGCTTAGTGTCATTAGGTGCTTCGGAACTAAACCCTCTGTCAGTTTTGCATTAAAGTCTCCTGCTATGATTTAAAATGGATTTGATGTAAGGGTTCAATCATATGAGATAATTGAGTCATTATCCCTGAATTATGGTTGGTTTGAGTAGGGCGAATATACACGTTTATAACTACAATATGCCCATATTCCATTAAGGGTCCAGCTGGAATGGTTACGCCCAGTAAGTCTCTGCAGTCACCTCTCAGTCTTTTTATTTTGGGGAATAATTCCATTTTGAGCCATATCAACAGCCCTCCTGATGGTCTGCCCACTTATGAGGGAACTGCGTTAGATGCCAGGGTAACATATCCCGCTCTATGCACTGGGTCTATAGCCCAGGTTTCCTGCAATAAGATCATATGAAATTGATTTATAAATGCACCCCATTCAGGGTCATCCAACTTTGCCCTAATCCCAACCAAATTCCATGACAATAGTTTTATGGCATCTAGCTGCTCTGCCACTTCTCTAGTTTTGTATTGCTGTATTAATTACCTCTCTGCCATCTGACGTTGGTATATTACAATCTTTGAACTCTACTCTTTTTGGATTGTAGGACGGGTTACTTTTAGGAACATCTAATGCAAATTCCATAGGTGACTGGCATTTTAGTTACTTCAATCTGATCGGCTTTGTTGTCAATTGAGATCAGATAAGGACCCCCCACAATCCCCAAGAGTAGTAGATGGACAGTTGCTGGCTGCTAGTATCTTGATTTGTTGTCAGTGCCAATCCAATACATGGTGTCTGGGGGATTCACCTTCAATCTTATGTGTGATTCTACCGGTACCCTCAACCTATGCTTGAGCCCTATTGGTCCTTCAATTAGATCATAGTTGCTAGCCTTAGACCAATGTGATCTGTAAGACGCTGGGTATCGCTAAATCTGTAAGCTTCCAATAGATCTTCTCTTATATTGAATCTGCAGCCCCTCACTTTCCTGAGCCAATGAATGACTTTATTCATTAATGAGTCTTGGGTTTCTCGGACTGAAGTAGACATTTTTGGCACACCCACTAGGGAAATATCCCAATCCTCTTTTGCCCCTCTAAAGATCTAGTTACATTTGGAGATGTAACTGCTGTCATAGCCTGGCTTGTGTTTTGCAAGACCTTTACTGTTTTGCCCACTAGACCTTCACTAGAAGTCAATTTAACGCAATATAACTTGTAAACTTTGCCGCCAGCTTCCTGGGGAGCCAAGGAGCGCTGCCTACCTAATCTCATGGACTCCGGAGTCACTTCTAACACGGTCTTATTTAAGGGGCATGCTGCATGACTAACTCAGTAGTTCCCTCCAGATATAGCTTTATCTCCTCTGCTAGTTGAAAATTCAGCTTCAGAGTTTTGTGGGAGTTTAGTACGAAGTGTCTGTACTGTCTCTGTTGATCTATCAACCTTATCATTAATAATTGTTGTCAAGTTACTCATGTAATCCTTTAGGCCTGGTATCTGTTCTTGTAAGGCTGCTATCTGTGTATTCATATCAGCCTTCTCTGCGGCTACAGTAATATTTTGTACTAAAGTAGGGGGTCTGTGTACAGTTTTATCTACTTCTAGCTTATCCACAGCCATGAGTACTCCAAAGCGATTGCAGCAATCAACCATAATTACAGGAATAGAGGGTTTGGGGGTGGTTCACTATCCTAGCTTCTTCTCTTTTTCTCTTTTTGGGAATAGGGCTATTGGCAGAGACGCCATTTGCACTATTACATGTCAAATTATCCCGGATTTCACGCTTCTTAAACAATTTTATGCCCCCCTTCCCTTGCTGTTTTCCTTGGGGTCTATTCACCTTGGGTGCCTTAGACACTAAGAGTCCTTCCACTTCCTCCAGCAAGGCGTCTATTTCGTCTAATGTACAATTTTCGGCTGCATGTCTTGTTTGTATTTTTGCTTTCCAAGCTTCCGAGGACTTACCAGTAGCTTTCCGCTTCACCATTGTTATAGCTACTTGTGTTTTTGTTGGACTTTTCCTATTACTAATTTTCTTATTACAGCAAAGGAATCTACCCTTGCTTTAAGGAAGCCTAGCTATGCCAATCCTGCCCAAGTTAAAAGCAGTTGAAAGTGTTGAAGGGGCTTTGTTAAAATCTGACTACATAAAAAGAAACACGGACAGGTACGAAGATAAATATTGCTTACATCGCCCCTGACAATCCAGTTGCCTATAAATATATAAAATCGATCATTAGCTACTTGTACTAAAATGTTTGATGATAAAATGATATTATAAAAATCGTAGGTATAAAATCATAAAGAGAGAGTTAAATAGATTTCCAGCCTCACTCGAGGACTTGGACACATTTCGCAGTTCTCCGGGCCTTCCCCTTCCTCCAAAGGAACCTGATCCACAGCTAGGATAGAAGGGCTCAACTGTATCAAGTCCGTTAATCTGTTCAGCATTACTTCCCTACGGAATGAAGTCCTGGGATAGATTGGCGTACTCCCCTGTTGTCCTGTCCTCTAGCTAGCACGCCTCCAATACAGTAGACTCCGGTAAATCCAATCGCGCTCTGTGCAACCACCAAGCGTCCAATGGAGAGCTCAGCAAACAGTATAACAAAATTTGAATGGCTCCCACAACAGGCACAATTACTACTTGGAGTTTTACCAGGGGCATAACACAGCCCCCCGCAGTCCCCGCAGTGCGGGGGGGGAGGGGGGGGGGGTCCCCACGCTCCAGGGGGCCTGCTCAGCACAGCACTTCGGCCCGAGAACTCCTGATTGAGTTTAGAGGCGGCCCCTCCATGTATCTGCAGATTTTTTACAAAAAATGTGTGTGTAGCTTAAACGGTTCAAAGGTTAGTAAAAATGCATTGGCACATGCTGCTGCGCAGTGTAAGGTCCTTTGCACAGGTTCACTGGTCACCTTTGTGTGCTCAACTGGTACTAATGAGGTGCAACCAATGCCCAGACAATGTTAACAAGATTAAAAATGACAAAATAATGAAGCAATACTATCACAAAATGTGCAGCATCATGTCGCATAATATGCCTTTTTAGTGCCGCATAATTTACTCAACCCTGCCGCATATTTTGACCCTCTTTTGCTACATAATTCTAGTTGCCTTGCCTATATGTTCATCTCCGAGTGGAGAAAATAACTGTAATCCAGCACTTCCGGATCCAACCACTAGATGGCTACTAAGGCACAGCATATGAAACTAGTAGTGTCTAGCTGCAAAATCATTGTTAGAGGAAATGATAGGTTCTTTCTGCATATTGCACTCTCCTCGCATGCTGCACACTGTCTGCCAGCCCCACTGATTCGTGTCTCTTTGTGTACTACACACTCATCGCGTGGTGCACACTGACGCTTAATTCACTGCCTGCCTCACACCCCCTTACGTATTCCCTGCATGCTTCACTCTGCTGTTAGGCCCTCTGACTGTTGACTCCTTCAGTGCAGTGTGGACCCTGTGAGGCCCACTGACATCTGACTGCCTGCATGCTGCATCTTTCCTGCTCACTACACACTTGGTGCATGCCGCACTCTCCCTGCTCCTTCGCACTCTGTGCATGCAGCATTCTCCCTTATCCATCACACTCTGTGCATGCTGTGCTCTTCCCGCTTCTTTAAACTCTATGAATGCTGCATCCTCCCTGCTTGCTTCACACTCTCTGCATGCTAAGCTCTCCCTGCTCCTTCACACTGTGCATGTAACGCTCTCCCTGCTCCTTCACACTCTGTGCATGCTGCGCTCTCCCTGCTCTTTCACGCTCTCTCCATGCTATGCTCTCCCTGCTCTTTCATGCTCTCAGCATGCTATGCTCTCCCTGCTCCTTCACACTGTGGCATGTCTCCCTGCTCGCTTCGCACTGTGTGCATGCCGCGCTCTTCCTGCTGTTTCACACTCTGTGCATGCTGCGCTTTCCCTGCTCTTTCACGCTCTCTGCATGCTGTGCCCTCCCAGCTCTTTCACACTCTGCATGCTGTGCCCTCCCTGCTTGCTTTGCACTGTGTGCATGCCACACTCTCCTTGCTCTTTCATACACTGCATGCTGCGCTTTCCCAGCTCCTTTAAACTCTATGCATACTGCGCCCTCCCTGCTCCTCCACGCTCTGTGCATGCTGCGCCCTCCTTGCTCGCTTCACGCTCTCTGTATGCTAAGCTCTCCCTGCTCCTTCACACTGTGCATGTTACGCTCTCCCTGCTCCTTCACACTCTGTGCATGCTGCGCTCTCCCTGCTCTTTCACACTCTCTGCATGCTGCGCTCTCCCTGCTCTTTCACACTCTATGCATGCTGTGCTCTCCCTGCTCTTTCACGCTATCTGCATGCTGTGCTCTCCCTGCTCTTTCACGCTATCTGCATGCTGTGCTCTCACTGCTCTTTCACGCTATCTGCATGCTGTGCTCTCACTGCTCTTTCACGCTATCTGCATGCTGTGCTCTCCCTGCTCTTTCACACTCTCTGCATGCTATGCTCTCCCTGCTCCTTCACACTGTGCATGCTGTGCCCTCCCTGCTCGCTTCGCACTGTGTGCATGCCGGGCATTCCCTGCTCCTTCACACTCAGTGCATGCTATGCTCTCCCTGCTCCTTCACACTGTGCATGCTGTGCCCTCCCTGCTCGCTTCGCACTGTGTGCATGCCGGGCATTCCCTGCTCCTTCACACTCAGTGCATGCTATGCTCTCCCTGCTCCTTCACACTGTGCATGCTGCGCTCTCCCTGCTCTTTCTCACACTCTGCATGCTGTGCCCTCCCTGCTCTTTCACACTCTGTGCATGCTGTGCCCTCCCTGCTTGCTTCGCACTGTGTGCATGCTGCACTCTCCCTGCTCCTTCACACACTGCATGAGGCGCTCTCCCTGCTCTTTCACGCTCTCTGCATGCTGCACTCTCCCTCTTTCACGCTCTCTGCATGCTGTGCCCTCCCTGCTCTTTCACACTCTATGCATGCTGCGCCCTCCCTGCTTGCTTCCCGCTCCCTGCATGCTGCACCCTCTCTGCTCGCTTCACGCTCTCTGCATGCTGTGCCCCCCTGCTCCTTCACACTCTGTGCATTCCGCGCTCCCCCTGCTCGCTTCACGCACTCTGCATGCTGCGCTCGCTCTGCTCTTTCACGCTCTCTGCATACTCTGCCCTCCCTGCTCGCTTCGCACTCTGTGCATGCTGTGCCCTCCCTGCTCCTCCACGCGCCGGGTCATGCTGTGCCCTCCCTGCTCCTTTAAACTCTATGCATGCTGCACTCTTCCTGCTCCTTCACGCTCTGTGCATGCTGTGCCCTTCCTGCTTGCTTCACACTGTGCATGCCGCGCTCTCCCTGCTCCTTCGCACTCTGTGAATCATGCACTCTCCCTGCCCCTTCACGCTGTCTGCATGCCACGCCCTCCCTGCTCCTTCACACTCTGTGCATGCTGCGCCCTCCCTACTCCTTCACACACTGTGCATGCCGTGCCCTCTCTGCTCCTTTGCCCTCTGTGCATGCCGCGCTCTCCTTGCTCCTTCACGCTCCTTGCATGCTGCGCCCTCCCTGCTCCTTCATACTGTGTTCATGCTGAACCCTCCCTGCTCGCTTCACAATGTGTGCATGCTGCGCTCTCCCTGCTCCTTCACATTCTGTGCATGTTGCGCCCTCCCTGCTCCATCACACTCTGTCCATGCCTTGCTCTACCTGCTCCTTCACGCTCTGTGCAGGTTGCGCTCTCCCTGCTCCATCACACTTTGTGCATGCTGTACTCTCCCTGCTCTTTCACACACTGTGCATGCTGCGCTCCCCCTGCTCCTTCACACTCTGTGCATGCTGTGCCCTCCCTGCTCCTTTGCACTCTGTGCATGCTGCGCTCTCCCTGCTCCATCACGCTGTGTGCATGCTGCGCCCTTCCTGCTTGTTCACACACTGTGCCTGCCGGCCCTCCCTGCTCCTTCCACTCTGTGCATTTTGCGCCCTCCCTGCTACTTCACACTCTGTAGACGCTGCGCTATCCCTGCTCCACCACACTGTACGTGCTGTGCCCTCCCTGCTCCTTTAAACTCTATGCATGCTGCTCTCTTCCTACTCCTTCACGCTCTGTGCATGCTGTGCCCTTCCTGCTCGCTTCACACTGTGCATGCACCGCTCTCCCTGCTCCTTCACACTCTGTGCATGCTGCACTCTCCCTACTCCTTCAAACTCTAAGCATGCTGTACTCTCCCTGCTCCTTCACACTCTGTGCATGCCGCGCTCTCCCTGCTCCTTCGCCCTCTGTGAATCATGCACTCTCTTTGCCCCTTCACGCTCTCTGCATGCTCTGCTCTCCTTGCTCCTTCACACTCTGTTCATGCTGCGCCCTCCCTGCTCGCTTCACAATGTGTGCATGCTGCGCTCTCCCTGCTCCATCACCCTCTGTGCATGCTGCGCTCTCCCTGCTCCATCACACTCTGTGCATGCTGCGCTCTCCCTGCTCCATCACACTCTGTGCATGCTGCGCTCTCCCTGCTCCTTCACACTCTGTGCATGCCGCGCTCCCCCTGCTCCTTCACACTCTGTGCATGCCGTGCCCTCCCTGCTCCTTTGCAATCCGTGCATGCTGCGCTGTCCCTGCTCCATCACACTGTGTGCATGCTGCGCTGTCCCTGCTCCATCATGCTGTGTGCATGCTGCGCCCTTCCTGCTCTTTCACACTCTGTACATGCCGTGCCCTCCCTGCTCCATCACAGTGTGCATGCTGCGCTGTCCCTGCTCCATCATGCTGTGTGCATGCTGCGCCCTCCCTGCTCTTTCACACACTGTGCATGCCGCGCTCTCCCTGCTCCTTCACACTCTGTGCATGCCGTGCCCTCCCTGCTCCTTTGCAATCCGTGCATGCTGCGCTGTCCCTGCTCCATCACACTGTGTGCATGCTGCGCTGTCCCTGCTCCATCATGCTGTGTGCATGCTGCGCCCTCCCTGCTCTTTCACACTCTGTGCATGCCATGCCCTCCCTGCTCCTTTGCAATCTGTGCATGCTGCGCTGTCCCTGCTCCATCATGCTGTGTGCATGCTGCGCCCTCCCTGCTCTTTCACACACTGTGCATGCCGCGCTCTCCCTGCTCCTTCACACTCTGCTCATGCTGTGCCCTTCCTGCTTGGCTCACGCTCTGCGCATGCGGCCAGCTCCCTACAGGCTGTTCTGCAGGTTGCACTGACAATATTACTTCTCCCTCCAGGTGACGGGTGAGGCCAAAGCATTTGCCATTGAAGCGAAGGCCCGAGCTGATGCTGAGCAGATGGCGAAGAAAGGAGAGGCCTTCCAGCAGTACAAGGATGTGGCCATGGTGGACATGCTGCTCGAGAAGCTTCCCTTGGTGAGAGGCCAAGACGCTGAAGGTGGCGAGCGGGGTGTCCTGCAGCTCCGTTGGCTGAGATGTAGCTATACTGATGCACGGTGATTGCTGGACCAGGATCCATGCCCAGCACTGACCGTGTACAAGTCCATGCCCAGCACTGACCGTGTACAAGTCCATTCCCAGCACTGACCACGCACGAGTCCATGCCCAGCACTGAGCGCGTACGAGTCCATGCCCAGCACTGAGCGCGTACGAGTCCATGCCCAGCACTGAGCGCGTACGAGTCCATGCCCAGCACTGAGCGCGCACGAGTCCATGCCCAGCACTGAGCGCGCACGAGTCCATGCCCAGCACTGAGCGCGTACGAGTCCATGCCCAGCACTGAGCGCGTACGAGTCCATGCCCAGCACTGAGCGCGCACGAGTCCATGCCCAGCACTGACCTCGCACGAGTCCATGCCCAGCACTGACCTCGCACGAGTCCATGCCCAGCACTGACCTCGCACGAGTCCATGCCCAGCACTGACCTCGCACGAGTCCATGCCCAGCACTGACCTCGCACGAGTCCATGCCCAGCACTGACTGCGCACCTCAGTTCAGGCCTTTCAAACATTTGTGGGTGCATGGGTTAGAATCTGGATGCGGGGCCAGTTGCAATGAACACCTGATTTTAAATATAAAAAAAGTGCTTGTCCGCCAGGGAGAATGAAATACTGTAGTTCTATATCTGGCAT
The DNA here is from genome assembly GCF_964204655.1 of Triturus cristatus. Taxonomy (NCBI): domain Eukaryota; kingdom Metazoa; phylum Chordata; class Amphibia; order Caudata; family Salamandridae; genus Triturus; species Triturus cristatus. Next base: position 405,658,927 of record NC_140579.1, on the reverse strand, counting down.
CATCTCGTGGCATGATCATAGAAGCTGCCTTATTATTAATAAAGAAGATGGCTTCTGGGTCTGGTGACTTAGGGGTCTAATGCGTCCACTGTAGGGTTCTGTGTTTGACCTCATGGTCATAGGTACAAATCCCTGTGGGTCCACTCATCCTTCTGAGTTTGATAAAATGAGTACCATTGAGTTGGATTACAATAAACATCTGTTATTCAGTGCCGAGATACCCTTCTGGGTGAGCATGCACTTTACAAATACACGTTATGTTAATTGTTTAGAAATCTTTGCATACATTTTGCAGGAGGAGCACAGGGCCCTGACCCGCACAGCACCTGGCTCATAATTCCCCATCAGACTTTCCCGCCTCCTACGAGGTACATCATACAGAACTCGCTAATACCACTTAATTCTGATCCGCTGTGCACCCCTGCTATTCCAGTACAAGTGCCTCCACAGAGCCCTAACAATATTCCTAAATCCTACTCTGCACACTCATGCGAGTTCAGTACTGGAACCCTACACCTGAACGGCCTCTGACGTAGCTTCACCGGTCGTTGCTCTGTTTGTGCAGGTGTGGATTGCCTTCTTCTTCTTCTCTGTGTTTCCAGATGGCAGAGGAGATCAGTAAACCTTTGACCCAAGTCAAGAAGGTGAAGATGGTGTCGAGCGGTAACGGGGAAGTGGGAGCCGCCAAGCTTACTGGAGAAGTGCTGGAGATTCTCAACCGGCTGCCAGACACTGTGGAGAAGCTGACCGGAATCAGCATTAAGCAGGTGTGTATCGATCAATAGTGGTATCCGACCCGGGCAGTGGCTAGCTGTCAATCTGTTGTGTATGGGCGCAGACCTGCACCGAGCCTGCCGTGCATTGGCAAAGTTCACTCACATTCTTGCTTGGCAGGCAGAATCTGGATGCGTCCTTTTATATGGGTGCATCATGCTTGTGGCCAGAGACCAGAGCTCAACACGATGCACAGGCAGCATAGAACCACTATCTAATTTGTTCTTAAGTTTGTGTGAAAAGATGGAGGGTGACTCAGTGTACCCTTGAGGAAGTAGAATCCAAGTAAATTGGGGCCTGCCTAAAGAGAATCTAAAAGGGAACTGACTGTCAGGTTGTATGGGGTAAAGAAGACAGAACGTAGATCAACAACAGTAAACCAGATGGAGGTAGGAGGAACTAATGACAGAATCATAGCAGGGTTTGCCACAATAGGACAACTTGGCAACACAAAAGCATTAACAGCACGTAAGTCTGCACAGATCGCCATGTATCTTTACCAGCCTTTCTGATAGGCAGGATTGGGGTGTTACAGTTGCTTACATTGAGTAACGGAATCGTTCACTTTACAAGAGCAGCGTTAACTGGGCGGATTTCTGCTTTCGCCACAGGATGCAGTTGACATTGTGGTAGACGAGGCAACGTCTTCATTTTGTTCAATCTAATTTTGACAGGATCTGCCGTTAAAATGCAACCCACATACCGCGCCGGGACTACAAAAGAGGGTGGAACTTGTGCCATAGTTTCGGGAGATGTATTCATACTATCATGAGCAAATCATCCTGGTAAAGCAGCACTTTCATTTTGAATCTAACCATACTAGTAAAGAGTACCACTGTTGCAGAATACAGCACAGTTCAGTTTACAAAGGAGCTCCCTCGAAGCAGGTTTGCTGGAGGGGTGGAACTAAAGTGGAAGGCGTGTTGTCTGTAACCAGAGTCAAAGAAGTAGACACAGGGCTGAGAACATGTTAGAAATGCAAATGCACCAATCAAATTGCCCAAAAGAGGATAAGCGGAAAACCCAGAGTTTCGTAGATCGGATCGACTGGCACTTGAATCAGTAAGGTAGGAAGAGGGCTTTGTGTTGATAACACTTAGTTCATACAGCCCTTTCTCATCTGATGGAACTAAAACTGGCACAGGGCTCCCCCGGGGCTCCCAAAAATGACAGATGAAAAGATTCAATTTTTAGTGACATTGTTTTAGATTCAGCAGGTTATTTCTTACACTCAACCCACTACACATTGATAAGCAACAGAAAACAATTAAGACATATTTTTTGCCATCCAGTCCAAATAGTTTTTAATTGCTCTTGAACCTTTGGTAATAACCCTTGAACAAAAGCACCAATCACTTCATGAGCTGTTTCTGCAGTATTTCCAGTACCAGTGACAAGCAAATACATCTGTCAAATGATGGGATAAATCAAGGGGATTTTCCCCTTTGTTCTGTTTACGATGGTTCAATCCCTTTTAGTAGGACAGACTACACTGAGCACATTCACACAGCATCTCTAGCAGTAATCAAAGCAGCATTGTCCAAAGCAATTTTGTGGCCAGTTGACTTTTGGTACCGACTGGACTTTAACTTTTCTCTTCCCCAGACACAATAACATGTAACTATTGAGTCACATCAGCCCAGTTAGGGTTATAACATTCCAAAATCAATTGGTGGTATTCTCTGAATTTCTGTGGGTTTTCTTGTGTTTTGGAACATTGACGATGGTATCCGAAAGATCAGATGTGGGCCATGGGATGTCAATGGGGATCCGAACCGCCCCTAATCCGAGAGCCGGGTATTATCATAAAGGCAAAAGGGCACTGGGCTGATGGTGGGTAAGGTCGTTGGAATCATCGCAATCCTCATTAGTGGGAGGTGAAGACCTTCTTTCGACTCCTTGCACACCTTAACGCCTCTCTGGCTCCTCATCCACCTGTCGGTGTCAAACTATCCTGCATAGTAGTTACAATGTGTGCCTGACTGTCTCGTGCATGCGTTTCGGATTGGTTGGACAGTGATCTAGACCACTATAAAGGTGGAGAGAGAGAGTGGCAAATATGGATTTGTTGCCTCATACTCTTGTCTGGCTCTCCCACTTGTCATACTGCTGTCAGTCGCACTGACACTCGCTTGCACACCATCCGCCCACCCTTCCACAGGAACAGTACCTTGTTCAGGTGCAACCCATGGAACACCCCATGCATCTCATGTCAGAATTGGAAAACTCCGTACCCCTGATATGTCCTCCTCCATTTCTTCAAGGATATTAGTCATTTTGGCAATTAAGTGTGCAGGAAGTGGTGCAGTAGGGGTACGAGCTTCCAGTCAGTCCCTCGGAATGCTCATTTGGGGTCTTCAGTTTCTCTTGGATGTCTTCAAAACCCCACATTTGAGATTCCTGCCAGCTTATTATGGCTTTCTTCATGGTTTTGCTTTTAGGCTTTCTTGGGTTATTCAGATATTGTCTATCAAAGGTACCTTCTTCTAGAAGGATCTTTCTTTTATCACCATCAGTGCTTGTCATCCAGTTTTCTGAATCTGTGCACGTTTTCTCAAGTTACTGTTTGTACATAACATGGACGTGTGGCCCTCTAGGAAGGACTTTACTCAGTTTTGATACTTTGGGTCCCATTTTCATTTACTACACCCACATTCACATCCAAGGAAGAGCTTGGATAGTCTGACGCCTTGAGCCACAGTTCATCTCTGTGGTGGAGGTCAGAAGGTGCATTCATGCTTGCTCCTGGCCGCCATGCAATAAAACACCTCTAGTCACAACTTGCAGAAGGTCCGAGCGGCTGAACCAGAGTACGTCTTTCAGCACATTCATCCAGTAGGGTGTGCACTGAGATCTAGGAAATCACTGCAGCTTTCTACTCTAATATTACAGTTAGAAGGTGGTTCTGACCATCTGATCCGCCCAGATCTTTCGCTTTTTGAACACCTAATTGTTGAGCTTTTACTGTGGCAGAGCCTCATAAGTTGGGACTCACCCACAGTGAACTCATGATGAAAGAGACTGCATGGGGATTTTACCTGTGTCCCCCTGGTGAGACTAGGCCGCTGCGTTGCAGCCGGAGTAAGGTGTTCCGGGCTGGTTACATGGAGACACGTGTGTACATGCAGGTGCACAAGTGTAAGGGCTGCGCAGGGGAGATTCCTGGCGTGCGCAGCCCAGGAGCAGCTACAAAGTGAATGGTGTGGCAGGACTTGTGCTGGGTGGTGACATGGAATAGGCTTTATACCATGGGAAGAAACATAGAAGTGAATGTCAGTGTGCTTTAATGTTTTCACTGAAAGACTGCTTTATTATTACCCTATGAGGTTGGGGACCAAATGGGATCGTTTCACTTTCCCAGGGTCTACAAATTCCAGACATGAACTTAAGTCCACTGTAACTTAGGTGAGAAGAAGTATTCTGCAGAGTCCAAATTCATATTTGTACTGCATTTGGGTCATCCAGAAATGTCATGTTCCTCTGAGTCAGCTCATAACCAGAGCCTGGCTGGGGCTGACCCTGCCAAGCTGGATTAATGACCTCCCTCCCCAAGCTGTAGCATCAGAGGCCTAGCCCTGCACGACAAGCATTCCAAGGGCAAAGGCCTCCACTCCAAGAAGAGACGATGGGTGGAGCTACAGGGTAATCCATCAGCAGCTGTCACCTGGTGCCAGGCACCTAGCTGCTCTGGAGAGAAGGCAGAAAGGGGCAGGGGCTTTTCAGAAACTCATGTGGCATAAGACCCCAGGACGCCGCCATTTTGAACAAACCCAGAGGCCTGGGCAGGAAGGAGGGAGCAGGGGCAGAGAAGTGATGTCACTGTTTGATAGGGCAAACAGAGACTTCCTGCCAGCCCCCTCCAAATTCTTTAAAATAGTTTGCACCGGAAGAAGAGCTCTCTCTGGGGTGTGGTCTAGTGAGGACAACTGGTGCTGGAGCCTGGCACCATGGGCAGCTGGAAGGAAGAACCTCCAGACTGGCCCAGGGCCCTGACTTGTGCCACAAGGGGAGACCAGGACCAGTGAGCAGAAGCCTGGGCCTCTGCGCAAGGAGAAGAGAGCCCCAGGAGGAGAGCCAGGCGAAAGGCTGGTGCAGGGAGCCAGTGAAGACAGCTCACTGCTGAATCCACCCTCCGTGAGACCAGAAGGGTGAAGGAAAGTGCTCCCAGTAGCTCGGGTGCGCCGCCAAGAGCAAGAAGAGGCCAAAATCATGAAGATCGGTCCCCTGGGAGCTGAGATATGCCCCCCAGAAGGTAGGCGACCTGGCTGAGCGACAACGAAGCGCGTGGGGCTCCGCCGCCAGTCCAGGACGCCAAATAAGCAGCCGGGGGTGGGCTCCCAAAGCTGCTGTAACAGCTGAGGGTCGTGGTGGGACCGCCCCCAATCGCTACAATAGGGTGTTTGGTTCCCAGGGAAGGACAAATGTGACATGTTATTTGTGCAGGCCTCGCAGATACTGCCTCGTTTTCCAACATTACAGATATCCACCACACCTCTACCTCCTACATCCTAGGACTCTGTCTCCCCACTCTCACCTTCTCCTATCTGTTAGACCTAGCACCTTGGCGTGAGTTTCCCTTCCACTTTTTGCTGATGTGCCTCATGTGTTTGGTTGGTGTTAGCTGCTCAGGGCACTGTGCCACTGCCAATCAGTGCCACAGTGCAAGTGCTCCCTATGAAAAGTGTATACATTGATTGGTGTCCATGTTTGGCTTATTTGGTTTACTATCAGCCCCTAGTAAAGTGCACCAGGAGTGCCAGGGCTTGTAAATACAAATGCTGCTGGTGGGCTTGCAGCACTGGTTGTGCCACCCACAGAAGCGGCCTAGTAAAATGTGTCTAAGGTCTGCCATTGCAGAACCTGCGTGCAGTCTGGTACTGTCATGCTGACTGCGCAAGTGCACCTACTTGCCAGTCCCTAAACCTTCCCTTAACTGCATATTAGTCACCCCTATGGTAGGCCCAAGGGCAGGGTGCATTGTAGGCATAAGGTAGGACATGCCCTGATGTGTGTGGCATGTCCTAATAGTGAATTACAGCCATTTTCGTTTTTCACTATAGAAGGCTACCTGCTCTCCATAGGCCAAAATGGGCTGCTGGAATTATTACACGCTATAATCCCAGCGGACTCAGACAGCATGGTAGAAAGTCAAGTTTAGTATGCCTGAACTCAGAATAATAAAATACTTATTTTAGTAAAGTTTATTTTAATATCCTGTGTTTGTAAATACTACTTTTAGAAAGTTAGTATTTACTTGCTTAGCCATTTCAGTCCGCCTCTGCTTTGTGTGTGTGTGCTGCCTAGTTTCAATGAGGGGCAGGGCTGGGGAATTCCAGGGGGCAGGCTGGCTGCCAGGTGGTGGGTGGAGAGATTACACCAGGATGGGTGGGAGGAGTACACCTTGACTCTGAATAGACCTGTGCTCTGCCACCACAATGCTGGCTCCGCTCCCTGTGGAGCGGCTGATGTCTCTGCCCCGTGCTCTGAAAGGAAAGAGCAGAGTCACCACAACAAAGTGCTCCAAAACCGGACTGAGCCAGGCACAGGCCCCCTGGCGACAAAGAACAAAAGAAACTGTGTATAAAAGAAGGAGCCCTGCTCCTAAGAACTCAGATCCTGTTTACGCCAAGAAGAAACTCTGCCTGAAGAGGAGGACCTGGGAAAGCTACATGGAGGACTACTGTCTCTAAGCCTGAGAGACTGGCCTGTGGTGGGTGCCTTGCTGCAAGAAGGAGAGGAAAAGACTGAGAGAGACTTTTAAATCAACTTGTGCTGTGTGAACAATCTCCAAGGGCTTGCTGGTGAACTTGCCCCCTGAACTGCGCCCCAGGAACAGTGGGCGCTACCCCTCCCTGGAAGAAAGGAAGCTGCTGCTGGTGATTGTGAACGCTGACCCCAGAGAACCTGTGTGCCCCCATCTCGCCGATCAACGTGACCTCTGATCGACTGTGCTGCTGTGAGCACCGTGAAGGCCTGCCCTGCCTGGCCTGAGCAAAGTAAACTGCTGCCCCCTCGAGCCGGAGCTCGCAACGTAAGGAAAGACTGTCTGACTCCAAGCGCCGAGCCTCTGCGACCCCAGGCCGTAGAGACCACTGCGAAGATAGACGACACACTGGTTCGCCGATTCTGGCCGATGCCGACAGCGCTGCGCGCTGAAAATCACCCCCGAGCCGCCCCTCCTGCTTCCCACCTCGAGGTGAGCTGTGGAAGTCCTGAGGTGCCCCACGAAGCATCGCCGTCCTCTGACCAAGCGGGACTGCAACGCGACGCGGTACGCCCCTCTGAGGACTGCTGAGGCCGCCGCGAACTCCCCACAAAAGACTAAGGTACTGTGTGCCCCTGTACGACGCGTACTTCCCACCGTACGGCGCGTACTCCCTTGTGTGGCCTGGACTGGCTGTCCCGTACGCTGACCCCAGCGAAAAGCGTGAGACACTGCAGGGGAAGCGGCCCTGGGTGTACGAAGCGTTCTGACATCTGTTCGGCACGTACCTTCGCCAGTATGGTCCGTATAGCGTACGCCGATTCACACGGGAAGCGTGAGGAACTGCAGGAAGCGTCCCGAAGACTGTACGGCCCGTACGAAGAGTGGTACGACGCGTACCAACACCCGTACGAAAGACGCTCCGACGCGCACAGACCTCAAGAAAGTGAATATTGCCCCCAAATTGCCTTTTAAGAACTGTGGCCTCATGGAATATTGAGTACAAGTAACTGGAACCCTCTTAAGAAGTGAAACCCTGTATTTTGAAGCCTGCTTGAAGAAGTATACCTATAAAGAGCTTTATTTTTATAAATACAGTCTTGTTCCTCTGTGTGGTGGGTGGGTGGTTATTGTGGGATGCCCTGAATGCTTAACCTCATGCCCTTTGGAATCTAGCCTGACTGCTCGCGCCACGTTACCTAGAGGGTGAGCAGGGGTTATTTTTCAAGAGTAATCCTTTGCCCTGACTTAGAGGAAAGGGTCCCTGCTTGTCGCAAGTGCATACCTGCGCCAACCAGAGACCCCGGATTCTAACATTGGTGGCAGCGGTGAGGATCTACAGATTTGCATTTTTGGTGTCTGCGCAGTGATTACTAGCCACTGCACAGTGAGGACAGTCCAGTAGCTTAAGCCACAGAACTTTTTAATTTAATTTTGCTTGCCAAGAAAGAAGATCCTTTGTGTTTGGAGTCATGCCGGGCCCAAACAGCATCGAGAAAACGACCTCTGAAGCTTCTGAAGTAGGAGAGATTGAATGGGATGAATCAAAACTGGACAGCTACACAAAAACCCAACACAAGTACTTTTGCAAGAAGTTCAAGGTCCCACATGCAGGATGCAGTCTCAAAGGAGATCTCTACAACGCAATGAAAGCCTGGATTGAATCAAGGGTTGCAGCTGAGGAGGTTGTGCCATTGGAACTAGCGGAGAGCATCCATAGCTTTGGCAGAGGCCTGTCGCCAGAGGAGCTGGCAGACAGACAGGCCACCAGGGATCATGAGATAACATTGGCAAAGCTGAAATGAAATGGCCAATTGGAGCTAGAGAGCAAGAAGATGGCTCTGGAAGAAAGAAAAATTCAGATGGAGCACGACATGAAAATTAGGGAGTTGGAGATAAAAGCCAAAAGTCTGGAAAACCCTCCCTCTGGTGGCAGCGCAACGCCGGTGCAGGTAGAGTCAAGGGTGTACATGCCAAAAGATGTAGTTAAAGAGTACTTTAAGAATGATGACATACGGCAATGGTTCAAGGCCTATGAGGTAGCCATGTCTTCCCACCGGGTCCCTGAGAGAGATTGGGGAGCGGGGTTGTGGGGGCGGTTCCTCAGAGGGCAAATCTAAGAGTGTGTCCCGCCCCTCACTGACATGTATAATTCTTACCCCCACATGAATGAAGCTTTAATGACCAGATATGGGCTAACTCCTGAATTATATAGACAGAGGTTCAGAGGGTGTACCAAGATTGCGGGGAGTACGCATGTGGAGTATGTAACCTTTTTCTGCAGAGCACTGGATGGCTGGGTGAAGGGTAGCAAAGTGAATGATTACCAAGGTCTCTTTGATTTAATTGCATGGGAGCACTTGTCCCTTAATTGTTTTCCTGAACTACGCCAACACCTGATCGATAGCAAGCTGACTAACCCTAGGAAGCTTGCTGAAGAAGCGGACCGCTGGGTCAGCACCAGGGTCCACAAGGGTCAAGTGGGAGACTCCGCCAAGGGTGGGCAGGATCCCCAGCAGAAGAGTGGGGGGGACAAGGGAAAACAGAAAGGGTTTCCAAAAGGTCCCCAAAGTAATACCCAAGGGAACCTGCAGAAAGTTTCTCAGCCTCCCCCACCCCCGAAGCAGACAGGGGCCCCGACAGTTAAACCTGTTCCCAAGGGGCCCCCACAGTGTTATAAATGTGGTGAGCTGGGGCACTTTGCCAGTGATCCCAATTGTCGCCAGTATGTAAAACCAGCACCCACTGGTGCTTTCCCCAGGCAAGTGGCTACAGTAGCCTTTGGGGAGGAGGTAGAAGTCCAAGGTGGGTGGGACCCTGTCCAGCTGACCCTAGTCTCATTGGGAGACAGTGAAATGGTCCCTGAAACCTACTTGCCCTCCAACACTAAGAAATATGGGCAAGTGGTGACCGTCAATGGGAAGAAGGTAGAGGCTCTTCGAGACACAGGCACCAGTGTGACTGCAGTGCGGCAGCACCTGGTATCTCAAGAGCAGGTTGTACCCCATGCCTATTGTCAGGTTGTCAATGCTGACAACACAGAGAGCCATTGTCCAATGGCTCAAGTTCCCTTTGAGTGGGGGGGGTCTCTGGTACTCTGCAAGTCGCTGTGAGAACTGCCATGCCTGTAGACTGTCTCCTAGGAAATGATTTGGAGAGCTCCCCTTGGGAAAAGGTGGAGAAGACAGCTCACCTGCGGATGGTGGGTTTACCTGATTGGGCGTGCGTGACCACCCGGTCAATGGCAGCCAGTAGGGGTGTTCAAGAGAACCTGGAGCCTGAGGGAGAGGCCCAGGAACCGGCCTTAGGGAGAGGGCGCAGGAGGCGCGGAAAACCGGCCCCTAAAGTTCCCACGGCCCAGGAGGAAGCAGACCTTGAGGGGGATGCCCTGGAGCCTACCGGGAAACAGATAGCCGAACTGTGGGACCTGCCTGAGCTGACCCATTGGCAGCAAGAAGGAGGCCCCTCCAGGGAGGAATTCTTCAGGGAGCAGAAAGAATGCCCCTCTCTCGTGGGTATGCGGCAGCAGGCTGCAGCCCAGGCCAATGGTGATCAGTCCGGTACACATTTCATCTACTGGGAGAATGACCTCCTGCACTCAGAGCCTAAGGTTGCTAAACCTTGGTCAGCCCGTGCGCTGGTGGTACCCCAGAAGTTCAGAGCCTTCCTACTGGGGCTGGCTCACAATGTGCCTTTAGCAGGGAATTTGGGGCAGGACAAGACCTATGAGAGGCTTGTCACCCACTTTTATTAGCCTCAAATGCACAAGAGCTCAGATTCTCATTGTAGGACCTGCCAGACTTGCCAGGCAAGTGGTAAGAGTGGAAGGAAGCAAAAGGCTCCACTCCAACCTTTCCCTGTGATCAGTACCCCATTCCAGCGAGTGGGGATTGACATTGTGGGGCCACTGGACCCCAAGACAGCCATGGGCAACAGGTTCATCCTGGTCTTGGTGGACCATGCTACCCGGTACCCTGAAGCAATCCCTCTGAGGACAGTGACGGCCCCCGTGGTGGGACGGGCACTGATGGGAATTTTCTCACGAGTAGGATTCCCTCTAGAGGTGGTGTCTGACAGGGGCACCAATTTCAGATCAAAATATATGAAATCCCTTTGGCAAGAGTGTGGTGTAACCTACAAGTTCACCACCCCTTACCATGCCCAAGGAAACGGGTTATTTGAGAGATTCAACCGAACCCTAAAGGGCATGATTATGGGTCTTGAGGAACCCATGAGGCGTAAGTGGGACGTCCTCTTACCATGCCTTCTCTTTGCGTACCGTGAGGTGCCCCAGAAGGCTCTAGGGTTCAGTCCCTTTGAGCTTCTGTATGGCCACCCAGTACGAGGACCTCTTAGTCTGGTCAAGGAAGGCTGGGAGCAATCTCCCAGGAAACCTCCCCAGAATGTATACAGTTAAATGCTGGCCTTCAGGAACCAGACTAGGTGTTTCAGGCAACTTGCTGAGGCAAATCTGGAAGCCAGCCAGGAGGAAATGAAGCGGTGGTACGACCAGAATGCCACTCTGGTTGAGCTTCAACCTGGACAAAAGGTATGGGTCCTGGCCCCTCTGGAGCCGTGTGCACTCCAAGACAAGTGGACAGGACCCTTTGAGATTGTGGAGCGCAAGAGTTCTGTCACCTATCGGGTTAACTTGCAGTCTCCCAGGAACCCCTTGAGGGTCCTACATGTCAACCGACTAAAGCCCCACTTGGAGAGGTCCGAAGTGGGCATGCTCTTGGCCACAGATGATGGGGCGGAGGAGGAGTCGGAGCCTCTTCCTGACCTCTTGGTAGCCTCAGAGCGAGACGGGTCAGTGGATGGAGTTAACCTCTCACCCACCCTGACCCCTGAGCAACAGGATGACTGCCGCCAGCTGCTGGGGCAGTTTCCTGACCGGTTCTCCCTGGTTCCTGGTGTCACAGATTGATGCGTCCATGATGTGGACACAGGAGACAGCTTGCCTGTGAAGCACAAGGCTTACAGAGTAACTGACAGGTTCAGAGCCTGCATCAAAGAGGAGGTCTCAAAGATGCTTGCTCTAGGGGTGGTTGAGTTCTCCAGCAGTCCTTGGGCCAGCCCAGTGGTCTTGGTCCCAAAGGCTGCAGCGCCGGGTGCCACACCCGAACTCCGGTTCTGTGTGGACTAAAGAGGACTCAATTCAGTCACGAAGACTGATGCGCACCCCATCCCCGGGGCTGATAAGCTCATTGATCGGTTGGGGGCTGCCCGGTACCTCAGCACGTTTGATTTGACGTCTGGGTACTGGCAGATCGCCTTATCTGATGGGGCCAAAGAGAGTTCCGCATTCTCCACACCAGATGGGCATTTCCAGTTCCGGGTTATGCCATTTGGGATGAAGAATGCCCCTGCCACCTTCCAGAGGTTGGTCAACCAGGTGTTAGCCGGGCTGACCGAGTTCAGCGCCGCCTACCTGGATGACATTGCAGTGTTCAGTGGCACATGGAAAGAACACCTGCACCACCGCTGGGAAGTGTTGATGGCACTGCGCAAGGCAGGCCTCACGATCACGGCAAGCAAGTGTCAGATCGGGCAGGGTTCAGTGTTGTACTTGGGACACCAAGTGGGGAGCGGCCAGGTGGCGCCCCTCCAACCCAAGATTGAAACCATCCTGGCTTGGGAGCCCCCAAAGACCCAGACAGAGGTGAGGGCCTTTTTAGGACTCACAGGGTACTACAGGAGGTTTGTCAAGGGGTATGGCAGCATTGTTGCTCCCTTGACAGAGCTGACTTTGAAGAAGCAGCCCAGGAAAGTGATCTGGACTGACACCTGTCAGAAGGCTTTTGACACCCTGAAGACTGCCATGTGCACGGCGCCCGTGCTCTTGGCTCCTGACTTCTCCAAAGAATTCCTAGTGCAGACAGACGCATCAGAGCATGGTGTAGGGGCTGTTCTCTCACAGATGACTGAGGAGGGCTGGGACCAACCTGTAGCCTTCATTAGTAGGAGGTTACTCCCACGGGAACAAAGGTGGAGTGCAATCGAGCGAGAAGCATTTGCTGTGGTCTGGGCGCTGAAGAAGCTAAGACCCTCCTTGTTTGGGTCTCACTTCCGGGTTCAGACCGACCACAGGCCCCTCAGATGGTTGATGCAAATGAGGGGTGAGAACCCAAAACTGTTGTTGGTCCATCTCCCTACAGGGTATGAACTTTACGGTGGAGCATCGCCCTGGCACAGATCACGCCAATGCTGACGGTCTGTCCAGGTTTTTCCACCTTAGTGAAGAGGAACTCTCTGGGGTAGGGTAGTTCCCCCCACATTTCAGCTGGAGGGGACACGTGTTAGACCTGGCACCTTGGCGTGAGTTTCCCTTCCACTTTTTGCTGATGTGCCTCATGTGTTTTGTTGGTGTTAGTTGCTCAGGGCACTGTGCCACTGCCAATCAGTGCCACAGTGCAAGTGCTCCCTATGAAAAGTGTATACATTGATTGGTGTCCATGTTTGGCTTATTTGGTTTACTATCAGCCCCTAGTAAAGTGCACCAGGAGTGCCAGGGCTTGTAAATACAAATGCTGCTGGTGGGCTTGCAGCACTGGTTGTGCCACCCACAGAAGCGGCCTAGTAAAATGTGTCTAAGGTCTGCCATTGCAGAACCTGCGTGCAGTCTGGTACTGTCATGCTGACTGCGCAAGTGCACCTACTTGCCAGTCCCTAAACCTTCCCTTAACTGCATATTAGTCACCCCTATGGTAGGCCCAAGGTCAGGGTGCATTGTAGGCATAAGGTAGGACATGCCCTGATGTGTGTGGCATGTCCTAATAGTGAATTACAGCCATTTTCGTTTTTCACTATAGAAGGCTACCTGCTCTCCATAGGCCAAAATGGGCTGCTGGAATTATTACACGCTATAATCCCAGCGGACTCAGACAGCATGGTAGAAAGTCAAGTTTAGTATGCCTGAACTCAGAATAATAAAATACTTCTTTTAGTAAAGTTTATTTTAATATCCTGTGTTTGTAAATACTACTTTTAGAAAGTTAGTATTTACTTGCTTAGGCATTTCAGTCCGCCTCTGCTTTGTGTGTGTGTGCTGCCTAGTTTCAGTGAGGGGCAGGGCTGGGGAATTCCAGGAGACAGGCTGGCTGCCAGGTGGTGGGTAGAGAGATTACACCAGGATGGGTGGGAGGAGTACACCTTGACTCTGAATAGACCTGTGCTCTGCCACCACAATGCCGGCTCCGCCCCCTGTGGAGCGGCTGATGTCTCTGCCCTGTGCACTGAAAGGAAAGAGCAGAGTCACCACAACAAAGTGCTCCAAAACCAGACTGAGTCAGGCACAGGCCCCCTGGCGACAAAGAACAAAAGAAACTGTGTATAAAAGAAGGAGCCCTGCTCCTAAGAAATCAGATCCTGTTTACGCCAAGAAGAATCTCTGCCTGAAGAGGAGGACCTGGGAAAGCTACATGGAGGACTACTGTCTCTAAGCCTGAGAGACTGGCCTGTGGTGGGTGCCTTGCTGCAAGAAGGAGAGGAAAAGACTGAGAGAGACTTTTAAATCAACTTGTGCTGTGTGAACAATCTCCAAGGGCTTGCTGGTGAACCTGCCCCCTGAACTGCGCCCCAGGAACAGTGGGCGCTACCCCTCCCTGGAAGAAAGGAAGCTGCTGCTGGTGATTGTGAACGCTGACCCCAGAGAACCTGTGTGCCCCCATCTCGCCGAGCAACGTGACCTCTGATCAACTGTGCTGCCGTGAGCACCGTGAAGGCCTGCCCTGCCTGGCCAGAGCAAAGTAAATTGCTGCCCCCTCGAGCCGGAGCCCGCAACGTAAGGAAAGACTGTCTGACTCCAAGCGCTGAGCCTCTGCGACCCCAGGCTGTAGAGACCACTGCGATGATCGACGACACACTGGTTCGCCGATTCTGGCCGATGCCGACAGCGCTGCGCGCTGAAAATCACCCCTGAGCCGCCCCTCCTGCTTCCCACCTCGAGGTGAGCTGTGGAAGTCCTGAGGTGCCCCACGAAGCATCGCCGTCCTCTGACCAAGCGGGACTGCAACGCGACGCGGGACGCCCCTCTGAGGACTGCTGAGGCCGCCGCGAACTCCCCACAAAAGACTAAGGTACTGTGTGCCCCTGTACGACGCGTACTTCCCACCGTACGGCGCGTACTCCCTTGTGTGGCCCGGACTGGCTGTCCCGTACGCTGACCCCAGCGAGAAGCGTGAGACACTGCAGGGGAAGCGGCCCTGGGTGTACGAAGCGTACTGACATCTGTTCGGCACGTACCTTCGCCGGTACGGTCCGTACAGCGTACGCCGATTCACGCGGGAAGCGTGAGGAACTGCAGGAAGCATCCCGAAGACTGTACGACCCGTACGAAGAGTGGTACGACGCGTACCAACACCCGTACGAACCGTACGAAAGACGCTCCGATGCGCACAGACCCCAAGAAAGTGAATATTGCCCCCAAATTGCCTTTTAAGAACTGTGGCCTCATGGAATATTTGAGCACAAGTAACTGGAACCCTCTTAAGAAGTTAAACCCTGTATTTTGAAGCCTGCTTGAAGTATACCTATAAAGAGCTTTATTTTTATAAATACAGTCTTGTGCCTCTGTGTGGTGGGTGGGTGGTTATTTTGGGACGCCCTGAATGCTTAACCTCATGCCCTCTGGAATCTAGCCTGACTGCTCGCGCCACGTTACCTAGAGGGTGAGCAGGGGTTATTTTTCAAGAGTAATCCTTTGCCCTGACTTAGAGGAAAGGGTCCCTGCTTGTCGCAAGTGCATAAATGCGCCAACCAGAGACCCTGGATTCTAACACTATCCAACCAATTTATCTTCCCACCTGCCCAGACGACAAATTAAGAAGTTTATGTAATGAAATAGTACCTAATAAGTAATCCATAATCTTTTAGCTACTCAAATTATCAATCGAATCACTCTTTATAATCTGACCTCATCAGTGAGCCAAAAACTCTACTGTCCTCCACCCAAGCACCCCACGGAAAAACCTCTGTCACCCAGCCACCACCAATGGCCAACTCCAATCCTAGCACATCATAGCAAGAATCTGATGGTAGGATTGGTTGCAGATAGATATTTTTGAAGTTAGGATTTAAGGAATAACTTATCGTTTTGCAGCTGGTGTTCTTTATTCTCCATTCATTCTTACATACCTTCAGGTAGCAGTTCAAAGTTCTGCCTTTCGGAGTCACTACGGTTCCTCGGAAGTTCACGGTGTGACTGGTGCTGGTGGTGGTGCAACTGCTCAGAAACACCAGTCCCGTTTTTAGGTCGAGGACTACCGGTCTGCCGAAGGCAGAACCGGAAGTCGGAAGATTTAATGTTTTCTAGAGTGGCTATTTAGCCCGCCTCTCTTTTAGCTTCTCCTCCATTGGCTGGCTTCCTAAACGGAGGCCAGCTATTGGAGGAGAGAGCCGTCCCTCCAAATAGGCTCCGTCTTTTTCAGATTCGGGGGCGTGTTCCTTGCTGGTCTTTCCACTTTTTAGCCACGCCCTTTTGAACAGCAGGAACACGCCCCCGAATCCGAAAAAGTTTCGAAGCTTCCATCCGCCATTTTTTTTTCTTAGCAGTACTGTGCAAGATCCCACGTCTTAGTTCTGTGCTAGACCCCCGTAACTTTACCTCGTTGCAAGTCTCCTCAATCCTGCGCTGGATCACCATTCTCAATCCTGTGTTCTGTGCTAGACCCCCGTAACTTTACCTCGTTGCAAGTCTCCTCAATCCTGCGCTGGATCACCCTTCTCAATCCTTTTTTCCTATCTAGACCCCCGTAACTTTACCTCGTTGCAAGTCTCCTCAATCCTTCGCTGGATCACCCTTCTCAATCCTGTGCTGGATCCGGATTCCAATATCGTTGCAAGTTTCCAGCGGACAAGACCTAATCAGTCCTATCAAATGTATGTGCCAGAAGAAAAGGAAATTCTCCTTTGTCGGGAATTCTGCTCCTTAAAATAGGTCGTGTCAGGTTCATTACAGCTTCGGATACATTTGTATTATGATCAAATAATGAGTCGTTCTGCTCAGAGAAGTTATCTTTTACATCTGCATCCCATTCGTCTCTGCATTTCATCTATTTCTAGCCCCTCTGTAAACCCATAGGCGCCGGAGCGCTTGTTCTGGTTTCATTTATATTCCGTATTGTGTGACATAATCTATTTATTATAGCGCTTGAATGTCCAGTTCCAGTAGGGACACCCAAACCCGCAGCAGTTCCTCCGATGGACCGGGACGTCAGCAGAAACGCTCGGTGCAAACACAGCATTTTGGCAGCCTGCACATCATCTGCTATTTATTCTCTTTGTTGTAGCTTCCAAGCCTATTAGGTAATATATGTTTGCACGCTATCGATTTGCTGTTACCGAATTCCAGAAGCATTTAGTGTTGTAGTGTACATGTTCCACAGACAAATGCATTGGTAAGTGTAGCTTTTCTTTCATTTTCAAAGCTTGCTGTTTTTAATGGGTGGCCGGGGCTCTGCTCTCATTCAGAGGTTTGGCAGTTCATAAGTGGTTGTTCATTTTGCACCCACCAATCACGTGATCCTTATACAAACAAATTAGACTAGTCTTTCCTCCCCATATGCGGAAATCAGCAACATACTCTAGGCACATATCCGAAACGTTGGCTCTGAATTCTAGGCCAGGACAGCTAAGATCATGTAGGCCGTATTAGACGGACACCCACAGAAACCAACGTAAACACGTGCGACAGGGTTTTTACCACATACATGTTGGCAAGGCAAGCACGGCGAAATAACCAGGGTGAAAGCCTAGTAAAAGATGGCAGTAACCTCGAGCTGCAGGCATCCGAGGAGCTGGCCCACAATAGAACCAGTGAACACAGAATGGAACACTGATGATTAAAAGAGGTCAGCGATGAAAAACATTTAAATAATTTTAAAAAGTGAAGGGAGAGGGGTTCGCCTTCTACTAAGTTAACTGCAACCCTACTGGTTAAACTAGCAAGTCTATGTAAGAGTTGCTTAGCTCCGGAAACGTTTTTTTCTGATGAAAACTTGATATTCCTGCAGATTCCCAATTTTCAAAATCTCCAAAAGTATTTCATTGTTTCTGAAAAAAGTAGTGGTAAATATGACTAGAGAGACCCTACAACCATGTACCACAAATGACCTTCTTAAAAGTGCATACATGGCTGCCTTTCCTTGCTAGTAAACGACCCAATGCCTACAGGTAGTTTCTTCTTTGCCAGCTCATAACAGAGCTTTATGCACAGGACTCCCCATCTAGAAACTGTTTTTTCACAGCTTCCCCTTGTTTGACCCAAAGAAACCAGAGAAAAGAAGCTTATTTGTTCGATACTACGGAGGTAATTGTGCTAAATTTGTACGGAGGGCAGAAGATATGTGCCAGGCGCTGTAAAGGATGACATAAAAATCTGTTACAGACATGTGGAGAAATCATTCAGAAAAGAGGTATGTTGTTATTGAATTGCTAGCGAGTGAGAGCTTGTCAGCCCTGTGTGGATAGGGAGTGAATTCCACACTTTAGCCGAGAGGTAGCTGAGGGAGCCTCCGGCAATAATTGCGGACAGGCAACATACAGAAGGTTGGGGTGTGGAAGATCTGAGCGCCTTTCCTTATTACTGAGCGAGATGCAGCCAAAGTCAATTGAAAACTCAGACAACCCTAGGTATGGGCACACCCTCCCTAGCGCCTTCACTGAAAGGGAAGCTTTACATAGTTAAATAGACTAAAGCGTCTGCAACTGCCCATGATTTGGCTGTGGATACTGACCCCCAAAAAAGGACTGTTTCCAAGACAAATACTTCAAAGACCATAAAGGTAAAAACTCATAAGTCAACATTAATTTAAAGAAAATACCTGCCAGGGAAATATAAGCGATCCCAAGCTTGTGATTATTCATCCTAAAAGAGGTGATCGTATGCAACTGGGGCCTTCTCAATTTCAGTTCACCCTTTAAATAAAATCTATTTTTAGGTCGAGGACTACCGGTCTGCCGAAGGCAGAACCGGAAGTCGGAGATTTAATGTTTTCTAGAGTGGCTATTTAGCCCGCCTCTCTTTTAGCTTCTCCTCCATTGGCTGGCTTCCTAAACGGGGGCCAGCCGTTGGAGGAGAGAGCCGTCCCTCCAAATAGGCTCCGTCTTTTTCAGATTCGGGGGCGTGTTCCTTGCTGTTCTTTCCACTTTTTAGCCACGCCCTTTTGAACAGCAGGAACACGCCCCCGAATCCGAAAAAGTTTCGAAGCTTCCATCAGCCATTTTTTTTTCTTAGCAGTACTGTGCAAGATCCCACGTCTTAGTTCTGTGCTAGACCCCCGTAACTTTACCTCGTTGCAAGTCTCCTCAATCCTGCGCTGGATCACCCTTCTCAATCCTGTGTTCTGTGCTAGACCCCCATAACTTTACCTCGTTGCAAGTCTCCTCAATCCTGCGCTGGATCACCCTTCTCAATCCCGTGCTGGATCCGGCTTCCAATATACCAATAACGGAAAACTTGATTCGACTTGAGTGATCCAGATTATTGTTTAGGTTTGATGTGGTTTTGTGGGTGTGGTCTTATTTGATTTTTTAAAACACTAGATGTGCTCTTTGACATGTGTTGGAGCTTCCTTTCAGCAAATTATGGCAACCGTAAACAGTGCGTGTTCAAGCCATCCACGTTTTAAATGTAAACTTCTCCTGGTGGTTCCGGATACGCATGCGCCTTGCCGTTGGCTGACGAGAGTAGAGTTTTCGGTAGATGTACACCAATCAGGGCGCCCCGTGTCGATGTGTTTACGGTGATATTCCGGAAACACGTAAAAGCTGTCGGGATATTTATTGCGCTATTTTATATTCTCTTAACTCCACAGCTGTCTGGGTACAGTCGTTGACCGTCTGTGGATCCGAGATCATGGCGGAGGGAGATAACCATAGCAGCAACCTGCTGGTAAGCAAGGAATGGGACGGCATTCGTTCAATGATCCTATACGTAGATTGCCATAAGGGCTCAGCAACTGTAAGGGTGAGTAAGTTGTTTTCTGGGCTGGTACTTTAGGTACTTACCGTGCCACGATAGCGGAGACGGGGCTTCGTGATAGGAGACTAAGGACTCATGGCCGGGGTTCTTAGAAGAAAGGGGCGTGTTTGACTGCGAGGGTTGGCTCGCTACGTATATGCAACCTGTTCTCAAGTATGCAAAGTAACCGACAAAAAATTGTCACTGTGCATACTTACGAGCAGGGCTTAGTATCAAACGATTGAATTGGTTTGCTTCAAGCACAATGTAGGGGGCGGACAGTCACGTGGTTTTTTTTTTGTTGCTGGTTATGTTGCACTCAAAACTCAAAATTGTTAACAAGCAGATGTTGAATTGATTGTATCTCTGGGGTTAAACACCTTTTGTAAGTAGTGCCCGAAAGCGATTTAGAGAATGTGTGCTTTCTTTGGAAAGTTTGTTTGCCCACAGATGGCCACGAGGGGGTTGCATCGGTAGCCGGGTGATGGGCCCGTATAGTGTGGTTTCCTTTTGTGCAGAGTTGTTGTACAGCGCACAGTGGTCAGGCCTGAGGAAGCGTCTGCCTCCCATCTCCGTTACCTCAAGGCCCGTGGGTCTCCAGCCCCTGTTTATTTGAAGATGCCCGCTGCCTTCAAGTACAACATGCAAGCATGCAAGTCCAGAACTAAAACCCAGCCAGTTTCGATGTTTTATCAAACTTTATATAGCCCAGTTGGAAAATAATTGATCGGTCCCCCAATAAAGCCATGGCATGTAAATTGGCTGTGGCTCTTATTTTAAAGCCCAGATTGCCCGTTTACAACATTTGCCTTTGTTCTGCAACAGGGGGGAAGCTTTGATCTTAAGTATTTCCAGGCTCGCAGTAGATGGAGGGGGCGGTGCTCTCAGCAAGGTCTGGCCCGCGAGCGCAGAGCGCGCCCCTGCTGTAGGTCAAAGGTCACGCTATGAGCTCGCACTTGTAAACAGTTGATGGATTGCACCAGCAGAAACACTTCCATCCTTGGCGCAACTTTTCTTTTTTTCTCATCTCCTATGCTCTGCGCTCTCCTTATCAGTTCCTCTCTGCCCCTCCAGTCCTGCTGTGTCACTTCCTCCCTCTGTGTCACTCCCTCCCTCCTTCCTTGTGACCCCTCACTTATTCCTGCTGTCCTTCACCTCACACGTTTCTCTTCCACCACCCAGCTATCTCCTCTTTCTTCCTTTGGGTCACTTTTTCCCTCAAACTCCCTCCTATCTTTCACGTGCGCTTCCTCTTCTTTCGTGCCTGCCCCCCCTCCCGCCCCCAGCAGTTACACTTCCCTCACCAATCTCTCTCTTTATCTTACTTTCTCTTATCCTCTCTTCTCATACCCTTTCCTCGCACCACGCCTCCGTCTCCCTTTCTGCGTCTCGTTCTCTCCCTGCTCTTATCTCGTTTTACCACCCTCTGCCCCCTCCACTACCGCTCCTCTTTCTCTCTCGGGACCCACTCTTTTAACTTCCAGCGGTGTCGGCTCTCCCCCGCCTTCCCCACCCCCACAGAGAAGGTATGTATCACTACCTCACAACATCCCTCTCCCTCACTCTCTCTATCTCACTACCTCTATCTCACTACCTCTATCTCACTACCTCACTCTCTATCTACCTCACTCTCTCTCACTACCTCACTCTCTCTCACTACCTCACTCTCTCTCACTACCTCACTCTCTCTGTATCTCACTACCTCACTCTCTCTCTGCTAATGCAATAGGTGTCACATATGCAAAAAAAAAGCGAATGCCAATAGAAATGACAATGCCATTTATTTACGGATACAAAAATAATAAAAAAATAATGAGCAATACCAATAGCTCTACCTATAATATTGCCGAGACCATTGCATTGTAAATGCTTGTTTGTTTGTAGATGACTGACTGATTATGAGAGGCTGCAAAGATCAATGCCTATCACTGACTCAAACACATTCAAACAGTGTTGCTCCTACTCCAAAGCCTAGTATTAGCAATCTTTTACAAAAAATCACGCCTTCACCCCAGTAGGCCCAACCCTTATCATTCCTAAATGGTATCATGGTAAAAGCCTACGCCAGCCAAGAGAAGTGTAGGAAGCTGGCTCTTTATGAGATATATTAATAAGTTGATATACTGGGTAAAGAGTCCAGCGGCTCCCTTAAGAGTGGACAAGGGCTTGCTATGCAATCCCAAAGTGCTCTATTATGGTGTAGTGTGGTCGAGCAGCCTTCGACTCAACACAGAGGAGTGCAAGATGTTAGACCTGGCACCATTGGCGTGAGTCTCCCTTCCTTTTTTCGCTGTGTCTCCTCTGTTTTTGCTGGTTATAGATGCTCTGGGCGCTGTGCCGCTGCCATTCAGTGCCACAGCGCGAATGCTCCCTTTGTAAAGATGACATATGAATTGGTACATCCATGATTGGCTTATTCAGTTTACCTGTTAGTCCCTAGTAGCGTGGCCGGTGTGTGCTCAGGGCTGGTAAACCGAATGCTGCTGGTGGGCCTGCAGCACTGGTTTGTGCCACCCACAGAAGCAGCTTGTAAAGTGTGTCTCAGACCTGCCACTGCAGTGTCTGCGTGCAGTCCAGAACTGCCATCTTGGCTGTGAAGTGCACCCGCTTCCCAGCCCCTAAACCTTCCCTTGGCATCATGTAAGCCCCCCTTATGATAGGGCGCATTGTATGTGTAAGGTAGGACATGCCCTGTTGTATGTAGCATGTCCTAGTAGTGAATTACACCCAATTTCATTTTTCACTACTGTAAGGCTACCTGTTCTCCATAGGCCAGAATGGGAGGTCTGGGCTATTACATCCTATAGTCCTAACTGACCCACAGAACATGGTAGAAAAACGAATCTAGTATGCCTGAGCTCAGAATATTAAAATACATCTTTTAGTGAAGGTTATTTTTATATTCTGTGTTTGAAACTACCACTTTTAGAGTATAGGTACTTTCTTGCCTAAGCCTTCTAGTTGCTCTGCTATTATGTGTATTGGCTGTCTGGTTTTGGAGGGACAGGGCAGGCTGAGTCAGACCTGGGTTGAATAGAGCGACCTGCCTAGGTGTGAGGGGAGGGGTAGCTCCTGCACTTGAATAGGGCTGTGCCTGGCAAGGTGAAAGCTGGCTCCACCTCCCACTGTGCGTCTGAGGCAGACCCCCTCTTTCTGAAAGGAAGGATGCAGCCTGATCAACAAAGTGCTCCAAGGCTGGGCAAAACTGGTTCTGGCTGGGTTCAGAGGCTTGGGACCCCTAAGAACAAAGACTTTGGGGGTATAAATATTTGTGCACAAACCCCTACAATTTGTATTGCTCCTGGATAACAAGAAGAACCTCTGTCCGTGTGGCTACAAGAATCTGCAGGAGAAGGCCTGTTCTTGTGCTTGTGTGCTGTTCCTGGGACTGGCCTGCGGCTGTTACTACTGGACTTCAAGAAGAGGAAAGGAACTTTGATTGGACTTTTATTTCTTTTGCTACAGCAACTACCCAAGGGCTAGGAGAGAGCTAGCCTCCTGCTGGAGTCTCAGGCACATCAGACTCCACCATCAGCCTCCTGTTTCCTCCCAGCGAGGATTACTATCTGCAGGTGAGGCTCCTGTGTGTTCCAGGACCTCTATTTCTACTGTTGAGAAGAGAGCGCTGAAAATCGTCGCTAACCTCCGTTAGCGAGCCGCTGCAGCTGGTGAGCGTGAGAAAAATCGCCGCTCCGCTGTCGCCGAGCGCTCGCTAACCCCGAAGATCGTCGCAGCACCTGTCTGCGGGCCTGAAAACGCCCGCTATCCGAAGATCGTCGCAGCACCTGTCTGCGGGCCTGAAAACGCCCGCTATCTGAAATCATCGCAACAGGAGCATCGCAGCGCGGACGCCGAGCGTTCGCCATTTTCCCCGCATCGAATCCGGATCGTCGCTCCCTCGCGGAGCGCCATCTTTGTCAACGCAGCAAGATCGCACACCCAACAGGCTCGGTGCATCATCCTCCCTTCGCGGCAAGGATTTCATCGCATCACCGGCTTAGCATGAGGAAGTTTGTCGCTTTGTCCTGCCCGCAACCCAGCGCATCATCCTCCCTCGCGGTAAGGATTCAACGCATCGCTGGTTAGCGTGAGGAAATTTCTCGCTACAGCTCCTTAGCGACATTTTTGTTGCTTTGCTCCAGGAACCAGATTCTTTGTGAGTAAAAGGGTCGCAGAGACCCCTGCCTTGAACTAAACATCATTTTGTGCATCCTGAACTATTTTTCCTTGCAGCATTTCTAAAGTAATTATATTTTTATAGTATTGTGGATTTTTACTGTTATTGGTCTTGTGATTAAGTCTATATAAAAATACCTATTTTTCATAACTACTTGAGTGGTGTCCATTTGTAGTGTTCCTCATTATATTACTGTGTATGGTCATAAATGCTTCACACACTGCCTCTGAGATAAGCCTAGCTGCTCGTGCTACGTTACCACAGGGTTGAGCAGGGGTTGTCAAAGGGTGTAGGCTGCTTACTCTGACTTAGGAAGAAGGGTCCCTACTTGGACAGTGGCCAGCCATTGCCAACTAGAGACCCCCATGTCTAACATTGGTGGTCAGCGGTGAGGATCTGGACTTGCATTTATGATTGCATACAGTAATTATAGTGTACACTACTAGTGAGTGCAGACCATAACATAACCACGTACGTTGTTGAGATTTTTTGATTCTATTTTTGATCGTTATTGCCAGTTATTGCCACAATGGGCAAGCCCAGATCCAATGCCTCTGAGGATCTCTCCTGGGAAGAAGAGAAATTAGACACCTACAATGCCAAGCAGCTCAAATGTTTTTGCAAACGCTTCACGGTCCCTATCACAGGTCTCACTAAGAGGGAAGAGTATTACAAGGCGCTGAAGGCCTGGTTAGAATCCAGGGATGCCCCTAGGAATGAGGAAGGGCCTGTGGAGGGGGGAGAGAATGCAGGAGAGCAGCAGGAAGAAATTGTAGATTTGGTAGGGGATAAAGCAGTTTCCAGCCCGGGCACTAGCGTGTCCTCAAGGGGTCTGTCTCCAGAAGAGATGGAGGACAGGGAGAGTGATAGGCAGCATAATATGGAGATGGCTAAGCTCAAATTGGATGGTCAGAGAGACCTAGAGAATAAGAAGTTAGAAGTTGAGATAATGAAGATGAAATTTGAACATGAGAGAATTTTGAGGGAGTTGGAGATTAAGGCCAAGGGTATTGAGATCTCCCCCTCTGGTGGCAGCATACCAGTAGTGCATACTGAGAGTAGAGTGTATATACCTAAAGAGGTTATTAAGGATTTTCATAAAAGTGAGGATATTGGGCAATGGTTTGCCGCTTATGAATTAGCCATGGTGTCCCACCGGGTCCCTGAGAAGGATTGGGGAGCGGGGTTGTGGGGACGGTTTGTGAGTGAGGGGAGGGATACCTTGTTGGACCTACCCCCAGAAAGTAGGATGATTTACGCCCACATGAAGGAAGCTTTGATTACCCGCTATGGTTTAACCCCTGAAATGTACAGGCAGAGATTTAGAACCTGCAAGAAGGTAGAGGGTACCACATGGGTTGAATATGTGTCTTTTTTTGGCAGAGCAATGGAGCGCTGGGTAAAAGGCAGCAAAGTAGAAACTTTTGAGCAACTGTATGACTTGATTGCATGGGAGCATTTTTCTAGTAACTGTTTTACTGAGCTACGCCAGCATCTGATAGATTGCAAGCTGACTAACCCTAGGAAGCTTGCTGAGGAGGCGGACCGCTGGGTTCGCACCCGGGTTCGCAAGGGTCCAGTGGGAGACTTCGCCAAAGGTGGGCAGGGTCCCCAGCAGAGAGGTGGGGGGGACAGGGGTAAACCAAGGGAGTTCCACCGAGGGCCCCAAGATAATTCCCAAGGGAACCAGGCAGTGGTATCCCAGCCTCCCCAGATAAGAAGCCAGTGCCTCCAACAGGTAATCCTGTTCCAAGGAGGCCCCCTACTTGTTTTAAGTGTGGCCAGGTGGGCCACAGATACTTTGACCCCCAGTGTCCCCAAAGGGATACTCCTGCACCACCCCGTGCACCGCCCAGCCAGCTTGCTAGTGTAGCCCTGGGGGAGGAGGAGATGGGTGCCCAAGGTGGGTGGGACCCCGTAGAATTGACCCTTGTCTCACTAGGAGACTTTGAAATGGTTCCTAAGCCTGCACTGCCTGATAACACTAAAAAATACAGGCAGTGGGTAACCATCAATGGCCATAGAGTGGAGGCTCTGAGGGACACAGGAGCCAGTGTAACTGGTGTCAGCTCCCGGTTGGTGTCCAAAGAGCAGGTTGTGCCCCATGCATTCTACCCAGTAGTGTCTGCAGACAACACAGAGAGCCACTGTGAGGTGGCTCAGGTTCCCTTTGAGTGGGGGGGGGGGGGTCTCAGGAACTCTTCAGGTGGCTGTGAGGCCCGCCATGACTGTGGACTGTCTGTTGGGCAATGATTTGGAGAACTCCCCGTGGGCTACGGTGGAGAAGAGAGCTCACTTGCAAATGTTGGGACTGCCTGAGTGGGCATGTGCTACCACTCGGTCCATGGCAGCCAAAGAGAGTATTGAGAAAGACCTGGAGCCTGAGAATATGGCCCAGGTCCCTGCCTTAGAGGGAGGGGGCAGGGGGCGCGGGAAACCGGCCCCCTTGGTTCCCACGGCCCAGGAGGGAGCAGACCCTGAGGGGGATGCCCTGGAGCCTACCGGGGAGCAGAGTACCGACCTGGAGGACCTGCCTGAGCGGACCCAGTGGCAGCAGGAAGGGGGGCCCACCATGGAGGAGTTTTGTGAACAGCAGAGAACTTGCCCCTCTCTTGAGGGTATGCGGCAACAGGCTGCAGCCCAGGCAGCAGGTGATGTGTCCGGTTCACATCTGATTTATTGGGAGAACAGTCTCCTGTATAGCGAGCCTAAGGTTGCTGAACCGGGGTCAGCCCGTGTGCTGGTGGTACCAGAGTGCTTCAGAACCTTCCTACTGGGGTTGGCTCATGACATCCCATTGGCAGGACATCTGGGGCAGACTAAGACCTTTGAAAGGCTGGTCACCCACTTTTATTGGCCCCAGATGCGCAAGAGTTCAGATACGTATTGTAGGACCTGTGAGACTTGCCAGGCAAGTGGGAAGAGTGGGGGGAAGATCAAAGCCCCACTCCAACCCTTCCCAGTTGTTAGCACCCCATTCGAGCGAGTGGGCATCGACATTGTGGGGCCTCTGGACCCCAAGACAGCCATGGGCAACAGGTACATCCTGGTCTTGGTGGACCATGCCACCCGGTACCCTGAATCCATCCCGCTCAGGACAGTGACGGCCCCCGTGGTGGGACGTGCACTGATGGGGATCTTCTCCCGTGTGGGGTTCCCCAGAGAGGTGGTGAGCGACAGGGGGACCAACTTCATCTCCCAGTATATGAAGTCCCTGTGGAAGGAGTGTGGGGTGACTTACAAGTTCACCACTCCTTACCACCCCCAGGGTAACGGTCTGGTTGAGAGATTCAACCGGACCTTGAAGGGCATGATCATGGGCCTAGAAGAGCCCCTGAGGCGTAAGTGGGACGTCCTCTTGCCATGCCTGTTGTTTGCATACCGTGAAGTGCCACAGAAGTCCTTAGGGTTCAGTCCCTTTGAACTGCTCTATGGCCATCCGGTCAGAGGACCTCTGAGTTTGGTCAAGGAAGGCTGGGAGCAATCTCCCAGGAAACCTCCCCAGGATGTATTTAGCTACATCCTGGCCTTCAGGAACCAACCTCGGCGTTTCAGAAAAATTGCTGAGGCAAATCTGGAAGCCAGCCAGGAGGAGATGAAACATTGGCACGACCAGAATGCCACTCTGGTCGAATTTCAACCTGGTCAGAAGGTTTGGGTACTGGCCCCAGTGGAGCCTTGTGCGCTCCAAGATAAGTGGACCGGTCCCTTTGAGGTGGTGGAGCGCAAAAGTCAAGTTACCCATTTGGTGGACTTTAATATCTCCCAGGAACCCCCTGCGGGTCCTGCATGTGAATCGCCTGAAGCCCCACTTTGAGAGGTCTGAAGTGGGCATGCTCCTTGCCACAGATGCAGGGATGGAGGAGGAAAGTGAGCCTCTTCCTGACCTCCTGTGTGCAGGAGAAAAGGATGGGTCAGTGGAGGGTGTGGTCCTCTCCACCACACTGACCCCTGAGCAACAGTTAGATTGCCGCCAGCTGTTGGGGCAATTCCCTGATTTATTTTCCCTGGTGTCACTGACTGGTGCGTCCATGAGGTGGACACCGGGGACTTTCCTCCTGTCAAGCACAAGGCTTACCGAGTGACTGACCGGGTAAGGGCCTACATCAAGGAGGAGGTCTCCAAAATGTTTGCTCTAGGGGTGATTGAGTCCTCTAGCAGCCCCTGGTCCAGCCCCGTGGTCTTGGTACCAAAAGCTGCAGCGCCTGGTGACACTCCAGAACTTAGGTTCTGTGTGGACTATCGAGGTCTCAATTCGGTCACGAGGACCGACGCGCACCCCATCCCCAGAGCTGATGAGCTCATAGATCGGTTAGGGGCTACCCGGTACCTCAGCACGTTTGATCTAACGTCTGGGTACTGGCAGATCGCCTTAACTGATGGGGCAAAGGAGAGGTCAGCATTCTCCACCCCAGATGGGCACTGCCAGTTCCGTGTGATGCCCTTTGGAATGAAGAATGCCCCTGCCACCTTCCAGAGGTTGGTCAATCAGGTGTTGGCTGGGCTGGAGGATTTCAGTGCCGCCTACCTGGATGACATTGCAGTATTCAGTTCCTCGTGGGAGGAACACTTACACCACCTCTGGGAAGTGTTGATGGCGCGGCGCAGAGCAGGCCTCACAATCAAGGCCAGTAAGTGCCAGATTGGGCAGGGTTCGGTGGTGTACTTAGGACACCAGGTAGGGAGTGGCCAGGTGGCACCTCTACAGCCCAAGATTGAAACCATCCTGGCGTGGGAGCCCCCAAGGACCCAGACCCAGGTGAGGGCCTTCTTAGGACTCACGGGTTATTACAGGAGGTTTGTCAAGGGGTATGGCAGCATCGTTGCCCCCTTGACTGAGCTGACTTCCAAGAAGCAGCCCAAGATTGTGAACTGGACTGACACCTGTCAAAGCTTTTGATGCCCTCAAAACCTGAACTGATCACTCCTGCGCCAAAACCTGAACTGATCACTCCTGCGCCAGCGCTCTAGGTGATAGCACCTTTGCTGTTCTGTTGAATGTGTTTTTTTAAAAAGAGAAAATCGTTTTTTTAAAAAGAGAAAATCGTTTTTTTTAAAAGGAGAAAATTGTTTTCTTAAAAAGAGAAAATCGTTTTTACATGCAAACTGCCGTTGCTAATGTGATTCGAATTGTGCACTGACTCCCCGGTCCACCGCAGCTACTCGGGCTGATTGTTGTGGAGGGAGAACAGAGCGCTCCTACTTCCTGGTAGTGCCATTTCTTGGCAGCCATTTTAGTGGGTTGACGCTCCGGTGTTCCCTGAGCCCTGACTACTTAGGCTCCCAGCGCTGACACGCTCGAGTAAAAGCTGAATTGATCACTCCTGCGCCAGCGCTCTAGGTGATAGCACCTTTGCTGTTCTGTTGAATGTGTTTTTTTAAAAAGAGAAAATCGTTTTTTTTAAAAGAGAAAATCGTTTTTTTAAAAGGAGAAAATTGTTTTCTTAAAAAGAGAAAATCGTTTTTACATGCAAACTGCTGTTGCTAATGTGATTCGAATTGTGCACTGACTCCCCGGTCCACCGCAGCTACTCGGGCTGATTGTTGTGGAGGGAGAACAGAGCGCTCCTACTTCCTGGTAGTGCCATTTCTTGGCGGCCATTTTAGTGGGTTGACGCTCCAGTGTTCCCTGAGCCCAATCTATATTAACTTCCTTCGCCCCGCGCAGCGGCACGCGCAGCGGTAGCGCCTTAGACGCGCCGAAGAGGCGCCAAAGAGAAGCCAGTCTGCGCCAGTCCGCGTCCAGACGCTTCCAGTCTCCGGACCCAGCTGTCATATGGTAGGAAATCTCCTCACATACAGCACTTCCTCACTATATGCATTGCGTCCTTCGGTCAACCCACTATGTTTGCATTCAGTCCTTCCCTTACACCCGAAGGCCCACTGCAAAACTTGTGATTGGGGCATAACTACTCCAAATGTTGTGAAAAACCCCTCCAAGCAGAAATGGAGGATGTTCCTTCTTAACTGCCGTTCCCTGCCCAAACACCATACTGAACTTGCCATGCTGATAGAGGAGCTCAATCCAGACGCCCTCTTTCTAACAGAGACATGGCTTCAGCTAGAAACTGATCCTGCAATAGCATGGGCCACCCCCCAAGGCTATACTATTAAACATTTGGATCGCAAGACTGGCAGAGGTGGAGGGCTGGCTATTATCTATAGGGACAACTTTAGATGCCGCATCACTCCCTCCCCCATGCCAGCCTGTGAGAACCTACATTTCACTCTTGAGTTCTCCCCATCCACTACTTTCTCCGGTATCCTAGTCTATCGACCACCTGGCACCCTCAACAACTTTATCACTAACATGACGGATTTAGCTGCCAACCTAGTGCTCACCTCGGCAAATTTCACCCTGCTGGGCGATCTTAATTTACACCTAGATGAGCCACTTGATTCAACAGCCAATAGTCTTCGAACAAACTTTCAGTCCATTGACCTGGCTCAGAAAGGCTTTCAATCAACGCATGTCAAGGGACATCTCCTAGATCACATCTACAGCAATCTAGATGGCTTAACCGTCGAGGCTCCAGTACCACTATCCTGGACCGATCATTTTTTAGTACCTTTTACATGGTCCACTCGCTCCCCCCCCCCCCCCCCCCCTCCCATCTCACAAAATCACAATAAGCAGCGGGGAAGAAAATGGGCCTCCCTCCCACTTTCTAAGTGGAAACTGGCTCTTATAGAACACCTACCCCCAAATGTGACCAATCCCAATACAGCCATTGTCAATTTTGATAACTGGATCTCCAGTTCCCTTGACCTAGTCCTACCAGAGGAATCTTTGCACTTAATAAACAGAGCCAAAGTGGCCCCCTGGTACTCCCCGACTCTCAGGACTATGAAGCAATCTTGCCGCAAACTAGAGAGAGCCTGGAGACAAGATTACTCACAATCAAAGCAAGTTGAGTATAGAGCCGCAATAAAGCTCTATAAAAATCTAATAAAATCTGCGCAAGCCCATTTTTATGAAGCCAAAATCAATCTAGCTGCAAACTCCCCCAAAGAAATTTTTAAAATAGCCAAATCTTTCATTTCTCCCCCTCCCCCCGAGCGTCTGTCACCTGACGGCGCGCAAACCCGTTGCAATAATTTAGCCACTTTCTTCTCTCAGAAGATCCAGGCCATCTATTCTTCATTTTCTACTGGCAGTGGTGACATGGACCACACCACCACCACAGATTCTGACTTCTTAGCCCCCAGCTCACTGGATGAATTCCCCCTCCTAGATTCCGACACTTTAGACAGAATGCTTCTTAAAGTCATCTCGGGATCCCCCAATGACCCAGCACCCCCGCAAACTCTCAATAAGGTGATGGACATCATCCGCCCTGTCATTCTGGATGTCCTTAATGCTTCCATCTCCTCTAACTCCGTCCCAGCACCATGGAAATGTGCGATGGTTAGGGCCCTTTTGAAAAAACCCACCTTGGACCAGAACAACTTGGTCAATTTCCGCCCCATCTCCCTACTTCCCTGGATGAGCAAACTGCTTGAAAGGCACATCAATAATATCTTAGTGGACTACTTAGAATCAAATAGTCTGCTATGCGCCTCTCAGACGGGTTTCCGCCCGCAGCATGGAACTGAAACTGCTCTCCTAGCAGTGACTGAAGAAACTAGATTGGTGCTGGACCGGGGAGGAAAAGCAGCCATCATACTACTCGACCTCAGTGCCGCGTTCGACACTGTCAACCATGCCACACTGCTACACCTTCTGAAAGGCATGGGCGTGTCGGGCGCGGCCCTGGAGTGGCTGACCTCCTTCCTGGACGAGCGCTTCTTCCAGGTGTTTGAGGGCAAAGCAGTCTCCCCTAAGCAACCACTTAGATGTGGGGTTCCTCAGGGCTCCTCCCTGAGCCCCACACTTTTTAATGTCTATATGCGACCTCTAGCGGAGATAGTCCAGCCCTTTGGCGTGCGTATTGTCACCTACGCGGACGACACCCAGTTGGTGGTCTCTCTGGACCACACTGAGGAGCCGTCCAACACCCTGGGCCTCTGTCTAGAGGCCGTTGCTAAGTGGATGCAATCGTCCTGTCTCAAACTTAACGGGGAGAAGACAGAGATTATGCTATTGGGTAACCCTCCTCCGACCATTTTGACATCAATTTGGCCCACCTGCCTTGGTGCTCCCCCCCCCCCCCCCTCCCAAACCGCAGATAAAGAGTCTGGGAATCTGGGTCGATAAAGCGCTGGACTTCTCGGTCCAGGCTACCAAAACTGCCTCCACGTGTGTCGGCCTAATGAAAATGCTCCGCAAAGTACTCCCTCTGCTTCCTTTCCAGGCGAGGAGAATCATGGTTCAGGCCCTGATACTCTCCCGCCTGGACTATGGAAACGCGCTATATCTGGGTGCCCCGGCTTCAGTGACCAACAGGCTCCAAGTCACGCAAAACTGCGCCGCCCGATTATTATTCAACATCCCCCGCTGGCAGTCAGCCAAGAAAGCTCTAAAAGAATTGCACTGGCTCCCGATGGCTGCCAGAGCACAGTTTAAGGCTATGTGCATTGTGCACAAATCTTTCCATCGAACAGGCCCTGCCATCCTGTCCCACTTAGTTGTGCCCTACGCTCCATCCAGAGCCCTTCGCTCGGGATCATTGCACCTAGTTACCACTTCTAAAATCAACAAAGCACGTTGGGGCGGCCGTTCCTTCTCCCATACTGCTGCGAGACTTTGTAACTCCCTCCCCTTAGCCCTCAGAGAAAATAATAACCGGCTGGCTTTTAGGAAAGCTTTGAAAACCCACCTGTTTGCAAAAACGTGCTAGTCTCCCCCTGCGGCCCGCCACAGTGATCAATTAAAGCGCTGCGAGGCCTCCGGGTAGTCTATGCGCTATATAAATATAATTTTTCATTTCATTTCATTTCAAAACTGCCATGTGTACAGCGCCCGTGCTCCTGACGCCCAACTTTGCTAAGGAATTTATTGTCCAGACAGACGCTTCAGAGCATGGGGTGGGGGCTGTTCTGTCACAGATGAATGAGGAGGGACTAGACCAACCCGTAGCCTTCATCAGTAGGAGGTTACTTCCACGGGAACAGAAGTGGAGTGCAATTGAGCGTGAGACATTTGCTGTGGTCTGGGCACTGAAGAAGCTGAGACCATACCTTTTTGGGACTCCCTTCCGGGTTCAGACAGACCACAGGCCCCTCAGATGGTTGATGCAGATGAGGGGTGAGAATCCCAAGTTGTTAAGGTGGTCCATTTCCCTACAGGGTATGGACTTTACGGTGGAACATCGCCCTGGTACAGAACACGCCAATGCTGATGGTCTGTCCAGATTTTTCTGCCTTAGTGAAGAGAACTTCCAAGGGGATGGGTAGTTCTCCCCACATTTCAGCTGGAGGGGACGCGTGTTAGACCTGGCACCATTGGCGTGAGTCTCCCTTCCTTTTTTCACTGTGTCTCCTCTGTTTTTGCTGGTTATAGATGCTCTGGGCGCTGTGCCGCTGCCATTCAGTGCCACAGCGCGAATGCTCCCTTTGTAAAGATGACATATGAATTGGTACATCCATGATTGGCTTATTCAGTTTACCTGTTAGTCCCTAGTAGCGTGGCCGGTGTGTGCCCAGGGCTGGTAAACCGAATGCTGCTGGTGGGCCTGCAGCACTGGTTTGTGCCACCCACAGAAGCAGCTTGTAAAGTGTGTCTCAGACCTGCCACTGCAGTGTCTGCGTGCAGTCCAGAACTGCCATCTTGGCTGTGAAGTGCACCCGCTTCCCAGCCCCTAAACGTTCCCTTGGCATCATGTAAGCCCCCCTTATGATAGGGCGCATTGTATGTGTAAGGTAGGACATGCCCTGTTGTATGTAGCATGTCCTAGTAGTGAATTACACCCAATTTCGTTTTTCACTACTGTAAGGCTACCTGTTCTCCATAGGCCAGAATGGGAGGTCTGGGCTATTACATCCTATAGTCCTAACTGACCCACAGAACATGGTAGAAAAACGAATCTAGTATGCCTGAGCTCAGAATATTAAAATACATCTTTTAGTGAAGGTTATTTTTATATTCTGTGTTTGAAACTACCACTTTTAGAGTATAGGTACTTTCTTGCCTAAGCCTTCCAGTTGCTCTGCTATTATGTGTATTGGCTGTCTGGTTTTGGAGGGACAGGGCAGGCTGAGTCAGACCTGGGTTGAATAGAGCGACCTGCCTAGGTGTGAGGGGAGGGGTAGCTCCTGCACTTGAATAGGGCTGTGCCTGGCAAGGTGAAAGCTGGCTCCACCTCCCACTGTGCGTCTGAGGCAGACCCCCTCTTTCTGAAAGGAAGGATGCAGCCTGATCAACAAAGTGCTCCAGGGCTGGGCAAAACTGGTTCTGGCTGGGTTCAGAGGCTTGGGACCCCTAAGAACAAAGACTTTGGGGGTATAAATATTTGTGCACAAACCCCTACAATTTGTATTGCTCCTGGATAACAAGAAGAACCTCTGTCCGGGTGGCTACAAGAATCTGCAGGAGAAGGCCTGTCCTTGTGCTTGTGTGCTGTTCCTGGGACTGGCCTGCAGCTGTTACTACTGGACTTCAAGAAGAGGAAAGGAACTTTGATTGGACTTTTATTTCTTTTGCTACAGCAACTACCCAAGGGCTAGGAGAGAGCTAGCCTCCTGCTGGAGTCTCAGGCACATCAGACTCCACCATCAGCCTCCTGTTTCCTCCCAGCGAGGATTACTATCTGCAGGTGAGGCTCCTGTGTGTTCCAGGACCTCTATTTCTACTGTTGAGAAGAGAGCGCTGAAAATAGTCGCTAACCTCCGTTAGCGAGCCGCTGCAGCTGGTGAGCGTGAGAAAAATCGCCGCTCCGCTGTCGCTGAGCGCTCGCTAACCCCGAAGATCGTCGCAGCACCTGTCTGCGGGCCTGAAAACGCCCGCTATCCGAAGATCGTCGCAGCACCTGTCTGCGGGCCTGAAAACGCCCGCTATCCGAAGATCGTCGCAGCACCTGTCTGCGGGCCTGAAAACGCCCGCTATCTGAAATCATCGCAACAGGATCATCGCAGCGCGGACGCCGAGCGTTCGCCATTTTCCCCGCATCGAATCTGGATCGTCGCTCCCTCGCGGAGCGCCATCTTTGTCAACGCAGCAAGATCGCACACGCAACAGGCTCGGTGCATCATCCTCCCTTCGCGGCAAGGATTTCATCGCATCACCGGCTTAGCGTGAGGAAGTTTGTCGCTTTGTCCTGCCCGCAACCCAGCGCATCATCCTCCCTCGCGATAAGGATTCAACGCATCGCTGGTTAGCGTGAGGAAATTTCTCGCTACAGCTCCTTAGCGACATTTTTGTTGCTTTGCTCCAGAAACCAGATACTTTGTGAGTAAAAGGGTCGCAGAGACCCCTGCCTTGAACTAAACATCATTTTGTGCATCCTGAACTATTTTTCCTTGCAGCATTTCTAAAGTAATTATATTTTTATAGTATTGTGGATTTTTACTGTTATTGGTCTTGTGATTAAGTCTATATAAAAATACCTATTTTTCATAACTACTTGAGTGGTGTCCATTTGTAGTGTTCCTCATTATATTACTGTGTATGGTCATAAATGCTTCACACACTGCCTCTGAGATAAGCCTAGCTGCTCGTGCTACGTTACCACAGGGTTGAGCAGGGGTTGTCAAAGGGTGTAGGCTGCTTACTCTGACTTAGGAAGAAGGGTCCCTACTTGGACAGTGGCCAGCCATTGCCAACTAGAGACCCCCATTTCTAACACAAGACATTTGCAAATAAACACAGTGATTAATAAATGAAACACTTGATTGGAGAAGGAGATCCACTCCAATTTATAAAAATAACAAGTATATTTATATATGTCTAAGCATCGGAAAAAAAACGTTCAGGTAAGTACGTTTTTAAATATAAATTCTTTTCACTTTAGAAAGTGGACACTACAGTTTGAGTTCTGCAATGTTATCCTATGGAAGACAGAACAAGTTCTGCAAACAGGTTTAGTACATTGACTTACAAGACCAATCTCCAGGAGTTAGGGTGAGTGATGGGCAAGGTCCAAGGAACCACCAACAGTACGGCACCAGAGCAGCCGGGCGCGGGGTGCAAATCAGCATCGGGAGCCCAATGCGTCAAAAGTTAACCCAGAGTCTGCTGGACCACGGGGGAGTCATCTGGGTGCATCTTGATTGCCCAGAAGGCAAATTACCACCAAAATGAGAGAACTGGGTGCATCTTGGTTGCCCAGAAGGTAAGTTACCACCAAAATGAGAGAACTGCTGAAACCACTACCGGGCAACTGGTAACCCATTGGCAAGTGGACTTCTTCCAAGTTCGAGAGGACTTTGATTAATATTGACACTCCCCCCTCCTCGTGTGGCCAGGATAGC
This sequence comes from Triturus cristatus, assembly GCF_964204655.1. Lineage (NCBI taxonomy): Eukaryota > Metazoa > Chordata > Amphibia > Caudata > Salamandridae > Triturus > Triturus cristatus. The sequence goes on along the minus strand of NC_140579.1, from coordinate 405,622,963 downwards.
CTCACTGAGGCGTAGCCACAGGAACAGCCCTGTCGATCGCACAGCATCCTGTATCCCTTGTATCAGGACCACTCCATAGAAGTCAATGGCAAAGAGCCACTGACGCTGGAACTGGACTGAAAACTGCTTTTATTATTTAGGTAACTATCTGTGGACCTTGCTGGTCCCCCAGACTGGCTCACTGCCAGAGTTGGTCGCCTAATGTTTACTCTTACGTAACCACATTGATACTTACCAAAGTTTCAAATTTGTTGAATTTGCCAATGCTTGCTCATGGTTAAGTAAAAAGTTGTGATTTACTATACCTGGTAAATTCTGCATCTTAGAAACCCTCTGGTGAATCTTTTATATTTTGGTGTCAAAAACTTTGAAAAAATCGAATCCATATTTATAAATTGGCATTGAATTCCTTGAGTGTCTTGGTTATTTCTTCTTTAATTGTTTTGGTGCTGTTTAAATGATTTACACTTGTTTTTTTGCTTAAGTCTGCCTGCTAAGAGCCGCAGTGTGGCATCTTAAAGTTCTATGCCTGTTGCCAAGTGCTTTAGAATGTGATGATGTGAATAGGCTGTTCTGGACTGAGATCCTAGCTGAGAAACCTGAAACAGCTTGTTGTAACTGCTGCTTGTGGATGGGATCCTTTCTTGTGAATAAACCTACTTTCTACATCAATTTGGAGTGACCCAATTCTTACATTTGGCAACAGAGGATGGCTCTGGAAGGATCTCAACACTAATTCAAGAAGGACTTTAAGGAGAACAATATTTGAATCTGACCTTCTACAAACCTAAGGTACTGTTTATTTAAATAATTTTGCCTTATGGATTCTAAAAGAGAAGGAAGCTCCCTATCTTGACTTTAGAAGCTTCTGGGCGTGTTGTCTGCACTTCAGTACATTCCAGTCTTTGGAAACTGTGCACACTGTGTCAGTTGGTGTGCTAATTCGCCTATTTGATCGTTTCCACTTTGCACTGGGATCGGTGATTTGTCCGTTATCATGGAGGAGTGCCCTTCCTGAATCTGTTGTGGACTACATCACGAAATCGTTAGAAAAAGGAGGAAGGGAACGGCTCTGTTTACTTTTGAATATGTCTTTCCTACCTTAGAACTCGAGTACTCAGCGCGCTTGAGCAGCGTTCTCCACGGCCTCCGTTGTTTGCTGGCATCGCCGCGCTCGAGCGGCGTTTTCTCCAGCCTCCATTGTTTACTGCCATCGCGCTGCTTCCGCCTTCATTCCGCGGAAGTCACGTCATCCCGCTACGAAGCGTCCTGTTACCATGGTGTTGTTCACACTGTGCACGCATTCCGCGTCAGCGTGACGACCATCTTGGAAACTGCTAAGCAACGCGGCGAATTTCTTCTACTTGGCTGATTTGACGATATTTACAGGAAAAGTGACACGCTCGGAGAAATATTGGAGCGGTTACACGTGTCTTTCTTCACTACGCCTTCTTCTTCAACCGGTATCTCCTCGTGTATCACATCAGTGATACACACACTTTCAAATGGTGCAGCTTTACACCTTTTGCCAGTGACACGCTCACTATTTCATCTCAAGCCAGTGAGTGTGGCAATTATAGAGAATTATATAAGAAACTGTAACGCTTGCCTCTACAAGCCACAGTGTGTTTCAACAGTGACACGCACACTTATTCAGTTACAATTGTATTACAATTGGAAATATGTGGTTCTCTATGTATTTTTGAACACTTTGTTTAATACTACGTAATTATTTCTATTTAAATGCAAAATTGTGCATAAAGTGATGACATTTTCATTTACAGCCAGTAGGTTTAAAAAAAAAAAAACAAAAAAAAAAACACATACGTTCTAAAATCCCAGCAGTTCGATTATACACATAATCTGCAACTTATTATTTTTTTTAAAAAAAAGGGAGTGTGAGGAAAACTAAACCTGTTAATTATTTCTATTACATTATAAAACAGTATGCAGAATGTAACTGCACCTCCGTTTTTTTTGTCATCACCTGGTGATCCACCCATTAGATGGCAAAAATGGCGGAAGGTGTTTGAGAGGTACGCTAGAGTATGTGGCTCTTCTTTAAGTGCAGAGAGGAAGACAGCTTTGCTGCTTCATTGTTTGGGCTCGGAAGGTCAAGACGTTTTTGATCACCTTCCTGACCTTGAAGATCGTGACCTTAATGAATATGAGATATGCATAGCAAAATTTGACAAACACTACTTACCTAAGGTCAGTACTATCCTCGAGAGGTACCATTTTGGTCGCAGGTCTCAATTAGAGAATTAAAGTATTGAGAATTATGTAACATCACTTAGAAAACTAGCCTCCTCGTGTAAGTTTGGTGCCACTCTTGATGAGCGAATACGAGACCAATTTATGTTAGGGGTCAATATCGAGCGTGTTAGAGAAGAGTTGTGGCAGAAAGATGAACCGACCCTAGACGATGTTATAGTCATTGCTAAAAGGATTGAACATTCAATAAAATGTGTAGGTGTTATTAAGAAAAATGGTGAAGTTAAAGATAAAAGCTCGGTCCAAGCAGTTAAAAGTAACACGAAGGAGAATATGGACCATAAAGAGGTCAAGAAGAAAGGAGTGTTTAATGAAGCACAAAGCAAATTCAATTTGTCTCTTGTTAAATGTTTTCGCTGTGGGAAAATGGGTCACTTTGCTAATGATAAGCAATGTCCTGGTTGGAAGGCCACCTGCAGCAAATGTAAGCGGAAGGGACATTTATCTATAGCATGTAAAGGTAAAAACTACAAAGGGAAGATTAATGAAGTATATTATAATGTTGATGATGATTATGTAAATTTAGAAGAGGTGGACAGTGGTCGAATTCAGGTTCAAGTCATACAAAATGGTGAAAGTAAAAATTGTCCTACAGATAAAATCCTTGTTGAAGGAAAACCAACAAAAGTCCTATTCGACTCTGGTGCCAAAATCACCATAATATCGAAGGCATTTTATCTTAAGGAAATGAAAGGTAAAACTAAGGTTTTTCGTCCAGACATTAGACCATTTGCTTATGGCGGTGAACCAATACATTTATTTGGTTATTTCTGGGGTCTGATAGATTACAAGAACAGGTTAACAAATGCCAAAGTGTATATTTCACAGAAAGGTGATAGCATATTAAGTTGTTTTCACCAAAAAGATCTGGGTGTAATATTAGATCCAAATGACTCACCGTCCATTATTCTGAAAGAAAATGTTCATTCTAAGTCTATCTCTACCATTCATCAAGTTTCAGATAGAGAATTCTCACACATGCTGAGAGAAAAATTTCCAAATGTCTTTTGTGCTAATCTAGGTTGCCTCAAGGGCTACATTCATCACATTCGCTTAATTGATGATGCCAAAGCTGTATGCTGTAAAGTACGCAATGTCCCTGTTGCAGTCAGAGAAAAAGTTAAAACTGAATTGGAGCGACTCAAAGGAGAAGGAGTTATTGAAGAAGTTGAGGCAACTCAATGGCTTGCTCCGGTTGTGGCCGCCCAAAAAATCTGATGGGTCTCTCCGTCTATGTGTGGACCTTAAAGAATTGAATAAGAATGTGGTTGTTGATCGTTTTCCTTTACTAAAAATAGCTGACATGTTAATGTTATTAAAAGGGGCAAGGGTGTTCAGCACAAAAGATTTGAGGTCGGCATATCATCAGATCAGATTAGATGAGGAGTCCAAAGATTTAACTGCTTTTGTTACTCCTTATGGAACGTACCGGTTTCTTAGACTTCCTTTTGGCTTAGTATCAGCCGCTTCAGTTTTTCAGAGGGCTTTGGAAAATGTTTTGAAATGACTATGTGGTGTTCGAATATATCAAGATGACATATTGATCTTTGGTGTGGACAATAAGGAGCATGATGCGAGACTCTTAGAAGTTCTGAATAGACTTAGTGAATTTAGATTGACTGTCAAGATTGAAAAATGCAAGTTTAGAAGAAGTTCCATTGATTATCTTGGTCACACTATTTCAGAGGGTGGCGTCTTGCCGAAAGAAAGTTTGATCACCACTATACAGAAAATGGTCTTTCCCACAAATAAGGAAGAATTAATGAGCTTTTTAGGAATGGCAGAGTATTACAGTAAATTTGTTCAGAATTTTGCCTCTTTGTGTGTTAATACGAGAGCTTTATTGCGCAAGGGTTGTGAGTTTGTTTGGGACGAGTCTTGCGAAAAAGAGTTTTGTTTCCTTAAAGAAAAGTTAAACTCCGCCCCTAAGTTAAGCAGTTTTGACACAGAGAAGAAATCCATTATTATAACTGATGCCATTCTGAAAGGCCTGGGCGCAGTCCTTCTTCAAAGAAGTGATGGCAAGGATGATGTTATTGTATTCTTGTCTAGAAGTTTGAGGGGTGCTGAACTGAGGTACTCTGTAGTGGAAAGAGAAGCCCTAGCGATTTATTGGTCTGTGAAGAAACTTGAAAATCTGTTGTGGGGAAGTGTCTTTGAGGTCAGGACTGATCACAAGCCGTTATGTGAGATTTTTTAAAAAAAGGGGATTGATGCCGTCTCTAGTAGAATCACTAAATGGGTCGTGGGTCTACAAGATTACAATTTTGACATCAAGTACCTACCTGGTGTGGAGAACAAAGTGGCTGATGCCTTATCTTGTCTTGTCCCTAAAGAGGATATGGGAGTTGAAAATGAGCACGAGCAAGATGAGGAATTAGTTTGTGCTGTTAAAGAAAATATAATTGACAAGGCAAGATGGGAAGAAGCCTTGCACGCTGACATTGATTTAATGAAAGTGGTCAAAATCCCACCGGAATCACCAGTCCCGTAATCGGAACGCTGGCGGATCACACAGACGATAACACTAATTCCAATTCCCGTAAGCTTAGGACCGAGGCGGAAGCCGGGCCGGAGCAGACCTTTCAGAGAGGACCGCGTCCTGAGCACGACTGCAGTACGGAGCTGTGAGTAACGGCAAGAGAGAGGTGTCTGCCCATATATACAGGGCTGCTTGCACCCTTGAGTAAGAGCACCAGACGCCTTCGTGTCAGGAGTTCCTAATTCCAGTCTCGTCACCATTACTACAACATTATTTTGACGGGATTCTGTAATTTTGTCCTCTGGACTGCAACTCCCAGAATGCACCTGCATGTTAAATAGAAGCCCATTGTTTGCCAGCGGTGACAGAGGTGCACAATGATAATCTTGTGAGTTGCATAACAGCACAAGAGCATCGGCGCGTTTGAGGGCGGCGGAGCCCGGGAAGAGGGAGCCTTGGAGCCCTGGAGTGGGGGGGACCCTGGGCAGAGAACAGGGCCCGAGGAGGGAAGTGCAGAACTATTGCAGAACTACTGCCCCGCTCAGAGGCAAGCCAAGGCAGCAGGAGTCTTTGCGGGCTAAGGAGGCAGGAGGGCTTTTGGGGACAAAGCACTGGCATTGAGACACCGGCGGGACTGTGAGGACCAGCAGCCCGCGCGGCGACGTTGCGTCCTCTTCCCGCCCACCCCCCCCCCCCACACTATTCTACGCTACTGGGAGTGTCCTGCGTGGGCGCGCCGGGTAAAAAGTTGTAGCCCGGACCGGGCCACCCCTATTTCGCCATCCTTGGAGCCAGCTGTAGCTACTAGTAAGTACCTTTGGTGGGGGAATACAGTTTCTACATTTTAAAGTACGATTGTAATATGGCTGCACGGGAGTCTAGAAGCAAAGCCCACAACAGCAAACTTACAGGAACTTTGGACAATTTTATTTTGAGAGCCAATTCAGTGATTGATCAAGGTATTGTGCTAATGGAATGTAGGGTGTCGCAGGATCTTGCTATGGCCAAAAGATCCTCATTGGGGCATCTGGCGAACGCTCGCACACCCGAGGTTGCAAGGAATGTGAATATTGACAACGCCTTATTGACTGTCCAAAACCAAAACCAATTACCTACATGGGGTCCGGTCGAAATTTCCCCCCCTACTCATTTGATCCAGCAGGACTTTTCAGTGCAATTGGATACCCCCACTTTGATTAAAACCCCAGAAAGACCTAATACCCGCCAGCATCAGGGTAATTGCACGGGTGCCCGTCCTAAGAAGAAACAGGGTGCTATTTCTAAGAAGAAACAGCCATCTACAAATAAGGCGGGAGCTAGGGCAGCCAAATCAGCCAAAGGCTATAGCAAAAATGTAATTCCACCAAGCACAAGGCCAAGCCCAAGCCCAAATGATGCTGAGGCATAAATGTCAGTTGTTGCACCGAAATCACCCCTACATTTGGGAAGCTCTGGAGGTGATAATCTGTCAGGCGCAGGTCTATCCAGGGAAGAATCACATGGGAGGATTCCTTATGCATGAAAATCACCGCACTCATGAGTGCCACACTACGTCCACTAGAAGAGAGACTTGCCAATATTGAAAGCCGACTATCTAACTTTGAACAAGCAACAGTGGGCACCCTAAATAGTCTGGTTAACAATGTATTGGCTCAGGGCAAATCGAACTTGTCGATCCTAGCTGGGGGGGCTGTGACGTACGACAATCCTGCTACCTCTGTGACACAACAAGTTGTTGCTAACCACACTCCATCTACGGGGGGAACAAATGTATTGTCTTATAAACTGGGAGTGGGACCCAGGGCTGCCCAGCATACAGTGTCCAGTAGAGCAGGAGGGTCACAGTTCAGTACTACCTCACACGAAGGGCGGGCCACTGCAGATACAGGTACAGATACAGGTAAAAGCAAGAGACCTCGTATTGAGCCCACAGTGGAACTGCCACCAGAAGAGAGTCCCTATCTAATTGTTTTAACAGGGGTCCGCAGAAATTAGTATGCCGAATGCTGAATCTTACATTTCTTTGAAAAACAAAGCCATACATTGGCTTAACGTGCATAGACCCCTTCCCCCACATATGACTACTGAAATATCTATGGTCCGAAGGGTGGGATGGGTAGGGCGCACCCCCAAAACTTTAACTGGCGATTGTGTACTGGTCAATTTTAGGGATCCAAATATTGTAGACCACATATGTAAATGGAGCTCAGCTAGCACAGACACAAAAATTGAAGTTAGGCCTCTTTCGTATTTCTATTCTAGCAATCAATTGAGTGACTCAGACAAAGCCTGGTCGCTTGTATCACACCGTCGAGTGGGGAGGGGAGGGGTGAACTGGCATGGCCACCAACCATCTGTCCAGAATCAGATCCCATGTTACAATAGGGTCGGCGCCTTGGACCAGGTTGATTGACTGTTTTTGGCTGGGCAGGATATGCAGGATGAGGTCCTGACTCATGATGAGGCTTCCGGGGATGGCCCGGCTGTGGTGGAGAGAGATCAGGCTTGTGAGCAGCCAGGAGCGCAGAACCCCCTAATAGGTAGCATTAGGAGTGGTGTAATGCCGGTTTTGGGCAGGGAAGTTGATGATCACCTACCAGTATCATCCTTAGCTACCACCAGTTACGATAATCCTCTAGGGAGAGACGATATTTTGCCCGACAGTATATGTCCTAGTGCGGGGAACACAAAATGTATGTCTATATTGTCATGGAATGTGGCAGGCTTACCAAATAAATTAACTTGTCCGGAGTGGGGTATTTTTGTGGACAATAGTGATATATGTGTATTCCAAGAAACCTGGGCCAGGGAGGACCAACACAGAGTGGGCTTTGCGGCATTTAATATCGCCGCACGGTGGGGAGGAATGGGACGCCCATCAGGGGGCCTTACAATCTGGGTTGGGCTACATTTGGGCTGCTCGGGTGAGATCATCCAGACTTACTCTGACATTCAGTGCGTTCTCTTGTCCTGGCCAACCCCCTACAAACTTGCCATCGTGAATGTCTACTCACGGCCGACAAGTGTGGCAAAGGAGTCTAAAACAATTGAAGAGTTGTCATCCTTCCTTGGTTCCCTTAGCAGGGATATACATTATTTGGTCGCAGGGGACCTAAACTGTCATTACGAGCCACTTCGTGGCTTAAATGAGGGAGTCCTGACGGGTGAGGACGAATACTGGGGAATTCCGCCATGCCAGTCCCCATATCCGAAGTCCTGGTCCCCACTGGCCATCCAGCTCACGACCCTAACTTTGAATAACTCTATTGGGGCTTGCAACGGTCGGACGCCATCTGATACCCCATCAGAGTGTACCTTCAATAAGAGGGGACACGAATCAAGACTAGATTATATTATGGTGGAGACATGCCTATGGTCGAAGGTTGTCGACTTCGAGGTAATGCCTAGGGTGGACAGCGACCATAATGCACTAAGCCTGAAGATAGAGTGCCCACGGCCTATAGAGAATGAAAAGAAATTTGGCCCGGATGTGGTCGAAGGGCTGACCATAACGAATAATAGACGTAGAGTCAAGTGGGAGAAACTGTTGGTATCACGAGATGCTCTGCCTAAATTATATAGTGCAATTTTACCCTATTTTACGAAGGTGGGCTCTCTAATCTCCCAGCCTCTGGCACTTGACTTTAATGATAACATGCAGTGCGTGCATCAGGACCTAGTAGCCTGTTTAGCGGAATTTTTTACCCCCCCTGGCTCTAATAGGAGGCGCAGGGTTCCTGTATCCACATGGTATAATGCCTCATGCAGGAAGGCAAAATCAGAGCTTATTGTGGCCCTCAAAGATGAGAGAGACAAACTAAAAATTCGCACCCTAAGATCACAATATAAAGAAACAATGAACCTCGCTAGGAAGGAGTGGGATTAGGAGAAATGGTCCAACCTTTCCTCCGCACTGGAAACGAGAGATGCACGCAGATTCTGGGCAATAGTTAGCACGGGGTCAGGAGAGCCCAGATCTGCAATAGAACCCAATATTGAGGCGGGTGTCTGGGAGCTCCATTTTAAGACCTTATATGCGGTAGTTACAGGTCTAGAAAGTCCACTGGCACTTACACCCAGACTGGGGGAACAAAATGATCATGAGTGTACAGTGGAGGAGGTTTACATTGCCATAGGGAAGTTGGCCACGGGTAAGGCTCCCGGCCTAGATAGACTCCCTGGTGATTTATTTAGGGATCAACCGGCGATCTGGGCCCCCTACCTATGTGCCCTTTTCAACGTAATTCTGCGAGGTATGGAGGTACCGGGTACTTGGTTGGGAGCAGAGATTGTCCCAATCTTCAAGAAGGGCTCTCCTCTGCTTCCAACCAACTACAGGCCCATTAGCCTCATTGACGTTCCCCAAAAAATCTTCTCCCGTCTAATCCTGGACCGCTTACAGGAGTGGATTGAGGAGTACGATATCCTCAGTCCTTATAAGGCCGGATTTAGGAGGAACACATCGACCATGGACCAGATATTCCGTCTTATAATGTTATTCTGGAAGACGGTAACACTAGAGGGTGGCAGCCTCTACATGGTCTTTGTGGACCTCCGGTCCACGTTTGATCTAGTACCTAGGGCCAAACTGTGGGCGGTGCTCTTGGAAATGGGAGTTCCCAACGCAATACTGACGGTGCTGATTAGGTTGCATGCACAAAACTACGCACAGGTCAGATGTGGGAGGGAGGGGGTGCTGTCGTCCTGGTTTCCAGTCTGCAGGGGGGTCAGGCAGGGGTGCGTTCTGGCACCAACCCTGTGTGAATGGTGTTATATCGCATCTGGACGCGGCTCCCAATAATGATGCACCCAGATTGGCAGGCAGGAGGGTGCCGGCGATAATGTTTGCCGATGACACCCTCCTGCTTTCCAAGTCCCCCATGGGGATCCAACGAGTGTTGGACGGCTTTACAGACTTTTGCCGATGCCGCGGACTGGAAATCAATGCTGATAAGACCAAATTTATGATTTTCAGCCCCCCCGGCGTCGACCCGCCCAACACCAATCCTGGGTTCGGTTAGACTGGAGAGGGTACATACAGACTTTCCAATATTTAGGGGTAACGATCAATGAAAATCTTTTCTGGGGCCCCCAACAGGCGAAATCACAACTTAAACTCTCCCAATTAGTGGGCGGCATCCTCAAAATGTCCAATACATCTACAATCAAGCCAGTGAGCCCCGCACTGGAGATTTACAAAGTGAAGGCGATGGCATCGGCTCTTTATGGTGGGGAACTCTGGGGGTATACCGGTAGGCCCGAAATTCTTAACGTGGAGAACAAGTTTATGAGGCAGCTACTTGCACTCCCCCAAAGCACACCCCTCCTTCCGCTGAGATTGGACTTAGGACTGAGTTCTATCCAGGACGAGCTAGCTCTGAAACCTCTTCGGTTTTGGCGCAGGCTATGGATAACTCCAGAACTGTCCAATTATAGGCTTGAATTAAAGGATGTGCTGTACCATGGTAGTGCAGCGAAAATCCCCTGGCTTGCATTTGTGAAAAAGGAACTGGGGAAAATGGGTCTATCGAACCTTTGGCATGAGCCAGAACAGGCATGCAGGGGGGTCTCATGCAAAATGCTTGCGAAGTCCTTTATGGACTACAAACAAAATATATGGCTGCATGACTCCAAAGCTGGCCCTCTGACAACGACCTTTTTAACACTTAAACACTCATATGTTTTTGAGGACTTTTTGAATTTTATTTACCCAGTTGGACCTAGGAAGTTATATATCCAATGGAGATTCGCAACGCTACCACTAAGGGAATTTACAAGTAAGTGGTCTACACCAATGAGTAATTCTTGCCCTGGATGCGGTGCGATTAAGGAAGATGAACTACACATGCTCTTTGTTTGCCCTGCTTACAGTAAAGCCAGAAAGTACTGGTTGGTTCCCTTGTGCAAGAACATGGGCTTTGATAAATGTCTTGTTGCAATGAGAGTCCTTAAAACTGACACTTCACCGCACATAGTTTTCGCACTCTCAAAGTTCCTGCTAGCTATGTGGTCCAAGAGATGTTCTCTCATTACAGCGGCATCCAGGGGTGATTGTATATTAGGATTGCATACCCTGTTTGATAATCTGATTTTATGAAATGTTTATTTATCTCTTCTGGTTTTATATATGTTTTAACTGTAATCTTTTATGACTGAAAAAATGTCGAAATAAAGATCAAATGATGATGAAAGTATTGGAGTGTATTAACGTAGGCTGGAGGGTTAAACCCAAAGATAATTAAATTTTAGAGAAGTTTTGGCATGTCAAAGATCAACTGTCTGAACAGAATGGTCTACTTGTTAGGGGTATGAGACTTGTTCCCCCAAATTCTATCAGGGAAGAGCTTATCTCTCTGGCACACATAGGACATTTACGGGATTTCTAAGACAAAGGAAAGACTGAGATTATCTTATTGGTGGCCTGGGATGGATTTACAGATAGAGAGGAAAATTAGGGACTGTGTTGATTGTGCGTTGAGGGAAAGAGTAGCTAAACCCAAGGTGCAGCCCATGATCATAAGGGATCGTCCTGGTGGACCCTGGAAAGAAGTAGGCTTGGACATTGTTGGTCCCATTTGCTCATCTGGTACAGACTGGTATATACTAGTTCTTGTTGATTTTTATTCAAGGTGGCCAGAAATAGCTATCACTCGTGGAATTGAAACAAAACATGTCATTTCGTTCCTAGAAAAGTTTATCGCCAGGGAAGGAATACCCTGCAGCATTCTTACGGACAACGGTGTCCAATTAGTTTCTAGGGAAATGGAAGAGTTCATGTCCAGACATGGCATTAGACACAAAAAATCCTCACTATATCACCCAGAGACAAACGAATGGTCGAGAGGTTTAATCGTGTGCTCAAAGAAACCATTGAAATGGCTAAGTCGTCTGGTTTAGATTGGCGTCCTGAAGTTTGGAGGAAGGTTGAGGTTTACAGATTATCTCCACATGCTGTCACCAAGAGAACGCCTTTTGAGCTCTTTAGAGGTAGGTGTGCCAACACTATAGTTACCCTTCCATGGGTTAATGACATGCAACCGGACCGATTTCTTGAAAATGAAAAAAGTAACTGGAAGTTGGCAAAGTCAAAAAAAATTGAATACAGAAAGAGAGTTCATGATTTAAGAAAAAGTGTTAAGAAAACAGTGGTCAAGGTTGGAGATTGGATTCTCATAAAAAATCCTTCCAACAAAAGGTCTTCTACCGCATTTTTGAAACCAATTTAAGTTATTAAGACTTTCAACAATGCTGTTAAGACTGCTGATCACCGGATCTGGAATTTGAATAGGGTGGTGGTGGTTAGGAAAGAATTTGTTGCTGATTCTAACAAGTTTTCTAGCGTGTCACCTTCAACCCAAAATGCTCCCAATGTCATTCGAAAGTCTTCCAGAGTATCTCATTCTCCACGTTATTTAAAAGATTTCGTTAAATAGTTATGATGACTAATTGTTTCTCAGCTATTCCTTTTTGGTAAGCTAGTTCACTTTGTAATTTATTTTTATGCTTTTGAATATGTACAATTTTGTTATTTATTAAGAAGGGAGATGTGTGGCATCTTAGAGTTCTATGCCTGTTGCCAAGTGCTTTAGAATGTGATGATGTGAATAGGCTGTTCTGGACTGAGAGCCTAGGTGTGAAACCTGAAACAGCTTGTTGTAACTGCTGCTTGTGGATGGGATCCTTTCTTGTGAATAAACCTACTTTCTACATCAATTTGGAGTGACCCAATTCTTACACACAGCTACCCAGGGTTGAGCTATGGTTTAACAAAAGAAACCTAACTTGTCCTAAAGGGGGTTGGTAGTGTATTACATGGTGAGGTGACACAGTGACACCATATATTAAACCCCATTTCCCCATCGCTACATATTGTGCATATATCACACATGGGTTATGAAAGCATGCCCTCATAGTTGGCGTGTGAGCCTTTGAGATTTTTGTAATTATTCGTTTGTAGCTATTGTTATACACATTCTCTATATACTCCTGCCTTCTAGTGTTGGTCAAGTTGTTTTTCTTCGAAGAAATCTTTTGTGTCTTGAGATATATATGTATCTCAAAAAATATCTTTCAGGCATAGAGTGACGCATACATTATGCAAAAAAGAAGCAGAGAACTCTGGGTAGCTCACGTGTTTAGGTGGAAAGCAGTTCTGTATAGAGCTATGTATTTGCACTGATCCTATGCTTAAAGACTTTGATAGAAAAGCAGACATTTGAGGTGAGCAGATCTAGAGTATCGCTGGTGTTGAGAGTGCCCAGAGTTCTCTGCTTCTTTTTTGTGTGTATATGTATATATATATATATATATATATGTGTATATGTATGTAAATAAATATTTTGTAGGTAGTTATAGTTAGGACCTATTTTCCATAGGAAATCCGCAACATTCTATTCCCAATAACTTTGGCGCCGATTGACGAATCTTCGCGAAATTTTCAAAACTTTTGGGACGAGAAAAAAGGGGGGTCCCAAAACGTGTTTTTCCCATGCAATTTCCCATAGGACCTTTAGCCGCAGCTACAGCCCGAACTTCTGAACGGAATTACGCCAAATTTGGCAAAGAGGTAGTCCTCAGTTCAGACTCGTGCCTTTTGCTTAAGTGGTGTAAATCCGTTCAGTAGTTCCTGAGAAAATGACATGTAAAAGTACATATAGATCTATGGCCTCGGAGGATCCGCGTACCGTAAGAGCACCCAGCGTGCACCCTGCCGTGCACAAGCTGTATTCTAATTGGCTGTCAACACTCCAAATCAGGAAGTGTTGGCAGCCATCTTGTGCCTCGGTAGATCCGAGGCACAAGAAACTTACAAAACAAACGTGCAAAACGCAAAAAGGGGGCAGGGTAGAAAAACCCTGACTCCCTAGGCTTGCTCAGGGGTCCCACAAGGACCCCCAGGGCCCCCCCAAAAAAATCAGCAAAATGCGTGCAGGGTGCGTGAATCTTGCCGATGGAGCCCGCGCTATATTACTTATTAGCCTCTGGGGGGGCCAAATCACGGGGGCAAGACAATAGTTAAAGTGGGGGGCCCAAATAAATAAACCTGTGGGGGGGGGGGCTTGAGCTGCCACCACATGCCCGGGGAATACCACCTCCCCGGGGCACTACATTTTTAATTTGGGGGTCCATTATGGACCTCCAAGCCCCAGGGACCACCACCCCCCGGGGCTTTTCAAATGATGGGAGGGGGGCCGTGCGGCCCCCCTCCTGGAGCCTTTGATGGCCCTGGGGACTGCCACCACCAAGGGCCGGCTCCTGCAGTGTCCCGGGGTGCCCACCCCCGGGACACTGCCGTTTGTAATGCGGCTCCCACCCTGTCATTGCAAACTGCTTTGCAAGAGATTAAGTCCCCTTCAATCCTAAGGGTCCCTAGGGTCAAACTAGCCCACCAGGTACCTCCAGTATGCGCCAGGGAGCTGCGTTGCAGACAGGTGTTCAGAGGCCATGCCCCTTTTTACACCTCTCTGCAACACAGCACTTTGGCGCTTACTGGAGGTACCTAGTGGGCTAGTTTGACCCTAGGGACCCTTTGGATCGAAGGGGACTTAATCTCTCTACTTACAACGGTGACCGGGCTCGTTTACACAGTGGTGAAGCGAGGGGACGGGGCCTTACGTGATGTGTGCAAACATGCCCTGTGGCGCGTTTTAAGTTAGGGAAAAAATTCCACTTCAAATCTGAGGGACCATGGGGGCCAAGTAGCCCACCAGGTGCTTTCAGGAAGCGCCACTGCGCTGCGTTGCAGAGAGGTGGCCGTGCCTCTTTTGACATCTCTCTGCTACGCAGCTCTGTGGTGCTTACTGGATCTACTACGAATTCCGATTTACTCACCTGTTATCAGGAGAGACCTCAGTGCTGCATCTTTGAGCCCAGTACTGATCCTGAAAAGTAATTCTAACCATACTTACCAGTACCTTGAATTTCCTTCCATAGGCTAACATTGACTGGTTTCACTTGGAAATTCTTCTAAGTGTGGAGTTTTGGAACTTTAAAATATTCACCTAAAATCATCCGAAGAATGAATTCCGATTTACTCGCCTGTTATCAGGAGAGAACCCAGTGCTGCATCTTTTAGCCCAGCACTGACCCTGAAAAGTAATTCTAACCGTACTTACCAGTAACTTGTATTTCCTTCCATAGGAATCCATTGTCTGGTTTTCAGCAGAAAAGTTTCTAAGTGTCTATTTTCACAAACGAAAAATATTCCTTAAAAATCGCCTGTATGACTTAATTCTTTCAACTGTTTACAGGAAATACACCAGTGCTGGATCCAGGATCCACCACTGAGTAAGAAAAAGTGACGATCACACTACTTACCTGCTAAGTGAATTTCCTTCCATAGGCTAACATTGACTGGTTTCCCTTGAAAATTCTTCTTAAGTGTGGAGTTTTGGAACTTTAAAATATTTCTATAAAATCAGCAGAACTACGAATTCTGATTTACTCACCTGTTATCAGGAGAGACCTCAGTGCTGCATCTTTTAGCCCAGCACTGACCATGAAAAGTAATTGTAACCGTACTTACCAGTAACTTGTATTTCCTTCCATAGGAATCCATTGTCTGGTTTTCAGCAAAAAAGTTTTTAAGTGTTTATTTTCACAAACTAAAAATATTCCTTAAAAATCGCCTGTATGACTTAAACGCATTCTTTCAACTGTTTACAGGAGATGCACCAGTGCTGGATCCAGGATCCACCACTGAGTAAGAAAAAGTGACGATAACACTACTTACCTGCCAAGTGAATTTCCTGCCATAGGATAACATTGGTGATTCTCTGTGAGAAATTTTCCAAGTGTCAACTTTTTAAATGCAATAATATTCCTTAAAACTCACTACTGTAACCAAAATGCTTTTACTCAACTGTTTACAGGAGATGTCCAAGGACTGAATCTAGGATCCAGTCCTGAGGTTAGAAAAGTAATCCATAAAGTAACTAATTGCATTTAACTAGAAATTCACATTGAGCTCAATGGTGTATTGTGTTTGAAATTGTGTTGCCCATTGCAACAACTGTAACTACTGTACTTAAAAGTCTATTACCTATTTGCAAAGTATTTAAACTAAAGTAATTCATTCTGAGTAAGTATATTTTATAATGTAATTATAATGTAATTTAAAAAATAAAATATCTAAACTTAAGTAGTTTAAAAAAATGTAGGAAATCAGTATAAAAAAATCAATATAACAATGAATACATTTAAAAATTGTCATTTACAAAACCTTTGAAATTCACTGAAAAAAACCATAGGTTTCAGGCACGTTATTGTTAGGAATTAGCATTTACAAAACCTTAGAAATTCACTGAAAAAACCATAGGTTTCAGGTGCTTTATAGTTAGTTGGACATTTCTCTCGTACAAAACCATTGAAATTCCCCGTTATAGTTAGTTCAGCTAACTATAACTCGCGTGCCCGCAATGCACTGCTGATGACGTCACATATTACATCACTCATGACATGGTCAGTGACATCACTCATGACATCATCCTTGTGATAGAGTGGCAGACCTCCTCTCACCATAATAGAACCTTTGATACACACACTCAAAAATAGAAACTAACATTTTCAAATGAATGGACATAGCAATACCACTTACAACACACCAATTCAGTAATTCCAAGATCTACACACATATCCACTCATTCACCAACAGTCCTATACAGTCACTTATACATGTACTCACTCATCATATGTACTTATACACCTATACATCCTGTTACACAGTGACACTCATCCATAGAGTTACTTAGACACATAGTCACACATGCAAACAAAGTATCAAACATCCATTAAATTGCATATATACAGTTATACACATACCACCACACTTACTGCTACAGAAACTTACACATACTAACTCTCTTAAGCAATCACTTCTAGAAACACAGACTAATTTATACAGGAACTCTTCCAATCTCTCACTCTCACATATACTCACTTATATACACCAATACTCACAGATACTAGTTTAAAACATACGTAGTTACTCATAAAGACACTATTGAGACAGTCATTCACTCACTAACACACCCATACACACACATCCACCCATACAGTGCTGCACACATGCTGTCTTCAACACATACAAACAGTGAGTCACTCATTCATGCATCTATGCGCTAAGTAATACCCCCCACCGAACCATACAGACACTCCTATTGATACTCAAAAAAACAACTAATAACCTAGATACACTCATGTAGCTACTCACCAACCCATGCAGCCACTTATACACAAAGTGAGAGACTGATACAGATATTTACAAATTTAAAGATTACTTACTAACCCATGTATTCACTAAGATACACTTAATCAGTCAGTTATACAATCAATTTTACAAAAAAAATCATCCATTTAGACACTTATATACTCATTTATTCTTCCATCGACCTTGAGATATACATATATAGAACATATTTAATTTTCAGAAAAAAACACATTCAGTGGATGATGTAATCAGTGATGTCATTTGAGATGTAATGAGTGATGTCACTGACCATGTCATGAGTGATGTAATATGTGGCGTCATCATCAGTGCATTGCGGGCGCGCGAGTTATAGTTAGCTGAACTAACTATAACGGGGGAATTTCAATGGTTTTGTACGAGAGAAATGTCCAACTAACTATAACGCACCTGAAACCTATGTTTTTTTCAGTGAAATATATATATATATATATATATATAATCTACTGGCGGTCGCCAGTAGATAGTTATAGTTAGGACCCTGTTTCCATAGGAAATCTGCAACATTCTATTTGGAATAACTTTGGCGCCGGTCGACGAATCCACGCGAAATGTTCAAAATAGGTGGGGCGCTACGCTCCGCTCCTACCCTGAAAGTCTCGGGGGGGGATTCGTCAAGCGGGGGCTGAGAAAAAAGGGGGGTCCCAAAACGCGTTTTTCCCATGTATTTTTCCATAGGACCTTTAGACACAGCTACAGCCCGAACGGCCGAACAGAGTTACTTGAAATTTGGCAGAGAGGTAGTCCTCAGGTCAAGGAAGTGCCTTTTGTAGGTCTGGTGTAAATCTGTTCAGTAGATCCTGAGAAAATAGCATTTAAATCAATATATATATCTGAGCCAGCTTACGGTGCGCTTACCGTGCGCTTACGGTAAGCTTACCGTACGCGTACGGTGACGTGCGCGAGCGTGATTCTGATTGGCTGTTAGATCTTAGTAAACATTCGAATCGTTCGAAACCAGGAAGCGGCGGCCGCCATTTTCTCTCTCGCACTCTGAGGGGGGGTGGAAAAACAAAGGCCAAAAACATGTAAAGGGGTTGTTGTGACAGGTCCTAACCACCTAGGGCCTCATGTAGGTAAATAAATTTTACCGGTTCTTAAATACCGAGCCGTACCGAATCGGTAAATTAGAATCGGTAAGTTATATGTAGGTAAAAATTCGGTAACAGTTACCGATTCGGTAACATTCGGTAATCACGAATCGGAATTCACCGAATCGGTAAATACCGAGGTGGTATTTACCGAATTGGAAAATACCGAGGTGGTATTTACCGAATCGGTAATTACCGAGGTGGTATTTACCGAATCGGAAAATACCGAATCGGTATGTACGGATTCGGTAAATAAAATCACATGACTTGACGAAACAGCTAATCCTGTGCAACGACAGCCCACCCAACCGGGAAGTGCCCACACCCAGGCAGGTGTACATAATTAGCCGAAGTGGCCACACCCAGGCAGGTGTACATAATTAGCCGACCCTGGAGAGGCTTGGAGTGCAGAGGAGAGGCAGGGAGCCGTTGCATGTGCGAGCGGGTAAACGAACAGCATGTCCAGCCAGAGAACATAGAAAGACGGAGGGGAAAGGAGGAGGAAGCTGAAATTTAGCCCCAAGGAACTCCAGGTGCTGGTGGAGGAGGTGGTGAAGCAGCACCAGAAGCTGTTTGGAAGGCAATCCCTGCAAGTGCCTGAGGCGGAAAAGCGCAACATATGGCTGGCCATCCAGGCGCAGGTCAATGCTGTGGGAGTGACCCACAGGGACATTGAGGTCCTCAAAAAGCGCTGGTATGACCTGAGGATTGTAACCAAGAGGAAGATGGGCGACATCCAGAAGGAGGCCAGCCAGACCGGAGGTGGAACCAACAGGGCACCTGCCCTCACCGAACTGGAGGAGCTGGTGGCGGCCACAATCGAGCAAGAGAGCGTCGTGGGTCTTGGGGACGCCGACAGCTCTGCCAGAGCCGCAACACACCAAGGTAAGACGAAAGCACAGCAATGTAGCCCCCCCTACCCCTATCCCACATCCCCCATTGTGAAACGAGAATCACACTGCAGTCCACACGTGTCAGTGCAGACAGGCAATGCATTCCGGGAGATGTAGTCAGGGCAACACTAACCATGACGTAAATGTTACAGGGCAACAAGGCATGTCACGCACTCGAGGCACAAGGAGACAGAGGACATATTGGAATGTGAAATGATTGATTGTGACGCTTGCAATGCAGCCCTTCGGGGACACTGAGCCAATGTTGTATTTCTGTCCACAGATGTGACATCATGCAGGACAGGGCATGCTGCAGGAGAGACGGCACACCGGCCACAAGTATCACCTCTAGCCAGCACAAGTTCAGACCAGGGAGCAGGCCCACTGGCAGCCGCACCACCAACACAGCCAGCCTCGCCGCACCCAGAGCCAGCATCACCTCACCGAGAGCGCCCCATTAGTTTTGAAAATTTCGCGAGGATTCGTCGACCGGCGCCAAAGTTATTCCAAATAGAATGTTGCGGTTTTCCTATGGAAACAGGGTCCTAACTATAACTACCTACTGGCGACTGCCAGTAGGTTATATATATATATATATATATATATATATATATATATATATATATATATATATATATATATATATATATTCACTGAGAAAACCATAGGTTTCACACATGTTATAGTTAGCTGGACATTTTACTGATGAAAAACCAATGAAATTCCCCCGTTATAGTTAGTGCAGGCAACTATAACTCATGCGACCGCAATCTTCTGCTGATGCTAATACTGTATTTAGACACTTATTTGCCCATGTCTTCTTCCATTAAATTTTAGCTATACATGTATTACAAATATTTTTTTTTCATAAAGACACATATGTCATCAGCAGAGGATTGTGGTCGCGTGAGTTATAGTTGCCTGCACTAACTATAACGGGGGAATTTCATTGGTTTTTTTATCAGTAAAATTTCCAGCTAACTATAACGTGTGAAACCTATGGTTTTTTCACTGAATATATATATATATCATCCCAAAAGCGTCCCAATTTCGAGAATGCACTCAGGAACAGGCAGACTTCGTTATGCACCACAAAGTCTTTATTAGGCTGCACTGACTCGACATCAGGCTTTGAAGTTCTGCCCTACGCGTTTCGGAGCCCTGTGCTCCTTGTTCACGGGCTGTTTGTTGAGTGGCAAAACGAGCACAAACGTCATCCTTGTTAAATAACGCCCTCCAATGGGCGAATCAAAGGAGCCTCATGGGACTTGTAGTGCTCCAAGTAAAATCCATGATGAATTTCGCCAAACAACAAAATTAATAAAAATCTCAGACCCTCAGTGGGCCCCCAATAGTGTCCTCAGTTCATGTACTGCCACCTCTTTCTCTGTTAGCGTTCGCCGTGTATCTGAGATCACAGTCCACTCGTTTAACGTGACGGTGCACTCTCCCGACCCGGACAGGCCGGTATATCATCCCAAAAGCGTTGTTTGGCGAAATTCAAGCACACAGAGGCTTTGCCTCCAAAGAGAAGGTTGACCTTCGAGTAAGAGCTTGCTTTGGACCCACCCCTACACTTTACTATGGCTACATTTTGTTGTTACAGCTGCGTAGATGCAAAATAGTGAACATTCCTCCCTGTTGCACATATCTGTTGTTAAAGTGTTCATTGAAGGCCGTAAAAGGGTCATCCTACCCAGGGTTTCCCCTGCTTCAGCATAAAATCTTATCATAGTCCTCACGAAAATCATGGTATCTCCCTTTGAGTCCTTACACTCTTGCCCTCTCCAGTCCCTTTCCTGGAAAGTAGCCTTTCTGGTGGCTGTGAGTCTCCTAGATGTATTAGTGAGTTACAGGCCCTCGCGCTCCAAGAACACTTCATTTGGGTTAATAAAAATAGGCAGTACTCATAACTCACCCAAAGTTCCATCCAAAGATGTTTTCCCCTTTTCATGTCGACCATACCATAGAGCTCCCAGTCTTCTTCCTTCAAACAGACTCTGTAGCAGAGAAAGCCCTACAAAGCTTAGATATAAAACCCGCTGTCATGTATTACCAGCTCTTCAGCAAACATTCTAATTGTTTATAGACTTTGCTAAACCTCTTAAGGGCCACTCTATATCCAAAGCCGGCATCATCAGAAGGATAGTCACATGCATCCAGACATGTTATTACAAAGTTGAAAGAGCCTCCCTGGTACACCCATTGTGCACACTACACGAAAGAAGGTAGCAACCATGGCTTTCTTGGAAAATGTTCCCTTAGCTGACATATGTAAAGCTGCCACTTGATCAACCCCACACACCTCCGCTTAGTATTATGGTGTGGATATCTTAGCAAGGCAACAAGCTATTGTTGGCCGCTTGGAGGGGATACTGCTTTACAGCCAATGCAGAGCATGTGTACCTACAGCATCGCATGCTTAAAACGGAAAATGTCACTTTCCCTGTAAGCATATGTGCATAGCCTGTTGTGCTGTAGATTCACATGTGCTCATCCTGCTTCCCAGAAGAGTGCCGCTTTGATCATAGATCTTTTCCTTTATGAACTAGCGGCATTTTACAATTCTCATGTGCACCATACTGTGTTTACTCATCACTCCATACTACTCACACCCGCTGTGCGAAAACAATCTAATATAGATTTCGGTGCCTATGCACATTGCCAACTAAGAAAGGATTCACTATATACCTCGTGACTCAAAAGATTTTTGAAAAAAACACAACTTGAAAACGTCCGAGCCCAACATTAGATGGCAGGAGTACGCAGAACATGTGAATCTACAGCACTACATACAACAGACGGATGCTTACAGTGTAAGTTGCACGTTCCATCCAAGCCATCCTTTTTTTTTTTCTTTGTCATTGTGTTAACATTCCTTCTGTGTTTTGTCTTTTGTAAATACTTGCACAAACTCCTCTTTCAGCAGGGCTTTTGGTGGGCTTTCTGCTGTACATCATGGGATGTGTTGCCTTGTTTAGATGTCCCTGTTTCCTTTTCATGCTCCTCCTCATAGGGCCAGGGACGTTGTCTGCAGAATATCATTTTGTGATCTAATGTTCTTATATTCTCCCATCTCTCTCTCTGCAGTGCTCTCAGATGAAGCCTGGAAGGATGGCCTAACGAAGGAGGTGTCAGCAGCGTCTCCGTGGTGCCTTTATGCATGTAAACCCCTCAACCCCCTTCACACTTACTTCAAATACCTTGTCTCCTTCCTCATGTCCACTCCCACCCCATGTATGTGCACCCTAAAGTACTAGTTCCTTACTGTGCACCCCTCAGGCCTCTGGGGTCTGTCCTTATCAGACTGGTCGCAGATGGACGCTACCACTCATGCGAGGTACACTGTTTTACTGCATGTCCTGAGTTCCCCCTCTTCACCCTCTTGCAAAGGTGGTTTAACCCTTTTTGGTCTACCCTACCTCAGCTAAACCTGGTGAAAACTGCTGCAAACCCTTGTGGCCTCTATGTTTTCTGAAGACCCCAATCTGTCTGTTCCTAAAGACTTCCCCTTCACTCTGTCCCAGAACTGGGGTGGGCGGCAGGATTTCCTTTTTTTCAAACTGTACATGGTGTGCTAACCATTAGGGTATTAAATGCCTCCATATGCTGTGACTGCTAATGGACTCGGGAGTGCACGGGGTGTAGGAACAAGAAGGAATGACGAATCCCACACAATGTCTGCCCTAAAACTTGTTGCTTCTTGCCATTTTAAGGCTTGCCTACCCAGAAGCCTGTGGCAGGGACCAAGACGGAGAAAACTGGGCATGCTTCATCACTGGGACCCATGCCGCCTTGGGGGAGCACTCAAAGGATCTGATGGTGCTGGATCGGGCTGTCACCCTTCAAGACCACAATGACCCTCCCCGCAAGTCTAGTTACCGCTATAACTGGCCCGTGGCGACCCTTCCCACAATCCCAAGCATCACCTATCAGCCCCCTCTGTGAACAATAATTACAATGTGAATCTGTGCTTTTATTATTTCTGATGTTTTTTTTTTTCACTACTTCCGCCTTTTGTGCCATACAATTTAACTGACAGATCAAAAGAAGGCTGGGATATTTCTGACTTGCTTACTGTTATGTCCTTGCCCCCATATCATACACACCCCTCCAGGCCCCTCTCCCCAACCAAGGTTTTGGGCTTCATGGATTGTAAAAGCTGCAGCCTGCATTCCTACTTTGCCTTCTCATTTAATTGGCTGATTTTGGGCGCTGACTACTCATATCCATGCCCCTCCTAATAAGCCTTTCAGCCAGGGGTAAATCACAAGCCACCCCATTTCTACCCACCCTTTTCCATCTAGCTCAAGGCCTGGGTGGAGGGACTTCTCCACATCCTCCTCCTGCCTGACACCTTGTGGCCCGGGGTGTGCTTGTTACTGCTGAAATCTCTGCCTGTCTTATACGGAGCATCCACCAGAGGGCGCCGCTGCCTTCCTGGTTATGAAGCTGGAAGGAGCCTTCTTTTTAAAGGAACATTACATGTATCAATGTCTTTTATATTATTGTATATGACTATACTTTGTGTTAAGATTATTGTTGTACAACATAATGCATAGTGTCCTAGATTTACAGAGTTTAATATAGAGAGATGAAAAAACAGAATTCTCAATGTTGACTGCGGGCCCAAGGATCTGCCCTTTCTCTGCCCTCTAGAATTCACGTCTGAGTTTGAGCCTTTTGCTGACACTTCGGAGAAGAGGGGTACAGAACGGTGGGAAAGGTGGGACTGTGGTGCAGGACTGTACTATTGCAACGGGGTAAGGGGTTGTAACTCTGTGCTGGGACTATGCATGAACTCTGAACCCTAGTGGGAGTGGTGGGAGGAGTGGGGCTACACACTCGAAGGGTATGTAGGACAGACTGGGTGTGTGGAGAAGTGAGGCCTTTTATAGTAGGGAGGAAAGCTTGCCCTGAGGGAGGTGGGATAATACATAATTAATGTAGTTCAGCGGAGGGTTGGTGGGGTTGGGTTTTGTAAGATTGACTAGTCGGACTGGGGGGCGGTGTAAGATGCATTGGAGGGGCCGGAGTGTCCACCAACACTGGCCTCAGTTTTGCCACGTCCCTCAGGAGCACCAGTCCTTGCTTGGCTGTACAAGATGGCAGTCCCTTCATCATTTATCCCAGGTTCTTCATTGCTCTCCACCAAATAGATTTACAGCCTTCCTCCTTTCTCCACTCTCCACCTCTCCAGGGCAGCCCTCCTCCTTGGTCTGCGCCATACATTTGATGTCATCACATGTGTCTTGTGAAATAAATATGTATGATATGAATCTGAATTGTCTTGAAGATCTGTGCACTTTCTATCGCTGGTCATTCATTTCTGAGGACATCACCAGTGAATTGGAGAGAAAATCTTGTAGTGTGGTTGGAGATATATATGTGTGTGTGTGTGTGTGTGTGTGTGTGTGTTTGTAGCATGTGTGGTTTTATTTTAGTTTCAGTTAGTTTTATTATAAGAGATACAAGACTAATATGAATCACAGGTGCATTTTGTAAATAAATGTTTGAGGCATTTGTGGCTGTAGATACACATGCTGTGCATACTCATGCCATCTAGTGTGCATACTCCTGCTATCTAACATTGGCCCAGGATGTGTGCAAGTTGTTTCTCTTCGAAGAATTCTTCTCTGATCACGAGGTACTGTGTAATGCGCATAGCCATCTGTTCTATTGTTTTATTTCCACTGCCAGGTTCAGACGTGTGCTCCGGGATGACACCATTGCGGTGTTCTTTCCGTTCTTCACAATTCCTCTCCCTCCATTTGTACTGTATTCAATTGCGTTTCCCCTTAGTCGTATCGGGTGGATGCCTACAGTTTCATCTGGGACTGTTCTCCAGTCGACTCCAGCCCACGGAGAAGCTTCGCCCATCCGAGTCTCTTTCCCTTCCATTCGGTCCGCTCTCAATATGCCTCGCCTTTGACTGAACAGACGCCTTTTCGATACTGCCTTCTGTGTTATGAAATACCCCTGAGCCTACCTCCACCAGGTCTGTTCTTTGCCCTCATCCTCTTATGACGCATGTAGGTCTTTCGGGTCGAAAAAGACTCCTTGAGACCGCCAAGATGTTGCAGCAAAGATACCCCAGACCTCTTCGGCACCAAGGACCTCAGGGGGAACATCATCCTGAGCCTTTGGCCCCTGACAGGAGGCTTTCTATCCCAAAGAGAGTTCCACCTCCAACCTTGAGATTGAAGACTTCGAAGTCTTCCCGCCCGCTCAACAGGTCGGGAGTACAGCTCCTTCTAACCCTACTCGACACCGCTCCGAGCTTCCACTCCAGAAGGGGCGTTCAGTAGCTCTGGACCCACAGAGGCAGGCTTCTGGACAACCACTGCCTTCAGGCCATGGTCGGCACCGACAGTCGATTTCATACACTACATCCAGCTTCGGCTCAGTGCCAAAGAAAATGTTAAAGCCAACTTCCTCAGCGCCGCTCGGTTACGGCTCAGCGAGGACCCAACCTTTGGATCCAAAGCCGTCGGTGTCGAAACCCAGGTTGGTGCTGGTGCCGACTGGAAAAATCAGCCATCGAACCAGTCCTTCAGAAGCTGGAAGTATGAACTTGATGATTGCCAGAGACAGATAAGTTATCCATCCCCAGATGGGAAGAATCCTCACGCAACCTCCGGTGCCAGGCACTCGACCTTCTAAGAGATAGGTCAGCTTAGAGGAAGCTCTGGAGCCCCCTCCACCACCAAAGCAACAGAAGAAGCATGACAAAGAGGCCAGTCCTCTTCCTGATCCTGGGCTGCCACCCCCTCTCCTACCTCACACACCACCATCACTGTCCCCACTTCTTTCTCTGCCTGACCCACTTTTGTACACCCCACAGGGGTCACCACTTTCCAACATAGGTCAACATGGAGGGGGGGGGGATCGATACGACATGCCCCCACAGGGAGACCCAGGGGATTTGTCTGATGTTGATTGACCTGCGGCTATGGATCCTGACCATTATCCTGCCTGACAACACCACTGTAGGGCTGCTGCTTGCCATAACGTCGAAATGCATAGAGAGCCTGTTGAAAAGGATTTCCTCTTTGAAACTCTGTCCTCGGCCCATCACTCCATCTAGGATGTAGCAACAAGTCCACAAATTAGAACTCCACCCGGCAGTCCTCTGGTGCTTTAAACGCTGGGGGGTTTGCAGCATGAATCTTTTCTGGATTTACATGCTGTGCATTATTCTGCCATCTAGTGGCTGGGTCTGGAATTTAAGTATTTCTTCTGGGGGTTTTTTTTTTTTTTTGGGTGGGTGTCGACAAACCACCATTTGGTGTCCTTCTGTTTTGCCAACGTGCTTCCTCCAGAAGCTCCCACCTTTGGTCGCCATCTTCAGATTCTTTTTTTCCGTCGTTGGGTCTGGATTGTCACAGAAGGAGCTCCAAGGATTTGGAGAGAAGAATCCACGAAAATTGAAAAAATTAGTTCAGTAGGTCAGCGATAACTACATTCGACGTTTGTTGATTCAAGCATTCGGAGTACGCAAAAAGGTGAAAACAACAAAACTTCGACAAACAACCGGAGAATGCACATGCAGGGATACCTACAGTCGACGTTCCGGTCGCCGATTCAAGCATTCGGAGTACGCCGAAAGGTGAAAACAACAAAACTTCGACAAAGAACCGGGGAATGCACATGCAGGGGGCTCCCTTCAGGAAGTAATGGACAAGAGGCCGTTCAAGTTCTGCAAGAATTGCCACCACAAGTACGCGCAGAAAGATCAGCATCCAGTTTGCAACCTTTACCTTCCGCTCGATTACCAAAGTCAAGACTCCAGCGCATGCTCAGCCTTCACCCTGAAGATGTTGAGGGTGAGAGAAAGGCAGAGAAGGGCCAACTACAATATGCAGGGACAGGGCCCTCCCTCATCGCTTCGAGACCTGGGCCTCTCCAGCAAAGAAGAGGACAATGTCACAGAAGGGCCTGAAGTTGTCGAGGACCCAGACGTCCAGGTCGTAATGATCGAGAATAAGACTTCTAAGGAGGTAAGAAATACGTCCGCCCCGAAAAAAGTTGAAGAGTCGTGAAAAACGGACTCAAAAACCTCGAGTGGAGCATCGGCGTCGAAGCAATCAACGATGCAGAAGCATCCAAAGATAGGCAGCCCGTCGGATACTTAGACAAGGAGTCCAGAATGGCAAAGACCCTCGAAAAATCGAAGACGTCGAAAGACGCTTTGACGTCAACAAAGGAGAGGTGGAAACAGGCTTCCGTGACCACGTCGGCAAGCGCGAAAAGGAAGACCGAAACTCTCGGCATCTACACACAAGCAGCCGAGGTAGAAAAGTAAAGAAAGGACCTTGAAGCCGTAATGGAGAGTATACTACAGCGCAAAAAAGAATTCCCCGACAGCTTGAAGCAATTCAAGATTCCGCCTAAGGCTTCTACAGACACAGACAAGGTCGTCGAGGAGCTACAGCCTCCAACAACACCCAAACCGCTCGACGAGCAAGAGGAAGAGATTACTTCTTCGATGAAGAAAGGGACGCGGATGAGCACACATATGTGGAGTCGGCGGCCTCGGAGACTCAGGACCTCCAATGGCAAGATCTATGTAGAATCACCAGGAGAGGCAATTGATACATATCCCTCGAGACCCTCACCACCTGATGACATTGTAATGTACAATCAGGTCATTAAAAATGCTGCAGAAACTTATGGAGTGCATTTGAAAGAGGAGAAACCGCAGTCTTGCTTTCTGTTGGAAACCTTGATGCCAATGCAATCAAGAAGCCAATTCCTTCCAATGCTACCAAGTGTGCTAGATCAAGGAAAGGAAGCATTTAAGGAGCCTGCTACATGCAAGGCGGTCACACCGAGAGGTGAGAAGAAATACAAACATTCCTTAAAAGGTCCTAACTACATCAAAGGGTCAATAGCGGCTGACTCTATTATCACTTCCACAGCCAGAAAAAGAGCAAATGTGCCAACCACTGCTGGCCCACCCCCAGACAAAGAAAGCAAGAGAATAGACCTAGAAGGAAGAAAGGTCGAGAGAAGTGCTGCAAACCAATGGTGCATAGCTAACTCAAATGCGTTGCTGAACCATCATGAATACCAACATTGGGAAGAGGTAGGGGGTCTGCTGAAACACCTACCGGAGCAGTTCCAAAAGAGGGCTACCCACTTAGTGGAAAGTGGGAAAAATATTGCAAATACATGTTTAAAATCTGCTCTGGATGCTGAAGAAACAGCCAGTAGACAAATGATGATCGGCATCACAGAGAGAAGACCTGCTTGGCTAAGAATCTCAGGTTTCAAGCCTGAAGTCCAAAGCAACATAATAAATTCACCATTTATTGGAGAACAATTATTCGGGACCGTGATGGAAGACCAGCTAAATCAATTGAAAAAAGAGAACGACACACCAAGGTCGATGGGCGCTCTACAATTCAGAGGCATGTGTAGGGGCACTCCATCCAGGAGACCAAAAGGTAGAGGTGGCCACCAACCAACTAACTCAGACCAAGCATAGCAACAAACATACCAAAGAAGAAGCCAAACTCTACAGCTGGGCCAACAACAAAACTGGCAGTACCAGCAGGGAAGACAGTCCTTTCGTGGCCGCCCACGGGGAAGGGGCTAACAGCAAAGAGGTGGTCCACAAACTACTACCAAGTGACTGCGCTCCAAAAGGGGCACACTTAAAGAAAACATCACAAAGTGTACCCACAGCATTACAGCCTGCACAAGCTCAACAGCCGGTATGCGATCAGTTCAATCAACACGCAACACCAGTGGGAGGCAGACTAGAATGTTTCCTCCAAGTATGGAAGATAATAACGACGGGCAAATGGGTGTTAAACATAATACAATATGGTTACTGCATAGAGCTAACCAAACAACCACCCAGCAAAAGACCATAACCAAAGATACATTCACAAATGGAATTATCTCAACTACAGGAAGGAGTGCAAGAACTTCAAACAAAACAGGCAATAGAACAGGTGTCTCACAAGGCAAGGAACAAAGGCATTTACTCAACATACTTACTAATTCAAAAAGTAGGTGGGACACTATGCCCAATATTAGACTTAAGGTTCCTAAACAAGTACATAAAGACACAAAGGTTCAAGATGACAACGCTGCAGAAGGTGATTCAACAATTGCAGCAAGAAGATTACATGGCAACCATAGATTTAAAGGACCCCTACTTGCATATCCCTAAGAACGAAAGACAGAAACACCTATTAAGGTTCGTAGTCAACAAAACACACTATCAGTTCAAGGTGCTAGTATTCGGACTCAAATCAGGACCAGGAGTGTTCACAAAATGCCTAGCAACAGTAGCTGCACACCAAAAAAGACGGGTAATACATGTCTATCCATATCTAAACAACTGGTTAGTAAGAGCAAGCTCATACCGTCTCTGCAAACAGCATATACAACAGGTGATACAAACACTAGTTCAGCTGGGGTTTTCAATTCATTGGAAAAAAACATCGCCAGAACAAGTAAAGGTGATCCTGAGCGCAAACTTAAACACAGTGTTAGGGAAGGCATTCCCAAGCACTTGCTGAAGGAGACTCATCTCTACCTGAGGCATCATCTGACAGTGAGGACAGTGGGAATGATACTAGGAATTATGGCATCATGCATTCATTTAATTTCCAACATCCGTCTACACATGAGACCTTTTCAAGAATGGCTCCAACAACAATGGTCACAGTCAACAGGGGGTTGGGAGGATCTAGTGGTGTTACACAAAGAATTCACCAGGGGATGGCATGGTGGAACAAGACAAACATGTCACGGGGCACAGCTTTCACACAACCAACCCCAACAGTGACCATAACAACGGATGCTTCCCAAAGCACACATGAACAATCTCAAGGTGCAAGGATTGTGGACGCACCAGGAGGCAGTGAAACACATCAACTTTTTGAGTTGAAAAAAGTGTTATTAGCTTTGAAAGCATTTCAAAAACAAACCTACAACAAGAAAGAATTGATTCAAACGGACAACACAACGACTATGTTTTATATAAACAAACAGGGGGGAACTCAGTCTCTAGCCCTCTCTACTCTAGCCCAATAAATTTGGAAATGGGCTATCCAAAAGAACATAGACATAGTAGCAATACACTTACCAGGGAAGGACAATATCGAAGCGGACGGACTGAGCAGACAAACGTCATCATCCCATGAGTGGGAAAAGAATCAATAGGAACTCAAAAAGATCTTCAAAAAATGAGGGACCCCACAAATAGACTTATTTGCAACACCCCACAATGCAAAATGCTCAAACTTCGCATCCAGGCAACCGTGCAATCAGTCCCTGGGGAATGCCCTATGGATCGACTGGTCAGGGATATTTGCTTACGCTTTCCCCTCGATCCCACTACTCCACAATGTAATCCTCAAATGCAAAATCAGTCACATGACAATGATTCTCATTGCACCACAGTGAGTCTAGCAAACTTGGCTCTCAGAGATAATGGAAATATCTCATTGAACAATGCACAAACTACCAAGAAGGCAAGACCTATTAACATTGCAAAACGGAAGGGTACCACACCCAGAACCAGAAAGCTTAAGCTTAGCAGCATGGCTCCTGAGGACTTAGAATTTGCGCACCTCAAACTACCCAAGAGTGCAATGGCTTTTCTCAGGGAAGGAAGATAACCAACAACAAGAAATGTTATGCATCAAAATGGAAAAGATCCACGCAGTGGTGCCTTAAGAAACAGCTCACAGACAAAATTACTAATGAAAGAACAGTTCTAAAGTACTTGACTTATTTGCTGCACAATAACCTAAGCTGCACTTCCCTAAAGGTGCACTTAGCGGCAATTGTAGCATACACAAGAAGAGAAACAGGGAGCAGTTTCTTCACTTCTCATGTGGTCAAAAGATTCCCAGAAGGAGCAAAAAGAATAGCACCACCAAAAATGGTGCCAGCACCCACATGAAATCTAAACCTTTTTC
Organism: Triturus cristatus; assembly: GCF_964204655.1. Classification (NCBI taxonomy): domain Eukaryota; kingdom Metazoa; phylum Chordata; class Amphibia; order Caudata; family Salamandridae; genus Triturus; species Triturus cristatus. The sequence goes on along the minus strand of NC_140579.1, from coordinate 405,592,037 downwards.
TAACACCATTTGAACCGCTACATAAAGCAATGCCACAAATGCTCACTCTTAAGACAGCTTTCTTAGTGGCAATCACATCTCTATGCAGAGTTGGTGAATAACAGACTAACATTACAGGAACCCTACTTCCAAATACATAGTGACAGTGATCATGAGAACAGATCCACATTTCATGCCAAAGGTTGTATCACAATTCCACATAAATCAAACAATACAAATTCCAAGTTTCGTTCAAGAGCCAAAGACAAAAGCAGAAAGAACTTTGCATAAACTGGATGCTAGAAGAGCGGTCATGTACTATGTTGAAAGAACCTTGGAGTACAGAAAGACAGAACGATTCTTTGTCTCCTTTGCTAAAAGATTTTTAGGAAGACCAGTAATCGAAAATAACATCGCCAGATGGATTGCACAAGCCTTTTCAATTATGTCACAAACAAGCAGGTGAAGCATTACAAGGAGCGCAAAGGGATCACTCAACAAAAAAGAAGGCAGCTACAATCGCATTTTGGGCAAATACTCCAATGCAGGACATTTGAATGGCAGCAACCTGGTCTTCCATACACACATTTACAAAGCATTACTGTGTGGACATCCAAATGAATAAGGAAGCACAAGTGGGACAAAAGGTCTTACATCATCTATTCACTAACCAACGCTCCTCTTCCACTCAGCCACCACTGAACTAGCAAACCGCTACAAAATCTATGCACAGCATGTGAATCCAGAAAAGTTTCACGCTGCAAAACGAATAGTTTCTTACCTGTCGGTATAGTTTTGCAGCTTGAAGAATTTTCTGGATTCACTAGCAAACCCACCCTCCTCCGCAAGAAAGATGAGACAGAAGGAAATATTTTTTAAAAAAAGAACAATAAAACAAAAAAAATCAGAAGATGGCGACCAAAGTCGACGTCACAGAAGGACACCAAATGGTGGTATGTCGACGCCCACCAACAACAAAAAAATCACACAAAAAACAGACTACAATTCCGGACCCAACCACTAGATGGCGGAATGATGCAGAAAATTCTTCAAGCTGCAAAAGTATACCGACAGGTAAGAAACTATTCGTTTCCAGACATGGACCTCTTCATCACTGCAGAAAATGCATGATGCCGAAACTTCACCTCCTGTTATTAACCCCAATGTACCCCAATATATGCCTAGGTAGTTATGCAACATTCACATACATGTGTCCTACCATTCTACAGAACGGATTGGTGCTGACCTTTTACCTAGTTAGGTGCTACATGACTGTCAAGTGGTTTACTCAGAAAAACTAGCCTGCCTCATGTATTATGCATGAGGATTCTCAGTATCACAGCAGGATTACCATCTTCTGCATAATAACTCTGCATATGGGTCACCTCTATCGTCATCCTTGCCCGACATGCCCACAGTACACTTTTAGGTAGAACCCCTGAGGGTACCTTTTGGGTATTTAAGCACTACATCTTCGCTGGGCAAACCAGAGGAGAAAGACTTTCACGCGGACGCGAGCTGCTGAGATCCCAGCACGCAGTGGTCTGACATCCCTTGTGGTGTGTCCATCTCGAGACCAAGACTGGGTCCTTCGCTCTCCCACATCAGGTAATGGGGTTGGCTCTATCCTAAGGGGATTCTTGGCTATACACCTACAAACATGCTAGGTGCACTTAGATACATCTAGTTAGGGTTTGCATCGTAGGAATAAACATTATTACTGTTATGTATATATATGCCTGCATATATATTCATTGTCTTAGCACTATGGTAAAATTCTACCTTTTTTTACTCTATTGTTGCTCATAACCGTATATATCTGTTTATGTCTAATCGTTGTTGCAGCACACGTATTTTATACTAGAATGACGCTTGTTCAATAAATACTTATTGAAAACGTCCCCACCGTTTAATCTGTGTACCTCTCTGAGACAAAGTGAGCACAAGAGACTGAGAGAAAAGTACTGTACTGTTTCCATGATCCCTGAGGGGTCTGGGTTGTCATGTTCAATAGTTACCAGGAACTATTTGCTCCTTGGTAAGAGGGGCTCATTGTGGCACTGTGAGCTATCTGGTCTACAGACTAACATGTCCTTTGGGGGTGCCTGTAATCAGTCTGAACACCGATCTCTTAGTTTATGTTGTTAAAACGCACAGATCCTATATAGATTTGTAGGAACTACTTGACATGGCGCCGCCAATGTTGGTTTGGTTCTTATTTAATGGTCAAATCTGAGTAGTTCAGTTGTGCTTTCCCAGAGACCCTTACTCACATTTACCCAGAGACGTCTGGTGTGGGAAGGGAAAAATCCGCCACAGCTGAGTAGGTATATCCTATGTATTGGCTGTAGGTATATTCAAGCTTGAAGGATAATAATTACCTACATTGTGCATAAAACCTTATCTCAATTTCCTTGACACTTCAACAATGTCTGTTGAAGAAAACGCAGCATTACATGCAAATGCAGCAGGGGAAGGAGAGCAAGAAGGTGCTATAAACATTTCAGAAAAGGTCAGTAATGCACTTACTTTAAAACTAGCAGAGTATGGAGTCTCCGTACTAGGTGGGACTGTAATGTTCGTGATTGAGGCACACAAGTCATTCAGGTCAGAGGTATTCTATTCATGGGTTAAATTCCCACCTGCAGACGCACGCACAAATATATTTCATTCTTACATCCCAGATGAAACATCTGAAGAATATTGTCCATATGAGGACATTGAAATTCCGCTCAGTTACCAGGAGCATATAAACTGGTGTTAGAGGCATATGAGCTGCAGATCACACACTATGCATAGATCGCTTGGTGTTGGGCCCGGATGTTTGCACTTGTTTTTGTCCTGGAAAAGTCTTTGGAAGTCACGAGATAGGTGACTCCTCCTTTGGATAATTGCACGCACGGGCATCGGCTCCATCTTCAGATTGTTTTTTCTGCCATTGGGCTCGGATGTGTTTCTCGCGCTCCAGTTCGGAACCGTCACCAATTCCACTCTCGACGCGCAATCCTTCACCCTTCTCCGGTATTGTTTTCGATCGCGATCCCTAGTCTTCGCGCATCTCTTCAACATCGAAGTCCTTGGTTCCGGTCGTCGACGAAGGCCTTCGGGCCTACTTGGGCCTTGGTATTTGGCTCATGGAAAGGACACCATTCAAGAAATGTCCTCATTGTGGGTCGAAATTTCCCCACACCGATCTGCATGAGGTGTGCAACCTCTGCCTGTCACCGGAGCACGAGGCCAGAGACTGTGCGGCTTGTGCCTCTTTCCGCTCCAAGAAGACCATTAGAGATCGTCGAGCCAGGAGAACAATGGCTCCCTCGTCAACACCCATCCCCGATGACATCTTCCAGGAGGGCGTCGATGTACCAGAACAAGAGTGGATCAAAAAAGGCCCCATCAGCGCCTCCGAAGCCGATGACTCCGACCTCGAGGACATCACTCCTGGGCAGCGGGTCGTAAGTAAAGACGTCGACTCTGACCCCTTCCCTACACCATCGAAAAAGGCTTCGGCCACACTTTCACCTTCGGGCCCAGGTGCACACCGAGAGACTGCTTCCCATTCCCCACCCTCGGGCCCGTCAAAGAAGACTACTAAGCCTTCGGGCAACTTGGGCTCGAGTCAGTCTGCCATCGGTACCGAGCGGTCACCGGCACCGAAAATGAAACAGTCGTCCTCCTCCATGCCAATCGCTGCCTCCAAATCCAAGCACTCTGCACCGAAATCTACGGGCACCGCCCCATTGACTCAGAAAAAACTCTCGGATCCGAGCAAAAAGCCGATTCCTAAAGCTTCAGATGCACACCCTTCGAAACCGAAAAAACACCCGGTTCCACAAGCGGCCACAGAGACTGTTAAACATCACAGTTCCAAGCCAAAGGAGCACAAAACCGTTCCAGAGCCGGTGCCCCTCAAGTCTGCCGATCCAAAACGGTCGACGCCGAAAGACCAGCCTCTATCAGAAGAGCTATTTAGACCAGACCCTAAACAGAAAACTCTTCTAAAAGACCCTAAAACTGGTCAGCTGACTTTGAGTACAAAGAAGAGACCATTGGATACGCCTGTACCGGCTCCACCACCTAAAAAAAGGGACATTGCCACATCTCCCCTCAGGGTCCCTTCTCCACCTCCTCCCCCACCTCCTCCCCCCACACCATTCTCCTACACCATCTCCTCCACCAATGGATGATGATGACACCTCTGATGACACGGGAGGGGGTGCGGATGATGAGCCGCTTGGGGGTCCACCTTACTCCCCAGACCCCGGGGGTGATTACAGTACAACAGATGTCCCTAATGTTCTACAGGATGACATCTACCCCTCTAGGCCTTCCCCTCTGGTGGATACAATGGGTTTTCATCAGCTCCTCCACAGAGCTGCCCAATACCACGGGGTGGACTTACATACTGATGATTTACTTATGGACACCTTTGATAACCCACAAAGGTCCACCACTATTCTGCCCATACTAAAAGGAGTCACCAAGCATGCACCTGAGGTATTTAAAGATCCTGTTAGGGCTAGGGTTATTAACCCCAGAATTGAGAAAAAGTACAAGGCTGCCCCAGCAGACCCAGCTTGCATTAAGGGCCCGTACCACTAGACTCCCTTGTAGTCTGCTAGAAAGAGGGTCAACTCTCAGATCAGGGGACGCTCCACCCCCCATAAAGAGTCCAAACTCTTGGACGCCTCTGGCAAAAGAACTGTATCACAGGCAGCTAACATATGGCGTATCGCCAACACTCAAGCACTGTTAGCCAGGTACGATAGGGCACATTACGACCAGCTAGAAACCCTGTTGCAACGCCTCCCAGACAAATATAAGGACAAGGCCAATCACCTTATACAGGAGGGGAAACTCATTACCAACACCTCCATTCGTTGCGCGCTGGATGTGGCAGATACCGCCTCCAGAGCTGTCAACACAAGTGTTTTCCTGCGTAGACATGCCTGGCTATGCATTTCAGGTTTTAAACGTGAAGTACAAAGTTCCATCTTAAACCAAACATTCGATCAGGAACACCTATTTGGCCCTAAAGTAGATTCATCCCTTGAAAAGATGAAGAAAGACACGGACACAGCTAAATCAATGGGAGCCTTGCAATCGCAAGCTCCCAGACGTTCCTTTCGTTGTTCCCCTTGCAAGGGCACCTCCAGAGGCTATTCCTCTGACAACCCCTCCACCTCTTATAAGACTCCCACCCAGTCTACATTCACCATAGGTTACCAGAGAGGAGGCTACAGAGGTAACAATAACAAAGGTAGTGGCCAGACCAACAACACCCGCTCTGCCTCCACCCCTGCCCAATGACTTCCCACCGTTCCGCTGGCCCATTCCACTCCAGTCGGGAAAAGATTACAACAGTTCCTGCCTGTTTGGAGCAACATCACCACGGACAGGTGGGTGAGACAAATCGTTCAATCAGGTTACTGTCTAGAACTCACCTCTACTCCCCCAAACATACCACCCAAACAGCGCCCAATGTCGTTAGAACATTTATCACTGCTCTAGCAGCAAGTCATCTCCTTCCTACAAAAGAGTGCAATAGAACCAGTTCCTCTGCACCAACAAAACACAGGAGTTTACTCTCTCTACTTTCTCATACCAAAAAAGGACGGCTCTCTGAGACCTATTCTCGACCTCAGATCCCTAAACCTCTACATACACTCGGAACATTTTCACGTGGTCACACTTCAGCAGGTCCTTCCTCTTTCACAAGGCAACTTCCTTGCCACTCTAGATCTCAAGGACGCCTACTTGCATATTCCCATTTACACATCTCACAGGAAATATCTCAGGTTTGTAGTGGACGGTCAACACTGCCAATTCAGAGTACTCCCTTTCGGAGTCACCACAGCACCTCGGTTATTCACCAAGTTCCTGGCGGTAGTGGCAGCTCATCTAAGAAGACAACACATTCACGTCTTGCCATATTTGGACGACTGGCTCATAAAAGCCAGCTCATACAATCAGTGTGTACATCACACTCACGCCACTATTCAACTGCTCCACGACTTGGGGTTTACAGTAAACCACGCAAAGTCTCATCTACAACCGTCCCACATACAACAGTACCTAGGTGCCACAATAGACACCTCAAAAGCCAACTCATAGGGATGATGGCCTCTTGCATATTCAAGTGCCTCACGCAAGATTCCAGATGCGTCCTCTCCAAGAGTGCCTAGCAAGCCAATGGAACCAGGCTCAAGGTCAGTTAACAGATCTGGTGTTGGTAGACGGTCGCACTCATCGCTCTCTGCAGTGGTGGAACACCAAAAACCTTTCCAAAGGGCGACCGTTCCTTGAGCCAGTTCCACAGATCGTCCTGAGAGCGGACGCATTGCTCTCCGGCTGGGGAGCTCATCTTTTACATCACACCATGCAGGGCAGGTGGACTCCTCAACAGAAATTACTCCACATCAACCACCTGGGGTTACTAGCCATATTCCTAGCCCTAAAGGCATTCCAGAAGCAAATATCAGGCAAGGTTGTCTTAGTCCGCACAGACAACATGACAGCCATGTACTACATGCAGAAACAATGCGGGACACATTCTCTACAGCTCTCTCAACTAGCGTGAAGCATTTGGAGATGGGCTATACCGCACAACATTTTTCTCCTAGCCCAACATGTCCCGGGAGTCCAAAACGCAACAGATTTACGAGTGGGAACTTCTTCCGCAAGTTCTTCAACCATTTTTACAAATGTGGGGCCAACCCCACATAGACCTCTTCGCCACACACTAAAACGCCAAATGCCCAAGCTTCGCCGCCAGATTTCCATACCCATTGTCCAAAGGCAATGCGATATGGATGAATTGGTCAGGCAGATTTGCGTACGCTTTTCCGCCTCTCCCACTCATGCCACTGGTGGTGCGAAAGCTACAGCAACACTCACTGACTCTTATTCTAGTTGCTCCAACTTGGGCCAGACAACCGTGGTACACCACATTACTGGAATTCTCTGAAGTTCCACACCAAAAACTGCAACTTTCCCCACGCCTATTAACCCAGAACCGTAGAGAGATCTGACACCCGGACCCAGCTCAGCTCAACCTTGCGATCTGGCTCCTGAGGTCTTGGAATTCGGTTACCTTAACCTTCCCCCTGACTGTATGAACGTTATTAAAGAGGCTAGACGTCCCACCACTAGAGCCTGCTATGCAGCCAAGTGGAAAAGATTTGTTATATATTGTCATAACACCATCACCCCCTAGATGTGTCTATCCAACACATCATAGGTTACCTTCTACATTTCCAAAGGTGTAACTTAGCATATACATCTATTAGGTTGCACCTCGCTGCCGTAGCCGCTTATTTACAAAATAGGCAACACTTATCTCTTTTCAGAGTACCTGCCATCAAAGCATTTATGGAAGGCCTCAAAAGAATAATTCCTCCCACAGTACCACCCTCACCTGTGTAGAATTTAAACCTAGTTCTCACAAGACTCATGGGTCCTCCCTTTGAACCTCTACATAAATGTGAGCTACAGTTTTTAACATGGAAGGTTGCTTTTTTAGTGGCCATCACTTCTCTTAGAAGAGTTAGTGAGCTCCAAGCACTAACCATTCAGGAACCTTTCTTACAAATACATCATAACAAGGTTGTTCTCTGAACTAATCCTAAATTCCTCCCTAAGGTTATTTCTCTCTTCCACCTTAATCAGTCTGTAGAGTTGCCAGTGTTCTTCTCTGTTAGAAATGAGGGGGCTCTGGTTGACGCAGGTGTGAACCCACAACAAGCAGGGACCCTTTACTTCTTGTCAGGGCGAAGGATGACTCCCCAGAATAACCCCTGCTCACCCTCTAGGTGCGTGGCGCGAGCAGTCTAGGCTAAGTCTCAGGCGTACACGGTTAAGCAAATGCAATTACACATACAGTAAACCCCTTGCATGCACCACAAACGGACACCAATCAGGAAGTATATAAAAATAGCTTTTATGTAGATTCAGCAGATTCAAATACAAGGCCCAGTAACGTTGAACTGATGGGGCCACAACTCTTGGAAATACGGTAAAGTCTCTTTGTTACGGAAAGTTCTTTAGGCGGGCACAAGGTAACTGTAGGCCTCAGCGCACTTCGTGCTGAGGCGGCGCCCGGGAGCACACGGCAGATGACAGGGAAATCAGAACGTTGCGGACCCTGGATCCGATGCGAGCTCGCGGTCGAGTTCGTAAGTACAGTACCTTGTTTCTTGACGCAAAGGCGGGTGCGGGATTTCAGCGGCTCTTCGACAGAAGGGCGAGGCGGCGTCCGAGGCTCCCACACTTCACGATGGGGGTCTGATCTTCAGGCTCACGACAAGAGCGGGGTGTTGCAGGTGGCGGGTGAACAAAGCGGGGCAGCCGGGCACGCAGGTTACGTCCGGGCCGTCCGAGGCTTGGAGATGCTCACAACGCCGATTCCGGCGGGAGGGTGAAGGTGCACAGCGAGCCTCCAGCGAGCGAGGTGACAGGGGCAGCCCAGCACAGCGTAGGGGGAGCGACTCAGATCGAGCGAGGCTCTTCCCAAGGCGGGGGCGGCTAAGCAGTCCTGGTCACGGCTCAGGGAGGGACTGGGGCACGAGGGTCACAGCTCCGGCGAGGGAAAGGACACCACAGTCCAGCGGCAGGCGAGTGAAGATCAGGTAGAGCCCAATGGTCCTGGGGCTCAGTTCAGGGGGCAAGCTCAGTTCCAAGTCCTTGGAGATCGTTTTGAAAAGCACAAGTCTTGAAAGTAAAAATAAAGCAAAGTCTTCAGCAACAGTTTCTCTTCTCCCCTTTGGCAGCAAGGTCACCACTGCAGGCCAATCCCCCAGGACAGGGACAGTCTTCCTCCTACAGCTTTCCCGGTGCCTCCTCCTCAGCCAGAGATTCTTGTTGGTCAAAAGCGGATCTAGTTTCTTAGGAGCAGGGCTCCTACATTTATACAGCAAATCTTTTGTTCTCCCAGGCCAGGGGGGCCCTTGCCTAGTCCAATCCGGTTTCTGAGCACTTTGTTTACGCGATGCAGGCTTCTTCTTTCAGAGTGCAGGGCAGAGTCATCAGATGCTCCACAGGGGGCGGAGCCGGCATTGAGGTGGCAGTGCACTGTCCTATTCAGAGCCTAGGAGTACTTCTCCCACCCATCTACCTGTCGATCGTCCTATTCACCACCAGGCTACCTAGCCCTGCCCATCTGGGTTCCCCCAGCCCTGTCACTCACACCAGCCAGACATCAGATACACATCACGCAGAGGCTGGCTGAAATGTTTAGGCAAGCAAAGGCCAGCTTTCTAAAAGCGGCATTTGCAAACCCGGAATATTAAAATAAACCTTGGGAAAAGATGTACCTTATTATTCCGAGTTCAGGCATACTAAACTCGATCTTCTACCATGTTCCCTGGGTCGGTTAGGATCATAGGGTGTAACAATCCAAGCCGCCCATACTGGCCTATGAGAACAGGGTAGCCTTGCAGTAGTGAACAACAAGATGGCGGTAATTCACTACTAGGACATGCCACGCATCTAGGCTTGTCCTACCTTAGGCTCACAACGCACCCTGCCCGTGGGCCTACCAGAGGGGTGACTAACATGCAGCTAAGGGAAGGTTTTAGGGACCGGCAAGTGTGGGCACTTGCCAGTCAGCATGTCAGTACCAGACTGCACGCAGGTTCTGCAATGGCAGACCTTAGACATATTTTACCGGCCGCTTCTGTGGGTGGCACAACCCGTGCTGCAAGCCCACCAGCGGTGTTTGCATTTACATGCCCTGGCGCTCCTGGCGCATTTTACTGGGGTCTGACAGTAAATCAAACGATCCAATCATGGAATCCAACCAACATATACAATTTACATAGGGAGCACTCGCACCGCGACACTGGTTGGCAGTGGCACAGCGCGCTGAGCGGCCAGCACCATAAAATCACAGCGACAAAAAGAGGGAGGGAGACTCACGCCAAGGTGCCAGGTCTAACATTCTCGCAGCCACAAACAGTCGCAGAAAGAGCTCTTCACACTCTAGATGTCAAAAGAGCACTGCTTTATTACATTAAGAGAACAAAACCTTTTTGCAAGACAAAACAACTTTTCGTGTCCTTCTCACCACCACATAAAGGCAACCCTATCTCCAAATCTGGAATAGCAAGGTGGATTGTCAAATGCATACAGACCTGCTATCACAAAGCAAAAAGAACAATATCAGTTCCCCCTAAAATCCACTCTACCCGAAAGATAGGGGCTTTAATGGCATTTTTAGGGAACATTCCCGTACATGATATCTGCAAAGCAGCTACACGGTCTAAACCGCACACATTCACAAAGCATTATTGTGTAAATATGCAAACAAAACAGCAAACTAATGTGGGCCAGGCTGTACTCAAAACATTATTTCAAACTACTGCAACAGATACTGGTGGTCGCCGCTAAGGAAGGGTACTGCTATACAATCTATGCATAGTGTGTGATCTGCAGCTCATATGCCTCGAACGGAAAATGCTACTTACCAGTATGCATCTGTTCTTGGCATGTAGAGCTGCAGATCCACATACGCCCACCCACCTCCCCGGCTACCTTTATCAGTTCCAGTTTCATCTTATTTAGATACAGCATACATGGGCATCTTACCTGTTTCTCACAAAACTCCATCATTTCCCTGCTGGCGAAAAACAATCTGAAGATGGAGTCGATGCACATGCACACTATCATCCAAAGGAGGAGTCACCTATCTCATGACTTACAAAGACTTTTCCAAGATAAAAACAAGTGCAAACATCCGGGCCCAACACCAGATGACGATCTATGAATAGTGTGTGGATCTGCAGCTCTACATGCCAAGAACAGATGCCTACTGGTAAGTAGCATTTTCCTTAAAGGCGTCCTCCCACATACCACAGAAAAAGTGAGACTCAGTCTGCTGAGCAGAGATGGAGCGACTTGGCAGGTCCTAGCGGCTTACACACCACATCCAGGCGTTGACACCTTGCTAATAGCAGACTTATGTCCACTTCACAAAGAAATAATAACTTTACAGAAATCTGACACAGTTCATCATGAGAACGCTCACACTTCAACCAACTAAAATTATCCCAGCAGGTCAACTACAAGGAACTGCAACTAAAATTACCTCACAAACACTGAACGATGTTATGGGGAGAATGCCCACTAAACGTGAGCCAATACCCTTCTGGATAGCACAGAAAGTAGCACAGTTAGAGGCAGTGTTTCCACACACAGGCCCACAAGAAAAACACAGAATACTGACAATGTGCTTGCCAATGGGAATAGCTCCCCGGATAGAGGATTGTACTACTTGGGGTACAGTTTTTGCTGACATCTATACCAGAACTCATGGTATCCCTTCAATAGCAGTGATACCAGAATTATTGAGAATACAGACAGTGTGGAGCAGAACCTGCTTTAAACTCGGGGATGAAATGATTAGGCAATTTTTCCCAGGTATCTACTATTATGTTAGCAAACATGAAAGGGGAGGAAGCTGCAGTGGTTATACGCCAACGCTTGAAGGAATACACTCCTACACAACAGGAGCAAGAATTACCAAAAATTATCGAAGATACATACGCCAAATTCGGTAAAGATAATTAGGGAGCCAGAGCTATGCAACCACAAGTAATGTGTAGTCCTGAAAAGGATAACCTCAAGCAAGCACCCAATTCTTCAAAGAAGAAATGGTATAATAAAAAACAAAAAAATAGATCACAATCAAGGGGTGGGTCTCCTCAGCAGGAGTCCTCCAAAAGGAGGTATGACCTTAGAAATCGTGGTAACATTAAAAAACCTGACCGGTATCAGGATACTGATACACGTTCCTCTCGTTCCTTTGAGGGTTCATCAAAAAACTCAGAGGGAAGGACAGTCAGAACACAGATCAGAAGAGCGAACAAAGTCCAGAGACACACATCGCAGTTCAAACTTTAATATCAAAAAAGAAGATAAACCAAAATCAAAACATCAATTTAAGAAAAAGAAGGTAGCAGGCCTTAAAATAAGAAATGCCCAGGTCACGGTGCAAGCAGTGGCTCTGTGGCGTCGGTCGTCGTCGGTGAGACCAGGGTTGCGGTGCAAGATAACGGTGCCCTCTGAGGTGCCTTCAGGTCACGGCTGCTTTCTCTCCTCTGCTGCAACTGAAACCTCGGTTCCAGAGACGGCGCCCAAAGGTGAGTGAAGTCTTTGCTGTGCCAGAGACTTCGAGAACAGGAGGCAAGCAAGATTTCAAGCCCTTGGAGAACTCAGCAACAAGTAATGAAAGTTCAGTCCAGTCCTTTCACTGCCCAAGGCAGAAGCAGCAACTGCAGGTCAACTCAACAAAGCAACAGCAACGGGGCAGTACTCTTGGCAGCTCTTCTTCTTGGCAGGTTCCTTAATTCCAGTGAGTGTCTAAAGTTCTGGGGTTTGGGCCACAATATTTATACGGCAAAATGTCTTTGATCTCTTTGTGCAGAGGGCATCTGTGCCCAGGCTGAACCAGTTCAGCCTTCTCCAGCCAATTTTCCTAGCAGGAGGTGGCAACAGCATTGTCCCAGGCAGAGCAGGCCCATTCAGGTGCAAGGAATTCTCCTCCCATTCTTCTAAACGCAAGCCCAGGTCTATTCAGCCCAGCCCTGACTCACCCAGGTAAGGCAGGACACGCCTCGACCCCCTCAGTGGATCTCTATAGAGAATGCACATTCCCAGCCCTGTGTCACCCCAAAGCCAAACAGTCAATCCACAACCCAGGAGAGGCACACAGGATGGCTAAGCAAGAAAATACATACGTTCGAGGCATGTGAGCTGTAGATGACATGCTATGCATAGATTGCCATCTGGTGTTGGGCCCGGACGTTTGCACTTTGTTTTTGTTCGAAGAAGTCTTTCCAGTCATGAGGTAGGTGACTCCTCCTTTCGGTGATAGTGAGCACGGGCATCAACTCCATTGTTAGATTGTTTTTTTCCGCCATATGTTCCGGACGTGAATTGCTATGCTCCGGCTCGACACTGTTTCCCGGGTTCCCCCTCGGTGCGCAATCCACTACCCTCGACTGTATTGTTTCTCGATCGCTTATTCCTCCTTTCGCATATCAAATCTATTTCACAACCTCGATCGGAAAACCTCGTTTGAGGCCCTTAGGCCTAGCCACGTCAACTGAATTCACAATAGATAGAAGGGACTCATTCCAATTCTGCCCCAGGTGCCACTTCAAGGATCCCCACACAGATCTTCACGATGTGTGCAATTTGTGTTTTTTGCCTGAACACAACGAAGACAACTACGAAGCCTGCTGATCCTTCCGAACGAAAAAAATGCTCCGTGACCGCCGGGTTTGACGTCACAAGATATATCAACTGAAAGACTACAAGGACTCCGCCCCAGACCTGTTCGGAGAAGATGTCGACCAGGAGATCCTCGAAGAACATGGAGCTAAGGCAGAGGAGGAACAACAAATTGACTTGTCCGAGGAAGACTCCAACATCGAGGAAGACATCAAACCCGGTCAGTGTACCGTGAGTAAAGACACTCCTCTGCCCCAAAAACTTCCTTCTAAAAAGGGTCCGGTCCATCCTCCACTTTCGGGCCAAGGTCGGCACCGAGATAAAGTTTCCAATGCCCCGCCTTCGGGCTTGGCACCGAAACAACTAGTAAAGCCTGCCGGCTCGGGACCTTCTTCAGGGTGTGGAAATTTAGCTTGTAACTGAACATTATCTGCACCATCTTGCCTCTCCCCAGCGCCACGCACAGCGAACGCACGGCCGCCATTTTAGGCACCCCACTCTCTCCCCGCTCATTCTCGATCGCCAGCGCGTTCCCCTGGCGCTGCGAGCATTCCCCGCGCGCCGGCCACCCCCGCTCTCTCATACACGGGCCATAAACCCCCCCTCATTCTGCGCGACTCTGCCATGGAACCACATCCCACGCCTGACCGACATCCCATACATGGTCATGCCTCTCTTTGATAACCCCCTTCCTCTGCGCCCCATTGTCCGAACCGATCCCAGGCCATCACCTAGCCCTGCGGATGCAGTTTATTGCCCCTACTGTAAGGGAAACACCCCACATCAAAGGGATTACAGTGGATCAAAGCCCCTACCCCCTGAGACCCGGCCGGTTGCACAAATCCCCGGGAATTGGCGGAATGTCCAGCTGCGGGATAGCCATCTCCTACTGTGGATGGGATGGGGTGGGGACTTCCACTGTAGATATGTGTGGGAACAAGTTCGAAGTGGGGATTCCGAAGACGTTCTGTTATACATCAAAGTAATCTCAAGAATGTGCCATGTACAATAAACCTGCAATAAAGTCATAAACCTGTGTATAAGAGGCCAGGCCTCAGAGATGCAGTTAGAGCACCTCGTGACGATACCTTGCTGTCTGATCTGATGTGTTCTGCTCCGACGGAATAAAACTTTGTTTCCTGCCTTCCAGTCTCCGGCGCCTGCCTCTTTATTGGTAAATTATCGAATGGTATGAGAGGCGATTACCGCCGGGCAATACTTGAAGGGTTATCGACTGAAACTGCCGCTACCATTTAACAATTGGCGTCCCAAGCGTGGGGCCCATCAGAGACACGTGGATCCAGTGGGAGAGGTCCTGACGACAAAGTGAACGACTGCAACGATCGGGAGAGCTCCTGCCCAATAGACCCTCGTCTGGCAGCCGATCATCCGAACTTCACTGTTTCCGAGCAGACCTCTCTCGAGTGATCTACGGTCCTGACTGGGAACCATCAGGAGTGCCGCGGCAAATACGGAGAGTAGAGGACGATCGGGCGCTGGAGGCGGAAGACGGGAAACTGTCCACGCGGTCCGGGTAAGGTCGTGATACACGACAAATTGCGAAATAATTGATTGATTGTTTGAAGTTTTGAAATACTAGTATTGCTCATTGATTGTTCTCTGAGATATTCGCTGTCTACAAACGGGGAGGAGTAGAAATACTCTCTCTCTCTCTCTCTCTCCCTTTGCAGATAGTGAAGGGTAGGTAACGCAGACTTTTGTCCCCGTTGAAACCCGTCGTGCCTATCTTTATCTCCCCACTGATTGATTGTCCGAACATTGATTGTTTTGAAGAATAGTGCTCTTTGAGATATTCTCTGTTTGCAAATAACGTAGAATAGAAATATTCTGTCTAGTCTTTGCAAATAGTAAAGGGTAGGTAACGCAGACTTTTGTCCCCGTTGTAACCCGTCGTGCCTATCTTTATCTCCCCATTGATTGATTGATTGATTGATTGTCCGAACACTAGTTGTTCGATATTGGTTCTTTGGAGGTATTCTCTGCTTACAAATAACGAGGAATAGAGATATTCTGTCTAGTCTTTGCAAGCAGTGAAAAGATAGGTAGTGCTGACTTTTGTCCCCATTGAAACCCGTCATGCCTATCTTCTCCCCACTGATTGGTAGTTGGTTCTGCCCGGACCGCTTATTAGAGGTGAACCATCCGGCTCCTCTGGAAGGCACCCCTAATAAGGACATGTTCACTAAAATACGAACTAATCGCCGTAGTTTATAGCAAGCTATGGCATAAAAAATACAAAGGGGGACCCCGAGAATCAGTGGCCACTGGCAGAATCCTTTTTGACCCTACAAAACTAAAGTAATGCTAGGAAATAGCCCTTTGTGGGATATATGGAACTAAGGGAAGGAGCCAAGCTCACGGTCGAGACGGCCACAAGGTAGCCCGACTCCATCGCTCTCGCTACCTAAACATGTCTGCCCTACTACCCACCCCGCCCAATAAGCATGACCAAATCCTGCACAAACGGAAGCCTGCTGATACCCACCATCGACGTCACCGAACTAGGGCTAGATCGCGCACAATTGGGCTATGTTATTTTTCCGATTACGCAGTAGCATCCTTGTGCTCGTCGCCAGATTGCAAATATGTACAAACACTCCAACGAAGTAGTATAGTTATAACATTTTAATAACTTATAGGTATAACAAACACACCAACAGGGTAAACAGGTTAAAACACGTTTTAAACAACTATTTACATGAAGGTCTGCTGCAACCTACATCCCAAAGCATCCACGTCCACGTGACACCGTCCTCGCCTCTCCTTCCTCGAAGTTGCAACATTGGCCTGTTTTGGGCGGTCCTTTTAGTCGGTTTTGGGCTATAAAAGCCATGCAAAAATCCATTGACATCAGTGGCGGACGACTGTGCGAATAGGCCGGAGGCTGCACGAAGCGCCGAAGCTCTGGCAGCGCCAAGGCGGAGCCTGCCACGCCGTGCGGATCTTCCCATTTTCTTCTTCCTTCAATAACGAAGGGTGCCCTGGCGGGGGGAAGCGACGCGGACGGGCTTCCCCCACCTCCCCAGGTGGAGGCTCACCAGCAGATGAGGGCACCCCAACCGTCTCTTTTCACCGGCCAGCCAAGTTGGCGCCCCCTGCACTCGACCGCCGGACGGCCACCCAAGCACGGGTTCACCAGGATCGCCACTAGCGCCCGACGCGAGGAGTGGGCCCCCGCAGCCAAGTAATCGGGGACCCACCCCGGTGGCGATACCATCCAAACTGCTGTTGTTGCTGCTACTGGAATCACCCCGGTGGCGATACCATCCGAACTGCTGTCGTTGCTGCTGCTGGCCCCTCTCCGGTGGCTGTACCGAAGAGCTGCTACTGCTGCTGCCTTTGGACTCCGGCGGTCGGTTCTTCGGATCCGGAACTAGCCCTCCGTGAGACGATTCTGGACTCGAAAGCTTGTCTGCTTGGGCGTGGGCCCCACCCTTGACAAAACGCTCCCCTCAGCTTTGCAGAATCTGCTGGAGTCATTGGCACTCGACTCCCGCGGACTTCCGGTAAGGACAAACCGCCGCCATTGTTCTTTGCCCCGGGCGGCAGCCACCTTGCCTCCGCTTGGTGCAGTGAGAAAGACTGATTCAAGACGTCGGCGGAAGAACCCGCCTGCTGCCCCGCCCCAAGAACGGACCATGGCATTGCTACAAGATCGCTGTGACGCCATGCTGACGCAAGCTGACGGTAACGAAAGTTCTCGAACTACCGAAAGGAATTCTGGTCCAACAGCTAATTCATGGAAAGACTTAGACTGTACACTGGCCCGACCTCGCCCCAAAATGGCGCCGATGTAGGAGAGGCCTACAACTCCTTGTGGCGTTCCAGTCACGTGGCATTTGTGTTAAAAGGATATGAATGTGATGTTCCCACACATGATGAGCAGAGGGACGGGAAGGGTACTGACCGAGCATACGTACAACCTTACTGATTGCTGACCTACCCATTTTTATTTTTAGCTAAGATAGTATTGCTCATGATATTCGACGCCTCTCACGCCGTGGCCGGCCTGAACGGTTGTAGGCCCGTATTTGTATACTGACATTGTTTTAAATAAAGGGCTTCTTGAAAGGATTACTGAATCAGTGTCATGACAAATCATATAGGTTGATAAAGATTTTTCTTTTGAATAAATGATTGTTACTCCCAAGCAAAAGAATACAGATAATGCAGACCCCATTTGCCTGAATCTTTTTGATTAACGGAATTTGTACCCATCACACCTGTCCTTTTCCAAGAGTTGTCAAATCGATGGTCAACTATAGCTTAAGGTGTAGGCCGAACGCAAGGTATGATATCTTGCACCATAATACACGACCGATTGAGAAAGGCATGCGTGACCAGGGAACCCGAATTTAGGAGACGAATGAAATAGAGCATCTTTGCCTCGGACAAAAAGAATAATAGGTCTGTGGTATTACCCACTCCTGCGGCTAGCCTGGTACGTGGTAAGTAGAACTTTTTCGTGTCTACGCGCGCTAAGGTACTTTGAATACTGCACATCCCCTCCCCTCTTTTCTCCCCTCTATAGGTCACGACGAAGTTCCGACTAAAGAATGGAGTGGACATGGACCGCACCGCGTTCGATATCTGGAAAAACATAGACAAACGTTGTGGGGTAGTGCGTAAAGTGCAGACCACCATTGGGAACATGAAAAACTGTATGATATGACTGTGCGTGTGTGCTACGATTATACGGTATGACTGTGTATGCATTTCATGCTTGGGTCACTTGAAGAGAGCGTCACCGTATGATTGAAGTGCTCGTCCATCGACCAAAAGGGAGGAGAGTAAAAGGTCCAACACCCCCCCAAGATAAACTACAAAAATACTGAAAATACGCAGCATGCTTAGGAAAGAGGACAGGAAAGGAGAGGTCCCCATACTCAGCGTAGCCCTGAGTCTCCGTCTTAAGTTTCTGCGCTTGATGCATGTACTGTCACACCCTATCCGGTATTTGTGTGTACGTGATCACCGAATTTATGTCTTTTTCCCGCTGGTGTTTTCTTACATAGAACCGACCCATGCCACTCCATGTTGGGTGTGCACCAAGTGGCCTATTATCATCTCTGTCTCTCTCTGTCTCTCTCTGTCTCTCTCTCTTTCTCTCTCTGTCTCTCTTTCACTCAAGGCTTTCTTGCCCTCTTTTCTTTTTGAATAAATTAACGACACATACCTCTCCGGTAAGTGTATAATTGGCCTGAAACACGGTGGTGTTCGAACAAATTGACAGAAACAAAACGACCATACTTTACCACGTTACTACCTCTCCTTTCTGCAAATGTTAAGCTTAATTAGCTGAGAAAGAAGGGACAGGTAAGACGACTGATGTCTCCCAATCTGGCCCTCATCACGGGGACTATATGTCAGTGGTTTTTGTTTTTAGAAGACACCATCTCCACCGCCCAGAATTACCCCCGCCCAATTACCCCGAAATAGAATGTCTAAAGCACCCCGTTCTCCCAAAATAACCCCAGCCCTATACTAGCCACCTCAGAGTATTTCGAACGAAACAGCTGATGACCTTATTCTCTAATAATACATCGCCTAAACTGATAAAGGGTTACCTATTGTCGCCAGCAAAAATAATGCTTAGCTTATGTTCCTCCCCGAAATGGATACTCGTGAACCCGTGACAGTAGCACCTCGCACTTTCTTTTCTTAAATTTAGCAGTCCTCGGAGAAAAATGTGTATTAACAAAACTTGTGTTAGGATGAACGAGTCTCTACCGGAGAAGCCGGTTCGAATTTTTACTAGACCAGAAGGTTGACAGATGTCAGGCTTCCTGCAACGATTATAGGGCGCAGAAATCGACACCTAGAAGGCCAGACGATGGACAGGGACACCCACAGAAACCTGCACCACAGCAGTGATTAATAGATTGGTAACACGCACACAAACATCAGAGTCAATAGACACCAATCATACAGCAACCGATAAAAGCATTTCCGCAACTACTCTGTGGTTGGGAGAGAGGATGAAGTATGTAAATGTCTTCCCTGCCAACTCTCTAAGATTTTTGTTTCTTGTACCCATTCAAAGATAACCTGCGGCCATCGGAAGAGAGGGGTCGGACGTGACGCACAGCCTGGCTGCGGACCATGGAACATCTATGGCATCGACCAAGGGGAAAGCATCGAAGCAAAAAGGGCGTGAGACGAGGCACCAATATCAGGATGATAAGTGATAGAACGAAGGGCTATATCAAGGCCCCCTGCTCACTGACCAGCATGCCTGAAGTCCCAACCCATCGGGCCCGATTGATGGGCCCAGTGCTGGAAGATTCTGCTCTCCTTGGTCCGCATTTTGATCCGATCCCACTCCACCCCCTCTTCCCTCGGCATCCCGAAGCACGTCACACCCTTCTCTCTCCCTCTCCCCCTTTTATATGGATTATGAATTTGACTTAACTACAGAAGAACAAAAAGCAGGTACCCTGTCTCAAAGTACCTATGATGAACTGTGTTAAGGAACAGGACTGTGATCAGAGAACAGCGAATGGTCACACCCTGCCACGTGAGAGATTAGATTTGAGCTGGACCTTAGCTCCACCGCCGGTGCTCAACAGTGCCAACGAAAGAAAAACAACAATAAGAGCTTACCAGTGATGGCTCTTCGTAATAGGACACTGGAAAGAAGAACCCATGTTAAAGTTGAAAAATCCTCTCCCAACCACCATTTTATATTAACTATCTTCCTATCGAGTTTTCATGATGTTGCATCAGTCACTTCCGACTGCACACTGAGAAGTTTAGAAAATCTAACTTTGTATAATGACATTCATACAACACCAGCCATGCACACGACTATACTGACTATCTTTTTGATCCACACGAAGTCTGGGCCATATGTAATGTACGGAATATCCCTTGCTTTGCCAGAAACATTTTTTTTGCTTTACAGTATCCTATTTGTGCTCAAACAAGCTCACCTCTTCCTACCCCTGGGCCTGACATGCGGCGCAGCTGATGTAACTTTGTATGTACTACCTCCTCGCCTACTTTATCACCTGTATGTAACTATGTACAAATGTGTCAGATTACTCCTGCCTGCCCTAAAAACTCTGTATCTTTAAGGAATGTACGAAAAACATTAGCGATATTATAGCTGAAGGTTAACGAAGGTAAACGTCGGCCAGGCAAGCTGGCGAGATATGTTAAAAGGGAGGACTGTGGAAATTTAGCTTGTAACTGAACATTATCTGCGTCATCTTGCCTCTCCCCAGCGCCACGCACAGCGAACGCACGGCCGCCATTTTAGGCACCCCACTCTCTCCCCGCTCATTCTCGATCGCCAGCGCGTTCCCCTGGCGCTGCGAGCATTCCCCGCGCGCCGGCCACCCCCGCTCTCTCATACACGGGCCATAAACCCCCCCTCATTCTGCGCGACCCTGCCATGGAACCACATCCCACGCCTGACCGACATCCCATACATGGTCATGCCTCTCTTTGATAACCCCCTTCCTCTGCGCCCCATTGTCCGAACCGATCTTAGGCCATCACCTAGCCCTGCGGATGCAGTTTATTGCCCCTACTGTAAGGGAAACACCCCACATCAAAGGGATTACAGTGGATCAAAGCCCCTACCCCCTGAGACCCGGCCGGTTGCACAAATCCCCGGGAAT
This sequence comes from Triturus cristatus, assembly GCF_964204655.1. NCBI lineage: Eukaryota > Metazoa > Chordata > Amphibia > Caudata > Salamandridae > Triturus > Triturus cristatus. Next base: position 405,571,182 of record NC_140579.1, on the reverse strand, counting down.
TGGCAGAATGTCCAGCTGCGGGATAGCCATCTCCTACTGTGGATGGGGTGGGGACTTCCACTGTAGATATGTGTGGGAACAAGTTCGAACCGGGGATTCCGAAGACGTTCTTTTATACATCAAAGTAATCTCAAGAATGTGCCATGTACAATAAACCTGCAATAAAGTCATAAACCTGTGTATAAGAGGCCAGGCCTCAGAGATGCAGTTAGAGCACCTCGTGACGATACCTTGCTGTCTGATCTGATGTGTTCTGCTCCGACGGAATAAAACTTTGTTTCCTGCCTTCCAGTCTCCGGCGCCTGCCTCTTTCATTGGTAAATTATCGAATGGTATGAGAGGCGATTACCGCCGGACAATACTTGAAGGGTTATCGACTGAAACTGCCGCTACCATTTAACAATGGCCTGAACCCAAGACCTGATGGCTATGGGGATCTAGATGGTGACACACACTGGGATGTACCACAAGATGATGCTCCAGACCCCTGGGTAGATTATAACATGGATCCTAATAACAATGATCCACATCTATACCCATCTAGGCCTTCTCTTCCATATGATAATGTGGGGTGTATGGAATTGCTTAATAGAGCTTCACAGTATCATGGACTGCAACTCCATAAGAAGCCTCTTGAGGAAGATTTCCTATTTGAGACACTAAGTGCATCACAAAAAACTACACATACACTACCTATGCTCAAGGGTATGTTAAAAAATGCGGATGAGGTGTTCAAAGATCTAGTGCATGCTAGGATACTCACACCTAGAGTGGACAAAAAATACAAGGTGGCTCCTACAGAACCAATTTTTATTAGAGGTCAGGTTTCACTAGATTCATTAGTGGTTTCAAATGCTCGGAAACGGGCAAATTCTCAGTCAACGAGAGATGCTCCGCCTCTCGACAAGGAATCTAAATTAATAGATGCCTCAGGCAAGAGGGTAGCAGCACAAGCAGCCAATAACTGACGCATAGTTAACACACAAGAACTCTTGGCAAGATATGACAGAGCTCATTATGATGAGCTAGAGCAACCGATGCAATATCTGCCTGATGAACATAAATCCAAGGCTCATGACCTCATTCAGGAAGGGAAACCTATTTCTAATACATCAATCAGGTGTGCTCTAGATGCAGCAGACGCTGCCTTACGTGCTATTAACACCAGCATTCTTCTCAGACGCCACGCGTGGCTTGGAGTGTCAGGTTTTAAACCAGAAGTTCCAACATCCATTTTAAATGCACCTTTTGATAAGGAGCATTTATTTGGTCCTATGGTGGACACTTCGTTTAAAAAATGAAGGACACTGAAGTAGCCAAATCTATGGGAGTGCTACAAACACCATCCAATCGTGGATCATTTCGCCGATCCTTTTAAAGGGGAGGCTCAAAGTCCATTTCTACTGAAGGGTCCACTACCTCATATAGAGACAATATTCAGGCACCCTCTACCAGAGGTTATTTTCAAGGTGGATTTTGTGGAAACAATGGCAAAGGAAGAGGGAAAGGTAATACACCCCGTACTTCCCCAGCCACAAACAAGCAGTGACTTGTTTCCCCTTTCCCCCGATCATCCCACACCTGTCGGGGGACGTCTCTCTCAATTTTTCCCAGTCTGGAATTCAATCACATCAGACAAATGGGTTTTACAAATGATCCAATCTGGTTACTGCCTGGAGCTTACAACCAACCCGCCATACATTCTACCACGAACACACAAACTATCTCCAGAACATTTACACCTACTCAAACAAGAGGTACAATCTCTTCTGGAAAAAGGAGCTATAGAACCCGTCCCACTACAGTTTCCGGCGACAGGCAGGGGTGTACTCTCTTTATTTTCTAATTCCCAAAAAGGATGGTTCTCTGAGGCTTTTATTAGACCTCAGAGAATTTTACAACACGGCGACTTTATGTCCACTCTGGAATTAAAGGATGCGTACTTCGATATTCCAATACATCCCGCTCATCGCAAATACCTCCGGTCTGTAATAGCGGGGCAACATTATCAATTCAAGCTTCTTCCTTTCGGAGTAACTACTGCTCCCAGAGTATTTACCAAAATCCTAGCAGTAGTCACTGCGCATCTGCAAAGACAGCATGTTCACGTCTTCCCATATTTAGATGACTGGCTTATCAAAGCCAGCACTCTCTCAAAGTGCCTACAACACACTCAAACAACAGTACGCATACTGCATAACCTCAGGTTTACAGTCAATCTGGCGAAATCCCATCTTCAGCCCTCCAATACACAAGCCTATCTAGGGGCGACTAGATACGCAAAAAGCTCTAGCCTATCCCAATCCAACCACAATTCACAATATTCAGGCTCTCATTTCCAAATTTCAACCCAATCACTCATTACCAGCTCGGGTATTCATGCAACTGCTAGGAATGATGGCATCTTGCATCATAATAGTTCCTTATGCAAGACTGCAAATGCGTCCCCTTTAAGAATGGTTAGCATGTCAGTGGAATCAGTCTCGCGGTCTATTAACAGGTCTGGTGTTGGTGGACAGCCGCACTCATCGCTCTCTACAGTGGTGGAATCCACACAACCTTACAAAAGGGCGGCCTTTCAATCAATCAATCAGGGGTTTGTGAAGCGCGCTACTCACCCGTGAGGGTCTCAAGGCTCGGGGGAGGTGTTTGAGGGTGGTCCTTTCATCGACCCGATTCCACAGACAGTGCCAACAGCAGATGCATCGCTCTCTGGCTGGGGAGCTCATCTCCAAACTCACACAATTCAAGGATTGTGGAGTCCAAAGGGAAAGCTTCTCCATATAAATTATCTGGAACTGTTAACACTATTTTTAGCGCTCAAAGCCTTCCAAACTCACCTTCTAGGCAAAGCTTTCCTGGTACACACAGACAACATGACAGCAATGTATTACATACAGAAACAGTGAGGAACACATACTCTCCAGCTGTCACACCTTGCACAAGACATTTGGAAATGGGCCATTCATCACAAGATTTATCTCCTAGCGTAACATCTCCCAGAAGTGGACAATCAGATTGCAGATCTCCTCAGCAGACAGACGGCAAATTCACGAATGGGAACTTCACCCTCAAGTTCTCCTCCCCATCTTTCAGATGTGACGCTTTCCAGACATAGATCAAAGTTGGGGAGTCCCTCACATAGACCTGTTCGCCACACACAAAAACGCAAAATGCCCAAACTTTGCATCCAGGTTTCCACACCCGTTATCCAAGGGCAATGCTCTATGGTTGAACTGGTCAGGGATATTTGCTTATGCGTTTCCGCCTCCCACTCATTCCACTAGTGGTTTGGAAGCGCAGTCAAACATCCCTCACACTAATCCTAGTAGCTCCCACTTGGGCTTGCCAACCCTGGTTCACTACCCTCTTAGAACTATCAGTAGTTCCTCATCAAAAACTACATCTCGCATCCAGTCTCCTCACGCAGAGCCATGGAGAGATAAGGCATCCAGATCCCAAACCTCTCAATCTTGCGATCTGGCACCTGAAGTCATAGAGTTTGGCTATCTAAATCTTCCACCAGACTGTATGTATATTATTAAAGAGGCTAGAACACCTACTACAAGAGCTTGTTATGCAGCAAAATGGAAGCGGTTTGCTTTTGATTGTAATAACAACCACGTCAATCCACTTGATGCTTCTACTCAAAATATAATTTATTTGCTACATTTACAACTTTCAAATTTAGCGTATACGT